>NC_064563.1:119293783-120543783 GCF_937001465.1 Orcinus orca
CCACAGAGTTTCTGGCTCAGTACAGTTGGGATGGGGTCCAAGAATTTGCATTTCTAACAAGCTCCCAAGTGATGCTGTTGCAAACTTTGAGAGCCACTGTTCTTCCACAGCTATGCTGGAATCTCCTTTGATTCATTCATATTGTCCTGACTCATTTATTGATTTATTCATATAGCATCCATTAAATTCTATAAAGATATAGATATATGTACAGTGCACGTCTATAACTGTGTACTCTGTCAGGCACATTAAATAACAACAGCGCTTACTGTCTTCTCCTGTTTCAGTTGCTCAATGCCTTCTTCTGCTTTAAACTTCCAATAGAGTGATGCCTCCGTCTGGACCTTCTACTCCCTGGAGGAAATTCAGTTTCAAAATTTTTCCTTCACCTAATTCCTCATTGCTCTCCTTTCGTCTCGTGTGATTACAATTTCCATTTACCTAATGCAGGTGATCTCATTTATGTGGAATGAAGAAAGCAACCTACTTAAACTAATACACACTAATGTTTGAGACTTGGTTTGAATGTTCACATTTTAGAAAAAGATGCCTCTGAGCCAACATCAATTTCAAAAACCATGACAACATGAAGTGAAAACTGTTGGGTGGTTGAGACGTGTTTCCTCCCTCATACTGCCTATCTTTGGACACATCTAGTCAACACTGCAGATGCTTCATCTAGATAGAGAGCACTGGACAAAATAAATTGGTTTGGGGCTACTTGAGAGATTTAATAATTTTGTAGAAAACATATCAAATTTACAGTTTAAATAATGTGTTTGCATATTCCCTCAATCAAAAATTGAAAAGTTATAAGTCCCTTGTGATAACCAATAAATCTGCCTGAACATCTGTTCTTACTGGAAATGTTCCAATAGGATATTTATATTTTTATTAGGTGAAAGTATTATCCCGTTACATGACAAGAGAAGCCCATGTTTTGGGTAAGTGTATTACAGGGTTCCCGTCAGAGGTATATATGAGGAAACTAAGAAGGAGAAAAGCAATGTAACCCAAGGGCACCCAAGGTTCATTCATCCGGAGGCAGTCAGCAGGACTGAGCTTCAAAATACACTGTGATGTAAAGTCACTTTCTTAAAGGGGATATTCTGAGAATTTATACGAGAAGGCCTAGGAGAGCAAGGGAGAAAAGACAGGTGAATACATAATCAATTAAATAGATACTCATGAATAGAAGGGAAAAAAGTTGAAAACTGTATGGAATGTGCTGGCCACAATTGGGAGGAATTCACAGTTTTGAGTCTTGTCCTATGAGCTGTGACTGATGCTGCCTCGTTCCCTCTTCCTCCTTCACCTCCTTCTTTTGCTTTCCCTACTCTTTGTTCTCTTTCATCTCTTCCCCCTCTTTCTTCATTTTCTTCTTTTTTTAAATTTGCTTTTTTTAATCTTGTTGTTCTTTATTTTGATTCTGCCAATAAACATCTACGTATTTACCAATGATCAACTTTATTTACTCATTTGATGGTTTCAGCCAACATCCTAACAATTGAAAATAACTGTGCACACAGAGTCAGAGTTTCACTTTATGACAAAAACTCCTTTAAAATCTGATTTTTACAAAAAGGACATTTTCTCTGAAGTTGGATCCTGTCTACTCCTAAAAGTAAGACCCTGGGCGAGTCACTAAAGACCCCTCTGGGGCTCACTTTCATCTCTTAGCAAATAGTTGGATTAGATCATTTCCAGCTCTGAAGCTTATATTCTATCCTGTATTCTGTGTGGAATTTGCAAATGTTTTGTGATAAAAGCCTTTGTCTTCTGCTGACAGCATACTACTCCCTAAATGTCTGTCTTCAGCACTAGCACTTGGGGCAATTTCTTTTACAAGTGGTAACTCCAGTATAAACGGGAAATGTTGTAAACAGAACCGGCCATGCAGGCAGTATGTGAGAGATTTTTCTGGGAAAATCTCGCACAGTGTATTGAGTCCATTTACATTCTCTCACTGAAGCTTATAAAGCAAGAGAGGAAAGGCAGATTTTCATATTTCCTCAGGCAGAGGTCAGAAGTAGCTTTCAGAGGGAACTTGAAGCTTAGGCAGAAATCCAAACACATGAAAGCACAGCCATTTTAAAACTAGTAAAAATGAACTGTTACTTGGTATAGCAGATGGCAATATTTTATGAACCGTTTTGTAATATTATAGAATTCCCAGCATCTACTAAACTTTGGCTTCATAAATACCATTAAATAAGCTATGCTGCTTTTGCACATGGTATTTTTAAAGGCAATTCTATACTGTGAACCTAAAAAAATAATTCCTTAAGATGTGAAAGGATTGCCCGATGCACACAATGGCAGGTGAGAACGAGGTCATCGTGACACAAGCCGAGACCACTTTTCCATGCTGTGAAGACACAATGATATTAAAGCTACTATATCTCTGTTTTAAAGACACTTTCTGGCTAAAGTGGTGGAGTTAGACAAATCTTAGTTTATATGAGAACATAACTTTTTAACGAACAACTAGCACAATTAATATCTAATCTTATATGACCATTGCTAAGGGATCATTCACTATAAATTGCTAGAACAAGCAGCTATGTATCTGACTGGGGGAATAAACTTAGGGAAAGGTTGACAAATCTTTTGACTGGAGAAATAATGTTTATTGTAAGAGTAAAATTGCTGAATGATGATGCATTACATATTTATAAATTCTCTCTTCAAGCTTCTGCCAAATAATGTGAAAGGGGATGGAAGACTTCAGAGGAAAAATATTTTAAAACCTTTGGGAATTTCTTCAGTAGTTAAACATAAGAAACCGCAACAACAGGGATATCTGATTAAATTGAATGCAACCAGTCACCAGGAAGGAAGGGAATTGAGACCTAGGAGCTTTGAAGACTTCGTATAACTTTGAGTGGCAAAAGGTACCAGTTTTAAAATAAAGATTGCCAGTAGTTGGCACTTTCTAAAAAACTAAGGAAAAATAGGTATGTTTTAAGGTAATTCTAAAATAATCTATCAGAGATACCAGAAGTAGGAAGACTTTCTTTTTCAATAATAAAAATATTAATTTGATCTTTCCCTATGGAATTTGATTTCATATACAACAATATATATTTTGTTATAAAACTTCAGGCTTATTCTTTTTTCAGCATTGTAATTGCTTGTTCTAATATATTATTTGATGTTTCATAAGCTACACAAAGAGTAGGGTGCTTATAATCACAAAAAGACTTAATATAACTATCTCCTGTTTAATAATTTGGGATGAGCAGTGCTTATTATCTCTTACTTTCTTTTTCAATAATAAATTAGTAAGAAATTAGTAATAAAAATATTATTTTTCTTACTAATTAGTAAGAAAATTATTCGTAAGAAAAATTAGTAAGAAAAATATTATTTTTCTTAATCTTAACTACTTCCTTAACTAAACAAAAAAAATCCTAAATGCCATCTGTCATTAAAAACAAAAACAAACAAACAAAAAAAACAGAGGCATTGGTTAATATTTGTGATTAAGGATCAGCAGTAAAAGAATTTATCTTCTTTGAGAACTTATTTACAACAGCTAAGACAACAGTCTCTATGCATAATTATTGTTAAGTTACTGCCACAGATACCCCCAGGAAGTAGACATGACTACTTGCATTTTTATAGCTAAGGTTAGGCAGCTTGACTAAGGTCATATGGCTAGTAAGCTGTGAGGCTAGAATTTGAACCCAGTACTGTCTGACTGCAAAGTCCATGTTCTATTGATGTAATCATTTGGGCTGCCACACTATACAATGCCAGTGGGCACCATTCTCTTGCATTAGCTGTGATGGATATCCTCTGGAGTTTTCCTACCTCCTGAAATGTTATATAAAAAAAATTTTCATTATTTTCAAGAACATCCATTATATTAAGTGTGATAAAAACGTATGTTGGTAAATATGCCATGGGGAGTCTAGCTCTTAGATGCATCAAGACATTTCCAAGGTTTACCTTAAAGTAGCTCAATCTTACTGTTAGCCTCTGTCCATTTGGAAGTAGCCCCTTTGAAGCCTGTGCTTGCAAACTTATGCCAATAGTGACAGAAAATGCCACAGTATCTCCCAGACACCCTGGGTTACATAGCGAGACAGTGAAGGAACACAGCAATGGCTAAATTTTATCTATAAAATTTCTTCAAATAAGCAACAGCCCAAATCAATAATCTGTCCAGCAAGTAAGCACAGATGCCACAGTCCTCCTAATAAAAAGAGAACTGTTTCAATAGACAGGTATTGTTTCTTACATCATGAGAGGGGAAGGTAGCTGGATCTATGAGGCAAGGGTTTTACCCCTCAGCTTTCAACAACAAAGCCAGAAAAATCCAGAAGGGAAAAAAGAAACAGCTCAAGTTAAGCTAAATCATTCACGAGTATGTCGCGAGGAATTATTTCCATGCTGAAACCTCCAGGCTAGATTTAGGGGAAAAAAAGGAGCAAGAACAAAATTAAGAAATAGCTTTGAAAGACGTGAAGAATTAGTTAAAAAAGGAAGAGCCTTAGGTAAGGCAAAGTTGACTAAAGGCTAAAGTGGGAATGGTTTTCCCCTGCCCCTCTGAGAGGATTAATTCTGTTGTAGTATTCAACCTGAGTGATGCTGTTAGTGACTGTAGCCTCTCTAATATTGTAATGAAACTTCTCTTGAATCATGTTCTTATTTAGGTTACTTCATATGTTTGTAGAATAAAATCGGTACAAATTTATTTTGAGTAACGAAATATTTTATGTATTTTTTATTTTCTTGTATCTATTTATTTTTTAACTAAATATTTTAAGGTGACATTTGGACACACGTTATTTAGTAAGGATCCAAATACACGTAACACACATTTCATGCCCTCCCATCCCCACACACAAGTTTATTTCCTAGTTGAGGGTTTTTTTTACAAGTAAAATAGAATATATTTAATATAAAAGATTTCAAAACTCATTGCCAAAGTGATCCTTTTGAAGTGTAAGTCAGGTAACAGCAGTCTTTTTTTTTTTTTTAAAGGTCTAATAGCGTCCCATCTCACTAAGAATAAACACAGCATCCTCACTTGACGGCACCTGATGTGGTTAGTATTCCTCCTTGGCCTCATTGCCTCTCCCTTTACTTCACACTCATTCAAATCTGGCTATACTTCTTCCTTGCTGTACGTGAAAAAGACACACATGCTCCTACTTTAGAGATATTAAAATGACTGTTCTCTCAGCTTTAAAGCTCTTCCCCTGAGATATTCCGATGTCTCACTTTCTCACTTTGTTCCTCTGCTCCAATGTCACCTTACCAGTGAACATGGTCCTGACCACCCTATTTAAAGTAACATACCCCGTAACTCTCTATTTTTCTTTATGCTATACAGTAGATTAGCTATTTTTTTTATATTCACTCTTTATTTTCCCATCTTCATGGGCAAACTGAACTCTCTGTTTTTTGGCCTTTTTACTTGTTTAGGCTGACATGATGCAAGGAGAACTTTCAATGGCCTGCAGAGTTGGGTTTGAGCTCTTGCACGTCTGACATTGCCATGTGAAGGATGTGCCCATAGCCTGTTGATTCTAAGAGGAGGGTGACAGAAATGTGGAGCAGAGACGTCCCAGCTCAACTATCTTAGTCGAGCCCCAGTTGAGCCCTGCCTAGTTTGATCAGCCTCCCATCAGGAAACCCATGAGCGAGCCCAGCTCAAGTCTTAGCGGTACCCAGCTCAAACCTCAGCTGATGTCCAGCTGACTCCAGACACTTGGGTCAAATAAATGCTTATAGCTGCAGGACACTGATGAGATTTTAATGATTGATACATAACCACTGTTTTGTGTAACAATGCCTGACTGATACATTCTGACGTTTTATAGCACATTCGTCATCACACATATTATACATTTATTGATTGATTGATGTTCCTGTTCTCTAATATGCCCCCTTGAGAAGAGGGACTTTATTCTCTTCTTGCTATTGCCTCACCACCTAGAATAGGGCTTGGATCTCCTCAGTAGTCTCTCAATAAATATTTATGAAATAAATGTCTACTGTGTGATTTAACATATGTAGGAATTCAAGAGGTAACTGGACAAAAACATACTCCTGTGTCATCATGGAAATTATAATATAAATATTCTTATAAATATTTTATATTTTACTAGTATAAATATTTTCATATTTTACTAGTATAAAATATTATATCATTTAACTAGGATTAATTTAGAACCCCATAGTTATACTTGATAATTTTATTTCCAACAAAACTAAACTGCTGTTACAAGAAAAATATTTTCATTTACTGCATTTCTTATAAAATGACATGAAACTAATTCTCTTTATTTCTATCATCCTATTAAAATAACCTATACTTACACATAATTGACCTAGTATAATATCATTTGTAATTCAATTATCTCTTTGTTTATCCTTCCCAGAACTCTGCAGACCAACTAACTCTATAACCTTCACCCTTCCTCCCCTCCCATTCTTTCTTAGCCAACTCTCAGTTTAATATTTTATATTTGCAAAGCACTACATACGAGGTGCTTAAACTTAATGAAAGATGTGAAAGAAGAACATGCTAAAACTACTTAGGGAGTAGAAAAATGGTAATTCTCTTAGGAAGATGAGCTATCTATTCCCCAAAACAGGCTCGACATGTTAGCAAGTACATAAATCATCTTGTTCCAACATATAAATGCAACCTAAGTTCATACCACCCTCCTGCCTCATGAAAAATCTTAATGTTTCCTTTATGTCCCATTCTTTTTCACACTTCTTCCTTTTCTTGTGCTATTTTTTTATATCCCCCTAGATAACCACTCAATACTTCCTCAGTTGGAAAGAGTTTATTACTTTTACAAAACAGAATTAAAAATGTTACCTGGGGAGCATCCTCTCACTCCCCTTTCAAGATTATAATGACTGCATCCTCTGAATTTCTGTGCTAAATTTCAAGTGAATAAATTTTTCTGGGGAAAGTTGCCACTGTTCCAGTTACACTCTCAAAGGGAATGCTGACTCCCAAAACTTAAAAATCACTTGCTAGATGTAAATCTTCTGAAGGCAGAAATTCTATCCTATTTGTTTATTACTAGAGTCTAAAAGGTAGGCGTTTATAAAATATTTATTGAAAGTAAAAAGGATTAGTAAGGTAAGCATTTAAGAGTGAATTCATTAAATGTCAAACAGATCATATTAAATAAGCATTATTTTACTTGGTCAAAGAAGAGCTCCTCGTATTGAGTAGGACACTCATGGAAAACCTCAAAAGAGGCAGATTCAACAAGGCCTGGAGGGTGGGCAGAAATAGCATATGAGGAGCTGACAAAAAGCTAAATTACATGGAGAAGAAAACGACGACGCAAAAAGACTTGGGGTCTAGAATGGGCCTTGGATGCCTGTGGGAGTAGGTCCAAATGGATGTGGAGTGTCGACGTGTGCTCCTTCATGACAAGTTGCATTCATTTTGAAAATTCTTCAGCTGAGTTCATTGCGAAGCCATAGGGAGCCTTCTTTTAAGTTAAATCATATGAAAACTGCATTTTCGGATATGTAAACACCACTGTTAGCCTTTTCAATGCTTTCTCAGACCTTTTCAAAATTTTTATTTTCAAGACTCTGACAGCATTGATCACCAGTGTCTGCTCAGCACTTTTTTTTTTTTTCATGAGACTGACATACTGTCCCAGAGCTCACATCTATCAACGTTGTTCTGATTTATCGGCTTAATAAGAGGAAATCATTTGGTAGCCCAGCTCTATTTTGCTTGAACAATGACCTGTGACCTTAATCTCATGCCTTTCAAGGTTCTTTGTTTTTCCATATAAGACCAATTAAACTGAAGCATTTTGAAGAGATTATATGATAAGAAAGTCATATCTGAGCATTTAAAGTTAATCTTTCTCTCAATTGGGTAAAAAATGTTTTTAAATAATTTTATTCAAGCATAATAAAAATTAGTTCAATAATATAGTTATTAAAGCAATTGACTTATGCTATTTATAAAATCAATGTAGTGGCTGCAGAAATGTGCAAGTCCAATTTTTATTTATTAATATGATATATACAGATAATAGGATGAGATTTATATTAGTTATTCCTGCTCATAACAAATTTATTTTATAAATCTGCACCTGTTTCTCACATTATTATTATATTTAAATCCACTATCCAATTCCTCAAGTGAAATTATACTAAAAACTTAAACACTACTGAACTTAGAAAAAACAGAAATTTCTGAAAATATTTTTATCAATAGAGGATATTTGACTGATTGTCTATTATAATAAAAATTAAATAGAAAGTAATCATCACCAATTCTGCTGAATAGTGACACATATATATTTTCCACTGACTTAACTGATGATGTGAAATGTGGCAGCTTTATGGAAGAAGCAATACACACACACACACACATGCACACACGCACACACAAAATCATGGAAAGACAGACACACATACATACACTGTATCAAATCACAGAGAAATATTGCACTTTTAGACACTTAATATTATTAATCTGATGAGAGCTGTCATTATGTGAATTAAAAATAGATTTGCTTTAAGATTTTTTGAGAATTATGCAAAACTTCCATTTTGTATGTAATAGCATGAATTTTCATAAAACCATGAGAAGAATCACAGCCTTTAGTTATGTGCGTCTTTGTTGGAATTATACAGAATAACATTCATATCAGGCAACCAATGCAGTATATTACTGATAGTTACAATATTTCCCTTGTATTTTATGTACAATTCAAAGCTTATTGTTGAGCCATTGGAAAGAGAAATATGTTCATATAGTGAAGTGATACATATACTGGGAAAGACTGAAAATTAAATCTATCATAAGTAGCTTAAGAAATGTGCATAGCCTAGGAGCAAAATAAGTGCTTCTATTTATCCATGCTGCAAGAATTTATTGGTTGCCCTACTACCTGATGTGACCTCTTCATATAAAATTGGCTAATAGGCGATTGATGCCCTTAAGTAACTTTAAATGATTACAGTATCTGAGGATACAAGTATTCACAGGTTGCAATGGGAATATAAAACATCTGGAGGAGTGTTAGACAAGCTTCTCATAAAGGGTAAGAACATCTTTATTTATATTCTAAAGAACAAGTTAGATAAAACTAGCACATAAAAAACAAACATAAAGCATCTTGGAAAAAATATAAGAAGGCTTGGTGGATAAAACTGTATGTTTATTGTATTCAGGGAAATAAGTTCATTCTGTGAAGAGTATGCATGAGCGAATGGGTATGGGATCGGCGTAAAGGCTAAGATTAGAGGTGTAGGCAGGGGAGAGATTATGAAGTGCCAGTGACGTTTGTTAAGCAAAGCTGTGGAGATTGTAGCAGTCTCCAAAGATGGTCCTCAAAAGAACCATCCCTCCCAGTAGTCACGTTCTTTCACCAACCTTTCTCTTTAATATGAATGGATGTGGTGACTCACTTTTAGCTCAGAAGAATACAAAGTCATGCCATGTTCCTTCTAAGGCGGAGTTGTAAAGAACTCTTATGGCTCCTACCTAGGTCTCTTGGAGAGCTACCTCTTCATATGCTTCTTCTTAGAACCCAGCAGTCATGGTGGAAAGCCGCATAGAGAGGTCCCTGTAGGTGACCCAGGCAATAGCCCAAGCTGAGCTCCCGGTCACAGTAGCAAGTCATGTAGTGAGCCATCTTGGGTTGTCCAGCCCACTGGAGACTTCAGATGACTAATCCTTGCCAAATGCAGCCCTGTAAGGCACCCCAAGCAAGAACTGTGCAGATGAACCTTGTCAATAACCCACAGGGTCATGAGAGATAATAATAAATATTTAAGTCATTAAGGTTTGGGCAGGTTTGTTACATAGCATTAGATAACTGAAATAGGATCCACTTAAAGATTTTAAATCAATCACATTTTCTCATTAAACCACCGAGGTAACTAGTGTAGAAGAAAGGAAAGCAGTAGACACATATGGGGTCAGGTCTAGTCATGGATAGTAGGAGCTGACAGAGGACTAATTAGAGAGGTCTCAAAGTTGATTAGTAGTTAATTAAGTTGAGTCAGTGGGAACAGCCATTCTATATTAACAAAGAATGAACAGTAAGCACAAGGATGAATTACACATTCAGGGAATTAAAAGAAGATAAGAGATGCAGCATAATAGAAAGGGATGAGAAGGGGTGACATATGAGTCAAGGCTCAAGAAAGGTAAGTAGGGGTGAAATCGTATAAGCCTTGTTAGCTGTGTAATAGACTTTGTATTTATTCTAATGGCAAACTTCCAGTTATAAGATAAATAAGTACTAGGGATATGATGTACAACCTGATAAATATAATGAACACTGCTGTATGTTATGTATGAAAGTTGTTAGGAGAGCAATCCTAAGAGTCTTCATCACAAGGAAAAATATCTATATGAGATGGTGGATGTTCACTAAACTCATTGTGATAATCATTTCATAATGTATATAGCTCAAATCATTATGCTGTACTCAAACTTATACAGTGCTCTATGTCAATTATATCTCAATAAAATTGGAAGAAAAAAATAATAGCATCTGAAACTCATTAGGTGGTTCTGAAAAGCAGGGTGATACCAACGTTTTCTCTCAATAATATTATTCTTACTGTAGTGTGGAGAATGAATTGAAGAATGGCTAGAGAGCCTGTGAGGATACCTGCTAGGAGGTTATCACAGTACAAACTTCACAGTACCTGACGTATATTAAGTACTCAATAAGTCAATAAATGTTAATAGTCATTATCATCATTATCAGCTTCATCCTCGCCATTGTGGTTATCTTCACCTAGGTTGATGGAGACTGAGAGTAGACATATTTAAGATATATTTTGTGGTAATATTAAAAATGGTGATGGTTTGACTGTGGGGTATGGGAATAAGTGAAAAGTGGGTAAAAAATGATTCTTGGATTTCAGGTATATGCAACAGGATAAACGGTGATGAGCCAATTGTGGGGTAAGATAATGATGAGTTCTCTCTGGGACAAGATGAGCCTGAGATTTCCTTCAGACGTAGAGGAGATATGGAATAGGAAACGGACTATTACAGAGAAGAGAATGTGGCTACAGACAGAAAGCTTTATGTGGCCACTGAAGCTGTAGGTATGGTAAGATGGCCCAGGTAGAGAGTGGACAGTGAGAAAAAAAAAATGTTTAGGAAAGAGTCTTGTGGAGATCCAACACCAAGTGGCTAAATAGAACAGGTTTCATCTATATAGTCTGAAAAGAGAGAACAAGGGACAGGAAAACCAGGTGCATGTTCTGTCAGTGAAGGAAAGACCTCACCTCAAGAGAGAACTGGGAATATCAGGAAGCATCTAGAATATCTGGTGAGGACCAACTGTCTCTGCCACATTTCTTAGTTTGTATTTTATTGTTTGGTACATTTTTAACTGGTAGAGAAGAACCACAGAGGAAAATATTGACTTAATCTTTGGATATCTCTCGATTTTGGTATATTTTAGTTTTTAAACTTTTCTGTTCAGAACACATTTTATACAATCATCATGAGGTATTTTTTTCTTAAATCATAATCACATATGGTTGTCATATAACATAATTGGAAACCAGTCAATAATGGCTGCATGATTAAGTTACTTTCAAAAAGTAAACAAGCCAAGTGCCTCTTCATTTCCAGCCACCACTCAATGGCCTGGTTAAGCAAATGGTTGTGTAGGTTTTGGATATCTAACAAAGTTCTCTCTTGATTTTTATACCTTGCTGAAGATGATAATAAAGAATATATTTTCCCATTTTGGTCCTTTTTATTGCACATAGCTGTAGAGGGTTTTATATTACTTTTCTTCTAACCTGAAATTTGCTCATAACTATTTTTTCTTTTATCTTTTAAAATGCTATCATGACATCTCAGCATAATGGTTATTTGTTTTGTCAACAGAAACAAATTCATGTCTGCACATATATAAAGCCTAGTATTAAAGCAAATTTTATTTTGTGATAGTGAATGATGATAGGAGATAGTGAATGATGATAGAAGTGCAGTGTTGTGAATTGAATGGCTGATGGAACAGTGAAAAAGGTCTTCATGTATCTAGAGATCAGTTATGACAGAGGGTCCCCAATGCTCTGTGTACAAACTTCAGTGTTGGTAAATGACATGCATATCTTAAGACACACATTCCAGAAATGGAATATGTTGAAAGCCAACCTGTACTTCCCAAAAGTAAATGACGGAACATCAAACAGTAGGCTGTAGAAACATATATGAAGAAAACACCATAGGGTGATATAAATTAAAATGTCATCAGAAGATAGTATTTAAGCAACAAGTGTTTTGTGCAATATTACTCATTCACATTATTTTTTCCTCTTTGAAAACAATTCTCATGTAACATTAAAAAAAAATACAGCATTGCATATAATTCTTCTACTGAATGAAACAATGAGTAGTGTGCTTGACCTTCTTGAAAACTTGCACTTTCTGACTGATAACGCACTTTATTCTGAAAGTGGCATGTACCATTTGCAATAAAATTAATATGGGTATTGCTAGAGGTTAAATTAATAATTAATTTAGTTTATAAAATAATGTGATGGATATGGCCAATCCTAGGCATTAGTACTTCAATGTGACAACAAATGTGAATTACTATTGTAAATGCTAGGTCAGAATATAATTTTCTACCAGGCTAAGATAAAGATGTCTGCTATCTTATCTAGTAATACAGTTTGGTATTCTAAGAGCTATTCAATGGTTTAGTGTCATTATTGAGCATATAATCTATGTACCTTGTTCCAAGAATGTTTAGAGACTATTTTCTATAATACAAGTTTTTAAATCTAGGATATTTTAGTCATGCAGGGGTGAAGAGGAGAATAGGGAGCAAAGGGAGAAAATGCGTTAAGAGAAAAAAGGGCAAGTGGTTTTTGACTTTCTTGTCATACTAAAAGCACCTTACCTAATTTATATACCAAAAATAACAAGAATAATTAAAATGTTTTGATTTCAATCTCCCTTAGTCTGGCAATGGTATTCATAATACTTGAAGGTTAATCGTGTGACGGTGATATACCTAGCCACACAAACAATATATCTTTATGACAATGGACACTTTTCCTGTGAAATGGATTGGAAAAATATGATAGCATACAGGAACTGTATTAAAATGAAGGCCCTTCAACCTGATGAATATTATGAGTGCTACTTTCTCAAAGACACCATCAAAATTAGAGACATTTATCTTCAGCCAACTCTCAATTATCTACATGTAGATTATCCCCTTTATGAATGATCTGCTGCAATTTAAAAATTTCTGCTGCAATTTAAAATAATTTCTTCCTGTCATCTAGCACTTTTCTGAAATAATCATCCAACATCTCAGTAATAAATTAAAAGCTTGATAAAGTAAAATACAGTGGAGTGTGGCATGAGTTGGTATAAATGCCTCACACCAGATCCTATAATTGATTTCAAATCCCAATGTAAACTATTTTTATTTCTGGATACTTTGTGATATTCACAATATTTCTTCTATAACTGGTTAACTAACTGAACGTGAAATGCACCTTTTAATATAACTCCTGATATTTGTATATGCATTGACATATACTTTTGAGTAACATAAATTCTCCCAGTAGGAACATATTTTAAGATATCTATATAGCAACTGATAAAAAGGGGAACCATCACTTTTAGATGCCCTATATCCTCAATACCCTTTGTTCTTATGTTTCATTAAAGACTAGAAAATTTATGTTCCATGTATTAAGTATTTATTGAGTTTTTCTGTGTGCCAAACACTAATCTAGGCCCTAGAGATTCATGTACCTGTGTACCAACCCAATAGAATACTTTCCTTTGATGCATTTATTTTTCTTTTGAGGGAGGCTATAAACATATAAACACATGAATAAATAAATGAAGGGTTAGATACTCATAAGGATTAAAAAGTAGATAATACTTGGGATTGTATAGAGAGTGATAGAAGACATGATTTATCTAGCGTATCAATGAATAATCTCCTGAAGAGTAATGTTTGGAAAATTTAAAGAATTTAAAGAACACAGTCATGAAAAAATCCTGTTGAGAATATTACAAACAGAGAAATAGCAAGTGCAAATGCTCTGAAGCAGATTATAGAAAAAAATGTGTAGAATATACTGTATACATGTGTCTATCTGGTTGTGTACTAAGTTCCCTGCTTAAACTAGGGTACCCATTTGATCTAAGCTTGGAGAATAAATTTTCTCTCACTTTCAGGAGATAACCAGGCAATTGTGTGTTTTTTTTAATAAATGTACTTACATATTTATTTATTTTTGGCTGTATCGGGTCTTTGTTGCTGTGTGCGGGCTTCTCATTGTAGTGGCTTCTCTTGCTGTGGAGCACACGGGCTTCAGTAGTTGTGGCTCTCAGGCTCAAGAGCACAGGCTTAGTAGTTGTGGCACACGGGCTTAGCTGCTCCGTGGCATGTGGGATCTTCCCAGACCAGGGCTTGAACCCGTGTCCCCTGCGTTGGCAGTTGGATTCTTAACCACTGCGCTACAAGGGAAGCCCGGCAATTGTGTTTTTAATGGTTAATTCATTTCCACCAGGGGAAGGGTAGAGGAGTTTATATTATTGTTATTTAAAATTCTTCAGCCCAAAACTCTTTTTTGAGTTTATTCTAATTAACAACTGACCCCCTACTGAGGTGGAGAAGAAACTGAATGGGGGCATTTTTGAGTGTGTGTTGGGGGCAGTACTTAGAGATACATGGTTGTGATCCTCGAGAGTGGAATTAAGAGAAAGACAAGACCAAAAAAAATAAGTCCACGGATTTGGCAGTGTGGGCCTAGCTCTTGGAGTGGTTTTGTTTTGTTCCTTAGAAATGCTGAAGACAGACACCTGGGAAATGTTTTCAGGTCAACCACATATCTTTGGGAGTAGATGTATTCCCTCTGTAGTTTCTCAGACTTCATGTACTACTCATCTAATACCCACAGGAATGATATCAATAACCTCTAGATGCCAAAGAAATTTTATATGCCAAAACATTTTAGCCTTCCTTCAAGGAATTATTCCTATTAAAACCTGGAACAATCACGAATCTGAATCTGTACTTTGCAATCAGAAGGGGACATGTGAGAGGCCCCAGACTGTGAAACACATTTAAAATATGAACAAGACCCATCTACACTTATTCTGTCAACACCTATTTCTCTTTCCAGCTCCCATTCTTCTCTCTTCCTCTTCCCTTTTCTCTCCTTCATTCCCAATCAAACCCTTGTGTCCCATTTAATCACTGCTAAAGTATTAAGAAACAGCTATGATTTTAGGTGACTTAACCAACAGAGGTGTTGGTCAGACACTGAGGAATTGCTTCGACTAAAGGTCATAGTAAGAGTTCTACTACAGAAGGAATTGCAACCACCACCTAGCACTTTGGGCTACTTGTGTCAGTAGATCCACAGAGAAAGAAAAGAGTTATTTATTTGAAAGTTCCTAAGAGAGTAGATCCTAAATTTCTCATCATAAGAAAAAAAATTTAACTATATGAAATGATGTATGTTAACTACACTTACTGTGGTCATCGTTTTGCCATATATACGTATGTCAAGTCATTATGTCATAATGATGACAGTGTTGCATGTCAAATATTTATGAATAAAACTGAGGGAAAAAAATGAGTTGCTATATTGAATGAGGATCTCTGGCTGTGGTTTCACAATGGGGGTGTGGGAGGAGTGTGTCCACGACCCTGGCCACGCACTGGGGCAACTCTTGGTGCTTTTGTGCCCAGATAATTGTAAATAAGCAATGGCAGCAACCACAGGCCAACCAGGAAAAGGCAGCTAAGGGCTCAGACTGCTCAGTAATAAGGTCTAGATCATGGATGCTCCTGTTTCCCCAGGCATGGGACCCAGATCACCAGAACTTCTAGCAAAAGATTTGGAGAATCTGGAATGGACTATGGAAGTAAGAGATGATGAATGTCAATTACAAACCTAGGATTAGCTTCAGTATGAAAATGGTAGCTTGTTTTGCAAACCCTCTTTACGTCTTTTTAAGAGATTACAAATGACCATTACCTTTAGGGGTTGAAACTACCCTCTCCTTTAAGGGAAGAAGTGAGGATAACTTGCTCTCATACAAGTTTCCAATACCATAAAAGGATGCAAGCAGTTCTGGGTGGACCGTGATGGGCAGTATCCTACCCAAATCCTGTATCCCTCCCTACTACTCAGCCCACCTATTCCCTGGGGGCCTCACCGGCTTCCATTGACTTCCCAGCTGGAGCAGTCTTGACAATGAGTCATGCCTTTCCCATAGTAGTAAATCCGTGGCTACTGGCTCAACTTTCCTACTGTCATAGGTAGGGGTGACCCATGGGTAACACTGAGTGGCAGATTACTGTACCTATGCATGGGTGATAATGGACCTGCTGATTGTGAGGCTGAATAACAACTCTGAATTAGCTGATTTGCTTGGGCTAAGTAATGCAAATTTTGTCCAAAGAGAAAAGAGGGGCAAAGAATGGGGCTACAGACAAAAGTTATAGAAAAAACGGGAAGATCCTTCTTTAGAGGACAATTTTATTAATAGCTTTCAAACTTTTCTGACTATGACTGGCAGTAATCACTACAATTTATATCACACTGTAGTGAAAATATAGAACACATTCAGACATACTTACATATAAAATACAGCTGAAAGAAACAAACAATATTTATTCTTACTACCTATGATGGACTGTGGTATTTTCCTTTGTATTATATCTTATTCTACTTCATTTAAAATAAAACTGCTAATCTTTGTGATCCACAATTGTATCATGAAACAAATTTAGTAGGTATTGATAAGCATTAAAAAAATCTAAATGCATCACTCATAATGGCCCAATATTATTTGGTGAATTTTGTTTTAGTAATACACCTACATACATGTATATTTATTTGTATGTGTGCATGTATGTGTGTATGTGTACTTTTTGATGAAAGGTAAAATATCAAAAAATAGGTTGAATACCCCTGCTCTACACTGCTCCCATGTCAAATTAGGAACTGAAAGGAAAGAACCTAGATCAGTAACTCTGAAGCTGGGACTGCCCAAGGGAGCCTAACATTTAATCATGCTAGAAAGTAAAATCGATATTTTGCAAATATTTATTATTATGCTTTGGTATTGTACTTATTTATCTATCCTTGATTTCCCCTAATATTGATTAAATATTGATAAATCACTTTAGGAAATTCCAAGTTGCTTCAGCTAAACTAAGAAAACAAAGAGAGCTATTTGGGTCACATCTAGACTAATAAAAAAGGACAAATGTAATGTCTATATTCAGGAGTCTAGATGTGACTGAAGTTGTTGGTGGCAGGGGAAGTGGAAGAGGATTAGATAAAGAAGTGAAAAATCTGAACGGATTGACTCTGGCTCTTTTCAATGCTTACTTAAGAGTTTTTGCTCTTATTCTCTTGTTTTTAAACAGAAAGGCTCGTAAGCAACTAGCAGTGGCATAAACACACCATAGGGCACAAGAAGAATCATTAAAAAAAAGACGTAGGATTTGGAAGAACAATCATAAATTTATTTACTTTACAAATTCCCCTTTATCTAGGCTCACCTCGTTACTCAAAGAATAACTGGTAAATTTCATTATCAGGTTATAATACTCTATTTACCATAAGTTTTAAATAATTTGAAAAGAAATTTTTCTAAAATATTTTCAGACAATTTTAAAGCTCAAATAAACACTTTTAGAAATAGCATCTTGTTTAAGAATTTCTTCCCTATCTCAAACCTATAAAGATATTTTCTTACTTTTCCTTAAAATTTTAAAGCTTCATCTTTTTTGACCTTTAAATCTTTAAGCCAACAGATATTTTTATGTATGGTGTAATGCAGGAATCCTATATCTTTTCCATCAGATTTTCTGAATTCTTTCCTTATTGTTCTACAACGGTGGTGATTCTGCATGATTGATGCATGGGTATGTTTCTGGATTGTCTCTTCTGCTCCTCAGCTCTATTTATTTATCAATCTACAGCTGTCAAAGTCTTAATCACTGGAGCTTAGTATGTCTTGATTTTTTTTGTTAGTTGCTATAGCTGCCTTGCAGATTACTCTAGAATTTAGTGGTTTAAAATAACAATAAGCATTTATTATCTCTCACATTTTGTGCATCTCAGGACCTTGGGAGTGACTTAGCTGTGTGTTTCTGCCTTAGGGTCTTCACTGAAATCAAGATGTTGGCCAGAGCTGTAGCCATCCACAGACGAGAGGATGAGCTTCCAAGGTGGCTCACTCGCATGACTGGCAAACTGATATTCATTATTGGTGGAAGGGCTCAATTCTATTCACATGGGTCACTCCTCATGAATGCTTGAGTATTCTTGTAACATGTCAACTGAGTTGTTCCACTCTGAGCAATTCAAGGGAGAAAGAGAGCCAGGAAGAAGGTATCCTTTTAATGACTTACGCATGGGAGTCACAAAGTATCACTTCTCCATATTCTATACATCAGAAGAGATGGATAAGTCTAGCCTACATTCACAAGGATTTTTACCAAAATACTTTCTACAAACTCATAGATTTCTATGTATTTTGACATGCTAATATGTTTATTTTTCTTTTGACTTATTAATAATTGGCTTAAATTGATTAATAATTGGCTTAAATTGATAGTTTCTCTGACGTCTTACTATTTACAGATTTACTTAGGATTCTTACTTTTTTCCAGTAGGTTTTGGTAAGTTAAATCACAGGGAAAATGATCCACTGAATCATTGGCACAAAGCTCTTAGTATTTTTCATAAACGTAAATGTTCTACTGTTTACAAAGTACTGTCACACACACACAAATAAGCATAAACATTGACCAAAAGCATACCCTTTCTAAACTTTCTCATTTGTTTTAATAGTAGTATTCTTGCATTTACATAGTTCTAGGTGACAAAATGCTTTGATTTAACTTCTAGTTTTTCCATCATTTGCTAAACAAATGGTACATTTGAAGGAGTTGTTAATGTTAAGTTATAGATAAGAAAACTGAATTTAATTAATCCTTTGATAGCACTGATTGATTGAGAAGCCTTCAGAATAAAAATAGTGAGTGGACATATGGTGATGTTTTTCCTTACTCTTTAAGTATTGTTCATTTATTAACCATAGGATGAATTCCAGTAATGTTGGCTATTTGTAGTTGCTCAAATTTGATCAATAGAATGTATAAAATTCATATTACATTAGTGATCTTTTATATAATTTAGCAGCCATTTGCTGTTTGGTATCAATGACACTTAATACCAATGCAGGTAGTACCAATTTGCTACACAGTGCACTATAATGTGACTGTTAGAACTGAATAAAGTCTTTATAAGTTACTATAAGCTATATAGAAAAAAGATGCAAGTCACTATACCACAGCCTTCAAAAGGGCTGCACATAAATTAGGTACTTTGTTTTCTCACTGTTGTGGCCTCTCCCATTGCGGAGCACAGGCTCCGGACGCGCAGGCTCAGCGGCCATGGCTCACGGGCCCAGCCGCTCCGCGGCATGTGGGATCTTTCTGGACTGGGGCACGAACCCGTGTCCTCTGCATTGGCAGGCGGACTCTCAACCACTGCGCCACCAGGGAAGCCCAAATTAGGTACTTTTAAACAACTCAGTGATAGATGAATAGAAAGACCCATAAACAGATAGATAGAAATACTTTAATACTTTTTTTGTCCTGTATCTTTGTTTTCTGATGATGATTACACTGTTGAAATTTTAAAATATTTATCATAAGTAACAGTGGGATAAGCAGACTAGGTCAAATTTTGTCTGCACTGTATTGAGTGGTATGTTTATTTACAACATTTTTCTCCATATTGCATCATAACCTAATATATCTGAAAAGTGTCCCAAACCACACAAACAAATAAATAACAATGAAAACAAACAAGAGTAAGGAAAAAGATAAATGTTTTGATGCATGGATAATAATAACGAAGTCAGATATAAATTTAGATATATTTAGAAATGTTGAGCTCTAACAGAAGATAAATTCATTTTTCTCAGAAAAATGATGTAAAGCCCCACCCCTATTTTAAGAAGGCTATTCAGCGTGTTCAAAACTCAACAAAATTATAACCTCCTTTAAAGCTGTATGAAAATGTACTCAGCTTGAAATACACGTAATGTGCTTCCATAATGTGATTCATATGAAAAACTGACCCCTGTCATTAAAGACACAGTTTCAAGACACCTGGTCCATGGTTCTGAGTCACCCAAGTCATTTGTCTTCTAATACTTACATCTCATCTTTGATGAATTGTTCTCTCAGTTTGTTAATTAGTTGCTTTAGTCAGTTTGCAATATCTGATTTTTAAACAGTGGTTATAATTCAACAGTATATACAACCGGAATGAACCATGATTGATGGCGCAATTAGAATAAGAAAATGTGAACTGAGCAACAGAGTATTATTAAATTTCTACCTGAGTTTATCAGAAGTAACCTGAACAATCACAAAACTCTTTCCAGTTTAACTGGATTTTTATCTTCTTTGCAGATGTGACATTGATCCGTCATTAGATTAATACTGAAATAATTCTAACGTGCAGTTGGCAAAGTTGGAATGCCTATTACTAGGTACTAGGCCACTACATTTTCTCACAGCTAGACCTCAAAAGAAGGTATTGCTAACTATCAGTATACTACAGACGCCTATAACTTGTATGTAGTTTAAACATGGTAATGAGACATTTATTGTCTGATTACCAGCGCAAAGAAATTCCAACCTTTTTGTATATTCATGGAGTCAAACTGAAAAAAATCATGTCTCTGGGACTTCATTTCTCCCATGCATAATGAATGATGATGCTGTCAGCAATCAATCCATAACAGCATTGGCATAATGTACATCACAGCCAGACATGACGTGCAGACAAATAAAATCCAGTATTCATTTCTCGAATGAATTTATGAGCTGACATGGACAATAGCATATTAGAATCAGATCACTCCTGTCTATGTGCTTGCCATGTATGTGTGTTTGGATTTTTTTTTTCCTTCCCCTGAAAGGAATGTGAATGACAAGGAGAACTAGTCAATAAAAGTACGGACATTTTAAATCTCCTCTTAGGATTAGAGTAATGCGTAATATTTGCCAGGATTAGTGTAAGAGAAAGAAAGCAAACTTTGCCTAATTTGATCAATAGGCAAATATATAGAGATAATTATATTTTTAATTATTAACTATATATCAGGTCCCAAGAATTGGAAAGAGGACTAAATAAAAATACACATTATTCTGTTTAATTTAGATTTGAGATTAAAAAAATAGCATGAAAATTATGAATTTAACTGAATGGATGACACTGACAACAAGTGAAAAACAAATATAAAGCAAAGAATAAGAACCTAATATTTCTCTTGCCTAGGGTGGCTGAATTTTTGCCCTGCCTACTGCTATATATGTGTTGGATAAAATAAGATATGTAAAGTACCTAGCTGAGTGCCAGACAAACTCTAGTTCCAGTTTTGGAAAGTGATAAGCCTGGATAGAAATAAATGTCTAAAGCATAATTTTCCAAAATATTAAGAAATGATAATGACATGAGATATTCCACAATAAATGTATTCCATGGTGAAATAAATTAGTGAAATATTACATATCTTATCTCTTTCTTAAAGGTGGTGATAAGTCATTCGGTCAAGAAAAGTTTTAACTTTAATTTACTCAGGTCAAACGCTGAGTAAATTAAATTTAAATTAATTTGACCATAAAACTTTTTCTTCTGTACCAATTATTAACATCCTACCATATTTATATTCTTTTGATTATATTTTGTCCAGGATATATGGTAGACAGATTCTCAGGCAATTAATTTTTCAAGTTGGTGTTTGGAAATAAGGTTACATTAAGATGGTTTATGGAATGTTGAACGATTTTCCCTGCTACATTATTTGAACAAATAAATATGTACTATTGCCATATGTATTTATATTCATACCACATACAGCCATGTGTTTATATATTCTGTGTAAATTGGTGATCATCTCATCATAGTGGTAAAAGGGCTTTTACAATCTTTAAAAACATATTTGATGTTTGTTTTGTATGTGCCACAGTGCTAAATGCTTTACAATTTTACTTAATTAAATACTAACAATGAATGATAATGATATTTATTAGGAAGGGAAGGATGATTCCATTTTACAGTGAGGAAATTGAAAGTTGGAGAAGTTAAGCTGTTGCTCAAATTCAGCAATCAGTAAAGGATCGAATTCGTATTCCAACCTGATTTCAACCAAAAGCTCTAACTACCTTTCAAGCCCGAGTTTACACTTAGTTCAGGTCCCATAGATGCCTCAAATCTCCTATGTGTTCTGATCACAAAACACCTTCCACCTGCCCTCTTGATGTCTGTCTGCCAGGAGACAACTTTCACTTCTTTCCAATTTGACAAACTCTCTTTTTTGCCTAAAGCAAGCCTTGGCCAAACAACAACAAAAGTAACAAGTTATCCATATTTTTTTCCGCTTCGCAGTTAAGGCAACATATGTGTTGTTGCTGTTTTTACCTCCTGTTATTATGTGAGCTCTTCAAAGCAATGACAATGAACTGAACAGATCTGAATCCCCAGAATTTGTTCCCTGATACTTAGCAAATGTTTCTTGAATGAATGATTGAATGGATGGATGAGAAAGTAAATTCATAATTGAAAAAGAATAATCAAGTTTGCTGAAAGACCTCTCTTCTGCTTTTTAGTACCTCTGGAGAAACTTTTTAGTACCTCTGGAGAAACACACATCCATGTATAAAACGCAGGGAAACGGGCCTGCGTTTTACAGGTAGATGGGTACACATATGTTAATAAGCTTTGAGACTTCACATGAAAGTCTTTATTTCTTTGGGCTTTGTTTTTCTTATCTGCAAGTTAATAGAGTAAATTCATATACTGAAACGTTAATATATTCATTCTGTTCAGACATCAAGTTTTAACTGATGAGCTATTGCCAACTAGGTACCATACTGAACTCTGACTACTAAAGCAGGTGTTACAGAATACAAATTTATTTCATTAGGAGGCAATTAGACTTTTTCTTTTAGAGAATTAAAACATGCTTAATTGAATACCCACAAGTTGTTTCGCTTTACCAACTAAAAATATGTATTTAAATGTATATTTTAAAAAGAAGCTGGAAGAGAAAAACAATTAAAAAAATAAAGGTTCCTGGGCTTCCCTGGTAGCACAGTGGTTGAGAGTCCACCTGCTGATGCAGGGGACACAGGTTCGTTCCCCGGTCCGGGAAGATCCCACATGCCGTGGAGCGGCTGGGCCCGTGATCCATGGCCGCTGGGCCTGCGCGTCCGGAGCCTGTGCTTTGCAACGGGAGAGGCCACAGCAGTGAGAGGCCCGCGTACCGCAAAAAAATAAAAAAATAAAGGTTCCTTAGTTTTAATAGTATAACAATAAAATATTCTCCCAACAGAGACTGGGAAATTGAGGGGACTATTTAGCCAGATCGACTTCTGCCAAGTTTTGATTTATATTCTCAGTTGCATCAGAATTCGGTCAGAAAATAAAACAAAACTTCTTCCTTCTAAGTAACTTTGTTTTTTAACTCCATCAACCCAAATCTATCAGAAAGAAGCAGGAATAATTTGAAGATATGAGCTCTCAAAGGAAACTGTGAAACAGACCTCTTCTTTATTGCTGATCACATTACAACCTTTCTTGCAGCTGAAAGGAGCTCCTTCTACTTTGTTCACTATCCTTTCATCTTCTGTCTGCTCATTCTCACACCTTATTGACTACAGGAAAGAACTTGCTGAGCCATAAATGATTTTCCCTCTCTGCTCTTACTATTTTGACTATTAAGCAATGTGGATTGAGTCTAATGATTCAGACAGGCCAAACGCTTATGGTATTATAGTAACTTATTGATTTATAAAGTGTCTTTTTCTGGCCTCAAAGTGCTTAAAAGAATTGGAAACTCTTTATAGAGTGGGAGATTGCCACCAGTGTCCCCCATTTACCTGGAGCCACTGCTGGCAGAGAAATTGCTGCTGGTTACGCCGAGAAATTTTCAAATAATTCTAAGGATAATACCTTAGGTCATGGTTTGATGAAATCTTCCACTATTATAAATTTCACAGATGGCAAATGTGGGATATTCTTGGAAAGTAATGAACAGCTATACAAGACTTTTCTAGGAAAGGAGCAAACAATGTCTTCTTTAGGTCACAGTTGGGTTTTTTCCCATGATTTTCTAATAAATAAATATTGCTAAGATCATAAACTTAAGAGAAATACATTATCCAGTTTTTGGACAAGTGGCATTTGATGGCAAAGACACTCAATGTATGTTTTGTAAAAAAGAATATATTAAAATAAGTGGTATATTCCTGTTTAATTTACTGCAGAAAGAAGAACAAATAATGCTGTGTTTGCATGCATGTGAGTAGACATTGCAAATATTCACCAGTATTGTTTCCCTCCCCTTGTGGGCAAAGAAAGGCCCTATTTCTCATCTCCATTTGCAACTGTGTGAGGACACGTGACTAGTCCACCTGACCGATCCAATGGGCTGTATGGGGAGGTGACACATGTCACTTTCAGGCTGAGGCACTGAAAAGCTTTGCTTTATTCTCCCATTGTGCCACCCTGTTACAAGATCTACTGAAGCAGTCTGGAACCCTGAGTGGCAATGTGGGAGAACAGTCTCCCTGGAAAGGCATCTGAGGTCAGTGTGGACTTTGTATGACAGGTAAATTATCCTTTGTGTTCTTCAGCCACTCATACTTTATAGTTGGTTATGACACAGCATGACCAGGCCCAGTATAAATGATATAACAGGTATTTTACAAATTTGTAGAAACATTATCTCTAATAAAAATGCTGTGATATATTATTTTCTGAAATGTCGTTACCTAAATATTTTTAAAACACTGAAAATAAAAATACATTTCAAATGCAAGTATTTTAGAATGGTTGAATTTTTTAGCGTTTCGTGCTATTTACACACCTTAATGAATGGTGTAACAACATACAATAGAATGTAAGAACTACAACCATCAAATTTCAGTAGTTTAAATTGCACTATCACAAAGCCATTTGTTCACATTCCCATCATTTTTTTTCTGACAGATTTAAAATCTTTCACTCTGAAAATTTCAGGTAATTTTAGAAATAAAGAAATTCCAGTTAAAAATAAAAAGTAATTTTTATTGCTGGAAATTAATTATAAAGCCTAAAACTCAAATATCACTCTTTTTAAAATGATACAAAACTATATTAAAAGGTGAATTGTCTGAAACATCACAGTTTTCTGAGGTTTTTCAATCTTTGAAGCATTCATTTGAACTTCATTTTGAATATATGATTCCTTGGACAATTTTTTAATTCCAAAACCTACTTCTGCTCGGTTATCTAGTCTCCCACCTCCATCCTAAACATTCTGCTACGTTGGCTGTTTCCGTTACCTGGCATTACAATGCAAGCAATGTTCATGATGTGGAAGATTATTTCAATAAATGACTTTTCCAGTTATCGGACGTTTCAGCTTCACTTTGGCACTTAGTGGTATAAAACTGTTTATAGCTTCTTTATTCCAGGATCAGGAACATTTTCCCATCTCTACACTTGCAGCAAGTGTGAGCAGGTGGAATGTTTACCATGTTGTGAATATCGAACGTATGCAATAAACTCAACGTCTCTAAAACGTTTATTCGTAGCTCCTTTATGAACAACCTAATGATGCTGAACAAGTATTTAAAGACTCTCTTCAGAGGAAGTACTCTATCTGGTGCTCCCTACCTTAGTTTCACTGATCCAGAAGCAAAATCTGAAGATTAGATCACAGAATAATGCACAACAGTTAAACTTTGTTCTGGGGAGAAAAAACAGAACTGACTTTTGCTATGTATACAATTCAACCTGCAGAGATTGAATCTAGAGAGTTCCCAACTAGCCCAGAACATTCAGCAGCTCTAGAAATACAGCAAATCAGTTTAATTAAGTCTGGTTAAGAGACTTTTTATAAGGTATCCACAAGTATAACCACCTCCCTCCCCCAAAGGTCAGTCTCCAGATTTACAAACACAGTGTAGCAAATTTCAAGAGTGAACTATTTCTTTACATTCACCCATAATAAGTATGTCTTTCCTTCTGGAAGGTTTATTGTGAATATATTCCAGAGGTCTACAAAGTGGGGCATTCAAAATGATCTTTTGGAAGGAGACAGAAAAATAAGCACTTCAGAATGATTCATACCTTTGATCCCTTTAACTTTGTATCTTTAGATATAACATAAAAACATAATTTAGTATAGCATATATACCACTTTTACCTAATTTGAGATGCATATATTTAGCAAGGTCAAAACATTTTTACCGATAAGGGAACATGCTCAGTAAGTTTTGAGATCACTGTTCTATCATATGAATGGGAAAGTCAGCGTAGTCCTCTACTGTTTATGAATGAAAATTCATTCAGTGAGGTACTTTAATTAAAATTTATATTTCCATTTCTCTTTACAATTTATAAGATGCTATTTTAAGAATAGATCCCTTCTATGGTACCTATTCTATCAAAGCTGCTATTTTCTCTGGGAACGAGGCTGGTAATAATGAATAGGAACGTAGTGTAATAGGATCATTAGTGATCCAATCACTTACTACCTGCAAACTTGGGTATTTTAATTATTGTGATGAGATGAGTTTCTCATCTGCATAAATGGTATAATTAAGTTTACCTTTTTAAGTTGTGAGAAATACATGAATAAACTAAAGTCTGGCTCAGAGTAAGTGCTGATAAACTTCAACTAAAAGAAAGTTTCAGTTGGTTCCAACAATTCTAAATATCTTGCCTTTAAAATATTTGGAGGGATTCTTTAAATCAGAATTTTATTTGATTTAGGGTTGCAGAAACCCTTAAGTCTTAACTACAGCAGTGATTTGGCCCTTGGTGAACTGTGCTCGGTGCTCATTACTTCAGACGCACAGTCTTTCTGCAAGAAACCAAGAACACATTGGCGATGTTCTGGTCACTTCCTTATATTAAAACCTATTATCAGTTGTAAGATCTCAGGGTTCTACATTTGAAGAACAGAGATCTGTTTCTTCAACACAAACTCAGTGAGCACATTCACATTAAACCTTCTTGTTAGTTTTAATTTGCTACCACATATACTCATGCACAAGAGAATTTTCTGGAAAATGGCTCACCTTGAAAGCCCCTTTCAAAACCCTTTCAGCTTGGGAAATCATTTTTAGGAAATAGAGGGAAATATTTTGAAGGTTGCTTTGGCTTCAAGCAAAAAAACCAAAAAAACAAAAAAACATAATATCTATCAAACAGAGTATTACTAAGTGCTTCATCTTCCTCTCCTTTCCTAGTTTCACTAAAGCTAGATTTCTCTATGCTGGTTTTTCCCTCTTAGTTACAAATGGCTACAATCTGAAGTTGAAAAATATTATTTTTCCATTAAATTTTGATAGCCTGGAGTTTTTTAATTTAATTTTTCATGCTCACTGCAATGAACAATTACACTTTAAGAAAGTTAATTTTAAAATATGATTTATGTAATGTACTTGCACTATGTAATAAAGTTATTCATTAACTACTTGGACAAAAGTCTTCACCTTTTTTTTGCTAGTAGCCTAAAGTCTGCTATGATAATTGTAAATGGTAAAGAGTGTATCATCAGAATTGTAAAGAGTGTATCATGATATTTTCATAGTTTTAAAGTAAATGGATATAATCAGAATGTTAATTCAGCATTTTAATATTTCTAAAAAATGTGTAAATAACTAAACTCTCCAACAATAGGATTAAATGCCTGCATATAATTTTAATGAAATGGCATAAAACTTTTAGAAATTATGTAATTGGGGAGACATTGAAAATATTCACTATTTAGTTCTGAGTAAAAACAGGGGTTAAAAAACTATAGGAAATTTATGATTACATGTCTGGGGAAAAAGTATAGGTAAACCTTTAAGAAAATATTTAGAATGTCAAGCTACCTTTGTGTCTTGAATTTCAGACTTAGATTTTTTATTTATTTATCAAGTTAAAAATACACATGTGATAATCTTAAAATAATAACGATAATAAAAATAGATAAAAAAAATTTTTTTAAGAATTGTTTGGCCATATCTAGTGTATGAATACTCTACTAAAATTCTCACCAAGGAAGGTCAAAGGCATGTGGCTAGCCCTTAATGAAAAGACCAGCAGTTCTTAAATTTTCCAGTGAGTAAGAAATACCTGGTGAATTTATCTAAAATAAAGATTTCTAAGCCCCATTCTTCAGAGATTCTGGTGAGGTGAGTCTGATGTGGCTCCCAGTAAGCTACATTTCTGAAGAGGACTTCAGCTGACTCTGATGCAGGTGGCCAGGAAGAAAAACAGGACTGGAGCTGACCTTCAAACTGTGCTTTCCCTTTTCCAACTGAGTATCTTTCATATGGTAGACCAAGCAGTGTTTATAGCAAAGGGCATTTTTAACGGGGAGAAAACATGTTGACCTGAGAAGTTTTTATCTGAAGTTCTATAACATACTCAGATGACTTTTAATAGTAGTAGTAGTAGCAGTAGTAACGATAGCAGCTAATATTTCTATAGCACTTACTCTGTAAACGGTACTGCCCAAGCCACAAAATAAAGACCAACCCAATAAAATAATAGAAAATAACATCTGGTAGACAGTTCTCAGCTCTGCTCTATTTCCAGTAGGCAAAGGAGAAACTGGTAAAGGCTGAAGAGGTCTCAGGAGAGATTTATAGGACAGTTCCAAGAGAGGATCCTGACTAAATTATGAGATGCAAGGATAAGTTACTGGGGGTAGTTTTTGACACAGAGATGAACACAATATATCCCTAGGTCATTTCACCATATAATTCTTCAAAATTTACAGCTCATCTATAAAAAGTGAATTGAGTTCTAAGGTATTCTCCATGCTTTCTAAATGTATGCATAGTTCATTTCCTCAGTTTATGAATTATGTAGACCCCTCCCTTGCTGTTTTTCTGCCCTGTGAGAAATGGTCTTTGGCCATTTCATTCGCTGCATTTGTCCTGAAAGGCAAGTAGGGAGTGGATACTGACAAACAACTTCCATTTTCCTTGATTTCTTGTTTTCTCTTCTCTCTTTTTTTTCTTCCTCTGTCCCCTTAAATGTAGCACATTTACTAAATTGAAGCCAGATCCTGACACAGTTCAAGTTTTCCATTTAGGAGTTAAAGTTAGGCTGTATGGGACCAAACAGCCTAGAAGCTGTG
Organism: Orcinus orca; assembly: GCF_937001465.1. Lineage (NCBI taxonomy): Eukaryota > Metazoa > Chordata > Mammalia > Artiodactyla > Delphinidae > Orcinus > Orcinus orca. The sequence goes on from NC_064563.1 coordinate 119,322,978, forward strand.
AATAGACATTAGGCAAGCCAACCTAGAGCAAGAAGTTTCCAGCTATTCCTCTTATTATTAACATGAAAATGGGCTTATATTTAATTTACTGCATTTTTCATCTAGCTCCAAGAGGCAAGGGGAGAATTATGTCCAAATACAAACTGGCTTTCTTGCTTTCTCACGTAAGGTACACACACTTTTTTTCCTTAAATATCTAATGAGATGAACATGGACACACTGAATATAATGACAAAGGACCTTAATAGCTCTCTCCTGAACTGAGCCTTGTTCTGCAGGTGTTTAATTCTTGGATTGTCAATCTGCTTCTTCTGAAAACAACATTCCTGCCCTCTGGTTTTAACACACAACTTTTCAAGAATGAAGAGTTTTTTCTTCTTTCAAATATATAAGATTCTTTTGACTAACAGATCCTTTGTAAAAGCTCTGAATCAGACTAGGAAACATTTTATTTTAAGTGTTTCCATTTCCATTCAAGTTGCTCAGGTACTGACATATATTATTCATAGAGGCTTCCTCATACTTCTACAAAGGGAGAATAAAACACCCAATAACCTAGATTTCTTAGAAACTCTTCTCTACCCTTTCTCAACCCAAGCAATTCACAATATATCTGGCTGTTGAACAAAACATCCAAGCACTGGATTTGCAAAAATGAATGGCATAATATAATTTTTAGTTCTGTTAGGTTAAGGCATCTTGACTAGTTTTCTTGGAATAGAATAAACATTTTCATTTCCATCACACCATGTTCCAGTACCTACTATTCACCAATTCCATTGAATACAACATAAAGCCTTTCACAGATATCAAATTCAAAATTTGACAACAACATATTCAGTATGTGCTCTGCTGTGTGAGCTAGGTGTTAGGCTGGAGATGGGATAATGGGTTGAGACAACATTGCTACATACCTGAGAAATTTACATTTTGTGGTAGAGGCAGACTGCTTGGAGCTCTGGTATATTCAGTCGGCACTTACCTCTAGATCCCAAAGGCTGTTTACTTTGAACACCTATGACTCCTTGTTTGCAGCTGTTGTTCTGGCACAGGGTCAAACTTGACCTTTTTCTCGGTAAACCAGAAGTGTCAGAGAGTTAGAGCCTCTGGGAGGAGCCTTCCACCAATGATGGATGGAGATTTGGTGAATACATAACCCAATTTTGCACTTGGAGGGGGTAACTCTGAGATGTTTTCTAGCCGGCCTCCCAGACTTTTGCAGAGGAGTTGCGCTTCAGTTGCCCTCAATGGTAGTCTGCTCAGTAAAGCATCCTTTACAGATTTCTTCTCTTCTTTGTTCTACTTCTTCATTTCCCTGACTGTATCCTGGGATCCCCTTCCAAATGAAGTACCTATATTCACATCCTTGTTTTGGACTTGATGGAGATTATATATCTGGGGTCTCATCTCTTGCTGTACTTCCCATTCTCCTCCATGTAATCTCCCATCCTTTCCCTCCCCATGTGGTCTCTCTAGCAGGAGAATCAGGTATCTTATACGACAGTTCAGGGCTCCCATGAATGCAAAGGTAGACACTGCCACTTCTTCTTAAGGCTTAGGCTTGAAACTGAAATAATGTCACTCCTATCACATTCCATTAGTTAAATCAACCTGCCTAGATTTAAGGAGAACAGACAACAGCAAAGACATGTAACCCGGAAGACAAGGTTCTCTGAGGACACCAATGCAATGAACTGTCCACCATGGGTGTGTGAGAATACATCCCCACAAGTCAACAGCGTTAAAAAAAGGTAGGAGGAGAGTCTAATACTTAGCACATAATTTAACTAACCCTTCCATCATTCACTGACAGGCAGATGTTAAAAATAGACCAAGGATAATTACCTATAGCTTTCTAATTCTCTCTTCAATTTCTTTACTCTATAAGAAACAGTAGAGCATCTCATATGCACCCTAAATTTTGCTAGGCACCGTTGGAGTACCTGTCCTCAATGAACACAGCAATTCCACTATTTGGTCACCTTTTTCTGCTTGGCATGATCCCTGTGGCTAGAACACCTTTGTCCACGCCATTCTCCCTGCCTGGATATCACTTAGCTCTTTGATCTGCTGTTACTTTCTATTTATCCTTCTAGTCCATGTCAGTGTCACTTCTTTAGGGATGTCTTCTCTGATCTACCTGATTCAAAACTCTCTGTATGCCTTCTTTGTAATTGTTGGCAGAATCACATTTACTTTTTACGTTTGTTTCCGTCTCTCCTCTTGTTCTAAATTCCATGAGAATAGGGTCCCTTGTTTCTTTTGAGTCACCATTTCCCGGTACTTGGCATAGAACCTGAGACACAGTCAACACTCTAAATATTAACTGAATGAATTAGTGAATAGATGAATAAATAAACCTTAATGGTGTGTCCTGCTAGTTACATGCTCTATTTCTTTATGGTTATTCTCTAGAAACACACCTTAAAAAAAAGAAACTCATCCTTTCTCCACTGACATTTTTTTTTTTTTTGTAGCAACATACAACCATAGCTCAATAGTCAAGGAATGTTAGAAAGAACAAAACCTTGAAGCTGTCAACAAAATTTAAAGAAATTCATATAAGCCACAACTTTTAATGACTCTGAGAGTCTTTGTTTCTTTTTTTTTTTCCTGTGAGCCCAATGGCTTGATTTCAGGACTAAGGTCATTAATCTCTATATCTCATATATTTTCAGATAGAGTCTAAAAATTTGTTGACTCCTAAATGTATACATTTAAATGTCACAGTTGATCATTTAACTAAAAATTACAATAGAAATGGTTCAAGATGTTTCTGCTTTAAACTTGAAAGTTAATAATTTAACATTCAATTATTCCTAGTGTTTATATCCTGTAAAATGACTCAATCTGGCATTTAACCTTTTCAAACAAATTCCTACTTCTAAGTTGTTCTCTGATTATAATCATATTTGATTTAACTTGCCTAGCCTATGACTGCAAAATTAGGCACATTAGTGAAAGAGATGGACAGAAATTTTACAGGTTTATAAATCTGTATCTTGATATAGATAAATCTTGATATATATAAATCATATATATGTCAATTGATTACATTTGAAAACTCAAGATGTCCCAAGGTAGGCTGCGTATCAATTGATATACATCATACATATATTCCACATATAATTTTCTAAATATGGTACAAGTTAAGAGTTTACTCACTCTATAAAAAACGCCCTTCCAGCACTTTATTTCTATAATCCCAATTCAGGATGGTATATTGTAAATGAAATATACATAGCCAATATTTACACAACTTTCAATGGATAGGCTCTCCTAACAAATTTCTGCTCTGTGTTTGCCGGAGAATATAAATTCCTTCTCAAGAAAGAATATTGACTGTCTTATAAATGCTGTGGCTTGCACAAAATCTGACAAATCCAACAGAGTTTTAGGTTCTTAGTAGACAGAAAATTTGTCATTCCAATCCTGGGACTGTATATGCTTAACCTTCTGCAATGGGTCTTACGTCCTTGAGACACATCAGCTCACTTGAGGGCGCACTTATATTTTAGAGCGTGGCTGTGCCTTGACTGTGTCCTCCCCAGGCATTTTATGTTTGAAGGCGCAGAGAGAGCTAGATGGCATCATTATCTAGTCATCAGGCACGGATGCTGATGGCGTTATTAAATAACTGATAATGATGTTAAAAAAAAAGGACAAATGCCCAGCAGCAGCAGGCAACATTTTAGAAGCAATATATCTTCTTTTGTTTGTTTTCTTTTTCCACTATTCATTTGTGTATGTCACGGAATGTAGAGCATAAACAAAAGTGAAACAACATTGTAAAAGCTTCCTCTTTGATTACAGGAGGAAATTTCTGAACTTTTAAGGCACAAATATGTGTAATAATTTAAAAACATACCGATTTTTATTTTATTCAACCATTCATCTATTTGTTCAGAATTCAGAACAATAATATTTTTTAGTGTGCTATAAAATCCATATGTGACATTTTAATTAAAGAAACCAAAACTACTTCCCAAACCATTGGCAAGACTGGGGACGGTGTTTGAAATTATTTAAAAAATTTTCCCCCACGCCATCTGTTGATTTCATTCCCTTTAAATATTAATTGTCCTGCTTAGTACTACTTGAAAGTCTAACACTGTTTTTTGCCAGTTGTAGAAAACCCAGCCAGTGGTGACCAGCTCTGATTAGAAAGCAGTATACTAGTGTCTTTTTATTTATCTTCCTTAATGTCATTGTTTTCCTTGGAATACTTATTGTAGCTCCATTCTATGCATGGTCTTATTATCAAATCATGTATTTTAAAAAAATGGCTTTGAGTGAAGTCTCAAAAGCTTCAGAATATTATCATCTGTTACAAATAAATTTTGAGATCCAAACTCCAAAACCCAGTGATTCATATAGTCTTGTGCAAAGATTGGGTCATTATCTTGCACAAACTCAATTTTAAATTGCATATTTAAAAAAACAGCTGTAGAATATTTAAATGTTAACTGTGATGGCATTTCACATATTTACTTGTGGTTTGAGGGTATATCGCTAGATCAGTGTACAATGAAAAATAAATTGGCCATGTAACCCAAAATAAGTGATTCTACATCTTGCCTATCTTGGTCAGCACCCTGCATGTGACCTCAGTGGAACGGGATGGCCGAGCTAAATGTACCTTCCAGAAAGGTTAAGTGTACACTAAATAAAAGGCAATGGGCAGGGCATTTTCATGGATGATACTGCATAATTATTTCCCTGAGTTTGGGTTCCTGGGGTCACTCTTGATTTTCTTCTAAATCATTTTGGAGTGGCATCACAATTCTCATCCTGAGACTGACAAATTCAAGGCAGGAAAGAGCATGAGGAAAACAGCCGACAAACCTCAAGGAAAGGAGATAGAGACATAGGAATTCTAAAGTAGTCATAACGTCTTTAAGGTTTAGAGATTTCTATATGCTTTAAAGTGGTCAGATTACTGGTTCAAATCGGTCTCTAAAATTGACTATAGAATTGGAACTAGAATTGGAAGACTGACTATCATGTACTTTCCTAGAGATGATTCTCAACAATCTTACAAGTAAACATGGCAACATACACATGTTTATTCAATTGTCAAGATATCTTCCTGCTCAAGTTCTGGGTATGCACACACACACACTTAATGGATAACAACCATGGAGGTGACATATTTTCCTTGATGTACTCATCTTGTTTTAAACAGAAGTTTCTGTAGCAAAAATAACACATCGGAGGGAAGTCTTTATATCACCTAAACTTCCATTATGTTTGAACAAAAGGTTGCTCGAGAGCTATTTAAGGTAGAGCTACTAGGTAAAACGCTGGACATCCAGTTAAATTTAAATTTCAGATCAACAAGTGTTGTTTATTATATGGAATATACTTAACCTAAATAATATTTGTTGTTTGTATTAAATTTATATTCAACAGGACACCCTGCTTTTTTTTTTTTTTGCTAAATCTGGCAACCCTAATCTAAGACCGTCACTTAGTGGTAAAGTTGTAAACTTATAAATATCATATAAGTAGCTTATAATTTAATATTCCTTTTGGAAGACATTTATATTTTAATAAAGTCTAATTAAAAATAAAACATTCTGATCAATCAATTGCTAAATATGACAACCTTAGTAGATTGTAGCCATCTGAAAAATTGCTACTGCTCTTGGGAAAATTTAAATAATGAAATTTTATTTTGAGATGGTGTCCACGGTTTCTAAATGCTAGTTTCTAAAATGTAAAGAAGTAATTGCCCAGATTTCGGCGTGTCCTTTCTTCCTCCCTTCCCTTCCCTTCCCTTCCCTTCCTTTCCCTTCCCTTTCCTTCTTTGTTCTCTCACTGTGTTATCTGACCTCTAAGATGGCCCCTGGTGCCCTGTTTTCTGGTGTTTGTGCATTTGTGTAGGTTCCTCCCAAACCGTATCCATGTTGGTTGATGTGGCCAATAGAATATAGCAACAGTGATGGTAGGTTGCTTCCAAGGTGTAATTTTAAAAGACATTGTGGCTTCCACCTCATTCTCTTGGATTACTATTCTGGGGGGAGCCTCCATGCCAGAGGATCACATGGAAGAATACTAAAGTCTCCTCTCAGTGGCCAGTGAGAAACTAAAGTCTCCTATTCATAGCCATGTGAGGGAGCTACCTTAGAAACAGACCCTACAGCCATAGGCAAGCCTTCTGATGACTGCACTCCTGTCTGACTGACATCTTGGCTGCAACCTCATGAGAAACCTTGATAGCACACCTAAGGCATTCTGAGATGACTAACTCTCAGAAACTGTGTGAGATAATAAATGTTTATTGTTTTAAACCACGGAGTTTTGGAGTAATTTTTTATGTAACAAAATATAACATACTCTCAGGAAATTCGCTTTGAAAACAGATTTTTAAAAAATCAAAATATTCCATTCTAATGTCTTCAATTCATCTAAATATCTTCGAGACCGTGGACCTCTAGAGCAAAGAGAACATTCTTAAATATAATTTCATCTATTTTTAAAAGATTGTAATTATACTACTGATCTAAATCTTGTTATTCCAACCACATATTTTCCTAACATTTTTATTCCTAATTGAATATTATTTAGATTTTGCATTATTTATACAAAATCTAGGCTATTCCTCTAGCCTTGTCTGAACAAAAACTCCTTGTAACTCTAGACATGCTGATATCCAACCTTGATGTCTAAACTTCACACGGCATGAATAACACACTTAACTTTGATGATTACCATTTTGTCACGCAACATATTACCTTTGCCGGTAGGTGGGATTCTAGTGACTCTAAGCTACAACTTCTAACACCTGTGCCTAAAAGTTATTGCTGTATTTCTTATACTGATTGGTCTCTTCTCCTTCACATTTCAATGTCCTGAAATATCAAAAATCTAATATTTTCTCATATAAACAAATGCATTTAAATTCCTCTTTAATTAATGTACCAATCAATTTATGAGCACATTCACATGATATTGATAGTTAAAACAAAAACAACAAACGAAACAAAACTTCTTTTATTTGATACCAGGCTAGCACCTCTCCCTTATTTGTCATTTTGGTATCACTCAAGACTCATTTCTCACCAAACACATTTTTTTCCATTTGCTGGTATTTTTCTCTTGCAAAGGATCCCTTTGTCAGGTTACTGTTTCTACTTGTTTACACTTAAGATTATCTTGGGAATATTTAATCACATTACTGTGCCCTATTAAGCTTAATCGACTGGCATTAATGCTTACAAAGTGTAGTTGTAAATATGGGATTCCTAGATTTATTATTTCACCTATGTTTTATACAAACACATTACATGGTGTAATTTTTTCTTATAAATTTAAAACCTCACTGAATTTGTGATTCATCTGACTTTAAACACATAAAAGTCTTCTTTCATATTGTCAGACCACCTTTTAGTCACTATAAAATACTTAAAAACTACTATGTATGTTAATTTCTAAAAATATTGCAGAAATACCCAGTTACTAAGGCGTGGGTATCTTTTTAAAATTCCTTTTGAACATATTTGTTGTTTGGTTTAAAAATAAAAGGCCATTGTGTTACGCTTTCATAAAGCCAATGAAGCAGGTATATTTAAACAACATACTTCTTAAAAGAATGGTTTACCTTTTCATCAACTTTTTCTACACAGTCAGTGATGTTCAAAGGATTCTGACAGTTTTAACTTTCTCAGAAATAAAGCAAGTTGCTTCTTCTATCTGGTCAGCTACTCATGAAACATAAACACTTTATACCACAATTATAAGTGGAATTATTTAATGAAATTTAAATAGATGACTATTATTCTATTAGTTTGAGAAAGTTAGCTCAAAGGTGAGAGTTTTGTCATTCCATTAGTAAAAAAAACTCAAAGGATTCTATAAAAAATAGAAATATTGAATATTTTAAATGCATGTATATAAGCTTTTAAGCCTTCTAAGCATTATTTTTCAAACAAAATACACACACATTCCAGCTGGGGTAATTTATTTATTTGCCAAACAACCACTGGACACTTAACTCTCTGTGTTTTAGTCACTGTGCTAAGTGCTAGGATTGAAAAGTCTAATAATTATAATCCTTATTTTTAGACAGATTTTGATCATTGAACTGAGGCAGGATGCCAAAATAGAACATGTGCTCTACCAGGGATAAAAAGGACCATTTAAAAGTCACATTATCAATTTAATATTAGAAAAATAAAATGGGCAGACTAGTGGAATTTTCTGTAAATTCCATCTGAGAATACTGAATCTGTAAAACTTCATGAACCAGGGCTGTGAACTCTTTGAGGTACATCATGTAATGTAAGTGAAAAGTTGAGGACACATGGTTAAGCCTATAAGGAGGTGAGTGACAATTACTACTGAATTCTAAGAAAATCTAGATCCAGTATGCCTGAGCAGACAGTGTCAGAAGTTTCTAATATCTATGGCTTTTTATTCATGCCTGAATAACTATGTCATGCCTTCTCTTCTCTATGTTCAATCAATATCAGTTAACTATTTTCACAAAATTCTGTTAGATACCAGCCAACCTGAATGTACTGCTCAAGAAATCATCTAATTACTTATCTAGGTGTACAGTGCTTACCTCATAGTAGGTCTACAATAGATGTTAAAAGAACACAATGAATGAATATCCAGAGACAGTTCACAAAAGAAATATGAATCTGTTAATATCAGAATTCTGTTGCCCACTGAAATGATTAATTATGTCATGCCTTGTAGTTAGTAGCCCTTCAGAATGGCCCCGAGATGTAAGAAGCACAAAGTTTGCTGTGTAGGTGTGAATGTGAGTATCTTTGTGATCAGTAAAACTACTCGGATGTAAGGAAGAATGATGATGATTAGGTAGAAAATCATGCTGTTACAATATATAATACAGTATTACTAACTATAGTCATCATGCTGTACATTAATTAGATCTCTAAAACTTATTCATCCAATACAACTGCAACTTTGTATCCTTTGACCAACATCTCCCATTTCCCCCACCTCCCTGACTCTTGTAATCACTGTTCTATGCTCTGTTTCTATGTTTTCTGTTTTTTTAGATTCCACATAAAAGTGAGATCATGTAATATTTTTCTTCCTGTGTCTGGCTTATTTCACTTAGTGTAATGTCCTTCAGTTTCAACCATTATTTCACCATGTATATGTGTATCAAAACATCATATTGTATACCTTAAATGTATGCAGTTTTTATTTTAAAGGATAAATAAAAAGGAACTGAGGACAATTTAAAAATCACAATGACGTTGAAACTACTGAAGAAACACTAAAATCATAGTATTTTGTTAAACTGCAAGAGTCTTTTGTAGTACTTCCTAGTTTTAATTTAGTTGAGAATGAATAGAATATTGAATAGTATATCTAGAGGATATCCTTGCCTGGGTAAAAAAAAAAAGAGAGACAGAGAACTAACATTTATGGAAAACCCTTTATTATGGTTGTTATGAGGATGGAAATTATATTTTAAAGCACTTAGAACAATTCCTGATGCTATATACCAATCCGTTCAATAAATAAAACTTTTATGGCTTTCATAATACATTCTAAATTTCTTCTTCTTGATTTTCCAGTTTGGTATGATGAAAATAATACATAACAATTGGGCAAACATCAGAAAAACCTTCCAGAAGAACAATTAGTTTTTCCACGAAAGCAGTAATATTAAAGTCAAAGTAAGTAGAACACATCACAGCCTCTCTTGTTCCAATTTAAATTTAATGAACTCTGAGTTGAATTAAACGTCTCATCTCCATGAACTTAGAGGCACAAGGTTTACAGAAACTGCAACTTCAACATTGTTCGGCAGTCAATATGACTGTAAATCAGAGGGTACATTTATTTTCTTCCAGGGTCCTGGTTTTATGCTATCTGCTAATGTGGCACCTTGCCCATTTGGAACATTTCAGATTATATAGGACACAGGTGTTGCCTCCCTGCTCTGCTCCTGACTCAAGACTGACGCTATTACGTTGGGTGATGGTTAAAGCAAAGAGAGCGATCACAATGACCGTCAGCCTAGACTGTTCAGATTCCTGGCCAATCTGCCCAGGGCACTGTGACAGTGAACCTTTCCTCAGTGCACCTGATTAGTGGCAAAAGTGAGGCAAAGTGGATATGTGTCTTCATGCTTAATTACAAAAGACATACCAGTGTTCAGTTTGTCTCAGATACCTTCTGTGTTCCTTTACTAGGACCACCCAGATCCCCCCCTATTACTTCTGACAAGTAGGTAATTCCACTTCCCTGAAGCTGTAATAGGCTGTTACCTTTGCCCTTTATTGTATCACATCAATATGAAATAAAGAGTGGTCTTCTAGGCAACACAAAGTCCTTCAGTGGTCAAAATTATGTAAGTGCTAAGTATTCTCTTTTCAGAGTATCTCGCAGATTCCATCTGGTTTTAAACAGATTTAGCCCTTTCCTCAATATTTGTGTTTTTGATCAGAAACCTATTTTTCTTTTCTTTTATTTATTTCTAATGCATGGTTAGATGTATCGTAACACTGTATTTTACTGCATATCAGTATGTACTAACACGATTTTTAGGGACATTGGGAAAAAGTGTATATCTTTACGAGTCAGGCTTACAGGAAAATATATGACTAACATAGTTTGCTGGATTTATCCTCATATATAATTCATATATTTATTTTACTCCCTTCTCTCCACCCCTATTACCTACCCCTATAAGCATAGATCTGTAGATTGGATGTAGCATATATCACATTGTATTGTTGTTAAGCCCATATATATTCACTTAGCTGTGAGCTCTGGGAGGGTAAATCTTTATCTTATTTATTTTTGAATCCACAAGTACTAACATGCTAGGCATATATTAGGAAGTCAAGGAATGTTTGTTAAAGAAGTGACTTAACATTCATTTATTATCTTGATCTTACACGACACTAGAATTTTAAATTGGCTTTTCCAGTCTTGAGGTTTTGGGTAAGAAACCAGAGGAGAAATATATCTTAGACAGCACTCTAAGGCACCTGGGGGTCTGAAGTGAGTGCTACAGTGGCTGGTGCCACACGATCAATATCACTATCCTAGTCACCATAGGCAGCTGAGAGGGGGTGAGGCCAGTAAACCAGCTTCAGTAAGTGACAACTCCCTCATTGTCACGGTCATTTGGCTTAATTTAACAGAGTATTAACCCCAAAGTTCTATCCACATCTTTGTTGACCAATAATAATAGTAGTCAAGAGGGAAGGATGGGAGTTTGGGATTAGCAGAGGCAACCTAGTATATATAGGATGGACAAACAACAAGGTCATACTGTATAGCACAGGGAACTATATTCAATATTCTGTGACAAACCGTAAGGGAAAAGAACTTGAAAAAGAATATATATATATATATATGCGTATATGTGTATAACTGAGTCACTTTGCTGTACAGAAGAAATGAACACATTGTAAATCAACTATACTTCAATAGAATTCAAAAATAATAGTAGTCAAATGTGAAATCAAGTCTATGTATAAACTTTTCATTTATTGGCAATTTTATGAAATTTATTTGTTGTTAGGAACCAAACTGTATTTTGTCTCTACAGGAAAAAGAAAGGCCAAAATGCAACCCTTTAAGTACTGAAGCATTTTCACAATATCGTGAATCTAGAAAGCATTTTTCTCTCCTTTTCTCAATTAAAATCTAGACTATCATTGCCATCCTAAATAGATGAATAAGATTACCCCAAAACTTCCCTTTGCAACTCCTAAGAACTTCCATTAAATCATTTTCCAAACATTTTTTCTATAATATGAAAATATGCAATATAATGATTTCAACTCCTTTTTTTTTCTTTTGGAGGAATCCACAGGGTTGAACAATCATGCTTTTTAATGACTTTTTATGTGATGGATTCATTATAAAGATGTTTAATATGAATGCCTGGAACCTATGGGAAGAAGAGAGACCAGGTATTTGGGCACATGGAACTCATAAGGTCTTCTATATTTTAATATTTTCTGCTGAATAGACACAGACTACTGAAGCAGAAACACCACCTGGTTCCTTATTTCACACCATAAACATAAACTGAGAAAAAAAAATCACTCATTTCACTAGTTAAAACTAGCTATAAATTCTAAATTTAAGGTAAATATTACAGACTCATTTCCCCCGATAGCAGAGTATCCGTATTTTTTAAACCTGAAAATTCTAAAATCATAAGTAGGATATTCACATTCAAGGATGCACTTGCAGTGTCTAAGAGGGGGAAGAGAGGTACATCCTAATCAGTGTGACTGATTAAGATGTTCATGCTAAGATATTCACCTAAAAGCCAGATTCTTGGAAGGAATCTGAAAAGGAACCCTGCTTATTATTATTCTTTTTACCTCTGGTTATTTAAAAAGTTATCTTTAACATCAGACTACTTTGCAAAAAACATGACATAATTGCAATAATTAAACAACTACAACAGCATTGATCCTATTTCATGGAGGGCAGCGAAATGTACTGTTGAATAATGAGTATCGATTAGGTGGATGGCATTTGATAAGACATGTTTTCTCCTTTTACTAGACTGGCAGTCTATAGGAATGCTCTTGACATCATGACTGGGTATTGCACTTCCATTTTCTTCAAACCTCTTGAAATCATAACTTGACACAAGCTGTATTTATTTATTTTTTTGCAGCCATAGGTCTATATCTGGTTATTCTGCTGTGCTGACCTCACATTTGCAGTAAGCTTCACAGTTTAAAATACATCCACCAACCCTCCACTGTCTGCTCACCATCTTTTTTCTTGACTATTTCATTGGAAGCACCTGTATCTTAGATCTATCATTTTTACATCTAGTATGATATTCTTCCCTTCCCCCCGCTTCTGTGGTTTCCAGCACTATCAGTTGCACAAATATGTTACGCATTAAAGGTCAAAACCGTTGACCAGAATGAATAATAAATGTCAGAAGGTAAGAACACAGTGGTGGAAATGGCCCCGGATGCAAATAAGCACACATAACAGAGGATAGTCATGTAGAGCACTCATTGCTAAGGGCATTTGCCTTACGGTTTGCAAAAGCTACTGATCAATTCTGAATAGCACAATTAGGCTGGGAGTATGGAACAACAGTCAAGGAATGGGAAAATACATATCGGCAGGGCACCGTAACATATTAGTGTGTATGTGTGGGCATGAATGTGTGTTGTCAAATACGCAATTAGATATGTCTTGCCTGTCTTCTCTGTAGAGCTGAATTCCTCCCCTTCTATCCTTTCAGCTGCTGCTTTTAGTATTAACATTATCGAAGTGAAGTATACATCACTGGGTAGGAATCCTTTTATCATTCAGTGAAATTTAAAAGATATTTCTCTCTGCTTCTATAAGATCAAGATGCTGTAATCCATTACTCTCATATTTCCTCGAGAGTTTTCTTTCACACTTATCTCTTCTGTTGCTACAATCTTCAGTTTCTCATACTTTGAAATCTACTAGCCTATTTCTCTATAAACACATTCAATTTTATATTCAAAAAGAAAGAAAAGCAAAAGACACAACAATAACCATCCCCATCTAATCTTCCTACTCTCTCATATTTCCTTCTTTTAGATTCCAACATTCTCTGAATTGCATTGTCTTTCCTCTTAAGTCATTATTATCTGCTTTTATGACAAAGCACTCTAATGAAACTCCCCATTAAAAAAAATAAGATCTTCTTGCTATTTTTTTATATCCAGTGCTCAGTTTTCCTTATTAGCTCTGCAGGAAATATCTCTCTGTTGATGATTTTTGTGTTCTTTCTGTATTTCCACAGAGTTCCATCTCCCCAGTAACCTTTCCAAGTTTCCGAATATTTCCTGGCTATTTCCTTTGCTGTCTCCTCTTCAGAATCCTTACCTGTCGATATAATTTATATCTGAGGCAATTTGATTTTTTTAAAAATTTAATTTTTTTTTATGGTAAGGACACCTAACCTGAGATCTACCTTCTTAACAAATTTTTAAATGTATACTATATTACTATAGGTACAATGTTGTACCAATCTCTAGAGCCTCTTTATCTTGTTTAACTGAAACTTCATGCTTACTAATTAGTAACTATCATTTCTCCCTCCCCCTAGCCCCTGGCAACCACCATCCCACTCTTTGACAAGGTGCATTTGACTATTTTAGATACCTTATATAGATAGAAACATGCAGGGTTTATTTCTGTGACTCGCTTATTTCTCCTAGCATAATGTCCTCAACATTCACCCATGTTGTCACACATTGCAAAATTTCTTGCAAAGTCCAAATTGTATTCCACTGTGTGTACATACCACATTTTCTTTATCTATATACCTGTTGATGGACATTTAGGTTGTTTGCCACATCTTGGCTATTATGAATTGTAATTTATATGGGAATGCTAATATCTCTTTGAGATCTTGATTTCAATTCTTTTGGACCCACACCCAGAAGTGTGATTGCTGAATCATACAGTAGTTCTATTTCAGTTTTTTGAGGAACCTACATACTATTCCCCTTTTCTTAATCTCAGTTAATTTGGACTCCCTTGCCCATTTTTCCTGAGGTTGTGTTTAAATTCTGTGGTTATTTCGCCTGTGCTCTGTAGTACCTAAACATCATAAGAAGATCATCTGGCCTTGTGTGTCATCTGAGCTTGGTGGTATTTACTGGTGTGCCCACTGCCTCCTTCTGGTCATTTTTGCAGGCAGGATATACCAACATGTGCTTCATCCCTGTCTGCTGGTCCTTTTAGGTCCAACACAATCTCTGCTACTTCTGGGAGACTCCTGAAAGTTAAGGGATTTTCTGCATTAATACTATGCTGGGGTAGAAGACAACTGTGTGATATATACCTCTTTTTCTTTATCCATTCATTTCTTGATAGACACTTAGGTTGTTTCCATACCTTGGTTATTGTGAATAATGCTGCAGTGGTGGTACAGGTATTTCTTCAAGACAACGATTTTGTTTCCTTTGGATATATTCCCAGAAGTGAGATCGCTGGATCATACGGCAGTTTTATTTTTAATTTTTTGAGGAGCCTTCATACTGTTTTCCATAGTAGTTGCACCATTTTGCTTTCCTACCAACAGTGTGCAAGGGTTCTAACTTCTCTACATCATCAAAAACACTTTTTTGTGTTTTTTGATAATAAATATCCTGGTAGCTGTGAGGTGATATCTCACTGTCATTTTGTTTTTCATTTCCCTGATGATTCATGATGGTGAGCATCTTTTCATATACCTGTTGGCCATTCGTGTGACTTTGGAGAAATATTTATTCAGGTCCTCTGCCCTTTTTAAAAAAATTGGGTTATTTGTTTTTTGCTGAGTTGTAGGAGTTTCTTATATATTTTGGAGATTAACTCCTTCTCACAAACACACATGCACACACACATATATATACATATACACATATATATATACATACTCTGGCTCATGGAGTTCAGATTAGCAAAAAAGATAATTTCAAGTGAGAAAATGTTTTGAAATGGCATAATAACTACTATGGGTAGAGTTGCTAGATTTAACAAGTGAAAATGCAAAGGCTTCCAATTAACTTTGAATTCAGGTAAACAATAAATAATCTTTTTAGTACACATATGTCCTGTGCAGTCCTGTATTTTGTTAAGTGGAGTGTCTAATTTGGTTCGGGAGAGTCAGAAGGCTAAATACACATTGACTAAGTAAAGGGTGGTGATGAGATAAAAGGATTAAATTCTATTTCAGGCAAATTGAACAGCAAGTAGAAATACCCAAAGACAGAATAAAAAAAAATATGGCCACTCAAGTATTAAAAAGGACCCCTGTGTGGCTGGGTTATAGAGTACAAGAAGGATGAGAATAAATTTGTGGGGATAGAAGAGGCCAAGATTCTGCAAGACCTAGGTTGTGTTACTGATTTAGAACTATAAGAAGTCAGTGTTAGTGACATGCTTGGTGGTGATGAGAGAAGAGAAAATTTCCAGAAAGGATTCTAAGTGGCTAGAACATTGAGTTTACCAAGCTCTGATGCAGGTGCCTGTACTATGCACACCTTTGGGCCACTTCACAAAACATATTTACTGTAATGAAATACAATGATCATATTTATAAATTAATGTAATAATGCATGTATTTTGTTAATAACACACTAAATATTAAGATCTATTAGTAGACCTAATAACTATTGCAATTTCAAAATCTTGAACATGAATGAAAATTGTTCATATTATATGACTTATACATATTATATGTATTGAATGTTACTTGTATATATTATTAAGGCAGTATAAAAGTATCATGATTTCTATTGGTAATGAATACACAGATATTGCTAACTACTGTGGTTTGTTGCAGATATTCATAAATGAAGACGATGCTAAACAGTAGGATAATGAAAAGAGAACTGTAATCTTTTTTCATCCAAGATCACGACCACGTGAATTCTGTTCATGGATTCTTTGGAGGCCTTTGGACAAAGTCAGGGTCCTCTGCTCTAGTTGTCTCCATCGTACCAAAGTGGATTGTTTAGTTTCTATCCTCTTGTACTGTCAGATGAGGCTGCTTTTACCCAGTCTGGCAAAAACCACTTTTGAAGAATCTACCATTCACAACGCACTTGAAAATGACCATTAAAGATCATAAAATAGGGATTTTTTGTTTGCTCATTTTTATTTATTAGTTTTAAATCATGTTTGTCACTTTATGCATTCAAGGATAGAAAGTCAGGGGACTCCCCCCTTAATTTGACAATACTACTTACGAACCGTTGCACTTCTACCATTGAATAAAACTCAGAGATCCTTTGAGGCTAACGCTATATACCTGGTCTACCTTTACCATCTGGATCATTGTCAACTACTGAACTCCTGGACAAAAACTTTTGTCAACTGAACACTTTACTATCTGGCTCACAATGATCAGTATAGGAGACTTCAAAATCCCCATGGACAGGCAACCATGAACCTCAGCTTATCAACAACTTGACCTCACATCCTGTGGATTTACAACCACACACTTCCACCGTCTGCCCAACCCTCTACCTTAAAACTATAACTTGTCATCACTCAGAAATTCTCTGCTTATAAAAGTTTGAATACAAAACATTTAATTATCTGGTCATCAACTCCTATCTCTCCCTTTCTCTTATTTGGTACTCCCCCTTTTTCATTTTTCAAATTCACCACATCTATTTACTCCTATCCTCACTATTAGCCTACTTTTGTCTCTATTTCTTCTCTAACCACTTTAAATCCAGCCTCTGTCACCCAAATAGCCTCAAATTTCTTTTCCCACGTTGTTGTCTTTCTATCCCATTCATCAGGCAGTGCCAGCTATCTGCCTTTGCCAAATGCCATCCTGGCCGCTGAGCGCTGCTGGGGAAAAACGTAACTGTGGATACTAGTGGATCTACAAATTAAGGGTCTCCCACCTGAGCTAGGCTTGGTGTGATTCTTGGCAGTTCTGTTTTCCTTATCTGCCCTCTTTTCTGCTCTCTTGAGGGACATTCTTTTTCATCCCCCCCCCACACCCCGCCCGTTCCTTTCAACTCACAAAGTACCACCTGAAGTTTTAACAGAGAACATAGAAGCAATTAGGTGGTAACTCCCTCACTCTGTGGTCAAACCTACAAACTTACCTGCATTTGTTACTATTGGTTTCACTTTCTCTCCTGTTACCATGAGACATGGCCAAATTCCTTGAGATAAGGACAAATTCCTTCACAATGGGGCAAGATTTACCTCCTCTCACCTCCTTAGGTATCCTAATATGCTTATTCTCTTCTATCATGGACCTTCAGTTAAAAAAAAAAAAAAAAGATAAGAAAATTACCTTGACCTCTGACCTTTACCATCCACTTCTCCTCCCCTTTAAAACCAGGTTTCATGAATGGGTTGACTAAAGTCATCTTTTCCACTTCCTCATCTCCCACTCACTCTTATTTTATTTTTAAAAAGATTTTGCAGTATCAAAACATTTGAAAAAATCATTTCTACATAAATTATCATCACTTTGCTATTACGGATTTTTAGTATGTTTCTGATTCTTAGACTAATGCACATAAGTAAATTTATTTCCTAAGTTAGATGAAACAACTCTTTTATAGCCTGATCCCATTTACCAAGAGACAATGCAATTTCCTAAATGGTGCCCCTGTGACCTGAAAGGTTAATTCAGATTCAACATGCAAGTAGTTTTTACTCTTTGTTGAGAAGTTGATTCATTGTGTCATATGGAACTCTAGTGACCTGCGTCAGACCCAGGTCTACCTGCTCATGTAGAAATAGTTAAGTTTATCCATAATTTTCTTTCAGCCATAATCTCAAGCTAAATTTGAGTCTAAATTCAGATCTAAACCTTATTAAACAAGGGGCTGGAACAAAAGTGTGCAACCTCTTGATAGGAAGCAATCACAAAATTGTACATTTAGGGAAAGGCAAGAGTGGACCGTGGGGACCATTAAAGAAAATGAAGAGTAAGCCTATATAAAGCTTCTGTTCTGCAATATTTATTCCTTTCATCTCTAGTCCATCGTTACACATATTAGTCTGTCATGTCAACAAGTACTTAAACAAATGAACTTGCACTTTTAGGTGGTCAATATGTACATGTCAGGAAGCAAGAATGGGATATAGGAATATGAAGAGCTGGTGGAAAGAGAAGACAAAAGAAACCTCAGAAGGATCACACTAATCACATGCAGAGACAATGTAAAAATTGGGGACTAAATAGGATTCTCATGGCAAAATCATGCATACATTGATATTCAGGGCTATTAATACCTGTCCCAATCCCACAACAATTTTTATTTGAGAATAATGCTCCACAGATTACCAAGCTTAAAACATATTGTTTTTAAGAACATGCCAAATCTCATTTTCTATTAATTACTGATGAAGCCTAAACCCCCTCAGGCCTTGTCATCTCATACTCTCCATCAGGAAGATTATATCCACTACAGGCTTCTCCATGGTGAGCATCAAGATTACTGGTGAAGTTTTTAAATGATGAAGATGTTCACATCACCCACATTCCACCCAACTAAGATCTGAATCAACAGGTTGGGGATGGAACACGAGTATCTGAATTTTAAAAAGCAGCTCTTTAGGTAATTCTAAGATGCATCTAGCATTGAAAAACATTTCTACTTTAAGATAAAAATAATACAGAACATATTAACATCAAATTGTTGTATGATAATCTTGATCCAGATCTGATGATGACATACAAAACTACTTCATCAGCATTTTAAATAGCTCCCTCACTCCATACTTGGTGTTCCTGCTTCACATTGTACACGTACTCGCTAGAAGAACAGTCAAAAACTGATAGCACTGGAAATAAATGGTCTTTTGAAATCTAGGGAGAAAAAAATTAACTATTCAATGGACATATTGAAACAACTCCAGTTATATGAGCAGAGAATTCGCCACAGAGTAGAGACTGCTGTCCACCTAAACATTGCTGGCTGTTGGGTCCCCAGTAGAAAAGTTTCATTATTATGAAAATCAAAGTATAAATAAATACCCAGATATGGGTAGGGTTAATGAAAATAAATGTTGAATTTGTTGGTTACAATATTTTCTTAAATTTGATATTTATCCCCTCAGTTGGAAGAGATTCAACAATTTAATAGATGTTTTACACCCAGCTTTGGTGTGAAACTAGTTATGCCCCAAATAATCTCATTGCTTTCCTGCTGATAAAAGCTATTAAATATCAGCATGGATTTCTTGACCAACTCCAGGGGTTGAGCACAAACTATTTCTTCAGTTCCCTACCCTTTACACATATGAAACATCCTTTTTTACTCATTGGTGATAGCTTTTGTATATTTAAGCATATGGAGTAGAATGACAGCTTTCTGTAGAGATATAAAATAATTCTGATTCAACCTTTTAAAAAAGAAAACTTCCATCAATTAGAATTAATTAATGCTCTGTTGGAGAAAAATGTGAAATTCTACTACAGAAAAAATATTAAATTGGAAAGTAATTAGAATTTCTTAGAGAAAAATATGACTGCTTGAAGTATATTCTTCATAGCAGATAATAAATATCTAATTGGAAATATTAAAATTAGTATTTTAATATGTATATAAAATGTCAGATATAATAATTTTTCTATACAAATTATGTATATATGCATGTCTATATTTATCTATTAGTGAATACAGTCATCTTTAGTGCTAATTATTGTCATGAATGTGTGTTACCACAGTCTATTTACTAAAATGTAAATTAGGTTTTGTTTTCAACTTTTTAGACTAACATCATACACAAAGTACATTAATGCTGGCATTATTTAAACACACTGTTATTTAAGCATGTCAGGTTAGAACTTTCCTTCTATACGTAGTTAGGCCTTTTCTAACTAGTACAAATTCAATGGATAAAAAGTGCACTCTTAATAACAGAATGATATTATTCAAAGGATTTCTCAAAAAGAACAAGTAATAAATGAATGACATCATATAATCATCTATGATAATTTCCCTCAAATAAAATAATGATTCCTTCAAAGAGGCAGTATTCTAAGTATTTATCTTACCTGTCAATAGATGACTTTTTAATAATATACTAAAACAGGGACTGTTTTTGGTCTAGAGTATTACAGTTAAGATTATAGAGGAATGGTTAACTTAACCACTGATTATAGAATTTTCTTGATTCCAAGTTCAAAGGCCTTTCCACCTGCTGATATATCACTATTACTAAAACAAAAACCCATTAGAATTAGTTGCTCCACATTGAATATCAAATTGACATCCCATAATGACTATAATCATATAACATTGGAAGTAGCTATTCAGTACAATTTGCCAGGATTTAGCTACATGATTCCCATTACCATTAATAAAATATGCGCCTAAATCGCCTTGATGCATTTGACCTTAAGAGCAACATGTTTTCTACTTTCAGGGAAAAAATACAACATTGTGCAGCTTTTTCCTTAATAGAGAAAATAAATCCTAATCATTATAACACAGTGTGACCTAGTTTTACAGTTTCCTTTGTGGCACAAAAAGAGTGATACACAATGTAGTTCATTTAGAAGATCTTGATTGCCCTGAATAGAAAAGTAGTTCAGGTAATAAAGCAAATCACCTTCACCTGTTTTCTTTGCAGGCCAAGTTAAATTAAAAAAAAAATCCGTTGGCAACCCAACTCCATTGGTATTTGTATTAATTTGAACAAAAGTCTTATTTAAGTTAAATATCCACAGATATATGCAACTTTCTGTTAATATCATATTGCTGTTTATATACATGCCAAGATTGTAAGTCAAGACACAGTGTTCCTGTGGCTTCTGCTCATCTTTCAGGTTTTCTGGACTTTCATTTTTTTCCAAAATATAGGTTTGGTGAGAGTGTTGTTCCAGGCTCAGAAGAAACACAAATAACCTACAGCATAGTATTTGATGACACCATCAAATACCATGTATTTCTTAGCACATATATTGCCATTTTATGGTGATTTTTCTGTGTTTACTCCTTAACCCTCTGTTTACTAATACCATCAAACCTGCTGTCAGTAAAGTCTAGAAAACAAAATACATGGGGTTGGGGAATTAAAATAATAAAAATTATTTCCTATTATATATGTGAGTTTCTGAAAGCATGGTTTGAATGTAGTTACATGGGTATTTTGATCAGACATTGTTAATTCTCATAAACAAGGAAATAACTGTATTGCACAAAGAGTTACACTGCCCATGAGAAGTAACTGAACTAATCTAAGCTCATAAATTTTTCTTTCAACAGTAAACTAGATAAGTAATAGGACTTACAAACCAACTCAATAAACAATTGACAAAATGATGTGAAAGGTCTTTGAGTATATTTTCAACCAAAATGGACTATGCACAGTAGATGTGATTATTTTTTATTTGAACATTTTCATTATTTTTACATGAATGAGTTTGGTTTGAAGATCATTTTGGTATGGTATGTGGTAGAAAACACATTCCTATGAGAAATTTGTTTTTTTAAATTGATTAATGGGAGTTATAGGAAAATCCCACCATTATGATCTAGACAAAAATAACCTGTAAAATCCAAAAATCACTTGAGGTTCTTTTTCACCTAGCTATCTTTTTGAACTTCATAGTTCGGGCTTGCAGAGAGAAAGTCGAAGTGAATTTGATGATATCTTCCACTTGGGACTTCTATTGTCTGTGACCAGTCTTTACAGTGTGATGACTTGTACTACATCCTGATCACTTAGGATTTGCATATACTGTTAACTGTCCTTTCCACAGTGATCTGAGTACATTCCTCTTCTTATTATCAACATTTTTAGGCAATGTTTTTCTTAATATCTTAACTAGTTAAACTCCTTTAGAAGAGGAGCACATAATGGAACTGTAATCAGAGATATTCATTTCACTTTTAACTCCATAACTAGCAGGGTAAACCCTGGTGAAATTTGGTTTTTGTTTGATTGTTTGTTTTGTTTCATTTACCTTTCTCATTCTTAATTTTATCATACATTGAGGGAGTAAAGTAATGACAATATGATGATGTCCTGAAATGGACACTATAAAAAGGAGTCACTAAATTCAATGCTTGGCTTTCAGCTAACAATATGGCCTGGGGCACCTAAACTCTTTTAAGTAAGAGTTGTCTTATTTGCTCAATGAGTAGATTGAGTTAGCAGATTTCTAAGGCAGTTTTCTAATGATGATATTTTATACTATTGAGTGGTGATCCTACATCCATTCTAGGTAGAAATGGCTTTTTTCCACTAGTCATGTTTGGATCTGCCATCTATAATGATGATGTAAAAAGAACACTTTAGGGGCTTCCCTGGTGGCGCAGTGGTTGAGAGTCCACCTGCTGATGCAGGGGACACGGGTTCGTGCCCTGGTCTGGGAAGATCCCACATGCCACAGAGCGGCTGGGCCTGTGAGCCATGGCCGCTGAGCCTGCGCATCCAGAGCCTGTGCTCCGCAACGGGAGAGGCCACAACAGTGAGAGGCCTGTGTACTGCAAAAAAAAAAAAAAAAAAAAGAACACTGTATCTTGAAATAGTAATTAGGGTTTATGATTATCTAATCATGTTTCATTATGCTCACAATTGCCAGGATAGTACTGTATAAAGAAAAACAGAAATGAAAGAAGAAACATTACAACTGACACCACAAAAATACAAAGGATCATAAGGGACAATTATAAACAACTATATGCCAACAAATTGGATCACCTGGAAGAAATGGATAAATTCCAAGAAACATATAACTTACCAAAACTAAATCATGAAGAAATATAAAGTCTGAATAGGTATATAACTAGTAAGGAAATTGATCAGTAATCAAAAATTTTCCAACAAAGAAAAGCCCAGGTCCAGATGGCTTCAGTGGTAAATTCTATCAAACATTTAAAGAAGAATTAAAACCAATCCTTCTCAAACTCTTCCAAAACATTGAAGAGGGAGCACTTTAAAACGCATTTTATGAGGCCAGAATTACCCTGATACCAAAGCCAGACAAGAGCACTACAAGAAAACAATACTACAGACCAATTATCCCCGAAGAACATAGATGCAAAACTCCTCAACAAAATACCAGCAAACCGAATTCAATAGTACATTAAAAGGATCAAACACCATGATCAAATTGGATTTATCCCTGAAATACAAGTATGGTTCAACATATGCAAATCAATAAATGTGATATACTTCATTAACAGAATGAAGGATAAAAATCATATGATCATCTCAATAGACGCAGAAACCCAATATCTAACAAAATTCAACATTCTTTCACGATAATAACTTTCACCAATTAAGTATAGAACAAATGTATCTCAACATAGTAAGGCCATATATGACAAGCCCACAACTAACACCACACTCAATGGCGAAAAGCTAAAAGCTTTTCTTGTAAGATCAGGAAAAAGTAAATGATGCCACTGTCACTACTTCTATGCAACATAATAGTGGAAGTCCTAGCCAGAGAAATGAGGCAAGGAAAAGAAACAAAAGGCATCCAAATCAGAGAGGAAGAATAAAATTGTTGCTGATTATAGATGATAGGATATTACACATAGAAAACTCTAAAGGCTCCACCAAAAAGAACTGTTAGAACTAATAAGTGAATTTTTAAAGTTGTAGGATACAAAATTAATATACAAAAATTAGTTATATTTCTATACACTAACAATAAACAATTTGAAAGAGAGATTAGAAATCCATCCCATTTACGATAGCATCAAAGACAGTAACAATACTTAGGAATAAAGTTAACCAAGGAGGTAAAAGACCTATACACTGAAAACAACAAGACATTGATGACAGAAATTGAAGAAGATGCAAATAAATGGAAAGATATCATCTGTTCTTATATTGTAGTAATTAGTATTACTAAACTGTCCATACTACCTAAAGTGATCTACAAATTCAATGCAATTCCTATCAGATTCTAATGGAATTTGTCACAGAAGCAGAAAAAATAATCCTAAAATGTGTATTGAAACAACAAAAGATCCCAAATAGCCAAAGTAAACTTGAGAAAGAAGGACAAAGTTGGACGCATAACACTTCCAGATTTCAAACTATATTACAAAGCTATAATAATCAAAACAGTAAAGTACTGGCGTAAAAACAGGCACATGAACCAATGGAACAGCATAGGGAGCCCAGAAATAAATCTATGCATATATAATCAACTACTTTGTCCATATTTTCAAACAATCTTTGACAAGTGTGCCAAGAACACACAATGGGGAGAAGACAGTTTCTTTAATAAATGGTGTTGGGAAAACTGGATATCCATATACAAAATAATGAAATAGGACTACTGTATTATACCACTCACAAAAATTAACTGGAAATGGATTAATGAGTTAAATGTAATACCTGAAATCATAAAACTCCTAGAATAAAAGATAGGGAATATATTCCTTGACATAGTCATGGCAATGATTTTTTTGAATCAAATGCTCTGGCTCAAAAGCAAAAGTAAAGAAGTGGACCTACAGCCTCTGCATAGCAAAGGAAATAATCAACAAAATGAGTGGCAACCTAGAGCATGGGCAAAAATATTTGCAAACCATATATCTGAGAAGGGGTTAATTAGTAAAATATATAAGGACCTCATAAATCTCAATAGCAACAAAACAAATAATCTTATTTAATGGTGGACAAAAGACCTGATAGACATTTTTTCCAAGAAGGTATACAAGTGACTAACAGGTACATGAAAAGGTGCTCAACATCAGGGATCACCATGCAAATGAAAATCAAAACCACTATGATATATTACCTCACACGTTAGGATAGCCACTATCAAAATGACAAGAGATAACAAATGCTGGTGAGGCTGTGAAGAAGAGTGTTCCTTGTACATTGTTGATGGGAATATAAATTAGTACAGTCAGTATGGAAAACAATATGGAGTTTCCTCAAAAAAAAAAAAAAAAAGAACTACCCATAAGGTTTAGTAATCCCATATCTGGGTATACGTACGAATGATCTGAAATCAGTATTTCAAAGAGATCTCTGCATTCTCATGCTCATTGAGGCATTATTTACAATAGCCAAGATGCAGAAACAACCTAATGTTTGTCCACAGATGAATGGATAAAGAAAAATGTGGTACATATACACAATGGAATAGTATTCAGCCTAAAAGATAGAAAGAAAGGTTGATATTTGTGACAACATGGATGAACCTGGAAGGCATTATAATAAGTGAAACAAGTCAGACAGAGAAGACAAGAACTGTAAGGCGTAAGGTATTATTTATACTTGGAATCAACAAGGAAAGAGAGACAATGTGAACTTGTAAAAACAGAGGGCAGAACGGTGGCTGCCAGAGACAGAGGGGTAGGGGAAATAGGAAGATGTTCATCAAAGGATACAAACTTTCAGTTATAAAATGAATATGTTTTCAGAATGTAATGTACAGCATGGTGACTCTAATTAATAATACTCTATTGTATACTTGAGATTTGTTAACAGAGTAGAGATATTAAGTGTTTTCACACACACACCCCCACACACACAGAGAAAAGGTAACTATGTGGGGTGATAAGTGTGTTAATTAAATTGATTGCAGTAATCATTTTACAATGTATACATTCATCAAATCATCGTGTTGTACACTTCAAATATATAAAATATTATTTGTCAGTTATATCAGAAGGCTGGAATAATAAACTCTATATAATGCAAGGTTTTATATTATTGCTCATAAGTTTTGTAGGAATTGATAATTCAAATACATCATTACAAAGTAGTGACTCTCATCAAAGCAAACTAAAGGAGGGAGGCAAGGGAGAAGGCTGATGGAGTAGATAATGGTGAGGCAGATAATGATGAGATATTAGCAGTATTTTCAGATGCCTTGTTCTAGAGAGCCTGTCAAATCATTTTGTCTAAAGGCATATAAGACCTTGTGGTCATCATTTCTCCTATAAATCAGCACACTAAAATGCTTGCCTAGAGGAGAGATCAACAGCCTAGTCCTTCTCTGATCCTGGAAACATTGGTGAAAGTGAGCATTGAAAAGCTGTCACCCAGAAAGATAACTAATTTGTTATCTTAACTACTTAAGCTTTTTAAAGGAAGTTTTTATTAGAAATAATATAATGCTCAAAATGTAAATGACATACTGTTTAATGGCTTCTAGTGTAAACATTCTTTTGCCACAAAAACACGTGGAATGTAGACCAATGTTAAATAAAAGCATAGAACCACATAATAACTTCAAAGATACTTAAAACTAAAAACTTAAATTTCCACGAAAGTAGAAGATGGGACTGAAATGACTGTGGAAATATAATTCAAAATGCACGAGGTAATATGCCTACTTTGTTTATTAAATTACACATTCTCCTGTTATGTACATTCAGGGTTGAAAATTTTTTAATTTTATACAAATTTTTATTATTATTATATTTTGTAACCACAGTACATGTCCTGATTTGGTTTCCTGGAGAGCAAACATTTTCACAGTAGAAAAAAATTAACATATTGCTTTAGTATGATAGAAAAATAGGCCATTTATCATCTTGTTTTAAGAGAAAGATCACAGATCAGCTCCTGTATGCTGTTTGTGTGTGAGTTTCCTACACTTTGCATTGCTAAATAATTGAGAACATTAGCTCCCAAACCATGAAAAATTCATTTTAACATGATGTATTATTAATCAACTTAATTTAAAGTGATCTGGAAAGTTCCAATTTCAGTTGTGAAGCTTGAAGATAAATTCAGGCAGTGGTTGGTACTTATTAAAATTTTGTAACTCTTTACTGCCTGATTTCTTTTTTTCAGAAGTGGGTCACATTCTAATGAAAATGGCATAAAAATAATAGGCTAACCGTTTCAGTCTACAAATTCCTTCACATATGTAAAAGAACAAACTGAAACAAACTTAGTCAACTCTTCATCAATTAGCAATGTTGTGCTGCCACTTTTAAATTCTGCACTGATATACACACATGCATAAAAGTGTATAATTTGAAAACTACTTATGTGCAATTCTTTCCTCTCTCCTCAGTAGAAAATTTTGGCTCATGTTTTGTCTCCCCAATAAAGTAATTATTAAAAACACTCAGTGCTTTTGCGATAAAGTTCCAAGACCAATGATTTCTTATGTAGCTCCTACGTCACCAAGCAATACCCATCTGAGATTAAAGGTGGGGTCCCATTAACATAAACATCCAAAGTCACTGTGATCTCTAATCTTTTTTAAAGCCTTTCAGGAATTTCTGAGAGTTGTACATGTCTCCCACATAATATCTCTTACCCTTCATTCACCCTCAAGACTTTGGATGCCATTTTTGTTCAAGGTCCCATTCATTGTCTCAGACTACCAGTATGGGGAGCCCTTGAAGTGCCAAAATTGCCCTGGGGCCCTCAATATGCTCCTGCGACCATGATGCATTCCACATATGAGGAACGTGGGAGATTCTCGTCAATTTTTTTTCTTATGAAGACCAAAGCATACTGTTCTTTTCCCTAAAGAGTTACAGAGGAGCGAGACAGAGAGACAGACAGAGGGACAGAGAGGCAGAGAGAGAGAAAAGAGGTTTTTCAGGTATTACTTTCACGAAATCCTCCCTCCACCTTCATCATCCCCTCAACCACATAACAGCCATGATGTCATGAAGTCCTGGCCCAGAAACATATCCAAGCGACAGGCAGGATTCTCTCCTTAGTATCACTCCTATTTTCTCATATTGAGATAGTGACATTTGCCAAACGTTTATGCTTAATCTCTGACTTTAAGTTTTTCCATGACAGTCTTAAAATTTTTATGTCTGGAAACTCCTGTAAGATTCAGTTCAGTGGGCATATCCCCAATGGTCTTAACCCCAGCGGTAAACAAAAGTCTGCTATAGACAATTTGAAAATGGCGACCATGAGTACTGATTTTGTAGTAGTTTTTAAGCTAGAAACAAAATATTCATTTATTAGCATAGAGACAAAAAAGGACAAGATAGGCAATTTCAGGAAGATACTCTCATGGGATAAATACACCCTTGGGGAAGGGAAAAGAAAGAGAAAGACCCATTGCTACTGGATGGGAAAGGCACACGTTTTATGGCCCCAATAAGCCCACTATCTTCTCTCCCACTTATTCTCCCTTCCTCTTTCCTGTAAGTCACTTGCTCACAAGTATTTATGTTACCTGAATGTGGATCAGAAATATCCCTTATAATTGTGGTAATTTAAAAGATTTTTAAATGTCAGAGGAGAAGTTAAAAATGTATAAACCAATGCAGCGGGAGAAATGTGCCTTCCCTGTAAAAGTTATTTTGCCTGAAGTATATGGCAGAAAAATAAAACAGTTGGTGTCAATAAGGTTTAGTTGAGACACATTTAGAAAATATTAAACGTTTACTCAAAGAAGGATAATATGGAAAGGAAAAGCTGGGAGATCTTTTGTAGCCCATATAATGGAAAAATATTTTGTTACTATAATTTTATTATTTAGGCTATTTCTATTTTATATGCTACTGCCGCACATATTTCATTTATTTTCTTCTGACATATGTGTCTCTATTGCTAGGTTGTTTGCTTCTAGAGAGGAAGAACCATGTTTTACCCATCTTGGTATGCTGCCTGGCCATGATAAAAGCCTTAATATGTTTGTTGAATTAAACTGAACTTCAAAATTCCATCTGGTTACATGATTTTCTGTAATTCAGCATATTAGCTATTTATAATTTTGGCTCTTCTTGGGTTTAAAGTCTGCCAGATTTTGCTCATGGCAGGTGGACTTTGCCATTCAGAAGAATGACTCAATGCAATGAAATGTCATGCACCCAAGTACCGCTCATTCATGATAATCTTATCATTATTTGTTAAAACACCCAATTCCCTGGACTGAAAGGATAATTTTGCAATGTGTCTTCTTTTAAACAGAGGATTTACCATACTCACTCTGAGTTACTGAACCATGAACATAAATTTTCTCTCCAAAAGGCAAAAATATATACTTTTTATTAATTCAGTTTTTTTGCTCTGAAATATAACATTTCATACATTCATCCCACAACAAAAATTACAAAGTTTTACAATGAAAGTGACTAAAAACTTAAATTACAGACATGTATATTCTCATATACCTCAGAGTTACCATTTTCTTAGAGAATAAATCTGCAATGTCACTCATGAAGATAAATTTAGATCAACCATAAACAGAAATAACAGCTTGATTCTACAATACATATATTTGTTTAGGTAAAAAGAGAAAATCTTCCCAGGAGATCCGGCTTTGTCATGGATAAGTATAATTTTTGTTTTGAGGATGTAATAATGACTTAACCCAGGAAGTCTCAGTAATTGCTATATTAAAATGGTTTTAAATATGAAGGAAGTGTATGAAGTGGCAAGGGTAGTGTAAGCATGTTTCAAAAATAAAAGAATAGAATTGGACTATAAAGTAATGTAGCAATAGAAACAGGAGTAAAGTTTAAATTCAAAATTAAATGGAAGACACAAATTAAAGAAAAGGGCTTCATGGGAAGTCAACCTTCTCAATGGCATGAGGATAATTTGTTTTGAGCTACTTTAGCAGATGAGCTGATGAAATTTTCCTTTGAATTAAGTGAAGATTAAACCAAGACTTGAAGAAGAAAATGCCCAAATATTTGGCAAGCTGCTAAGATGTGTACGGACTTAGTATGAGTCTTATCAGTGTAGTAAATGTTCGAATTTCTACAGTTAAAAAATTAAATTAGTTTAAAATGTATAGCTAATATATTTTAATTGAGATCAGCATGTAAACTGCATTGAATTCCATTTGATTTTCATAATTTGTCTTGAATTCCATTTAAAATAGATTTGTCTATGTGGGTCTACCTAAGTCATTTCATTCACTATGTACAGTATTTCCGTAGTTCAACAGCTGAAACCATGAATTGACTTCATTCAACAAAATTATATCCCCAAAACAAAAAATCATAAAACCAAATGGCTTAACAAGAAAAATTATGTATGATTAAACTAAAATACCACGTCTAAGAATCATATTATCGGTTAAGTTGAATATGATAAGTAGATACTTGGTAAAATCAATAAAATTAGGATAATTAGAGTTTATCCCTGACTCTTTCATTCTCTATTGAACTAGTTAATAGGAAACTAAAAAACCCACTTCTTGTAAGACCTAAGATAAAGAGTCTAGCTGTGCTATAGCTTCTGCAGTGGCTCAAAATAAACTTTGAGTTAAATAAAACCTTCTCTCCAAAAATCAAAACCACTTTCTCTTCTTTTATGCAATTGGACACTCAAATATATTAGGCTAGGAATGAACTAGGAATACTTGAATGGACACAGAAGACATAGAAAAATTGGAAAATAGGAAAGTAATATCAGTGACCTCAGGTTCTTGTTGGAATTCTGCTGAAAGTCTACATGATATGGCCTAAGTTTTGATGAGTACATTTTTAGGATGACCGGGATCACTTTCAGGAAATATGATGCCTGGAATACCACCTCCCTTCCCCCCAACTTTTTGTTATAAATGAGACAAAAACTGTTTTGTGATACTTTCATAACAATATTCTTTGAAAGTCAAATGACTATTTCCAGAACTGAAAAGTGTCCATAATTTATGGTGGAGGCTATCGAGACCATCTAGGTAGTGGGGTCCTCAGGAGGGCAGGTGCTAAACTGATACTACTTTCCTATTTAGGACCTAACCTTACAAGGCAGATGAGCTCTGTGAAACTGTTGTCCATACATAAATACAAACACACACATTTTTCTGCCACTAAGAAATAGATCCATTTCAATATTCTAAATATTTAAGAGTTCTTGTCAATTTCATCAGTGATGTCATAAAAGCTTTTATAGTTATAATCGTCATTATTTAATAATTTAATAGTCATAATCCTCATTGTTTAGTCTTGATCCTTTAGGATAGACCCCAGATACACCACCCTGCTGTGTTCTATGCCTCATGTACAGCACAGATTAGACCAAAGTGATGAATGGCAAAATAAATAATCTAATTATAAAGAACAATGGTGCACATAACATTCTGAACCCTCAGGGCTTTGTTGACTTTCAGGAGGAAAAAGAAAGTAGAGAATTCCTGGAGCATTTTGTTTATGCCAATAAATTTCTAGTAGAAACATAGCACCCCAAGAAAAAACACACCGAGATAATGATTTTGTCTAAATAGTGACAAAACATGTATGTGGAAACACAAATTTTGTCTTTTGTCCAGTCTTTTTCACTTTGAGTAAGCAAAGCAACAGACTTCTCTCACAAATTGATATAAAATGAGTATTTTTAAAATGGATTGCAGTGAACACATGTTTGGGGGAGTCACGCTTTTGCTAGAAATAGATCTGTGCTCTATCATATGTCCTCACTGAAATCTAAGAATTAAAAAAAATAATAACCATTTCTTTCATTTATTTTAGGCATATTCTTATACCAGCATCCTGCTAAGTTTGTTGTTGCTTTTATTTTTGTTTTTTTGCTTTGTTTTTATATAGTCCGATTATTATCCTCCCTTTACTAACAAGAACACTCAAGTTCAAAGGGTTTTGTAATGTGTTCAAGATCATGGCTTACTAAGTGATGAAGCTTGGTTTGAAATTCAAAGTTGTCTGTCCCAGAGACCAGGCTCTAAACTACTATACCTGTTCCTCTTCATTAAAATATACTACTTTTATGTGAGACATATCAGGTGAGAACTTACAATGTAAGAGAGTTTTATTTTGATAGATGGGTAGAAAATTGTTTGATAAATCTCTCTTGAAACTACTATTAAATATAATGAATGATAAGTTACCTCATGAAGAAAAGGCTGGTTATGAGAGAAATCATTTTTAGGAAAAACATTATCTCTATGGGGCTTCCATGCAAGACGCCATTTCAAACCTAAAGATATTCTGCTAGGAGATGTGAAAGCCAAGGGAAAAACGTGCTTCAGAAATTACCCATTGCCAACATTTGACATAATCTTTCAGTTGGATCTGGTAATTATTCATTTTGATACTATAATTTCATTCTCTAAGTGGATATAAAGTTTTATATGTCTTCAGGAACTCTCACATTTTTCAGTGTATGCTTAGTTTTATGTATAGCAAATGATTCTGAAAATTTCTACAATAAAAAAATGAAAACAAAGTTTAAAAACTTTTATATGTGTCAAACATAGTTTCCTAAATTCATTTGACTATAGAATTCTCTTCTCGTTCAACATATATGAGTGCCTCAGTGTTCAATCCAGAATTTGCCACAGGCTAGTATATTAGAATTCACGTTGAATCCTTCCAACCTCCCAAATGTTATCTAAAACTGATAAACTGCATGACTTGGGAGGAAAAAATCTTAGCAAATGAGCAAAATTTTACCAAAATAATCAATATTTGTATATTTTCAAACACTTACAAAGCTGAAAATATTCTGTAACCACCTAATTTATATAAAGATGGAGAATGAATTATTAATATCCAATTATTTCTTTGATCTATTTTCCCTAACTTTCTTAACTATCCCTCACTTTTATTCTGTTTTATCATTGCCTTTCTTCCAATTAATCAATGATAAATTTATATCTGAAATACATTTGGCCAATATATTTGCATATTGATGTATGCAGGAACACGTTTTCTAGTTACATTCTGATTTTGTTTTCTCTTTCTGAAATAAATAAATTTGCTTAAATATCTTCTGTTTTAAGCTTTGTTAAAGCAAATATTTTTTTGCAAGGTTAATACTAAGCTAAATTAAAGTGATTAAGAATCTATTCACTACCCTTGAACGAAAACCAGAGGATGTTTCATAGGCTTGAAATAAGTTGATTCTTTTGGAAACGATCTGTATTTGGAGCAAACACAGACAACTGGTGAGGACAGATAAAATAGAATTCTGTCCATGAATTTAATGGCAAAGAAACAAAACCGCCTCCATGCTGTTATTCATGCCAACTGAGCCCAGATTTCTCCATTCCTTCCAACTATTACCAGTAGGAGACTTATCAAGAGAGATAGATATCAATGTTTGAATTAAGTAAAATGTTGATTCCACTGAGTCTGGTGTTCTCAATCAAACATTGACTAAGAGTTTCAATGGTATACTTATTATATCCCTTTTGTTATACCTTTAACTGTAGGACTAAATGCCTGTCCCATTATTTTATTCATTCTACATCATGTTTTCCTTTTTAAAAGAGTCTCTGCTGATTATAAAATGTAACACATATTCTGTTTTAGAACACTTGGAAAATACAACACATACATATGTGTATATATGTATATAAACAATAAAACAATAATAAAACATAATTCTTAAGGACAAAGATTATAACTATTTTTCATATTTGGTGCACTAATTTCCCATCTATTCTTTGAATGATGTAATAATCGTCTGATTTTCCTTGTTCTGACACTTCTAACACTTTTTCTATTGCCTTCCTTGTCTCTCACTAGAAGAACTTGCAATAATGGTAAGATGGGTCCTTAGTTATACTTATATTACATTTTCTTCTATTTTTATGCCATTTCCACTATTAACTTTGATTAAACACACTATATTGACTTTGTTATCATGTATCAGACACTTGTCTGGGCACTGGGGGATGCACAATGACAAACATAATGGGAACAGTCCTCTTCTCATTGAGCAAAACAATGTATTTTAAAAAGAAAGAAATACCTGAAAGATATATAAATTAACAGAAAATGTATAGATAGTAGTGACTCTTATTTGGAGAAGCAAGGCTAGGTGTCGTCAGAGAGTGACTGGAAGGCTACTTTTGATTTAGGTAACGAAGGAAGTTCTATCTAGATGAAATCTAAACTGAGACCTGAATATCAAGAATGAGTCGATCATGTTAAAAAAGGTCAGAGAAAGAAAAGTGATCCGGGAGGAAGGAATAGCTAGTGCAAAACCCTTACTGCAAACAACACAATTGGTGTGTCTGAGGAACAAGAACACAGCATAATTAGGACATGATGAGCAAGGAGAAAAGTGGGTCAAAATAAATGGAAAGAACTGAGTATGGGCTGGCAAGGTATGTAGGGTTTTGTAGGCCAGGGTCAAATGTGGAATTTATTATAAGTGTAATGAAAAGACATTGGGAGATTTTAAGCAGGCTAGGTACATGATGAATTATCTTTAAGGAAAACATTCTTGAATATAAATATGCAACTTAACTATAGAATGGAGTCTTAGCAAAAATGTCAAAATTGGACTGGACCTACAGAAAAGAGAAACTGTTTAATCTCCATATTTTCACAAAATCACATTTGGATGGGTATAATTGAATTTATGCAATTATTATTATTACTAGTAGTAGTAGCAAAAAAACAGCTTTGGGCCAAGAATCAGAACATGGATAGTGGGATTTTCTACTTACTTTTCTGACCTTGAGTGAATCACTTTTCTGGAAGACTTAGTGCCCTAATTGGAAAAGGTGGGTGTCACACTGGCTCACCTCGAAGAATTCTACGAAAACATCTCTTTCCTCTTTTCCTAAAGCCATTTCTTTGTGAACCATTTTCTTAAGGAAAAAATATTGAGTGAAGTTAAGTCAGACAGAAAAAGACAAATAAATATCATATGGTATTGCTTATATGTGGAATCTAAAAAAATGGTATAAATGAACCTATTTACAAAACAGAAATAGAGTCACAGATGTAGAAAACAAACCTATAGTTACCATGGGGATGGGGAGAGGAGGGATAAATTGGGAGATTGGGATTGACATATACACAGTACTATATGTAAAATAGATAACAAATAAGAACCTACAGTATAGCACAGGGAACTCTACTCACTACTCTGTAATGACCTACATGGAAACAATCTAAAAAACAGTGGACATATGTATATGTATAACTGATTCACTTTGCTGTACAGCAGAAACTAACGCAACATTGTAAATCAACTATACGCCAATAAAAATTAATTAAAAAAAGAGAATTAGGACTATCCATACTTGTTACTACAAATAACACAGGAAGTCCCCATTCTCATCTATATTTTCAATTATTGGTACAGATTGAGTTTGGAAAAAACTGTCTTATCCGAAAACTAGTTATCATCGAAAAGAGAGTTCCTGTAGCATAAAAATTTTCCAGAACTTGCTTCATTAAGAATGTCCAGAAAAACTTACTTGCTTATTAAAATGGTTTATTCTATCAAGCCACTAAATCTTTACTTTTTTATGTTGTACTAAGTGGAAAAAATGAAAAAATAATGCTATGACCTGGAGATGTTCTGAATAAGCAATCTGATTCTAAATACTCAGGGAAATATGAATAAAATCATTAATAAAATTATGAAAATATACAATAAAGAAATATGTCTACTGGTCTGCGTAATTTTTCCAATGTCAGAAATATTTATTAACAGATACTGGGATCTATTCAGTCATACCCATTTTTAAAGGCATATAATATGAAGAAAACACAAATAACTAAGGGGAAAACACAAGATATAATAATCACACAAAGAATGCCAAGAACCTACAGTGCATTACAGAAATACGCCAGCAAATCATTTTCAAAAGGCATGATTAGTTTCCAGATACAATTTGCCCATATGCACCACCTGGCAAAGCAATGGAAAGTGATTTCCCGGACCTCCCAATCTCCTTTCCCATAGGCTACCCTTGTGAGTTCTTTCCTTTTCAAGGTTGCTTTTGTCATTAAAAGAGTGTAGGGAAAAGAAAAGCAAATAGAAAAAGATGAACACAGGGATGAGAGCCAAAAAAACCTCATGCTTTCTAAACCTTCACAAATGCAGTTTTTAATGACCTTTACAGATACCTAGATGCCGTAATAACGTAATGATCATTACAGATACCTAGATGCTGTTTTTGAGCAAAGAAGTAACACAGGTTCGAAGACATTGCTAAGTAGAAGAAAGAACAATAGACTGATTACTAGCACTTTGAAATTTAGTCAACGTTTTAGTGTAAATTTGTGCATATTCCTTAGATATATAAGCTTCCGAATCCTCATTTGCCAAATAAAGGAATTTAACTAAACAACATTCCAGTTCTTCATGCATTCCAAAATCTTATGTATCTGAGATGAATCATGCACTAAATCATACAATAAACATTTGTTGGCCCCAGCCTTTCTCTCTGACTTCATATCTAACCACATACTTGCTACCCTTCCTCCACATTGACTTTGCTCTTCCTGGAATGAGCAACCTTGCTCTCATATCAGAACCTTTAAGTGCTAAGTAACATCTGCCTGGAATATTTTCAAAGCTCACTCCTTATCACTATTCTAATCTATGCCCAGTTGTCACCTCCTCAAAAAGGCCTTCCTCAATCTCTCTACCTAAAGTACCTTGTCCCTTTCATTCATTTTATATTTCTCTTAACTCTTGTCATTATCAGCAGTTGATTACTACCTCCTCCATTCCTG
Source organism: Orcinus orca (assembly GCF_937001465.1). Classification (NCBI taxonomy): domain Eukaryota; kingdom Metazoa; phylum Chordata; class Mammalia; order Artiodactyla; family Delphinidae; genus Orcinus; species Orcinus orca. Next base: position 119,359,766 of record NC_064563.1, read on the forward strand.
TCAAAGTGAAAGCTCCAGGAAGGGTTCCAAGTGTTGTCATTTTTAATTCTATGCCAATGACAGAATATTTATGTTTTATATCCCATTATCATATTATATTCAGCATGTTCAAAACTAAACATTTCAAATTCTGGATTGTCTTTTAATTTTTCCAATTTTCTTAGTTTTCTATATTAGGAGCCTTAGAGCCATCTTTAATTCTTTTCTTCACCTCATTTCTTCAATTTATTCTACCATTAAGTACTGGGATAGTCACTCTCCCTACTCATTATGCCTGCATTTCTATAACACTCCCTTTTTTAAAAAATTGAAGTATTGTTGATTTTCAATGTTGTGTTAGCTTCAGGTGTACAGCAAAGTGATTCAGATTCTTTTCCATTATAGGTTATTATGAGATATTGAATTTAGTTCCCTGTGCTATACAGTGGGTCCTTGTTGTTTATCTACTTTATATACAGTTGTGTGGTAGTGTCTTTCTGTTAATCCCAAACCCCCTCTCCCCCTCCTCCCTCTCCCTTTCCCCTTTGGTAACCATAAGTCTGATTTTTATGCCTGTGAGTATCAATACAACTTCCACCTCTCTGACTTTTTGTCTCTTCTGAATGGTAAAAAGGAAGCATGCCTAAGACTCTAGCTTTATGTTACTTCTGCAACTATAAATAAAATAACCAAACTGATTCAACCTAGGCATCTCAGTTTGCGAGATAGCATGGTACACGGTTCACCTAAGCTCTCAAACTTCCTAACTAGCAATCATTTCAGCTTAGGTCAGTGACATTACTATATTAAGAGCATATGGTGATACTCTCCTGCCTATGGTTTTTCGTATGATTTTCTTATGCTTCGTGTAATTCTTCCACGTTAACTGCTTTCCTCTCAATTAGCTAAACTCTACACATCTTCCAAGGCTTAGCTCAAGGCTTACTTCCCTATATCTATCACAATTCACTAAATTCTCAATGATCTTTCCCTTCCTTAAACTCCAGTCACACTAAAACTATATAATATATACTAAACATAACTTTGATCCCATGCTGTCACTTCTTGCATAACCAATTGCTTGATAAGAATATGATTTTCCCAGCCAATTGATATGGTCTTTATGGAAGGTGCTTCATTCTCTGCCTCTTGTGTAGCACGATGTATAAACAAGAGATGAAGACCACGTTGTTTAAAACTTCTTTCCCTGAAGCCAACAGAGGTAAAAATAAACTCTCTAGGGTTATAATCTAGGGCAGCGTCCCCAACCTTTTTGGTACCACGGACCGATTTCATGGAAGACAATTTTTCCATGGATGGGGGAGGGGGTTGGGGGGATGTTTTAGGAAGTAATGCGAGCGATGGGGAGCCATGGGGAGCGGCAGATGAAGCTTCATTCGCTCGCCCGCCACTCACCTCCTGTTGTGCGGCCCGGTTCTGGTACCCGTCCGCGGCCCAGGGGTTGGGGGAACCCCTGAGCTAGGGAGTAGCAGAGTCAGGATTTAAACCCAGATCTCTTAACTCCTAGTCAGAGATCCTGCTATCTAAAATTTTCTCATGTATTTAGATCACCTCTTATAAATCACTCATCTGGAGTAACACATTATTTAATAAGAGTAACACTAAAGTTCTAAGGAAATGCTTAATAATACGACATAGCATATACATTCCCACAGAGCAAAATATTGGCATTATTTAATATTCAAAACAAATATTTAGGTGAAAAGATGAAAGTAATGGCTCTCAAACATTAGTGTACATTGCAATCACCTGACACTTGCAATCTCCTCTCTAATATAACTATCATGCAACAAAAACTCTGGGCCAGAAATGTGTGTATTGTTTAACTGACTCTGCAGGTGGTTCTGATGATCATGGTCTTTGAATCACATCTTGAAGTGGTAGCCTGAGCTAAGTGCCTATGCAGTGGAGTATAAATTGTAGTTGAGGGAGATGTAGAGGTCCCTGGGCATGTCATTCGGGAATAGCTTTTTGGAGAACTTAGTCTGGGTGACTGCAGTAGTTCTGAAGTTCTCCTGAAAGCAGCAACTGCTCTGAGAATTCTGTCTCTTATTCATAATCTGGAAGAAAAGAAAGATGAATGCTTCTCCTTGTCAACAATATTTTAAAATAGATTATTTAATGATAATGTAGAGAATGATTTCAAGTACTACAAATATCTATAAATATATTGATTCTGTTGAATTAAAAATTAAAGAGACACCCTGTTATTATCTAATTTCCTCTTGTACAGGAAAGAATGGAAAGAAATTTTTCATTGGCAACATAATAAATGGTAAAAAAAGCACTATCTGGAAACATTGCTGAATAACCTCCTCTTAAGATACTCTTCAATCCGATGTAACCTATTAAGTCTAAACACTTCTAAGAAATAAACTCTCATTGGCTCTTATAGGCAGAATAATGGCCTAACAAAGACATCCACAACCAAATCCCACAACCTATAAATGTGTTCTTGTACATGGCAAGAGAGACTTTGCAGATGTGATCACAGATGGATTACGTTGGCGGGCTCAGTCTAATCATACTAGACTTAAAAGTGGCAGAGGATGGAAGAAACATGGGTCAGAGAATTGCAAATGGAGGAGGACTTGATGTCTGATTTTGAAGATGTAGGGAGGTGACCAGAATTGTGGGCCCTCTAAAAGCAGCTAATGACTCCCAGTTTATCAGCAGCTCTAAACTGAACACTGGGATGATTAATTTTACATGTCAATGTGACTGGGTAAGGGATGCTCAAATCACTGGTAAAACTTTTTTCCTGGGTGTGTCTGTGTGGATGTTTCTGGAAGAGATTAGAATTTGAATCTGTAGACTGAGTCAAGAAAATAGAGCTCACCAACATAGGTAGGCACCATCTAACCCTTTGAGAGCACGAATAGAACAAAAAAGGCAGAGAAATGACAGATTTCCTCTCTATGCTTGAGCTGGGACATCCATCTTCTCTTGTCCTCAGACACCAGCCATCAGACATTGGAGCTTCTGATTCCTGGGCACTCTGAGACCAGGACTCACGCTATTGGCTTCCCTAATTCTCAAGGCTTTGGGTTTGGGCTTTCTTGGGCCTCCAGCTTGCAGGCAGCAGATCATAGCACTTTTCAGTTCCATAATCACGGGAGCCAATCTCTCATAATTAACTATCTATCATCTATCTATCTATCTATCTATGTATCTTCTATTTCCTATTGTTTCTATTTGCCTGACTAATAAAGAGATCTTGACCCTATAACCTTAAGGAATTGAAATGTGCCAAAAATCTGTATAAGCAGAAAATGGATTTTTCTCTAGAGCCTTCAAAAAGGAATGCAGCCTGCTGACAACCTGATCTTAGCTGGATGAGACCTGCACCAGACTCGTGACTTACAGAACTATAAGATAATAAGTTTGTGTTGTTTAAGCCTCTAAGTGTACGGTAATTTGTTACATTAGTGATATGATACTAATACACTGACCTAAAAAGGATGTAAGTAAAAGAAAATATGTGTTTTTAACAGGAAGGAAAGAGAGCGGCCATACCTGAATGCACAATTACAGAAATGGCTTCACGCATCATCTTCTACTCAACTGCCAAGTTAAGAGTGTAGATTAAAAAAAAAAAAAAAAGAGTGTAGATCAACATAGGGAAACCCAGCATTTACCACTGGGGACATGAGACTGATAACTGTCATTCAACACCGTTAACTGAAGAAGTAATTAAAACCAAGACCAGGTCAGGATTTAAATAAATATGCACTTGACAAGTCTAGGCAAGCCTGGATAAATAAGAAAAATCACAAGTAAAAAGAAATAAAATTGTTCTGGGCATATAAGAAGAGTTATTCCAGGTCAAAAGGCGAAGTCCATTTAGCTCCGTATTCTTCACCTTTCAGGGGCACTGAGGTTTTTTTGCTCAAGCATGAGAATCTTATTGTTAACCTCAAAACTCAGAAGTTCCCCCACATAGTGATCAAATTGTGGTGCTGCCTTCAAGGAATTCATATAAATACTTCAGAAAAATTTCCCGTATATTTCAGGGTATAACTATGTCACTTATTTTTATTAAAGTTGTATAAATGAGAACATTTAAAAGATTCTGTACCAGCTTCTTCTAATGCACTAGGATGTGGCAATTTTCTTTTCTTTCTATTTAGATTCTCAATGGTGTTGAACAGTTTTATGATATTTTTTATTCTTATAGTTCCAGGGTAAAAGTTTGATTTTATTTCCTCACATGCCAAGTATAGATAATGTTGATATTTATGTCAAAAATTTATTGTGAGGGTTAAATGTAGTAACGTATGGGAGGCATGTGGGACAGCACCTGATACTTGTAAGACAGCCACATATTTCAGCTCTTATTCTTGTTAATTGCTTATCCTTACTTAGTCTTGTATTACTTTCACTGCTTTTTTAAAATGCCTTTCAAGAGGCTATCCATCCATATCATATGTTACAATTGATCATTTATTTCATTCACCAATAACCTTCTACACTGCAAGCATATGCTAGGTATTGAGGTTAGGAAGATGATTTTTTGGTTTTTTGTTTTTTGTTTTTTTGTTGTTGTTGTTGTTTTTTTGCGGTACGCGGGCCCCTCACTGCTACGGCCTCTCCCGCTGTGGAGCACAGGCTCCGGACGCGCAGGCTCAGCGGCCATGGCTCACGGGCCCAGCTGGTCTGCGGCATGTGGGATCCTCTCGGACCGTGGCACGAACCCGTGTCCCCTGCATCGGCAGGCGGACTCTCAACCACTGTGCCACCAGGGAAGCCCAGGAAGATGATTTTAACATAGACTTTACTCACTTTCAAGGTGCTCAAGGTCTAGCATCTTCAACTAGAATGGTCACCAGAGGTCGTGTAGCATGTCATTCAAGCTAACTGCAATAACCAACACTCTCCACACTCAGTGCCTTGAAAGATTTAAAATATCAAGGTTTATTTGTTGCTTCTGCAAAGCTGGCTATGGGTCCTGAAGAACACACGAGTTGTTGGTGATAACTGAGTTTTGCACTTTATAAGAACATGCGTACCAGGACCACTGCAGTAGTGGAGGGGAGCAGCACATAAATATATCTGCTCACATTTCACTGACCAGCGCAAATCTCACGGTCATGCCAAAACTCAAGAAAGTGAGGAAGTGTAATCTCTCATGTGTCCAGCAGGAGAGCCAGAGATATTAGTGTGTATGACTAATGTTTCCCATGTGTATGTCTACCTTCACAATGAATAATCCTTGAACAGAGGATAAAACTGGTAGTCAAGGATTGGAAACTTCTGGTAGACCTGTTTTGTATGATTCATATCTGGGAATCAGAGAGAGAACACTGAATTTCTAAGTTATTTTGGAAATTGATAGGACTGCAGCTCCAATTATGGTAAATACAAGTAAGTCTAATAAACTTGATATCACAAATAGTGAATATTTAATGGATATGGTTTATAAATAGGTTATATTTTTCTGCACACCAAGATTTTCATTGTTTTTAAAACAACACCTCAAATTTGTAATGATGAACCATTTCAATATCTTGCTATGATACTTAATAGTTTGTTTTCTCCGAGTTTTGAAAATAATCACAGACTTTTTAAGCAAAAAAGAAAAAAGCGGGCTTCCCTGGTGGCGCAGTGGTTGGGAGTCCGCCTGCCGATGCAGGGGACACGGGTTCGTGTCCCGGTCCCGGAGGATCCCACGTGCTGCGGAGCGGCTGGGCCGGTGAGCCATGGCCACTGAGCCTGCGCATCTGGAGCCTGTGCTCCGCAGCGGGAGAGGCCACAACAGTGAGAGGCCCAAGTACCGCAAAAAAAAAAAAAAAGAAAAAAAAAGAAAAAAAAGAAAAAAGCCTGTTTTAAAGAAATTTCTCTACACTGTAGATTTCTTTGAAGTAATTGTATTTCAGTGTCCACACTAACTATATAATTTTTGCCAAACTCATACATTTTAATGCTCTGCAATTAGCTAAGGTGATAACCATACTTAGGACTTTCATATTCTGTCCCATCCAAAGATCGTTTTGCACTCTAGATGGTTTACCTGTTTTGGATGGGGCACTTTCATATGTCTCACCACTGAGGAAGGAGAGAATCTACAAATATTAATTTCACTATCTCAGTGGCAGGAATGAAAACAGTTATTGAGACTTAGCCTGATTTCTCCAGTTCAATAAGTGTCTAGAGACCCTGGGATAGTGCTTCAATACAATTTTATATTTAATTTTAAAGATTTTGGTGTGTGTTTCAAGTAGAAATTTCTTGTTAACTATTAAGGTACTACGGGTGCCAGCTAAGCAGCAGCACATTAACGAAAGTTTATTTTCAAGTTCTTGGGCTTTTATTAAGTACTTAGAAATTAAGTATATCCTGTGAAAATGAATAAAGGAAAACGTCATTCAAAATGGAGTCAGAAAGAACTTCCCTGGTGGTCCAGTGGTTAAGACTCTGTGCTTCCACTGCAGGGCTCATGGGTTCAGTCCCTGCTCCGGGAACTAAGATCCTGCATGCCGCGTGGTGCAGCCAAAAATAAAACAAACAAATAAACAAAAAACAAACCAAAATGGAGTCAGAAAGCCCTAAAGGGGGAGCTTTCAGGCATGTACCACTCCTGGCAACTCGTTTTACATACCACAGAAGGAAGAAAGATTTTCTCTTTGCCCAGCAACAACCCGGCCAATAAGAAACCACTGCAATTCAGCCAATGAGGAAACACGAAAATTCAGAACTCTCACTCTCCTCCCAGGAACTTTCTTTCAAAGAGCTCCTCCCAACTTTCTCCTCTCTCTATTAAAGAACACTCCTCTCCTTTGTTCTCCAGACTTGCTTATGGTTCACCACAGTTTGCATGTCCTGAATTTCAATTCCTCTGTTATTCCCAGATAAACTTGATTTTGCTGGCTAAACCACTTACCTTTTTATTTTAAAGGTTGACAATTCTTTATATAGAAAAAGTGGCTACACTAGTCCTTATATCCATTTGTCCATTTCCCACACACTTGAAGTTATGGAATAAAATTAGTTTTCAAGCAGATTCATTCTTTCTCAAGTTTTGCTACCGTTGGTTGTGATCCGATGATGCTGTGTGTACAAATCTCCGCACAATAATTTAAAATTGTATTATCAATAGACAACTTGAGTCTCTTCTACTATTAATTAAAAATACTGAAATAAATAAATAAGCTGGTGGATAAACAGAGCAAGGTCAGAAAGCTGGATTGTTTTCCTGTCAAAGTCAAACCTTGTTTACTATATGATGTTATAATAGTATGAGCCTGGTTTTTCTCAACTGTTTCTTTCATTTCACCAATATGTGCTCTTTAGGCAACTGTTTTACAACAAAATTTTTATGAGTGGAGAGATTTAGAGTTAGGGGTTATGAGCTGATTCACTTGACAGTCTATCAGTTATTCCTGGGAAAAGCCATATACTTCCGAATACCTAATGTTATTATCACAAGATGGGATTTTATCACTTCATACATGGCTTTTTGCATTTCTTCTCCACCCTGATCTATTTTACTGATAACATTTTAAAATGTGTTGTCATTATGTCATTACTTTGTTCAGAAATCTCTGGTGTCTTTCATTTAATAATATGTTGAAAGCTCTTCTTGGTACTAGAAAAGGAATGTGGTGTCACACCACAGCAAGGCTTTTGGATTCCTAGAAAGCTTAGTTTCAACTCCAGATTCAGCAATTAGGCAAACCACTTAATCTTTGTAGTCATATGTATAAAATAGTGATAATGACTTTTCCCTCAAAGGGTTCTTTCCAAGGTGCTATTATGAAGAATGGGTGATCCACTTATAGAGAGACTAACAAGGCATCTGGCACATAATAAACACTTACATTAATTTCCTTTCTTTCTTTCTTTACTGCTCAAGACAGGTTGAAGCTTTGTATCTTTAACAAATACAAATTCAATTGTAAGAACTTTTGACTCTTTAATTTTTTTCACTTATCTCTGTATACTTTAAATGTTATAACATTGTATTTTGCCTATGCCCCCAATATGACTGGATATTATTGCATAGACTATGTATTTATATAAAGAAAACACTCTTACAGAGTTGTATGTTAGAAACCATGCAAAGTGTCCTTTGTGGGTCATTTAATTGATTTTAAGGCCAATTTTGATAATAAGAGATTTTCGCCTTATATCGTAAATAACTTTAGCGCTTCATCTTGTGTAACTTGACTTTACCACCTAAAATGGTCCCACTTACACTTGCACTTGCAGTATCACCTCTAGTCAGCCCACAACAAACTTGTGTAAAAGGGAAGAACAAATCTGACTCCATATTGGATCTGTTTTGTGTTTTACTTTTTTAATTTTAACTTTTGTAATCTACTGCTCTTGCTACAAGTTAATCACTAAAGGGGTATTGCCTAGAGCTTAAAGTATACATATGGCCCATCTCCAGGAAGGAACCCTGCCTCCCATGTCTGAAAGTTAAACTAAAATAACTTTGTTTCGTTCACAGGAAACATCCTGACCAGGCCCACCTGTGAATGGCTGCAGGAAAAAATAAATTAACACATCTCCTCTGGAGTCTGGCCAGAATCAGGAAATATTTACAACAACTTATCACCTTTTTTGCTTTACCTCCTCACCTCCTCCTCTTTGTTCTATAAAAGAAACTAGCATCCAAACCTGGGCAAGATGGTTCTTTGGGACACCAGTCCACCATCTTCTTGGTCTGCAGGCTTTCTGAATAAAGTCACTATTCCTTGTCCCAACAACTCATCTCTCAATTTATTGGCCTGTCCTGCAGTGAGCAGTACCAGCTTGGACTGGGTAACACTTGGACTAGTCTCACTTCCATCACTTTGTGCATATGGTTTTTCTCATCTGAATACCTTCTCTCTATCCCTCTGCCTATTCACATTTTACTTCTTTAAATACAATGAGACTGCTGGCAATTACTGCCATGTTCATTGATTTATTTCACCTTTGAATTCCTCCAGTTTTACCTGCATTTCAAATATAACCATGTAATTAAATATGGCTTTGTAAAATGTATTATTGTTTTATGTATAAATTTTGCCTTTTCAACTAGACTATATACTTTCAGATATTAGCGACATATCTTGAAATAATTTTGCATGCAACAGTATAATATTGTAATTGATTATGTATCTGAGTGTGCATGTGTATGCGGGGGAAGGGGTTCTTTACAAATTTCTGTGGTTTGTGGTTTTTTCTTCCATACATTAGTTCCCACCACCACATGCCCAGGGGCCATTGCCTGGCATTAGCGCATGCTGGGATCATTGGGGAAGTGTAGTGAAGCTCACCATTGTCCTTTGTGTTGGAGAGTCTTATTTTTGCATAAAAGTAGTCCATCCTATACAAGTTGCTCACTAACTGTGTATTCCCCTTGTCCCATGGCTGCTGGTGTAAATAAACTGAGTCTCCCCATTGGTAAACAATTACGATAAACAAAATTTTAAAAAATGAAAAAAAAAATAGATTACTAATTTAGGTCAAACTTCTAAACTAAAATAGCTTTAATTCCCTATTTTTCTTCTCCTATACATCACTTATCTACCTGTACCCCTGTTGGCAAATCCAAGCATATCCTCACAATTTCACACTTTCCTGCTGTATAAGTACAAGTAAAACCTGACATATTACTAGGTGAACAAAGCAACAAAATAAGGTTGATGCTGAGTAACTGACATGAGTCTTAAAGACTCAGATATGCTCCTCCATCCAGAGCTGGTTCACCCAGCTTCACGCCATTTCTCTTGGCAGGCCATATGATTTCAGGGACATTTCTCTCCCATGTTACTTTCTTACTAAGCCAATTACAGTGTCCCTTCCTCTCCAACCTTCCATAGTCTCAAGATAAGGATATATATCTTTTACTTTAGAGAGTTTTATTTCTAATAAACATAGAAAATCAAATAGGAGTAGGTCAAAGCTCATAAAAACAAAGATGCTACGGAAGTTTCAAAAATCTAATGACGTTCGTCACAATGATTATTTAACCCTCACCCCTCCTCTGCAAACTGCCCCTGCTATTATTTTGGTATCATATACTCCATAATTTTCAAATATTCTATACTGGAACTTCATTTATAAAAATATATCTTTTTTTCTTTTTCCAAATTCATCCTAAGTATGACTCTATTTCTAATGTAGAGATACTTCATTACTTCAATGAGGAAGTTGTTTCAGGAGTTCTGATACAACTTCAAAACCACTTGGGCTACTTAAAACATAAAAGGTCCTTGGGTTTTGTACCTGGAGATTCTTATTTAATAGGGCTGGGATGAAGCCTGAACATCTGTATTTTTAACAAGCTCCCCTGGTGATTTTGATACACTGTAAGACATGAGGTCTAGGAAACATGGCATTTTACTGTTAGTATAGAACAATAACTGTCACCTGTTTGACACCTGACAGGCCCCTATTTAAGTTGTCAGCTCAAGGGGAGCGTCCTAAGAGCGCCTACAACGTCATGTCCAAATTTATGTACCTCAAAATGTACATTTAAGGCAATCCCTTTTTCTATACTAAACTGAATTCAGCCTTAAAGCATAATTCTTCCCAATAATTTAGCAAGACTTGGGTAGCAGTGCAGTGATTACACTAAGCTACTCCCTTCTTCAAGCAAGACAACTTTGTGCGAAGGTCATCAAAATTTAGTTCATTTGAGATGATTTTTATCTCAACCTATATCAAAAACAGAACTTCACAGGTTTAACTTGTACCCAGTTATACACTTCTATCCATTGTTACAGTACTTCAAGCATACCTATCTTCTATAAGACATACAATGTCTATTGCTCTTTATTGTTTCATGATGAGAGGAAACCGGCAATTGTTGCTTCATTTAATAGACTTCTAGAAGCTACTCAAGCTTTGAAGTGGTAAGAAATACTTCTGTAGTAAAATGTACAAAGAAAGCTAACATTTTATCAGATGTCTTGAAACCAGTTCAACATATATTTAGTCATGATTTCCATTTTTAAAAAATAAAGATGTAAAGAAGCAACACGTATATCAATTTAACAGGATTTTTAATCAAGTTATTAATATCTGTTCTATCTGCTTTAAAATAAAATAATTTACACAGGTATCTGTACTGTATAATTTATGACTTTTCCAAGTTCACTATTCACTGTTCATGAACAAAAACTAAGTTCTAAGCCACAGTGCAGAGCTGTAGAAAAAACTGAAAACACTTAAAGCAAAACTCAGTATACCCAAGAGATTATTATCCAAATAATCCTACTTCATAGAAAGCAATTGCAATAATGTAACCAAAAGGGTACATCAATTTTCTAACTTGTAATTAAGATTTGCAATATTAATGCCAAGGGTATTCTTGATAATTAGGCATAAATATATACAGAAAAGGAAAATCTTATTAAGTAAGTCCATTACCATCTAGGAAAAATTAATATTGTTGTGAAGAAAATATCTAATAACATTAGCCCTGAGTACAAGTGCTCAGATATATATTTCAACTTATTTATTTACAGTGCTTAAATAAACTTGAAATCTACAATCTTCCTAAGAGAACTACAGAGTTGTAGCATTATAATTTTTGTTTATTTTCAAGGAAGCGTTTTTCTTCACTATTTTTATTATTCTTCCTCTTACAAAAAAATGCTCTAACTGTTAAAATAGAAAGTAACAAAACTATGAAGCAAAATGTTATGAAGTTTTCAACTGGAAGGATAATGGATATATCAAAAATTTGTTTCAAATAAGAGAAATGTATGAGTTTTTCCATTTTAAATAAATACCTTTCCTATAGATATATCATATATGTGGAATGCATACTGACTTTGTGCACTACAGACATTACTAAACTACACATAACATACTCACATCCAGTTTAGTCTCAAAATCACTTTCAACAATATAGAATAGGCAGCCATTACTTATCAACTGGGATTGGAAACTGTTGTGAATTGAAATCAATGGCCAGACATATGCATCCTGCTTAATCATTGGAAAACATTTGCTACATCAATAATAATGAGACTGCATTGAATCTGTAGATTGCTTTGGGTAGTATAGTCAGTTTCACCTAGAGAGGTGGGATACGAGGGAGGGGATATGGGGATATATGTATGCATATGGCTGATTCACTTTGTTGTGCAACAGAGAAACTAACACAGTACTGTGAGGCAATTATACTCCAATAAAGATCTATTAAAAATAAATAAATACAGTATGTGAGGCACCCGATCCAGGTTGGGGGAGGTGAGAGGTGCTTTTGCCAAGGGCGGTAGTCTCCCCCAACCTCCCTCCCCACACACACATACACACACACACATTACACACACCTCACAACCATGACGGGTTCTCCCAGCTCGCAGCCACCAAAAGGAGAGGAGAAAGAGAAAAGGTTCAGAGGGAAGCCGGGAGCAGACAGAGGGAAAAGGAAGAGCTCAGGGTTGTACATTTTTGGAGCTGGGGTGTGGAGGAGAAAAGGAACGCGCCTCGTCAATCTTCCCCTCCCCACCCCTCTTTGCTTTTCTCTCCCTTTCGTTGTATAGCGTTTTCCAGAAGCGGCAGCAGAAGGGGACAGAAACCTCTAGTCTAGAAAGATTTGGAAGGGTGGCCGGGGCTCCCGCCAGCCACTACCTAGCAGCTGGACCTGGAGTGTGTGTTTGTGCATGTAAGAGTGTGGATGCGGGTCTTTCGGTCTCTCGCCACACCCCGCCCCTTTCCCGGGGCCCATCCGCCCACAGGCCAGGCAGCCTCGAGGCCCCGGCTGGGCTGTCCCAGGCAGTTGCTGTTGGCGCGCCGCTGGAGAAACGGTAAGGCAGCTGCACCGAGCTCCTTGGCTCCCGGACGCCAGATGAAGCAGATACGAAGAAATCACTTGGCCTGGGGGGGACCTTCAAGATGGCGGAGGAGTAAGATGTAGAGATCACCTTCCTCCTCAAAACTACGTCTGCATGTGGAACAACTCCTACAGAACACCTACTGAGCGTACACAGAACACCTCAGACTTCCCAAAAGGCAAGAAAATTCCCATGTACCTGGCCCTGTGGCTGACAGGGTCTCGGTGCTCCGGCCTGGTGTCAGGCCTGAGCCTCCGAGGCGGGAGAGCCGAGTTCAGGACACTGGACCCCCAGGGACCTCCCGACCCCATGTAATATCAATTGGCAAGAGCTCTCCCAGCATCTCCATCTCAACGCTAAGACCCAGCTCCACCCAACAGCCAGCAAGCTCCAGTGCTGGACGCCCTATGCCAAACAACTAACAAGACAGGAACACAACCCCACCCATTAGCAGACAGGCTGCCTAAAATCATAGTAAGTTCACAGACACCACAAAACACACCACCAGTGTGGCCCTGCCCACCAGAAAGACAAGATCCAGCTCCACCCACGAGAACACAGGCACCAGTCCCCTCCACCAGGAAGTCTACATAAGCCACTGAGCCAACCTCACACACTGGGTGCAGACACCAAAAACAACAGCAACTACGAACATGAAGGCTGTGAAAAGGAGGCCCCAAACAAAGTAAGTTAAACAAAATGAGAAGACAGAGAAATATGCAGCAGATGAAGAAGCAAGGTAAAAACCCACCAGACCAAACAAATGAAGAGGAAATAGGCAGTCTACCTGAAAAAGAATTCAGAGAAATGATAGTAAAGATGATCCAAAATCGTGGAAATAGAATGGAGAAAATAGCAGAAACGTTTAACAAGGACCTAAAATAAAGAGCAAACAAACAATGATGAACAACACAATAAATGAAATTTAAAATACTCTAAAAGGAATCAATAGCAGAATAACTGAGGCAGAAGATCAGATAAGTGACCTGGAAGATAAAATAGTGGAAATAAGTACCACAGAGCAGAATAAAAAAAAAAGAATGAAAAGAATTGAGGACAGTCTCAGAGACCTCTGGGACAATATTAAATGCAGCAACATTCGAACTATATGGTTCCCAAAAGAAGAAGAGAAAAACAAAGTGTCTGAGAAAATATTTGAATAGATTAGAGTTGAAAACTTCCCTAAAATGGGTAAGGAAATAGTCAATCAAGTCCAGGAAGCACAGAGAGTCCCATACAGGATAAATCCAAGGAGAAACACACCAATACACATATTAATCAAACTATCAAAAATTAAGTACAAAGAAAAAATATTCCAAAGCTGTGTTGAATAATAGTGGTGAGAGAGGGCAACCTTGTCTTCTTCCTGATCTTAGTAGAAATGGTTTCAGTTTTTCACCATTGAGAATGATGTTGGCTGTGGGTTTGTCGTATATAGCCTTTATTATGTTGAGGTAAGTTCCCTCTATGCCTACTTTCTGGAGGGCTTTTATCATAAATGGGTGTTGAATTTTGTCGAAAGCTTTTTCTGCATCTGTTGAGATGATCATATGGTTTTTCTCCTTCAATTTGTTAATATGGTGTATCACATTGATTGATTTGCATATACTGAAGAATCCTGGCATTCCTGGGATACACCCCACTTGATCATGGTGTATGATCCTTTTAAATGTGCTGTTGGATTCTGTTTGCTAGTATTTTGTTGAGGATTTTTGCATCTATGTTCATCAGTGATATTGGCCTGTAGTTTTCTTTCTTTGTGATATCTTTGTCTGGTTTTGGTATGAGGGTGATGGTGGCCTCACAGAATGAGTTTGGGAGTGTTCCTCCCTTTGCTATATTTTGGAAGAGTTAAAGATGCAGATGTAGAGAATGGACTTGAGGACATGGGGAGGGGGGAGGATATTCCCCGAGAAAACCATAATTCAAAAAGAGTCATGTACCACAATGTTCATTGCAGCTCTATTTACAATAGCCAGGACATGGAAGCAACCTAAGTGACCATCAACAGATGAATTGATAAAGAAGATGTGGTACATATATATAATGGAATATTACTCAGCCATAAAAAGAAATGAAATTGAACTATTTGTAGTGAGGTGAATGGACCTAGAGTCTGTCATACAGAGTGAAGTAAGTCAGAAAGAGAAAAACAAATACCGTATGCTAACATGTATATATGGAATCTAAAAACAAAAATGGCTCTGAGGAACCTAGGGGCAGGACAGGAATAAAGATGCACATGTAGAGAATGGACTTGAGGACACGGGGAGGGGGAAGGGTAAGCTGGGGCGAAGTGAGAGAGTAGCACTGACATATGTACACTACCATATGTAAAATAGATAGCTAGTGGAAAGCAGCCGCATAGCATAGGGAGATCAGCTCCGTGCTTTGTGACCACCTAGAGGGGTGGGATAGGGAGGGTGGGAGGGAGACGCAAGACGGGGGTATATGTATATGGGGATATATGTATTCATATACCTGATTCACTTTGTTTTACAGCAGAAACTAACACAACACTGCAAAGCAGGTATACTCTAATAAAGATGTTAAAAAATTAAATAAATTAATTTAAAAAAATCCCTTCAAGCATTTTTAAAGGGTAATGTCAATAGTGAAAGAATAAAGAAGAAAAAATATCCACATTTAACATAAAAAAATTATACTGAGAAACTACAACTGGGCCAATAT
Source organism: Orcinus orca (assembly GCF_937001465.1). Taxonomy (NCBI): domain Eukaryota; kingdom Metazoa; phylum Chordata; class Mammalia; order Artiodactyla; family Delphinidae; genus Orcinus; species Orcinus orca. The sequence goes on from NC_064563.1 coordinate 119,375,236, forward strand.
GTGAAAAAATTTTAATATAATATTTATTATAATTATTATTAATTGATTGTTTTCTATTTCCTAGGTAGTGTGGTAAAGAATTTACATGAACTAGTTAACTGAATTTCAATTTTTTTTTTATTATTCCTATCTTTTTCTATACAGTCCACATTAACAAGATAACAACTAAAATTATTTTGCTTTATTTCAGACAGACTTCACTGCCTGTGTTATTTGTCAGACTTTGGAGTATAGGCCTTAAATGTCATATGTAACACATACTGCCCTTAGAAATTTTAATTCTGATGTGAATGTTTAATCCATTAATTTAGCAGTAGCACGTGGAAGAGGTTGGACGAAAAGGAGGGTCAGGACAGGAATCCCTTCACAAGTAGATGGTAATCATATAGAGAGGAGGCGAGACAGACATTGGTCCCTACTTCAGTGGAAGACTTACAGAGGAGTAGAAAGCCAAGGAGAGAGAAAACAATAGAAAAGGAACAAGGTAGGGTGGGGATACAACTTTAAGTTCACAGACTTAATTACTTAACTGACATGGGCTAACATAGCCAAGATTCCACTAATGGAATTTTAATGAGTTTCACCTTAGATGCACTGTCTAGCATAGTAGTAAAAATTACAGCTATAATTATCTTTCATTAAGAAATGGAAATTACCTCTTTTAGCATATATCTTCTTGTTTTCCCTTAAGTTAAAATCATAAGGTACAAAATTGGTAATAAATCAGTTTCTAAGTATGCACACAAATATATAAATAGTTTATATGTTAATTAAATTTTTACTATAAATCTCGATATTTTGAATAAAGTATCAAAGAGCCTTAATATTATGAAATAATATGAGCTATTATGATGACAATGTTTCTGGATTTGAATGAAATGTTCCTAAACAAGCTTTTTTTTTGGTGGAGGGCACATTTGAATATTTTCAACATAAATGAACTGCTATAATTGTTAAGTTATTAGCGTATAGCCTAAATAATATAATGAGTATCACCTTTGAAATGAAATAGTTCTTATTTCAAGAAAATTATTTTTTTAAGTCCCAACCTATGGAAATTTGGTAGAACTTTGCTAACCTTACAGAGAATGTTGGAGCCTAAGTGAAGAATGACTGCAATTTGCTTTCAGAGTAGAATACTAGAAACAATAAGCTACAAATAAACATAACTATCACTTCCCAAGGTAGATGCAAACTGAAATAAAGAATTCACTTTCTTAATTCTAGAATCTTATGTTCAAGTGAAATAAACTGAGAGGCTAAAACTCATTGCCTAGATGTAATTGATGAAACTTAGTTTTAAAATAGATGTACATAACAAAGGAAAATGGAAAGATGAATTATCAAGTTACTTCATGAGAAGCTCTATCATTGCTTATACTTGTATGTGTCATACAAACCCCCAAATCTGAAAACTGCCTCTTCTTATATGGGGATAATGTATGCCTTTTATTAAGGGTGAAGAACTCTATGGATTCCTTTTTATCTCTAATGTTGAACGTAAGATTTATAAGTACAGAACATATAGGCTGAACAGTGCACATGAAGTAACATACTTGGAGAAAATGAATCTCAGCAAGAAATCATAGTCCAAGATGATATCTTCCTATTGTTTTCAAATATCCTGTTCATAGCCAAGAAATTATTTCCATTCGAAACCTGCAGTGGTGGATCTAATTCACAGTTCCATATTGACGCTAACCTAGGGCTTAGTCATTTTCTTAGAATATTCTGTATTCTTACTGTTACATAGAATTTTTTTCTTTAAAGTATGTTATTGCATGCTAGTAGACAGCTTCTCTGCTACATTTTTTTAAGTGCTCCTTAAGTTATTACTTGTGGAGAGTCTTAATTTGAAATATCAGCTAATACCACAGTCAGTAAGGTTTTTTTTTGTTTGGTTTTTTTTTTTTTTTGCGGTACGCGGGCCTCTCACTGTCGTGGCCTCTCCCGTTGCGGAGCACAGGCTCCGGACGCGCAGGCTCAGCGGCCACGGCTCACGGATCCAGCCGCTCCGCGGCATGTGGGATCTTCCCGGACCGGGGCGCGAACCCGTGTCCCCTGCATCGGCAGGCGGACTCTCAACCACTGCGCCACCAGGGAAGCCCCCACAGTCAGTAAGTTTTTATTGCTCATATTTCAATACCAGTTTACTGTGCATATCATGTACTGACCTGTACACTGAAAATCAATTTACAGGTTGCAAACTCTGAATGAAATTTGTGCAGTATATAAGTAAAAGTCCTTCCATTTTTAAAATATATTTTCTAACTTTGGGCCAATAACAGTTTCATGCATAGGTTTTGAAAACATTTTTACATAGGCTAATTTGTGTTTGCTTTCTTAAATTTCAAAAATTAAAATAGTCCCAGAATAATTATAGTTTTATATTAAGAAATTCATTAAGGTGAATGGTATCATTTAAGAAATAAATGTTAAATACTATGTGATATTTTATTACATATTATAAATACAAACATAAAATACAAATCATTTATTGAATGGATGGATGGATGGCGGATGGATGGATGATCCATAAAAATAGTGAGCAGAACTGTCAAAAAATACAATTACCAATGAACATGAAGTTTCCTGAAAAAAAGAAAGTCTGGAGCTGGAGACACAAAAACCAAGGCACATTCTAAAAATCACAAGTAGTTCAGTTTACCTCGAAAATAGGTTGTAGTGGGGCAAAAGAAGTTGGGAAGGACTGGCAGGAAAAAATGCAAATAAGATTTGGTAAAGTTTGCATAGTCACTGAATTTATACAATTTTACATGACAATAATCCTTTGTAACAAATATTTTGGCTTACACATTTCAATCATTTCATTTCTAAATGTTAAAAGTACAAGGCAAGGGCTTCCCTGGTGGCGCAGTGGTTGAGAGTCCGCCTGCCAATGCAGGGGACACGGGTTCGTGCCCCGGTCCAGGAAGATCCCACATGCCGCGGAGCGGCTGGGCCCGTGAGCCACGGCCACTGAGCCTGAACATCCGGAGCCTGTGCTCCGCAACGGGAGAGGCCACAGCAGTGAGAGGCCCGCGTACCGCAAAAAAAAAAAAAAAAAAAAAAAAAAAAAAAAAAAGTACAAGGCAAGAGTGTTAAGACACAAAGGGACTAGTCACAGATTGATGGTGCAGAAAGTACAAAAAAAGGAGCATACAATAGAAGGTACTTCTCATGACCCTCAGTATATTTTCTGTAAGAAACCGTTAACTGGGCTTGCTGCCTGAATTTTTGCCACTCCAGGGAATGTTGAGATTGATTTTTTTAATGCTTAAGATATCACCATTTCATCCACTTGCTTATAATTTTTAATATGACTTCCAATTGCCTTAATGATAAAATCCACACTTCTTTGGAAAAAATGGAAAGAGAGGAGGAGCAATATGAATATCTGGTTTGCTTTCTTAAGAAGACTTGTGTTCTCAGTACAGGTAAAACTAATCTAAATAAATATATGTTTATGAAATATATATGAATATATACTTATAAATATGCATCATATGTTAAAAACAAATATAGCATGTATTTTATTATATATAAAGTATACTATATATATACTTTGTATTTAAATATAAGACTTGTTTTGGTTTTTATTTAGAATAATATTAGTATTTCATCTTAAATTTAAAGATGTACTTATTTTGGATTGAAAATCAAGGGTGAGGACTTCCCTAGCGGCACAGTGGTTAAGAATCCACCTGCCAATGCAGGGAACACGGGTTCTAGCCCTGGTCTGGGAAGATCCCACATGCCGTGGAGCAACTAAGCCCATGCGCCACAATTACTGAGCCTGCGCTCTACAGCCCGTGAGCCACACTACTGAGCCAGCGTACCACAACTACTGAAGCCCGCCCGCCTAGAGCCCATGCTCTGCAACAAAGAGAAGCAACTGCAGTGAGAAGCCCGAGCACCGCAACGAAGAGTAGCCCGCACTCACCGCAACTAGGGAAAGCCTGCATGCAGCAACAAAGACCCAATGCAGCCAAAAATAAATAAATAAATAAACTCATTAAAAAAAAAAAAAGAAGAAGAAAGAAAATCAAGGGTGAAACAAAGTTTATTTCATTAAAATATCAGTGATGGGAATTGGATTGTTCAGTCTTCAAACTCACACATTTAACTGATAGCAGCTTGTGTTCTATTGACTGTGAAAACTGACATATCTTTATGTGGAATAGATACAAACCGAGAGGCAGAAAAATGAGCAATCCCATTGCAGAAGTCATATGCTGATTAATATATGTTAATAAACTAAATCTCTTCCCTTAAATTAGTCTTTCTTTGCTACTCTTTCTACACAGAGAAATTGACCCAAATATTTCGATCAAAATCTGTATAAGGGAGAATAAACTGAATAAAAACAGTATTTTAAGGGGGAGGAAAAGATAAAATATTGTGCTGAGTGGATTGTGACTATAAGAGCTTTGAAAGGGTACCTGACTTTAATAATCATGTATTTATTCAAATTCTATTTGTGTGTATGACCAAGTATTTCACTTGCCAGTGGGCTTTCCATACCAGTCAGACAATTCTTAGATGTCAGAAAGATGAGCCGGGGCTCTCCACCTCAAACACTTGTAGGGGTCAGGTAGGTAGGGTAGTTTACTATTCAGTAACTATCCACAGTTTGATTGTGTCAGGCTAGACAGCTTCAGCCAAATGTCACCATCCCGAGTATGGGTCCATTTTGCCATGCATGCAGATTTTTTGAGATAACAGGGAAAACTTTATGTATGAAATCTTCTATCTTTATATATTTGAAACTGATTAAATTTTTTAAATAAAGAGGAAGAGACTCTGCAAACAAAATAATACAGAGCTGGAGTTTGGCCTCTAGCCTGGACTATAAGGGGACTGGACGTGTACACACACATGAACAACACAATTTAGATTTGATTTTTAAGGCTTAATAGGCCCCTCCTCTGATATACAAGTCTTACAGTTTAAATTTGTTTATTTCTATGATTTTCTCCTCTGAAAGCTTCTCATGACGATAGCAGAGTCTTAAACGGTTGGCTCGGACGGTCTGGATGGCTGAATATGAACATATGCCCAGTAAGCCAATTATCTTGTGCTTGTCTATAAAGCATGGACTAAAGTACCTGCTGAGAATAAACGACGTACTACAAATCCAAATCAGAAACGTAAGAACATATCCCTATGTGTAATGTACACCCAAGGATAGTTTTTGCAACAATTACAAGAAAACCACTGGAAAAAAAAAGATTTTCAGTGTATAATTCATTCACCCCGGTTGAAATGACTACGCGGTTGGCAGAGAAAGCAGTTGTGCCCTTGTTTAACATGGCATATGTATTTATAATCTGTCCACTGTAAACAAATCATCTATTCTCTCCCTGAGCTTTATCAGGGATGCTCTTCTGCATTGCTGCCTGGCCTGTCTCGTCAGATGTTCTGACATCTGCCAGTTCTGTGGCAGACACTGCCATTGTGAAGTCAAGTTTAAACCGCTCCATCCTCTGGGAATATCTTGAACAGAAATTTGACACTTAGAAAATTCAAAGTCTCTAGTGACATCTTACATAGAGTTCACAAAATAAAGTAGCCTGCTTTTCAGGTCACTTATTCTCATTTACTGCATATGGTCAAACATTTATCCAGTTTATTCTAACACAATCAGGGGCGCTTTTTTTTGTTTTAATTATGAATGACCTATGACCACCATAAAGCCATCTGAACTGTTGGAAGTTGCTGCAAGCCAGATATGCCAGATAATTTGTGACTCTCCCTCTCTTACCACATATTAAAAGAAAAAAAATCAATTTTTGTACATTCTTTGAAAAAATATTGACAAGTAATTTAAGTACAATTTACTAGGGAAAACATATAAAAGGTTTGTCAGTTCCAAAATAAATTGCTAAAAATGAAAATAACATGGTCATAAACTTAAGCTTCTGACCAGTATCAAAAGCAGCAATATATTCGTCAAAGTGAAAATTAACCTGTTTTGATTTATGTGTGCCATTTGGAGGTTGAGTGTGTTTGCTAAGCAGTCACTACTGAATGGATTATCTATTTATCCAATGCACAGTTGTATAGAGGGGACAGAGTTGAATAGGCAAAGCTCTGTGTCCCACTTCTATGACAGAACATCTAATACCTAGGAGGAATAAGGACAATACAGGTAAACTGAGGCTTTGTAATACTTGGACATTCTCTCCCTCTCTCTCTCTTTCTCTCTCTCCCCCGCACCCCTATTATCAGAACGAAAACATTGCTTTCTTTCCCAAACTAAATTTTTCCTAGCTCAGTTCATCCCACCACTTCTCACATTTTTTCAGCATATTGCCAAATTATTTTTTTTTCATTTGCTTACAAACTCAAACTCTTCTTTATTTGATCCTCAGTTAGAAATGATGCTAAAGTTTGCCTATTCTCAAAACAAAATTCTCTACACTCTCTCATGGTATTTATTTTCCCCTGTCCTTTCCTTTAGCCTGAATTGTATTGAAAGAATCATCTGTACTTCCTCACCTTCCCTACACCCTCTAAACCCCAAGGACAAGCTAGAACCACCCTTGAAGGAAGATACATATTAGATTCATTAGCCTTTTCAATCGCGTAACATTTGTTCACAGCACTGCCTGCCTAGAAAACTCCTTCTCTCCTTGTTGTCTTCCTACCTCTGCCTCTTCCCTGGCTTTCCCTCCCCTTCTATCCAATGGAGACATTCCCATTATATTAGTATACTCTTCACGCATTTGTATTCTTCTCATTCATTAGTATTCTTAAATCATCATAGTATTCTTCATTCATTAGTATTCTTTTCATTCACCTTTTTTAATGGGTTCAACAATCACAGAAGATCACTAAGTTGTTAAAGCTCTAGATATGTTCTAGATATGTCTGGACAAGTGACATAACATAGCACTGTGCTTGAAAGTAGGCTCTCCAGCTTGATTTTAAACTAGGTTCAAATTCCAGCTTTAGCCCTTACTAGTAGTGAGACTTAGGGCAAAATAACTTCTCTATGACTTAGTTTTCTCACATGTAAAATAATAATAGCACCTACCTTATTGCTGTGAGAATGAAGTAAGTGTAGACAAAATGATTGGAATAGTGCTAAGACATCATAAACATTCAACACATAGTCTACATTCTTGTTATATTTACCCTTCTTTCCAAGGTTGGTTGGCCTTTCCCCTAACTCTTGATTTCCTGTGGATTAATTTAGTCTGCCTTTTTCTGACCCAGCTCAGTGGCCGACTGTTTCATGAACATTACTTGACTCTCTTGTTTGCGAACTTCCAATGGGTACTTGTTTGAATGAGAATAAAATCCAGCACCTAAACCTGATGTAAATTTTTGGCTCGTACTTCCCTCCAAACTTATCTCCTATCACAGTTCTCTGTGTTCACTGGCCATTTGTTGGGCGATGATACTGGCTGAGCTCATTCTCACTAGATGGGCTCTGTAGAGAGCACTTTTGGCTCCAGTCTCCAAGTGGATGCCTCCTCTTCATTCTCCACTTCTTAACTCAAATGACACCTCCTTTGAGAGGCCTATGTTGTCCATGCAAATCACAGCAACCTCCTTTAACACTCACCCAGTCACTATCTATCAATGTTCATTTTTCTTCGTACAACTTCAAACATTCTGAAATGATACTATTGATTGATTTATTTATCTTCAGTCTTTCCAAACAGACTATAAATTCCTTCTAGAGCTGGGACTCTACTTTTTCATCATGGTTTGTCATGCTTAGAATGCTGCCTGAAATATAGTAGAAAATCAAAAATATTGCCTGGATATATAAATAAATCATCCCATGATCTCCTAGAAACAATCTTTCCTTATTCCACAGAATCATGATACTTCATCTGTATACATTTTATGATTATTTCTCACTTTCCATCTTCTATTGAGGTGCTTTCTAAACATGTCCTACTTTCCTCATTAGACTCTTAAGCTCCTTGAAAGGAAGAACCAAGCATTATTCATCTCCATACATCTTCTCTAGCACTCTGCAAGTACTTTTTCACATATTAGGTGATCAATAAATATTTGTAGACTAGATGAATGAGTAAATGTGTGCTAAATCTCTCTCTCCATAGCCAAGTGAGTATCTAATTAACATTAAAAGACATTAGAGCTCTGGAGTTATAGTTAAATACCTTCTAGGAATTAGACCTCAAAGCACTCAGCTGTTAGGTTTGAAATAAACTATTGCATTCAGTAAAATCCACCAAAAATTTATTGGCCACCAAGGCACAGGGTATGCATTAAATCTGCCAACTATTTTATCTTCCATTGGTACCAGTAATAATATAAAAAAGATGGTACAGGTACCTACATAGCACAGAAAATAAAAATCAACAAAGTCACATAAATGAGCAACGACAAAAAAGTAACAAGCAGAATAAAATGAACACATGAGACAAAAGCTAATAGTAATAACTGTCTTTAAACCAAGAAAAATTATAACATAGAGAAATACTTGAAGTAATGCTCATCAGGATGACTGAAGGCATTTTATTTTATTTTAAGAAATAAAAATTAGCTGTTGCACAGAAAAGAAATTGAAGCTTCAATATAAGAAGTCAATTGAAGAACACATAACAGAAATATATTTTTAAAACTACATGAAGCAATATTAATCTACACAAACTTTAAAGTTTGTATTAGTGCAAGTGAAACAGAGCTGAAATGTTACTAATGTTCCCAAAGTCTGTTAATCTGGAGCACTAGAAGCATTACTTCATATTGTTGCTTATTCATGTGCAATAGAAAATAATGACAAAATCACCACAACAACGTGCAAGTATTTTAAAAATAAACTGGCATAAAGTTCATGTTTAAAAGAAACCACTTTCAAATAAGTATACGTTCTTCAAATTTTATCTTGAAAAAGATTATAGAATTTTCAAGTTATCAGACATACAATTTTTCTCTTAAATGTTGTTTTAGTGAGCTGTTATTGCAAACTGACTGATTTGACTAACATTTCATGATATTATTTTAGTGAATGTGTTAGAAATGCTATAAGAATAATCCAGGAACTCATCAATAAAAAAATAGGAATGGACATAAGGACATTTAAAATAAATTTTAAAATTTAAAAATATTTAAATTAAAAAAAATAAAGTTCTTTCTTCTTATGAAAAATACTTTAAAATATATTCTCATGTGGTTATAGATGAAAGTGTACATTTTAAGCGTTTATCAACTTCTCATTTAAATAAATTGTTTTCTGTTTGAAAACTTTTAGCAAGCCTACACTGAGACATTTCTCCCTTACAAATTCAAATATGTCTCATATGCTTGCCATGCAACCTTTAATGCCTATTACTTCTTTTCTTTTTATATCCCAAATTCCGTCTTTTTCAAGCCACAGCATGTCTTTTCTGCACTATTCAAACAATATCTTCATTTATTAATGTCTGCCTCTGTGCTCAGCCCCTCCTATCTCTGCCTCTGTCACCCTCCATCATTAAGCACAGTCTACTCACTGTTTACATTACAGTTTTCTTTTTTTTTTTTGCGGTACGCGGGCCTCTCACTGCTGTGGCCTCTCCCGTTGCGGAGCACAGGCTCCTGACGCGCAGGTTCAGCGGTCATCACGGCACGTGGGATCTTCCCGGACCGGGGCACGAACCCGTGTCCCCTGCATCTGCAGGCGGACTCTCAACCACTGCGCCACCAGGGAAGCCCTACATTACAGTTTTCATTACTTCGTTAAAGTCATAAAATTACTTCTCACCGTTGCCAATAGAATATAATGAAAAGAGTCTTCTGTTGCATACAAAGCGATCACAATCTAGTTTTTTTTTTTCCTTCAGCAGTATTTACTGCAGACTTTTTTGTATTTCTTTGCTCCAGCAATACTGAGTTGGTAAAATTTTCCTTAACATATAAAGCAATTTTATTATTTTTTGCATTTCCATGTTCTCTTCCCACTTTCTTGAAATGCTTCCCACCATCAGTTTGGCAAAATACTACTCCTTCTTTGAAACCCAGCTGAAGATTGAACTTATCTTCCAGAACTTCCTTGATATACAAAGGCAGAATTGGTTGGTCCGATCCCTGTGATTCTAATTTATTTTGTATGAACTGACCTATCTTACTGCATACACTACTCTGCACTGTAATTATTTGTATTCTTGTGCATCTTACCAAAGCCTGAGCTCCTTAAAGTCTGGTAATGTATCTTACCTCTTTTTGAATGTTTTTTAAAAGAAGGATGGATGGATGCATGGATATTTGATGTTAGATTTTAATGATGACATTACGCACTTCTTAAAAGTTAACACATTTTAAAGAAATTGGTACATCAATAAATCTCTAATACTGTTCCTACCCCTTGGTACATCAACAAGTCGTACAGCATTTGAAATAACTGCCACCCTACCGACTAATTTACTTCCTGATCTGTCACCATTGTTGAGATCAACTTAATGATTTCCTTTGATATACAGATTTAGAAACATATACAAAAGTCATGAGAAAAGAATTTTATTTTTCATTTCTTTTTAAGGTTTACTTGACTAGTATTCCTTTTACTTAATCATAAAATAGAAGTTTAAAATTCTTTAACTGTGTTTCTGGTATTTTTATTTTATGCCCAGAAGGCGTCTCACATTATTGCTATAAGCTGCCACAATCTGTGACTTTTCTCTAGGTATATTTCCAATAAAGAGGCACTGACAAAAATGGAGTGACAGTGGGTGACTTTAAAGTCAACCACTCAGTCACAGATGTGCTCCTAGAAATGCATTAGTGTCCAGGAACCAAATTACATGCCACTGAGTTAAATCCTAGCAAACTGATACTAGTAATAATGTAATGAACAGAAAAAGTGCTACCATGTTGAGTTACCAGTGATTCTTGGAGTCATAATAGCTGCATATTTCCATGAGAAAAAAAATACATGCACAAAATAGTACCCTTTCTCCTCATAGAAGAAAAAATGCAAGCAGTTTGCTAGATATTTTTAGTGTAACACTCTGTCATGCATGTGTTAGACAAGAGAATAGTAAACAGCTATGAACTTTGGTCCTCATTCTTCTCACATAGGGAGAGCATTCACTGAAGTGTAAAAAGGAAAAAAATAAAAATAACTTCAAAGAAAGCTGGAAGCAAGGGGCCAGAAGATTACCAAGGATAAAAAGAACAACTGAGGGGATGCCTACAATATAACAACTCTTTTAGATCATATCAGTTATCCTTAGGTAATACTGAGGACCAATTTCACCGTTTCAGAACCCCAATACTTTTTTCTGTGTGCAGCACTCTTTCTCAGAAAGCAATAACTTCTGAAAAACAACCATCATGCAAGCTCTTTTGTCAATAAAAGGCAACAATGCCTGAAGCATGACATTTAAATATGCCTTAAATCACTCATGCAGCAATTCCACTAATAGTGCAATGCAGCCATCGAAACGTGCTCTGTGTCAACATTATGGATTCCATTGTTGAAATTAAAATAGATACTGGGAAGAACTCTCGTGAGCTACTTCAAGACTATTCCTTTCACCAAATGCTTGCATGTAATTCCACAGGTACTGTTTTTGAATATAGACACAGAAATACTGCACACACAGATTTTTGTTAAATTGAATGTTCGGAACATCTTAGCGGATTTGATGCCTCATTACCAGATACTGAGAGACCACTGATTCTTGTATTTTTCACAACTCTCTAAAAGTTGGGTAGCTGGAAGTAGTTTTAAACACCTTGGTAGTTTTACCAAGGTGTATAAAACTCTACACCTAGCTGACTAAAAGCACATACATTTAGATAATAAAAGAATATTGGAACACAAACATGTTTGTTCAAACAGATAACATGGGTGAAATCCATGCTATCCTCACCTAAATGGCTCTTCATATTTGGACAAACCCTGCTACAAATGACATTGTGTTAGGATCCTTGGCCACTTCTGTACATTCATGAGACTCAGTGCTTTTGTTGAATTCATTTGGGTTAAGAAACCAATTTATACCTAAAAGAATACCTTGTTCTAGTTCAAGATTATCAACTGGGGCTATTAAGAGTTTGGGACAATAAAATAGGTTTACTAAAAGGGGGCGTACCCTATGCCCCCTTTTAGTAAACCTATTTTATTGTCCCAAACTCTTAATAGCCCCAGTGGGACTTCCCTGATTGCACAGCGGTTAAGAATCTGCCTGCCAATGCAGGGGACACGGTTCAAGCCCTGGTCCGGGAAGATCCCACACGCCACGGAGCAACTAAGCCTGTGCGCTACAACTACTGAGCCCATGCTCTAAAGCCCAGGAGCCACAACTACTGAAGCCCGTGCACCTAGAGCCTGTGCTCCGCAACAAGAGAAGCCACCGCAATCTGCTGGCTGCAACTAGAGAAAGACAGCGCACGGCAGCAAAGACCCAACGCAGCCAAAAGTTAATTAATTTAAAAAATAAAATAAAATAAACAAAAAATAAAAGGGTGGGTAAGTAGCTTAACACCAAGATTGGGAAGAGTTAAGTAATTTAGGAAAATGAAGAAAAAAGCATTCAGCAAGTATTACAAATACTTTGCACTGCTCCAGACGAAACAGATACAAACCTGAGACAGTCTTCTTTTCAAGATTCAAGCCAAGTATAAATACAGATATTAAGCAATTATACAATCCAATATGAAAAGTACTAAAATCCAGGTACATATGAAGGGCACAGGAGACGAGCCATTCACATATGACTCAGGAGGGGCGGAGTGCATGATGGACCAGAAAACCATGCTTGTACATGAATTTGAACCCTGGTAATTCTGACTCAGTAATATTATACCTCAAAATATTATCACCTTTCCCATTACAAAATAACTTACGTGTTTGAAAGCTGACTTGTCTTTTAATTTCTCAAGGAGACAAAATTACATTCCACTTTTGTGCTATGCTTTGTATCAGTCACACTGCCTGGATTCTGCTTTGCTTGTGAATAGTGAACAGTCATCGTTTTTGATCTACCTTCTGTTATCCTCCCTATTAATTCACCTCCAGCTCTCCAGATAATATTCAGTTACTTTCCTTGTGTGCTCAGAGCACTTTACATTTATCTCCACTTCATAACTTAACATCAACTTACTTGTTGGCTTTCTTTTCCAGGTAGTATAATTCTTGAGGATAAGGATGTATCTCATTCTTCTCTGTAATTGCCTCAGTGCTTGATATATAGAAGGTGCTCAATAAATGTTTATTAGATGAATATATGACTGCATGCATGAAAGTCCCCAAGATTATTTATGAGCAGTCTGTGACCTCCACAGTGTAACATGAAGGTTGCCACCCTCATCCATTAGCCATTGCTTAAATCCATTCTTCCTGTTCTTGAGGCTATTTCCATCTTTGAATATTTTCTATAAAAACTGCCCAAACACCATCAGTGAGTATTTTAGTGGAGATAGACCACTTTCTGAGAAAGCAGAATGCAAAATTATAGGCAGGTCATGCATTCCCAAAAGGACATTTTACTAATCTCAGTTTCACTAAGACCTGAAAACCACCGCGACTAGAATTTCTTGTTCTCACTCACAAGGCTTACTTTTTATTTTAATGGCATCGCATATCTCTTTGTAGACACCATCTAACTCAATGATTCTATCTAATGTAGCTAGCCGGTGAACTCCTGAGGGGTTCTTATAACACTTGATGATACAGACCACCTGCTTAAAAAAAGAAGAAAAGCTTATGATAGCCCCACTATTAAAAGAAGCCTCAAAGAATGGTCAAAGCTTTCTTTTGTTGAACCCACTTCAGAAATGAGCTATTATTATCTGAACTATGGTCTTCTTAAGGCTGACTGGAATCAAGACATAAAATAAAACTAAAATAAGCCATAAATTCAGGCTTGTACCTGGCCACTGAAATTTCCAGTTGTTCTCAAAACAGCTTTCTATAAGCAGGATAGATTTTTTGCTTAGATTTTCAAATCTATCTAGCCTCCCCAGGTAGACAGAGGCTTAGAGGTTGTACAACTGTAATAACAGAAAGTAAAGCATTTTACAGGGAGTAAAGCTAATAACTAGCATATAAGTGGGTTTTGAAGGGGACTCATATCTCAGGCAGAAAGAAAGAGGAAGATATTAATGATGTTGCTAATGTTATAGAGAGGACATTTCAGATTTCATACTAGCTTACTCTCTTGTGACTTCCTGGATATTTTATTATTTGCGGCAAATTTCAAAAAAGACCACAATAATTTGAAGCTCCTCCCATCAAAACATGAGATGGTGGAATTCTCTGGCGGTCCAGTGATTAGGACTCTGCACTTCCACTGCAGGTGACCTGAGTTAGGGAACTAAGATCCCACAAGCCGTGTGGTACGGCCAAACTTAAAAAAAAAAAGAGAGAGAGAGAGAGAAAGAGAGAGAGGATGGGAATCTCTTTCCCCCATATTGAAAGCAAGGTTGCCTTGTGATTTGCTTTGACCACATAAACAAATCAGAAATGCTACTGTGCCTCCAGCCTAGGCTCAAGAGGACTTGCAATTTTTATTACATTCTTGGAATCCCTGCCATCTACTACAATGTGAACAAGCTCTGACTAGAGTGTTAGATGGTGAGAGATACGTAGTGTAGTCACCCTCATTAGCCATGCTAATAGAAAGGAAGACACTGGATGTGAGAATAAAGCCATTTTAGATATCACAGGCCATGACCAAAACCATCCCTGACCAGAAGCATGAGTAAGCCCAGCCAAGATCATCCTAGTCTGACCACATAAGCAAGAATTCTCAGATGATCCACAGATTCATGATTGAATAATAATTGTTGTTTTAGGCACTACGTTGTGCGGTAGTTTGTTGAACATCAAAATTTTGCTGATGCAATTTTTATTCTCATATTTAATAACTACTTATTGAGTACCACTTTGTGCCAGCCATTGATTTACAAACTGGAGATACAAAAGTGAACAATTCATAGCCCCTGGCTTCAAAGCGCTCACCATCTTTGAAGGAGTACACTCAAATAAACAAGCATTTTAATACAATAAAATAAGTACTAGGGACAATCAAAGTGTGCTAGGGACCATTCAAGTCCTCAAATTAAGAAATGTCCATTAAACAAAAAGAAAGAAAGAAATGTCCACCTAAACAAACTGTGCACTTATACGAATGTACTCTTATTTCGGCACTTCCATAATGTCCAAATAGCCAAACTGACATTCTGTTTAAATGTAGTGTGCTGCACTGGTACCCTCTGTTTCCCAATTACTGATGGGTTAGAATAAAAAGAAATTTAATGACATCAAGTTCTACCCTTCCTGGATAGCAAAAAGGGAACTCTTCATGTTCAAACCAGGAGAGGAGAGAGCCAAAGCTTTCTCAAAACAGTAATGCAGCTATCTTGTATCACAACAAGGGCAAAATCAAAGCCATGCCAGTAAAATTATTTATTCAATTGGGCTTCAACTCTATAATCTCCAAGGGAAAAATCGTTTCCCTTAGCTAGATGGTCTTACATAAGGATGACTTTGAGGGGCTTCCCTGGTGGTGCAGTGGTTGAGAGTCCGCCTGCTGATGCAGGGGACACGGGTTCGTGCCCCGGTCCGAGAAGATCCCACATACCGCGGAGCGGCTGGGCCCGTGAGCCATGGCCGCTGAGCCTGTGCGTCCGGACCCTGTGCCCCGCAACGGCAGAGGCCACAACAGTGAGAGGCCCACGTACCGCAAAAAACAAACAAACAAACAAACAAAAAAAAAAAAAACAAAAAAAAGAATGACTTTGAAGGAACATATGAAGCAGCTTTCTATTTTCTTTTCAATTTCCCTGGTGGCGAAAGTGAACTCATACGGTGCTCGCACATGGAACTAGATATCACATCCTCACCCCTTCATATCTCCACAACAAACCAACCATGTCTAAGGAGAATCTCACTGATCTTCAGGGAATTTCTCTGTATTCCTGGTTCATGGTCTAGAGTTTGGTATGGTTCTGGGGGAGCTTTAGGAGGCATGGTTAGTGGGGGTGAGGGTTAGCTTTATCTGCCCCCAATCACTGCGAAGGGTTCTAGTGCATTCAGTGCTAGTGAAGCAAAGCCCCCTCTGTCTTTCTCACTGAATTACTAAGTGATGCCACCTCTGGCTTTGGGTGATGATGATAAAAGCCATGTGCAATATTGGTCTCACCCCACCCTTAAGTTATGATGAATTTAGTGATTGACAATCTACAAATATGGGGCTCCGACTTGCTTGATTACACAAAGATTTAATTTTATGCCTAATATTTGAGTTTCTTTTTATCAGGTAACCTTAAGAAAATACATTTTATACATGTCAATGTAATTTAGGAAAATACTGTGTTCCCATGATTAAGTTATAGTTTGGGTATTTGAGACTATTTAATATATTACCATATGGAAACCAGTTTCAAACTAAAGTCCTCCTATTTTTCTTAACTATGTTGAGCATTGTTTGTAGAAATTCACACCAACTTCTACCTCAGGTTACCAGATCTGTTGTGCAACCCTCGTAGCAAGGTCTGTCATAAGATGTAAGTCTGAACTCCTGAAACATTTTAGCTTTTTAGACCTGTATAAAATTTGTATAAAATGAGACACTAATATTACTAGACTCTGCATGTATAGATTCTTCAAATAAAATAGGAAGTACACTTATTTGGAGGTGGCAACTTTATCTTTTAAAATATAAGTTAATAAAGGACAAGTGATTTTATCTTATTTGTACCAAAAAAAGACTAAGTGTCATGTACCTTTTAATGGTATAATTAAATCTGATACAAGTAAAATAATAGTAACAGAAAGAAATTAACGTCAGTTTACTTCAATGTGCTATCAGTTAACAAGCAAAACCTTCTTGATCTAGTAGGGTGACCCTCTTTTAACCATAATTTCTTATCTCTTAGAGTACACACTCCATTAATAATTTTTATATTTTTATTCCTTAACAGCTAGGTTATTTATTCATATTATAGGAAACCCAAGGAAATCCTAATGGCTTGATATAAGTTATATATATATATATATATATATATAATTTTTTTTCTTTTTCTTTTTTTCGGTACACGGGCCTCTCACTGCTGTGGCCTCTCCCGTTGTGGAGCACAGGCTCTGGACGCGCAGGCTCAGCGGCCATGGCTCACGGGCCCAGCCGCTCCGCGGCATGTGGGATCTTCCCGGACCGGGGCACGAACCCGTGCCCTCTGCATCGGCAGGTGGACTCTCAACCACTGGGCCACCAGGGAAGCCCAAGTAATGTATATTTTTGAGTGAGTTTAGTCATATAGTTAACTATTCTAGCTTCTGAAGGTAAGCATAAATTAGTATGGTCAAGTAATCACTCGGGAAACAGGAAGACTGATGTGAACCTATGTTTTGTTTTGTTTTTTTAGCAAGAGGCGTCAGCCACCATGTCCCTTTTAAAAATTTTATTTATTTATTTATTTTTGTCTGCGTTGGGTCTTTGTTGTTGCGCACGGGCTTTTTCTCTAGTTGCGGGGAGCGAGGGTTACTCTTCGTTGCGGTACATGGGCTTCTCATTGCGGTGGCTTCTCTTTTTGTGGAGCTCGGGCTCTAGGCACAGGGACTTCAGTAGTTGTAGCACATGGGCTCAGTAGTCGTGGCTCGCGGGCTCTAGAGCACAGGCTCAGTAATTGTGGTGCACTGGCTTAGTTGCTCCACGACACGTGGGATCTTCCCGGACCAGGGCTTGAACCTGTGTCCCCTGCATTGGCAGGTGGACTCTCAAACACTGCGCCACCAGGGAAGTCCCAGAACCTATGTTTTTTAATGGTGCTGATATTGTACATAAACCTTCAGAAGTCACAGCAAAAAAAAAAAAAAATTCGACTTGAAAAATATGTCTTATTCAATGTGCAAAGATTGAAGCAAACATTTGATATGCAGCTAATTTCTGGGTTTCTTGTTTTGCTTTTTCTCACATCAGCAAATGTGCAGTCAATACAGTATGTGCAAAGCCTCAGATATAATTATGTATATAACAGATCGTAAATAGCCTTTCAATTTTTTGGTGATTTACATATTTTTGTGTGCACAGAATATTCTGGAACAAACACATGATACCCAAAGAAGGTTAAAGATAGGAATAGATCATCCTTATTTTAATGAAGCAAACTTCTTCTTGCATGTCTAATCCTTGTGCTCAAATTAAATAGTAAACCAAAGCATTAACTTAGCTACTTTCATGAATTTATACATATACACACACACACACACACAACACATACATGCTTGGAGTCACCATTTACTGTGTGGCAGCTCTGTGCCAGGAACTGTCCAGAATGCAGAGGGTATAAAGCTAATTAAATACCACGGTACTCATGGGGGAGACAGATCCCTTCCTTGTAAATGAGTGTAACGAGAAAAGCACACAAAGGTTATCACCGGGATGCTGGGGAAGTTATAAAACCCAATCTATTAGAGAGAAATTAGGAAGGAGGTGACATATGAGTCAGCAAACAGCCTAGTGCCTGGCTATAATAAATATCAGATAATTTTTTTTTCAACTAAGTTGATTCTTAAAGAGGTACAGAAGCAGTTGCTTGTAATAAGTATGGACCTTCATGCACAATCAATTGTGTTGCCCCGCCCCAGTCTTTGTTGCTGCCCTAGAAAAGGTTGTCCTTGGCACAATTATTTCAGGCAATTTTGTTTAGTATTGTAATAATCTTTACTTTGTATTGTGACCAATGAAGAGCTCCTGGCAGGACTAGAAGTGATAACTCCTATGTTCTCTATTGTCTCATAAAGATGTCTCCAAGCTGGGGCTTCTTTGTAACTATTTATTAAGCCATACGTCTATGGTAAGGGTTAATTTATTTAAAATGCTTGCAATATGATTCATGAATTTACTTAACCAAGTACAGATGAAATGTCATAACTTGAAAGAGATTTAAGAAGTGAGGATATCATCTTCAACCCTCTCACTTATTCCTCGCTCTGAATACCTCGAACTTGGTAGAGTCATGTGAATTCAACTATCTGATGTACTGAGCAACAGAGGGCACCAGTTCTCATCTGTATACTGAATATAAGACAAACTCAAGTTATTTCTTACCGTTTTTTGATAAAATAAATAGAATTTCTAAATTGTCTTTTTTCCACCTCAATGTATTATCCTATGGACTGGGAATACCAACGCTCCACTGCTCTAGATTGAGAATTCATTTTCATTGCGATCCAGGATGTACACACGCACATCTGAAACAGTCAAGTAATAAACTAATTCTTACTAAATGAAAAGCTCTTTGTGATTTTCTATATAGTATATTCTATCTCATTAAAAACATTTATGGTGATCCAGTAAATTAATTTTGTAATTTATTAATGGGTAACTATGTACAGTTTTAAAAATACTGCTCTTGAAAATGGAGAGACAGTAACAATTTTTGAAGCATGGTGGTGTCATTGTTAGGTTTGTAGGGTTTATTCTAATATCTGAGGGGGCATTAGACAGGGAAGCAAATGGGAGGCAGTTGCATTACTCATATTCAAGTCAGGCAGTGTCAGTAGCGATTGAAAGGAGAATTTTAAAACACAGGAAATATTTAGTAGGTTGAATCAACAGGACTGATTACTTAAGAGCTGTAAGTGGTTGGAGGGTTGGGAAAGGGTAGGAGGAGAGATAAACCAGGGATAAATCCTGTTTTACAACATGAATGAGCTAACGAATTCTGAATGTTGCCAAAAACATATGGTAAACATTGGCGGATGATCAAGCTTAGACATGTTGAATTTGAAGCTACTCTAGAACATCGATGCAGAGATGTCTAGCTGGCACTTGGATGTTGGGTCTGAAGTTCTGGCAAGAAGTTTGAAAAAGAGATATAACTATGTAAGTCATCAGTACATAGTGACTATTTCCAAGTGTGAACAAAGATGACATCACCTACAGAGAGACTGTAAGAATTAAAAATAGAAGCCCCCAGTGGCAGAGTTCTGGAGAAAACTAACAATTACAGGCTAGACAAAACAAGAAGAATCTCAAGAAAGACAGAATGGAACATGAAGAATTTGTAATGACTCAGAAAGCCAATGAAAATTTCCAGATGTAAAGAGAGATCAACAGTGTCCAAAGCAGCAGAGAAGTCCATGAAGACCTAAAGAATGAATGTTCATTGTGTTTGTAACTATAAAGCCACTGGTGGAAAAGAGTGGGAAACATTTCTGAAAAACACATGAGAAAGAAGCCAAGTTGCTGTGGGTAGAGAAATGGGTGTGGAAATACTGTGTGCATGGTGCTCTTGTGACAGATTTGTAGGTGAAGGGAACAGAGAAAAGACATAATAAGAGAGTGATATGAAATCAAGGGAAGGTTCTTTTATTTTCTCATGGTCTGTTTATTTTCATTTTTGTTCAATGGGAGAATAAGTGTTTTGACAATACATAGGGAAAAGGAACAAGAATGATGAAGCAAGGTCTTAGAGTCATTGAGCGAGGACATTTTCACATAACAAAATGTATTTCCACATCTCATGAATATCTTCAAGAGAATTTTAGTATTAATTAGAATTCCAGACTTACATTCAGACACATTACAAAATGCGAGAAAATAAACATGATAATTGCGACAAATTAAAAAGGGCCAAAAGTCTTTTGAGATTTTTTCCATCAAGAAGTGGGGCTTCTGGGATATCAGTTCGGTGCTTTGTGACCACCTAGAGGGGTGGAATAGGGAGGGTGGGAGGGAGACGCAAGAGGGAGGGGATATGGGGATATATGTATATGTATAGCTGATTTACTTTGATATAAAGCAGAAACTAACACACCATCATAAATTATACTCCAATAAAGATGTTAAAAAAAAAAAAAGTGGGACTTCTATTCCTCTCCCTTGAATCTGAGTGGACTTCCCTAATGAACAGAATACGGCAAAAGAGAAACCTTGCTATTTTGTGAATCTGGGCCTTAAGAAACAGAAAGCTTCCGCTTCCTGTCTCTTGACTCAGTCTATCTAGGAACATGTTCCTAGACACGTGAGGAGTCCGACCACCCTGATGTGATCACACCATGCTGGAGTGGTCAGGTACAGATATGGCAGTCAACTGGTGCAGTTGAGTCTTGGGGTAATTTGTTATAAGCAATAAGTACCTAGAACACATGTTTTGCAAAAGACTATTGTATTTCACACCTCTACATGACTTGGATTATCAAAGTGAATAAAGAAGAAATAAACAGCTACAAAGAGCACATCCCATACACCCCTCAACTATTTTCTTGGTAATTATTTATCTTAACACCTTCTTTATATGCCACCTAGGGGGAAAACACCATAGAATTTTGTAAGATTTGGTTTTGCTTCATTCAGTAATGACACACAGCTATATTATAATATTTTTAATCTAACCTCTACTATATTTAGATATGACACCAAAAGAAAAAGGGTGATCAGAATATTAATGCTATTTTTGAAACCCATTATCTATTTTAATTAGTGTTTCTTAATAAAGAATAATGAATACATATCACTGTGTGTTGGTAAATATTATCCATTGTCGAAAATACATATTCCAAGCAGACTGGTAGAAAAGGATTGATAAACTAATGTTGTACAAAATATAGTGAAACCTGGTTACAGCTTCCAAATAATGCTTCTTTTCCACACAATACTCATTCTGGAAAAAAAAAAAAAAATTCCAAGTAAGAGCCTTGATGTTCAAGATAGATTATTTAGGTGCTTTTTCCTCATGGAAATTGGAGCCATTTGAATAATATAAATTATATAAAAAGCTTCATGAAGTCCATTTTCTTTCATTTTGTGTGGTTTCCCACAGATTATAATAACGAATTGTTTTACAGCTTAAATAATGTTGAGTGTGAGCCTTTTCACTGTGGTAAATTCAGACACAAACCATAGGAAGTAGTGATGCAGTAAGTGGAATTTTCCCCATTGAGTTAGTGTTATCTCTAATATTCTGCAATGTGTTGGACTCACACTACTGCTGGCATAAATATTTTTGGAGAAAAGCAGTAAGAAAATATTTATTCTTTTCCCCTCAAGTTTTCCCCAACTCCTTACCACCATTGATTATGGAAATTTGGGTATATTAAGTGCAGGTAAGAGTTTTATAAATATTTCTAGATAGATAAATAGGTAGATAGATAGGTAGATGATTGATATATAGATAGATGATTAATATCTAGACAGGTAGATGAGATGATCCTGTCCAAAGCTGTTCAGAATGTTATATGAAGTATGAAATAATGCATTTTAACTAGTGTTAGGTAAATTGATTTTTTCATATGAAATATAGTGAATGAAAAGCAAATAATATCTATGCAACTATCTTCTACGATCAAAGACAGTTAGTTTGACATTGTAAGGAACCAGTTTAGGTAATCAAAAATTTAAATAAAAGAGGGCTTCCCTGGTGGCGCAGTGGTTGAGAGTCCGCCTGCCAATGCAGAGGACATGGGTTCGTGCCCCGGTCCGGGAAGATCCCACATGCCGCGGAGCGGCTGGGCCCGTGAGCTATGGCCGCTGAGCCTGCGTGTCCGGAACCTGTGCTCCGCAACAGGAGAGGCCACACCAGTGAGAGGCCCGCGTAACGCAAAAAAAAAAAAAAAAAAAAAAAAAAAATTAAAAAAAAAGAGATTTATGTAAAATTGCTCATGGCATCTATTTCTGCTTAAATTCTATGTTGGGTGCACATTAATTTGGCTAACATCAGTGTGGGTGATCCTATTATCTTATTTTCTTACAGTTTAAAATAAACTATGCTTTTGATTACAATTTTCATTGCTTGGACTGCAATAAAAAATGCTGAAAAAGTAATGCTATATAAAGCAATCTTGAACTAAATTGCTCTTTTTATTAATAATCATTTATCTGCTTAACAAAGCTAATGTTAAATACTATTTGAAGAAATATTTTTATATAAGAGGTCAGATATAGAATATTTTTTAGTGTATGATTACCTAAAATTTTTCATAATACTTGCTGTTCATACAGTAAAAAAATAACTAAATTTCAAGGGATTATATGACATGGACATTTCTTTAAAATTTAATATTATGCAAGTAATTTTAACAATAGCATTATTATAAGATGAAGACTAATCTCTAATAATTCATGCAAAAATTATTGCGCTGTTGTCCTTCATTAGTGAATGCCCAATTAACTGATTTAGATAAATCACAAAGGTAAAGGATCATAAATCCTTCATTCAGTGGACAGATATTCACTGAGTAACCTAATATGTATCAGAGGTACAGTCATGAACAAAATTCCAAAGTATTTGGCTTTAGGAAACCTAACATTCTAAGTGGAAAGATATAGAATAAAATAAACAAACAAAATACAGGTTGCACGTGCTAAGAATAATAGAGTAGGATAAAGAATACAGAATTGATGGTCTGAGGAGAGGAGTGTTTTACGTTAGGTAGTTTAATCAGGGACGATCTCTCTGAAAAGGTGACCCTCCAGCAGAGCAGAATGAGATGAAGGTAGGAGCCACAGGGATCTGTAATAAAGACATTTCCTGCTAAGGAAACAGACTCTGAAAAGGGCCTGGGAAGTGGGGAGGCCACATGGCATGGCTATCAAACATAAAGGTAGAGCCAGCTGTTAGAACAGATAACAAAGGGAGGGACTGCAATGTGACCAGGGCAGAGAGTAGGGGTGGGATGGGTGAGAATCCTAAGAGGACCTAGAAGGCCATGGTAAGGGCTTTGTTATTAATTCTCAGGAAGATGGGAAGCCATCTCAATGTTTCAAGCAGAGGACTGACATTTTGTCTTTGAAAAGATCCATTTGGCTGTAATGTATAATTAGATATGTAATATGGAATTATATTGCTTGTTAATAACAAAGAAAAGTAAATCCAGAATTTCTCATGTTATGAATCATTATAAGAGGGTGAGACAAATCCGGCTCAAAGGTTCAGTTTAATAAGTAGTTTTCAAGATATTTGCCACGCATTTTATGGATCTAATTGTACTCAATCTTGGGGTCTTGTCATTATTGTAAGCCCTAATGTCAAATATAAAAATTAGAATTTCTCACTAGGGAATTCTGGAAAGTTCTTGGGTGATCTTCCATTAGCTTCACTTTTACTTCCATTTATAGTCTTGCATGTCTTTCAAGGTCTAAATTACTATTCATCTAGCTCTCATGAAGCTATGAGTAATTTCTAATAGACAGATCCCCAGTTAGCTTCTGCATAGCAAAAAGCATGTGATGTACTAATTGAATCTCAATTAGCTTACATCATATCTTTTACAGAATTTCAAAACATGATTGTTCTCATATTAAAGGTTCACAGGAAGGAGAACAAATATTTTTCTTTCTGTATTGTTGTGAAAAGGAATCCAACTACCTGTATAGGACTCACAGTTTTCATCAGGTCAAAATATAAAAGAAGCCTATAAATAAATAAAGGGATATGGTGCCCTCTTTTATGAGTTGTCAGAGAACACCACAGAGCCCAAGATAGGTTTCCTTTCGAGTTACATGTACAGGTGGGAGTACCGTCCACAAGAAGCCAAACCACAGGCTCTTTCCTCTGTTCACCTGTGACTCTGTGACTTGTTTCAGTTCCAAAGTAATTAGAATGAATTGTGGTTTCTTACTGGAAAATCACTCAGCTGGCTTACTTTAATCTCTCCTAGAGTTGGTTCACAAAGAAAACAAGTGAGGCATTCAGGACGACAATGGAAGAGGAAATAAGTTGGGGGTGAAAATAAAGCCAAGCAAATTTTTACTTAAAAAGGTAGAGATTCTTTAGAATAAGATGAGATGCAAACTAACTGCAGCCTACATAGTAGGTCGTACTTCCTACCAGAATGCAAACATGATACTTCTTTAAAAAGACACTGTCAAAGGGGGAAAGCCAGCAAGGTAGAAAGGTTTAGAAATTCCCAGAGAAAAGAGACACTGTACAGGCCTCAGAATATTCACCATTGTTTCCTCATTTCCCCCAAAGGTTTTGGTGGATTGGAAAGTTCTACTTCATATATGAACAGATATTTTCCATTAATAAAATTTCTCATTATAACAAAAATAATAAAACAAATAATAAAAGTCCAGGTAGAATTTTAAAATAATTTATGAATGATAGCCTTATAAGTCAGTCAGAAAAGGAGAGATGAGAGAGGGATCCCAACTAACACCTATTTTTCAGTTTAGTTTTTTATATATATATATATATATATATCATATATATATATTATTTGACAGTCACTATTACAGGTTTTAGGAATATAGCTTTGAACAAAAAGTGCTTGCTTTCATGAACCTTGTGTCTAATGAGGGGAGATAGGTCATAATTAAATGTCAATGAAAAAAATTTCAGAAAGTAATGAATACCACAAATAAAGTAAAAATAGGGGAAAATGGTCGAGAGACATTGGTTGAATTAGGTCATATTTTAGATTCAGGAATCAGAGGTGGTGTTTCTGAGATGTCAATTGTATTAACACTGAAAGGACAAGGAGTCATCGGGCAGTACTGTAGGCAGAGGGCATGACACATGCAGATCCCCAAGGAGAGAGAAAACTTGAAGCATAAAGAAGGCGGATGTGGCTGGCACATTGAATGTTAGGGAGACAGTGGGAGGAACTGATCCAGGAACCATAAGCAGGGATCAAACCTTGAATTTAATTTTAGTGTGATGCAGATATTGGGGGAGTTTAATCTGAGGAGAGACCTGATTTGATTTATATCGTAAAAAAGTTTCTCTGAGCTGTATATGACTGAGGTTGAAATAGAAGTTAGAAGGCTAGGGGCAGTGTCCAGATGAAAGACAATGACATCTTGGGCTAAGAAATTTAAATAAAGTGTTAGGAGAAAAATTTTAAATTATAAGTAAAGAATAAAGTATTTCAAGAACCCTTAAGCACTTTAGAATCATCCACTAACACAGGTACAATTGATGTGCTAATTACAGATCATTCTGAGCCTTTGATTAATATTGGCTCCCTAAGGAGCTTATTAAGCACATATTTGTATCATTAAGAATAACTGATTTTCTGAGACATACAGGCTAGTGCTTTTTACAAGCGAATTCACCAAACCTAAGAGAAAGATCAGGTGGAGAACATTATCATAGCTACATAGACATCATCAGAACCCTAGAACTAGGAGCAGAACATATTCACAGCATGATGAAAAATTAGAACTACCTGTCCTTGAATTCATCTTCAAACAAACTTAAGCACCTCAAGATGATGATGATGATCATTGATGATGAAGATGCTGTTATGTTATCCTTTAGATAGGATAATAAAAGTACTGGTTTAAAGTGTGAAGCGTCTTAATTTTTGAATTGCTTTCTATTAGTAGAGATAGATTTAGGCCAATTCATCCATCACTTTCTTATAGTCCCTCTTGGGATGAATTGCAAAGAGCCGTTGTGCTAGGAGTTCAAGATAAGGCCAAGGAGTGGAACTATAAATTTAACGGACACCTCACCCTGATTCTGTGTGTGTGTGTGTGTGTGTGTGTGTGTGTGTGTGTGTGTACACACCTGCGAGCTGGCAGGTGAGAAAAAGGGGAAGAATCTATCATAGATATTACTGAGTGCTAACCATTGTACATATCTTCACCTATTTATCGGTAATCAGAACAAGATAGTTCACACAGATTCCAAACGCATCTGCAGCCCAAAGTCAAAGATATTATTTAGTGTAATTGCTATTCAAATGTCAGACTTAAACAAAAATGCAAATAAAGGTGTCCTGCCTTATGATTTAATCCCAAGGAGGACAAGAAAACATCAGCATACTTTAAAGTGACTGGAACAATAAACATCTGTTGAAAGAAGCAGCCCTCAGGCAAAAGATGAGAAAGTTTGGGATGGTTAAATGGGAATTACCCCAGTTTGGTTGCATACTAATATCTTTCCAATAGCAGCAAGTGAAAAGGAAGGAAAATCATAATCACTGGGTTATGATATTTCAAGGACTATAGATCAGACCCACAAAATGGTGTCCATAATTTCTTCAACCTAAAATCACTGGGTAACATCTGCAAAGTTTTAGATCTAGAATATGGTCAAAGCAATACTTTTAACATATGTATGCATCAATTAATGAAGTGTTGAAGTGTACTTTTCCTTCCCTTGACAAGTGAGAAAAGTGAAATCTTGAGAGGTTATTCACCTTACTTAACACAACCGATTAGTGATTTCTGGACCTCAGGATTTCAAGTTAATAAAATACTATTTACACTACCCTGAGTGACCAATTACTATCATGATCAGTATGATTAATAAAATAAGATGTCTATAATACCTAGTTTCTTAAGTTTATAAATAATGTGTTTCTTATCGCATTAAACTTATTTCATACATTTACACAGATAAAATATTCCAAGATTTTAAAAGAGAATAAATATTTTTTAGCAAGCAGCAAAGAATGATTTAAAATGTTAGAATGTCTACAAACGGTAATAAGTCTAAGTTTTTTAAAGTAGTAGGCTTTCAATTTGCACATTCTACTCTTTCTTAAATATCATTATGAATGGCAGCCTTTTCATATGAAGACAGTTTACTTTTTGATGTTACTCATATTAACAAATATGTAGGTGTTTTTTATTTCAAGACAAAATCATGAATTTCTTATGAAAATATTAGTTTAGGAGTCAGTCTTCTATTAAGTAAGGTAAATAGAGGTTATGCATTTCTTACCATATTTCTGGTATGAAATCAGAGATTGAACTAGAATATTTAATTATTATGTGGTTCTTGAGTAATTATTAATTTTGGTACATTTCTTTAATTATGGTTATGGGCAATTTTCAAAATTTTTGCTTTCTAAGGAAAATACATTATGTCTTCCTTTGTTTTATTCACACTTTATCTCCAGCTTTGAGGTACAAATACAATAAAAATTTCATCACCCATAGAACAGTTTAAATCTTCACAAATAAAGAACTCTTAGGTACAGAAACAGCTAAATTGGGATAAATAGAAGATTCTGTTATTTTTTCATCAATGTCCCACTGAAACTGTGCTGAATATTGGTAAAATCATTAAAACTGGAAAAGCACATGTGGAGCCCAAGGGGCCTTCAGAGATCTACAAGAAGTCTTGCTGAAGAACCAGACTTAAGTAATTATATCATGCTACATCTGCTTGCTGGTATCGTAAAACAGTCAAGTGCATTGTCAGGACTCACTTTAGCTTGTTCTTTTTGCCGTCTCTGTGGTTCCCTGGTCAAGAGGAATTCTAGCCCCAGCACTTCTGAAAACAATACAGTGTTTTCAACGTATCAATACGGTAAATGAAAAAGATGTTAGAGCTTAGCTGTATCTGTTGAGATTGTGTCATCTGCGCTATACACCTGTACCTCATTTTATTGTGCTTTGCAGATACTGTGTTTTTTTACAAATTGAAGATTTGCAGCATCCCTGCATCGAGCAAGTCTATCTGTGCCATTTTTCCACCAGTATTTGCACACTTCGCGTCTCTGTGTCACATTTTGGTAATTCTTTCAATATTTCCAAGTTTTTCATTATTATTACATTTGTTATGGTGATCTGTGATGAGTGATTTTTCGATGTTGCTACTACAACTCACTCTCTGGAGGCTCAGAAGAGGGTTAACGCGTTTTAGCAATAAAGTATTTTTTAATTAAGTTATTTACATTTTTTAGACATATGCTATTGCACACTTAGACTACAGTATGTAGTATACATAACTTTTACATGCACTGGGAAACCAAAAAGTCATGTGATCTGTTTTATTGCGATATTCGCTTTAATGCGGTAGTCTGGAACTGAACCCGAAATACCTCCGAGGTATGCCTTGTAGTGACTTAATCAAACAGAATTTATTTTTTTCTCATTATAAAAAGAGTCTTAGAGCAAGCAGTTCAGATCTGTAGAGGAGCTTCACAATGTCATCACAATGTCTTCCTTTTACTTTGAACCTCACTCTGCGTAGAGTTTGGTATTTATCTTCATGCTCATAAGATGGTTGTTCTATCTCCAAGCATTACATCCATACAGGAGAAAGGGGAAAGGCCAAGGGAAAAAGGCAGAAAGCATATTCCAGCCAATTTTTGCCCCTTTCAAAAGCTTTGCGAGAAGGCCCACCAGTGATATCTACCTATATCTTGTTAGCCAAAACTGGATCATGTGACTATGCCTACTTAAAAAATGTTTAGGAAGCTGACCATTGAAGCTGAGTACAATGTCAACCTGGAAATACAAAAAAATTTCCTTTGTTAAGGAAGAAAGGACAAATGATATTGATAGACAGCTAGAATCTGCCTCCAATTCCTTATTAAGGGAATGTTTATCTTGTTTAAAAATAGCTAACTTCCCCCTTTGTTATAGAAATCTTTGATATTCCTACACATACAGAACTTACATCTTTCTCTTTCAGATCCAAAGTCAAATATTTTCCCCAGGATTCCCTAATATATTACTTCTTCCCTTTCTCTATTTCTGCAGGCAAGGACACCCCCATACCTGAAATAAGACTCTTCAAAAATAACCTTGATTTCAAGATGGGGAGTAGGGATAATTTTCTGAAAGGTGGAATGAAGAAGGGGGCTCCCCTTTATGTGTTCTCTATTTGGGTCCATATACTAAGCTTGAAAGAGAGAAGGATTCATATCCTGGCCAATCACAAGGTTGAGTCATCTTCAAAAGTATTACCGATAGACTTCTCATTAGGAAGCAAAGTAGTTCTGCTATGAGTGACAGGACGCACAAGTCTCCATCCCAATTATACAAATGCAACCTCATACAGAACTATGGTGGTCAAGGGTATGGATGAACCATAGCAGACTCTCAACCAATTCAGTCCAACATGGATAGCCGTAAATTTATGAGCCTCATGATTTGCCCTGGCATGAAACTGGAGTTGAGCCTACTATATGGAACCTGTTTCCAGGGCATACTCAGGCTCAATATAAACTCATATATAATGTGATAATATAATCTCTGTAACAGAGATCCCTCTCTCTGTAAATATTTTTGTGAAAGGTGGAGATTTTCAGGATTTATTAGCAATAATATGCCAACCTATCCTCATCAGTATGTTGAAAACACTTTATAGAGAGGGAATCCATAATAAATAGAAGATTATATATATAATATATATAAGGAAGATGGTTGAGGGTAGTCTTTGAAGTCATTCAGAGCTGAGTTTAACTTCAGCCTTGGCTACTTCCGTCTGTGCAAACTCTTGATATTTCAGTTTCCCATTTTTGGAATGACATAATAACACTTGCCTCATGTGATTGTTATGAAGCTTGAATAATATAATAAACACAAATGCTTAAAGCAATGCTGGAATAGGTTGTATTCTCAGTAGGTGGTTGCTACTGTTAATAAACTAAACTAGAAGGGAATGAAAAATTCTACATCTTCTAGGATCTGTCTATATTTAGAAGAAACTGGAGTTTGGGAAATACCCTTATGTGTTTTTGTAATACACACTGACATTAAATATCATTTTCCACATCATTCTCTTAAAATGTAATTTAATGCTTTTTAAAATATTCTGAATAAAGTCAGGTAAGTAACTGAAAACATTATTATCAGTAGATCCTTCTATCAAAGAAAAAAAGTAACCTCTTTAAAGGTTTCCTTAAAGGTTATAAACACTCAAGAAGAAAAAAAAAAACCAAAAACTAAAGGTAGTCTTGGGAAATAAAAAAAGAAGATGGTTACCAAAGAGAGTTATCAGAGGAAATATATGAATACTAAAGAGTAGTAAATAATAGGAAACATATCTTTCTCATGATAAAAACTATACTTAGGACAAAACGATCCAAGTCTGCGAAATCTAAGTGGAAAGCATGCTTGCAGCATCTTATCATTGTGCAAATCAAGAGGAAGAGGATCACATGAACAGTAATAAGCATCACCAGAGCATTTGAGTTTTTATGTTTCATTTTATGCTATAAACCAAACAACCATAATATTCGGCATTTACTTGTATTTGCTATCATAGGACTAGAATAATATGAAATACCCAATACAAAACAACGTAATAGGTACCCATAATTCACAGTAAGAAAAATGCTTGAACAAATGAAACTCATTCCTTATTACATCTCAAGATGAAAGTGTCTTTCAATTTTAAAGCACCCTTTCTAGCTAAAAGGGCTCATTCGGTATTTAAACAGCATCAACTTTCATCTTAAATAAACTGCAAGTGCTAAAGCCTATTATCTGAACCTAGACAGTTTCATGTTTTTGAAGAATTACTCATTAGAAGTTGGCTTTTTGTCTCTTTCCAGATAATCTGAACCTAAAGGAAAGCTATGTAACTTACTCCTTAAGTTGGAATTGATGATTTTCATAATATGCTCTACTTCCTATATAATTAGTCATATAAATATGTATTTATTGTGACTTCTATAAAGATAAATGAGAACATGTCCCTATCATACAGAAGCTTATACTCTAGTAAGTGAGCGAGTCAGAATAATAAGTTAGTATTGGCATAAGTATATTTTAACGGAAGACTAAAACAGCCACTACTAGAATGGAGGAGAGAACAAATTTCTTGGCTATTCATGGGATGAGACGGTAAAAACAGAGTGAAGAATTTCAGGTTACTGTATAGTTTAGTACCTGGGAAAATGGGAGACGAGGTAAGAAACAAATTAGTATAGAGAATAGCTTGTCCCCTTTTTCGAGTAGGGGGAAAAGGAAGAAAATTTCCAGAGCTATGGTCATGCAAAATCCCAAGTAAGGAGTGTCTTAGGTAGACATAGCAGATATCTATGAGTAGAGGGAAGAGTGTGGTTATGTGTAACTAGTTTCTAGGGGAGATGGGCTTTTATACTCTCACACTTGAAGGGTTTTGACCTAAGGTTCAGGTTATCTTATAGCTACAGACAAGAAACTCTTTGTGTCACAAATAATGACATCGGTTGTTCAGAACATTGAAAAAATAAACTACAAAGGATATTTTATAAAATAACATCCTAAGATATTTCAGGTGACATGATTGTTTCCTTTGTGGAAAAGTACATTTTAAACTTTTGTGTATTTAAAAAATTTTAGATATAATTTATATACAATTTGACTTAATCTAGTTTTTAATCTATTCAAATTTTATCTTTAATAATTTTATTCTCTAATTATATATTACTAGATTATACGAAAGAATTACTTTTGTTTAATGATCTTATATCCTACAACCTTGATAAACTTACTTATTAATTCAGTTGGATTTTTTGGTAGGTCACACTGAGATTTCTTTATTCACAATCATGTCCTATATGAATAAAGATAGTTATACTTTATCAAATGTTCAGTTCAATGAGTTTTGCTAATTATACACATGTAGCCATCAAGCAAGATAAGATAGAAAACTTTTTATTCTAGAGAATTCCATCGCAACGTTCCAGTCAACCCTCTCTCCCCTGAGGCATTAATTGTTCATATTTCTATCACTGCAAATTTTTTTTTTTTTTTTTTTTGTGCAGTACGCGGGCCTCTCACTGCTGTGGCCTCTCCCATTGCAGAGCACAGGCTCCGGACGCGCAGGCTCAGCGGCCATGGCTCACGGGCCCAGCCGCTCCGCGGCATGTGGCATCTTTCCGGACCGGGGCACGAACCCATGTCCCCTGCATCGGCAGGCGGACTCTCAACCACTGCGCCACCAGGAAAGCCCCTGCATATTTTTTGTCCTGTTCTTTAACTCATATAAATAACATGGTATAGCATGTTCTCTTTGATTCTGCTATTTTTGTTTAGCATTATGTTTTTTAAATTTTTTATTGGAGTATAGTTGCTTTACAATGTTGTGTGAGTTTCTACTATACAGCAAAGTGAATCAGCTATATGTATACATATATCCCCTTATTTTTGGATTTCCTTCCCACTTAGGTCACTGCAGAGCACTGAGTAGAGTTCCCTGAGCTATTCAGTAGGTTCTCATTAGTTATCTATTTTATACATAGTATCAATAGTATATATATGTCAATCCCCATCTCTCAATTCATCCCACCCTGCCCTTCTCCCTTGGTATCCATACCTTTGTTCTCTACATCTGGGTCTCTATTTCTGCTTTGCAGATAAGATCCTCTGTAGCATTTTTTTAGATTCCACGTATATGCGTTAATATAGATATTGTTTTTCTCATTCTGACTTACTTCACTCTGTATGAAAGTCTCTAGGCCCATTCATGTCTCTACAAATGACCCAATTTCGTTCCTTTTTATGGCTGAGTAATATTCCATTATATATATATATATATATATATATATATATATATATATATATATATACATCTCACATCTTCTTTATCCATTCCTCTGCTGATGGACATTTAGGTTGCTTCCATGTCCTGGCTATTGTAAATAGTGCTGCAATGAACATTGGGGTACATGTGTCCTTTTGAATTATGGTTTTCTCAGGGTATATGCCCAGTAGTGGGATTGCTGGGTCATATGCTAGTTCTATTTTTAGTTTTTTAAGGAACCTCCATACTCTTCTCCATAGTGGCCTTATCAGTTTACATTCCCACCAACAGTGCAAGAGGGTTCCCTTTTCTCCTCACCCTCTCCAGCATTTATTGTTTGTAGGTATTTTGATGATGGCCATTCTGCCCAGTGTGAGGTGATAGCTCACTGTAGTTTTGATTTGCCTTTCTCTAATAATTAGTGATGTTGAGCATCTTTCATGTGTTTGTTGGCCATGTGTATGTCTTCTTTGGAGAAATGTCTATTTAGATCTTCCGTCCATTTTTTGATTGGGCTGTTTGTTTTTGTTTTGATATTAAGCTGTATGAGCTGTTTTAATGGGAAAACTGGACAGCTACATGTAAAAGAATGAAATTAGAACACTCTCTAACAGCATACACAAAAATAAACTCAAAATGGATTAAAGACCTAAATGTAAGGCCAGACACTATAAAACTCTTAGAGGAAAACATAGGCAGAGCACTCTTTGACATAAATCACAGCAATCTTTTTTGACCCACCTCCTAGAGATATGGAAATAAAAACAAAAATAAACAAATGGGACCTAATGAAAAAAGTTTTTGCACAGCAAAGGAAACTATAAAGAAGACGAAAAGACAGCCCTCAGAATGGGAGAAAATATTTGCAAAGGAGACAACTGACAAAGGAGTCATCTCCAAAATAACATTATGTTTTTGAGATTGATCTATGATGTTGTCATACTCTAGGAGTTAATTTCTTTTGTATTCTTCAGCAGTATTCCATGATATGGGGACACCACAATTTGTCCATCCATTCTCCTATTCATGGATATTTGGGCTGTTTCCAGTTCAGGGCTACCATGACTAAAGTTACTATAACCAGTGCTTATAAATCTTTCTGTGGACATATACTTTCAATTCCCCTTGGTAAATATCTAGGAGTAGACTTGCTTAGTCATAGGGTAGATATATATCTGATTTATAAAATATTATAAAGAGTCCTCCAAAGTGCTTACATCATTTTACATTTCCTATCAGCAACCTATGAGCATTCTAGTTGCTCTACACTCTCCCCAACATTTTATTGTCAGTGGATGAAAAACAGTATGTCATTGTGGCTTTAATTTGCATTGTCCTCATGATTAATGATATGAGCAATTTTTCGTATGTTTGTTGGCCTTTCCTGTATCTTATTTTGCGAAATGCCTATTCCACTTTTTTATCCATTGCCCCTCGTCCCCCCCCAACCCCTGCTCCAAACTGGGCTTTTTAACTTTTCCTTAGTTTTTAAAATAATTGATTTATAGGAGTTCTTTGTTTTTTGAATATGAGTCCTTTTTCCAGATGGATATATTGCTAATATTTTCCTTCAATGTGTGGTTTACATATTCATTTTCTTAATGTTGTCTTTAGATGAGCATAAATTTAAGCTTTTTTTATAAACTCCTATTATGTTTGTTTTGTTTTTATGGCTAGAAATTTTTGAATCCTACTAAGAAATCTTTGCCTATCTCAAGGTTATGTATTTATATATTTCCACATTTTCTTCTAGAAGCTTTATAGTGCTAGTCTTTAAATTTAGCTCCATGAGCAACGGAAAGCTTTCTTTGTGTGCAGAGGGTGAGGTAGGGTCAAGGTGCTCATCTCTATAGGGATATCTACTTTACCTAGCACAATTTGTTAAAAAGACTCTCCTTTCTCTCACTGAATTGAAGTGGTACCTTGGTCAAAATTAATTAGCCAGATATGTGTAGGTCTATTTCTGAGCTCTCCATCTGTTGCCTTGATCTATTTCTTTTTCTTACTGCTGTAGATTTACTACAATCTTGAAATCAGGTAGTGTAAGTCTTCCAAATGTTACTTTTTTCAAAACTGTTCTTCACGTAAATTTTAGAATAGGTTATTAATTTATTCAAAAACTTTTACTGGGATTTTGATTGGTGTTCTGTTGAATTTATAGATACATTTATGGAGAATGTACACTCAACACTACTGACTCTTCGAATCCATGACCATTTATTTAAGTCTCTATTTCCTTAATATTTCTCTGCCACGTTTGTTAAATTTTTTTCTTAAGGATTTTATACTTTCAATATTATAGTAAATTAAAAATAGAATATAACCATGAAACCATAAGACTTCTAATATAATAATCAAGTTGAGATATACTCTGTATAATTTAATTTCTGGCAATTTATTGAGACACCTGATGGCTAAGAATATAGTCTATCTTGGTGGGTGTTTCCTGTGATCTTAAGAAAAAAAATGTGCAGTCTACAGTTGTACAGTGGGGTGCTGTATAAATGCCAATAAGGTCAAGCTTTTTTTATTTTTTGGTCTACTTGTTCTACTACAAGAGATATGTGTTGAAATCCGAACTATGTGGATGTGTCTATTCCTTGCTTTATTTCTATCAACTTTTGCTTAATGTATTTAAAATTCTGTTATCAGGTACAACTATACTTAGAATTTGATTTGATCCTTTTACTATTATGAAATGCACTCATCTCTGGTAATAGACACTCTGCTTGAAATATATCTTATTTGAAATTCATATAGCTATAACAGTTTTCTTATACTCATTTTTGCATGATATAGCTTTTTCACTCTTTTCCTTTAAACCTCTTTATATATTTATAGTTAAATTTTTTTACTTATACATAGCACACAGCTGAGTCTTGTTTATCCAATCTGGCATTTGTCTGCCAATTGGCATGTTTATTCTATTTTCATTTAGTGTAATTATTGATATGATTATATTTCAGTCTATCTTTTTTTTTTAATTTATTCCAAACATTCTTTGCTTCTCTGTTTCTCCTTTCCTGTTACCTTTTGGATTAATCGAGTATTTTGTGGTTTTCTATTTTATCTCCTCCATTTACATTTTATCTATAATCTTTTGTATTATCTTTTATGTGCTCTCCTAGAGAACACAAAATTTATCTTTAATTTATCAAAATACACCTTTAAAAATTATTAGAATACATTATAAACAACAGTATGTTCCCATTTATCGTGCTCCTTCCTTTTGTCTTCTTAAAGTCTGATATTTTACTTCTCCATATGCTACAAAACAGCACTTTGTATCCCAAGCAAGGACATATCCTTCTCCTGTCAGGATGCTCCTAATGTCAGGGGCAAATCAATCTAATCTAGAGTTGTACTCCATCTGTGCTTTAGTTAGATTCCATTCACCACCAAATATTAATACTAAAAACTAGATGAACCTCTGAATGATACTTTCTTCACACAAAATCCTTAAGGTCACTAAAAAAACTGCAGTTTCCAAATTCACCTAAACATTACCTAATGATCGTAGATAGAACCCCACAGTACACATTTTCTTACGTTGATGGGTCAGCCACCCTTTTTAGGAATTTCTGTTTAACTTTTTTATGTACCCAATCATTTTAGATTGCTATGTAAGTACTCTAGGTGAAGTAAGATAATTCCAATGACAATAGGCAATTTTATTATATGTAATTTCAAGGAGCAAGTGAATATTTTTAGAGTGTTAGCAGAATATAACAGTTAAGAGTATTGGTTTAACAATCAGCCCAGCCAGTTCCTATCCTGACACTTACAAGTTGACCTCAGCCAACTTCCTTAACATCTTCTACCCCCAGTTTCCCCAGCCAAAAAGAGCAATTTTAGAATCTATTCCACCACATTGATTTGATAATTAAATCACATAATAACAAACATTATTGAACTCTTAGCTCTTATCAGCACTAAAACTTGCATATAATTTACTTGTGTTAACTAATTTAATCTTCATTATTATTAATTGATAATGAATATAATGCATCTAGTACATTGTCACATTTTTAAAACTCAGAAGTTGCATCAGTTATAATCTCAATACTCCAAAGTATGATGGTTTACTTAAATAAGTTAGAAACCGTGTTACATTCTTAGCCAGGGAGTAGTTAAATATCATAACAACACCAGCAAACGCGCACTCGTTTATGCACGCGCACACACGCACGCACGCACGCACACGCACGCACACACCCCACAGAAATCAGTACAACACTTTCAAATGTCTAACAAAATATCTCATTTGATCCTAACAGTCCTGTGAAGTAGGAAGGTTGCATTTATAAAACATTTTAAGAATGAATAAATTGAAGTATATCATAGTTTAGTAATCTACTAAAAATCCCATGAGAACGTCACAGCAGATAACAGACATGTAAACAGACATCTCAGCTGAAGGCTCTTTTTTCTCTTAATTACACCCAGCAGTTTTTCCTATATGAAGAAAATGATTTTCCTTCGTAATTTTTCATTCTATTTCTCAAAGTCTCTCTAAAAATGTCACTTTACTAGAATGTGTGACAGTGATTGGTGCCACCAAAAATTCATCACCTTCAGAAGATTTTTGTCACTTGATATTAGAATGGAAATTAGGATTTAATATATTACTCATTTTATATATAACTTCCCACAAAGTTGTAATAAATTATTGTACGAGCATAATAAGCAACTGAGGGCTCTTAAGTAATCATAAACAGTAATGACTATGTTCACTATTAGCATTTTAGTAATAATTTATAAAACATAATAAAGTTCTAATCAATCAAAAGCACACTATCGGGGCTTCCCTGGTGGCGCAGTGGTTGAGGGTCCGCCTGCCGATGCAGGGTACACGGGTTCGTGCCCCGGTCCGGGAGGATCCCACATGCCGCGGAGCGGCTGGGCCCGTGAGCCATGGCCGCTGAGCCTGCGCGTCTGGAGCCTGTGCTCCGCAACGGGAGAGGCCACAACAGTGAGAGGCCCGTGTACCGCAAAAAAAAAAAAAAAAGAAAAAAGCACACTATCAAAAAATATTTGTTTTGGTAAGGACTTACTCTAGCAGAAGTAGAAGTTATTGTTTCAAACCCCATAAAAGCATCCCCCAAATGTTCTTTATTTAGTAATAGGTTGTATGAATGTATCCAGAATTTTGACACAGTCTTCTTACTAAGAACAGAAAAAGAAACAGCTGGAATTCAAAACATTTCAAGACATAACATATATGAACTCCTCAGTTTTTGCCAAGTATCTTAATGGTTGTCTATATAAAAATTAGTTATCTTGTAAAAAGAAGCTTCTGAATTTTTGATAATCATATGCCTTGAATTGAGAATACGCTATTCATTATGATTTAAAATGCTTCGTCTATGTTGAGTTTTAAAACAACTAGAGAAGCAGATGTCAGACATCCAATGTTGCTATTCTCAATCAGAGATCATTTTTAGTTTAACTGTTCCTCCTCTTTGACTGTAATAAATTTGCTTTCACATGCATTTCTGGTCACAAGAACTGCAACCCGTAAAAAATGTGAAGCAAGCTGAGATTTGCAAATGCCCCAGACGTTGTTAGTCTCCGTCTAGCCTAAAAGCAAGAATGTAGGTGTTAATTAGGAGTGTGTTTAAAGAGTTCTCTAAGTTTTAATTAAAAACAAAACAAAACAAAACAAAACAAAAAGTTTCTTAGAAGCGCCCTTAATGAAATCATTGAATAGATACAATGTCGTACTTTTGTAGAAGAGGTTAAAAAAAGGCGGTAGTGACTCAAAGGCTATTCTCTTTGCCGTTTATTTCCCTGTTTGATAAATACATCTTCCAAATGAAAAGGAAGTATACCCTTCTGCCTTAATTTTTATTTAGGTAAAGAACAAGGGTCCAGTAAGTATGAGAAATATTAGATAATGGAGCAGGTGTGGCCGAATATGCAATTTAGTTCATTGAATTCTGTTTGCAGACGCAAGGCGACTTTCTACAGACTTACCAGAACTATTCTCCAACCCACAGACTGAAAAACTGGGTTATACCTATGTAAACGTTGTTCCTTTAATTCTTTCCTCATTTCTTATTAAAAGTGTATTTACTAACTCATGCTTAGCACCTACAATAACATTCTTGTAACTATACAAAATCACACCAAAGCATAAAACATGACTTAAGATTATTCCTCTCATCCTCTTCAAGGGAATTTAGTTACTGAGATGACTAGAAAGATCACATCAGGACAGTCCCGCCTATAATATCTGCATGAAACAGGGATCCAAAGCAGTATTTTATAATACTCTTCCCCTGCGTTTTCCATTTTAACCTTGTTTGTATTTATGTGCATTTATATAAATCCAAGCATAATACACAAGTTCCAACAAATAAGCACATTGCTGACAGTGACTGTTAGAATTGTATTTCAAGAGAAGAAACAGCATACTTTTGAATTAAAATATCGTTTAATATTTACCAATTACCAAGTCGTTCCACACCTTGCTTCTGCAGCCTCTTGTCAAAAGCCGCATGTGCCTTGCTATTTTCAGAGTAAATTTGTAACAATGGAGTAATATAATTGTTAGTTATTTGGCTATAGCCATCTGTGGCAGGCCAATTAGAGAGCAGCCTGGAATTGGTTGAAGCACTTGTGAGGCACAGTTTATTTATAACTTGATATTTATGGGGAACTCAGTAGTAAAACTCGGTCTCACAAAGGACCAAAGTTGCTGTTTCTGCAATCCACAGTATATTACACATAAAGGCCACTTCACCAATCATTCATGAACTCAAGAGAAAGACCCAAGTTTTCAAAACAAATTTTTTCATTTTAGTAAGGCAATAGTCACAAGTAGTACGCTGAAAAAACAGCTCAACTCATTTTCATCCAAATTTGGATAGCGGATTAAATACCAAACTAAAGGATCATATGAGCACCTCTACATAACTATTCCAAGTATAAGAAAAAGTGTTTTCAAATTGTTTTATCAAAAATTTAATCTAATCTGTAGCTAAGATCCTACCCCTCAATAAACTGAAAGAACACATCAGATTGAGATCAAGTCAGGAGAGGAAGCAGAGTAACAGAGGAATACCAGTACCAACAAAGAGCTGTGTGCCTGATAATAGTAATCGCCACTTTCTCAGTCTGCAGAGATTGTTTTCTCTCAAGATGGGAGCTCAGCTGTATCTAAATGTGCAGACACTGGCCAGGCTATAAATACAGCTTAAGAAATGAGTACATATTTGTAAGACTATTCCTTCTTAACTTGCGAAGCAAAATTAGCCTATAGGTATTGAGATGCTTCCATTTACTAGGTTGGCAAATATAGTATATCCATATAAGTTCCATATAACTGTTGCCAATGAGATGTTACAAATTTTAAAAAGATTCTTTGAACACTTTGTGTTTGATTATTAATATGGTATTTTTGATGAAGTATGGCTATGACATGCTAAAATTATCATTAAAATTTATTGAACATCAGCTATGTCCCAAGCACTTTGATTGTATTTTCTTACTCAAACTTCGCAACAAATTTGTGGGATTATTAATAGTATCCTCCTTTTAAAACTCACAAAACTGAAAGCCTTATAGGTTAACTAATTTATTTAAAATCACATGGCTAATCATAGGTATATGTGAAATTTAAACCCAGGTCAGCTCTTCCCACCATATGAGTATAAAAAAAAAAAAGGGGGGGGGGGTTCCCTGGTGGCGCAGTGGATAAGAGTCTGCCTGCCAATGCAGGGGACACAGGTTCAATCCCTGATCCGCGAAGATCCCACATGCCGCAGAGCAACTAATCCCGTGGGCCACAACTACTGAGCCTGAGCTCTAGAGCCCACAAGCCACAACTACTGAAGCCCGCGTGCCTAGAGCCCGTGCTCTGCAACAAGAGAAGCCACCGCAAGGAGAAGCCTGTGCACTGCAACGAAGAGTAGCCCCCGCTTGCCGCAACTAGAGGACGCCGCGTGAAGCAACGAAGACCCGAAAGCAACGAAGCCGAAAATAAATAAATTAAAATTTTAAAAACCCATACATTTTCATACTTACATATGAGTTGATAGATATGTATATTTATAAGAATGTAGCAAACAATAAAGACATAATACAGAAACATAAGCCTTGTGAAATATCAGTGTTCTCAGTTTACACACTAATTAACCAAAAGATTATATTGCAGAGCCAGATAATGGAGACAATTCCTAAATGTACCATATTGGGGGAGATGCCTTCTTTTTTTTAATTTAATTTTATTTATTTTTTTATACAGCAGGTTCTTATTAGTTATCAATTTATACATACTGGTGTATATATGTCAGTCCCAATCTCCCAATTCATCCCACCACCACCACACCCCCTCTGCCCACTTTCCCCACCCCCCGGTGTCCATACGTTTGTTCTCTACATCTGTGTCTCTATTTCTGCCCTGCAAAGCGGTTCATCTGTACCATTTTTCTAGGTTCCACATATACGTGTTAATATACGATATTTGTTTTTCTCTTTCTGACTTACTTCTCTCTGTATGACAGCCTCTAGGTCCATCCATATCTCTACAAATGACCCAATTTCATTCCTTCTTATGGCTGAATAATATTCCATTGTATATGTACCACATCTTCTTTATCCATTTGTCTGTTGATGGGCATTTAGGTTGCTGCCATGACCTGGCTATTGTAAACAGTGCTGCAATGAACATTGGGGTACATGTGTCTTTTTGAATTATGGTTTTCTCAGGGTATATGCCCAGTAGTGGGATTGCTGGGTCATATGGTAATTCTATTTTTAGTTTTTTAAGGAACCTCCATACTGTTCTCCATAGTGGCTGTATCAATTTACATTCCCACCAACAGTGCAAGAGGGTTCCCTTAGAGGGGAGATGCCTTCTAATCATCAGAATCCCTGTGAATATAAAAAAAAAAACCACTTAAAAAAAGATTATAATTCTATAGCCCCATTCCAAGTAGAGTGAACCAAAATATCCAGAGAGCAGGCCCAATAATTATTTGAGCTCATCAGGAGATTCTGATGTTAAGTTGAGGAACCCCTTGACCCTAAAGTCTTGAACGTCTACTAGTTTCCCTAACTTTTATATTCTGTGAGACCATTAGATTAATCCCCAAACTTTGGTACAATTAGGAATAGGAAAAGAAAATAATTCTGTTTGCAAACTATCTTTTGGGAAGGTAATGTGCAAAGGTTATAAACACAGGCAATCATGATTTACCTACGCCATTAAAAGCCAAAATCCAGGGCCTTTGCTATATATATTGTGCTTTTTAATATTACTCTCCTGTTTTGCTCAGATGATTTAGAGATGAATCTCATGGCTGCTATTCAGCCACATGTGATAGTGGTACAATTATATAAACTTTCTGTGCTTCAATTTCTCTTTTTATAAAAAGCGCTCACACCACATACATCATTATTTTATTGTGAGGACTGAGGGAAAATTCCTGTGAACATGCTTGGTAAAATTGAAAGACCTATGCAGTCATAAGCAGTTATGACTATTGATTCATAATAGAATACTGAAGTTAAAAATATATACCAACTCCATTCATAGTTCCAAGATATATTCTCATGTGCCCCTCCTACGGTCCTTTTAAGAAAGCTATGTCATCAGCGTTCTTACGTGTTTCACTTAAGCCTTGTCTGATTTCTCTTTGGCTTTGGACAGTAAGTCATTATTTTCAACTCCTTTTATCTTTAAGCATACTTATTTTAAATATTTTATAAAAATATAGGCCCCCATTAAAATAATTAATGCTTTCAGGCTTCTACAGTATCTATCAAATTCCAAATCATTAATAATTATACTAAATATATCATAATATTGGTATTTATATTGAACATTATTGAACAGCAAAAGAAAGTCAATTTGAATTCATAAAGCTAGTTGAAACTCAGCAATGCTGGTATAAGTCTCATTATAAAATATCACATAGTTTATAATGGAAATAGAGTAATCTTTCTCAACCAGAGAAAATGTCAGTTACACCTGGAGATTTATTTCGAAGCCCAAAGCCTGAGTCTCCACTAAGGTGGATGTGATATTCCCTCTGTGTTGAAAAGATGAAGAAAAGGAAAGGGGCCATACTGATTGGGGAAAACAGATGTAAACAATCCAGTATGAATACAACACAAAGCAAAATAATTATTTTTTGTTGTGATTGGCAAAAAAAAAAAAATCCTAAGAAAAGTTTAAATCTTAAATTCACTCCCAAATGTATTACTAATTGTAATATTTTTATGATATTCCCATTGTTAATGGGGTACAAAACTTTATTAGGAGACAATTCTCCATGTTCTGTCATGTTTCTGCACATCTATGAGGAGAGGCACTGATGTTGTTTGTCTCAGAATATCTTTTCAGAATGTTTGTATAGTGAGCAACCTTGGAAGGAAGAAATGTAGTCTCTCCCTCTGAGCACAGGGCAGATTAAGTTACAGCCTTTGAAATTAGAGATAGTCTCTCCCCTTGGAGCAATGCGCAGGCACACTTACTGTCCATTATGAGCACAGAATTTCTCTTCTGTAAAGCAGTCCATCAAATGTGCAGGTGTCCCCTGAATGTCTTCATGTCGTCCTGTGAAAATTGGTCCAAAAAAACTGACACAAGAAAAATGATGATGTCCTTGCTACTGCTATTGCTCTGGGTAAGAAAATGTCCTTTGTCTCTGACCCAGGAGTCTCATGCCTTCCGCCATGAAACTGTGGCAAGACTAACTTGTTAGCCTGCAACTAGGATAAAATCTTGGAACCTTCTCAGTTCTTGACACATTTTCCAGATAAATGGAACTTGATGCCTTAGGCACACTTAAATAAATCTGGTGCTCATACCTCTGAAGTAATATTTCCTAAGTTTAAATTCAGGCTTTGTTAACTATTGTCTGTATGGTCTTGGAAATGTCACGTAATCTCTACAGGACTCAGTTTCATCATCTGCAAAATAAGGATAATGATGTTTTTCCTGTCTCTTAGGATTGTTGTGACGAGTTGAACGAATATGTGTAAAGTACTTAGAATAGTGTCTCACATTTAATAGATGTTTAATTATTGCTAATTATTATTACTTATTATTTTTATATAATTTGGGGGGATAGAAATATGAAAAAGAAGTTGTCCATAATTTCATCAACTGTATAGGTTGTTATCATTTAGATACTCTTTCTGTTGTGTTTCTTTTTGATATTTATTTCCATAATTGTTAGCATGTCTAGAACCATTCTTTGAAGAAAATATTTTAAAAATATATTACACAGGTTTTATTTAGGCACTTTTGGTGGCAAAGAATAGAAACACATACAGTTTAAATCCTGGCTCTCTGCCCCTTACAAACGAAACAAAGATCTTGGACAGTAAGATCATCAGAATGGTCCAAAGAAACTAGAAATTTGGAGAAAGATGCCATGTGTACTTGGTTTATTAAGCAATTTCAACTCTTTGAAATATAAACACAGAGCTGTGACTTAGGTTGCTTTTTTAAAAAATAAGTCTTTACATTCTTTTTTAAAAATATTTATTTATTTAATTTATTTTTTTGGCTGTGTCGGGTCTTAGTTGCGGCATGCAGGGTCTTTATTGAGGCACCGGGC
This sequence comes from Orcinus orca, assembly GCF_937001465.1. NCBI lineage: Eukaryota > Metazoa > Chordata > Mammalia > Artiodactyla > Delphinidae > Orcinus > Orcinus orca. The sequence continues at coordinate 119,419,920 of NC_064563.1, forward strand.
TTCTCTCTAGTTGTGGTGTGCGGGTTTTCTCTTCTCTAATTGTGGCTCATAAGCTCCAGGGCGCACGGGCTCTGTAGTTTGTGGCGCGCGAGCTCAGTAGTTGGGGCCACTGGACCACCAGGGAAGCCCTTTACGTTGCTTTTAATCATGGTATAATAAAGTCCCCTTTTCATTCTTGGTGACATTTCACGAGATTCCATATGTTTTTTTGCACACTTAAATAACATTGCCCAATAATATAGCTGGTTCAAAGTCTTCCCTATTCATGCTTCATAGCAATTTATATTTGTGGTTAGATGGGATTAGATGAAGACAGGAACAGCTGAGCTGTGCTACACTTTCTTTTGTGGACAAATTCCTCCAGTGGTGAAAGCAGAGAAGAGAAATGAAGAGGAAGGTATAGTACATAACTGGTTGCCTGTGGATGTGGGATGTGACCCTGTTTTCTAATTTAGTCTGGTTTACCCTGGTACTAATAGGCTCCCCATAGTTTGTGTGCATGGTGTTCTTGGGGGTAATTTAAAGCTTTACTCTTGCTTTTCCTGATGCCCAGGAACCCTCTTAGAGAGAAGTATACTGATTTTCCTTCAATTTTTCCATTCATAGAAGGCCTCCAATTCTCCTTTCTGCATGGTGGTGAGGTCTTGTCAAATTCTGTATCTTAACCTATGTACTTGAGATGTTAATTCAGATGTCAATTTTTCCCTACGTAAGGTAACATCTAAGAACAATTCCTCAAAGACAGCACTCCACCTCCCCAACCTGACCAGAGCATTTCCAGCCAGGAAGATAGATTCTCTCCTAATTACTGTCCTCTCAACAAGGTGCACTCAGTTTTCTTTCTTCCTCAGTCTTCTTAAACAGACTGATAGTCGACTGTGTAGGGTGTCATGGGGGAGTAGAGGTTGGGCAGATTCTGCAAGTGTCTGAAATCTCAAGGGCGGCAGTATGTAGCATGTGGGTAGTTTATTGCTTTTCGGTGTTAGCTTTCTTAATCTGTCATTCTTGAACACTTGGAAGAGTCCAACTTAACGTCCTCATACAGTTGTACATTATCAGATATATAATAAACACTATTTTAGACATTAGATTATTTCATATGTAGTATGAATTTTGGGCCTACTTTTGGAAAAATATAAATCCAAAAACATTATATTACAAAAATGATTTCCTAGTAATTGATTTTCTAGAATTTCCCTACAATCAATGACCTATTTTTTGTGTGGTACTTCCCTACTTGGTTCCATTCCATGTGCCTAGGACAGGGTGGGGCGTGACAACCACTTTTGTTTATCTTGTTTGCTTACTGATTGTTGTTATTTTATTTTTTTAAGTTTAAATAGCAATAATAGCACATTTATTAAGCATTTGCTATGTCCCAGCAGCTATAATAAATATTTTTAATACATATCTCATTTAGTCTTCATGCTAATCCTGGATGTTATTTTTTCATTATTTCCAGCTTTCTTAATATATAACTGACATGTAACATTGTTTAAGCTTAAAATGTATCACATGATGATTTGATATACATGCATATTGTGAAATGATTACCATAAAATGTTTAGCTGACACTTCCATCACCTCACATAGCTACCATTTTTTATTGTTGTTGTTGATCATTGTTGTTATTTTAAATACACGACTCTTTGAAAATTGTAAAACAATCTTTGGTAAAATAGAGTAGAGCAATATCACACTGAGTACTTCAGTTTAGAACAGCAGCTTTGACCATAACAGGCAAAGTTCAAGGACAGAATTCCGTTGTTCTGAATTACTAAATCACATTTATAAACCAGTTTTAAATTCGTAATTTTTAAATATGTATCTCTCGTAATTCAAAAGTGGGAATGCTCACGCACTTCTACACACACACAAATGACACAACATAAAATGTCAACAAAAACTTTCTAAACACTTTATGCCAAACCTAAATAGAATGAATAATCCTTTTCCATGAAGTAAAAATGTCCTCGTCACAATTTTTTTGTCTGTTCTTCAGTACCTAAGGCAGCATTAACTAATAAATCCTGAGGTCAAAGAAGTAGATTCTCTGCCTTAGAGTTAAGAAACATGGAAGGTGATAGGAAGGTGGGTACAGTGAAAAATGTATATCAGAATATGAATTGGTACTTCGGTAGTAGGTCTTCCAGTTATTTTCCTGAAAACAAATCTAATTCCCAGCAAGAACTGTTAATCATAAAAAAGACATAATCCATTTTTAAAAAAATTTTGTTTGAATGGTATTTCTCCATAGGTGTTCAGCCACAGAGAGTTATGAACCTTCGCTTCCAATGTAGCCATAGCCTTCCTCAAGCTGTGCCTGCATGGATCAGGCCGCATCAGCCTCACTTTAGGGAGTATATCATTATGCTTTCATTCCCAATTGATGCAAAGTGGCCCTGTTATAACAGGAAGTCTCACAGGGAGTTTACAGAGTAATCTCCTTTGCTTTCATGTTGTCACTCTGAGAGTGTATCAGGCAAATTCTTGCCTTTCATACTGGGGAAGAGATGGGTAAAAGCTCAAACTTCTTAGATCCCTTAGGAGGATGTAACATGTAAGGTAAATTCTCATAATACGATTGACTTGGAAAAGTTATCTGCAAATCTCAATGGAGAAAACATGACGAATGATTGTCTGGGCAATATGAAATGGTTCCTAGCCATCTGATAGCTCTGGACAACAAAATATGTCTTCTTGATAGACACTGCCCACATTTCTAACTGCTATATTTTGCAACTCTCGACTCATGTCATTAGACATGATTTTGAAGGCCAAAGGAGTAACATTTCATAGAACCAAAAATCAGAAAGTGAATTAAAAGTCAATAACTCCCATCCTGAAAAAGATCTTGACCTCAGTTTCCAAAAGTAAATACAAGGAATAACATAGACTTACCTCCAGTGCACCCAGGTAAGAGTTACTAACGATAATTATTTGTTGTTTTTTTCAATATTTGTAAAAATCTTCTTGGTGGATTATAAAAGTTTGTTGGTGTTAGTGACTTGGGAGAACTAACATTCTTTCATTAGAGATTGCTAAATTCTTAATGAAAAATAAGAAACCAAAGAAAGCTTCTTTTAGAGGTCCCAAAGGGGATGCTTCCAGAAGGACAAGGCTGATCTTTAGTTTCTCTTTTTGTGCGATCAAAGCCTGAGCTAATTGGCCTGTAAGGACAAAATCTGATCCAATTTAGGACCCCCATAGAGAGGCCTTATAGAGGACAGGGAGTAGATTAAAGACAAACTACGATCACTTGGGAACAGAGAGTGACTGTCTGAAAGGAGCACTTTTACATTTCAAATAATAAAGTACCGGACAATACAAACTTAGAGTTAGCTATGCTTTGAAGTAGACATGTTAAAGCAAATAAAATTGAATCACAAAGAGTTATAGAAAAAAAACTGTATGAAAGGAAATTTCATAAATAAAACTTTTAGCAATTAAATGATTTAAACTAAAGTAGGAAAAGGAGACATATACTGAAAACTTGTTTTTTTGCTCTAATACTACCATTCACTGTGATGTTCTCTTAGGCTCCAGGAATTATTTTTGGTGTTAACCTCAGGGCAACTTTTCAGACTCTGAAAGTTCTTTTTTCTTACGAAAACTAGGAAGGCTTAAATTTATTTTAGTCTTCAGATATATTTTACAGCAAAATTTTGAAAGCATTTCATCTGATCACGTCTAGGAACCCAATGCAAATTTCAGCACCCACATAGTTTGCTGTAATTCAGCAGTACTTAATTTTATTGGAAATATTTCCTCTGTGCTGAAAAATGATTCTCTGCCCATCTTGATACACACTCACGTACTTATACACACACATGCACACACCTCACTTCACACTCACACATTTTGGAGAGCCTGGTTATACAGAGTGGAGAAAAAGGTTTGCTATAGAAAGAACTGCCCTTCCTGGGCTTCATACAGGCCAGTCCCAAGCCTTGGATCTCTTGAGATTCACAGGAGAGCTTTGTTCCTGTTTGAGTTTCTATCTTGGCCTCATTCACATGGGCATTCCTTCTCCTACACACCTCCTTCTATCTTAAGTTCCTTTCTCTTTTTTCTTCAAGCCCTTGCTTATTGTCTCTGATTTTCACTTCATTCAAAATGTAAACCGTTATCATAAGAGATAGGAATGCTTGGGAGTTAAGAATATGCAGGCTTCACAGTTAGACAGATAAAGGTTGAAATCCAAGTCTAGAGAAACTGAGCAGTAATTATTAAATTACTTAGCTTCACAAATGATCAATTTCATATATATGTATCTAAATATGAATATGAGTATACATATGAAAATATATTTGTATGAATACCTACCACATTAGGATTAAATGATTAAAAATAGTAATGTATATTAAACTCCTAGCATAGAATCTGAAATATAAGCAATCATAAATAGTCACTGTTATTAACATATCTAGATGTCTCCCAAATCACTGACTTTAATATTTCTCTCAACCCATTTTTAACTGCCCAATGGGACGCTTTAACTCAGACTGAGCACATCATTTCCTAAACTACATTCACTTCCACATTTTCAGGCCTAAACCTTGAAAGCATCTTTTCCTCATCCTTTCATCCTTCATTTCTTCTATTTAATCAGTGACCAAGTCATAGTGCATTTACTGAAACAGGTCCATATGTCACACAGACTACAAGTGCCTCCTACCTGAACTTCAGATTTTTAGAAGTACTTTTAATCTTCGGAAGTACAGCTCAAAGAATATTACTACCTTGGTTGAAAAGTTCTGATGACCACGATACCTGCTAGTTTTGAACAGAGTGGAATTTTATCTACGTCTTTAAGGTCTTCACAAAATCTTTCCTTACACTTTAAATTCTAAGCAGATAGAATCACTTCCTCACTTCTAAAAATTTGTTTGTATCACACCTTCATTCGTTATATGATTTATTTGTATTCAGAAAAAATTGGTGAATCTAATTCCATCGTAAAAAGCTGAATTCTGAACACTCCTGGATGCAAAAGGTAATCTAGAATATCAGTCTGTCAATTTTTAAAAGGCTCTTTTCTTACAGCCCATTGTTTTAAGTCAAACAAATCAATTCTCTTCCAAGATAATTCTCTTAAAAGCTAAAGTAGGAAATTGCTTTTTTAAAAAAGCTTAACAATTTACTCACATATATAGCTAAAATTAATAGAATTCACTGACACATTCTTATACAAAAGAAAGGAAATAGCTAGAAAAGGATGGGGAAAAAAAGCCCAATTCTGAAAATAGGTTTAAGGTATATCGAAATGCTAAGAAGTGAAAATCTAAATTTGCTCAGGTTTAAGCAGCCTTTGGGCACAATGAGATCAGAATAGAAGTAATGAATACGATTTGGCATCCTCATCTTCCTAAAGTGAATGATACAAAACTGCACCTTCCTCAAATGTCCCTAGAGGTCTCAAGGGCTTTCTCATTTGTGCTTACAACAAAAATCCATTTCCACAGACTCTCTACTGCCCTGCTTGGCACAGCACTTTCCTCGAGGTCCATTCCACTTCCAAAGGCCCCTGAGACCTCACCACACCAATATCACACGGTACCATGATTTCCTGACCTGCGTCTTGCTTTGCCACCTAAACAGCTCTTCAACAATAAGCACGCCAAGGTTTTCCAACGAATTTAAAGAGGGATTAGGCAGGGGTCACAATGCCTAGCTTTCTAAAGCATCTCTCTTTCCCTTTGACTTTTAGGTTACAGTATATTCTGCAAGTTCTCATGTGCAAAACTTTATTCTAGAAGGTCTCCATCCTGCGTGCAAATCAGCTCATGCGTGTGGACACCTGTGTGCTGCCAGTCACTCATTTACTAGACAAATATTGAATTCTCCTTTGCGCTCAGCTGGGAATATCCTGCTACAGACGGAAGCATCCAGCATTTTTATCGCTTGAAGCCAAGAAAAATGGAAGAATTATGCTTGTAACACAGCAGATATGTTGTTTTCATTTTGCTTCTTCTTGGATAGTGAGAACCAATATAGATCATTCGGTATGTGAGAGTTTTATTGAATCAGTATACCATACCACAAGTAGTGATTTGCAACCTTAGCTGAATTCCAGCTTGAACACGTCTGCAAGTTAGAATTCTAAACTAGGGAAGAGTTTCTGGTAATTGATTACAAATTATATTCACTGAGAAAGACTTATACATGTTTATCTGCGGGACATTTGGATACCATTCAATAAAATTTGAGTCACAACTATGGCTGTTTACAAGGCAAACAACCTAATTACATGTTAAAACTATGTAAATCATTTTTAGTGAAATCTAATCATTCTGCGCCGACATAAAGTTGGCCTGGCAAACAACCGTGTCAATACTAGAAATCATGATTTCAGTTTTCTCCCATAAACAGCAAGTATAGATTTTAATTAAACTACCCATACCTTCTATTAAACGTGCTTCCAATACAGACCTGTATATTGCTAGACACATTTTGAAAATATAGCAATCCAAGGATAATAATACTGGAGAAAAGTTCTCTGTGAGTCTTTTGAGATTTTACCTGTCCTGACAGTGTGGCACTGACTGCCCTTAATTCTAGACTGTGTTCGTGAGGATGTTTGCAGAGCGAACAGCCTTGGAATATAGAGATAGTGTTTCTCTTCAGTGTAAAGGATGTGTTTGCTTACTGCCTGTTTCCTTCTAAAGCTAAGAGCAGGAATGCTTATATATAGAAGACTCAGTTTCCCTAAGTTCACAGTTCTCCTGAAACGCCAGTCATTCATCTGGTACCATCTGTGTCACTCCCATAGGACTTAGGTTCAAGGGAATTTCACGCACACATACACATTTTCATTATGTTTATGGTGCTGTGAGTAACAAAATTCTTTGTCTCTGACCCAAGAGTCACGTATCTTCTGCCAGAATCCATGAAACTATAAAAATCTAAGAACCTTCATAGTTCATGATGGTTTTGGGGGATGGGACTGTGGTGCTGACAGAGACAGCCCGAACAAAGCCCTCACAGGCTGAATAACAAGATTTGAGGAAAGTCCACGGGGATCAATCGTGAATATTGGGTTAAATTAATTAAACAAGAAGGCCGTTAGGCCATGATGGCTCTAATGCCATGGCGGTCTAAATAAGCAAACCAAAACCTAAACCTGTAAAGGTTTCAAGGTTACAAAATCAAAATGCTAAGGACAGCTAATCACAGACAGACAACTCGGCTTTAAGCTATAGCCAATTAAATAATTTCCTTTCTTTACTTCTGTACTTTCTCTATATAAGTCTTTTCCCTGGTTCTTTTTGGCAGGTAACTCCTAACTACTTCCAGTTGGTGCTGCCCAATTTGAATCCATTTTTGCTCAAATAAACTTAAAATTTTTAATACGCCTCAGTTTGTCTTTTAACAATATTAAAGCAAATTGTATGGTCAAACAGACAATAAATAGTCTTCTACTTTATTGCTGTAAACAAAGAGGAATTGAGAGGTGGTTTTAGGCCTAGTATAGCGGAGTAGGTTCAAAGATAGCTGCTAAAAATAGTGCACCAAACTACTGATTTATGTTGCATGCCCTTGACTGACTGTAAGTGGATGGGGAATTATTTATTCACCTGGATTACTGGAAAGAGAGGAGAACAGCAGAGACTAGAAGTGTCCGCCATAACGAAACGTTCATTCCAAAATTACTCTTTCAAAATACATGACACTGCTGCATCTGTTGCAAGCGGTCATTTTGTTAGTCACATTATAAATATGACAGAGGCTAGCTAGTTATTTGTCAGACCATTTTCCCTTTCCTGTTGAGCATCTAGCTCAACGATGTCTCCTAGTTTTCCTTTTGGTTGGGTCTGGCCAAGTAACTGAGTTCTGAACAATGGAATACTGGTGAAAAGGATAGATACAATCTGCAAGTCCACGGAAATTTCTGGTGAATTTCCCAGGCATTTTCTGTCTGCTCAGGTCAGTCGGCCTGATGCCAGTGGAGGACTCCAAAGCACTCAGGAAGGGATCAGTACACTTTTTATGGAAAGGGCCAGCTAGTCATTATTATAGGCTTTGCAGGACACATAAGGCCTCTAACACATCTTACTCTTTCTTTATTTTTCACAGCCCTCTAAAAAGGTGAAGAACCCAAGGCAGGTGACGAGAGAGGCACAGAGGGGAGGAAGCTGCGTCACTGCAGGGAGCAGAGACCTTCAGTATTAGTATATGATATGAGCAGGTGATTCCTTGAGGTTTTTTCTTTTTTGTGGTACGCGGGCCTCTCACTGTTGTGGCCTCTCCCGTTGCGGAGCACAGGCTCCGGACGCGCAGGCTCAGTGGCCATGGCTCACGGGCCCAGCCGTTCCGCGGCATGTGGGATCCTCCCGGACCGGGGCACGAACCCGTGTCCCCTGCATCGGCAGGCGGACTCTCAACCACTGCGCCACCAGGGAAGCCTGAGATTTTGAAATGACTGCTTTTTTTTCTTGTAATAGTCTACCTAATACTACTCTGAAAATATTTCTGACAAGTTCAATCTGATGATAAATTTCCTCAGATCATGAATAATTTGTTTAATTGAAGGGGAACATAAATTAAATTTATACTAATTCTGACCTTTAGAAAACACAGCAATACCAGATAAAGAACAGGTAACAATCTTTAAGGAGATAGAAAACACCTAAAAGATTCACAAACAACCAAGAGAAATTCATCATTTTGCCTTTATTTTACTGACAGTTCTCAAACAGCACATTTGTCCTCAAGTATTTGTATTAAACTAACATATTGTAATATATGTGGCAGGATATATTAACTCTGACAGTTGCTTCTTTAGTATTTAGAACATGAGCAATGCATTTTTTAGAAGTTAAAAAAAAAATCCCATTTTATTTGAAATGTTGACATATTTTCTATCCACCTGCTAAAGGTAAGAATCACTTTCAATGAATAACTAGTTGCCTGTTCTCCTAACCATTAAACCAGTGTCCTTTCAAAAGTGGCAAATATATAGTATTTTAAAATCTTAATATGCTTTGTGACCTAGGATGTGATTTCTCCAAAAGTTAAATGCTTATAAAATGTCAATATACTCCATTAGCTCTAAATCACGTGTGCTGTAAAGCAGTATAAATCCACTCAGGGCCTCAATACTTTAGACTTCACATTACATATATTTTTCTACTCATATTATTCTGGTTAGAAATAAATCAGTTAGAGTGATAGGCTGACACTGAGGATAGGCTAAAATATTATGCTCAAGACAAACAAGCTTTCTTAAATGTGGTCAAGGAGGTGAAATGTTTGGGTATTGTTCTACCCCACACGGTTACGGTAACGTGGAAGATAAATGAAATTATCTTGACTGAAGCCTGAGGGAGAGCAAAAGGACAGCTTGCCAGCATGAATCTTCTCATTAGGATGATACAATTGCTCTGAATTCAGCTTTGCATTTTTCATCATGTCCATACCGTAACTAACAAAATTAACGGTCAGAGTTATTGTGCAATTACCTAGGCTTTTGACTGTATAACTGCATTTAGATACACAACTTTAGTTTTTTTTCTTCTTCTTTTCTGTTTTTTTTCTTTGCAACTGGTTGACTTCTGTTAGAATTTGCATCTAGTTGTTTATACAGTAGTTTCAAGAAGAACTTGGGTGGCATTAAATAACCAATGATTATAATAAAGATGGATAATATCTATATGCCAAACTTTGGCAATGTTTTCTAGGTCATGTATAGGAAAGACGTTTCTTGAAGAATTACACATACATACATTAATATATGCACAACATACACAAATATTACAAGTTTGAATTTTCCATGGATTAACAACCTTAGAGATATGAACATGTAATAATATCATTGTGACTTAACAAATATATACACTCAAAAAAGGAGATAACATGAGCCCAAATCAGGCTTATGTTAAAAGTGAGGCCACACATAGCACATCTTGCACAGTCTTAGAATTTAGAAGTGGCCTGGAATTTCAGATAAAATAACACAGACTGCAATTTGCAAGGAGAATAACCAACTATGAGTAAAATTTACACATATATTAAAAGGATGAAGAAATTAACACACAGAGATTAGGTGTCTTCCTCAAGTTCAGAATTCATCGATGTGAAGGACAAACTCCCAAATAATCAATCTATTGTCTGGCAATGCCACCTCACATGTCCAGAACAGGTGACATATCTGGAAACAGTATGTGGCTTCAAATGTACCTAATTGCTAATGTTTCACTGGAGTATGTATCACAAGCTCTAAATGTATTTTGTGGGTAAAATGGAAACTCTTTAGCAAACATTTAAAACATATCATTTAAGTAGAATCTATTGCCTAAGTAGCTGCTTTGCAAAAGTAACTATAATCTGAGTCATCAGTATTTACTCTCAACTTTTATTAATAAATAAAAGTTGCTATTAGAAATACAGCATTCATGTAATAAAAATTCTAAAGAGTCCTGTTGAAATGCTGTATTTAAATGAGTTCAAAGAACATTTAAAATGTCATATATAGAAGAGTTTGAATTTTTTTTTTTTTTTTGCAGTACACAGGCCTCTAACTGTTGTGGCCTCTCCTGTTGTGGAGCACAGGCTCCGGACGCACAGGCTCAGCGGCCATGGCTCACGGGCCCAGCCGCTCCGTGGCATGTGGGATCCTCCCAGACCGGGGCACGAACCCGAGTCCCCTGCATCGGCAGGCGGACTCTCAACCACTGCACCACCAGAGAAGCCCCAAAGAGTTTGAAATTTTAAAAAATATTATTAACTAAGAAATATTTAGTAATAGATTAAAATGCAAAATTCGGTTTTTAAACATCATTTGCACAATTAGGTTTTATAAAACTGCAAAAGATTTCCAGATTTAAGTCACAAAAGCATCCTTACTTAAGATAAAAATATCAGCAAGTCTATTATGATCAGCTTGTCTAAAAATTTTTCTAAATAAAATTCTTAGTTTTCTCTTCATCCTTCCAGATTTTAGCAGAGTGGTTCTACACTGGTAAAATTAACTTTGTGTGAGATATATATATATATATATATATATATATATATATATATATATATATGTATATCAGAAAGAAAAACCAATTTGTACAATTAGCTGTCAAATTGCTTGACGACTAAGCAAAATAAATGTGGGCACTACATGAGCAAAAAATTAAAGGTAAGAACTTGAACATAAAGTTGAAACTCCGAACTATCTATTGCAGAGGTATGGAAAGGAGTGCAAGAGATGATGTCTGCTAAGTTGATACTTGTATGTGAAAAAGGGTAAAGGCATGAATTCACACTCTATTCCATTGAGTGGGTGGAATGAAGTTTAATACGTACAGGTCTGAGGAGGGACCTCCATTCACCACAGTGATGTGCTTAAAGTCTCAAAAATGTCTACAAATAGCTATTAGGTTTCCTTCTTCCCTTGTCTTATCTTCCTCTTGAAGTACCATGGAATGAATTGTATCCATCACATATTGTGGGGAGGAAAATGCAGGTAATGTATAATCACAGGACAGCATATGCTCATTTTTACTGATATTAAGGCAGTGCTCCTAGTTCTACCGAAGTTTTAATAATAAATGAAAAAGGGCTTCCCTGGTGGTGCAGTGGTTGAGAGTCCGCCTGCCAGTGCAGGGGACGCGGGTTCGTGCCCCGGTCCGAGAAGATCCCACGTGCCGCGGAGCGGCTAGGCCCATGAGCCATGGCCGTTGAGCCTGCGCGTCCGGAGCCTGTGCTCCGCAGCCGAAGAGGCCACAGCAGTGAGAAGCCTGCGTACCGCAAAAAATAAATAAATAAATAAATCTCCTATGGGTAAGTTTCTCTCAAACCTCATTATTTAATTAATCTTGAACTTTGTGTTTTTTAACAATACTTTTGCAAATAATGACAACACACTAATATCGGAGTAAATATAGCAAATTAGATCTCAAATTATTTCTCTCTATATAGCTAATCAAAAATTGAATTAAAACTATCCAAAATAGCATTGCTTTTTAAGAAATAAGGAGTGGATTTTGTTCCCACCTCCACCCTTCACATTCTTTATTGCTAGTCCTCTTTCTTTTTTCTCTTTTTCTGCTTCCGCTTTCTTCCTCCGTATACTAATCATTATGTCCATGACTTACTATGTATACAGTGTGTACCAAGGCTTTTCATATTGCATAGCAAATTTCACAACACAGATACAGTGTGATGCCCAAGAATGCCATAACCAAGAAAGAGAAAAGATTTGTTTTGTCATCAAAGGTAAATTTTCTCTAAGCAAAAGAAAGATTACTTCTTCTTACCTAATAAACCTCCTTATCTTCAGCTGCAGCCCGTTTATTTTACCCCTTCTATGGGCCTAGAAATTGGGCTCAAAATTATTCCAAAAATCTTTACATGTTGTAACAACAGGGAAGAGTTCTTTAATGTTTTCTGATATATGCAGAAAATTTTACTCTATTTCACTCAAGAGTCTGCCATCTGTTACTGAGAATCTGTGGTGGGCCAAGAGGGGTTTGATTAGGGAAAATGTCAGGTATTGACCATACATTCATGTTAACATCCTGAAAAAAACAAACGTTTAAAAATGAAAGATTCAAAAGGACACGGAGGGACCTTAAATGCAAACTATTATGTGAAAGAAGCCAGTCTGAAAAGGCTCCATACTGTGTGATTCCAACTATTACATCCCGGAAAAGGCAAAACTCTAGGTACAGTAAAAAGATCAGTGGTTACCAGGGGTTGGGGGTCAGGCCTCTAAACTCAAAGAAATTCTGGCTTAAAATAATTTAAACAATGCCACAGACCAGAGTTCTCTGTTAAATATTATGCCTCTCATCGCACTTTTCACAGATCAAGAATTAATTATTTAACTAAATATTTTCAAGTATGTCATTGAAACAAAATAGGAGCTACATTTTGAATTGGACCGTCATAGTGTTCTTCAAAAGCAAAATTAATAATGCCTGAAATGCAATGGCTTCCACAAGATATCTCGAGACCAGTGGCATTGTTGGGATGAGAAACTTGACTATGCAGAGCAGAAACTGCTATTTATCTACCACTCTCCATTCTATCATTTTTCCACTGACAGCATTTTAGCTAAGCATTTCATCCCCACCCCACTCCAAAAAAAGACTGCATTTCCCCACTTCCCTTACTAGGGTGGTTATATGAATGTCTTACAGGAAATGAATGAAAACGTGCAGATGTGCAGAATTTCTGCATGAAACCATCACCTTCGCATGTTAATCCTGAACTATCATGGACCATTTTGGACCAGGTCCAGGAGTGTAACATTCCATGTCACTGTTTACCAGTAACACAGAAGGAGCCTGAACCCATGATGGCTTTCAGGATACAGCTAATTATTCGTTCAAACTCTTTAACGAAAGGCATAAATATCTATCTTATTTTCAGCTACTGCTTTCAGTGTCTGTTACACACAACCAAGGAATTTCCTACCTACCTAACAATATGAATATATCCTACTCAATCTAGGTATGCAATGTTAAGTGTTCAAGAGGAAAATATTAAGCATAGTGTCCCCATAAAATGGAGTATTACGTGGCCATTACAAACTATATCTTGGAAGATGAGAACGCCTCGTTATAATTTAAATAAAAACATAAGATTTATTTAATTTTATAATGTGATTTCAAATGTAAAAATGCACAGGAGAAAAAAGTATGGAAGGAACGTATGCAAACTATCAATTACATATTTTTACATGTGAAAGTTTTAGAGTAAATATTCCAAATAAACCCCAATAAATAAGGAGCAGGAGTTATTTTCATAATAGGAAAAATTAACCTTTTAAAAATTATATTATGCCTTTTCCCTCAGGTGTCTCTCACCTTTATTATGTCATTAATTTTCCGAATATTGCCACAAGATTGAAGTCTACTTCTCTCTCTTTAGAGGAACCAAAAAGAGCTTCTACGTGCGATACTCAGGCATTCGGTTCAGGTCAACAATTCTACAGTTACCAGAAATACCTACACTAAGATGTCAACTGATCATTTCCCCTCGTTCTTCAATTTTTCTCCATTGGTTAGAGGCTGATACACTCTTCCTGTAACGCTGATGTAACTCTTACTCCCACTTCCCTTTGTGTCTCTCAAAATAACCAGGCTGCTTATAGATCATTAGCATAGGCTCTTACACTTTCCTCTCAATGTCCTAACACTTAGCGTTTTCCTCAACTTGAGTTGCCTTTTTCCTACTTGGGTGCTTGGTTCAAAAGCTTCCGCCCCTGTGAAACCTAAGGAGATTTTTCTAAACAGACTTCCATGCATTCATTTACTCCATAATACACATCTACCACCATCTATTCCAAACATTTCAGAGGGCTGGTATTCAATGATAAATAAAAGAGATCAGACCCTTTCTTTCTCATAGTTAAATACAAAAGAGGAAGCAAAAACAATTTTGAATAAACAAGATGACTGAATAAAATAGAGTTTTTAGACCAAAAACCTGAGGATGTGGGTGATGGGAGTAGGCTCCTTTAGATTGGGTGCTTAGTGGAGAGGGATTCCTCTTTGAGAAGATAAGATTTGGGCTGAAAATTGAATAAAACTGTAAATTGAATAAAAAAAGAAGCTACTCTGGTTATATGCCTTCTCTTATAAACAACTCATTATAGCAACTATTGAACTGGACTTAAAGATTCTCAAGATCAGTGGCCAGGTCTCTTCATTATTATATTCCCAACAACTAGAGCAATATTTGCTCTATACGAGGTAATCAGTGAAGTTTATTGAGTACCTCACACATGACTAAGTAATTTTTCTTACTCTACTGAAAGCTAGACAAACAGAAGAACTCAAGGAATTTTTTTCTGCTCATCTACTCAGCAAAGAATCATGACTGACACAGGAACACATCTGCAGAAAAGAGAGTTAAAACTCACTGAACAGAGAATATGTGCTACATACCACTGCTGGCATTTTATATACAGTATCTCAATGACCACAACCACCTTCTCAGGCAGGTAGCATGGTTCCCATTTTATAAACTTTGAAACACTGATTCCAGAGAGATCATAAAAGCTATCCAAGGTCACAGGGCTGTTACATGGTAATGCCAGGATTTTAAATAAGACTTCTTACTCTAAACACCAACTCCAATATACTACTGGTTTTAAAAGTGAGGCCCCAGAACCAACAGCATCAGTATCAACTGTAAATTTGTTATTAAAGCAAACTCGCGGATCTCACCTCAGACCTACTGAATCAGAAACTCTGGGGATGGGACCCAGCAGCCGGTTTTACCAAGCCCTCCAAATGATCTGAATGTGCACTGAAGTTGGAAAACCATTTCACTCTATAACAAGAGCAACAAAAAACCCCACAGAATTTCCTACTCTGCTCAGAACTTTCTTCTATTGCGTAACTTATTTTGATATCCAATGTAAAGTTTTACTATGCTCATCACAGAAAAATCATCTGGAATGCATTAAGTGTATTTTCAAGGAAAATATCTATTTTTATATGGGCATAAAGAGGTGGAAAGTACTAAATTATGCTCCTTGGCTAAGGTAAAGATTTTCTCCTGTCTCCATTCAAAGACTGAATTAATGTGAAACAGTTTAAAAAATTTGTCAATAGTGTTTACCCATCAAGATTATACTGTCTATGCGAAAAGAAAGATGCGGAAGATATCTCTTAAGGTATGAACAAGAGATAACTCCCAGGAGGCTGAACAGAAATGTGATTAAATGGAATTTAGCAGTCTTAAAAATATGAGGGCAAACACATTTGAAATTTTCGATAATGTCTCCCTCAAAATTTTGTATTATTAATCAAACGAAAATTTTAGAGCAATTTGTACTGATTTTAAAAAATGCTGTTTTGTTCAGAAAGAAATGAACAGATGTGGAATGGTCTTAAATTCTGGATCATAAAACACCTTGCTTTATATGCACAATCTGTAGAAAATTGAAAGCAAACCTGTATTAAACAGTATTATCACAGGCTCTTTCCCTGCCTGAAACCATGAGTCTCGTTTCATGTGACCTTAGGCAAGGGACAAAGGAGTCATTCATCTCAAAATTTCTTCATGCATGAAACACAAAGATGACTTCTAGTTTTGCCTTTCACATTAGAAATTAATGAATCAAAATATCACATCTGTGCTTCCTATTTTTATTTTTGTAGTAATTAAGATAGTCTCAAGAGTTTTCTTAGTCCAGGTAATGTATTAATGACAGAAAATATTCTATTCATTTAAATAGCCTACGTATTATTTAAATAGAACAAAAATATAGGATGTTAGTGTTTCCATAGATGTGGGATTGTAGAAGGGACTTTGATGTGGGATGGTTGATGCAGAGATGCCTGGTTATCAATAAACATTGATCATGGGCTGAGAACGTCAAATCATGGGGTTAAAACCAAGCGACAAAGAATCTTGAGCCATAAGGAAATAAGAACCAGATAGGTTGAAAGACTTCAAGGAAGAAAATGAAATGGGATCAAGGTTAGACTTAGCAGCAATGAAGGAAGGTAATATATAAAAAACAAAAGCTTGTGGTTGAAAGACAAGTTTCAGAGTCAAAGCTGCTCGAGTGGCTATACGTGAAAAATAAGTTTTCCTAAAAGCTAGAAGCAAGTTACCTCATGTGATTTTCACACATGATAAATATTTTTAAATTGCCCTGTATTTTAATTATTTTCCCAAGAACGTGTACTATAAATGTACAACTTGTATATTTAGAAACAGAAAAAAAAGTTACAAACCCACTTTTATCTTTATTCTTCAAGATAACTTGCTTAGTATTTACTTTATGAGTGAATTCTTGGTACGTTACCACCCACGGGCTCAAAACACTCAAAAATCTATATCTTACTTATTCCATTTAAAGTGGTGGAAAGGTGCAAAATGATAAATCCTACTGAAGGCAACTGTAAACAATATTTGATTCGTATATTCTGAAACTTGTTATAAGTAACAAACGATTTAGATAGAGCACATTTAACACTGTCGAGCAATGAACATTTATTATGGGATGTGGCAGCAGATGAGGCTGTGGTAGATAGTAAACCATCAATCAGATGTGATCTCACAACAAATTGTACCTCATCAACTGCTTTAATATGTCATGAAGCTTCCAAACAGACATCGCTGAACCATTTGTTAAGCCCAAACTACTTTTTCACTGACAAAGCTAAAGACATTTGGTATTTTCATTTATATGTAATATCAAAATGAATCGATGGGATCTAGTCAACCAAAATAGAATTTCTATAAGGATGGGCCATTGAAATTCAGACCTTAGCTCCTCTACACAAATTACCTTAATGATGGTCTTTTATTCTATTTTTTACAAATGTTGTAAGAATGAGGATTATATTTAGATTCTGAAACTCTAAAAAAGTCAACATTATTATTATATTATTTACAAAAATATGTTTTTTGCTTAAGTACATTGGAAGGAAAATGTCCTTTGCACTTATATTCCTGTTATAAACCTAAGTGTTAAGACATTCCCAAATAACACTGCAAGAAGAGCAAAAATAAAAATAGTGTAGTTGAATGCTCATATACTCATACAGGCATGATAATCACACCATCAAGAAATGCTTCTTTGTGGTACAAAAATAACTTATTGCAAAAGATCACAGTCAAGCTTACCTTTCTGATATTAAAGAATCCCCTTTATTCCTTTCGTCACGTTGATTACTTATGAACTTTGTTTACCTCTGCAATTAATTGGGTTTATTTCTCTCTCTCCTGCAAATATATTGATATATAGTTCTGTTTTATTTTGTGTTCTTCCTTAGACTGTAAGGTGCTTGAAGGTATACAGAATCTACCTCATTTAGTTTCCGCTGCATAGGGCCCCTCTCAGTTGAATGTACATTTCTTATATGTGTTCTACTGCTTTATAATCATCTCCCAAACGTGGGCTTTAAAAAACCTACATAGATATAAGAAAATGGTACTAATATTTATTTGAAAGAACTGTGTTTTCACATTCTAGTATTCAGATAAATGTCTTGAAGGTATATTATGTATTTTGCATGATAAACTGGATACCTGAAAGCCAGATTCTCTTGCTAGTTAGGCCTCTGAAAATGTGCCGGTGTAGCCACAAGGAAGACTGAGTTACAAGATGTCTTAAGGAAATGTACTGCTGCTCCTGAGAAAGTAAATCCAGAGGGACTTTGCAGAGGATTTTGAAAAAAGGGCTCCAGAGTGGATTTATTTTTCGCTCCAACTAGAAATAAGTGTTTAACGTGAGGAAAATTGCCTTTGAAGTTTCTATTAATTTTTAGACAACAGTCTACCATGAACCCCATTGCTTGCAAGTTCCTGCTGAGTATGCCAAACCACAAAACAAGGCTGCCCCCTTGACTCTGAGCTGTTCCTGCACCAGGTCATGTAGGCAACTAAGGAGACCAAGAAGACTACCTTTGCACTACTTATTCCCCCTGGTAGGGAAATGGCATGTTTTCTGTTTTCTATAAAAGATGCTGAGGCCCTGGCCCTGGGTTCCTTTGCAATAGCACTGTCTTGCCCTGTTGTGTCACCCTGTGGGACTTGAGGGCAGGGGAAATGGAGCTGTCACACCGATGCTCCTGCTGCTTACCATACTGTGATGTGAGTGTACAGTTTGTTCACTGGTTTGCTCTGACTCGTTGAGTCTTCCTGTCTACGTTTGGGGACTACGAATTCTGGCAAGCCAACCTGCTTGCTGGCATAGTCATTTCTTTTAGAGTCTTGTTACTCGTCACCATTCTTTGTGAGGTTGGGGATCTCCCATGACAATTAATGCCATATCTTATTTAAAAAATATATATATATATACCTTATATTAGGAAATTAAATACTAATTTAGAGAAAATTTCTCAAAGAGAATTTTGAAAAATATATAATGCTAAGTGTTATCAAATTTTCCAGTCACTACAATGAATACTTCTGGAAATGATTTAACAGCATATTCAACGAGATTCATCTCAGTTTTTCTTTCTCTACATATACTCTTTAATTTACTGTGTTGTTTAAATCATGACACATGAGTTGTGGTCATTAATGAGCAATAAAGTGAAACTATTACCTCAAAAAAAATTAACCTAAAATATTTACATTTATGAGCTAGATTTTATCATGGGATCTAACCACCATCATTCAACTGGAATATATAAAAAATTCTTATTAAATACTGGTATGTGGAATCAAAAAATGATTTTTAAATGAAGTTCTACTTCTTGTGATATTTGAACTGTGACACTGCTGACCACCATTCTTAAATTTGAAAACATGTTTTTTTCCTGTAATTAAATAAAAAGAAAATTGATTAAAGTATGTGCTTCAAATATTAAATTAGAAAGAAATTCATAAAATGTAAGCTATGCATAGCTAATAAACAAATATATGTGTGTATATATATTCAAGTATGCTACTAATAAAATAAATTTAAATAAGGGAATACCATATTTGTGTATCAAATTTAAAAAAATGAATGATAATTTTCTATACTTTTAAAAGTACATTCCATTAGGCTGAATGCAGTTTGGGTCAACATGTAAATTTATACTCCTTTATGCAATGCTTTTTGGCATTTTGAGTCAAGAGCCTTACAATGATCATACCTTTTGAGGCAATAATTTCACTTCCAGAAACCGTCAAGGGAACAATCAGATTTGTGCTCCAAGATATGTACAGCAGAATAATAGTGTAAAATTGGACATAAAACAAAATTAAGTAAAAGAAAAATAAAAAATTTCACTGTAAGAAAACAATAATTTTGTATACATATACTCTAAATTATATATATGTGCATTATGTAATGTAATATACATATTTACTAGTATGTGCATGTATGTGTGTGGGGATGCCCATATACATCTTTTATACATTTTTCTTGGTGTTCATATACTTTTTTCTTGGTGTTCACATGCATATATGGGCAGTTTTAAATATGGGAAATATGGAAAATAAATATATGGGGAAAATACTAGATGGGGTTGAAGTGATTATCCTTAGGGGGTAGGATAAGGTGACTATTCTTTTGGGGAGGGGTTATGACAAGTTGGGGCTCTCTAAGTTTTTTCCCCTATTTCCAGCATTTCTATATTGACCATGAGCTATTGTTTAAATGAAAAATAAATTGATCTGAGCCTTTAAGCTTACTTAGGATCTGTCATCTGCTATGATAATTACTAAAATTTGTAAACAACTCCTATTTGCCAGACCAGGGGTCTCCAAAACATGCAGAATAAAACGTTCAGGGTCACCAAAATTTCAGTACTAAAAAATTTTTCCATGTTTTCCAACATGCTTTGTTCTTGTTACCTAATGTTCCTGAAATTATCTTTAAAGCCACAAGGTTCAGGGACTTCCCTAGTGGTCCAGTGGTTAAGACTCCACGTTCCCAATGCAGGGGGCCCGGGTTCAACCCCTGGTCAGGGAACTAGATCCGGCATGCCACAACTAAAGATCCTGCATGGCACAAGGAAGACCCGGTGCAGCCAAATAAAGAAAAAAACAAAAACAAAAGACACAAGGTTCATTTCTCAACTAGTTAGACATATATTTTCTACAATACTCTCAGACTCAGAATAATTGAATCTTGAATAATACTCTGATCACTCTCATTTAAATCCACACAGCTTTTGTCACTGTAGTTATTTAAGCTAATGCCATTTCTTTGGGATCAAGGCACAGTTATGCTTCCTTCCCAACTCCTTTCCAAATGTTTTAGTATTAAATTAACTCACAGGAAAGCTTGATTAATAATAATGTCTTCATACCTCAAGTGGAATTCTTGGATAAGAAGACAAGAAACTTATTCAACATTAACTGCTTTGGCCTATAGACTGACTAAAAGGCAGACAAAGGTATATAATTCAAGCTATACCCAACCTCCACTTATGAATATAACCTGATACCCAACACTCCCAAACATTTAGAAGGTAGTATTTAAATTACTTTTTAATTTAAATGAAGGGACATGTTGAGTCAGAATGATATAATCAGACTTGCTTCTGAACATATTCATGATTTTATTAACTTAATTATTTCCATATCTAGAAATGCATATCTCGGAAACAATAAACTCAGTTTAATCTACAATATATTGACTGTGAACTTCTGCTAATTGGTTCTTTTTTTTGCTTTAGTACCATAATAGTGGACATTTATAATGAGGACCCTGACCCACTGTGATATCCTGAAATATGAAAATATACAAGGGTTTGCAGTGTAATATTAAAAACAATGTTGCATTTAAGAGTATTTGATGTTATTTCATAGGCATTCCTATTAGGACTGATTGATCTGTTTGTAATATTTCTATTAACACTAAAACTTCATTTATCAGAAAACCATATTCTCAGATCAGAGCAGATAATAGGAAATTTGCATTTGTGAGGAGTTTTGTTTTGTTTTTTCTACCTCAAGTAGATAGGGGAAAAACAAGCATTTGGGGGAGAAAAAGTCTCACTTAAAATCAGATTTTATTTTACCCATCAATAAAATACTCCTGTTCTCATATACTTTTTTAAAATGTCCAGATTCACCTGGACATTTAGGCATGATTTTAAATCTACAAAATCTATGTAAATTACTTTTACATAGCCCCAAATAATTATCACATAGCAAACATGCTATTAGAAAATTTAAAGGATTAAAGCAATTGTCAATTGGTTAAATGACAGGGAATATCCCTGTCTACTTTTCTGCCCTATCAACTTTCCAAACATCCATTTACAGAGACATTTAGAAAACATCCCAACTTAGTAGTTGTACATTTTTTTGTGTGTGTGTGGTACGCGGGCCTCTCACTGTTGTGGCCTCTCCCGTTGCGGAGCACAGGCTCCGGACGCGCAGGCTCAGCGGCCATGGCTCACGGGCCCAGCCACTCCGTGGCATGTGGGATCTTCCCGGACCAGGGCGCGAACCCGCGTCCCCTGCATCGGCAGGCGGTCTCTCAACCACTGCGCCACCAGGGAAGCCCAGTTGTACATTTTTTGAATAATGAATTTTGTTGTCTACTTAAGGTACATATAAGCAACACCATTAACTGAGTCCTGACTAGAAAAGAGCACAAAACTTCACTTCAAGAAGAGCATCACACACCATGTCTCAGTAGCGTTTTATTCATGCCTTGTGGTTTTTGAGGCCAGAGAAATTACTTTTTTCCTTTCTTAGTGTTTAACTCTTGACACCTCAAAGTACCTCCGTAAGCACCCATGTTTTCTCTTTCAGTTTTTTCCTTTAAATTGGGTTCTGATGGGTGGGGAAAACATGACATTGACACTGACTATTTAGTATGATAGGAAATTCACTATATACCAAACTTATCAATTGTGATAATGAAAATTTTATTCAAGCTATGCTGCCATCCTCAGTAGAACTTCCCCTATGTCTCCATGTTTATGTATTATTCAGACTAATAGTGACCCTGAAGTAGAAGAAGCTTCTTGTCTCTTAAAACTTTTATTTAAAGGAGTTCAAAATACACACAGTTGAGTGGTCTTCTGTGTGCATTTAATGTAGAGTGAAAAGCTGTTTGGTGCTCATTTTAGATTTCACTGGCAACAAGACAGATGAAAAAGTGTGTGCTAGGAGTCAGGAAGATATATACGAAAAATTAAAAGTTTAAAATTAATTTGAACTTATAATGTAATACACCACGTAGAAATCTAAAAATCAATTTCCAAATGTAACAGCTTGAAACTTTTTCTTGCCATCTGGTTTTGGACCTGGCTCATTCAATTCCAATTTTGCCCTTGTGAATACTCCAATTTTATATATACTACATGGGAACGATAATCTTCATGCCACCTAAGCATATCTTGTTTGATTTCCTAAAAATATAGTTTTTGTTTTTCTTTTCTACACTACCAATATTTCCCAAGTGCCCTCTTAATCATGGACACACTTGTCTTTATTTTAAGTTAGATGTGCTATTAGTATTTGATTTATTAGCATATCGAATAGTGATTGCATTTTATTTGCTAAAATTTTTTAAATGCATGTAACATTTGTACATCTTTAATGAGCCTAAAATACAGACTGATGAATTCAAATGAAGAGGGAGAAGAAAAAAAAGATTTGGCTATTTGAGGTGTAAAGTAAGAGAAAAAGTAAGGCCTGATATATAGACAGGGGATTAAATAAAATTATGTATGGCAAGCATTGACACAAGGCTGACATACAAGAAGTCCGCAGGAAATGTTAGCAGTTAAACTTTGTGTGTGTGTGTGTATGTGTGTGTGTGTGCATGTGCTAATAATAATAAGTAAAAGGTTTGAGTATATTTAATTTTTTGAAGAAAATGTTTATTGAAAAACCACTGTTAGTTACATTATATATACTATCTCATTTGTTCCACACAAAATAACATTGTGAGAATGCTGAGAATTACAGACGAGATTGGGCGCGTTCAGGGTAGTATGGCCGTAGATGAGAATGCTGAGAATTACAGGAATCAAATAACTTGCCTTAGAGTGTACAGCTAGTAAATGCAGAGATGTAAGCAGAAATTAGATGTCTCTGTTGTTCGTTGATGACACTCTCAAAGAAGTTTAGCAAGTGTGAGCTACCACACCACAACATTATTTAATTGCTTTAAGTGCATCTGTAAGATATTGAAGCCAAAATGTTTGTAATCAAAATTGTAAGGATTTGAGCTACAATAGGTTATGTAAGAGTGCATCTTCTCAGTACCTCTACTGATCAATTTAATTCTTAATAATCCAAGGTCTAGTTGAAAGTGAATGACAGTTACAAGTAAAACTGACTTCTAATGATTTCATCACATGCTTTTAAACTTAATAATTGTAAGTTAAAATTTTGCTTTGGAAAAATATGCTACCACTTCCAAATTACTTAACTCATATACCCATCCACTTGCCTAGATTCTTCAAACACATGAATAAAATCATACTTTTATATATACATAAGGCATTTCAAATTATAGCAGTAAATCTTAAAGATCATCCAATAATGTAATTATGATATGAAGAACTCTTTTTAGAACATATACTGAGGCTTCAAGCAACATGTTTATATCTCTTTGAAACTTCTATAAAAATGTATTGGGGCTTCCCTGGTGGCGCAGTGGTTGAGAGTCTGCCTGCCAATGCAGGGGACATGGGGTCGAGCCCTGGTCTGGGAGGATCCCACATGCTGCGGAGCAACTGGGCCCGTGAGCCACAACTACTGAGCCTGCGCGTCTGGAGCTGTGCTCCACAACGAGAGGCCGCGACAGTGAGAGGCCCGCACACCGCGATGAAGAGTGGCCTCCGCTCGCCGCAACTGGAGAAAGCCCTCGCACAGAAACGAAGACCCAACACAGCCAAAAATAAATAAATAAATTTATTTAAAAAGAAGTATTGTATAATATAACTTATAAATAGCTGATAAACGTCATAACCACATAATTTACGCTCACATAGTTAAATGCAGCAACTATAAAATAGGGACTATTTATACATAGAATATATTCATATATACATTTATATACTAATTTATATACACACACAAACTAATTTATTACCATGGTAACACAAAACCACTTAATAGTTTTGATGCAAATTATTTGGCACTGTCAAATAAACCACTTCAGAAGACGCTTTGCCCAACACACATTATATTGATATAAGGCAAACAGTTTTCACTAACAGTGACATTGTTAAACTCTTCACAGTGAGAGAAGATCAAATCACAACTTGGACTTTTATTCTAACACAGAATTTGGTGTCACTGCTTTTGTTTTTAAGCTACGAAAACGTACATCTTGCAAATTTAATGAGGCAGGAATACTACGGAGATCTACAGTATGATGGGTATCTGCAAAATTACCCAGGTAATTGGCACCATGTTTTGTTCCCTAAATATTGCAGTCATCATATGACTTATCTTACCAAGACCTGCAATGGCCACTTGTTTCCAATTCTATAAATTCTAGTTCACTCTCTGCCCAACTCTCAAAGCTATCCTTAACTGATTCTGTTGTTATTGCCACTACTTCTCAACATGCTGCCCATTGGAATCAGATTGGTTACTTGACTGTCCCCCAGATGTAGCATACTGTTGGCCTGGATCAGGTGTCTGGCTCCAAAGTATACTACTTGATAACTTTAGTCAAGTTGTTACTGTCATATGACAAATGGGGCTGATAAGAATAACAGAAACTTTTGGATAGGGTTGATGCAAGCATTAAGTTACAGAGATCAAAGAAATTAACATAACACCGAGCCTGGCACAGAGAATGTCCTTAAAAAAAAAAAAAAAGGGAAAATAAAATTAAAAAAAAAAAAAAACCTGCTCAGCTATATATAGTATATAGCTCTATATTTCCCTGTTCTCATTATTCTGGTTATTATCATTTGAAAAATTTTTCCCTTTTATATTTACTTATTTATTCAAAGCCTTAAAAAACTATATACACATAATCTACAGCTCATTTATTTTACTGGTTGCTTTTTCCAAATGTTTCTTTATGCCTGTCTTCTCTGATCATTTAAATTGTTTCTCTTGAGAGTATTCAATAAGTACTTGTTTGAATGAATGAATGTATGTATTGTAGGTTTCCTACTATACTATATAAGCACAGTATATGCATATAGTAGGTGGACATAAAAATAGTTTACTAATAGTACAGTACATGTTGGTCTACCTTGAATGTACAAATTACCAACATAACATCTTTGGGGACCCTGAGTGGAAATGCACGATCAGCAAAACTCTCTCTCTAACAGTGCATCAAATTTAACTCATCACACTTGGCAATCAACAACCTCAGCCCCAAATCCCTGCATGTGTCTCTGCACTGGTCCATGCAATCCCTAAACAGGAATGGAACACTGTGTTAGATAAATGAAAATTTGTACTAGTTAAGCCAGAAGCAATTCTCAGGCCCCTATGGATTCTAGAAGGCGCTTCAGTTACATTCCCGATTGCCCTAAAATAAATTCTTTATTAGCTGCCAACTATTACATTAGAGATTTCATGATGTGCTCCTGTCTCCAGAACACATTCTTGGACTTTGCCCAGCTTGATAACTACTTCTTTGATGACAGAGCTTTTGACATTGATATGAAAGGGATTCTACCAAGCATATGTAGAGTCTAT
Organism: Orcinus orca; assembly: GCF_937001465.1. NCBI lineage: Eukaryota > Metazoa > Chordata > Mammalia > Artiodactyla > Delphinidae > Orcinus > Orcinus orca. Next base: position 119,445,951 of record NC_064563.1, read on the forward strand.
CTTAATAGTCTATGTGGTGAACTCTTCATACATTGACAGAAAGGAGGAATTTCTATACTCATCCTGGCAACATGTCAAGAGCTATAAATTGGCAGTACTGAATTAGCTCATTAAACCTTTATATTTTCCTGAGTAATAATACCAGGCAAAATTTTTCTAATGTGAGAATATAGGCTTATTCATTTGGCATTTTGTATAGAGACAGAATCCAAGCTGTAGCCATTCAAATAAATATTATTCATAAATGCATACAGTTTTTTTTTGTTGTGTCTGCATACTATTAATTGGACAACATCCCACTTATTTCTACAAAAAAACTCCATTACATAATGGAATCTGAAGCATATATGCTAGGCTTAATTTGATGTATAGATTTTTTTTAACAGAATTTGGACTAGATTTCAAACTGAATCTGTTAAGTATAAACCACATACTGCCTAGAAAGTAAAGGGTTCACAACTACTTTCTCCCTATTATCAAGTACAGCTGTTTTTCCCTTCTAATCCTAGGATATAGACTCTTTCCACGACCATATCACCATGCCTTTCTACACACCAAAATTCCCAAATCGATTATTTAAAGTTTATATTTTAAGGTGAGTTGTCTCAGCTATTCAATAGCTAAAGACACTGTGAGACAGCCAGTTGCTTTCTCATTTTAAGAAGGGGGTCACAAATGGAAAAGACAAAGTAAAGAAACATAAAAATCAGTATAAATCATCCAGAAGTAATAAGCGGTTTGTAGAACAGACTGAATGCTGGAGCTGAGCTCAACCAGTTTTACCCTAAATTGTGGTTTTGGTATAATATCAAGAAGAGAGTAAGTTCAGATTATAATTTGGATATTCGTAGTTTTACTTCCTGCTACCCGCCCCCCACCCCAAAATAGCACCAAGCCCAACCTTAGTTTAGCTTTGTTGTTTTGTTTTTAACATCACAGTCACTTACCTTATTTGAAGACATACCAGTTAAAGGGAAAGAGAATTCCTCCCCCCACCCTCCAACCCTGCCAAAAAAGTAGTCTTAAGAATCATAAATTACAAGTTTCTAGAGGGTAGAAATCTGTATGTATGTGTATATATGTATACATGTATATACCATACATATATGGCTTTTTAGTGTTTTTGATAAATCAAGTTTTGAATACCTACTGAATATTTAATAAATGGCTTTCAAAAACCCAATGAGGAGTGAGTATAGAAACCCCTTTTTAGTGTGTGAAGTTGTATATCGTTTTTAAGGTACCAGTTCAGGACTTTGGATCTTTGATTTGATTTCTACATTGTAACTCTAGAATTGTCATCTTTCAGTTATTTTTCTTAAATTCTACTCCTGGACAAAGGTAACAGTAAGGACCAGCGAGGTTAAATGGCTGAAGCACAATATTAGATGAGGCCATAGGCCCTGATGAATGCTCTGGTCTCTGAACATGCAACGACCTTAAGATGTAATGTGCTTATTTTCTTTTCTTTTCAGGAATATTATCTCTTGTTTGGATGACCTTGGTTTCTTAACCAAACAAAAGTCTTTAACAGATAAAAGATCCCCAGTCTTAACTGATCAAGGTCACTATTTGATTCACATAATCTTTAATTGACTTAAGCAAACAGACCTTATTGTAAAGTCTCATAACTTTCTGAATTTCTATTTTGAAATTTTAATTCTTTATCAAGTAACAAAGCCTGTGACCATAGCTATATTTTACTTTCTTTATTCCTTTTTTTAATACTCAAGTAATTTTGAAGGTTGAAGGTTTGAATTTGAAAACTAAGAAGACAAAATTGCTCTAGATGGAGGCCTAATGTTAGCCATGATCCATCTTGAAGCAAAAAGTTGTAAACCCTTTGAAAATGTAGCTTATAATGTAAGTACTGACACCATCTTAACAATGGATTCATGAACCCCTATACTAAGATATCCAAGGTATTTCATTACTGTCAATTTATCTCACTTTTTAAAATTAAATAACCTATTCAAAAATCCTTATTTCTTTTTTAAGTTCCTGAACAAAATTTTCTTTGTGGAATTTGGCTAATGAATCTTCTCCTTGGAGTGGAGAGAGGTAGGGACTAATGGATACACACATACAGAAACTTGCACTCATACCTGATCAGGGTGGTGTGAGTCCATATATTTTCAGATCACACTTTTCACAGGTATATTCTGACTTTATAAAGGATATACAGCTCTTAAAACTATATTCTTTAAAATGGATCAGCACACTGCTTCCTGGGCAGTAGTTTTCCCCATTTTGATAAAACTGTGTATTCTATTTGTGAGTTAAATATAAACAACTTTTTCCTACCTATTTTCTAACATAAAGAACACTTCAAAGGAGATATGGGGATGTATGTCTGTGTATGGCTGATTCACTTTGTTGTAGGGCAGAGGCTAGCATACCATTGTGGAGCAGTTGTACTCCAGTAAAGATATTAAAAATAAATAAATAAACAAACAAAGAAACAAAACCCACAACTGCTGAGCTGTAAAAAAGAACACTTCAGGGCTTCCCTGGTGGCGCAGTGGTTGAGAGTCCGCCTGCCGATGCAGGGGACACGGGCTCATGCCCCTGTCCGGGAAGATCCCACGTGCTGCGGAGCGGCTGGGCCCGTGAGCCATGGCCGCTGAGCCTGCGCATCCGGAGCCTGCGCTCCGCGCAACGGGAGAGGCCACAACACTGAGAGGCCCGCGTACCGCAAAAAAAAAAAAAAAAAAAGAACACTTCAAAACTCTTTCCAATTTCCCCCCCATTTATCATCCAATACAAAATGCATTTTAGTAAGTATTATGTGAATTTTCAAAATCATATGGCAACAAATATGCTACATTAATAATAAATAGGTAAGTAAAATAAAATTTTGAGGTTAAAAGTGAAACAGTAAATTAGAATGAAAGTTAGACCAAAATGACTGTGGATAAGATATACTCAGGTCATAATTTCTAAGACTAAGAAAAGTCTATCGTGCTCAAGCATCAAGTTTTTCTTATCAAGTTCTTACATATACTTTGCTGATTTTCTCAAATGCTGTTTTTCAAATAGTACTAGAGAACATGAACAAAATTTTCAACAGAACTTAGTATGGCTGTTAAGCATACTCTTTGATTTCTGTATCTAAAACATACTCTCATTATCTTTTGAACTTATTGGAAAAAACACACTCATTTCAGGCTTAGCTTTGGAATTTACTCTTTAGTTGTAGGGAAGATAAGGTATTAAATCTATTTATTGCATACAGATGGAGATTAAATAATTTAAACAAATGAAAAACAGAAGTGGTGATTATACACAGTACAAAGAACACTCTACATTTTGCATGAATATTCATACTGTTCAGTTTCCAGATTCACAATCTCACATTATAAATTACTTTTGAACAACAACGTTGCTTTCTTTTTTCCTTACTGCACTACTTCCTACGTGAGTCTGCCACAATTTTCCAAGTTTTAAAATACTATAAATACATTCATATTTTTCTACAACTAAAACCGAAATTTAAATGATATAGTAAAAGTAGAGTGATAAAAATGATTTCCCAACATTAGAAAGATAAGATATAGCACCAATTAAAAAAAAAAAGTGTAACACCTAAAGTCATAGAATATTTTATTTCCAGTCTAATTTTTCAGGTACTTTGCTCATTCATCAAATAATATTTATTGAGCATCTATTAGGAGCAAGATTGCATGTTAACAAATATGAATCAAAGACAAAATTTCTCTTCAAATAACTTACAAAGTGGCAAACATATAAGACATATATATATATACATAAAAACTGACAAATGACTTCTAATCTAAATAAAATACCCTAGCATTCAAAATATGAAATATTACTTTCAGCACATGGTTGAGGGGCATTTGAACTTGTGGTCAGGGCTTCAGAAGCAATATCGTAAAAATGGACTTAGGCACCAGCACATAGTTAATTTTCTTTTTAACTTTTAAGGTTTAAAAAAACAAAAACAACCTACCTCAAATTCCAAAAAGCAGCTCAATAACTGTCAATATATTATACAGGTCCATGAAAATAAGTACATAATATCTAAACTAGCACCCTCTGAATATTCCTATGTCACTGCTTCAATGCACCATAAAGTAAAATGACATAATGCCATAGAATGCTCATGATACATTCTAACCCTTCACAGAGAGGGCGGGAGATAACCGCCAGAGAGGTTTTCTTTGCTTAGCAAAAACAGACACAGACAACCAGCTGCTGTAATTTATAAAAGGAAGCAAGTATGAACGTTCTGTGAAAGAATCTTTTGAATTGTCAAAAGTTTTGATAACTTCATGCTCTGTTGCCATAGTTTAACTCGTATCATAACTGAGATGCCTGAGTGAACCTGACAGACTCTTTGGGGAGATTTAAACGGAGTCAAGGTGAAAGAGTTGAGTGGGTCTTAATGACAGTCGGGGTTGGCTCCTCCCCTTAGCTTGAGCAGACGTTGCTATGATTGGCCAGTGTTTCTGTTGGGCCAGGGGTTTGTTCTGACAACCCCCTTTTGCCCTAGCTTCACCCATTTACAGCTTTTACACCCATTCTTCTATTTATACATATTTACCTCCCATTGTCATCTTTGAGAGTAGCTGTAAAAATAAAAATTTAGCTTAAAGTCTAATTTCCAATAGCAAATTTTTTTTAAAAAACGAAATAATTTTAAATTCCCTTTATGTTACATATATTGTACTTGTACATAATTGTACATATATGTTATATATATTGTAACAATATATATATACATATATTGACCATCTACAATGTAAACTTCTCTGTAAAGTTATGCTCACTGGAATGGAGCTGTTTACATCTTTTAGACTTTCTTCCCTGTGAGAGTAATTGAATGCAAAATAATTAGGTCCTTTAACCCTAATGAAGATGATGCCAGCAGTGTATTTAGGATTTCTGGTTAGTTTATCATGAATGCAAACTTATGATCACTTATGCTATGCTCTGAACGAATCAGATGAGACATCCACCTTCCCTTGAGGAGTTCATATATTGTGATTAAATAGAAATGCATGTGCCTGAGGGAAAACTTGCTGGCCTACTAACCTATATTTGAGATTCATGTTCATTGATGAGCTTAAAAATCCCTTGGTAGCCAACAATAATCAGCATTGTCTTCCAATTGTTCTAAGTCAGCTTACAAATACCTGTTTTGAGCTGCCAGGCCACATGCTGTCTGTTCCACTCCTCATAGGCCACAGTTATTCACTGATCTAGGATGCTTCTCCCTGGCCCTGGCCCCCTAACCCCTTCTCTCAGAACGGTGGACTCTGTTAATACAACAAAAATGGAAATTGTCACTGTGGGCAGGTTGCCATATGGAGGTTGACAACTGCTCAATCAGATTAAGACAAATGCACCTAGGCACTGTGAGTGCAAAAAAAAAAAAAAAAAAATTATTTCAGAAGAAAACTCTGTTGTTTTGTTATTATTACTTTTCCCAGGATTTTTAGAAATAGAACATCTCTTTTGAAGATTGTTCTGTAAAGCAGATAAGCTTGAATCAGTATTGATATAAAGCAAATTTTAAAAGGTAGAGAAACCATCTTTAAAATTTTGTTTTGAACCTTGACCCTGTTTGCTTCTGGCCATAGTGTTTAATTTAAGAAGCCTCATTCTCCCTTTCTACCCCACCCAATATATACAAATACTTCTCCTAGGTATTCTACAAAATAATAAAACCACTACTTCTAGAAAGAAAATAATGTTGAACAATTGTAAACTACTGTTTTTAACCACTGCAGAATATGCCAAGAGGAAAGTTAACAGAGTTGTGCAACTGACACAACCATCAGTAGCCAAGCTCATGAATAAATAAATATTTACAACATGTACATATGCATATCAAGGTAAAGCTACTTTGCAGGAACTCAGAATCTGCGGAAAATATTCATGCAATGCATAGACAGTGACAAAAAGCGTCAGTAAAAAAAGAAAAAAATGTAAAGAACAGTCAACGTGTTTAAAGTTATTCAGCAACTTGCCTGACCTTCTTAAAATACATAAGACTCTTTTAACAATAAATAAAAAAATGTTGCTATGATTGCTTATTCCTAACTTGACTGAGTCATATCATCATTGCACAGCAGAGCTAGCAAATTTCTAGCTGAATAGTTAGTGTACATTGGAAAAAGCAGTAATATGTTCAAAGATGAAACATTTCAGACCTGATTTACAAATGAAATCCAGTGCATCTGTATTTAAGGCTGTGTGCCATGAATAAATGCCTAGGAACACATGCCCTTTGAAATAGAACTTTCTGACTAGGTTAACAATTTTTCTAAAATCTTGCAGCTATCTAACTTTCTCACTGGGTAGCTAAGGTTCCAAAGTCTACTGCTAAAGTTTATCACAGGAAATGATACTTGTACATGGTAGAACTGCCTACTGTCTTTGAAAAATGTACATAGGAAGTACAAGTTAACACTCCTGACATCCCCTAGAGTTGATAACACCATACATCTCTAGATCCCAAGCCACCAAAAAGCTGCCATGCAGGCTAACATAAATAACAGCTTGCAGTTTGCAAGGGGAAAAAATCCATTGATAACACCAGGAAATACAGTAACGTGATGATATAATATACAAGGCCCAACTCCTTGGGGCTGCATCTGCACTAACCCATCGAAGCTAAGTGCCTGTTGGAACTTTTCCCTCAAAGGTACAGTAGGTGGAAGATTTGTAATATCTTTAATGCAACAAAAGGAGACACAGAAAGATCAAATGAAGGGTCTCATGTATTTAGAAAATCCTGCTGAAATGCTGTGATAAATTATTAAAACTTCTTGTTAATGTTCATGCTTTTCTTTAACCTCACATTGGAACATTGACAGCCAAGCAAAGGTGGGCAGACCCAGAAAACATTTCTAGAACTGAGATAAAAATATTAGGTGAAAAGGATGCTTCCGCAAAGCAAAATCCTCAGATGTCTCTCATCAAGATTTTCCCCCGAAACATGTACACACTGTCCGGAAAGTCTCTCCTGAGATATTTCTGCAGCATCATTTTGGCTTAGAGCGTTCACAGAACAGGTACCCTGATAACTTGTGTTTAGTATAAACAAATGGCACTCAGGTAAAGCAGAATCAACTGAACTTTATAAAAAAGCAGGTCCAAAGTCTCACAAATTCTCTCTCACCTCATAATAATTTTTCAACTGCAGAAGAAAATGGATTACAACACTCTGAAGTATTGAAAAGCTTGTTCTCGTTCAGCTGATTTTTTTTTCAATAAAGTTAATGCAATTTATCTTTATTAATACATCAACACTGATGGAGTCAGCTAGAAAATTAGTGTTGGCAGCACCGCATTTCATAACATCCCTCTGATCATTTCACAAAATCTGCTAACAATTCAGGGATCTGACATAGAACCCATTTCTTTTCTAAAATAATGAAGCTTCCTAAGGATAACACATATATCCTTGCACTAGGGCAACACGCATCTGGCTCTATATCCTCCCTGCTGCAAACAATCCTCGTAATGCTTTGCAAGCCCACAAAACCAAAAATTCCGAAAATATATTTATAACAATAACAGAGAAAAACTCCTCTTCTTCCTAGCCACCTACCACACACATCCTCCTTCTGGAAATAAAAATCTGATTCCGAACAGAAGCAGTTCCTCTACCTTTAGCTGTCTTCAAGTTCCCATTGACTAGCCTTGCTAACTCCATTTAGATCTTTAACACAAAACTTTCATCACTTACCCCCTTTCCAAGGTTTTCCTTTCCAGGGGGTCCGAGTCAGCTTGCTCAGAGTTGGTCCAGAGAAAAAGAGCATCAAAATGAAGAGAAGTTCAAGCCTAGTAATTTTCCCCACTTTCTCTGATGATAACATTTCCACAAGTTAATTTCACAAAATTTCTCACATCCTCTTCCCTCCCAGTTATTAAAATAGCATTAATCATTGAAAAACCTGAGGTAGGTGTTGTATTGCCATCTTTAACAGCTGAAGTAGCAGCTCCCTGCTGTAGCCCTGAGCCAAGCTACATTTCTCACGATCCAGCTCTTTCAGCCCGCAGTCAGCACTTCTCCTGCTCCAGGAGCTATAAAATAATTTCTGATCTCCACTTTGCTTTCAGTGTGAATATATTCCTCAGCGTTCTGGGAGAGCTTGATTGAAAATGATAAAAACAGTAATGTCTGCGTCCAGCAGAAAAGAGAAGAGATGTCAGGATTGTGTGAAAAAGATGAGAAGCAGTTGCACTGACAGCTTTCAGGCTGCTGTGTGATCCTAATAGCCGTGCAACCAACCAAATTGCTCTTTTAAGAGTAATAAGGCTTCAGTGAAAGCCGGTGTCACTACCACTTGGGTGGGTAGTGCTGGGCTTGAAAATCACCCAGGAACCGCCACAGATAACGACTGCTTCAGTCCCACTTCAGAATATTAAGGGCTGAGCAAAATATAGTATGCACAGAGGGTAGTTAATCTATTGTGTGAATAAAGGAGGATTCCAGCAATGTAGTAGGGAAAGACGCTGAACTTAAAATCTATTTAATTTTTCCTTCACTTCACCTCGTGACATTAAAAGGGGATTGCATCTGCACTAATTATTCATAAAAAGTCTGAAATATTTATTAGAAGAGCATCAGTGTATGATTTTTATCCCAACAATAAAACCCACAGGGCAAGTTCTCAATAGTTTCAGTTCTCTTCTATATTAACGTCAGTTTATTTGGGCATTTCTGTGCCACCCAAATGAACCCACCATGAACGCTGTAAGCAAACTTTTGGAAATACCAACACAGACCCTCTCAGGGCTGTGCTAATCACACTTTCAGGGCAACATTTTTTTTTTTATTTGTTTGTGTACATCACCATGGAAATACAGAAAGCTCTCCAAGTCTCTCAGTCTTTTGTAATTATATTTGTGAAAACATTACTGATCACAAGGTGTGGTTATAATTAACATCCAGGCACATGACTGCCCTCGATAAAGAGGTGGGTGTAGGCAAATCAAATAAAAGCAATTTGGTCTGTACTGCCTGAAGTGAATTCGCATGATCGAGACATTCTGGCCAATATTTGAAATCTGTCTTAGTATTATCTATATGGTCACTTATTCCTTTAATCAGTGAGCCACAAGGCATGAATTATGCATTTATGTACTTTAAGGTAATCAATTGCTATATAATGATGACTGCCAATTTTATGACGTTACCACTTTCAAACTGGGTAATAAATTGCCTTTTTCAGATCATGTTATTGGAAGAGGTACTTTTAGAAGGATAATTTATCTTGGTAAGATTAGCTATATGAAATTTGAAATGACAGTTCTTAAAATTTGCTTTTATATAAAGGAAACAATGTTTGTCAAAGATATTATATGGGATACACAAAACAAATTCTCAGATTATTCCTTAGTTTAAAAACAATAATCAATTTGTATTCAACTTTTAATTAATTTGAAAACTTCTGAGGGAAGTGAGAAAAGTTCGTATCATGCTTATTTTATAAACAGTGAATTTAAATTTGTATGTCTCTGTATACTTTAAAATGGTAAGTTTAAATTTAAGTTGGAAATAGATTTTCTGTTACCAGTCATTCTTAATTTTTTTTAACCTCATTCTTTCCTCTGTCCTCATAAGCATGTAAACAGATGTTGCAGATGTTGGTAAAATGAATTGGCCAACTCCCTCACCATCACCTTCTGAGGAAGGTTCTAGAACCAAACTTATTTACTGTCTACTGACTCCATTCCTCTTGAAAGAAAGAACATAACCTTTCATAATTAGTGAGTTCTTTATTTTTCAATTACCTGGGCCTTAGGTTGAACAGGAAAATATCAAATGGGTTTTAACATGATAAAAAAGTTAGAGATGTACAATATTTCAGAAGGGCCTGACCAGAATGGGGTTAATAGGAAAAGCACTCTTTCTTCAATATGTGATATAGTTGGCTGGGTTGACCCTAAGAAAATGTCAAGGTTAGATTTTCAAAATTTGCTTCCTTCTTCTGGTGACCCCCAGTCAACACCAGCTCACAGCTCTCTCTGGTGGAGAAATTAAACTGGGATTGGAGGAACCAAATCACCATTGCTCACGGAGGGAAAGCCATTCCCCTCTAGAACTCATCTGGCTGACGTGTGAAGTACTAAAGCTTTCTACACACTAGAATGAATAAGAGGAAACCTCAAATGGGTGGGAGTACCAAAGAGAATGAATAGGGGTGCAGTTTGAGGAAAAAGAAATATTGAGTGGAAGGGCCAGTTCACATGAGACAAACTTCTACACAGGTGCGAGTGTCAAAACACCTTAAATTAATATTGATACTAAATTAGCTAACTAATTACAAGTTCTAAGTACTTTACATGAATTAACTCATTTAATTCTTACAAAAACCTAATGAAGTAGGACTAACGATCTCCATTTAGTACATTAAAGAAACTGAGGCACAGAGAAATTAAGTCACTTGTTTGAACTCAAATAGCTCAGCTCTGAGCCTTTGGAAATCCCCGTGCTATGCTCTCTGCTAAACTGCACTCTCTGTACTCTTAACCCTTTTGAACTAGGTGGCTCTGAAGTTACATCTTTATATAAAAGAAGAGCAAATAATGATTGCCCACTCAACATATGCCAAGTCCTATGTGTAAAGCACTAATTACATGCTTTACAGGTTTTAGTTGTTTCATCTTCACAACAACCTTGTGAGATGAACGCATTATTCATACTTTACAGATGATTCCTTGTTCAGTATCACATACTGAGTGAAAGACAGAGCCAGAATTGAATACTGCGTGGTCTCAGAGTTTGCCATTCTGTTTCTGTTTTCGAAAGTCTGGTGCATGGGTCTGGGGAAACCAGACAGGATCCCAGAGAGGCTGGGAAATGAGAGAACTGAGGGGGCTCTTATGGTATCTGTGACATGGAATCTTCCATGGGTTGTTGGCAGCTGCAGAGAGGTCTAGGATTGAGAAGGTTCCAGAGAAAGTCCCCTGAGAGAGGCAAAAAGAATAAACTTCCTCACCACCTGCATGTTCTCTACGGAAAACACGAGGAAAGAGAAGACCCCAGGGAGACCTGACTTATGGACAGTTACGATAAAACCTAATAAATGTTTTAGTGTAGGCCATAAAAAAAATTGTCAGGAAGACTGCAGAGAGAGAGAGTTCTATAAAGGTGGTATATACAGTAGTCCCTCTTATCCACAGGGATGTGTTCCAAGTACCCCGGTGGATGCCTGAAACCAGGGATAGTACTCTACCCTATATATGCTATGGTTTTTTTTTTCCTATACATACATACCTGTGATAAAGTTTAATTTATAAATTAGGTATGTTAAGAGATTAAGAGTAATAACTAATAATAAATAGAACAATTATAAAAATACACTGTAATAAAAGTTATATAATTATGGTCTCTCGCAATTTAAAACTTATGAATTGCTTATTTCTGGAATTTTCCATTTAAAATTTTTGGACCACAGTTGACCACTGGTAGCTGAAACCACAGAAAACAAAAACATAGATCAGGGGTGGGGATGATACGCTATTAAAACAAAGTGCAAGGAAAGATGGAAGAAAGACGTGATTCAGCAAGGATATTCCAGGCAGAGAAGTTGGCCTTTTGACTGAGAATCAGGTGATAGCATATATTTTAGGAGTAGGTCAGGGCAGGCAAGAGGCACAGCATAATCCAGGCTGAGGGAATAACATGAGTGTGGTCACAGAGATGCAAGAAAGCCTGAATCCTTCCAAGAATTGCCAGGAAGACAGCATGGCTGCAATATCTGAGCGTATGAGTGAGTAGCGGGAGATGAGGTAGGAGCTAGATTAAAAATTTTTAATATGTTTATTACCAAAGGTCTTAGGCTTTTCCCTCAGTGATAGCAAGTCAATAATGCATTTAAATCAAGGAAATTACATAAACCAAGATGAATTTTCAAAAAAAACTCTTTGGCTGCAGTATGGTGGAGAGTGAAATTGGAAGCAGAAAAACCATTCCAAGCAAGATATATTTTCAAACTGAACTAAACCAGTGGGACTAAATAGGAAGAGACTAATCTGAAATAAATTATAAGATTTAGTATCATAATTCATTAATTCAACATTTAATAACCACATATTCTGAGCCAGGCAAAATGCTAGATATTTTAAGATGAATAAGACAAAGGTTAATAAGGTAATTAACAAAGGTTAATTACCAAGATGCTTATATCCTTAAGAATTTGGGGACTAAATAAACACAGGGAGGAATGGAGAGAGCCACTGGTCCAGTGTCTCTCTCTTCTTTAGATATGTCTTTATAAATTAGATTTTGTCTGACCTACTAACATTTGCTCCAACTTTGACAGTATTAAGCAAGACTTAGTTATCTTAGCAATTACATTCATTTTTATTCTAATACAACTGTTTGTTCTATTCTAATAACATTCCCTAACTTCTTGATATTTATGCTCAACAAATACCATCTTATCTTTTATTTATTTTCTTAACAAGGATATAATCTCACTAATCTCTGATACTAGGTAATAATGGTGTAATGTCAGCTATCCTGCTATGTTTTAAATTATTGAAAATGTATAAAACCTCTCTTACTGAGTTTGCAACCAAAAAGTATTACTAAGCATTGGAAAAGAATTAGCGGATTTTTGTGTCAACATATTTTCTTTATCTCACAGATTATACTCTCTCCATGAGGTGTGATTGCAGACCAAGGAGGTCACGTTTCCGAAAATTCTGTGAGTTTGGTCACTAGGTAACTAGGGGGTTCTTAATGCAGGGCAATTATACCTTTTCCCCAGGTGACATCTGGCAGTGTCTGGAGTCATATGTTGGTTCTCACAAGGAGGGGGTGAGAGGATGTTACTAGCCTATGCCGGCTAGAGGCCAGGTGTGCTGCCACTATCCTATGATGCACAAGACAGTCCTCACAACAGTGAACGACCTGGCCAAAAATGTCAATAGTGCCAAAATCGAGAAGCTCTGAGGTATCCTCAGCTTGTCTGACTACAAGGTGATGATTCTTCTAGCCACTTGTTTTGCTTAAGTATATTCAGAACAAATGCTCTTCTTGACTGAAGCTCACAAGGGAACCACAGAACACTTCTAACCAGGGTGCTCTCCTACAACACCAGTGTAAGATGTCCTATTTGTATCCTTATGCTTAAAAAAACGCTTTGCATTTCTCTTATTATAATTCACTTACAAGGAATCACTCATCTCCCTGAACTCCTTATATCAGGCTAAAGAAATGGTGGATTTACTTTGCTGGAGTGCTGAAAGGGGCCCAGTGATGCACGGCTATATCAGTAAAAATCATTCTTGTCTGCAAAATTCTGTGTCTCTCTATTTCTCAAAACGCCAGAAAAAATCACTGGGGCAAACTTAGCTGCCTGGCTCTCCAACGACTTTCCCTCTTATTGACCTGACAATGATCTTTCTTTATTAACTACAGGTTACACTATCATTACTATATTTTATATACTCTATTACTAAGCCATCAGAAACGTTTAGCTGGGATTTAATCAAGAAGAGAGTTGTAAATTAGCCATAGCATTAGCTTGATAACTCTTGACAGACCACAGATAAGTTCATTAATACATGCATACATACATATATACATACGTAAAGAGTTGTCATTAATTACTTTGTTATTACTCTCTAATTCTTCAGCATTCTATTTTGACTACACAAGCCAAAATACAGATCTGAATGTTTCAATGCTATATTAGAACACATTTTAATCCTTTGTCTTTATCATGTTTTCCTTAAGCAGAAACAATGAAATTGGGCTCATCCCTTCTATCTCAGTTCACTGTAAACACAAATCATTCCACAGGCTCAATAAGAGAAACATCCCTTGGATTTTGTACAAATTACTGTGACATATAATATATACTAATTTTATCTCCAAGGTCAAACAGGTTCGGTTACATATGTACCAGTTCAAATGTACATATGTATAAACACGACAGTTATGGTCTGGTTGAGAAATCAACTCTGGTTAACTGAAATACGTACTTAACTAAAAGAAAAAAACATCTGTTTTCACCGCTCTTCAGAAATATTTCGAAAGCTTTTCATTCCTCTTTTGTTTGCCAGTGGTTTCTGCAGAGTGAATATCTCTGAATCCCTCTGATTTAAGACCCTGCAGTACCCAAGGATCACTGGGCTGCAGGAACATCAGTTATGCTATTAGCCCGCAATTATAAGAGATGACAAAGTAGGGCTGACTCTGTAAAGAGATCAGAGCAAACTGATCTTTCAAACTTTCAAATGAACTCCTAATACTGCATTTCGTCTTTGTTATTGTTCCCTTTCATTTCAAAATTCAAGTGGAGCCTTATATGTCTTTATTTAAGGGTTCTAGTTGTGGTCTTACTACATAATATGCTCTTAAAAACTTCAACTGAGAAAGGCAGCTTGATATCTTGCTCTACATAAGCTCGTTTTGAAGAGTGATTCTCTTTTTATTTTTTTAATAGGTCCCAGTAGTTGACTGTGTGCCAAGACTTGTCAGCGTCCCAAAGGGGAGGATCTCCGTCAACACCTAGATTTAGGCTAATTGGAAGCCCTGAAGAGTGATTCTAAATGTTGGTGGGTCCACTTGAGTCATCTGGAGACATTATGTGGCCAAAGCTAACTACAAACAAGGTAGTTTTCATTCTGGGTAGACATGTGAGTAGCCAAAATTTGGGGGTTACTTTCTTTTTAGAAAAGGGGAGTTTATTAGGCCACAACTCTGTGGTTTTAATTCAGTAAGCTATGTGTGGGAGCTGGGCAAATGTGTTTTGAAAAAAAACTCCTCCATGTATCTCTGATATGCTACTCCAGTGTTCAACAACTATCTTGAAAAGAAAAGCTTATCTATGCTTGCTACTCAGTCCATTATGTTTATATAACATATTGATAAAAGGAAATTAGACTCAAATTTAAAATTAAAATTTAATGTTTGGGGAATTCTCAGAAAAATTAATTTCCAGACTATGCTAACTCATATTTAACCTAAATTTCAAATGATTACATGTCTGTTCTGTAAAGAAGGTGGAATATGGGTCCTGGAGAGCCATCCTAGTGATTGTCTAGAGAATAAGCCTTGGAATCTAGTCAAACATGCCGAACGTATAATATATACTTTTTCTTCATCTGAGGTATTTTCTTGGGCTTATGTAAAGTTCATTAAAAGGACAGTGCTAGAAAGCTTGCCATGGTCCATTGGCTATATGCTATGCTACATCTATCACATAAAACGTTTCATATCTATAGGAGATATCAACAGGATGTTTTTAAAAGAAATATTATTGCTTTTTAATATTTGTACAATAAATTTACTCTAACATGAGATATTCTTTCCCTCAAAAATATGAAATCAAAATAGTCTTTCTAGATGAACAGCTAGAAAGTCACTAAATCACAGTGTTGCCGAGTCCCACGAGGATATCAGTGGAGTACGTATTAATATATATGGTTGAATCTGCTCTGGCTCTCCCCAGAGTGTTCTTGAGACTCCAGGAATACTATAGTGTTGGTTTAATTTCGAGCTAAATGGTAGAGCTCCTGAGAATAAGTGCCTAGGTTGTGAATGTTGAAGATGCCAGATTTAACTGTCGCAGAACTAACTTTGATTTTTTTGAAAAAAGCAAATAAACTGCAATTCTCATGTCATTTACAAGTTGAAAAATGGTGTAAATTTGAAACAAATTGAAAGTAATATTCAAGAGATGTAAAACTGAATATTTTTGCAATGTCTAACTACCTGCTATGACAAATTCTTATTATCAATTAGGAATTGCTGAAGGATTAGCTGTAGGTTTATCGTACAGTTATATATCAGTATAGAGTTACGTTTTAATTGTCACAGACAAAAAAAATGACAGTCGTATAAAAAATAATTTATTTTTTTCTCATGAAAAAGTCTGGATAAAGACAATTGAGTGTTGCTCGAAGAAGTTCTGAGACATTCAGGCTCCTTTTAACTTTTTTATCTAACTTTACTGAGGTAGGGTTGACAATTAAAATTGTATATTTTTAAGGTGTACAACTTGACGATTTGATGTATGTATACATTGAAAAATATTCACCATGAGCAAGGTAATTAACATATCCATCATGTCACAGTTACTTTTTTTGTGTGTATGTGGTTAGAACACTTAAAATGTATCCCCCTATCTTGTTTCTTCAACAGGTATGGTCTCCATTTTCAAGAAAACTCAGGATTCAAGAAGTTCTCTCCATCTGCAGCTATCAAGTCATCAGGAAGGAGGACTAGCTAAAGGATGGGGGGAAACTGACAGAGGCGGAAGCAACTATCTCAGAGAAAGATTTAGGAAAATGGCCACATGCCACTTTTGCTTACCATACACTGGCCATTTTTCTGTTTAAACTAGCTCTAAAGAAAGCTGCAAAGTGAATTCTCTATTCTGGCTGCCATGTTACCAGCTAAAATTTGGGGTTCCATCACTTTGAGAAAATTGGAGAATAGGTTTTGGGGAAAAACAATTGTTTTTCTCTGACGTGGCCCTCTAGCATGAAATATTATGACAGATGATAGATCTTCAAAAAAACTTTTTAGTAGTAGCTTTTATCTACTAACCCAGTGACACTTATTACTTTAGAGGCTTGAAATATCACATGTAATGAGATCAAGTCTATAATAAAACTAGCTTATAGTTTATAAACTTACAGCTTATAGACCCATAGAATCTCATAGTCAGATTAGGCTGAAAAACCACCTAGTTTGTAAAGAACAAAGTGCAAACATTCTACACCAGTTGTGTCTTAGTTTTTGCTTAAATACTTCAAGTAAAAAAATATATATATTTTTAAAAGACCATTCTTGCATTGAGCTCAAATGTTTTAGATGCTCTTAATTTCTAATAATTCATTCTAATACTACCCTTCAACACAATGCCAAAAAATATTTCCTTTGTTAATTAAGACAATTCTTTGAATATTAGGAAAGAGCTGCTTTTGTCCCTTGAGTCTCAATCCCACAATCACCTTCAGGCCAAATGACCTGTTTTTCATGAACACAAATTTCAGTTTCATTATCATCTAAGTAATCTCCTTCCTTTGGATTTCTGGATGCTATTAAGTCAATCTTAACATCTGATTCAACAGTATTCATTCATACTAAAGCACAAGACATTCTTCATTTCTTCTTTCTTCCTAATTCAAGTTGAACTAGACATAACAGAAGTGGTCTGTCAGCTGTTCCCAGTACCCTCTCCCTTCCTGTCCCCACCCACCTCGTTCCCTTTGCTTAGATGGAGAGCATGTCATATGACAAAAACGTGGCTCCCAATTACTTCTACAGTTCATTTGTCCTGTATCCTCTAGCATTAAGCCTAATGATTTTGACAAGAAAACCATCACCTGGCTCTATTTCCTTTTCTGTTGTATTTCAATTTAACAAAACAATGGGGACTATTCATCAGCCTCTGAAATTTCCAGGAAGAGGCCTTCATTTTTTGCTTTTACTTTAAATCATTTAAACTATTTTAAAACAACTGAAAATAATATTTTAAATAATTATGCTTAATAGTAAAATTTATATACACACATTGATGTATTAATATACATATATATGCATATGTGCATTACATAAGCACTAAGGCCTAAGTGGGAGAATTTGTTAATCACCCTTAACAGCAAAATAGGTTGCCATTAGTCAAGCCTCAGGTTAATTAATTCACCAGATAATGACTGATATAAGTCCTAGCGCTTCCTTCCTAACTGCTTACTGTTCCATCCAGAAGACATGCCCTCACTGAGCAGCCTGGTTTCTGCTTCTGCGGATGCTGAATTTTAGCACTAGATCTGATAACCATTTTCTTGGAATAAAAGATATGGAATGTAATTTTTCTTTGACATAGACCTATTTAAAGTTGGTTAGAATAGTGGGACCACTTAGGATTGAACAAATGAACAAATTAGGGAGCAGCTACAGCCTGCCATCGAGGCTGAAGTAGATTTCTTCTAAGTAATAGCAACCAACCATTCTAGGCAGGAAAATCTGTATCACTGCAAGCATGACATTCTCATCAGATCCACCTGATGAAGTGAGTCACTGAAATGTTTCTTTTAGGTAATGTGAATGTCTGACCTTGTGTCAGTAGCTCCATTTGTGCCCTTGGTTAAGTGTCATTTAGCAACTCACTCCCAACTGCTTAAGGAGCATGTAGGGAAGACAGAAATCAAAACTTTAAACACCAACTTTCAAATATAGCTGGCATCTTGTCTCCAAACTCCAGACTCATATATCCAACTGCTTATTCAACATCTACACTTGGATGTGATAGTAGTGAGAATTTAGGATGATTCCCATGACTTTCACCCTTTCATCTTCTCCTACTCCCAGTGTTACTCCTCTGATGCTGTTCTTGTATTATAAAAAGAAAAATTATATGAGTGAAACTAATCAAATCACAAGAGATCTTTAAAAGCAGAGAGCTTTCTCAAGCTGGCGGCAGAAGAGGAATGCAGATGGTGAAGTCAGAGAGATGAGTCAAGAGAAGAATTTGATGGAGCATTACTGTGATGAAGATGGAAGGACCATGAACAATGACTAGAGGGTGACCCCTCTCATAACAACCAGCAAGAATATAGGGACCTCAGTCCTACAACCACAAGGAACTGAGTTTTGCCAACAACCTGAATGAACCTGGAAATGGATTCTTTCCCAGATTGTACAAATAAGAGCCCAGTTTGGATAGATCCTTGATTTTGGCATTGTGAAACCCTAAGCAGAGAACCTGTCTGGACTTCTGACCTAGAGAAATGTGAGCTAATAACTGGGTGCTATTTTAAGCTGCTAGGATAGTGGTAATTGTCATGCATCGATAGACAAGTAATACAGAAGTCTAATAAGTATCTCAAATTCAGCCTGTTGAAAAAACAGCTCCTGATATTTCCTCTCAGTCATGTTTCTGTAGGCTTTTCCTTGTACTTAATGGCAACTTCATACTTCCGGTTGTTCAGGCAAGAAAACCTGGAGTCATTCTCAAATCCTCTCTTTCTCTCAAATCCATTATGAAATCCATCTCAAATTTGTTGAATCAATGTCTATAAAATATCCAGAATCTAATCAGTTCCTGGTCTTCCCACTACTCCCACCCTCACCTGAGACATTAACATCTTTCACCTTTCATTGCAAGACTCAAATAACAAGTCTTCCTACCTCAACCCTACCCCACCTTCTTCCTACATATTTTGTCAACACAGGTGACAGAATAATCTTTTAAAAACTTTAGTCATATCACATCTTTTCCCAAAACTCTGCATAACCTCCATTTAACTCAGAGTAAAAGCCAAAGCGCAGGCGATGACCTGGAACATCTTTCATGATCTGTCCTTCCCCTGTCCAGTTTGAGCTCATCTTTTCCTATTCTCCTTTTCACTCACACTGCATCAGCCATCTGGCTTTGTTAACAGTCAAAGGATCATGTCAAAGACGACGTTTTTGCCTTAGACAGTTTGTTCTAATTGCCTCTATATCTGTAACTTCAGCTTCATCAAATCCCTCACTTCCTTCAGGTTTTTGCTTAGACTGTGCTTTCTCAATGACAGGTATGCCTACAATCCTTGAAGATGATCACCATTCTCACTCCAAGCACTCTAGATCTCTCTTTTGCTACTCAGATTTTTTCTTTAATTTTCCCATAACATTCATTAATTTTCAACATGCTATTTACTTTACTTCTTTACTGTGTTTTGTATTTGTTTCCCATCTCCCCCTAAATAGAATGTAAGCTCCTTGAAAACAGGCATTTTTGTTAGTTTTGTTCACTGATGTATACGTCTAAAGCACCTGAATATTTATTTAGCATACAAAAGAAACTCAGTAAATATTTGTTAAATGAAAGAATGAAGTGCAAGCACTTTGGGACACTGATGAAAGAAGAATATCATCTATAGATCTGAGGCTCTAGGTTGCCCCTGGCAGAGGCATGTTCAAAGGGACACTGAATAATTATAAGGAAACAGAGTTGCCTTGAACACATTAATCTAGCCATAAACCTAATTTAAACAATAATAACAAAGTTTGATACTGCATCTTTCTGGGAATTTTCATGATAGGATAGAAAGAATATGCATTCCTGGCTCTATTGCTCATCAGCAGTGAGACTTTGATTAAAATTTTAATCATTCTGTGTCTAATATTCTTCATTTTTAAAATCAAGATAACAATATATATCCTAGGGGGTTATTTTGAAGTTAAAAGAGACCACAGATTAAAAGTGCCTGGCAAGGCGTATACAGTCTAAGAATATTAGGTTTCCCCCATTCTGTGCATTCTTTAACTTCAGATTGTTGAACAACTGCCAAGGGGTTGAATTCATCTAAATGATACCATCTGGGTCCTCCCTGGTGGCACAGTGGTTAAGAGTCTGCCTGCCAATGCAGGGGACTGGCAGGCAGACTCTTAACCACAGGTTCGAGCCCTGGTCCGCGAAGATCCCACATGTCGCGGAGCAGCTAAGCCTGTTTGTCACAACTACTGAGTCTGCGCTCTAGAGCCCATGAGCCACAACTACTGAGCCCACGTGCCACAACTACTGAAGCCTGTGCGCCTAGAGCCTATGCTCCACAACAAGAGAAGCCACTGCAATGAGAAGCTGGCACACTGCAACGAAGAGTAGCCCCCTGCTCGCTGCAACTAGTGAAAGCGTGAGCTCAGCAACGAAGACCCAATGCAGCCAAAAATTAAAAAAAAAAAAAAGATACCATCTGAATCCATGTCATTTATTTTAGAGAGTTTTATAAATACTTTCCCTCATCCTGATTCCAGAATGGGACTCAGAATAATATTCCTAGAGACATAATTTAGAGACCTCACCCCTACCTCCAGAGTCTTAGTTTGGAACCTCAAATTCCCTGGGTCTATACTTGATCCAAACTGATACGACATACTTCCCTCTGATCTCCATTGATTTCTGTCCCTCTACATTTTCCCTCTCCTCTTTACTTCCTCTCCTACCCTTGTACAATCCAACCTAAGTCATCTTTGAAACTCCTATAAAGAACCTGGACTAGGTGTTTGCACAGAGCATTATTCACTTAGGAAGTGACCCACACTTCCAGTTCCTCTGGGATGGCATGTCTTGGAGAATACTGTATTATCTCAGGGATTTTATTCCTATGTTTCAGGTCTGGGATTAGTGAGGATTTTTTCCAGCGAGCATTAACTCCAGTCTCTGATGGTCTCCACCTGGGGTCAGTACCTTAGGTACATCTTAAACCACAGCTGCCCTGTGGGAAAAAAGTCAGACAATCTATGTGACTACCTCTTCCCCTTGTATCTGCTCTTCTTTTATGATTATTATCCTTTTAAAAAGTATATGTTAGGGTTTCCCTGGTGGCGCAGTGGTTGAGAGTCCGCTTGC
The DNA here is from genome assembly GCF_937001465.1 of Orcinus orca. Taxonomy (NCBI): domain Eukaryota; kingdom Metazoa; phylum Chordata; class Mammalia; order Artiodactyla; family Delphinidae; genus Orcinus; species Orcinus orca. The sequence goes on from NC_064563.1 coordinate 119,467,286, forward strand.
CGATGCAGGGGACACGGGTTCGTGCCCTGGTCCGGGAATATCCCACATGCCGCGGAGCGGCTGGGCCCGTGAGCCATGGCCGCTGAGCCTGCGCGTCCGGAGCCTGTGCTCCGCAACGGGAGAGGCCACAACAGTGAGAGGCCCGCAAATCGCAAAGAATAAAAAAAATTAAAAAATTAAAAATAAAATGTTATAGCATTCAGAAAGAAATTAGAGCCCTAGCTTGAAACGCTATTTCTTTTCTAAACACACTCCTTCATTTGTTTATGTTTTTCTCACAAGGTCCCTTTGGGAATTAAATATATATTTTTTAACGTTTGTCTCAAGTGGGATATTTTTTAAAAGGTAAGAAATTGCTTTTTTCTTTCTAAATCACTTTGATCTTTTTTTTCTAAGTACAATTCCTAAAGCTGAAGTTATAAACATCATTTCCCTCCCTGGAAAAAGGTAATTAGGCATCATTTTAAAAAGAGTACAAGTATGCAGTAAGTGACATACCTTGACACATGGGCATAGTTCTAGGCATATGGCACTGTGCTGTGGCATAATTATACAATGAGGAATTTCCATATGATAAAAATTAACATTTGGGTGGGCCAATAATGTCTCTCTCTGGGTTTACAGAGGTTGTCAGGGAGACGGAGTGTTCAGTACAAGTGTGGCACGACTATAGAAGGCATTTTTTTAATAAATTTATTTATTTATGGCTGCCTTGGGTCTTCGTTGCTGCACGCGGGTTTTCTCTAGTTGCGGCGAGCGGGGGCTACTCTTTGTTGCAGTGCACGGGCTTCTCATTGTGGTGGCTTCTCTTGTTGCGGAGCACGGGCTCTAGGCATGTGGGCTTCAGTAGCTGTGGCCCATGGGCTCAGTAGTTGTGGCTCACGGGCTCTAGAGCGCAGGCTCAGTAGTCATGGTGCACGGGCTTAGGTGCTCCGCGGCATGTGGGATCTTCCTGTACCAGGGCTCGAACCCTTGTCCCCTGCATTGGCAGGTGGATTCTTAACCACAGCGCCACCAGAGAAGCCCTAGAATGCAATTTTTAGAAGAGGATTTAGGGTAGGCAGCCTCCCCAGTTTGGTGCATTAACCTCTCCTTTTACAGATGATGAAATCCAGTTTCAGAGAGGCAATGGCGTGCTCTCAATAATTAGGTGACTGTTTGCAGCCTTAACTTCCTCATCTATAAGTGGAGAATTGTCTGCGTTTTCTCCATAGTATTAGAATACATAAAAATTTGGGTTCTTGCACCTAAGATCATCCCGTCTACCTACCATACCACGTACACTGTATGTTAGACAATTGCCTCTGTGAACTGACTGAAGGACTCAAGGAGGTATGCCGGTTACTCTGGGGCCTCAAACTCTGCTACCGGAGATGTATTCCTTGAGAAGCCCTCCCCCACTTTTTAATATTATTAAAGATTTGTTTTCCCAAGCAGTTTTAGGTTCTCAGCCTATTTGAGAGGAAGGTACAGATATTTCCTACATGCCTCCTGCACCACACATGCATAGCCCCCCATTAACAACATCCCCATCAGAGGGGTACCCTTACTATAACCATGAACCTACATTGACACATCATTATCACTGAAAGTCCAAGGCGGGCTTCCCTGGTGCGCAGTGGTTGAGAGTCCACCTGCTGATGCAGGGGATGCGGGTTCGTGCCCCGGTCCGAGGAGGATCCCACGTGCCGCAGAGCGGCTGGGCGCGTGAGCCATGGCCGCTGAGCCTGCGCATCCGGAGCCTGTGCTCCGCAACAGGAGAGGCCACAACAGTGAGAGGCCCGCGTACCGCAACAACAACAACAACAACAAAATTCCAAGGCGTAGAGTATACACTTGGTATTTTATGTTCTAAAAGTCTGGACAAACATATAATGATATATTATCATATCATATATCATATTATCATATAGATAACTTTCACTGCCTTCAACATCTTCTGTGTTCCACCCTTAATCCCTGGCAACCATCTTTTTACTGTCCCCATAGTTTCACCTTTCCCAGAATGTCATATAGTTGGAATCATACAATATGTAGTCCAGACCCTTTTTTAATATACCCCATATGATGTAAATACATAAAAATAATGTGGCAATTGGTTTTTAAAGACATGTAGTTAATTAATGAGATATTAATGTAACTGCAGTATTTAAAGTTGCTTTTTAACCTTCTCTCTTTTCTTGTAACTGCTATTCCATCAAGTCATCCACTCACCTATTTTTAAGACACTGAATACATAAAGTGACTTCCAAGAAAGCAGCCAAATATTCGGGAGGTTAGGCACTGGCACCTTATGTAATTCCTCAAAGAATGGCCCTAATCCAGCATTACTGAGTCACAGTCCCATAGCTACATAGGAAGTATTTACAAAGTGCTGACTCTATTCCAGTAATCAGGTAGGTACTGAGGCAGGATAGAAAGATAACTAGTGGAATATAAAGAAGTGTTTTGACAGACACATAAATAAAATACCATAGGAGAAAGAGGAAGGCGAGACTGCTCCTTATTGCATGGGGTGGGAAGAAACAAAAGACTTTAACTAAGAAGGTGCTACTGAAACAGGTCCTCTGAGGGCAGGCAGGATTCTATATTTTATTCATGGAGGAAGGGAAGCGGGAATTAACTGAGCAAAGATATAGAAATTGTGTATGAATTGCCTGTGGTTGCTTAACAAATTACCACAAATTTGGTGGTTTAACACAACGGAAACTTACTCTCTCACAGTTCTAAAGGCCTGAAGTCTGAAATCAATCAAGGTGCCAGGGCAGGGCCATCCTCCCTCTGCAGGCTACAGGGGGAAGTGCTTCTTGCCCTTTTCACCTCCTGGTGGCTGTCCACATTTCTTGCTTCCTTGGTGTATGGCCACATCTCTCCAATCTCTGCCTTCTTCACCTCATCGTTTTGTCCTCTGTGCGTCTGTTCTCCTCAGTGTGTGTCTCATAAGGACACTTGTCATTGAATTCAGGGCCAACCCAGCTAACCCAGGTTGATCTAAGCCCCAGGTCTTTAACAATTACATCTGCCAAGACCCTTTATCCAAATAAGGTATCAGTGACAGGTTTTAGGGATTTTAGGTGAATATCTTTGGGGGGGACATTTTTGAGTCTACAACAAATGGGAATGCGCTCTATGAATGGCTGTGTACTGTCTTTTTGTTGGGGTTTGATGCATGGCGTTGGGTTCACGGCCAGTAAGGGCAAGTTATTCCTTGAAACACCTTGGGAGTCCAGTATTACACCAGCATTCCTTACTGTGATCCTGTTTTGAAAATCACTAGTTTTTAAGCTAAAGAAGTGTGGCTATTGTAGAAACTCAACACTTCTTCTTTTTTTTAATGAGGTAATAGGCTCAGGAGGGTTAGACAATTTAGTCAAAGTCATATCAGCAATTAAGGGCACCTTAAGTGGCAAATTCAGATGCAAATATAGTCATTCAACTTTTAATGTCTTCTGGATAAGAGCTTTTAAATTGAATTTTTCCTTTTCCCTCAGATTACTGAAGACAAACCACACACACACACACACACACACACACACACACACACACACAATTCAAACAGAATGGTGTATACCTCAACTTCATCAATGAGTCCTTAAAAGGCCAGTCATAAAGAATATTCTTTTATAACTCTGAGACAGGAAGGAAGGAGGCAGGGCACAACATTAAAAGAATGGCACAATCTTAGTAACAGGATATGACATAAACCGGTTAGAACCAACTAGGTCTAAGATGGTGGAAGACTTGACTTCCCAGTAGACCTCGAGCCTCATTATACGCTCATTGTAATATATTAGCATGCTAAATGACACACCCACAGGTGCCGTGACAATTCCGAAGCTGATCATAAAAGGCCAGAAAGTGGATGGTGGTGTCCCAGTTCATGGAAATCCCACCCCTTCCCCAAGAATATTCCCCCCACTTGCTAGCCTATGAAATTACCCTGTCCTTAAAACGTGATCATGACCCCATGGCCTTCTGAGGTGGCCCACGCTCTGTCTATGGAGCGCGCATCTCTCTAAACTTGCTTTCACTTTACTACGGCTCGCTCTTGAATTCTTTCCCACGCAAAGCCAAGGACCCTCACTTGGCGTTCCATACCAGGGACTCACCCAAGACCTGGAACACGACCATCCTCTTGGGCCCCATTTTTCCTACAACAACTCCACTATGCAGTGGAGACTTTTTCACCTGTGGAAAATAAGGATGTACATATACTGTAATATCTACAGCAACATATTGTAATTCCTTGTCTACATATCTGATTCAGAGAAATAAAAACTTCTTGAGGGCAGAGACTGCCTAGTGGCAGTGACAAGTTTTGCCTCCAAATCTACATCCCTTTTAAGAAACTCTTCATGAACCTGGTTTGGGCAGCCATTAGCACCATGCGACTACACTCCCAGCCCCAAATACCACAAGAAAATTACTCTATGGGTTGAGATACACTTTTTTCAATAAGCAATTGTTATTGGTGGAGTACATGGGTCAAAGGCCATTAATTCTTGTTTTGAGATCTTATTGGCTGCCCCCAAGTATCTTTCCTAAGTGCCTCTTAACCTGAGCTAGTAACTTAAACTTGACCTTATTGACAGAACATCTCCGCATGAGCTGAATGAGAACATCCTATCTGGATTAATGGCCTCCTGAATCTCACCTCTGATCTTCATCAAGAGAGAAGTTTGGGAAATGCTACCTGCCTATAAATAAAAGGTCTTAGGGGCACCAACACTCATTTGAGGAATAGGGCAAAAACCACTTTTCATCAAGACACTTTTTCACCTTTATGTTATCCTTTACCAAAGAACCAAATCCATAATCAGAGTGCAAATGCTTTTGCCCAGATCCAGCTGACCATTGGCTATTACTTGCAAGGCTAACGACCAGGTGAAAATTCAACAAAGATATTTCTAAATCTCTGTATATTTTACAGACAAATATTCCACCTGTCACAACATGCCACTTTTGAAAAACAAAACGGATTCTATCTCTTCAGCTGCTGATCAATATGGTGAAGTATCACACCCTTGTGTATTAGAGCAGGCATGGAATTACTGACTCTAGTGTGCAAAAGGAAAATACAAAAATCACAAAAAAAGGAATAGGAGGAAATGATATACATGGGAAGTGACATCTGGCTAAAAATTGGACAATGGCTCATTGGGGCCATATAAAGTGAGGAAAGCCATCAGCCCAGCGATGGCCCCCTTCAATCTACAACATCAAACAGGTGCACTGCATCACATGTAACTTGCTTAGAGTCTCTTCTCAGCAAAACCTGGTCCTCCCCATGAGGCAGAGACAGTAATGTTTACCAAATATTTCACTTGTTCCCTACACTTTTCTTAGGCTTTTGGAAGTAGAGTGGAGCTGTATGACTAGAAATGACCAATGCAATGCGAGCTACAGTGATGGGTATCAATTCTGGACCAAGCAGTCAAATGCATGTATGGAATTCTCCACTGTCTTCTCTTGCCACAAGGAAAATGGAGGACTAGTGTCTTACAGAGAATAGCTCCGGGGTGATGGAGCTTTAGCCATATCAGATCCCCGAGTGATTTATGAAGCAGAGCCATCCGCATCCCCTCTGCTCATCTCTTACTCATGTTCCGTAAGCAAGAAATAGACTTTTATTTTTTGAGATTTTGAGGGCCTTTCTTCTAAACTCTCTGAGTCGAATATGTGAAAGAAAAGCCAAGTCACGGTAAAAGGAAAACTGGGAGTAACAGAAAGAATAGGAACTCAAAAGAAAAGCCATGTGTTCTTGACCTTGCAAATCCAAGGAACCTCTTACCCTACCAAAGCTTGGAAAGGTGATCCTGAGGCCACAGAGTACTTCTTGAAATCCTGGCGTTTTTAGCAGGGGCACCACGGTGAATGTTCACATCCCACAGAAGCAACACCAGCCTGCTAAGGATCCTCCAGCCAATTAATCAGGATCAATGAGAACAGCAGCTCTCCTCTCTTCCTCTCTGATTTTAACATGCTCTCTTCCCCTTCTCATCTTTTTGGACTCAAAAACCCATTCCCACGCAACAACTTGAAAGGTTGCCTCTGTTCCCTCTTGCGTGGAACATCTTTCTGACTCACCTCCTGGCATATGGGCCTGCAGAGTTTCTGGTTCAATCTGGCCCCTTTGGCCTCTAGTGTCATTTCTGCTTAGCAAGGGAGGGGCTCCCTGCCTGTGCATCTCGCTCGTTTGAAGCTACTTGACGAAAATGTTTGATTTTTCTGAGCATTTATTTTGCCCTTTCCAAGGGCACCCTTTCTAATTCCCATACCAACACGTGCTAGCGGACAAGAAGCCAGCTTCAGGTCTCAGTGGATTCTAGTTTATGTGTTATTGCTATTCCTGATTGCTTGCAGTTTAATAGCCTTGTACAGTTTCCTTTTCTCTGGTGAGAGAACTGTAATACCTAGGGAGATTATTTTTCTTCATTTAAAAAAAATTTTTTTGGTAAACTAAAGATGTCTTTTAAAAATTCAGTGTTATAACAAACCAAAAACAAATACTATCTGAAAAAAAATCAAGCACTCTGTGACATATGACATTCAGAAATCTCATATTCTAAAAATCATTAAATAGTGCTATTTACCGTGGTTATAGGTAACACGGTAGGCTAATCAGATCTCTACAATAATGTAAACTGAAATAAAAACATGATGTTAAGCTTGCTTTGATATTGGGAAAAAATAGAGAAATTGAGGGAATTATATGCATTATTATACTTTAAAATAATTTAAAATTATCTTCCTCTATTCAGCAAAAATTTCTCCAAACTGCATGAAGGTCTTTTCCTTTCTTGTTTAGAATGTGTGATTAATTTGTCATTCTTCGTGCCTTCATTTAAACTTGATACCCAGATTATTCATTTGGATAAAGCATATTTGTCCACTTTGTCCATGGCCACTGATGACCTTTAGAAGTCCTTCCAAAGCACAGAGGAAACTGGAAGGACAGAATAGGGGGACTAAAAAGCCTCCATTCTTTAAGGGCAATGGTTGCAGCTGAAACATTTGTTTTGTATCATGCTTGACAGAATCCTCATCCATGATAGACTCTTAATAAACACTTACTTGAACTGTTTCTGTAACAGTGAAGCTTAAGGAAATGCAGATACTCTCCTGATGGCTGACAGTAGTATTCAGGTAGCTGTTGGAGGTGGTCCCCTTCCTGACTGGTTTGTGTGAGTGCTGACAACATGACCTGCCTACTAATGTCACCTTCACTAGCCTGCTTGCTTCCTGATTATTTTAACTAACATATTTCCCTGGACTGTATTTTTAGAGCAGACCAATTAAAACTATGGATGCAATGTTTTCTGGTGGTTCTAAATTTGGATTATGAGGAAGGAAGACAGAAATGTAGAGAGAAACATCTGCGATTTAGAGACTTTTTAATAAATTATTATTATTATTAGCAGAACCATTTTCAAATAGCAACAGCTAACGCTTGAGTACTTTTGTTGTGGCAGAGACTATTCTAATTTCTTTTTATATATTAACTCATTTAATACCCACAACCTAAGAGGTAGTTTTATAATGACCCCATTTTAGATATGCAAAAAATCAGGGCACCTAGCTAAGTAATAGTGGGGTGGAATATGACTCCAGCAAACACGGCTCTGGTCCTCTTAATTACTATGCTACACTCCGTCACACGTAGAACATACATATAAAAAAGCAGAACTTTTATGATTGAAGTAGAAGATCTCAGGCCTAGAGATGTGCGTGCTCTTTCTGTAGTGGAAGTATCAAACTTAGCAGAGCTGACTTTGATAACCTGCTCTAGACCAGAACACTGGCCCTCCCCAGAGACAAACAGCATTGCAGAGAGATGTGAGCAGCCAATGGTCAATACCAGAAATTTAGAATACTGGGCTCTCCAATCAAAGAAAGAAATTGAACAATAACTTAGAAAACATTCAGTATTTTTCCAGAGCATGCTACACCAATAGGTTCTTCCTTATTTTAGTTGGTCATTTAGCATTTTTATGCTTCTTGGATCAAACTTTATTTTCAAAGAATTGTTAGTCTTGAAATAATTCTTCCACATCTCATAAAGACTGGGTGTGTATATTACTAGGATCGATAAATAAAACTTTAAGATACATTTTTTCATACTTAAGTAAGGTAAGTTCACTTTAAAGTAAATGATAAAAAATATTTTCAATAATTTGAGCAGTTTTCCTCAAACAATAAGACTAGAAATCTTTTTCTTCATTGTTTCTTCTTATAGCCTTAGTGGAAAGTGAAATATCTTACATGTATACCTACCTTCATTTTCCACCTGCTTTCTGAAAGGACCTAATTATGTGTACAAAAATAGTAACAGTAACATTACCGAACACTTACTGCAAGCCAGACGTTCTCTAAGTGCAGATATACATTTTACATTATTTAGTTCTCACAGCAACCTTATGAGGTACATTGTTTGATCATCCTTATTTTACAGATGAGGAAACTGAAGTATGAAAACGTTGAGATAAAAGATCAGGGAATCGAACAAAGGCAGTGTGGTTTTAGAGAACACACCTTTAACCACTATGCAATGCCACCTCTCAACATTAGGCCACCAACAAAAGAAAAATCAATTAATAGAGAAAATAATGAAATGGAAATATGTCTTGAGAGTTCCCTAGCGCAATAAACATAAGGGCCTCCTCAAGACCCAGTCTCAACCTGTCCAAAACTGAATTAATCACATTCTCTCCAAAGCTTCCTTTTTTATGTTATATTCCTCTGTATCAGTCAGGATAGATTAGGTTACGGTACAGTAACAAATGATCCTGTTAGCTCTGCGGCTTAGAGGAAGAAGCTATATTTTCAACCAGTAAGGGCTTTGTGGCATGTCGTCTTGCTTCTGGGACCTAGATGGATTGACTAATGTCCATTTGGAACATTGCCAGTCTCGTGGCAGAAGGAAAAGAAAACAATGTGAATCAAGTGACTGCTCTTAAAGGTTTCTCCTTGCAGAGAAACATGGCACTCCCAAAGGAGGTCACATGGTCAGTCACAAGTGAAGCAACATGTAAGGGATGTAAATTTACTGCAGAGAAAAGAACAAATTTTAGTGAGCAAAATATATTCAACTAAAGTTTCCATCTTACTTTATTAGCACCGCCACTCATATAAGCTAGAAACCTGGAATTTATTCCTCCATTGTATTTCTTCATCACCTTCCACAAGCAAACAACACTTAAGACATATGTAGTCCTCATTCTAAACACTTCTCTCAACCATTCACTTGCCTCCATTCCCAGTGCTCTCTCAGACCTCAAATTCTTCCTCACAAACTTGGCAATAGCTGACTAACAGATTTCTCAACCTCTCTTCAGCCTCATCCCCTTTTGATCATCATCCACACTGTCACCAAAGTGATGTTGATAAATTAATTTTTCTCCCTTGATTACAATTCTTTGATACTTTTATCTTCTACAGAATTGATAGAAAAAGCATCCCCCTGCCAAGTTTGTTGTCACACCACAAGCCAACCCCCATGAACAGTTATGCAGTAGTCTTCCACCTAACTCTTTGCAATTCATTGAGCACACCATGACATTTTATGTTTATCCTTAAATGAGGCTATTTTGTCTATAGAGTTGCCTACATCCTGTGTCTGCCAAGCAAAAATCCACTTCAATAAATATCACTTCTTGGGCTTCCCTGGTGGCGCAGTGGTTGAGAGTCCACCTGCCGATGCAGGGGACACGGGTTCGTGCCCCGGTCTGGGAAGATCCCACATGCCGCGGAGCGGCTGGGCCCATGAGCCATGGCCGCTGAGCCTGCGTGTCCGGAGCCTGTGCTCCGCAACGGGAGAGGCCACAACAGTGAGAGGCCCGCGTAACGCAAAGACAAATAAATAAATAAATAAATATCACTTCTTTTGTGAGAAGCTTTCTCTCCTCTTCTAATGGTTATTCCCAACTCTGCACTATAGTGCATTCTGTATGGAAAGTGACATGAATTCTGTCCGTTCATTCTGTTCATTCATTTTTTTACATATCCATAATATAACAATTATGTCTTTGTGTTCCTAGAACTTCTATTGCTGTGAACTATTTGAGGGAAATGTTTCTGTGTTATTCACGTTTGCATCTGCAGTGCCTACCCCAGTGCCCAGAATACAACTACAGGGTAAATCTTGAACCATTAATGAGTTCTCGTTAAACAGTAATAGGAGAGAATTGAGTGTGTAGGTGAAGATATTCTAAGTCAGAGAGGAATGTACGCAAGCAAATGGAGAACATGGCAGGAAGTGGGCTTAATGAGGCAGAGAATAAAATTTTGAGAAGATTCTGCTAAGATATGCAAACAAGAAAAGAGGAAAAGAAAAGGGAATTTGGGAGAAAGGTTAAGTTCAATGTTTGATTAGACTAGAGACTCAATTGTGAGAGTCTACAAGTTTACATTCTAACTTTAACTTTCTTATACAACATGACAATTAGTGTTTCTGTCTTTTAGCAAAAGGCAATCTTTCATTGCCATGCCCTTTCTTTTAAAATTAATTTGACACAAAGGGAAGTAATATTTGATTTAGAGTGAAAATGACCTGTTTCTCTGGAATTTTATTTTCTTCAAGCTCCTGGGGTCTTTAACATCAAAATATTGCATAGATGTTTATAATAACATTTAAATGTTTATATGTTAAATATTTACAGTAATAAAATATATTGAATTTTCAATTTTTGGACTTTATCTCTTCCATTTCCTGTTCTGCTGGTGATAAAGAATTTTGAGGTGTTCTTCCTCTTAGAGACACATAAAAATAAAAATTTTCACTACTCTTGATTTAGTCTGGTACCAGAGCACCACCATGGTAGTTAAGCTAATGTACTTAAATTACTTATAATTAGATGTTTGCAATCAAATGATTTTTATACAGAAACCAGAATAAGCGTGGGTGAAGAGGGTTACAACTTAGAAAATCTTCAATATATTATATGTATATAGCATTATCCAGTGTAGGACTGCTTGGATTTTTCAATCAAATTCACTGGCAGGAAATAATAAAAAAAATAATAAAATTGGTCTGTGCAAGGGAAGTTCTCCTTGTCCCACAGGAGTTGAAGTGGTCTCTTATTAAGCTTGGATGTTATTTTTCAGTCTTGCCTCTGGACTCAAATATTATTTCTCCAAATATAATTGTGCAGAAAGCATGATGGAATGGATAGGCTTGTAGGACAAAAATGATTTGCTAAAAGCCTTTGAAAGGATCAGCTGAAAAACAAAAGGACCAGTTTCAATGGTGAGATTGGATTGTGGTTTGCTGTGGCTAGAAAGAGTTTAAGCCCTCCAAAAAAAATTCGGGTATGTCCCTGTGACCTAGCTGTGGCAGGTGAGAAAATATGCCAGTTAGAACTCAAGGGAAATGCAACATGCATGATGAGTTGAAATCAGGTAAAGAATTAAGTGAAGAAAAAGGTCAGACTCCTTTGGACAAAATTAAATGTTGAGGCTAAATTTAAAATGATCAAGAGTTTTCAAGATTGTTTTTTTACCCACAGGATCTGATGACCAAAATGTATTTTTGAGAAAGCAATTGATGTTATTGCACACTGAGAGAAGCTGTGAATCAATGACTCAAAAAGGTGGAAAATGAATGGATAATCCTCTGTGACTTCATAAAATGAATGGATTGTATCTATCAAATATACACTGAAAAAAGACAATGGGAGACGCCTTTAGCAGGCTAAGATGATGAAGTTTATCTCAGAACTCCTTATAGAAGTAAATATTCAGTGTTCCCTGGAGTGCTCTGTACTCTCAAGGAATGATTAGGAATAACATAAATATCAGGGAAAGACCAGAATCTCATCAGGAGAATTAAAGGTGAAAGAGGTGAACTTCTCCAAAGAAAAGAATCTCTCACTGCAGAAACAGTATTAAGGATTAGTTTTATTGCCAAGGTAAAAAAAAATCTAAAAAAGTTTTTCTATGTTTATACACCACCTTGTTCTGAAAATGTTTGAAAAGTATCTTAATAGGATAAATAAAAATTCCTATAAATTTATGAAATAACAAAGGGGAAAATATACAGTAAAGGGAAAATAAGGACAAGGATATAAAATTGAATCTGGAATGAAGCTCATATAATCAGAATAGCTGAATCATTTATTTGGTTTTAAGTTTTCTAACAGTCAGTGCAAAAAGTGGGAAACGGTCATTATGAAATTCAGCTTCCATAAAATAAAATCTGAGCAATTGCTCATAAGAACTGATCCTAAGACAAGAAAGGTACTTTTTGTTTTTGTTTTTTTTTTTTGCGGTACGCGGGCCTCTCACTGTTGTGGCCTCTCCCGTTGCGGAGCACAGGCTCCGGACGCGCAGGCTCAGCGGCCATGGCTCACGGGCCCAGCCGCTCCGCGGCATGTGGGATCTTCCCGGACGGGGGCACGAAGCCGTGTCCCCTGCATCAGCAGGCGGACTCTCAACCACTGTGCCACCCGGGAAGCCCCAAAAGGTACTTCTTTATAAGATTTTCATAAATATATGATCACATGTAATAAAATGAAAAAAAAAATTTAAACATCCTTAAAGCCAACACAATCAAGTTTCATAGGGCTGTTTTTTTACATTTTAAAATGACCCTGAACTGAGGATGATGGCATTGTAGAAAACTGTTTTTCAGTGATACTGAGACCAAAAATACATTTTAGCATTCTGCGTTTTAGCATTTCTTGAGGAATAGGTGAACTGCATATCCTCCAGGAACTCTGTCATAAATGCTGCTTCTGTCTATTAAATTTTAAACGGGGATCAGGTGACAAGAAATTCAGGAAGGTACTCCTGAAAGCATCTCAAGTGTAGCTATTCTCTGCTGCTAGATGCGTGAAGATCCATATATTATGAGTAAAAAAACATGTTTTAGGGCTGAACTTATTTAGAAAAGTTGATTGGTTTTTATTGAAGTTGGGACATCAAAATGTGCCAGGGCCTAAAAGACAACTAGAGAAACCAAGTTGTATTTTGTTTTTGTTTTTGTTTTTTTTTAGTATTTCCATTAAACTAGAGTTTGGAGAATAGCCCATACATATAAAATTGTTAGGACAAATAATTGTTTCCCGGGATAATTCTTAAAAGGGTAGGTAACAAATCCCAATGGATTTGTCCCTTAATGAACCTCTAATTAATCTACTAATAAAACAGGCTAAATATGTCTGAATGAATTATTGCAATCTATTACCATCTCCTAACAAGGGTACAATTCTGGGTGTCAGAACCCGCAAGTTTTTTTTAATTGAGAAGGCTGTTTTAAGATTTGTAATGAAACAACTTAGCTCAGATTTTTTTTTCATAAACATGTCTCAATCAGGATTCTTCTCAATAAAATAAAACCATAAAAGCTAGACTTCTACCTTATTATCTTCTTGCCCTAAGGCTAAGAGTAAAGGTGATACTAGAAACGTAGGAAAGTATGCTTTCTTATTGAGAGTTTTGAGAAGCACAGCGTGCACTTAAGCTAGAAATGTGAAATAATCTACAATGTGACTGCTTACTGCTACTGCCATGAGGTTTGCAAACTAAACATGGAATTTGATACCCAGCAAGAATTATCACTCATCAAAGAAGACTCATTAACTGGTATTAAAATATTGTTTAAAGTTTAAGAGTTCCCAAACTACTTAAAAAATTGTTTTAAATGAAAGTGCTAAGAAATTATTTATCAGCACAGAATTTTAAAATTCCAATGGGCAAGAAAATACTCATAGTAATAATCATAAAATGTAAAGTAAACCTAAAACAATTACAGTTATCAACATTATACTTTACTAGTTTTTCTTAAAGGAAAATAAAAACAATATCATAGCATTATTGGATTTCATATTTCCTTTAATTCACCCAAGAGAATTTTGACAATTTGCTATAATTCTTAAGTGAATCAGCCAACTGGACTGTGCCACTCTCAAAAACTGAGAATAATAGTCTAACAATGAAAAACTTATTTTTTCTCATTTAATACCTTCATGACTGATACATTAAATGCCAGATATATTTTCTAAAGATTAAAAATACAGGACCACATCATTACATATTATTAAAAAATATAGAACAGGTTGGCTGTAGTCTTTGGAATAAACAATAGTTGGACATGCAACTATGGTTCCTGTGTAGGCAAACAGACTCTAATCAATATGCCAAAATGACTTCTGAAGCACTTGTGAAGAATTCATAACACTCTTCTTACTATAAATTCAATGCAACAAAAATGAGGATTAAAGATGTCAAGGCTTGCAACAAAAAGAATAAAATACCTAGGAATAAACCTACCTAAGGAGGCAAAAGACCTGTACTCAGAAAACTATAAAACACTGATGAAAAAAATTAAAGACGACACAAATATGTGGAGAAATATACCATGTTCTTGGATTGGAAGAATCAATATTGTGAAAATCACTATACTACCCAAAGCAATCTACAGATTCAATGAAATCCCTATGAAACTACCACTGGCATTTTTCACAGAACTAGAACAAAAAATGTCACAATTTGTATGGAAACACAAAAGACCCTGAATAGCCAAAGCAATCTTGAGAAAGAAAAATGGAGCTGGAGGAATAAGGCTCCCCGACCTCAAACTATACTACAAAGCTACAGTAATCAAGACAGTATGGTACTGGCACAAAAACAGAAATATAGATCAATGGTCCAGTACAGAAAGCCCAGAGATAAACCCACACACATATGGTCACCTGATTTATGACAAAGGAGGCAAGAACATACAATGGAGAAAAGACAGCCTTTTCAGTAAGTGGTGCTGGGAAAACTGGAAAGCTACATGTAAAAGAATGAAATTAGAACACTCCCTAACACCGTACACAAAAATAAACTCAAAATGTATTAAAGACCTAAATGTAAGACTGGACACTATAAAACTCTTAGAAGAAAACATAGGAAAAACACTTTTTGACATAAACCACAGCAAGATCTTTTTTGACCCACCTCCTAGAGTAATGAAAATAAAAACAAAAATAGACAAATGGGACCTAATTAAACTTAAAAGCTTTTGGACAGCAAAGCTTTCATATACAAGATGAAAAGACAACCCTCAGAATGGGAGAAAATATTTGCAAATGAAGCAGCTGACAAAGGATTAATCTCCAAAATATACAAACAGCTCATGGAGCTCCATACCAAAAAAACAAGCAACCCAATCAAAAAATAGGCAGAAGACCTAAATAGACATTTCACCAAAGAAGACACACAGATGGCCAAGAGGTACATGAAAAGATGCTCAACATCACTAATTATTAGAGAAATGCAAATCAAAACTACAATGAGTTATCACCTCACACCAGTCAGAATGGCCATCATCAAAAAATCTACAAGCAATAAATTCTGGAGAGGGAGTAGAGAAAAGAGAACCCTCTTGCACTATTGGTGGGGATGTAAATTGATACAGCCACTGTGGAGAACACTATGGAGGTTCCCTAAAAAACTACCATGACCCAGTAATCCCACTACTGGGCATATACCCTGAGAAAACCATAATTCAAAAGGATACATGTGCCCGAATGTTCATTGCAGCACTATATACAATGGCCAGGACATGGAAACAAACTAAATGTCCAAAGACAGATGAATAGACAAAGAAGATATGGTACATATATACAATGGAATATTACTCAGCCATAAAAAGGAATGAATTTGGGTCATTTGTAGAGATGTGGATGGACATAGAGTCTGTCACAGAGTGAAGTAAGCTAAAAAGAGAAAAACAAATATCGTATATTAACGCATATATGTGGAATCTGGAAAAATGGTACAGACGAACCTATCTGCGGGTAGAAACAGAGATGTAGATGTAGAGAACAGACATGTGGGCACAGGGGGTAAGGGGAGGGTGAGACAAATTGGAGATTAGGATTGACATATATGCACTACCATGTGTAAAATAGATAGCTAGCGGGAACATGCTCTAAAGCACAGGAAGCTCAGCTCAGTGCTCTGTGATGCCCTAGATGGGTGGGGCGGGGTGCGTAGGAGAGAGGTCCAAGAGGGAGGGGATATAGGTATACATATAGCTGATTCACTGCATTGTACAGCAGGAACTAACACAACATTGTAAAGCAATTACACCCCAATTAAAAAAAAATGTCAAGGCTCTATCCATGATTGTTCACTACACAATGTAACTTTAAAGGCTGGTCTTGAGGCGCTTTCCAACAGTCCATTCAATTAAATATTTATTGAGTGCTCTCTAGGGTCTGGCATTAGGTGAGCTCCAGAGGGACACAGACAAGAGAACATATAATCTTTGAATTTTTGGATCAGCCTAAGAAACAATTCTTTGTACTAACAATCTCATACACAGTAGGAAGGATCTTTTCATACCCTCCTTATTGTATGTGAACAATGTTTGGTACTACAATAAAGTGGCTCTCTAAAAGGTATCATAAAAAAGGAAGCATACTTTTTGAGATCAGAACATTTTTGCAGAGAATATTACTTGTGCCTGCGATTTGGATAATGGGAGGAATATAGTCTGTTATATAAGGAAATGGGCTGTTTTCCAGCAAAGAGAAACAATGTAAGCATAGTGAGACACAGGATAAGAACTCAGGATTAGAACTCAGAGCAAACTTCGGCATAATAAGTAGATTACTCTGACTGCAGTAGTAGGAAAATAACTCTGGCAGTGTATGAAGTACTGTGAAGTCTCCTGTCAACAGTTTTAATACATAATATTGATGGTTTTAACTCTATAAGTAAGATATCTTTATTTTAAATTAGTTGGAAAAGAGAGAAGAGCTTAAAGATGAAAAAATCATTGTTATTAAAATTTGTTGTGTTTTACCTATAAATACTCACAAACATATATACCCTATAGTTGCAGAATCATAACTGTAGAGTCCTAGTATGCATGCTTGTTTTTGTATCATCAGAATTTCCCCAGATCATTAAAAATCTTTTGTAAATATTCTCTTAGTGGTTTCGTAGTATTCCAGCATGCAGATTGTCACAGCTTCACTGGCTTTTCTCAATGGATGGATTTGCTGCTTTATTTATTATGTTTGGTATGACAAACATTCTTGACTAGAAAATCTTCTTGGCATCATTGACTTAGAGGCTATTTTGCTAACGGTGCAAACTGTCAAACCTCTCCAGAAGGGCTGGACCGGTATAAACTTATACAGCAAAACGTATGAAAATCCCCTGTATACCCAGGAATGTGATGTAACGTGTCATTAAAGAATATTTTGCTAGACTGATAGAGGAAATGGCACCTGTTTAAATAGGCACCGACTTGATAGGATTTTGAACCAGATGCTAAAGGAAAGAGAAACAATTTGGGGAAGAACTTAAAGTAAATACAAGTGCCTGCTGTCTTAGGTAAAGACCTTTGAGAAATAAACCTGTTTCTTAAATGAAATAAAAGTGATCACTTAAAACAGACCATTTGGGAGAGAAGCGCTGGAAACAAGACTTGGAAAAGGAAGTGTAGTAGTCAGCTCCAGCTGCCATAACAAAATGCCACAGACTGGGATGCTTAAACAACAGAAATGTATTTCTTTCAATTGTCAGGCAGGTGATAACCAAATGTATTGCTAAAACAAAT
The DNA here is from genome assembly GCF_937001465.1 of Orcinus orca. NCBI lineage: Eukaryota > Metazoa > Chordata > Mammalia > Artiodactyla > Delphinidae > Orcinus > Orcinus orca. The sequence continues at coordinate 119,484,843 of NC_064563.1, forward strand.
CCTGAAAGAGTGATTAGAAGAAAGGAGGCACATTGTAGTAGGGCTCAAAGACAAGATTAAAATGTCAAATTTATGAAACTTTGTTGTCATCTTCTAAAAAAATCTTTATATTCCTGTTCAAATGAGAGAATAATTGTGCCATGTCTAAGCATTAGTTTATTGAGTCTAAAATAGAAACTACCGACACTTTCAGGACATTAACTTATTACAACATTATATAATTCTTCAGTAAATTACAGGCTCTTCAATTTTGTTGTGGTTTTATTTGTGGAATTCCTTATTTACTTACGATAGAAAGAAAACCCTCCTGCTTTACATGCGTGTAAATATCAAACGCTATATCCTAGGAAGCTGAAGGATAAGCCTTTTGTTCATCAACTATATAAAGCACCTATATAAGGTCATTTCTGAGATTTGATCAAAATTTACCTTCCACTTTTCACTTGTCATAGTGGTGGAAAGTCCAGTGCCAGAGACAAACTAGAGGACTATTTCAATAAGAAAGTTTGAGGAAAGAATCTTGGTATGTAGAATCATTTGGAGGAATATTTTCAGAACATGATTCAAGAAATTAAAGACTGAAGAGTATCCCATAGTAGAGTGTTTTAAGGTGATGCAACAGAATTGAGCTCCTGTAGAAAGAAAAGTACATCATAATGGAGAGATGAATACCAAAACTATACTTGGATAACTGATCTACATAAGCTCAACTTATTTTGAAATTTTCCCCAAAGTCAATCTATCTAATTAAGTAGAGACTTGCAGAAAATTTTCCAAAATAAGGTAAGCTTGAAACGGTCACCCTACACACACACACACAAACACACACATACAGACATATGCATTATATATGCATATATATATATACATATACATATACCTATATCTATATATCTAGAAGTATATCACATATATGTGTATACACACAAAATTAAATTATATATTTAGACTTTCTATACTATATGTATTAGCTGCAATAAAATTATTAATTTTTAAATGTACTGTTGGAAAAGAGTGAAAAAATATTTTTCCACCTTGTTTTCAGCAAGCCCATAGCCTACTGATACCCAGTAGCACCATCTTTATTGTCTAAGGCGTTGGGTAAGAAGGGGATAGTGGCTTAGAGTGAGGAAGAGGAGATATATATATATATATATATATATATATATATATATATATATATATATAAAAGATAGCAGCTCAAGCAGTAAACCTATAAAAGGAGGACTTGTGGCATTCGCATTCTCTCCAAAATAAATCGGTGGATTTCCCTCCTAATCCTCAAACCCCATACCTCTCCCAAATTCTCTCCCTACAATATCTGATGACAGTCAGATCGTGAACACAGAACTATTGCTGTTTCTGACACATACATGTGTCTCCTTGTTCAGATCTATCATCACAAAATGACAGGTTCCAGATGCTTTCTAACGTTTACTTTGGGGGAAATCTTCTAAAATAAATGCCAGGACAACCTTGTATTTCTCTCCCACTGTTCTGTTATTTTTATTGGCTTCTCAAAACCTTCTGTCCCCATGTCAACTGACTTGACAAGAAGAGATGAAACTTAGTAGTATCTAAGAGTATTAGAAGATATTTATTTGGGGGCAAATTTATGAAAATTCTGTTTCAGGAACAATGATTTATACACGTATAACTGCTAACACAAATGCCACCCAATACAGTAAGTTATATAGAAATATACTTGTGGTTTTCCAGTTTATTAGAATGCAAAAATGCAATTATTCAAGGTGTCTAAAATGTTATGAGTACTGTGACTAAAATACTAGAATCTACTCTTATTATAAATGAAGAACTTTTGGAAATTGATCTGTAGATACATCTCAAGTCAACCACAATGTTGTTCCTCATTTCTGAGGCTCAATTCTAGTTGATTTCAATTCCTACTTTTTTCATGCAATTATTCTTGCTCTGTGGCAGATTTTATTAAACCATAATAGTTTGACTTTCTCAGTAATTAGATGGAGAGCCTGACAATATTGCATTTTACTTTTTCTCTCTTAATGATGATTAAGATAAGCTATGCTTTGTTCCAATAATTTCTGTACAGTACCAAGAAAAGACTGCACAAAACTAGGCTACTGAGCAGTAACACTGGGATCCAATGAGTTTCGTGTTAAAAGAAAATGCACCTTTAAACCTGAAAGAGTATAAAATGACTTGGACTTATTATTTATTTACATATAGATGGGGGTCATGGATACAGAATATTCATCCCAGGAAAGCTTTTCTTATGTAGCTATTAGTTGGCTTATATGTGACAATAAAAACCATCCTACAAAAATCAAAGTCCTTCACCTCAGGCATTTCATGATTTGACTGAAGGTTATTTGCTTCCAGGGTAAGAAATATCATTGTATATACTAAGAACATTGCTAATTTTATTTTAATTGAAACATAGCTGACATACAATATTATGTTAGTTTCAGGTGTACTACATAGTGATTTGATATTTGCATACTTTATGAAAGGATCACCAAAATGAGTCTAGTAACCATCTGCCCCCATACAAAGTTATTGCAATATTATTGACCACATTCCTTATACTGTACATTACATCCTTGTGACTTATTTATTATATAACTGGAGATTTATACCTCTTAATCCCTTTCATCTATTTTGCCAACCCCCCACTCTCCTCCCTTCTGTCAACCACCTGTTTGTTCTGTGTATCTATGAATGTGTTTTTCTTTTGTTTTGTTTTTTAGATTCCACATATAAGGGAAATCAAGCAATATTTGTCTTTCTTTGTCTTATTTCACTCAGCAAAATACTCTCTAGATCAATCCATGTTGTTGCAAATGACAAGATTTCATTTTTTACAGCTGAATAATATTCCGTTGTATATATGTACCACATCTTCTTTATCCATTCATATACTGATGAACATTTTGGTTGCCTACATATCTTAGCTATTCTAAATAATGTTGCATTGCTAACCTTTTCATGATTTTATTATTGATGAACATAACATTGGCTTTTGGTAGCAGCATCCAAGGGCAATTTCTTGAGGACTTTGTAGTCCTCTAATATTTCACCTATTTACAGTTTTTTTGTCTACTCCTTGCATCTTTCATTTCATACTACTGGCCCTTTATTTCCACTCCTTACCAACTAAGATGTGGTTAGATTTTAATTTAAGCATAATAGACAGCAATTTCACTAAGGGTATGAAACTGTCTTGCTTCCCTTGGATTAGTTTTTGCCACGCCCAGAGGGCAACCTCCAACTTTATGGAATACTTCTTGCAATTCCTTAGCCATTCCTTATTCTCATACTTGTTCTCACTCTGTTACACACACACACACATACACACACACACAACTACTGAAGCCTGCGTGCCTAGAGCCCATGCTCTGCAACAAGAGAAGCCACCACAATGAGCAATGAGCAGCCCGTGCACGGCAATGAAGAGTAGCCCCTGCTCACCACAACTAGAGAAAGCCCACGCGCAGCAACGAAGACTCAACGCAGCCATAAATAAATAAGTAAAGAAAAGAACGACTCTAGACTATCATGGTCCAATAGAATATTTTGCATGAATGGAAATGTTTTATATATTTGCTCTTCAGTAGAGTAGTTACAAACTATGTGTGGCTATTTGAGCACATGAAATACAGTTAGAGTGACTGGTGAAATTCTCAGTTTAATTCATTTAAATTTAAACAGCCACATGTGGCTAATATTTATTGTATTGGACATTGTACCTTTAGACAAAAAAGTAATTTCTGCCCTATAGCTAGCAATGTTGAATTTCAAGTAAATGTATCTTAACATGCCATGTTGAGAATATTTCTGTCTCACCTAAGTCATCAATAACTAAAATGTAAAGTTTAACAAACTTAAAATGGTTCAAACACTTTAGAAATACCTCACCTACTGGCTGTTTAAGAGTTTTTTCTTTTGAAATAAAGACATGCGTATTTAAGTTACCAGCGAGATCTACGTATATGTTAATTATCTGATATCAGCATCCCTTCATGTATTTAAATTATACATGTTTGATTTTTAATTAAAACGAGAACATCCATTAAAAAACAATTAAAAAAATCCTCCCAAGTTCTCTTTTGTATGTTTTTACATTTTATAAGCACACTGCTTTTGAAACTCTACGTGAGTGATTAATTCAGGATAACCTAAACCTCTGGAAGTCATTTACATGGGGACTTTATTGTATAAAAACAATTTCTGATTTAGGGATATGCAAAATGAACTGTGTATTTAAAATGCTAAACCCCATTATTCTGATTTGTCTCCTGCAGAATGTCCAAAACAACAGGTCTTTAAAGAGCAGGATGTAATTAACATTCAGTTTTATGTGCTTTAATTATGAGCTAATATCTGATTGAATAGGTAGCACTTCTACCTGTGGTTTCCATCCAGGGAGGTTTTAGGATCATAGACTCTTAGAGCTGGCGAATCTTGTTCAAATTTTTTTTTCATTTTGTAGACTGAAAATATTAGTCACAGGGCAAAATGACCTTTTGAAAGTTACAGTTATATAGCAAAGACTGAGATGCAGACTATTTGATTTTTAAGCACTGGTAGGTAACTACTGTCTTTTAAAATTTTATCATTTCTTTTGCAAGGTGTCTATGTAACATATCTGCAGTCCATGACCCAGGAATGCCCCACATCTATCTGATCACAGCAGAAAGGAGAGAAAACTAACCTTTGCTGCATACCTGCTCTGGCCTGGGCATCATGCCAGCATTCCCATGCAGTGTTACTTCCTGGGATCCTCATATCAACCTTTTAGGAGGCAGGTAAGGAAAGAAGGGCTCTCAGCAGTTAAGGAAGTTCATTCCTTCTTAAAAAACTGGTGAGGGCCCAATGGGGGGCGAGGAAGGGCAAGATTCAAGTCTACATTGTTCTAATCATGAAGTCTATGCCTTTCCTTCCATGCTATCCTGATTCTTCTTAGAAACTCATTTATTTTGTAATCTTGTGTGATTCAGAATAGCAGAAAAGGGTAAGACAACATTACCTTTCGGGAAATATGTTTGGAAAGTATTTGTCATCAAACACACAAAATTTCATTTGTTTCTTTTAAGGCTTTCTACTTCTTCCCCCTATTAAAATTTAAGGGTTTTGACACTAAATTAATTTCATTTAGATTTCTTAAATAGTCATATTACCAAACAAATTCAAATGATATTATTTTTCACTCTTTGCTTTAAATTCAAGTAAATATTATCATGGTGCCAAATAACTTGGTTGATTGAGCTGTGTACCTGCCAAATAATGTTTCTGGTGTTACATGTAGATTTTTAAAAAATTGACTTTAGTTTTAGTGAAATTATGCATCGGGGGAAAACATGGTATTTAAATAATTTGACATTCTGATTCTTTTTTTGGTGAATATAAAAAGAATGACTAGAAACAATCAATGATCATGAAATAGACGTACAATAGATTAAGGATTGTAAATTTATTTCTGTATTTTTCTGGATAACAAATCACATAAAAATGAGGCAGTGGTCAAGGGTACCATTTCTGAATTGAGAACGATGTGCCCTGAATCGTCACTTACTTGAACTGTAATTGTGGGTGTACTAAATCTCAGACTACTCACCTGTGAAACGGTGGCATTATTTGAACTCACCTCATATTAATATAAGCTTAGTACTTACCATGGAAACTGTCACATAGTACTTGCCATCACTGTTGTTGTATTTACTGTGAAATTATTAGTTCCATCTAAAATGTGATGAGTTAAGGCAGTTTTTATTATATTAAATAACTACCCAAATCATATATATAAAAAAGAAGGGTATATATTAGAATTATTTTGTAAGTTCCAAAGTCATAGGTTTTCATACATAATATTTTATTTACTGAATGTATGCAAACTAACTAGACAAAATATTACCTTTCCTGAAATATACTTAAATAATATTGACATATTTCTTTAAACTTAGGGTGATTGTTCGAGGACAGATTGAGGAATAACCTCTATTTCCCAGCAAATCATATACTAAAATTACAAAATAATTCATAGACAAATCTACAACATATAGTCAAACTTATTCAAAAAGTTTCAATTTTAAAAGTATAAGGAAGGGCTTCCCTGGTGGCGCAGTGGTTGAGAGTCCGCCTGCCGTTGCAGGGGACACGGGTTCGTGCCCCAGTCCAGGAAGATCCCACATGCTGTGGAGCGGCTGGGCCCGTGAGCCATGGCCGCTGAGCCTGCGCGTCCGGAGCCTGTGCTCCGCAACGGGAGAGGCCACAACAGTGAGAGGCCCGCGTACCGCAAAGAAAAAAAAAAAAAAGTATAAGGAAATAAGCCCCTTAATTCCAGATTACTTTTGAAAATTCTTTTATTTTTGTCACTAAGTGAAAATTCAAAGGGGGGGAAAGATCACCTATGCATGTTACTGCTAAAAACACAAATGAAATTACCTACTCCTGAGGGTCATTATCTTCCTTATTCTACACACAGTAGCCTCCAAAAACTGATATCTCCCACTGTTGCTACCTTACTGGCATGTCAGAACTGTGTTGAGTGAGTCCCCCAGTATGGGGGATGCTCCGACTTAGAAAAAGCTCTCACTTATCCATATAAATTTTTTAACAGGTGAGTTTCAAATTAGAAAACTTTTTTTAGTTACTTGTTTTTAATAACTTCTGGTGGTCCATAATTTTGGATTTTTTAATTGAAGAATAGTTTATTTACAATGTTGTGTTAGTTTCTGGTGTGCAACATATTACATATATATATATATATATATATATATATATATATATATATATATATATACAATTTTAGCTCTTTCTTCCTCACATGTATTATATGGACTAATGAGTTGAGGTAACGAGATGGTCTTACCAAAGCATAAAAACCTAAAGAGATGGTGCCAGAGGTCATGGTGTTTGACAAGTGCTAGTTTACCTGAATATAAGGACACAAAACATTTCATTTAAAAATTTCTGACCTTGAGAACCAAGTTTCTCCTCAGGCATTGTAGCAAATACCTTAACGTCATGTGTTTATGTTGGAAAATTTATATTTATAGAGCATATGTAGACTTTTAAAAAGCTCAACACAAGAATATAGATATACGAAGCACATTCTAATTTTAAATGACATATCAGAATAGGAGACAACTGGAATGGCAGATTAAAAAAAAATAATCCAGATAGGTTTTCGTACATGGAACTGTCTCTCATGAGACAAGCAAGTTAGTCACTTCAGAAATATTTTAAGAGCCAATATTTATTGAGTCTGATTTTATCGTTAAGTGCAAAGATTGACTAATTCATCTCAATGGGATAAAGGCTGTGTGCACGTGTGTGTGTGTGTGAGCGAGAGTGAGATGACAGAGAAAACAGGGAGGAGGGGGGGAGAAATATGCTGTGTGTGTGCTGTCCAGTACGCTATAGAGTTGGCATATTTAACAGATGTGTGTATGCATGGATACAGAGCCTTATTGGACAGATTAGAAAAAGGGAATTGGATTGGAGGTTCTGCCCATACTTGGCAATACAAATCAGTTTATTCATTGATTTCACTGACTAGGTTCTAAGAGTTTTATAGTGACAGATGCTATTTATTCACTTAAACCTACTAGATGCTTTGGTATTAAACATGTGCCATCTGCAGTGGAGACTAGATCCCTGCTTTCCCTGGTTCTGATGGTCTCTGAATCCTTTTTCATTCTTCTTGTACACAAGTTCTTACTGCAATGTGGAGACACAGCACTCAGCAAGGAACAATGGTGAAGAATCAACTACATAGTAAGTTAAAAAGTTATTCCTTATTTTAAGGAACAACTCTTGAAGTCAACGAAAAACACAATTGGAAAAGTATTTCTTGTCATATTTGGTTTTGCTTGGCTTGTTTTTTGTTTTTGTTTGTTCTCAAATGATTGTTTCATTTCCATATTGAGACAAAGATAAGTAAGCTTATTTTAATCAGTCTGATAAGCCACCTACTAGTAGCAGTGGCTATTCAAGATGCTAATAATGAGGGAAACATTCCTAATATTTGACATGGGTAAGATCTACCAAGAGTTTCAAAGTACATAGATTTAGCATAATAAAAATTCTTGAGGGCAGGCAGAGGAGTTGCTCTTATCTCTATTTCACTGTTTATGAAACTGAGGCTCCCAGCTATAACAAATCTGATTGCCTAAGGTCTCTAAGCTTTCAAGTGGCATATCTGGAACTGTACTCTAAGTCTAGTATTCTTTTAACTATTCCACATTAACTAGAGACCAGTAATAAAAATATGCTATGTTTCTTACTCCCTTCGTCCCTCTCTCCCCCTTCCTTTCTTCCTCCTCCTTTCTTTCCATCTTTTTAAAGGACATAACTAGCTTTCTTGCTTGCTTGCTTGCTTGCTTCCTTCCTTCCTTCCTTCCTTTCTTTCCTTCCTTGCTTCCTTTCTTTTGCCTCGCACTATGCAGCCTGTGGGATCCTAGTTTCCTGACCAGGGATCAAATCTGGGCCCTCCGCAGTGAAATTGCGAAGTCCCAACCTCTGGACCACCAGGGAGTTCCCTAGCATCATTTATTCATGATTTAGTTTACTCATTTATTCAACATTCATTATGTGTCAGGTAGTATGAAAGGTGCTCAAGTAAAATGCTGAAGAAAACACAAATCTAAGCTGTGTCCAAAACAATGAATAGAAAACTCTTAAAGGTAAAGCGAGGGAGGGGTAGGAAGGAGTCATCATCTAGGACAACGAGCTCAGTCACTGTTTGATGCCACCTGTGAGATGATGGAAAATAGACATTGGTATTGTCCCCAGGTCCTGGCACAGAGCTCCTGAAACCCTTGTAATTTACTTGGTGAGAGGACTGTCTTTTGTTCTAATGAGGCAACTCTGGGGAGGCTCCTGGGTGGCTCTTGGAGGAGGGCTGGTTACTGGAAAGACCAAGCCATGATTAGAAGCTTGGCATTTTTTGCCCCATCCCCTACTGTCTTGAGAAGGGAGAAGGGCTGAAAATGGTGATAATGATCAAACACACCATCCTCGTGAAGACGCCATAACAATCTTCAACACATAAGGTGCCAAGAACTTCCAGGTTGGTGGACACGTGGAGGTACTAGGAGGAATGACATGTCCAAACAGGGTATGAAAGTTCCTCACCCCTTCCTACATACCTTGCCCTTGCCCTGTGCATCTCTTCCATCTGCGTGTTCATCTATATCTTTTATCATATCCTTTTATAATAAACTGGTAAGCATAAGTAAATGTTTCCCTGAATTCTGTGAGCTATGCTAGCAAAGTAATCAAACCAAGGATGGTGTCTTTGGAACCTACAATCTATAGCTGGTTGGTCAGAAGGCCAGGAGACTAGTGTCTGAAGTGGGGATGGAGCAGTCTCATGGGACCAAACCCTTAGCCTGTGGAATCTGATGCTATCTCTAGGTAGACAGTGTCAGAATTGAATTAAATAGTGGGAAATCCAGCTGGTGTCACAGAAAATTGCTTGGTGTGAAGAAAAACCTCCACACATTTGGTGACCAGAAGTGAGGTGTTTTGTGTGAGTAGCAAAGGAGACTCACAGGGAAGAAACACACAGAAGGAGAAAAACTGAGTCTTTCCCATTACATCAGCCCCAATACATGACAGGCTATCAGGAGTTCATGTTCTCTCAGCTAGAGTGTGGGGAATTATACAAATCTGGAGGACATAATTTCTCTTTGCTGCAGCATATAAACAGGGGTTATCTATGGAAATGTGTCATGTTTCTGAGCAGTGTCTATTCTATCCTTGGTAATAAAAAAAATAAAAATAAAAGAGATGAGAACCACAGTTCTAGACAGAGGAGAAATGTGTGTTTAAAAGGTTGGGTTGTCTTAAATTTTCCCTTCGGCAGCCAACAGAGGTGAAGCACTTATGTACCACTGAGGTTCTCTTGAACCTCTACCTCAATGTTTATATAAGTGAAGTGGAAATGACCTTTGAGAAATCACCCAGGACATATCCTGACTTCAGTAAGCACTATTCTTAAACTCTTTCAGCAATTTGACAGCCAATTCCATTTTTTAACCACATCTAAGGAAAGGGATTGTCTAAAATCCAATAGTAGCCTTTTCCACTTGTAGTACAAAGAATTTCTTGCAACCTCCTTATTACTATCTATAATCATCTAACTTCACCCACACTCTGATTTCTTTCCTTTTAATCTCAGTGTGAATAGAGAACAGAAGATCAATCACTTTCTCTAGAAGCTCCAACTGGAACAATCATAGTTAGGTTAATATTCTGTGTCAATTTTGCAATATGGAAAGGACTTACATATAAGCATTGGTTTTGATATTCTGTATACAGGTGAAGTGTGAAATATACAAAATAAATGAAATATATCAGGTAAATAAATAAATTTACCAATGAAACTAAACAGATCCTACGATTGCATGAAAATTTGGAAACACTGGCCTTTCCAAAAAGGTAGGGAGATTGCAAGCATTGGTTTTTAGGTCATACAAAAGATAGGTGTGCTTGTTACATTCATGGACTCATCAATGTATTCATTCATTTACTGAGTATTATATGCTCATTCAACCATAGCGTACTGACTGTATGTATGAGCTAGAAAATGTATTATGTGTTAGTGATACAAAAGATGGATAAACCACGACTATACTTTCAAAAGTTCACAGTCAATTGGGAGACTTTGATTTAAATAAATTTCTGTTGTATAAACCACGGTCTGGTATTTTGTGATGGCAGTCAGAGATGACAAACCAGTTTCTTAAGGTAAAACAAATCCATCAAGTGACTTAGAGCATCTTCTTCATGGTAAATGGTAACATATATGAGGCCCTCGCTGGATTTCGGATTATGCATTTAGTACTTTATGAGTATAATCTCATCTAGTCCACAGGACAGTCTGAAGAAATAGGTACTTCTGTGACACAATGTGCAATGAGAAGCCCGCACACTGCAACGAAGAGCAGTCCCTACTCCCCGCAACTAGAGAAAGCCTGCATGCAGCAACAAAGACCCAACACAGACAAAAATAAATAAATAAATAAATAAATAAATAAATAAATGTATTAAAATAAATAAATAAAAGGGCCAATTATATAAACCCAACACAAAAATTTAAAACATACAACATCTCAATATAGTCTTGCTAGTGATTAAAAAAGTATATATCCATGAACATGAAAGTTTGAAATGTAATAAGGGCCCAAATGAGTTAGTGGTGGTTGGCATAAAAATCTGGCAGGGCATTCTATTCACAATTTGTAGTAAAACAGTCACACATTGAATTTATAAAAGCATTTGTCTTAGAAAAATAAAATTATTTGTCAAGGGCAAGGTAATAACCTCTACAGTTCATTTGAATATATGGACAAAGAGATAGTTTGACTAATAGAGCATTCTGAGAAGTGTACTAGGAAATGTATAGGATGCTGTGACAATGGAAACATCACTCAAAAAGATTCTATGCTATAAAGTAACAGCAGAAGAAATACTTTCTACATTATCTGAAATATAATCAATATTCTTAACAATCAACCCACAGAGAAAATTGCATTCATATGTTCCATTTTGGGAAACAATTAAAAATATTTCAATTTAAGTATCAGAGGAACATGGAGATTTTTTAAATACCTAATTGAATGCACAGCTATTTCCTAAAAATGGTAATAGGAACATACATATCGATAACTACCTTAAACGTGAATGGATTAAACACTCCAACGAAAAGACACAGGCTTGCTGAATGGATATGAAAACAAGACCCATATATATGCTGTCTACAAGAGACCCACTTCAGACCTAGGGACACATACAGACTGAAAGTGAGGGGATGGAAAAAGACATTCCATGCAAATGGAAATCAAAAGAAAGCTGGTGTAGAAATACTCATATCAGATAAAATAGACTTTAAAATAAAGAATGTTACAAGAGACAAGGAACGACACAAAATGATCAAGGGATCAATCCAAGAAGAAGATATAACAGTTATTAATATATATGCACCCAACATAAGGAGCACCTCAATACATAAGGTAACTGCAAACAGCTATAAAAGAGGAAATCAACAGTAACACAATAATAGTGGGGGACTTTAACACCTCACTTACACGGATGGACAGATCATCCAAACAGAAAATTAGTAAGGAAACACAAGATTTAAATGACACAGTAGACCAGACAGATTTAATTGATATTTATAGGACACTGTATCCAAAACCAGCAGATTACACTTTCTTCTCAAGTGCACATGGAACATTCTCCACGATAGATCACATCTTGGGTCACAAATCAAGCCTCAGTAAATTTAAGAAAATTGAAATCATATCAAGCATCTTTTCTGACCACAATGCTATGAGATTAGAAAGCAATTACAGGGAAAAAACATACAAAACACAAACACATGGAGGCTAAACAATATGTTACTAAATAACGAAGAGGTCACTGAAGAAATCAACGAGGAAATCAAAAAGTACCTAGAGACAAATGACATTGAAAACACGATGATCCAAAACCTTTGGGATGCAGCAAAGGAATTCCAAGATGGAAATTTAGAGCAATACAATCCTACCTCAAGAAACAACAAACATCTCAAATAAACAACCTAAACTTACACCTAAAGGAACTAAAGAAAGAAAACAAACAAAACCCAGAGTTAGTAGAAAGAAAGAAATCATAAAATCAAAGCAGAAATAAATGAAATAGAAACAAAGAAGACAATAGCAAAGATCAATAAAACTAAAAGCTGGTTCTTTGAGAAGATAAACAACATTGATAAACCATTAGCCAGACTCATCAAGAAAAAGAGGAAGAGGACTCAAATCAATAAAATTTGAAATGAAAAAGGAGAAGTTACAACAAACACCGCAGAAATACAAAGCATCCTAAGAGACTATTACAAGCAACTCTATGCCAATAAAATGGACAACCTGGAAGAAATGGAAAAATTCTTAGAAAGGTATAACCTTCCAAGACTGAACCCAGAAGAAACAGAAAATATGAACAGACCAGTCACAAGTAATGAAATTGAAACTGTGATTAAAAATCTACCAACAAACAAAAGTCCAGAACCTAATGGCTTCACTGGTGAATTCTATCAAACATTTAGAGAAGAGCTAACACGCATCCTTCTCAAACTCTTCCAAAAAATTGCAGAGGAAGGAACACTCTCAAACTCATTCTATGAGGCCACCATCACTTTGATACCAAAACCAGACAAAGATACGACAAAAAAAGAAAATTACAGACCAATATCACTAATGAATATAGATGCAAAAATCCTCAACAAAATACTAGCAAACATAATCCAACAACACATTAAAAGGATCATACACCATGATCAAGTGGGATTTATCCCAGGGATGCAAGGATTCTTCAATATACCCAAATCAATCAATGTGATACACCATATTAAAAAATTGAAGAATAAAAACCATATGATCATCTCAATAGATGCAGAAAAAGTTTTTGACAAAATTCAACACCCATTTATGATAAAAACTCTCTAGAAAGTGGACATAGAGGGAACCTACCTCAACATAATAAAGGCCATGTAAGACAAACCCACAGCAAACATCATCCTCAATGGTGAAAAACTGAAAGCATTTCCCCTAAGATAAGGAACAAGACAAGGATGTCCACTCTCACCACTATTATTCAACATAGTTTTGGAAGTCCTAGCCATGGCAATCAGAGAAGAGAAAGAAATTAAAGGAAACCAAATTGGAAAAAAAGAAGTAAAACTCACTGTTCGCAGACGACATGATACTATACATAGAGAATCCTAAAGATGCCACGAGAAAACTACTAGAGCTAATCAATGAATTTGGTAAAGTTGCAAGATACAAAATTAACGCACAGAAATCTCCTGCATTCCTATATACTAAGATGAAAAATCTGAAAGAAAAATTAAGGAAACACTCCCATTTACCATTGCAAAAAAAAGAATAAAATACCTAGGAATAAACCTACCTATGGAGACAAATGAGCTGTATGCAGAAAACTATAAGACACTGCTGAAAGAAATTAAAGATGATACAAACAGATGGAGAGATATACCATGTTCCTGGATTGAAAGAATCAATACTGTGAAAATGACTATACTACCCAAAGCAATCTACAGATTCAATGCAATCCCTATCAAACTACCACTGGCATTTTTCACAGAACTAGAACAAAAAGTTTCACAATTTGTATAGAAACACAAAAGACCGAAAATAGCCAAAGTAGTCTTTTCTTGTTTGTTTGTTTGTTTTGTTTTGTAACTTTACTTCTTTATTGATCATCTATATTTTAGATACTGTTATCATACTTTCCCTTATGTCTTTTTTTAATTCATTTTTTTATACAGCACGTCCTTATTAGTCATCAATTTTATACACATCAGTGTATACATGTCAATCCCAATCTCCAAATTCATCACACCACCACACACACCACCCTGCTGCTTTCCCCCCTTGGTGTCCATACATTTATTCTCTCCATCTGTGTCTCAATTTCTGCCCTGCAAACAGGTTCATCTGTACCATTTTTCTAGGTTCCACATATGTGCGTTAATATACGACATTTGTTTTTCTCTTTCTTCTTTCCTCTTTCTTGCTTCACTCTGTATGACAGTCTCTAGATCCATCCACATCTCAACAAATGACCCAATTTCGTTCCTTTTTATGGCTGAGTAATATTCCATTGTATATATGTACCACAACTTCTTTATCCATTCGCCTCTCAATGGGCATTTAGGTTGCTTCCATGACCTGGCTACTGTAAATAGTGCTGCAATGAACACTGGAGTGCATGTGTCTTTTTGAATTATGGTTTTCTCTGGGTATATGCCCCATAGTAGGATTGCTACATCACATGGTAATTCTATTTTTAGTTTTTTAAGGAATCTCCATACTGTTCTCCATAGTGACTGTATCAATTTACATTCCCACCAACAGTGCAAGAGGGTTCACTTTTCTCCACACCCTCTCCAGCATTTGTTGTTTGTAGATTTTTCTGATGATGTCCATTCTAACTGGTGTGAGGTGATACCTCATTGTAGTTTTTTTTGTTGTTGTTGTTTTGTTTTTGTTTTTTGCAGTACGCGGGCCTCTCACTGTTGTGGCCTCTCCCTTTGCGGAGCACAGGCTCCGGACGTGCAGGCTCAGTGGCCATGGCTCACAGGCCCAGCCGCTCCGTGGCATGTGGGATCTTCCCGGACCGGGGCATGAACCCGTGTTCCCTGCATCGGCAGGTGGACTCTCAACCACTGCGCCACCAGGGAAGCCCCTCATTGTAGTTTTGACTTGCATTTCTCTAATAATTAGTGATGTTGAGCAGCTTTTCATGTGCTTCTTGGCCATCTGTATGTCTTCTTTAGAGAACTGTCTATTTAGGTCTTCTGCCCATTTTTGGACTGGGTTGTTGGTGTTTTTTAATATTGAGCTGCATGAGCTGTTTTGGAGATTAATCCTTTGTCCTTGATTTGTTTGCAAATATTTTCTCCCATCTGAGGGTTGTCTTTTTGTTTTGTTTATGGTTTCCTTTGCTGTGCAAAAGCTTTGAAGTTTCATTAGGTCCCATTTGTTTATTTTTGTTTTTATTTTCATTACTCTAGGAGGTGGGTCAAAAAAGATCTTACTGTGGTTTATTTCAAAGAGTGTTCTTCCTATGTTTTCCTCTAAGAGTTTTATAGTGTCCCATCTTACATTTAGGTCTCTAATCCATTTTGAGTTTATTTTTGTGTATGGTTTTAGGGAGCGTTCTAATTTCATTCTTTTACATGTAGCGCCAAAGCGGTCTTGAGGGAAAAAAACGGAGCTGGAGGGATCAGACTCCCTGACCTCAGACAGTATCACAAAGCTACAGTAATCAAGACAATATGGTAGTAGCACAAAAACAGAAATATAGATTAATGCAACAGGATAGAAAGCCCAGAGATAAACCCATGCACCTATGGTGAACTAATCTATGACAAAGGAGGCAAGGGTATACAATGGAGAAAAGACAGTCTCTTCAATAAGTGGTGCTGGAAAAACTGGACAGCTACGTGTAAAAGAATGAAATTAGAACACCAGTTTGCAAGGCAGAAATAGAGACACAGATGTACAGAACAAACATATGGACACCAAGGGGGGAAAGTGGGGGTGGTCGTGGTGGTTAGATGTATTGGGAGATTGGGATTTACATATATACACTAATATGTATAAAATGGATAACTAATAAGAACCTGCTGTATAGAAAAATTTTTAAAAAAAGAATGTATTGAATTTTTTTATCCAAAGAACACTTCATTCGGCACTGCCTGGTTCAAATTCTAAATCTAATACTTCTTTGCTGGGAAAATGAGAGAACCGTGTCTCCATTTTCTCTTCTGTACAATGGGACTCATAATAATATTTACCTCACAGGAATACTGTGAAGCTTAAATTAGATATTAAATGTACAACACTGCAGGTGCTCAAAATATGGAAAGTATACAATAAACAGTAGCTATTGCTATTATTATCATAGTCATTAAAATTAATAAATATCCCAGGCCTTTGAATAACTTAAGTATATTTGAAGCAAGGGATGAATAAATATATATAAAATAAAATATTCCACAGTGCAACAGAAATATTTTATCACAAGCTGATATTTAAGGGTTTATAGACATGAAGTAGATCAATTAGGGAAAACTGAGGAAATCTAAATGAAGATGATGTGTTTTGTACTAGATCCTGAACATTGTCTTTTACTGATAGAATGTCGGTAATGAGGACCAAATGAAGGGCGTGGTTCAAGCAAACGCCCCAGAGCAGATAAAACACTTGGGGGCTTGTTTGCCTTAAGACCTCACCTTGAGTGAGAAATGAGGCTGTGTAGAATCAGCAGGAGAATTCAGAGATAAGTTCACAACCGCTTGCAAGAAAATACAGCATTTTTGAAAATAATTTATTTTCTTTAAATAGAATACTTGCCTCGTATTTCATCCCAAGATGGTATTTTCTCCCCTAGAATAAAGGATTTTATGGGCGGAACTTGCATGGGAAGTAAATTATACAGAAAAGACACTACAGTGTCATTTTGCAGGGCAAATAAGGTAAGAACAAATGCAGTCAACATTCTAGATTTTTAAGCTAGAGATCAGAGCTCTCATGAAAAGGAAGAGCCACTGAAATCATTCTTGAGGCACTGAGAAGGGTAGAGAAAGGACTAGAAAGAGACAGGAGCATTAAAGTCTATTCCAGGTCTGGTCACACCTTGTCCTGTAACAACAGGCCAGTAGCACACTATCTTTAGGTTTCAGTTTTCACCTCTGAAAATGAAGAAAATATTTGAATAATATATCTTTCGCTGTGAGTTTATTACTATTTTATCTCGTTTTGAGTGACAAGAGAACATAGCAGAAGAGAGCTTGGAACTAAAACTCTAACTGCACCCATTTCATGGGAGAGGGACTTCAAAAGTCATAATTTGAATTCTTGTATTATTTTAAAAATCAAGGGATTGGGCTTCCCTGGTGGCGCAGTGGTTGAGAGTCCGTCTGCCGATGCAGGGGACACAGGTTCATGCCCCAGTCCTGGAGGATCCCACATGCCGCGGAGCGGCTGGGCCCGTGAGCCATGGCCGCTGAGCCTGCGCGTCTGGAGCCTGTGCTCCGCAGCGGGAGAGGCCACAGCAGTGAGAGGCCCGCGTACCGCAAAAAAAAAAAAAAAAATCAAGGGATTGCCAACTAAAGTATGTCACTTGCCATCTGCCTCTACAAGGATGGAGTCACTAGTCACTGCAGTCACTGATCTTAAATACACCCTAAAAGTAGTTCAGGGTAGAGATCAGGAATGTGGCGCTCTGTGCTCTTGGAAAAACCGGCAAAACAAGCCTTCAGATAGTTAGACATTTTCAGGAGAAAATTTTATGAGCCCAATTTCTTGTATCTTCTCATACCTAGAAAAGCACTAAAAATGAATAGAGACATCTGCTCCTTGTGACTGGCAGCAACCTTCTCATAGGTGGCAGCGACATTCTACAAAGATGCATGCTTGATTGAACATACCTCCTTTACAAAATCATATATATACTGACGGCCCCCCTTACCTCTTTGGAGCAGTTTCTCAGAGCTATCTGAGAGGATGTCTCCCAAGCTATAGTCCTCAGTAAGCCCCAGATAAAACTGAACTCACAACTCTCACGTCGTGCTTGTGTGTCTTAGCTGACAGGATACACATTTTAACTGATTCATGTTAAGTTCTATAGACAAGGACTATAAAGTTAGAACTAGAATTATGGGGCGAAGTACACAGATAAAAAGCCACGAAAGATTTATATTGTGTTACAGGAGGATAGGAGACCAGCAGGACAAAACAAGTGGAGAGATAGTACATAAAGTTTTAAAAGCTACCGTTATATAATTCTAATTTGGAATTATGACTGTTGCTAATATTTCAGTTCTTTCTAATCTACAAAGTACTTTATTATATATTATCCCATTTCATTATCACAACAAGCCTGTAAAAGCAAAACTTATCAAATGAAATGTTTCATTTCTTGCTCAAATTCATGAAACCTAGATCTTTGGAATTCCAATCTGGTAGCCCTCCTTAAAGGTAATCAGCAAGCACTGTAGGCTAACATGTCGTGCTGTGATTGAACAGTATTTGTTGCTGATTTTTGCAGCAATGTCAAGTTTGCATAGAAAGGGTAGAAGAAGGAAGCTTACTGTTCCAATTATGTAGTAACCAAGAGATCAGTGCTTAAAGAGGGCTGGGAATGTGGAGCTGCACAGATGACTGAAAAACACTGTTCAAGAAGTTCCTTGGGTCCTGGTGCATGTGACCCATGGTATGTTGAATTTGGCCTGCAGAGAGATAGCTTGTGAAATGTGGCTGCTGATGCTTTGATGTTAACTTTGAATTAGTTGCCAACACTTAACAGCCAAGAGATTTTGCATAAAAGTTTGAATTTCCAACTTCTTAAATTTTTAGGAGATCTGGCACTAATTTGAGGAAGTATGCAGTAGCTATGTTCTTGCGAGTATAATAGCTCCCTGGTTTGTCCAAAGCTCTGATTTCTCCCTCTTGTTCCTTTCTTTTTCTTTTTTAAAAACCATTTTATAGAGCCTCTGGTTAACAGTACTGAAGTGTATACTTAAAATTCACTAAGAGCATATATCTTCTTATTAAAATTATCAATAAATAAAGAGGGCAGGAGGAAACTTTTGGAGATGATGAACATGTTTACAACATAGACTGTGGTGATGGTTTATGACAGGGGTCCCCAACCCCAGGACTGGTCCATGACCTGTTAGGAACCGGGCCACACAGCAGGAGGTGAGTGGCGGGTGAGCAGGCGAACCTTCATCTGTATTTACAGCTTCTCCCCGTTGCTTGCATTACCACCTGAGCTCCGCCTCCTGTCAGATCAGCAGTGGTATTAAATTCTCATAACCCTACTGTGAACTGTGCATGCGAGGGATATAGGTTGCAGGCTCCTTATGAGAATCTAATGCCTGATGATCTGAGCTGGAGCTGGGGCTGTGATGCTAGTGCTGGGGAGCGGCTGCAAATACAGATTATCATTAGCAGAGAGGTTTGACTGCACAGAGACCATAACAAATCAATTTCTTGCAGACTCATATCAAAACCCTATCAGTAAGTGGCAAGTGAAAACAAGCTCTGGGATCCCAGAGCTTAGTATACTGATTCTGCATTACGGTGAGTTGTATAAATATTTCATTATATATTACAATGTAATAATAATAGAAATAAAGCACACAACAAATGTAATGCGCTTGAATCATCCCGAAAACATCCTCTCAACCCCGGTCCGTGCAAAAACTGTCTTCCACGAAACTGGTCCCTGGTGCAAAAAAGGTTAGGGACTGCAGGTTATGATGTAGACTTATCTCCAGACTCATCAAGTTGTATACATTAAATGTTCAGCTTTTTGTATGTCAATCCCACCTATGTTTCTCAAAGTTGATCTTCTTCATACATTGCTGTTACCTTTCTGATGCCTGGGGACTTCTGAGTTTGCAAGACTTGGTTTAAGAGCCTGAGGTTCTTGAAGACCATAAGTGAGTTTTTTACCCTTTGCTGTCATAATTGTTCAAAAATATTACATGTGGGAGAAGATTAGAAAAGCTCCCATCCAGCCTGTGCTCCGCAACGGGAGAGGCCGCAACAGTGAGAGGCCCGCGTACCGCAAAAAACAAAACAAAACAAAACAGAAATTTGCACCACTCTTAAAATTGTATAAGAAATTTATATTTGTTCCTGAAAAATATCTCAGAGCTTTACAGGTAAAGAAGATGAAGGAAATGTACTCTAGAGTCTTTTGCATCACTTCAAACAGAATAGCGCTCTATTCTATGTCAGAATTCATAGGAAGCTTTTATTTGCAAAGTTAAAAAAAGCACTGCGTTAAAAGAGAAGTTTGAGCACAACTAAGCTGGGATCCAAACTCGTTTTGTTGTTGATAAGAAATTCAGATTGAAAGTTGAATTAAACATCAAGATTAGGGAATTATTTAGCTGTTCATTTCCTGATCCCATTTCAGTATCTTTTCTGGTATAATGCATTGCAAAATTAGTCTCAATGCCCTACATCTGTTTTCCGTATTCACTTTCACCTTTTCCTTATATCCTATCATAAGAAAAATTATGAAAACAATATGAAATGAAAAAAAATTTGCTAGAGGTTCTTTCTAGTGGATTCTTCAGGTTTACCTCTGCCTTTCACTGTTTTTAAACTATTTTGTAACTGTAAGTTGTAAATATTAGCAGAAATGCAAATTGTACCTAGTGGATACATGGTTGATTATTGTTCTGTCAATATTTACCACTTTTGCATATATCTATAAATTCATTTCAGCATGCTTCTGTGGTCCTTTGAAACCACCTTTGAACTAGTTATGCCTTCTTACTGGCTCCTTCATCAATTAATGAATTAAATAAAAGCTTTGGTATGTGTCTGTTGTATATTTGCATGAGGCATGATTTTATCTTTTAAAATAAGTATTCTTTGATGCCATTTATTCTTTAGTCCATTCCATTCAGCTTCTACTATCACCTCTCAACTGAAATTGTTCTTGAAACATTTCTAATTTTCTCCTATTAATCAAAGCAAAGGCCTCCTCTTAGTCTTTCTCCAATTTGACCTCTGTGGATTTTAGTACTCTCACCTCAGGATCATTCTAGAGACTCTTTCCTCTTTTGACTTCCAGAATGTCATTCTTTACTATTTTCTATTCTACTTCTATGATCACCACCTCTCATGCCAAATAGCATCAGTGCTATGTTATTTGTAGAAATTGGAGTTTACACTCACTTTTTGGCTTTATTAAACTTGCTGTATATATTCTCCCCTCCCCCAAGGCTTGCGCATCTAATTCGCCAGCACTGGTGTTCCACATGTACTTATCCCTGGCCTTCATCTGGACCACCATCATCCTTTCCTGCAGAGTGATTCTATGGTTTTGACTAAATACAGGAAACTGTCAAATATGTTTTCTAGTTCTGAACATTTTTGGGGATCTAGAATAATTTTATTATTTATTTCATTCATTAAAGATCCCTGTTGCCCACCATTCTATACCAGATTGTCAAGAACTGTGAAAGGTCTAGATTTTACTCTGCTTGTAAGCTATTAAGTTAGGGTGACACCGACTCACAGATGCTGACAACAGACACAAGACTCCTCGGTCAGAAACAAAGGACTTTTACTACTTATGGTTTAGCAGGCAGCATGAGCTTCCTATTCGTGTGGGTTCTCCTTGTTTCCTAAGTCCCATGGGGTTGGAAATGGGGATGTGTGCCCAGGTTGATGCTGTGCACATAGTGGGTTTGTATCACAGCTAAGGAAGCCCAAGCTTAGGAAACCCCAATCTTTTTTAAAAATTATTTTCCATTATGGTTTATTACAGGATAGTGAATATAGTCCCCTGTGCTATGCAACAGGATCTTGTTGTTTATCCATCCTATATATAATAGTTTGCATCTGCTAGTCCCAAACTCCCAATCCAAACTTCTCCCACGTCCCTCCCCCTTGGCAATCACAAGTCTGCCAATCTTTTATAAGATACTGAAAGCAAACCTGCTCAACATTTGTCTCAGAGAGAGACATTAACTTTATTATATTGAGAGTAAACAAATCTGCCCTCTGCTCAGCAGAGAGACACCACTGCTAACTTCCAAGGCTGTTCACTATGTGGGAAACACAGTCCAGAACAAAAGCCATCAGTGCAGAAGATGTGCAGAAGCATGAGACCCCTATGCAGAACCAACTCTCAAACAAATAAAATCAAAATCCTTGCATAAGTAACTGTGAGCTTTCAGAAACTGGTACTCATCTTATTTCTTTAGCGCTGTGTCTGCCTCAGAGCACACAATGAATAAACTTTACACGTCACACAAAAGGAACTAAGTGCATGGAATTAAATAAATGTTTAATGACTATCACATTGATGAAGAGGTGGAGATTAGAATTAATTCATTATAGTTTCTGACCCATGTTATTTTAGTTGGATTTTATGACACTCTCTCCCTTCTATTTCTTCTGGAAAAAAAAAAGAAAAATTTCAAAAAGGAAAATACCAACCTCCCCAGAAAACAAAAGACAATGAGATTAGGATACCCTGCCTGAGAATACAATAATAATAACCATTCAACTTTTACAAAAATAGTGTTCAGTCTTAGTTGACAGATGGGTAAATGTGCCTGAAAGGATGGTTCCAGGCCCCTTAACTGTATGCTGATCATTAGGAAAGAAGAAAAGTTGATAAAATGTGATGACCCTCCGCACAAAACTAAAGAAACCATAGGTCATCACTTAAAATTCCAAGCCTGCATTCTACCTCACATTCAATTAAAATCAAGGATTTATTAGCAGTAAAAGGTAATGGAGAAAGAAATCAAAGTAGGTCATCCAGATTAAGTAGAGACATTTAGAAAAGTTAAAAAAAAATTAGAGACTGTAATGTGTTGAGAAATATCTATGGTGAGGAAGACAGTAAACAAACAGCAGAGCTAGAGTAGGCTACAAATTTTGGAAAAATATCTGAAAATGTTTTCAGAAAGGAGATGAAGCAACGGTCAATGAGTAAAGCAAAATTTATACAATAACAGTAGAACCATGAAAAAAGGGTATTTTTCAAATAACATCATGAATAACCACAGATCACTATATTTCACATTTGTAATTTTTAATGAAACATTTTCTTTAGTTAAAGCAACTTTTATAACATATTACAAGTTAGTTGAAAGCTTAAACAATTTTTGGTAGAGTAAATTTCACATTGAAATTGATAAAAATACAAGGTTACTTTGCTTTTAAAACTGAAACTTCCTTAAAATAGTTACCTTTTAATATAAAGTTGGATAAAAATGTTTGCTTTTTGAGGATTAGTGATGATAAAAAATAAAGAAGAACCTAAAATAAGTATTAATGTTAACATATCAAATATGCAGCTTAAAGAATATTAAAATTGATCCAAGTCAAAATCATACTAATATCTCACAAAGATGCTTACCATAAATTGTAAGAAGTTTTACATTGAAGAAAAAAAAGTCTTTCATTTGAGTAAGAACCTTAATAAAAAAGAATAAGAAACAACTTTTGTTAAAGCTGTATGTAAAGATAAAGAAAAAGGAAAGGGTACAATTTTGAGTCTCTCTCATCCAACAGATCAACAGATAATGAGAAAAATATAGAATATGTTCTTTATCATGAGGGTCAGTAAAATATTTCAAAAGTTGAGATTTGAGGAAACATTTTCGCCTGCTTTCCAATGGCACAGACCTACATATAAAATAAAACAGTTCTTTCAAACACGTTTTTCTCTCTCCCACACCCCAGAAACCTTTGTTTTATAAGATCTACTATAGACTCATTTTCCTGCTGTTGATCTGAACCTAATGTCAATAACATGGGAAAGTGATTAATTCTATTATTCCAGGATGTTGCTTTTAATTGTATGAGGATTTACTATACAACAGATGTCCTTAAACAGCTGACTAATTGGGAAAAAGAGTTAAATAGTATTCTCTACAATTTTTAATTGAACACTTGAATTTAAATCTACAAACCTTTTCCCACTATTATAATACATTTTCAAGCCCACATGCATCTTGGTTCTTTAAAAATTCAAAATTTTTTTGATACTGCAAAATAGTAGCTATAGAAAAATGTTTAGAATTCAGAAATTCACAACCAATGCTTAGAACTCCTCAATTTTGGAACCTGGTGCCTGAGAATTCAGTTTTGTGGGAGGAACTCATCTTAAGAGGGTCTTGGGTGGAGAAGACAGCAAATGTCATCCCCACAGGTAATTTCACTATGGACTAATGGGTGATTCAGTGAGAATACTAAGGAAATATTTTATGCATTTTCTGACCTTCGTGAGTTTTCATGGACTGTACTTTCATTCTTTCCCAGACAGGGCTGGAACCCTAAAATATTAGACTTATTAGTAGCAGATAATCTTAAGCATTCTCTCATCTGCAAACACTAACTTTTTCTGATGACTGTAAACTATATCACCAGGTCAAGAGTCTTACTTTAGCTCTATGCCTATTTATTACTTACCTACCCAGTGAATGGTTCCCACAGGCACCAAAAACTTTCCTCAAATCTTTTTTCTCCTTGTCTTTTTTTATCCCAGTGAATGACATCGTCACCATTTGTCCAATGTCTAAAATTTTTCATCTCTGCTGTACCTACAGCTCATCAATTACCAAGTCCTGCCTGTTCTTTTCATTGAAATCTTCAGTGAGACAACTGCAGATTCACAGGCAGTTGTAAGAAATAATACAGAGAGATCCTGTGAACACTTTACCCAGTTGCTCGCAATGTAACAATCTACAAAATTATAGTATAATATCACAACCAGGATATTGATTAGCTTTGATACAATCCATGAATCTTATTCATGTTTCCTCAGTTTTATTTGTTCTGCGTGTGTGTGTGTGTGTGTGTGTGTGTGTGTGTGTGTGTGTGTGTATTTAGGTCTATACAATTTTATCACATGGGTTTGAATATTTCCCATCACAGTAAGGATACTGAATAGTTACATCATCGCAAGGATCCTGCCAGCCTTTTTTGTTTTTTTTAATTCTCGATTTCTCTTCTTTATACTCTCCTCTCCAAATTCTCACCTCCTGTGTTGAAATAGCCTCCTTGCAGACATCTCTGACTCTAGACTTCTAGTCCCTCCAATGTATCATTTACAATGCATTTATAAATTGCAAATCTGATTATGTCACTCCTCTAGGCAACTATCAGGGAAGCTGATTCCCTAGCTCTCTGACTTACTCTGAATTTACATACTGGAAAAATTCAGCACATTACTAAAATAAAAATCTGAGCAAAAAGTTACTGGCATAGCTTATTAGTCATATGAAGAAGAAATCAAATATATTTTTTGCTGCCCATCCTCTTAATACATTATTCAGTGACAATTAAGACTCTTATCTACGGATTTGGTGGTCCCCATAGTCACTCAACTATAACATTTTATAAGAAATTGATAGAAACTACATGCCTACTTTATTTTTACATTTATAAATATTAAAGCAAATGACCTATCTGCTCTTGCTTTTCAGATTCATATCACTCTAGCCACAGCCTGGTACCTGAGGTAAAAAAAAAAAAAAAACAGAGATGGATCTGCAAAAGTAAAATTATTGTACTAAAGATGAATTTTTTGGAAATACTGTTATAATTACCAATTTATTTTACAGACAGCTATAGATCGTTATCAATGATTTAAATATTGACTATCATAGCATATCACATTACTTTTGAGAGTATGCTTCTTTGCTATTGATCACTTGTCTTACAGTTTCTAGAAATCTGTTGACTCCTCGCCACTTTTCTCTTCTCAAGGTGTTATCCTGAGAGTCAAGCATGTAACTTACTAGAAATTTATCCAAACTATTTCCTACCCAAAGTGAATTTTGTGGCATTTTACACCGAGAGAGATTACGAAATTATGAGAATGGATAAGCCATCCCACCTTCATTTTTCTACATGTAAATTAAAATAGGTATCATACAATACTGATGCTCATGTCTGCTAGTACTTCTCCTGTTTCTGTAACAAGGGCAACAATGACTTGTCGGAATCTTTTCTTTCTCCTCTTATTGGCTATAAGGCATGGCAACTAGTTTTTTTATCTTAGATATTATTCAGTACATTGTGTTTAGCCACATTATGTGCATGAACATAGCTACAATGCTTATAAATTTCTAATTAAAACACCTGTGTTTGGTCAAGACTGATCTCTTTAAAATACTGTAATTAGTCTTACATGTTAACTTAGTGAGGCTATGGTACCCAAGTACTTAATCAAACATTGATTTAAGTGTTTCTGTGAAGCTATTTTGTAGATGTGGTTAACATTTACAATCAGCCAACTGCAAGTAAAGCAGTTCACCCTCCATAATGTGGGTGAGTCTCATTCAATCATGACAGCCTTAAGAACAAGAACAGATTTCCTGCAGAAGAAGGAATTATACCTCAAGAATACAACATCAACTTTTTCCTGAGTTTCCAGCCTTCAGGTCTACCCTATAGATTTCAAACTTGCCAGACCCCTTAATCCTGTGAATGAATTCATTAAACTAAATCTCTCCTCTCACTAGATAGATAGATAGATATTGATATAGATATACTGATACCTCCTATTGGTTGTATTTCTCTAGAGAATCCTGACTGATACAACTAACACATTTATTAGTGATACAAATATTATTGATTAATGAAACATGTATATTGACACCATATTAAAACCACCTTAATCATTTAAATGGACAGTGGTGATGATCTCCCTAGATCCATTCATCCTTTTTTCATCAAGTAGCATCCAATAGTTTGGGTCATAAGCTGTAAATGAAGCCACATTTTGTTCCAGCATTAGGCTTAGGCTAGTCAAAATCAATCTACATAATGCCAGCACCATGCATATTTACTACGTGAAAAGTGATGGAGACAGGTTATCTCAATTTGACATGTCTATTTTCCAATGATTCATTTTCATATTGAAACACAGCCTATATCTTATGATTTACTCATTTTCTTACTTCAAGTTTCTGCTCAGTTTGGTGACATTTCATCACCTTATATAGAAGCACCATAAGCTCCAGTCCTCAGGCTCTCTCAATCTCCGTAATTGGCTTCTCATTATCAATACCTTGCCATTGTTTTATAATTGTTCTTTTTCTGTCTTCCATACAAAACATAATCTTCATCATGGTCACTATAATTTCACCAGAGTGTATATAATGGTCCCTGACATATAGATAACTCCCAGTAAACATCTGCTTGATGAATGAAGAAGTGCAACTAGCAACATTATTAAAGCACCACATTATAAACTCATCAAGTTTTTAAAGCATCCACTGAAGATTTTATTCTAGCTTCCAACTAACTCAATCATCTTAACTGAATGTTTCTTATCCACATCTTTGACTGTTTCTTTGACGGTTTCTTTTAATTTCTTTTTCTTTTGCAGTTCTTACACAAAACAGTTACATAAGTGACTCCAAAAGAGGTTGCTCATGACTTCTTTCCTATAGTTGATGCTATAAATAAGTTTTGCTTTGGAAGTATTTACATGAAAAATATGACACTTTGCTAGAGAATTTACAAGTATGATCTGGTACAGAAATTGACCATTTTACCACCAAACCAAGTGTTATGAAATGAAAGTTGTGAAATCACACCATCTGGGTATAGCTGTAGATTTATATTAATTTCATCCAGGGCATGAATGTGCTTTCTTTTCCCCTTCTTGCCTAGATCTACAGCTGTTCACTGGCAAAGGAAGCTACCTCGTCTCTGGCCTGGCACCTGCCTCTTCCATTTCATGTCTCGTTCACGCCCTCCCTCAACTATCTGGAGGTAGATTTTTTAATGTCACTTTGGAAATTATGAGCACTATACCAGTAAACAACTCTTCCGGTCTGATGACAAATTTGGTCATCTATCTTCAGTTACGAGAATACGATTATAGTTGGTGTTTGGACCCCAGCAACTTAATCAAAATGCTGTGGGAGGTAGAACAGGTGCCACTGATAAGAGCTCTTTTCTTCAGTCATCATATCGTGTTCAGCTACAATCAGCCAGGGAAGAATATCTTCTAAAGGTTGAAGCTGCAGTTGGATAGAAGCGTAAGTATCCAACTACATTTATAGTTTCTTGAATTTGAAAAAGCTCTGATAATCCAAGTGAATTATTGGAATAAAAATTTATGTTTGTTTCTTACCCTTTGGAGTAAAGGTTTGAAAATAACATACATTATGGTATTTTGAAATATCACAGACTTTGACCCATGGGATATGATTAAATTATGAAAATAATATCAAAACTCATTGGAGAAAATGGGGAGAAGTTAAAAAGTAAACTTTTTAAACCTTTCTCTGCTTTTAGTAACAACTATCAAAGTAACTTACAACTATCAAAGCATTGTTTCAAGGGCATTACCAGATTTGTTACCTTGTTTTATCCTCAGAGCGTGCCACTATCTTTCATTTCACCATGAGTAATCTAAAGTACAGGGGCATTACTTGCCCAAGGCCAGACTCTTTAGAAACAGCAGAGTTAGAACATGTCACACTGCTTCCATGGTGAATGTTATGGAAATATGGCAAATACAACTTCTTCTCTAGGCAAAACTAGTTACTAACTCCTGAAATGTCCCTGAAAATATGACATATTTGAAATTTTCAATCACAATATGATTTTTGGTCTACAATGAAAAAGAATCAAGATTATACAAATCTAATTTCAGTGTAAAATAAAGATGTAAAGTGAGAAGACTATTCACAACTAGGTATTCTATTTGTTCCCCCAAATTCACCAAGTAATCTTTGTAAGATATTACTTATGTCCTGATATGCAATTTCAAATATTTCTAGTAATAGATTTTTTATTCACACATGATTTTGAAGGTAAAAACAAGTATAACTGTGTAATTTCTTAGTATTATATAATTCTGTTAATGTATAACACCATTTCTTTAAGTGAACTCCATCATTCATTGGTCCCAGGGGACCCTCCCCAATGTAAGAGTACCTTGGTTAAATACACATGGCAAATTTTCTTTGTGTCATCCCACTGCTGGAAACTCACAAGTACCTTAACATATTAAAGGATCCAAGATGCCTTTCGGAGAAGGGATCGAGGGGTTAAATAACCTAACGTTATTTAACTCATTGTTGTCCAGTGTATTTGAAGATGGACTTTAGTGCAATATCCTGAAGCTTCCCTTAGAAGCAATATTCTTCAAACCATGCTTTGAGAAATAGTGGCCTAAATTAGAAAGCCTGTTTTATCAAATATCCTCTCTTTCTCATTCTACTTTCCTGTTAGTCAAATATATTTTGGGACTATTGTTTCCTTTTTGTCTCTACTGCAAAAGACATAGTAAAATAACTTTCTGCAGTATAGTATTATTTTTCTGTAGAACTGTGACCACCTTCACTAAACATGATGTGGTGACCAGCACTAATAAATGAAACCACCTGTGTCCACATGACTTTGTTGCTTATACCAGGAAATTTTTGCCTGAGAAAAGGTAAGATTGTAAAATAATAAATAACTTTATTCTTTGCTTTAGGCAATTCCTGCAGATTCATTTATCAAAGACAGCATTCTGCTCACCTGAGTAAACAGTTCAGTTATCACAAACAATTTAACTATTAAAATTCTCTCTTCAAAAACTTTGCTTTGCCCACCAATACTACACTGTTAGGTCATAAACTTTCCATTCCCAATCAGTTGCATGCCTTGAAAAACTCACCTTAAACCACTTAAGTCAAGACCCACAAACTGTGTAAACATCAGTTTTGACTTCCCGCTTCTGAGGCACCGCTAGGACTCTATCACAATGGTGTTCTCTCTAACTGCAATAAGTTCTAATCATTTAACTTTGTTTTATTAAAAAGGTGTCTGGTAATATTTTGGGAAGTTTAACAGAGCTTAAGTATAATTATTAATTAATTATAAAATAGGGAAAAGATGTGCATATATAAATTACCAATTATTTCAAAGAATTTCCAGTTTTCATATCAGTTTCAAATCCCTTTAGTCTCAAAAAAACCCAAATATATTTATATATTAAAAAATCAATCATTTTAGAAAACTTACATTTAGAAAATTGAAGACATATTTGTACTTGTCCCTGGGTGAGGTGAATTGCAGACACATGGTCCATGCTTTCATGGAGCTTAGAGATTGGTGGAATGAAAGGCTTTCCAAAGGGCAACAAACAAATGCATGCACACATGATGACAAAAACTTTTCAATGCCATGAAAAGCAATCCAAAACAAAATAGGAAAAAGAATGACTGGAAGATCCTGTTATATTGTGGGAGTCTGGGGAGAACTCCCTAAGGAAGTAAAATTTAAGATAAGATTTGAAGATTGGCTAAGAGTCAGGTATGTCAAGACTGGAGGAAAGAGCATTAGAGCCAATGAATCAGCATGGGTGGAGGTCCTGAGATTCGCAACAACAACAACAAAAACCCCGGTTTTACTTAAGGAACCAAATATATACACAGATAGGACAGTTGCACAGTTGTGGGAGATGGACTGGAATAGCAGGAAATCTGGACAAAGGGTGGAGAATTTCAATAACAATTGGGTGGAGAATAAACTTTATAAGGTGAAGAATGTATGTGGGGAGATCAATTAAGAGACTACTGGAATTGTCCGGGGAAGAAGACACGGTGGCTTTGATTGGAGCAGTGGCCATGAAGACAGAGTGAAGTGGAAGCACACACTCTCAATAGATTTTATTGTTAACACTAACAAAACGTGGCAGTAAAACAGATGTTCACATTTAAAAAGAGGAAGGGGAAAGAATGATTCTGGGTTGTCTTGAGCCACTGGATGTCTAGCGATATACGGGAATATTTATATATATAATATTATATATATGTATATATATCAAATAACTGACATGATAACGCATCAGAAATTGGAATTTGATGCACCTGATAGCCTCTCTCTAATAATGTAAAATCACTTTCTTTTGACCATTCTTCAGGCAACCCTTGAGCATCACAGTCCTGTCCCAGGCCTGGTGATTTACATCTAAGATGGAATATAAGAATTTCCAGGACCATCAAACTCACCCTATCTTCCTAACTGGAAAAGCTCAAATTACAGTTAAACAAAACTAGGAATTTGGCTGAGAAGTCAATTCAACTCTAAAAAAGTTATATAGTTCAGCTCTGTAAAAAGAAATAGAGCTAATATAGGAGCCATTAGAGCTTCTACATAGCAGTTAATTAAGACTGATTAGAGAAATAGATGCCCTAGTCTAGAGTTTAGCATCCCCCCAAATTTTTACTCAAAATAAACCTTTCTTAATTGGTGGCAAATAATATGTACAGCAGGGAATAGAATTAGAATTTGTCAAAACTTCCAGGGAATAATACTAAAGTAAACTCTCCCTAAACATTACTTTTTACTGGTGAAATGCACAAACTCATTAACAAGTACAACGTGTCCATGCAAGAACTATAAACCAAAATGGAATAACCACGCATGAAACATTTAATACTGATTTTAAGTAAAATGCAGGAAACAAACTGGTAAGGGGAAAAGATGCTGAGTAACTAACTGGCCATGCCATGAAATTTATTTACTGATTAGTTTTCAAAACCTGCATTAACCTCTCTGTGATCCAGTTAACTTGTGACTTGTTGTCTTGCCTCTTCAAATTACAAGGATACAATTGAATTATACCCTGTGCCTTGCCTGGCACTTGAAAAGCACTGGAATCATTGTAAATTAAATGACAAGTAATTCAGTCAATATTTCATTTACTGCTTCACAGCTGTTGAAAGAGTTACTTTTGTGAACTGACATACAGGAAATAGGAGCCAATTTCACCATTTCCTGAACATTTAAAAATTTGTTTTTCTGGTTTGGAAAAAAAGTTTTCCACTAATAAAATACACATGCCACACAGTAGATTTTTTTGTTTTTTCAATTGGTCATTTCATGTTGTTGACATATATTTATACAATGCACAACACACATGGAAAATAAAAAGCATTTACATGTACCTTTCATAAAATTAAGCTCCCTTCTTAATATGGGTATTAAAATCTCTTGAAACTATCCTACTTCTCCACTTCTTTTAGAAAGAGGGAAAACTTTCTAGAACATAACAATTTAGCATGGCTGATAGGATGGAGATGAGTCAACAGTAGTAGCAGAGTCTTGAAGTATGACTTATCTGTGAGTTGTAGGGGGCAAGCATAATTCAGCAGAGCAAAATAAGTAGTTGGACTTCTTACTCTGATGGATGACTAAAGAAAAGAGAATAATTTAGAAAATTCAATAAATTGGGCAGATGAAGGATTCAGCATGAATTCCTGAGCCTTTTCAGTATAGAAAAAAATTTTCACTCCAAAATGACACAAGCTGAGAACAGAATATTAAGATTAAAGCTTGGTGGTTATAAAAAATAAGCCAAAATCATTTTTAAGTGATTGTATGACTAAATGGAAACTCTTTTTTAATGAGATAAGTACTATATTTTAGAATCATTTTCCCAAGGAACTTTCACTGTGGGTAAGTTTCATCAACAGCTGAAGTTAATCATCTATCACAGTGCAGCAGTTACATTCATTCATTCACTCAACAAATACATGAGGAATTTTTACAACACTCCAGGCTTGATGGGGCACATACAGGATACAAAAGTGACTGAAACAGATATTGGACCCTGACCTTGGGGTTTATGCTCTGGTGAACCTTCACACTCAGTCAACAGATTTGAAGACTTATCAATGTTGATTTTTTTCAGCATAGAAAATATTATGTAAGTTTTAGAATATGCACAGTGATATGATACATATTAAAAATATCCTAGTGATGGATTGTTTTTCAAGTTTACAAAAGCAAATTTAAAATTAAGAGCTTCTCAAGAAGATGCTTTATCATGTGAGTGACAATATTTACATAGTATATTTAATTTCAATGGTGATTATCTAAAGAAATTTGAAACTATTCATAAATCAATTTTGTAGAAAGAGAATCAATTTTGTTTAAGCAATTTTCAAAGGATATTAGTCTCATACTTATCCAGATATAGAAGTCATATAATTCATTAGTTTCCCTAACTAATTAAATGACGTTGTCTGTTTTTATTCATCTTTAAAGTTATTTTTATAGCACTTTGCCCTGAGAAGGGCCTTTATGTTATGTGTATTGTAACTCACTCATTTTACTCATAATTCCAAAATTTGTCTACAATCATACTTTTAGCCTTAGCACAATTTTCCAGCTTTCTGGTCTCCTGATGCCCAATTCAATGTTTCTTCCAATATATTCTGCTGCTTCTTTGAATTAATTAACATATAAGTTAGACTGCTTAAACAAGAGTCCCCCCAAATTATGACTCAAGCAAAACAGACATTTGTGTTTCTTTTGTCTAAAAGTTTGGGGGAGTCCGGGCTAGTAATATAGCTCCACAATTCTCAGGAAACTGGGTTTCTTTTATTTCACTCCTCTGCTGTCCTCATACATGGTTTCTAGCTTTTGGTCCCAGACAAGTAGTTCAGCACAATGACCCTATCCATATTCCAGGCACCGGGGAGTGGGTGGGAATGCTAGTGCAGGCTCCTTCCCTTTCATCAGAAGCTGTACACAGCACCTCCGAGTGCCAGATCCTAGTAACATAATCACTCTGAGCTCCAACTAAAATTTCTCTTACCAAGAGAGAAAGAAGTGATGCTTAAGATAGCTAGCTAGTCTTTGCTACACCTTCTGAGCAAACTCTCAAGTTCTATTCCTGGCTTTACCTTTTACTAGCTGTGTCAGCTTAATCTCTCTGTGCTTCAGTTGGTTTGTTTCTAAATGTTAAATAACATTTATTTCACAGGTTTGTTATATGATTTCAATAAGATATATGTTAAATGCAGAGTAAATACATAATAATTACTAGCTACTATTTACTGTTATTATTATAATCTGATAGCAGAAGCAGATTCCTCCCCAAGCCCCTCCCCAAATTAAAAACAAGAAAAAGTCTTATCTTGTTGTCTAGCTTGCTAATAGACAATAACTTTACTGTATGGGTAGGCACACAAAACGTTGGTCCCAGTTTCATTTTAATCAGTTACTAGTTTTGAGAGCTTTTTATCTACTTAGCAGGAAAAGATAATACTATTATCTTTGTGCTCTAAATAAATTTCCCCCAAGTAATCAAAAAAAGGCAGATGTAATCTTAATAATTTGGCTGTTAGGAGGTAAACAACTGGTGAAACAGTAAACACCTGTTTTCTCACCCACAAAGCATCCTGCCTGCAAGTGCACACTTCTGCTGATGACCCTTTGTGACTTTGACTCTCTGCTGAGCTTCTGCAGTTTTTAATCTTCCTAGACCCTCGGCGTAAGGCTGCAAGAGTAGGGATCTCCCTGACAAATTCTCAGAGTGATCCTGGCTGCTTCCCAAGCTTGGGATACGACTGTATTTTCTCTGTAGCTTATTTACATCATTTTGTAGCTTTTCCCTGAAGTGATCATGAAAAATCTGTCCCCTTGTCTTCTATGTCCTTACACTTTACCACAACACAACAAAACGTCACCTGACCCCCTCTCCCTCCTCCTCCACCCTACATTCCCCTGCAGAGCTGAGGCAGGGCTGTGGGCAGGGAGCACCTTCAACAGAACACCCAGCACCACAAGGCCTGGCCTTGCTAACGAAGCTGAAAGCTCAAAGGAAAACGTAAGGGGCTAAAGGGGCCAAAAAGCATATGCTGAAGTCAATTTTGCAATCTGGCCCCAGAGGTCCAAGTGAAAAAGGTTAAGCAAGTGACTCAAGAGCTAATTGGAAATTAAGGGAATGAGAAACCCCCAGGACCTGCTTTGTTTGTGAGGTGTTTTAGGGATCAGTTGTGTTTGCAGATTCAAAGAGCCAGTAAAGGCCTAGAAGCAGTGGAAGCTTCTCACATGTCAACTTAATTCCATGTGTAAATATACGGTATCTTAGGTTGGGTTCCACAGCAGCAGAGCCTGAGATAGGAATTCTTGTTCCAGCAATTTATTTGTCAGGGGTGCTCCCAGGAGAAGGGGCATGAAGGACACGGAAGGGATGAGACAGAGGAACAGAAGCTAAGCAAAACTACGGCCTTCGGCTGGAGACTAGCTTCTGCCTGATTCCACCAGGAAGCACTGGCACCTAAATTGTATCACAGAATTAGTCTCACGTGGAGGTAAGGAGGCCAGCATTTTGTATGTCACACTGTTAAGCTATGGGTGAGGCCGCTCCCCTCCGGAGTCGAGGCAGAGCTGTAAGCCTCCCAGGGCAGCCCATGGGCTTCCATCTGGCCAACAGCAAGTGGGGGCAGTTGTGAGATTTTAGCAGCCAACACATGGCACCTGAACATTGTCTTCGTTCAGGCTGCTATAACAAAGGAAATTATTTCTCACAGTTCTGCAGGCTGGGAAAACTAAGATCAAGGTCCCAGCATGGTCAAGTAGCTGATGAAGGTCCCCTTCCTGGTTTATAAACAGTCATCTTCTCATATCTTCACATGGCAGAATGAGAGCTAGCTCTCTTCCTGTTACAAAGACACTAATCCCATCACAGACACTCCACCTTCAGGATGTAACTACCTCCCATTAGCTCCACCTCTTAAGACCATCTTATTGGGGGTAGGGGTTTCAACATATGAATTTGAGGGAACACAAACATGTAGACCATAATACCCATAAGCAACCGGCCGAAACATGGCTATGAAGAACTGTTTTAGAAAGCACCTTCATAAAATGATTGCTATTTTAGGCAACAAGGAAATGTATTAACCAAGATCATTTTCTAACCACGTAATAAAGAAGGAAAAAGGAACGTCTCAAACTTTTCAGGGACATTTAGGAAAAGAAATAATGATATTTCAGTGACTACTACGATAATATTGCAGAGAGGTAATCAGCACTTTTGTTGCTCTCTATTTAACATATTTTATTTATCCCTTAAATAGGATTCTAATCTCTTGCCACTGTGCTTCACATGTGAAGGTTTAATTTTTCACAATTCTGCCATGAAAGCTGTCCTAATCCATTGGAGCCAATGATAAAACATTATAAAAGGAAAAGCCATTAAATTTTACAGCATCCAGGAAGTAATTTTTTCCTCTCTGAAACATAATTATTTTTTACCACTCTCATTCACACTGAACAAAACGAAATATATGTAAGAGACACAATTAGCGACAACCTGCAAATGAGCTTTTTTTTTTATCACACACCATTTGTTTCAGGAATACATTTGAACGTTTTGTGCAAAAACATATCTTTCATCTTCTTCCGGGATTTGAAGGCTAAGGTGTTAAATGGGCTCCTGTATTCACTTAGGAATGTAACTGAGCATGAACTTAAAGCAAAAGAATTCTCCAAGTCAAGAGCCTGAGCCAATGAAGCTTATTTTGTAAAACTTCTAAGATACAAGAATATGAGCTCCATGAGGGAATGGACTTAGTTCTGTTCTCTGCTGTATATTCTGCACTAGAACACTGCCTAGCACAGAGTAAATGATCAGTAAATATTTGTGCAATTAATGTGAATATGTTTATTAATGATTTTTGACATCTTCTTTAGTTTGCACAGTTCTTATTCTTTACTTGTTTAGTTCTTTTTCCTTTTCATAGTTTTATTTATTCAGTGCCTTTAAAATTCTGAGAAGTCTATGGTGTGTGTGTGTGGATAACAAAGTAAATTTCCAGAAACACAATAGGCAATACCTATAGGTAGGGAACTGAAAATGCCAACATCCTAGAGAAACTGAGTACTAAGAGATGACCATAAATGAAATGTAAATTAGGTGCTATTGGTAGATTGCTTCCTTTAAAAATCCCATTAACCAAAGCTGCCTGAATGAGGAGAGATTTTGAAGGCTGTGGAAATCCACTGTCTCCATCAGGGCTAAGTTTTCATCACAAAAGAGAATTCCTGACATATTAAAATAGCTTTTCTAACCATATGATCATCTCAACAGATGCAGAAAAAGCTTTTGACAAAATTCAATACCCACTTACGATAAAAACCCTCCAGAAAGGAGGCATAGAGGGAAGTCACCTCAACATAATAAAGGCCATATATGACAAACCGACAGCCAACATCATTCTCAATGGTGAAAAACTGAAACCATTTCCTCTAATATCAGGACCAAGACAAGGTTGTCCACTCTCATCACTATTATTCAACATAGTTTTGGAAGTTTTAGCCACAGCAATCAGAGAAGAAAAAGAAATACAAGGAATCCAAATTGGTAAAGAAGAAGTAAAACTGTCACTGTTTGCAGATGACATGATACTATATATAGACAATCCTAAAGATGTTACCAGAAAACTACTAGAGTTAATCAGTGAATTCGGTAAAGTAGCAGGATACAAAATTAATGCACAGAAATCTCTTGCATTCCTGTACACTAATGATGAAAAATCTGAAAGAGAAATTAAGGAAACACTCCCATTTACCATTGCAACAAAAAGATGAAAATACCTAGGAATAAACCAACCTAAGGAGACAAAAGACATGTATGCAGAAAACTATAATACACTGATGAAAGAAATTAAAGATGATACAAACAGATGAAGAGATATACCATGTTCTTGGATTGGAAGAATCAACATTGTGAAAATGACTCTACTACCCAAAGCAATCTACAGATTCAATGCAATCCCTATCAAACTACCAGTGGCATTTTTCACAGAACGAGAACAAAAAAATTCACAATTTGTATGGAAACAGAAAAGACCCCGAATAGTCAAAGCAATCTTGAGAAAGAAAAACAGAGCTGGAGGAATCAGGCTCCTGGACTTCAGACTCTACTAGAAAGCTACAGTAATCAAGACAGTATGGTACTGGCACAAAAACATAAATATAGATCAATGGAACAGGATAGAAAGCCCAGAGATAAAGCCACACATATATGCTTACCTTATTTTAGATGAAGAAGGCAAGAATATATGATGGAGAAAAGACAGCCTTTTCAATAAGTGGTGCTGGGAAAACTGGACAGCTACATGTAAAAGAAAGAAATTAGAACACTCCCAAACACCATACACAAAAATAAACTCCAAATGGATTAAAGACCTAAATGTAAGGCCAGACACTATAAAACTCTTAGAGGACAACATTGGCAGAGAACTCTATGACATAAATCACAGCAAGATCCTTTTTTGACCCAGCTCCTAGAGAAATGGAAATAAAAACAAAAATAAACAAATGGGACCTAATGAAACTTAAAAGCTTTTGCACAGCAAAGGAAACCATAAACAAGATGTAAAGACAACCTTCAGAATGGGAGAAAATATTTGCAAATGAAGCAACTGACAAAGGATTAATCTCCAAAATTTACAAGAAGCTCATGCAGCTCAATATCATGGAAACAAACAACCCCATCCAAAAATGGGCAGAAGACCTAAATAGACATTTCTCCAAAGAAGATATACAGATTGCCAACAAATACACGAAAGGATGCTCAACATCACTAATTATTAGAGAAATGCAAATCAAAACTACAGTGAAGTAATGCCTCACAACAGTCAGAATGGCCATCATCAAAAAATCTAGAAACAATAAATGCTGGAGAGGGTGTGAAGAAAAGGGAACCCTCTTGCACTGTTGGTGGGAATATAAATTGATACAGCCACTATGGAGAACAGTATGGAGGTTCCTTAAAAAACTAAAAATAGAACTACCATACGACCCAGCAATCCCACTACTGGGCATATACCCTGAGAAAACCATAATTCAAAAAGAGTCATGTACCACTATGTTCATTGAAGCTCTATTTACAATAGCCAGGACATGGAATCAACCTAAGTATCCATCGACAGACGAATGGATAAAGAAGATGTGGCACATATAAACAATGAAATATTGCTCAGCCATAAAAAGAAATTAAATTGAGTTATTTGTAGTGAGATGGATGGACCTACAGACTGTCATACAGAGTGAAGTAAGTCAGAAAGAGAAAAACAAATACCATATGCTAACACATATGTATGAAATCTAAAAAAAAGAAAAGTTCTGAAGAACCTAGGGGCAGGACAGGAATAAAGACACAGATGTAGAGAATGGACCTGAGGACACAGGGAGAGGGAAGGGTAAGCTGGGATGAAGTGAGAGAGTGGCATGGACATATATACACTACCAAATGTAAAACAGACAGCTAGTGGGAAGCAGCCACATAGCACAGGGAGATCAGCTTGGTGCTTTGTGACCACCTAGAGGGATGGGATAGGCAGGGTGGGAGGGAGGGAGACACAAGAGGGAAGAGATATGGGGATATATGTTTATGTATAGCTGATCCACTTTGTTATAAAGCAGAAACTAACACACCATTGTAAAGCAATTATACTGCAACAAAGGTGTTTAAAAAAGTAGCTTTTCTTATCTTGTAAAGAGGAAATATCTTTGCCATTTAAGTCATGACATTTTACAGTTTATGTAGACTCCATCAATGAGATCCCAAAACACTAATGTTTATGGTCATAGTAATTTTGGATAATTCTAGAGCTGAAATTCCATATGTTGACTAACTATTAACACTTCTTATGTACATAAAGCTGGTTTAGGTGAAGTGTATAAAAAAAAGAGCAAGACATTTCCTCTGTCCTCAAAGAGTTTACTCTTTCCCAATGCATGCTCTTTCTATTCAACTGCAACCAGTTCGCATCTATCATGGTTTGCTTTTCCTTTCATACCAATCATAGCACACCTGGCTTATTCTAGATGTCTCCAACATACTCTTCAGTATTTCTATTTCAATCTTAAATGTCACTGTCAAATGATGTACTCAATATAATATTTCATCATGAAAATCCCCAGTGAAACAAATTTAAAGCCTTCCCAGGACATCTTAACCTAGCACTCCCTTAGAAACTATAGTTTCAGACTAACAGTCCAGTCTTGTCTTTATTACTCCCCTACAGAAACACAGTGGTTCTGTCTAGAATGGGCTGTGTGCTCTGACTGATCGCACTGTGACCCTACTTAACCCTCCCTCTTTACAACTGCTATTCTCACTCTGAGCCATGCCCTCCTTCAGCCTATTTCAGTTCAGATTTCCTTCAAAGCCCTGTCCATACCTCTCATCATCAGGATGCCTTCTCTGACAATCTGCAACGAAGCTGTTATCTAGCTTTCTTAAGAATCTGCAGCATTTCCTATAGAGACCACGCAGTTGTCCCTTTTCTTTTCTTTTCTTTTTTTTGAATAAGGCTAGGGTCTTTTATTTTATTTTTGAATTTTATTTTATTTTATTTTTTATACAGCAGGTTAGTTATCCATTAGTTATCCATTTTATACATATTAGTGTATATATGTCAATCCCAATCTCCCAATTCACCACACAGTTGACACTTTTCATAAGAAACAGGTAGCCCCTTATTTGAGGCTGAGGTCACTGTAGACACGCACTTTATATAAACCATTTGTTAATAAGAGGCTGCAGTTAAGTGTCAAATTTCAAGTTTTGTTATGAAAATTAATCTAATTTGTATTCTTGATCAGATAGAGATCGTGACTCTTCCCAAGAAGTTCCTATGAATTGGTTAGCATGCTCCCATTAAGTACTCAAATGAAACCACAGATTATGTACCATCGAGTACTGCAGATATAACCATGTCAAGAGAATTTTGATGTTGGCCTCAACACCTGTCCATCTCTACACAATACAGTCATTCTTGCCAAATAATCGCTTGGTTTAGGCTTATACTCAAATAAATTAATCAAGATGACTTCTTTTTTAAAAAAGTGTGTGTGTGTGCACACACCTTTGAATATACATTATATAGGTACATATATACATATACATATGCAAGTATTTATATACATTGTATACATTAGATACATATATACATGTATATCATATAAAGTCATGCCAGATCATTTTGACTTTTGTCTGTTAAATGAAATTACTTGGGAGTATCCACTGGAATCAGAACATTCTCAGATCTTTTTGTCACAGTACACACAGAAAATGATAATATCTGTATGGCATCCTAGAGTAAAAGAAAGGGGTTCCCTGAGATCAAAGGAAATCAGACTCCAAGTCTCCAGCTGGCCCAGGTTGCCGCAGGCCACACAAGGGCTGATAGGATGCATGCCAGGTATGCCTTTAATCTCATCTCAGCCCCAAAGTTTGGGAGGAATTCACTGACTCAGAACATGTATAAATCGTCCCAAGCACTGTATTGGTAATACCTAAATTCTGGCCCTGCTTCGCTCTCTAATATTGTCACTTTATTTCACATTTATATCTTGCAGGCACACTGTCTTCTTTTCTGGGTCTGTTTCTTTCTGTATCTTGTTGGTACAGGCTTAGTCATACATCAGTAATCTTATCTCTTTCATTTATTACTGTATCCTCCTAAAATCATGCTGGCCTGAAAAAGATGCTCAATAGTTATATATTAATTGGCCAATACATTTATTTATTTATTGGCCATTTATTTATTGATCCAGCCAATACATTTGAGATGCTTCTTTAAGTCACTACTAGAATGTAATAGTCTACATGTAATGGTAAGGAAGCATAAGGGATGACGTTTATCTTCCTATATACCATGTCAAATGTCCTATTCAACCAAGATTCATATCAAATTATTTAGATATACCGTGTTGTAGGGAATCCTTATATTAGTTAAAAATGAAGGATTTTGTTGATTACTCTAGTGCCAATATGGAATAACACCACAGAAAGGTGTTTGAAAGTGAGAGAGATTTATTATATTAATAGGACCTAGAAGAGGGAAGCACGGTCACTATGCAAGGGGTCATATGGAAGAAGCACCCAAGGATTTGGCTCAACCAAGCAGGTGCAGAGCTGAAAGGGTGTGAGATGTTGAGGCATCAGGAAAATATGAAATTTAAAAAATTAACAACACATGTATCTTCAAAGGGAGGGATGCTAAGATATAACTTGTTTGGGTTTGTTCTGTAGAAATTTAATTTCTATTGAATGATTTTAAGTGTGATGTTTAGATAAAGCCTGTAAAGAAAAAACAAAATGGGTGACAATTG
Organism: Orcinus orca; assembly: GCF_937001465.1. Taxonomy (NCBI): domain Eukaryota; kingdom Metazoa; phylum Chordata; class Mammalia; order Artiodactyla; family Delphinidae; genus Orcinus; species Orcinus orca. The sequence continues at coordinate 119,526,815 of NC_064563.1, forward strand.
CAGCTTGACTCATTGATAGGTTCCAGTGACTGAACTGTAGGTAACAGAGATTGCTCTTTTATAAGTTCAGTATCAAAGTCACTTTAAAACCAAAATGTATGGATATTTTAGTTTTATATTGTTTACGTGTGGGAGGTTTAATTCATTTGCTTCACAGAGGCACAACTAATGGCTCCTGTAATTAAGGAGATTAATTAAATTTCACTATCATTCATCTACTTAAAGACTTAAAATGCTGTAAATGTTACTGCTTTCTAACTATTAATTATATAAACCTTAGAAGAACAACAGTGTGTTCAGTTTCAAATGACTTAAGTGTTATTCTATTAACAAATGTATGTGACAACTAAGAAATTAGACTTTGGTAATTTAACTTTCATAAAATGTATATGGAGGAAAAATACATTATGTACATTATGGGTATATTTTCTCTATCAAATCTTACATTATTTAGTCATTTGCTATTTCTTACTGAATTTATCTATGCAAATAGTTAATAACATGTATAAATGAGGAAATTTTTACTCTTGTATTTTCCTCTTTTAAAAAAATTTAACCTCTAATTTTTAACAGTTTTAAGAAGGAAATATATGATTCCATCTTCCTACACCAATATTAACAAATATAAAATCCACACTGTCTTACAGTATTGTCATTTGCAAGGTTTTTGAGATTATTAAGAAACAGAAGGATTGCTAACAGATTACTTGCACCCAGATATTCCTGTTTTGGAAAAGCTCTCCAGTTGACTCTCATGTACAGCCAGAGTTGAGTGGTTCCAGTGATCGAGGTGGTCAGTGGAGTAGCGTTTGGCCCAGTGCTCTAGCAATTGGCAGAGGGGAAGCTGCCTTTTGCTGGTCACACCCTCTCCTTCCAAAGGCATCCCCATCCCCGGTCACTGATTATGTTTAGAATAGAATAGCAAAGTACTGCACCACTATTCAAACCTCGCCAATTACTTTTGCAAGAACCTCTGAGATTCTGCTCTTTGAGGATATCATCTACCTTGCTAAAATATGATCTTTATACATAACAGCGTGTAGGAATAGACCCACAAAATTTATTTCATTTTGCAAGTTAGATATACATGTTTATAGAAAAAGGTGAGATTATATGAGAAAATTCAAGATGAGGACAAAATTTGACATAATTATATATACCATAAAAGCAGACTTTTTTTTGTTTTTTTTTTTGCGGTACGCGGGTCTCTCACTGTTGCGGCCTCTCCCGTCGCGGAGCACAGGCTCCGGACGCGCAGGCTCCGGAAGCGCAGGCTCAGCGGCCATGGCTCACGGGCCCAGCCGCTCCGCGGCATGTGGGATCTTCCCGGACTCGGGCACGAACCCGTGTCCTCTGCATCGGCAGGCGGACTCTCAACCACTGCGCCACCAGGGGGCGCCCAAAAGCAGACATTTTTAAATGTAGAAGAGTATGTAGGATTAATTATTACAATGTATACTTTCAGTTCTTTTACATTCTGAGACATTTTATCCATACTAAGGATAAATAAATATATACCTAGAAAAAAGATTAAATATGGGCAAAGAAATAAAATTAATTTCTCTAGTTTCAGTCATAGTTAATAGTGAACCCCAATTAACTAGAACAAAAAACATAATGAGAATCTGAATTATCTGAATTGGTTATTAACATTAATCAAATAGGGCAGACAATTAAGTGTAATAGGTTGATTTCCTTAATGTCAACTGACATAGTATGAAATGTCCAATCCATTCATTGTTCTTCGTACAATTTCTTATAACTAAAATGTGATTCCTTCCCTGCTCTCTTTATTCTCCCCTTTCATCTTCCACTTTTTTAATCCTCCATGTCAAGTCCATGAAAAACTTTTACTGGCTATTCAGTTTATACAGATCTTGTCCCTCCAAACTGTTCCAACATTTCACCACACCAATCTTTTTAACACCTACAATGCAATTAATAGCCCTAAACTACAAGCACCAACAACCATAATAATGAATTCTATAAAATAGCTCATACATGATTTGATGTTAAGAAAGGCAATGTTAATTTTTTGAATTTTCTCTATAAACAAATGTGACAAGTTATAAACACATAAAACATTGCAAGTTCAAATGCTCCAAATTTAGAAAGATATCCTGAGGGTTGCTTTAAATTTTCATATGTCTCTTTGACATTTTTTATATGTTTGTTCAATACTAACTTTGAATGGACTACCAAAATCTGTGTTAGTTTCCTAAGGCTGCCATAACAAATTACCACAGCTGGGTGGATTAAAACAACAGAAGTTTATTCTCTCACAGTTGTAGAGGCTAGGAGTCTGAAATCAAAGTGTTAGCAGAGCCATGCAACTTCTGAAAGCTCTAGGGAAGAATGCTTCCTTGTCTTTTCTAGCTCCTGGTGGTCACTGGCAATCCTGAACATGTCTTGGTTTGCATCACCCTCAACCTCAGCCTCCAATGTCTTCTTCCCTGTGTGTCCTCCCCTTTCTCTTATAAAGACACAGATCATTGGATTAGGGTCCATCCTAACTAATCCTGTATGATCTCTTTTAAACTTGATTACATCTACAAAGACCTCATTTCCAAATAAGGTCACATTCATAGGTACCGGGAGTTAAGACTTGATCATAAATTTTGGGGAACATAATTCTATTCACCTACCCTCTGCCCCCCAAATCCATGTCCTTTCCACATGCAAAATGGTTTCATGACATCATGACATCCCCAAAAGTCTTAACCCATTCCAGCATCAACTCTAAGTCCAAACTCTAATCTAAATCACCTAAGTCAGGTATGGGTGAGACTCTGAGTATGACCCAACTGGGAAAAAATTTCCTCTCCATCTATGGACCTGCGAAATTGGAAACAAGTTATATGCTTCTAAAATATAATGGTGGAACATGCATTGGATAGATATTACCGTTCCAGAAAGATAAACTGGAAGGAAAAAAAGGGGGTCACTTATCCCAAGTAAGTTCAAAACTCAGCAGGGCAAATTCTATTAGGTCTCCTGGCCTGAGAATTCTCCATGGCTCGATGCTCCTACTTCTCAACTCTCTATAGTGACACTGACCTTGAATATACCTTTAAACAGAGTCATTTCAGACTTCCATTTAGATCAATCTTTAATGTAATTAATACCCATATTCACATATACTGTCATGAAATGTTAAGCTATAATAGTATACATCCTTTTACAACAGTACCTCCTGTTATGTATAGATTCCTGGTAAAACTAGCAAACAAAATATAAAATTGAATAAGCAGCCATAACAACAGCAACATGCATAGTAATAAATTAAATAATAGTTAAAGGAGCTGTGTATCTGTAAAATGGAATAATATGCATCCTGTAAAATAAATATCATTGAACAATATGAGACAATGATCTATAAAATACATTTAGATAAGATAAATCAGTAATCAAAGCACCTATGCATTAAGTTGTAATGCTTACCCTGGGTTGTGAGAATAAGGTATTTTAGATTTTCTGTATTCAGATTTTTATATTTTGAAAATTTGAACACAAATATGTATCTTATATAGGAAGAGATAACTGTGGATAGCCCCTTAATAGCATTTGCCAGCCCATTCATTCTCCTTGCCTGCCTCCTACTATAGAGACTACAAAAGCCTTAGATTCAGTTCCAGCTGTCCAGCCTCTTGCAGCTAGACTTTGCCAGTGTGAACAAGCTATCTCAATGTGAGATAAGGGAAAATACAATAAGCCATTCTGTGAAATAGCACCTTCCTGATAAAAAGAGAGGACAGAAAGGCTCTTGTGCTGCCTGAGTAACCCTACTTGCTGCCTTGCATGTAGTTGTATGAAGCATGACTCCTGAGGCAACAGATTCTGACATTAAGGAGCTGCTGAGACACCCCCGGAAATGTCTGTTTCAGAGCTGTATACCTCCAGACACACCTTCAATTATTAGAGCAACAATACATATTTTTTTAAAAATATGATTAAAAATAGAAGAGCTATAATAGCAATGGAGTTCAAAGGTCACTGCCATTGAAGATTCAAAATCTTCTAATATACTGACTTCTTCATGTAGGAAGTTAAAACACATAATAACATAGACCCAATGAGTAAAAGTTGCTACCTGCTGTTGTTTATGACAATAGAAAATAATTCACGAGATAATAGAACATTTCTAGAACAGTTTTACATCTAGGTGATTTCACTAATTCATCTTAGTTATTCTGGTAATAAATAATCATTGAGCCAATAAGTCAGACGCTAGGGAATTGAAAACTGTCTTTAGAATGCTTAAGTTACTTATATATTAAAAAAATAAATAACTACCCACCTATCACAATTGAGAAATTTTAAGAAGATTATATTCCTCTAGCATTAGGAACAATTCAGCTCTCATCATAAAGTTTTTAGTACATTTTTCTCTAATGATATCATTTCAATTTTTGCTTAGTCAATATATATCTGTTTGAGCACCTATGAGGTACCAAACGTTTCACATATTGCTATGATACACAAATGTACTCATAAGAAAATGGGCAAGAATCCCTGCTCTTAAAGAATTTATACTCTAGAAGATAAACTGAAAATACAATTTATATTTTTAGTTAAATAATTGCAAATGTAATCTGTGGTATGAAGACGCATGGTTTGAGAGCTTTCAGGAGGGCTTACCCTAGTTTAGAGGGTCAAGATAGACAAATGTCTGTAGGTAGTAGCACTTAAAAATTTTGTGTCAACCAAAGACTAAAGGTTAGAACTAAAAATGAGTGTGTTTGTATGAATAAAGAAATAGTGGTAGGATGGACAAGAAAATTCTCAGCAAAGAGAAAAGTTACGGATGGGGGAAGGACCAATGTAGTTGGTGCATAATAAAGGAGATAAACACATGAAGAGACCTGAGGCTGGGTAGACAGAAAAGAGTCAAGATAATTTGGGAATTTCTAAGCCATGGGAAGCTTCCAAAGATTATTAACTATGAATATAATATGATCAGATATTTTCATTTGACTTATCAGTCTGATATATTCCCTGTGGAGAGCAAAATTAAGAAAGTCAAACACACATAGTAGGAGAACGTTTAATATCCTGTAATCCCTTTGCATTATAAGGTGGCTTGCACGATCGGTATAACACAAAAAAGTGAAGATAAGGAAATGATTAGATATATCTGATTCAATGGAGAAAGTAAATATGAGGGGCATTTTAAAAGTGACTCAGCTTTCTGGATTAAGAAAATGGATGGACTGAGGGGACGTTTACGGCTAAATAAGAAGGCTCCCAAAATAACAAAGGTGGGTGAGAAAGACAGTGCACTGAACACTGAATGAATAAGTCTGAGGTAACTGTATGCCATCCAAGTATAGGTATTGGGTACTTAATTTGACATATAGGATTGGATCTGAGAGAAGAGGTGTGGATGTCAGCGGTTTAAGGTATTAATTTAGGTCATTGGTGTAAGTAAATAAACAGAGAATGCAACTTCAAAGACAGTAAGACTTGAGATCAAACAACTAGGAATACCAAAAAATTGGCAAGAAGAGGTAGGTAAGGTATAAAAGACCTTGAAGCAAAATGGCCAGAGACATAGAGAGGCAACTTCTGTCGTTGTTGTTTAAAAAGAGTGTATGTTTACAAAGCAGAGACTGTTTTGTTCCTATCTAAATACTTTTGGTAATGTGCTGAAGATAAAAATCAGGTTGAAATAAGTTGAAGGATAACTGGACATAATAGTGAAGAGTTCTCCAGAGAAACAATCAATAGAATGTATATAAAGGTACGTGCATATATATAACTGTAAACATACATATAAAGGGATTCACGAGGGACTGGCTCATGCAATTATGGAAGCTGAGAAGTCCCATGATCTGTTGTCTGTAAGCTGGAGACTCAGGAAAAGGCCTGAGAGCCAGGAGAGGCAATGGTATAAATCCTGGTCTGAGTCTGAAGGTCCAAGAATAAGGAGCATCAGTGTACAAGGGCAGGAAAGGATGAACTTCCAAGCTCCAGAAGAGCGCAACTTTTCCTTTCCTCTGCCTTTTTGTTCTATTCAGGCTTTCAACACACTAGATGATGCCCACCTACACTGGTGAGGGTGATTTTCTTTATTCAGTCTACAGATTCAAATGCAAATCGTTTCCAGATACACCTTCACAGATATACCCAGAAATAATGTTTTACCAGCTATCTGGGCATCCCTTAGCCCAGTCAATCTGACACACCACGGTGTTAAACATCACAGTGGGAGAATGAGAAAATGAAGTGCATGAATTTAACAACTTAGTAAAAGTTTACCTTTGAATTGGAGAAGAGAGATAAAAGACATAATCAGGAAAATGTAGAGTTGATGTGTGGATTGTTTTATCTATTTATTTTTTTGTTGTATGTGTGTGGTAAAAGTCACATAATATAAAACATACTATTTTAACCATATTTAACTGTATAGTTCGGTGGCATTAGGTACATTCACATTGTTGTGCAACTCTCACCATCATCCACCCCCGAATTTTTCACGTTCCTAAACTGAAACTCTGTCCCCTTTAAACACTACGTCTCCATTCCCCCTCCTCAGCTCCCCACCCACTGGCCCCTGGCATCTATCGATGTACTCTCTGACTGTATATATTTGACTACTCTAGGTACCTCGTATAAGTGGAATCAAACAGAATTTGTCTGCACCTAATGTGTATTGGAATGCATTTTTAAGGTTAACAATATATGTCCTGCAAACAGATTGTACCTTTTTTTTCTTTTTCCCCTGTGCTATACAGTAGGCCTTCACCAGCCATCTACTTCGTACACAGTAGTGTACATACATCAAACCCAATCTCCCAATCCACCCCCCCCACCCCCCCTTCCCTCTTGATTGTTTTATTTTTAAATAGGAGAGAATATAACATATGTACAGGCTGATGGGAAGGATCCAGTAGATATTATATTTTAGTGGATTCCCCACTGGGTTGCGAGTTACCTGAGGGCAGTTGTACCTCTTCTGCACTGTATCAACAATTAGAATAATACCCAGAGATGAATTTTGAATGAATGTATGAAATCATAAAAGAATGAATGAATGAATGAATCCAATGGAGAGTGTAAAGTTAAAGTCACTGGAGAGAGATTAGTATCAATGGCACAATATTTTGAAGAAGTCTTGGAAAGGATAGAGGACAGTTATTTCTTTAGAAAGACAGTGAAGAAGATAATAGAGACACAAGTAGGTTAGTCAATTCAGTAGATGGTGGCTGAGCCTAGTGCCATCTATTTCCTCTGTGAAATAAAAGGCTGGGCTATATACTGATAGCGGTAGGGGAGGGGGAGGGAGTGAAAGGTTTGAAAGAGTTAAAGAAGAGCTGGAAAAGAGAACTTACAAGAGGAAAGTAGTAAGATTGACAGGCAGTATTGGAGAGGCCTGGTGGAAATCTATGATCATGAAATATGTAAGAAGACTTAAATAGCCTTGATATATTGTTAACAGCATCCACAATTAAAATGGAGTTACTGTTTACGTGATTGTGTGACCTCTGAATAAGAAACAATTCAGATACAACAATTGTTTCTGATATGTGACCATTGTTTATATTTGTAATCCATGCACTGTTTGCAACTTGGCATCAAGCTTGCCCTCATTCAAATAATTATACTTAACCACATCTTCCTTTCCAGGTTGAACATTTCAAGGGTATTATTCACATATACAACTACAGGTCCAAATATATTGCTGCTATTGCAGCAGCAGCTGCAGAGTGCATCAAACTAGTTGATCTGCATTGAGCTTGCCTCCAGGAAATTAAATTTCTAGAATCCGGAATAGGCTAAAATGCACACAAAACATCCTTAGTTGTGGTTTTCTCATCCTCTTAGTCTCAAGTCTACTAGTCTTTAGGCGCCACGTATACTGGGGATGCCTAAAAATCTAATAACTCTGATAAAATTCTTAAGAATTTTTCTACCTTAAAAATAAAAAACAAAACTTTAAAAAGCTCTGTTTTTCTTAGTGATGCTTCTGCTCTGTACCTATAACTGATCACTTCCTACTAAAGCTCAGACCACAATCTGGTTGACTGATGCTTGGTACCACCAGGATGGATGTTGGATAAAATATTTATGATGTTAGTAGTCTACACTGAACAAGTTAGTGCTTAAATCTATATATTTATTTTGTTAATGAAGACTCACTTTTTTAAAAATCTTGCATAGAGAATAGCTAACAACAAATTAAAATTGTCAAGTACTTTTACTGAGTCAATACATTTCAGAATTGTTCATAAAGGGCATACTGGTTTTTATTTAATCTGCTTTACTACTTGTTGCTGCTTAAATACATGATATTACATATTTGTTTACACATTACATCAATAATAAGCTTTAATCTGTTACTAAATACCAAACCCTTATACAAAAGGTTGCTTCCTCCTTGTTTCTTAGACCTGAAATCAGATTGCTTGAACACGTAAGCACACAAATGTATGTTGAATTAAACTGAAAAATAGTCACTAACTGCTCTAGGCCAGCCACTGCGTTAGAAGTGAAGGATGTAGAGATAAATAAACACCTTCCCAAACTCCAATCTTATAACAGGCACAGGCAAGAGATAGTAAACGAAACTATAGATGGATGGGCAATTGCAGAAGAGGGGTCAAGGAAGTCATCAAAGAAGAAATAAAATCTGAACTGGTTTCTGTAGAACAAAGAGCTATTTACCTATCAAGCAAGAGATAGTGGGCATTAAAGACAAAGTGAACAGTGTTTGCCAAACCGCAGAAGGGCGAGAGGTCAGGGGACACACAAAGAAAGATTCACAGGATTATATTTATGGTACATAAAGTAGGAGGAGGAAAGTGGAGGTGGTCATCAAAGAAAGTGAAGTGTAAATAAGGCGTGGTTATAAATAGCCTTTATGTATATCACTGAGAAGCTGTGCTGTATTAAGTTACCTAAATTCTCAATAGATGGGGGAGGGTGTGTATTTGTGTCTTAGGACTGTCATAACAAAAAAACACCAACTGGGTAGCCTCAAACAACAGAAATTTACCGCATAAGAGCTCTGAAAGCTATAAGTCTGAAATCAGGATAAGGGCAGTGTGAAACTTCTGAATGCAGTAGTTAATAACACAGAAAAGGGTGAGATCACAAAGAAAATTTGTAAAATAAGTGAAAGTAAGAGGGCCATGGAAAGAACATTCACAGTTACACAGAGGAATACAGAGGAGGAGAATTGGGACAAAGAGACATAAAGCATCCTAAGTAGGGAGAAGGTGATACTGGCTAACACATATGAAGCAAAACAGGGAGGACTAGTGAGACAAGCTGAGACATTCATTTGACAGTTAATGGATCACTCTTGGTCTTTACGGCCTCAGGCAGACCTTTACTGTAGCGACTTTAGAAGGGGGAGCTGTGTCAAGGAAAGATATTTTTAGAATGAAAAATACAAGACAATGTATATTTATAGGAAGAGAGAGGCTTTGAGGCTATAGGACAATGTTAAGGAGACAGGAGGTGCCCTGCACTCCATCAGGAAGAATGGCCCCTTTTTTAGTGATTGGAGGGGAAGATACAAGAATGTGTGGAAACCAGATAAATTAGAGGTTGGCGGAAGAGTGAGAAGCTGGAAGAGCTGACACCTGAAAATGTCCTTGTTTGCTTTTTAGGAAAATGCTCCATCATCTGCCAGAGAAAGGTATGGCAGCTGCGGGGCAGCAACTCACAGGGTCTCCTTGCACACCTGCCATCCAGCCATGAGGTTAGTTAAGGCTGAAGCCTCCTGAGATGCTGGGACAGAAATGGGATATATATAACTTAGCACACAGAGGTACCAGTGCTGTGGGATATTTCCTCTTCCTTTCAGGGCATCAGTTACGTTAATTTTTGAAAACTAAAGTTATCATAGAAATACCTTCGGTGAATACTCTGGCTGTTGTTCCTCTTTAAGTATATTTCAGAAATAAAAGAACCTTCTAGAAACCTATAATACCTCCTATTTCTTTCATAATGTAAAGTTAGGATAAAAACAAAACATAACTGCTAATCCTGATATGAATGTAGAGAAAATGAATGGCTTTAAAAAAGATAGCATTTGTATCTGTATTTCATTTTAGCCTACATGATTCCTATTAATAATTCTATTTAAAATTGTTTTATGATATATAAATCATTTATGTAATCCTTTCTTTTGTTTCACATTAAGAGTAATTGATTAGGGGCTTCCCTGGTGGCGCAGTGGTTGAGAGTTCGCCTGCCGATGCAGGGGACACGGGTTCGTGCCCCGGTCCGGGAAGATCACACATGCCGCGGAGCGGCTGGGCCCGTGAGCCATGGCCGCTGAGCCTGCGCATCCGGAGCCTGTGCTCCGCAACGGGAGAGGCCACAACAGTGAGAGGCCCGCGTACCGCAAAAAGAGTAACTGATTAAGTGGAAGAAAGTTAATTAAATGTTTTGATATTTATGTGACCCACAAAAGAATAATATAGTATTATGTTACCATTTATTTTGCATTTAAAATTATAATATATACTTATGCAAAATCAACTGAGTATTTTAGTCATTTTAGTTTGAAGAAAAAAGATTTAGAATATTTAGACTATTTAAAAATAACTAGGTATTTTCTAATTTTTAAAAAACATGTTCAACATTCATTTACAGATATTGTGAGTTATTTAATTCAGCATTAAAATCTAGAAATTTCTCAAAGTTTCCTAATAGTAAACTGGTTCAGACTGGAGTCTTTAGATTTTCTAAGATATTGATGTAATTTACTTAAAATAAAATATTGCAAAAAATGGAAGAGACAAATAAAATTCTGGTTTGCAAAGCCAATATAAGAATATGAGAATAAACATCTGATTTTTTATGAATATGGAATATTTTCTTTTCTAATAATTCAACAGTAAATGTATTTAGTTTATAATTTTCTTCAAACATCATGGATTATCTTCCCAGGCAAATGTCTGTAATGTATTATTTCCAAATTATTATTAATCTCTTTAGAAAAAATGAAGATAAAAGTGCCCAGGATTTAATAATCTATGCAGAGAAATGCCTCCAGCTTCAGGCTGACCCCGGAGGAAGACACGGCACTATCCCTGGGCAGTCTATTTATGGAACCATTCTTGGTGTCATGATCCCTAAAAAACTGATGCTGTCAGTTTTTATAACCCATTTGCTGCCTTATATGTGTTTCAGCAACTGTATATAAATTGGATCTTTATAAATTATTATAAATGAAACAGGTAATATTATGAGGAATCCTTTGATAAGACAGATACAGTCATTCACAAAATAATCACCTGATATTTCACATTTTCTCTACATCCACATTTTCCCCCAAATTTGGATATATTTAAGAATTTGAGCTCAACTATAGGTCCTTTTTACCATGTCAAGATTGCTATGCAAATAGTCCTGACATTATGCAAGATTCTTAGTCAATACCTTAAATAAATACAAAGTATTCTTTAGAAGCAAAAAAATTCTGACTTTTTTTGTATGGAGTATATTAACTATAGGATCAAAAGGGTAGATCATATCTTTAAAGAAAATCTAAAAGCCATCTAGGCTAGGGCTTGGAGGTAAAAATAAAAGCCTGCCATCAAAAAAGTTACTATGTATGTATTCAAAAGAATTGTTAGAGCAGTGCTTCTCAAATATTCATGTGCAGAAGAATCACCTGGGGATGTATTAAAGTGAAGGTCTGGGGTGGGGCCTGAGATTCTAAAGTCTAACAAGCTCTAAAATAGAACTGATTCTGCAGATCACACATTTTGCAGCAAAGTAGGAGAGATTCCTTTTATCCTTGGACTGCGTACATGCAGACCTTGAAAATAATAATCTTATTTCCACAATTATTCAAGAAAAAAATGCAGTTTTAAAAACTGAAAGATCAGGAACAATATCGAAACTTGGGCTGATTCTGATCCACATATAAGAAAAAAATCTATCCTTAAAAATAGAGCTTCTTATTAGCTACTGTGAGATTTATTTGAGGTGCACAGAATGTACAAAGCAGACTCATAATCAAAATGAAGCCCAGATACTTTTTCAAAAAAGACAGACATTTTTGTTTTCTTAGAAAACATGGGTCATAATTATTTTTTTAAGTAGTAACAATTGTCCTGGACCTGTGCTCTCACATTCAGTACTTTTCAGATTAAGGGCACCACAACAAGGGAAACGGAGTCAAGGACAGGCAGCCAGTGGTGCGTTGGCAGCTTCAAACCCTCAGCATTCCTCAAAGGTCTCTGATTTCCTTTGCATTCACCGAACATACTTCCAGGAAGAGGAACGGATTACCACATTTTATGAAATCCAGTCTCTAAACCATTCCCGATTCATTCTAGTGAAATAGTAAACTAAATTAATGAACACCAAATTTAGAAGAAAATAGCAATGCTGGTGAGTACTGACGCCCAGGTCTCCTCCATCTCTCACTGACTATGGAGTCGGGTGAAGATGCACAGATGTTTAGTCTTGAGATGGATAGTAATGCCTTCTGGACTTTCACGGGATTTCAGTGCTGTGAGTAGATTTATTTTTATAGGTGTTGTAGCAGATCACCTTCTCATTTAACTTTGCCAAATGTAGGCAAGCAATGGAACTTAATGCTATAGGAGCAGGTCATTAAATTGATTTTTAAGCTCAGATTGCTTTTCAAAGTTATCAAAGCTTAGGTCAAGTGGTTTGTTCACCCTGAGAGAGAAGGAAATGACTCAATAAAAGTAAGTAAAGAGCAAAGGAGGCACAAGAAGACAGCGGAATCGAAAGTAGTCTTCTATTAGAGATCATTAAAGGGGCATCCTTTCCTTTGTCTAGGGTCAACAGGGACTCAGATAATAAACTGATTTGAAAGAGAGAAGGGGCCTATGGTCGTTGATTTTTTTTAAAAGCTGGCTCAAAATTTGCATATAATTTTTACAATTGTAAGATACCTTAGAGAACGTTTGGTCTTCTTCACTGAATTTTCAGATAAGAAAAAGGTATTTAGAAATATATGACAATTACTACCTCAACATCCTCATTCCTTCACTACCGACCTCAAGACACAGCAGCTCACAGTGCACCATACACACACACACACACACACACACACACACACACACACACACACACACACACACACACACACACACCACACACCCCCCCCACAGGACCCAGTAAAATTATGTGCTGCTAAATTTATTTCATTATTTGTTTAAAACTAACACATTACACGTAAAGAATTTCCATCATCCCTAAATAATTCCAAATATATCTTTAATATTACTGATAATTATTTGCCCCCATCTGATGCTAAAAAATATTTCAGACCCATTTTACAAGGAGAAATGATTGATGTTTTGATAGGCTTCATTGAATTCCTTAGCATTGAGTTATTTTATTGTTAAGGAATCTCACAGTTTGCTGAATTTGCTTTAAAAAGCTTTCATGCTTAGGGGCTTCCTGGTGGTGCAGTGGTTGAGAGTCCGCCTGCCGATGCAGGGGACACGGGTTCGTGCCCCGGTCCGGGAAGATCCCACATGCCGCGGAGCGGCTGGGCCCGTGAGCCATGGCCGCTGAGCCTGCACGTCCGGAGCCTGTGCTCCACAACAGGAGAGGCCACAACAGTGAGAGGCCCGCGTACCGCAAAAAAATAAAAAATAAGAAGCTTTCATGCTTAGGATGAGCTGTTTATTTAGGGGTTTACATTTAAAGTGTTAATTTGGATAATAATTCAAATTGTTGTTTTGGACAAATGTACTCTAACTCTACATTTAGACAATTCCAACACATTTTCAAGGTTTAGAAGAAATGTCTAATTTGTACTTGACCCATATTTGCCATAGTCATAGAATTTTGAAACTGTAAAAAAAAAAAAAACTTAGAGTTTATGCATTTTTCAGATGCATAGTTTTTGGTGTTTGAAGTTATGAGATTGAAAAAAATATGATGTTCTGAGACTGTATTTCAAACAATAAGTCTAACCTCAGATGTAAGAGATAATGAGCAGGGAAGGGGGGATAGATAGATGGGGCACAGAGGATTTGGGGGCCAGTAAAAATACTCTATATGATGCCATAATGATGGACACATGTCAGTATACATTTGTCTAAACCCTCAGAATGTGCAATGCCAAGAGTGAATCCTAATGTAAACTATGGACTTTGAGTTTTTATTTTCTTCTTTTTTAAATTTTTATTGAAATCTAGTTGATTTACAATGTTGTGTTAGTTTCAGGTGTACAGTAAAGTGATTCAGTTATACATATATTTATGCATAAATATATATATTCTTTTTTATATTCTCTTCCATTATAGGTTATTACAGGATATTAAGTATAGTTCCCTGTGCTATACGGTAGGTCCTTGTTGGTTATCTATTTTATATATGGTAGTGTGTGTAGGTTAATCCCAAACTCCTAATTTATCCCTCCCACCTTTGGTAACCATAAGTTTGTCTTCCATGTCTGTGAGTCTTAATTTTGTAAATAAGTTCATTTGTATCTTTTTTTTAGATTCCCCATATAAGCGATATCATATGATACTAGTCTTTCTCTGTCTGGCTTACTTCACATAGTACGATAATCTCTAGGTCTATCCATGTTGCTGCAAATGGCATTATTTCATTCTTTTTTATGGCCAAGTAATATTCCATTGTGTGTGTGTGTGTGTGTGTGTGTGTGTGTGTGTGTGTGTATTATATATATATATACATACACACACACACCATATCTTCTTTATCCATTTATCTGTTGATGGACATTTAGGTTGCTTCCATGTCTTGTCTATTGTAAATAGTGCTGCTATGAAAACTGGGGTGCATGTATTTTTTTGAATTATGTTTTTTTCCACATATACACTCAGGAATGGGATTGCAGGATGATATGGCAGCTCTATTGGACTTTGGGTGATTATGATGTATTAGTGTATGTTCATCAGTCATAAAATATGTACCACTCTCATGGGGGACGTTGATAATGGAGGAGGCTATGTATGTGTGGGAGCAGGGGGTATACAGGAAATCTACCTTCCTCTTCATTGTGCTGTAAACATAACACTCCTCTAAAAAAACTGCTTTAAAGAAATGAGCAGGAAAGAAAATCATTTAATTCAATTTGTCAGGAAACTGATATCTTAGAAAAAGTTATTTTTTTTTTAGCAATGGGCCATAACATAAGATATTGTCTTTACTTTTGCTTTGAAATACATTAAAATTTTTAGAGGTAATTGAAAATTTGACTTAAATTTAACAGTTTCTTATCTTTGTGGAATGCTTACTCCCAATTATCTGTATTACAGAACCTTAATGAGTAGTTGTTGAATAAAAGACACTCAATTTCTCATTAATCACTTAAATTAAATGACTTGGAAAAAACACTTATCATAGCTATATAAATGGATATATTAAGAAGTATGGTTGCTTTCTGCTATATGGAAATGAGAATATTTACAAAATAGAATAGAGTCTATTCTTTTAATATTCTTTTAATCTTTTTAGGAGTAAGTGTATTATTGACTCTCAAAAAAGATTGCCAGATGTTAATATTTTGACATTCCTGGTCAGGGAAGAGGGAAACAAGACTGCATTAATTATCAGCCTAGTGTTTAAGTCAAATCAGTAAAAATGCCAGGATGATTGAAGTATTTGTACTGATGATTGAGGAGTGTGATTAGAATGAGGAAGGGGAAGTAGCTGAGCCAGTGAGATAAGGACAGGAATGTACTAGATGGGTGAGCTTCAGGATTTGAAGATGAAGAGAATTTAACCCATAGGAAAGTTAGGACTTTACATTCCAAGACTGGTTTTCTACTTTTATGACCATTGCTTTTCCACATTTCTGCTCAGCACTGCAATGAAGGCAATATACAAGCAAAGCATTGTTTTATAAATTAATGAATATCTTAGTGCTTTATTTAAATACAGCATATGAAGGTGAACCAACATTGACAACTTTCCTCAGACTACAGAATGCAGTATCTTTTAGAAAATTATTTTATGTAGTTTTTCTATTGAATTATTTTCAGTTTTCTTTTAATGATATGATTCAGAAACAAACACTAAAGACATACTGTAATACTGGTAAAATAGTTATTACCTTTTTTAAACTATCTTCCCATACTCCTCTTCTAATTATCTTAACCCTACTTCATTAAAAACTCAGGTTAAGATTATATTAGATCAGTTCTTCTAAATTTGTTTCCTTTCTTCTCTTACTCCCAATTTACTTTAAGTTTACCTTAAGGATACCATAGTCAACCCAAAGTCTCTCTTAAGAAAACTTTGGACTCCATATTCACTGAAATTCTACCCATTTCTTCCACATTCCCCCTTATGGTAGATAAAAAATGACCACAAATTCTTTAGAAAGATCTCCTTCTATTGAGTTGTGAATCCGTGTCCATCCTGTGACTTGATTTTGACCTACAGAACTGTAGTGGAAGAGACACTGTTTAACCTATAAAGATTGGCCTTGAGAGTTCTGTGGCATTTACCTTCATCACTCAGGAAGTTCCCTCTTGGAAGCCAAAAACCATTTAAGAAGTTTGACTACCCTAAGAATACCATGACCTAGTCACATGGGGGAAGGGAGGCTCCTTCAGGAGTGCCAAGGTACCCTCACATGTAAAACCCAAAGAGATGATATTGAAGAATGCAGGGATGTTTCAGCCTAAAGGCTACAGAGTATAGACTACACTCTATATAGAGTAACAAAAGCAGGCACTGAAAGGACAAGGGAAAAACTTAGGAGGCAAAACCCTGACTTTATTGATGGATCAGAGTTAATTACAGAGTAAATGAATTCTACTAAACTTATAATTTACCCAGAGTTGGTCCTGATCTTCTCTCCTAATAAATGACACCACTTGGTTTACATCTACTTTTTTCTAGTATTTAGAGGAAAATGTATACAGTCCAAAATGAAAACCAAACAATCTAATTGCTAAAAGAAAAAAAAATGGAGGCTTTAGTTTTTGCTTAAGAACTAGAACTTAAGTTTAAATACAGTCAACCCTTGGTATTTGCGGGGGATTTGTTCCAGCCCCACCCCCCGACAAAATCTGAGGATACTCAAGTCTCATATAAATAGTGCAGTACAGTCGGCCTCTTTGCATCCATAAATGCAGAGATCGTGGATAGGGGGTGCTGACCGTATACATTTTAATTCAGTTTTCAGATTCCTATTTTAGTCTCTAATAATGCCCTATTGTATCTTCTTAGACACTGTCCTCTTTTATATGAACAAATAGAAATTCTAATATTAAAACAAACTCATTACAATTATATTTGCATCTTTCTACTCATCTGTCTTCTCCATAAAACTGTAAACTCTTCAAGAAGAGTCATATCCTATTTATTTGTGTGTTTTTATTAACTAGTAAAATGCTGAATACAAAATTAAACGTGTGATTAATTATGGCTGAATGAAAGAATTAAAGGATCCTGTATAATTCATATATTGTACATTATGCTGTCAGAGAGGCTAAGTGGTTAACTTATAAGTGGAACTGAAATAAATTCAATAGGTATTATTAAAAAACATATATTCGGAAATTCCCTGGAAGTCCAGTGGTTGGAACTTGGCACTGAGAACTGGGATCCTGTACGCCACGTGGCGTGGCCAAAAAAAATACATACACACACACACACACACACACATACATACAACACAACACATACAAACACACATACACACACATACACACACAACACATATACACAAACATACACACACATACACATATACACACATACATGCACAAACACACACATATACACACACACACAATACACACACATCACACAATACACACATACATACAGACATACACATACATACACGCACGTACACACATACACACAAACCCAATACACACACATACACACATACATACACACCCAATACACACACACACACAGATACACACACAATAACCCACACATACACACACACATGCACACTCATACACACACATTCACACATACACACACATACACACATACCCACACATACACACAACACACACGCATACACATACACACATACACACACATGCACATCCACACACATCCACACACATCCACACACACATACACACATACACACACGTACACATACATACACACACATAGACACATACACACACATACACACAATACACACACATACACACACATACAAACAATACACACATACACAATACACACAGATACACACACACATACACACACATACACAGATACACACATATACACAGATACATGCACACACACTCATACACACATATACATACACACACATACACACATATATATACACATGCACGCACAATACACATACACACATACACATAAACACAATAAACACACATACACACACATACAAACACACTATACACACACATACAAACATACACACAATACACACATATACACACATACACAATACACATACACACATGCACACACATATACATACATGCACACACACATACACAGACACACACATACACACTCGCATACACACATACACATACACAATACATACACACATACAATACACACATACACCCATACACACATGCACACACACTCGTACACACATACACAAATATACACACATACACACACAGAATACACACATACACACATACATACACACAATACACACAATACACATACACAGATATACATACACACGTATACACACTCATGCATGTACAGACACAATACACATAAGCACACACATACACACATACATACACACACTATACACACATACACACAATACACACATACACACACATACACACGCACATATACACACACATACACACACATACACACACATTATATTCTTCATGGTTATTCTAGGTGATTTGCAGAAACGTGAAATAATGAATTTATTACTAGAAATCTATTTTTAAATTAATCATAAATCTATCAGGTATGAAGTTTCTTAATAATGGACCTTAATTGTAGTTAATTCTCTTGCTTTACATTAAAAGAAAAATATTTAAAGCAATTCATTATCTTTTATCAGCCAGACAAAATCCTGAATGCAGTTAATCTGCAACCACCATGATATCCCTTAAGTATATCAAGTAAAAGGTAACAGTAATCTTGAATTCACATAAACAGCTAACTAACACAACATTTATACACTACTGAAAGACATAAATCTTTAAATTATGGAATGAAATAGTATGTAATACATTTATCCACTTCAGGAAATATATTTTTGAAACACTCCTGAAAGTCTCTATGGTATATGAGTTTAGACATACAGCTTCTATAGATAAGCACTTAATTATTCTCCATAATTATTCTTCTTTTACAGCACTCAAAAGCATTGATTCTAAAGGATTTCTAAAATGAACCTTTTTCCAAATCATTTGTTCACCAAATTATTTTTAATTTTGACGATGTGTCTGTTTCCTATGTATCATCTCTAAAAGTTGTAATTTTAATCCTAAAATAGGCCACATCCCTAAAAGGAAAGTTTATTTTTGTCATAAAATATCATCATCTAGGGCTTCCCTGGTAGTGCAGTGGTTGGAGGTCTGCCTGCCAGTGCGGGGGACATGGGTTTGAGCCCTGGTCCGGGAAGATCCCACATGCCGCGGAGCAACTAAGCCCGTGCACCACAACTGCTGAGCCTGCGCTCTAGAGCCCGTGAGCCACAACTACTGAAACCCGTGTGCCTGGAGCCCGTGCTCCGCAGTAAGAGAAGCCACCGCAATGAGAAGCCCGCGCACCGCAACGAAGAGTAGCCCCCCCTCGCCACAACTAAAGAAAGCCTGTGCGCAGCAATGAAGACCCAACGCAGCCAAAAATAAAATAAATAAATAAATGACCCTACGAGCTTCATTTAAAAAAAAAAAAGAAGTACCATCATCTTGTATCTGAAATTCTTCTATGAATATTTCCATGCTTACTTTAGCCGAACAAGATTTTTTATTTACAATCAAACACCCTCTAAGAGTAAAACAATGGTTAGCTATTAACCCCCCATGTATTTAATTGAGTGAAATCTTCTAAGTCAGCACTTGTGAACTCATGGAATCCTTGCCAAAGGAATGGCACCTTTTATAGAAGGCAATAAGTTTCAGAGGTAATTATGGCTCATGAGGCACCCTAGAGAAGGACAAAAATTGTTGGGGTCCCAGAGGAGTGCTGGAGTTTGACAAGAGTGTGTTTGTAGCTACCAAGCAAATAACTTTGGATGGAGGATTAGGAGATGCACTAAAGTGGACATCAGGATACTTAAATTATTATTATTTTTTCTTTGCCACTTATTGCATGAGGCTGGGTAAAATACTTTAACCTCTCTAAGGTAATTTCCTCATCAGCAAGTGCCAAGAATACGAACTGAATGTGTTGAGTAAAGAATATGAATGTGCAAGCAAAAGCTTAATAAAACTCAGAATTAGACACAAATATTACACATAATAACTGTAAAAATTTATCTAGCACTAACAATAATAAATAAATAAGAACCCTGAATCCTAATGGGAAATTAGTAAGTTTAGGTAGCAATATGCATAATTAGGCATTTTATAAACACTTGATTATATTAATCATGCTGGCTACAGAAAATAAAGCATATTTTTATATTTGCCCTTCTTTTTCTGAAATGAAAAAATAATAGATACTGAAACCTAAGTAGGAATTTTCAATCAAAACAGTATTTATGTTTATTAACTGGATTTAAATATAGCACACAGAAGGAAGCTCTTAATCAGGCTAAAAATAAGCTTGCTATTGATTTGAGTCCCTAATTTTCTTACACTTAGTAATCAAAGGCACAATGTAACGTGTTCTTAGGTTTTTTAAGCCAAGATGCCCTAAACCTTTTTGAAAATAATTTGTGCCTAGTAGACAAAAATATCAACTATGACTCAATAATTTAAAAATACTGTGTGCATAGTACTGTTTTTCAGATGACTAGAGCCTCCATTGATTTTTGAGCTTTTCTTCATGAGTACTTCAGACATTGACAGCTTACTAACAATGCAATTCAGTTATAAAAGGGTAAGGTATAAGATTCCTAGAAATCTGTGATGCTTTTTAATTTTGAAATTTATTTAACAAACATATACATAAAGTTTTTTAAAAAGTTATTTATCTCGAAAACATCAAAATGAACACAAAAGAAATTCAGTATTACATAGTTGACAGACATAAATATGGAGTAGCCCAATTTTACTGGCTTTGATTTGGTGGTGATTACCATATCCAAAATTTACATAGAGTAAAAGGTAAAGTGTTTTGTTTATCACTGCTGTGGTGTGAAAATATCCATATCTTTCATTCTAATGGGCCATGCTATGACTCTACAATCTTATCTCCAGTGCTACTGGTCTAGGCCAGTGTCCCATCAACTTGACCAACTACACTCTACCCCTAAGGACTCCTTCTGACTACAGTATTGAATCATCCAATCCATTCTTCTCTTGATTCGTTTAAAAAAATCAAATTGGAACATGTCACCTCTTGAATGGCTGTATGTTGCTAGTGCCTAAGTTCTAAATTCTCCAGTACAATCTTCACAATCTGTCATTAGGCTACTTTTTCCAGGATCATTAATAACTACTTTTCTACTTTTCTCCCTCATGTCCACATGTAGTTTAATCCACAGCTGCTATGAACTAATTCACAGGAATGCCCTTCCACATTTCTGTATTTATCATATGTTTGTGCAAGAATAATGTCCTATGCATAAAATGTTATTTGATCTCAACTCTCTTCAAATATAAACACAGATAGCCCTTCTTATGA
Source organism: Orcinus orca (assembly GCF_937001465.1). NCBI lineage: Eukaryota > Metazoa > Chordata > Mammalia > Artiodactyla > Delphinidae > Orcinus > Orcinus orca. The sequence continues at coordinate 119,548,529 of NC_064563.1, forward strand.
AGTGTCCTTGACTCACCTGCCTTAGGGGCTCTTCTTATTCTGTATATACCAATACGATACTGAGATATATATATATATATACACACATATATACACAATACATACTGTATAAATTTTATATATTATATATAAAAGTACTAATGTATTTTCTTCCTCAACTATCCTATTCCACATAGAGAAGGTGTTTGACATTTGTACCAGGTGTATCCTGGTTGCCTCTATTAGGGCTTAAGGACATCTCACTACAAATGGGAATACTGTCAAAAGATATTTTCAAGAACTGTTAAAGTCAAAATTCTCATACAAGTATAAAATGAACACATGTCAAAGATTTTTTAAACTCATTAATTACTGGAAGACTCACTAAGATGTTACTACTGGCTCATAGAAGATTTCAAAGTACCATTTATATTTAGGTCCTTCAGCAGAGCAAAATGAATTTACAAATAGTTATAAAGTTGACGTTTTCCAGTTTGGGGACATCAACTGCCCTCCATTTGCATGTCTATGTACAAGGTCATCTGCATTGTTATCTGACAATTTAAAGTTGAAATAGTTCAAAGACAGTGAGTGCTGAGAATATTCTGGATGAGTACACAGGCATTCAATAATGTATTATTTTTCTATGCCCATTTTCAAACATTTCTCAATTTTTCCTGAGAGTATTAATAAAAATTTTTTGAACAAAATTCATACTTTACAACAAAACATGCATTATTAAGAGAACAACGTGCAAGAGTAAGGAAATTATGCTCTACCAGGTACCTAACATTGATACTGTTCACTGGGGGCATATAAAGGAATTTAGAATATTTCTGAGAAGCTTAAAAGGATAAGTTACTCAAGCATAAATATTTATTTGGAAAAATATTTTAGTGAATATATTTCTAATAGATGATGATTAATTCTAAAGCCAACACAAAGCAAACAATAGGTCATGTCCATTCAAGTGGTGAATTCGTCCATGAATTTTACTCTAATCATGACCACTGGGAACTTTATTCATTTTTAGAACCTGACTCCAGTATCATCTTCTTAATAAAACCTAACCTGTTAAATGCAAGAGACATCATCCCTTCCTCCTTGGCAATCCACACTGTGCCTGCAGACACGTCTATGATAGCACAAATCCACACTTAATCTCCTTATGTATTGCCTGTTTCACCATTTTAGACACAAACTCCTTGAGGGTAGAATCTGTGTCTAATCCATCCTTGTTTTCCCCGTATCTCACACACTTGTCACATACATGACTTTTAAAAATGTTTGCTGAGTATCTGAATAAAAAGGAAGAATATTTTAAAAATTACATTCATCTTTAAACACATTAATGGAAGCCTTTTTTCTAGTTTTTGAATATTTAATACGTTTATTTAGTACATCAAATTAACTTAAATAAAGCAATGAACCACAACAGAGAAAACACTAAAATTAATATAAGCTCATGAGCTATCTATACCTACTAACTCTTGTGTTTACAAGGTCAACTAGGTCATGTTATGAATACATGCCTTTTTTAAGACAGTGTTAAACTACTAAGAATTTGTAAATAGTGTTTAACAATAAGATAAGACTAAACTTGCAAACAGTATTTAAAATTATAAACATATTATACTATATATCTTATATAAAATTATATATATGCATATATATAATTGTAAAATACTAGGAGATAAAATATTTTCTGTATCGACTTTATATTAGCTACCTGTTCTCTTATATAAGATTCCTTACAAAATAAAAAAGGCTTAAAGCCTTGTCTAATTTACTGTTCATTTTCTGCTCAAACTCTGCATCTGGTAGAGTTTGTGAACTAAAGTTAATCATTAAAGGAATTATTAGGACAAGTTATCTTGCATATTAATAGCTCTGGTGGTTATATCCAGAATTTGCATTAAAGTAAGCTCTCAGGGAAGAAAAACAATGTACAGTTTTTTTTTTTCATAAATGTTGGGATTCTGCTGCTCTGAGAGTGTGAATCTATACTGACTCTACAAATTAATATTGATGTTTAACAGGGTTGACTAACATTAATCATATGCTTAGTATGTACAGCCATGGATAGAGATGCTTTACATACATCTTGCTACAGTCTATTCTAACATCCTATGGGGAGGTCTAGAGACACCCTTTTCTACATGAGAAAAGGAGGGTTCAGAGAGATCAAGCATATCTTCCAAGGTGAAACAGGCAGTGAATGCCTGACCAAGAGAAAGCTGAAGCCTGGGACTCTAATACTCTTGCTTAAGTAGTGAGAGAAGAAGGGGCTTGGAATCCCTGACACAAGCGGGTGACTACATGCCTCTTGGAGTCCAGAGCACATCATGAAGGAACTTTACCGCCTTTTCAGTTTTGCATATTCAAATGTGAGAAGCAGCTTGTGATAATTATACATTAATTAGAGATGGAAATCTTGAAATCAGCCATATAATGTGACAAGAAATGGCAGACACCAAAAAAAGCAGGAATGGATATTAATTAAATTTAAAAATAGACAAATGATAAATTACTAACTTATTCAGAGAATAGATAGTAAATGAGGACAGTTATTATACAATAATGTAAAGCAGTGATTTAACCAGTGAAAACTGCCCCTGTGTAACTTTGGGGTAGCCCTTGAAAAGGCTTCTGTGCTGTAGGAGGCTATAGGAGATGGCAGACCCGGTAAGGGTGGAAAACTGTGCACCTCTACCTGGAGAGGGAGGGCAGCAAAGTATCTGAACAATAATAACTGGGCTCTAAGGAGACATGGTGTCGAGCTACCCCTTTCTTTCTTTGTTTTAAAATCCCTGCTTCCAGTTTCAGCCCTGGTGCATCAGGAAGAGTAGATGAGTAAAGAGTTGAACAGTGTAAGTCTGACTCCTAGCCCATGGCTAGGAGGCTGTTAGGTGCAATACTGGTTTGGCCAGATACTGGGGTGCCTGTCCCTGTAATGCTTCCTTTTTCAGTCCGTAAGCAGTCAGAAAACAGGTGACGTCTTCACATGAAGGGACGTAAGAGAACTTAATGAAGGAAGTACCCCCAGAGCTGTGGACAGAGAACTATCAAGCTTTCAGAGATGGTATAATACTCCAAGTGTGACGGGGCAAAGAGTAGAGAGGGGCTACCTGAACCTGGGAAGAGCTTGTGTAAGTTTAACTACACTTTGGTAATAAAATTGTTAGGTGGGAAGAAGCTAGATAGTGAAAATCATAGCATCTAAGCAAAGCTAAATCGATTCCATACAGATGGGCTGTAACCAACACAGGCATGTAGTGGTCTTTTCTCACCTCTGCCTCTCAGGTGCAATAGTGTGACTGTGTCTTGACCTGGGAGGTGCCCCTGGGCTGCTCTACTTGAGCACTTGAACTTTCTCTTCTTGAAAAGTCACATAGTGGCCTTTCCCCACCTCCATCCCAGCTTTGTTCTTTCTTATCAAAATCCACTCCTTCTATTTAAAAGAGCAAGAAGCAGCACTTTTGTTGAATACAGGAGCAGACAATAAGCGTGATAGCTAAGTATGCCAGGCACTGTGCTAAGAGTTTTATAAGACTCTATCTCATTTAATCCTCAGTACAGTCCTAAGAATACTAGGATCATCTCCATTTCACTAGTGGGTAAGGAAGTAAGGAGAGGGACTTCCCTGGTGGCAAAGTGGTTAAGATCCGTGCTCCCAATGAGGGGGCCCGGGTTTGATCCCTGGTCAGGGAACTAGATCCACATGCATGCTGCAACTAAGAGTTCGCATGCCACAGCTAAGGAGCTGGAAAGCTGCAACTAAGGAGCCCGCGAGCCACAACTGAACCCACTTGCCACAACTATGAAGCCCACATGCCACAACTAAGAAGCCTGTGAGCCGCAACTAAAGAGCCCGCCTGCCGCAACTAAGACCTGTTGCAACCAAATAAATATATATTTAAAAAAAAAAAAAAAAGGAGATAAGGAGAGAGAGATATTTTTTGTAACTAATTATACTAGCTGTCCAGGCTTTTATCAAAGCATTTTAAACCTAATGGTGACTTCATATCAACAACATTTCCACATAAAGATTTTAAAAATCCTTTCACATTTTGCAAAATTGCCTAAATGACCCAATAAATTCCCAACTAAACTGATCTATAGAATGTCTCTCTCTCTCTGTCTTTTGCAAAAAGCCTTAAAGAAAACAAACTCATAATAATACATACAGTTTTTATATAAGATCTTTCAGCCTTTTTTTATATGTTCCTGCCCAAATGTGATGCTGTGGCACATAATTGGATACCTGTGGGATGAACTCAGATTGTGATATGTAACCAATAGTGGACAAAAACACCTGATTTATAGGATACATAAAGATAACACGTTCCCAATTGGTTCACAGGAAGTTTACCTTGTAGCTCACTTACACACAAATAGGAGAGCAAACACTTCCCCTCTGGAATACCAAGGTGTTCTATTCTGAGAACAGCAGAATTCAATGCAGGTGGCTATTGAATTAGCTATTAACAGTTGATTAGGAGGATATATTTCAGAATATAGTATTTCTCTCCAGAACAAAGAAAAGGCAATTTTAAACATAACTCTCAGCGTCTAATAGTTATGTCTGATTCCATCATACTATTTTGTGAAACAGAACTATAATTCAAACGTGTAAGTTAATGGAGTTTGACAGGAAGGTACACATCACATTTTGCAAAAGAGCCTTGATTACTTCCAGTGTTTCCTCTTGGTAGTAAAACCTTGACAGCTTCCATTTCTCAAAAGAACATCTTTATTATTTTCTCCTCAATTCTAAGTATTAACTTTAAAAATAGCTGCAAGTAAACGCTATTTCTCAACTGAAAAGAAAAAAAATGCAGGTAAGAGGAATTTGTTACCCACTTTCTTCCAATCTTCTATCACTTAAGAAACTTAAAGTAACAAATGAGTGCAATTTAAAACTCTGAATACTTTAAAATGTTTTAGTTATCACTTAGAGACTGTATCACTCAGAGTCCAGGCAGAAAACAGGTTGCATACACTCAAATTGGGTAAATTGAGGAGGATTTAATAAGGGCACTAGTTACAAAAGTGCAGGCTGTGGTGTAGAAAAAACTATAAAGAACAGTTCACTATGGCAGGGCACTTTACTATATCTAGAACTAAAGAGGCTAAAAAAGGGATCAGGTTACTGGAACCAGAATCTGTGATCTTTAGTTGAAGGAAGCAATCAGCCTAAGACAACCTCACAGCCAGGGAGTAGGGAAGTACCCTGGCTTCTCTTTCATACCTTTTTATGACACTTTGGTGGTTTTCAAAGAGAAGCCCATTGATATAGTCCATATCAGTCAACCTCCCTGAGTACAAAGTAACTTGGAAAAGGTAGAGTGGAGGGGTAAATGGAAGATATCTAGGAGAACACTCCTAGACAATCATTTAAATTATTTTTCTTTACTGACCTTTGGTCTTAAAGGACACACATTTGAATCAGGATTTGCAATTTCTAAGGGCCATTCTAGAATCACCTTCTACTTTAGGAGGGAATGACATGATCCAGCTTGTACTCATGAATCATGCATGGCTACCAGAGTTTTTCAACAACATCAGAGAGCTGGAAGCAGTGTCAGTTTGACAGTCCAAAGAATCCAAGGAAAATCAGAAAGGAGATCAACAGATAGTCATCTGATAGACTTCAGGCAGAATAACTGACCCAGGACATCAACTGATTCCAGAACAAATGGAAGCAATAGCAATGTACTGTCTTGTCCATAAGCTTCACTGCTGGTTTACTCCATCATCGACACATTATTTCTTTTCTTGAGCATACTTGTATAGCAGCAATTCTGCAGAAATCAGTAGCACCCTTTCCATTCTAACAGCATGAAAAGGACTTTCAGTTGTATAACAGTCTCAAGAATTATTCTTCAGTTTCACCACCAGTTATAAAATATAAGCATTTGTTTTCTGTAGACTCTTTGTATCTATGCCACATTTAATAAATTCAACAAAAATTATTAGTGATTACATGTGCCTGAAAATATTCTTCCTGCAGGGAATAAAACAGTGAAGTAAAGTCTTACCTACAGGGTTGAGCAGTCAAAGTCTGAATCCCTTTTGCACTCATAATAATACCAGGCAAACTCAGGGAAAATGTACACTGTAGGTAAAAAGTATTATTAAAGAGTTGATTGAATAAATTCATATCATAATCATTGTTCAGAGTTTTATATTCATTTCATATATGTGGAAAGTTACAGTCCTTGCTTTTAAAGAATTTATATTTTTGCAGAAAATACACACAAGTCTAGGCATCATATTGCTCTCTACCCTTTCCTTTCTTTATTTATTGCCATTGTGTGAATTTATAGGACAACAACATTCAAGTGAGATGGAACATCGTCAAGCGAAGCACAGCATTATGCGTGTTTAAAGTATTGGTGAAGATGTACAGAACAGGAATGCAGACTTGCATTTTATTTTTATTTCAGGGGAGCAGAGATGAGCTGTGCTACACACATATCTACTGAAGCAGTCACTGATGCATGAATTCTTCCCTATTTGTTCCACTTTCATCCACTGCAGTACCTGGAATCACATTCTTGTTTGGTATTTTATTAGAAGGAAAGGCGGTAGGCTGGTGTGAAGAGTAAAGTTCAGGGTTTCTTTAAATCCTTTTTTTTTTTTTTTTTTTGACATTTCTCGTATTGCACCATGTCAAGTAAGCATGAACCACTGTGTACAGTATATTGAATTTTCTTCAGGTAGTTCAAAACAAATTAATTCTCTACCCACACATCATTTAAAGTACTAATTCCCTGTGCAGCCCAGCAAACTTCAAACTGTACCTGTTCAGCATCTAAAGTTAAGGCACTGCACCATAAACACCTGTTAAAGTTTATAGCCATCTGCTTCCTCAAGAAATCTAAATTCTAATAATATGAAATTAACAGATGGGAAAGAACTGTAACCTCAGCTCTGAAGAGGGGAACTGCAACCTTTGAATGAATATAGTGCCATTTTGCTGGTAATTGTTTGCAATGGCCACAGGGACACAGTTCAACAATGATGGCCCATTAGTAACATACTTTGTTTTTGTTCAGGGATAGTTTGGATAGAGAGTATTTCTTAATGATTTCTAAAACTCCACATTTAGGTGAATCTTCCTTCTCTCAATGAAGGAGCAAAATAATTAAGATATAATGAAATGTGGTTCAGCATATGACAGTCCTGAGGGTAATGAAAAGATACATTGGAGACTGGAAATGACAATTTTTTAAATAAGAAGTTAAAGGTGGTTACAATCCACTTGCATAAAATTAAGTAGAAAAATTGGAAATTGAGAGAAAATTCATAGCAAACTGTATGGATATTCAGGAACTAGTCCTTTTCATATTCACAAATAATTGAAAAGACTCTTGCTTCATGAAGGCTAATTCAGAAAAGAAAAAAAATATATAGACGTCAGGGTTTTGTTTTGCTTTCTTTTGCTTTGCAAAATTAGCATCTTTATGTTGTTTTCTTTTTCTGATCATAAAAGTAATGCCTGCTCAAAATAAATAATTCAAACTATACCGAGTGCTCAAAGTGGAAATGAAAGGTAGCCATGATTTCATGCTCCACAAACCTGAGCAACAGACATCAATAAATCTCTTTTAGTTTTCCAATTAATGACTCAAAAACCCACAGGCTAGTTTCATAAGGAGTCTACTATCTACCTCGTGGGGCTGGCCCCAAGCTGTCCACATTTCATAGGAGCTAAGTAGCCCCAGTCATGACCACAGTATGAAGAGATAACCCGAGTGTTAGCCCAGTTTGGTGCTGTGGTGCTTTTTCCAACCCGCACTATCACTGTTGAAAGCTGGCCCTTACTTTGCTTCCAAAGGGGACAGTCTACACTGTAAAGATGCTCAGCAGTGCACATCTCTGCTCGGTCCACTGTAGCCTTTGTTCATAGACCCTACCGTGCCCCGGCCACTGAGGTTGTCCAAGTTGTCCCCCATACCAGATGTATCAGTCTTCTATTGCTGCCATGACAAATGTGGAAATGAAAGAAAGCCATCCACAGGAAAACAAGCAAAGCTTTTTATTCAGAGCTTGCTGTGTGATAGAGTCAGCCACCACCACTTGAGTTTGGCAGAAACTTGAAGGGATGCGAGTATAGTTGGCCCTCCCTATCCATGGGTTCCGCATCTGCAGACTCAATCAACCTCAAATCAAAAACATTTGGAGAGGAAAAGAATTCCAGAAATTCCAAAAAGTTTGCTTAGAACTGGCAACTATTTACATAGCATTTACACTGTATTTACAGCTATTTACATAGAGTTTATATTGTATTAGGTATTATAAGCAATCTAGAGATGATTTAAAGTATTTGGGACAATGCACATAGCTTATATGGAGATACTTACACCATTCTATATAGGGAAATGATCATCTGTGGATTTTGGTACCCACAGGGTTCCTGGAACAAATATGAGGGACAACTGTACAGATGCTTATAGTGAACAAAAAGAGAAAGCTTACTGTGTGCCCTGACTGCAGGTTGTTGGCATGGGGAAGCTGGAAGAAGGCTAATTAGAAGCAAGGTATTCTGTGTGTCTGGTTATGGAAACCAAATACAGAAAGCATATTTGGCTTTCGTTGATTGGCCTGAGGTTGATAAATGGGGCAAAACTTAGAGAATCTGGCTGATCAAGTCCTGATGCTTTGAGGTCCATTGCTACCAAGGCTGTGGTTTGACCTCCTGGACTGGTTGCTGCAGAGGTTGTGGGTCAGATTTCTATTTTTATAAGTGATCTGGCTGTTGTCCATTTGTACATTCAGTGTCTCACAAAATTACCATAAACTCAGCAGATTCAAAAATACATGGTTGGGACTTCCCTGGGGGTGCACTGGTTAAGAATCCGCCTGCCAATGCAGGAGACACGGGTTCGAGCCCTGGTCCGGGAAGATCCCACATGCCGCGGAGCAACTAAGCCCGTGCACCACAAATACTGAGCCCGCGCTCTAGAGCTCGCGAGCCACAACTACTGAGGCCACGCACCACAACTACTGAAGCCCGTGCTCCGCCACAAGAGAAGCCACTGCAATGAGAAGTCCGCGCACCACAAGGAAGAGTAGCCCCCGCTCGCTGCTACTAGAGAAAGCCCATGCTCAGCAACAAGACCCAACGTAGCCGAAAAAAAAAGAAAACAAATGCATGCTTGTTATGTCACAGTTCTATAGGTCAGAAGTCTTATAAAGGTCTCAGGGGGCTAAGATCAAGCTGTCAGCAGAAGATGTTCCACTTGGAGGCTCCACTGACAAATCCACTTGCTGCTCACTCAGATTGTTGGCTGAATTGAATTTCTCGTGGCTGCAAGATCATATCTCAGTTGTCTTGCTGGCTGTAAACTAAGGGCATTTCAACGCTTCTAGAGGCCACTGCATTCCTTGGCTTTGGGCCCCCTTCTTTTAACTTCAAAGCCAGCAATGATGGCTTTCTGTTATTTAAGCTGCTATGTACCAATAGGAAACTAACACAGATGTGAAGGATGATTAGGGGTTTATTAGACAATCGCGTATATGAATGTAAATGCTAGGTGAAAGGGTGGGAGGGCCTTCAAAGGAGAGGGAATAGTGTGTGTAAAAGCACTGAGGCATACAAGAGCAGAAAGAGATTCAGGAATTAAGAGCTGGTTGAGATTGTTGGAACTTAAAGCATGAGTGGCACACGGCAAAACTACAATGGTCCATATAGGTAAAATCAAGATACTTGTACTGTCCTGCTAAGGATTTATGACTTTTTTTTTTTAACCTACCCCTGCAAAGGTAACTGACATACCAATTGTTCATATATGAGCAACAAGAGGATTTCAAAACATCCTTGCTTTAAAATTCCTTATAAGTGAATCATTTAGAGAAATATTCTGTTTCTGCCACTCACGAGAGGTATGTGCTGGGTGAATTTACTTAATTTCACGGACTCTCCATTTCCTCATCTGTGAGACAACTTGCACACATGTTGTGGGCATTAAATGGGAAAAGATATTTTCACTGCTTAGAAAAACTCAGAATACCAGCAATAATAATAGTTTATTTTATCCCTAAAATATATCCAGTTCTAGATCTAAATCTACAAAGAGATTAATTAGGTCAGTGGGTCTTCACTCCTGAAAAGATGAAGGCCATGTTGTCACTCAGCTGGGCATGTCAGTATAACTAACAACTTAGCTGGCTGAGGTCACATTTCAATTTGCAACAGAAGCATCCAAGACATGTTTAAAGTACTGGCATCATTCAGCTGCAAGCCATCACTTATACTAAATTAGATTAATACCATGCAGACCAATCTGTCACAACAGATTATTTGTTTACTTAATATCTAGTTAGTATTTATAGTGAAGTAAATTGTTTCCTCCAACTGGCAATTAATATCACATATCAATTTATTCAGAATGGTGGTTTCTGGTTGGATGACCCTTAGAAAATCAGGCGGACAAGGATAAACGGCAATGGCCTCTATGTCTGATATATAATTATATTATCTCTAGTTTTCAAAACCTGTCTGAATTTTGTCAGTTTTTCCTTACAGTGCTTGCTGTTTTTCATGCAAAAAGACAGGAATAAGATATTAAATGAATTACAGTTTACCTTTGAGAAATCTCACAGTGGAAACATGAATTTTAGGAGAAAATTATTATTTGGAGTATGCTGTCTCATTTTTCATTTCTTAGACTAGCCCTGTGAGATTTGAATGCCCCATACACACTGAAAAATTAATAACTAAAAGCAGCCCAAATAAAAATGTTCTGTGGCAATTCTTGAGACTATAGATATATAATTCATATAGTTACATATATGTATTGTTTTATGTATATATAAACATACACACACACACACTTATCCCCCAGAAGACAATCATCTAAGACATAGCTAACTATATGTTGGGGATAACAACAGTATCTACTCTCATATTGTCGTAATGGGTGTGAAATTCTTAGCATAGCGCCTGGTAAAAACAAAACATCCAATTGCAGTTAGACAATCTTATCGTCAGTTGGCATCATCATGGTCATTGTAGTTTTAATCATCATTAAGCATTTCTTCTGTTTGAAACTTTTTAGTTGTTTGGCTATAGACACCTCTGGGAGATAAGAATCAGGTCACCCAGAGTAGCAACAAAGAGAAATATCCCCAGGGGACTCCTGGCTGCTCCGGGTCCCCACTGGAAGTTTGGAGTCTCTAAGCGTGCCTTGCTGATGTCATAAAAGTCAATATATGCCTAGGATGTGAATGGCACTTCCTAAAAGCTCATACCCTTGTGTACTGCACAATTTGAACCCCTCTATCCATATGCAGTGGTCTTTTGCACCCGTGCACTATGTTTCAAGTATCACAAACCTCTTGAAGTTCTTTGGGTACACGGCACTCTTTTATGTCTTCATGGTTTATGTGTGTATTACCCTTTATTTGCCCGCTGAACTCTGTCAAATGTGCCTTTCAACACTCAGCTTAAGTATCTTCTCTTCTCTAAAGGCTCTGCTGGTCTAACTGAGCATAATTAATCATGTTTTCCTTTAACCACCACGATATAAGGTACACATTTTTAAAAAGTTCCTGTGAAAAGTTTAAAAAAAATTCCTGTGAAATTGCCAATATCCCACATCTTTTTACCTAAGGACTGGCAATCTTATATGTTTGATCCTAATAGAATTGCACCAATAAATTGTTTTGTAAACATTTGCTAAAATGTCAGGTAATCTGTGAGTTTCTCATTGATAGGGATCATGGCTTATTCAAATATATTGCTGTATTTAATAGGAGTTAAGATGTATGTTTGTAATCTGCTCTGATAATTTTTAGCTTAACCTAAACTTCCTATTTATCAATTTTCTTATCTGAAAAAGAAACAAATAACAGAATAAGTAAGATTTTTTGCAAGCATTAAGAGGGATACATGTACTAAAGTTAAATTTTGTTTTTGAACTTCACATTATAGGTTAACTCTTTTCAACTAATCCAATTACTGTTCTTCTTTGGAATTAAGATAAGTTACCTGTATAATACATGAAATTGTAAACATGGGGGCTGCTTCAGGAAGAAAAACAAACATACCAATAGTAGATTGAACTGAAATGTCAGCCAGACTGACAACTAAACAACAGACTTTAGAAAATCATAGCAAAATCAGGTATTGGATCCACAGTCCCTAAGGTATTGGTTGTTTTGTTTTGATTCATAGAGTTTCATACAGAAAACTTAAAAATATATGTTCTCAGTGACTATGCAGATACAAGAAAACTTTTGAGTGATTTATACTCTAATCTTAAATGTGTGTAGGAGTGCTCAAAAATACATAGAGTTAGAAAAACCATCTCAAAAGCTAAAATGTACACTAAACAGTAATGAAATTAGGGACGTGTTCTTTAAGCAAAACAGGAATAATCACAAAAAAGAAAAATGTTAGTTTTTCACTAAAATCGAAAACACCACTATACTAAAATTAATATTAAATATATGCAGAATTAAACTTGCATCATCAGATTCAATCTTTCAATTAGTATTTCAATGATGATTGTCTTAGGAAGTAGTGCTGCACAGCAGAATAAGAATGGATATTGTGGTCACAGCGATCTGAGTTCAAGTCCTTATTCTACTTATTGGCTATATGAACTTGGACCATTTAGTTGACTTGCCTGGAATTCAGTTCTCTCATTTGAAAAGTGTAAATAATAGCACATTCTTTACAGGATTGTGATAAAAATTAGCAAAGATCTTCATCTTATAATTAGAACATGTAGTTCTTCAACAAAATAGTATCGATGATACCCAAAAGGAAAAATAAAAATTATACAATCAGTTAATAATCTGAATAAAAACAGAAGTGGCCAAAGCCAGACGAGGACTCACACAATATTTTGGGGAAGGGATTTAAGATGTCACATGAAACCTTAAAATATGTCTCACTGACAAATTTCTGATCTTTATATTCATTAATAATAATTTATGAATAATTTAATCTGTGAGGTTATACCATAAACTCAGTGCATAGTTCCATCAATTAATGGATTTTAAGAATAAAACATAAATGATCGGATCAGAAAGACAAACAAACAAACAAGACAACTTCTTGCAACCTAAAAAATCAATTGGAAGAATTAATGAGTCAACCATCAGCTAAGCAAAAAATAATTGTGGCCTAGAACAGGGTAAAGACTGGGGACATTAAAACGACAGGATTTGGTGACCAAGGAATTTATGCCATACCCGTTGCTGACTTAAACAACTGAACAGATGGTGGTGGCACCATTCACTGAATGAATGACAACGAGGGAAGAAAATTACTTGCAAGTAAGTGGACAAGCTCAGACATAGAACAGCTGTCTGAAGAATATTCAAGTAAACAGATCCAGTTCCAAGCTGGATGTGTGCACTGAAAGAGCAGAAATATATCTGAAAGTGAATGTAAAATATAAAGTCATTCATTGGAGCCAGGGGAGAAGGGGAGAACAATCCTATGTAAAGGTATCTAGAACAGAATTCTTACAGACACCATTTTTTTTTTTTTTTTTTTACAGACACCAATATTTAACTGATGGGTTAAGAAAGAACCTTCAAGGAAGGTTTCAGTGCAGTGGCCAAAAATCAGGAGTAGGTGGTGCTATAGAAGGTGATGAATGAGTGCTTCAACGTAAGAATAGTCCACAGTGTGAAGTGCTACTGAGAAGTCAAATAAGACAAGTGGACTCATTCATTGTATTTACAAACAAGCAAATTATTAGCGATGTGTGAGAAAGTGGTTCAGTGGGAGATGAAGGCAGACAATACAGGTTGACCTATGAATGACAGATGAGAAATAAAGACAGCAAGTGTAAGCTGCTACTATAAACGCTTGACCAGCAAGTGGAGGAAAAAAAGGAGGTGGATCTGGAGAGAGATGGGGTGAAGAGTTTTATTATGGTTCTTTTGATTAAATGGAAAAACTTGAACACGATTAAATAAGGACAGGATGGCACCAATGGAGACTGAAGAAACACACAATTAAGAGAGAACTTATCTTGTGGGAAGGAATGAGATCCAGATGTGGAGAAATTAGTTTTAGACAAGAACAACAACTTCTAGCCAACAAGAGGGGGAAAAAAAGCTTTTATGTGTGCGGAGGTGGGGAGAGGGGTGTGGGGGAGGGTTACAGCATGTTCAAAGGATTGTGAGGATTTTATTTTCTCTGTGATGTAGAAACTAAGGTCACTCACTCTAGCGAGGAGGGTGCTAGGAAAGGAGATTTTAAAAGAGAAGGTTTGAAATAGCTACCTTAGAAAATAGGAGAGAATGAAGTAGGGAAAGGACAGGATTTCTAAGCGATTCTGAGGGTCAAACTGCTGTTGGAGACCAAGAATTTTCTAGCGCTCAATCAACATTCCAGTGTTAGACGTGAAGTGAAGAAGGTGAACAAGTTCGGAGTCGGAGTTTTGCCCCATGCATATACTGGGTAGGCAAAGCCAGGAAAGAATTGAAGATATTGACATAAAAAAGGTGGAATGGGACTTCCCTGGCGGTCCAGTGGTTAAGACTGGGGGCACAGGTTCAATCCCTGGTTGGGAAACTAAGATCCCGCATGCTGCGTGGCAAGGCCAAAAAAAAAAAAAAGAAAGAAAAAGGTGGAGTAATGTCCATCACATGTAAGTCATTAGAAAGGAGATGAAAGGTTTGACAGATATAAAACTTTCCTGAACATCTAGATGGGTGTGAGAAACATTTCCGAAAGAAATAATTGGAACAAAAGGAATGCCACATATGCTTAGTTCAAAAAAATATTTTTTCAAAAAGAGCAGAATTAAATTCTAATTTCAGCTGGCTCCTAATCCTGTTGAAAGATGTAAAAGGAAAAAAAAAATCACATGTAGATTATAGATATATTCTCCAGTAAAAAGAAAAATTAGGCAATGGACTTTTTAATACAAAATTGAACAAAAGAGAGTGGATGAATGAATTAAAATGAGGAATGATGATGAGAGTTGTTAAATATTACATGGTTAAATAAGGAGAGCTAAGAAATATTCTTCCTGCAAAGCTTTAATAAAAGGATGTCCAAGTTATTCGGATGATTTAAGTATGAGCTTGCTGGAAAGCAGAGATAGGCAAGATAACCTCTCAATGTCCTTCTCAATCCAGACATGCTTCACAGAGCTATTTACCAGCTGTAGGTCAGTTGTCATTGTGAGTAAACCTGGAACTCCTACTGATCACAAAGGGAGTTTCCATATGGACAATAATGAGGCTATGCTGAAATGACATTTTTAGGTACCATGTGCATATTAAGATGTCGGTGAATAATACCTAAGCTTGGAGTTATTTCTTAATTACCCAAGTCATTTTACTTAATAGTATGTAACAAGATTTGTATTTGTACATGCAGATTCTCCTTGGCCTAAGTTCTAAACCTGCCCATTAGTACCACTTAACAGTTGTTAAATAGAATATTCAGTTGTTGCTCTCTTGATGCAAGTATAATCCCAATATTAATTGCAAGTATAATCCCAATATTAATTGCTCTCAATGTGCTACTGTAAGCCCATGCAAAGAAAATTTCTTAAAAGCAGAATATGGAATGTTTTACATTAAGTGTGTAAAATCTTTGTAGGCCTACTGAAAAGTGTAAGAATAAAAAGTGATCAAATCTGGAACATATGAAAAGAACCAGTGAATTAACTATCTAGTGACTGAGCAAATGTAGTCTCTCTCTGCAATTATTTGGAAGACATGAAATTTAGGAAGGGAAACAATGTTAGGAACAGCAGTGGGAAGGATGCACAAAGTTAGAGATTTACTGCCTATAACATTACTTGTTTTCCTTATAATGGTAACATTCATTTTATAATGTTATAGCAGCCTCTATCAAGCTTTTAAATTAACCTGGTTTACAAGGTATAAATATAGGCTAAATAGGACAGACACATTAACACAGTGGCAAATGAGTTCATGTGAACTCGTTTTCAAGTTATATGTCTAAGCTTTTACTACCTACATATTGATTTAGATAATTTAAAGCATTAGATAATTGCACATACCAATGCCCACACTAACAATAATTGCGGAATAATATAATTCAAAATGCTTATAAAATCTGACTCAGCCTCAGTGTCAGCTATTAAGGCCACCTTAAACAATGCACACTTCATTTTTATTGCTACCAACTGTGGAAGGCATTAGGTTTTATTAGTTTCCAAATGGACACATCGATATTTATTTAAAAGAGATTCACTATTGCCCAGCATCTCTTTCAAAGAGATACCAGAAACAAGGAAATAGGAGATTTTATTGCTTAGAATATCTTTTGTCAATCATTTTGTTTTATTGATACTAAATTTTAGGTTCATTATTTTAAAAAGATCAACAAAATAGGAAATTTTCAGGAGAATAGATAGGGAAGTGTGGAATAAACTACAAAGCCAATCATCTGACTTGAAAAAGTCAGTAGAAACACGACTTATTATTACTGCTCTTATAGTAAACAGTATTTTTCAACAGTAAATAAAACTTGAGGTGGGAATGTAAATTGATACAGCCACTATGGAGAACAGTATGGAGGTTCCTTAAAAAACTACAAATAGAACTACCATACGACCCAGCAATCCCACTACTGGGCATATACCCTGAGAAAACCATAATTCAAAAAGTCATATACCAAAATGTTCATTGCAGCTCTATTTACAATAGTCAGGACATGGAAGCAACCTAAGTGTCCATCAACAGGTGAATGGATAAAGAAGATGTGTCACATATATACAATGGAATATTACTCGTCCATAAAAAGAAACGAAATTGAGTTATTTGTACTGAGATGCATGGACCTGGAGTCTGTCATAGAGAGTGAAGTAAGTCAGAAGAAGAAAAACAAATACCGTATGCTAACACATATATATGGAATCTAAGAAAAAAAAATGTCATGAAGAGCCTAGGGGTAGGATGGGAATAAAGACACAGACCTACTAGAGCATGGACTTGAGGATACAGGGAGGGGGAAGGGTAAGCTGTGACAAAGTGAGAGAGTGGCATGGACATATATACACTACCAAACGTAGGGTGGATAGCTAGTGGGAAGCAGCCGCATGGCACAGGGAGATCAGCTAGGTGGTTTGTGACCGCCTGGAGGGGTGGGATAGGGAGGGTGGGAGGGAGGAAGATGCAAGAGGGAAGAGATATGGGAACATATGTATACGTACAACTGATTCACTTTGTTGTAAAGCAGAAATTAACACACCATTGTAAAGCAATTATAGTCCAATAAAGATGTTAAAAAAAACTTGAAAAATACAGCTTAATATACAACTAGAATTTTCTTTAGGGCAATTGTTTTGTGTATCTACTTTTGCAGTGATGCAGAGGTTAAGGCCTGAGGCTCTGCAGTGAGGCATTTATAATTTCTGCCATGTCTTTGTGTGGTTTTAGACAAGCAATCTCTCTAATCCTCAATTTCCCCATTTGTGTAAAAATACAAAATACATCTATCTGTATTATTTCAAAGGACAAATGACAATTAGTGACAACAGTGAATGTGGAAGACACGTGGAAGACAAATGTATTTAAAAAGCATAGGACAGGGCAGGGCATAAAATAGGCACTCAATTAATAACAGGTCTTCTGTTAATAGAAAATGACTTAATGAAAATAACTTTTTCACCCCTCTCCAGGAATAAAATATATAACAGGTTTAAAGTTGGGAATAAAATTTAAAAACAAGAGCTTTGTTAGAAAATATAAACTATGTATGACACTACAAGAGGATTTCACTTAAAATACCCTTTTTACACTGATTTGTATGTATAAAGGAAATTGTGGATCTGAAAATGTTTATAATCTAGTAAAGGAGATATGTTCCAAAGGCAAACAAAACAAAATAAAGCCATTCAATATGACACTCTCTATGACACTTTGTCTGTTTTCATCATCTTGATTTATTCTTTTTTTTAAATAAATTTATTTATTTTATTTTATTTATTTTTGGCTGCATCGGGTCTTCCGTGCTGTGCACAGGCTTTCTCTAGTTGCGGCGAGCGGGGGCTACTCTTCGTTGTGGTGTGCGGGGCTCTCATTGCAGTGGCTTCTCTTGTTGCAGAGCACGGGTTCTAGGCACACGGGCTTCAGTAGTTGTGGCTCACGGGCTCTAGAGCACAGGCTCAGTAGTCATGGCACACGGGCTTAGTTGCTCCAGGGCATGTGGGATCTTCCCAGACCAGGGCTCAAACCCGTGTCCCCTGCGTTGGCAGGCGGATTGTTAACCACTACGCCACCAGGGAAGCCCTTGATTTACTTTTGAAGGTATCTACTCTTTACCCTTATTACTGAATTTGGTCTCTCCTACATTTTTCCAGACCTTGCTTCATAACAGCTTCTTCTGTCATTCCACTGAATACTTTCTCCTCAAATCTAGGATCCTGAGAAGTTCCTACTGTTATTAATAAATAACAAGTCTACTTTCATATTTGAATATTCTCTTGCCATTTTATTTAGATAAACATCCAAGAAAATTTAAGCCTCTGCTCTGTTACTCTTCCTCTTCTCATTGCCAGCTTTCTTGAAAGGGCATACTACACCTGGGTCCTACAATTCTTCATTGCCGACTCAGTGTTTAGATCTTATATTACGATTTCTGCCATACCCACTTTCCTGAAACTGCTTGCTCAAAGGTCACCAACTGCTTCCACAAGAGTACAAAATCCAATGGGCTGTTTTGCTTCCAATTCTGTTTCAGCATTTGACATTCTTAATCATGGTTCTCTACTATGAGCTGTTGTTTCCTTGACTTCCCCAGCTCTGTATCTTCATTTATGTTCATAGCAAATAATGCATTGATTGCTGCTTGTATATCAGGCAGAAAGCTGGGCATATAAGAATGAACGTGTAAGATACAGTCCTTGACTGCAGAAAAAGGAAATGGCAAACACCAAAACAGACCAATGCATGTGAAGATTTCTGATGTAATAAGGGTTTGAAGGAAAGAAATACTCCATAATAAAAGATAATCCAAAATAAAACAGGATTGGTTAGTGTGAAGATTTGAGGCCCTGGATTGGTTTTCTAGAGCTGCTGTAACAAAGTACCACAGACAGGGTGATTTAACAGAAATGTATTTTCTCACGGTCCTGGAGGCTAGAAGTCTGAAATCAATATGTCCACAGGGCCATGTTCACTCTGAAGGATGTATGGAAGAATCTTATCTTACCTCTTCTAGCTTCTCGTGCTTCCTGGCAATTCTTGCAATTTTCACCTGCAGATGTATCACTTCAATTGCTGCCTCCATTGTCACATGACTGTCTTCTCCTGTATATCTCTACATTGTCTTCCATCTTTCCTCTGTGAATGTTGGTCTCCATGTCCAAATTTCCTCTTCTTATAAAGGCATCAATCATGTTGGACTAGGACCCAACCTAGAGACCTCATTTTAACTTGACTATACCTGTAAAAAACCTATTTCCAAATGAGGTCACACTCACAGTGACAGCAGTTAGGATTTTAACATCTCTTTCTGGGGAATACAGTTCAACTCATAACACACTCTCTAAGGATATGACAATTATAAAGCGAAATAGGAGCAGCCATGTAGATAGCAAGAGGGATGGAAGCATTTATTACAGACAGAGGAAGCAGTCTACAGAAACCCTTTAGAAAACCAGTTTGTAACCTAAGTCCCCGGATTATTGTCAGAGATGATAAGAGTAGCATTAGACAGGGTTAGAAATTATGCAGGATCCAGACGTGAAACAATTTAGGTTTTTGGAATTCATTTTTTATTATTATATGGAGACAGATATGAGAGCAAAAGGTATTTTTATTATTTTGGATGGGATATACTAGAGAATATTTCTTTGTTAATGAGAGTGATCTGGAAGATAAGAGGGGCAATCGATACTGAAGAGAGAGGGGTCAGGGGAAGGGTGAGTCACTGAGAAGGTAAGAAGGGATGGGATTCACCGAATAGTTTCTGAAAGGAAAAGGGCTATGCTTTTCATTGTAAAGGACAGAACAAATACCAGGTGAGGGCAACGATGGGCACAATTTATGTTTGGTGGTGGAATGTAAAGGCAGCTGAGAGGTTTTTTTTTCTTTTACTCTTTAGTGATATCTTTCTTTTTTCTCAGTGAACCATGCTCAGATTTCAGACTGTTAAATACAATTACTCAATTATTTTTTACTAAGACTTTATTTTTCTGGAGTGTTTTTAGGTTCACAGAAAAATTCAGGGGATGGTACAGACATTTCACACATACCCTCTCCCCCCACACATACGTGGCATCCCCCATTATCAACATCCCTCACCGGTGGTACATTTGTTACCACTGATGAACCTACAGTGACGCAACATAATCACCCAAAGTCTAAAGTTTACATTTTGGTTCACTCTTAGTGTACTTTCTATGTGTTTCGAGAAAAGCATAATGACATGTATCTATCACTATGGTATTGTGCAGAGTATTTTCACTGCCCTAAAGATCCTTTGAGAGCTTTCATTCTTAACAATCAAGTGTGAGAAATGATCATCAGTTGAGAGCGAGTATAGTAAGTAGTTGATGTAAGAGAGAGCATGAAATAATAGTTTTGGGGAGTGAGAAAGAAATTATTCTATAACACTGCTTAATTCTTGGCATCGCTTTTGTTCATCTCCCTTTCCCCTTCTGTTTCTTAAATGTGATATGCTTCATGGTATTATCAAACATCTGTGTTTCTCTTACTTGGGAAATAACATTTATCCCCCTGGAAAGTAAAATATTTTCCTACCATCACTTTTATAAAAAAAATAATAACTCATCCCCATAGTTTATTAATTGCCTGCTTAATATTTCCATTTGATGTTCTGATTGTATCTTACTGTCACAATGCTCAAGAGTGAACTTTCTCATAAAATCACTCCCTCCTCCACACTTCACAATTTCTGTTAGTGGTACCCTCATTCTTTCAGTCTTGCCGAAAGTATTTTTGATGTTTAGTTCTCCCTCTTTTTCCACATGCAGGCAGAAGTCATGCCAGGTACATCCTGTACTCGTGACAGTTTTCTCCTCTATTCCTGTATCAACCATTAGTGATGCTCTACTGTTCATTTTCTTTCTAGTGAATAATTGCAAAATGCTCCCAAATAATACCTTGCCTCCTTTCTCTCATCCCAGCAAATCATAAATACTGCTAACAAGTAACCAACAAATATATGGAAATATATTTAATTTCACAGGTAATCCAACAAATGCAAATTAAAGCAAAGATAGTAGATCATTCTGCTTAAAAAAAGAAGCAAATGATTTTAACCAAGCCATTGTTCAGAGTATACCTGTGATATATAAATATGTTTATATAAAACCTGTGTGTTTTTATGTTTATAGTTCTCTTTACTTAAAAAAGGCTTGGGTGGTGGATAGAAACACAGAAGAGTTGTGGCAGTTTAATTGAAAATATGGTTGAAATTCTTTACCATTTTCTGATTCCATACCCTTTGAAATATAAGTTCGAATCTCTTCACATCTAAAGGTGGAGTTAATTTCCCGTCTCTTTAACCTGGGTTGATCTTGTAACTTGCTTTGTGTTAATATGCCAGTCCTGACCTCAAGAGGCATTGCATACTCTGTCCTCTCTTTTTGAATCCTGTGATTTGCATGTTAACAAACCCAGGCTAACCTGCTGTAGCAGGAGAGACCATGTGTGAGTGACCTGCTGCCCCCGAGCCATCAGCCAGCCAATGCCCAGAAGCACAGCTGGCAAACTAACTCACAGCTGGACACGGAAGCATGTAAAAGCCCAACAGAGAGCCAGAGGAAGAGCTCAGCTGAGCCCAGTCTAAATTAACAACCCACACACTAGCCACAAAGTTTGGGAGATAGTTTGTTTTATAACAATAGTGAACAGAAACAGGGATATACCCAAGTAATAACACTGAATATATCTGAGCAGTAGAAATACAGGTCTGTGACTTTCAATGTCATTTTCTGCTTTACTGTGTTTTCTAAATTATTTCAGAAATAACTTGTAATTTTGTAATAAAAAGAAAATAATCACATTTATTTGCTACTAAAATCAAATTAGTTAATCTTCATCATAATAAATACACAGTCTGGAGTCAGGCAGACCTGATTTTTTTTTTTTTTTAATTATAAGCTGTGTAAACTTGAGTAAGATTTTTCTATGAACTTTAGTTTTTTAAGTTGACTTAAAAGCATACTTATAAACATCCACTTCACTCGGCTGCTATAAATATTGACTGCATAAATCAGCCAATGAATATCTGGAGTAGAGTGTATCTGTAAATTTTCTGCTTTTCCTCACTAGAATTTAAGTTTTATGAGGGATTCAACTCCATTTCCCCATCACCTTGGACACTGCCTGCATGTGATGGGCCATCAATTAATCTTTGTTGAACAAATGAATGAACAAATGAATGAATGAAAGAATGACGGGGAAATGACAATGAAGGTCAATTTTTAGTTGACCCAATGTTACTATCCTGCCACTTTAATTGTTCTCCACTATGGTAGAACTCACCTAACATATGTCATGACTAAAAGAGAATAAGGCAATGTGAGACATTAAGGATAATCACAAGTTCTTTGCCATTTCTCCTACTGAGAGGGGAGTCCAATTCTTCTTTCCTAAATTTGGGCTTGCCTTGGTGACTTGCTTGACCAATAGAACAGATCAGAAGTGATAGTTTAGGATTTAGAGGCTAAGTCATGAGAAGCCTTTCAACTTCTGCTGGACCACTTTCAACAATGGAGAATCTCTGAGCTGCCATGTAAGAAGTCCGAGTGCCCTGATACTGCTATCCCGTAGATACCACTTGTGAGCACTCTGATGGACAGCCCCTGCTGAGCTCAGTCTTTAGGTATCATTGCAAAAGCACAATGTATGTAAATGACACCTCTTGGACCCTCTTGAACAGTCCATTTGCCTGCTGAATATCATCAAACGAAGCCATTGACATCGTTTAGAACAGAAAACTCACCCAACTGAGCTCCACCCACATTCCTGACCCAGATTATAAGACAATAAAATGGCTACTATGTTTACCATAGAGTTTCCAAGTAATTGTTTATACAGCAACAGATTCCAGGAACAGGTGAAAAATATTTCCAAGAATAATAACTGGTTCAATTCTCATGTGGTAATTGAACATTTAAAACCACATTTTGTTCAAACCACTAAAAAACTGAAATCATTTTGGGATGTATGCCCTATTTCCAAAAAGGATCGTACACAATCCAAGGAAGGACATTAATTTTGAATCTCTAATTTATGGTCCCTCGCTTTAGGTATACTACAGTCATTCAAACGGCATGGGTTGGTCACAGAGTGATAAGCAAGGCTGACAAGTGAGAAGTGTTACAGAGCACAGCGTAGTCCATATGGAACCGTCAGCTAGCAGGGCTTTTAGAAGGCTTACTGGAAGGACACAGGAGTTAATCAATATCTTAGCAGGGCCTAGAAGTTTATCATCAAACAGGATAACTAAACCTAATTCTGAATTGAGCTTATTCCCATGTTGTTTCTGTCTATCACACTCCAGATCCAGAAAACTGCAGTTGAACATAATCACCGAATGAAGCCAATTGTTGCCTTTCTGCTATTTGAGAAAGAAATATAGAGGAAAAACACGTTTCGAGTTTCTGGATCATGAATTAAAGAATATATGCATTCAGAAAGGTTACTGCAAAGCATAACAGACAGATTTGTAATTGGCTGAACAAACAAATAATTGCACAAATTGACTAGCAAAGGCCAATATAAACTGGCTATGAGCTGCAGAGAGTTTATAGAAAATGCTATTGCTCCTTTTTCTCTTGAAAATATATTAAATCAAGGTTTAGGCTGCTATCACTCAATTATCTAACCACCTAATGCTCCTGACCCTTCTTCATTTCAAACTAAGTATGCCATACATACCCTAGTTCTCAAATACCGAACTCAAAAACTCATTCCTAATCTTTCCTTCTTATTAATGCTTCCTATTAGAAATAAAAGAGACAAATACATAAGACTGAATCAAATATCTGTGACACAAATACACAGGGAAAAAATGGTCTGGGAACAAAGCTACATAATAAAAATGTGGCATACAGAGACTATTTTATGGAGTTGAACAGACTCCCCCTAAAAATGATATCATCTTTTTCTATATCCTTTTCTTTTAGGACATAAAAGGTCAAATATCTTATGACTGGTGCAGGATATTTTAAATCTCTGTGTCAAAATGGCACTGAGGTTAAAAGCTAGCTAGAGAATGAGGAAATGGCTATTAAAAAGAGAATGAAAGTTTTCAACAGTTTTTAAATAATGCAGCGGAATCTAAGTAATTATTTGAAAGAAAAGTAGTCAAAATACTCTATTTGAAACATGAGAAATATCCCAGGTGTAACTAACACATGCTATGGAACACATCTTCAGAAATATATACTACTTACCACTTTTCAAGGATGCTTGGGTTGCATTTTAAACACCTGGAAATTGGTAGAGAGTTATAGAGCTCTAATTTCCCATCATAACAGAAGTCATATTTTAGAAATCATGGCAGGGACTTCCCTGGTGGTCCAGTGGTAAAGAATCTGCCTTCCGATGCATGGGACACGGATTTGATCCCTGGTTGGGGAACTAAGACCCCACATGCCACAGAGCAGCTAAGCCCGCACACCACAACTACTAAGCTCATGCACCTCAGTGAGAGCCTGCATGCCACAACTATAGAGCCCACGCACCCTGGAGCCCACGTGCCACAACCAGAGAGAGAAAACCTGCATGTCACAACTAGAGAGAAGCCTACGTGCTGCAACAAAGATCCTGCATGCCTCATTGAAGATCCTGCGTGCCCCAACTAAGACCTGACGTGGCCAAAAAAATAAATTAAATAAATAAATTAAATAAATAAATATTAGAAGTCACGGCAGAATCTACTGAGACAATGCGTTTGAATTTTCTTTCTTTTCATTATTCTTAAAAGTAAATATATTAGGGCTTCCCTGGTGGCACAGTGGTTGAGAGTCCGCCTGCCAATGCAGGGGACACAGGTTTGTGCCCCAGTCCGGGAAGATCCCACATGCCGCGGAGCGGCTAGGCCTGTGAGCCATGGCTGCTGAGCCTGTGCATCCGGAGCCTGTGCTCCACAATGGGAGAGGCCACAACAGTGAGAGGCCCGCGTACCGAAAAGAAAAAAAAAAAAAAAGTAAATATATATTAGGCATATTATTATACAATTATAACCTAAAGCAAGTTTTAAAAAATTTAATCTAACAAAAAGTCTGAAATTTACTTTATTTTCTTTCTTACAAAACTGAACCTATAATTCCTTTTCTTGATTTATATAACCTTGTTGGTCTAATTTTCACATATCTATTAGTAAGACAAAAAGTCTATATACATACTACTACTATTTACTGCAACTACTATTTACTCTGAAAATTAAATAAAATTTAAATTAAATTTTAATTAAATAAAATTGCTTCCCTTATTGAGCTCCTGCTGTATGCATGGAAACCCTTTCTATATACACTTTATATACAGTATCTCAAAAATCATTACCACAAATCTACAAGTTGATTTTAGAGGGAAGGAAACTACTACTATGGCTTCATACGTTTACATGATTTGCCCAGACCACAGCGTTATTAAGGTCCTAAATCAGTATTCACACCCAGATCTATCTCTCTATTAAACATCTTTTTACTTATGTTGCATATAATGTCTTTAATTATTTCAAATACTTTAATTCATTCTGGATAAAATTCTCACATAGCTACTATAAAAATAACAGACCTTACCCCTGACATTTCATGAGTGAATCCAGGCAACAAACAAGTAAGTGGTAAAGAAAAATAACTGCAAATTGTAATAATGGCTATGAGGGAAACAAAATGTTAGGTATTAAAAAGAACAAAATGTGCTATTTCAGGTAGTATTGTCAGAACAATCCAGGAAGGTTGAAATTTCAGCAGAGTCCTGAAGGAAGTGAAGTTGCTGGTGATGTAGAAAGTAGAGAAGGTGCATTCCAGTGTCAGGAGCAGAGGATAGAAAACGTTGACATGTACCAGGAGCTGAAGGAAATGCAGTGAGGTGGATGCATAGGACGGAAGAGGGGTGGTGGCTGAAGAGTAGGTTTACGTGCTCCTACATATCATAGAATGCAGGGCCTTGCTGCAAGGCTAGCTGTTTTTCTTTTATTCTCTGTGATATGGAAAACTACTGAATGTTGTGAAGCAACTGAGTTGTGTGATCTCATTTATATTTTAAAAATATTTCATTTGCTCTATATTGTGAATGGATTGGTGAAGAGTGAAAGCAAACTCAGCAAGACCATTTAAGAAAATATTGTGAAGAGGCAGGGAAGAAATGATGGTGGCCTAAATAAAATGGTTGAAGTAGATATAGGGAAAATACTGAATTAAACAATTGGAGAGAGTACTAACAGAACCTGCTGTTACATTTGATAGAAGAAGGAGGGATAAGGAGAGAAAGTGAGGATCCAAAGGCAATGCCAAAGTTGCTACTTGAGAATATGGATGGTGGTGCCATTTAATTAGAGGGAAAAGATTCAGGAGGCACAGGTTTGGTGTAAATAAAGAATTCTCTTTGGCTATTTTAAGTGTCAGGCTCTTTGGTTGGTCACATCAAATTAGACAGTATGGAGAGCAGACAGCAGAAGCAAGAAGGACTACAATTGTGCAGCCTGTGGAACAAAAACCACATTCACAGAAAGATAGACAAGATGAAAACACAGAGGGCTATGAACCAGATGAAGGAACAAGAAAAAAACCCAGAAAAACAACTAAATGAGGTGGAGATAGGCAACCTTCCAGAAAAATAATTCAGAATAATGATAGTGAAGATGATCCAGGACCCCGGAAAAAGAATGGAGGCAAAGATCGAGAAGATGCAAGAAATGTTTAACAAAGACCTAGAAGAATTAAAGAACAAACAAACAGAAATGAACAATACAATAACTGAAATGAAAAATACACTAGAAGGAATCAATAACAGAATAACTGAGGCAGAAGGACGGATAAGTGACCTGGAAGATAGAATGGTGGAATTCACTGCTGCAGAACAAAATAAAGAAAAAAACAATGAAAAGAAATGAAGACAGCCTAAGAGACCTCTGGGACAACATTAAACACAACAACATTTGCATTATAGGGGTCCCAGATGGAGAAGACAGACAGAAAGGACCCGAGAAAATATGTGAAGAGATTATAGTCGAAAACTTCCCTAACATGGGAAAGGAAACAGCCACCCAAGTCCAGGAAGCATAGAGAATCTCAGGCAGGATAAACCCAAGGAGAAACACGCCAAAACACATATTAATCAAATTGGCAAAAATTAAAGACAAGAAAAGTTATTGAAAGCACAAGGGAAAAATGACAAATAATATACAAGGGAACTCCCATAAGGTTAAAAGCTGATTTCACAGCAGAAACTCTACAAGCCAGAAGGGAGTGGCATGATATACTTAAAGTGATGAAAGGGAAGAACTACAACCAGGATTACTCTACCTGGCAAGGATCTCATTCAGATTTGATGGAGAAATCAGAAGCTTTACTGACAAGCAAAAGCTAAGAGAATTCAGCACCACCAAACCAGCTCTACAACAAATGCTAAAGGAACTTCTCTAAGTGGGAAACAAAAGAGAAGAAAAGGACCAACAAACACAAAGCCCAAACAATTAAGAAAATGGTAATAGGAACATACATATAGATAATTACCTTAAATGTGAATGGATTAAATGCTCCAATCAAAAGACACAGGCTTGCTAAATGGATACAAAAACGAGACCCATATATATGCTGCCTACAAGAGATCCACTTCAGACCTAGGGACACATACAGACTGAAAGTGAAGGGATGGAAAAAGATATTCCATGCAAATGGAAATCAAAAGAAAGCTGGCGTAGTAATACTCATATCAGATAAAGTAGACTTTAAAATAAAGAATGTTACTAGAGACAAGGAAGGACACTACATAATGATCAAAGGATCAATCCAAGAAGAAGATATAACAATTATAAATATATATGCACCCAATATAGGTGCACCTCAATATACAAGGCAACTGCTAACAGCTATAAAAGAGGAAATGAACAGTAACACAATAATAGTGGGGGACTTTAACACCTCACTTAAACGAATGGACAGATCATCCAAACAGAAAATTAACAAGGAAACACAAGCTTTAAATGACACAATAGACCAGATAGATTTAATTGATATTTATAACAAATTCCATCCAAAAACAGCAGATTACACTTTCTTCTCAAGTGTGCACAGAACATTCTCCAGGGTAGATCACATCCTGGGTCACAAATCAATCCTCAGTAAATTTAAGAAAATTGAAACCATATCAAACATCTTTTCTGACCACAACACTATGAGATTAGAAAGCAATTACAGGGAAAAAAACATAAAAAACACAAACATATGGAGGCTAAACAATACATTACTAAATAACCAAGAGATCACTGAAGAAATCAAAGAGGAAATCAAAAAATACTTAGAGACAAATGACAATGAAAACATGATGATCCAAAACCTATGGGATGCAGCAAAGGAATTCTAAGATGGAAATTTAGAGCAATACAATCCTACCTCAAGAAACAACAAACATCTCAAATAAACAACCTAAACTTACACCTAAAGGAACTAAAGAAAGAAGAACAAACAAAACCCAAACTTAGCAGAAGGAAAGATATCATAAAGATCAGAGCAGAAATAAATGAAATAGAAACAAAGAAGACAATACCAAAGACCAAGAAAAACCATTAGCCAGACTCATCAAGAAAAAGAGGGAAAGGACTCAAATCAATAAAATTTGAAATGAAAAAGGAGAAGTTACAACAGACACCACAGAAATACAAAGCATCCTAAGAGACTACTACAAGCAACTCTATGCCAATAAAATGGACAACCTTGAAGAAATGAACAAATTCTTAGAAAGGTATAACCTTCCAAGACTGATCCAAAAAGAAACAGAAAATATGAACAGACCAATCACAGGTAATGAAATTGAAACTGTGATTAAAAATCTTCCAACAAAAAGAAATCCAGGACCAGACGGCTTCACAGGTGAATTCTATCAAACATTTAGAGAAGAGCTAACACCCATCCTTCTCAAACTCTTCCAAAATATTGAGGAGAAAGAGACACTCCCAAACTCATTCTATGAGGCCACGATGACCCTGATACCAAAACCAGATAAAGATACAACAAAAACAACAACAAAAAATTATAGACCAATATCATTAATGAATATAGATGCAAAAATACTTAACAAAATACTAGCAAACAGAATCCCACAACACATTAAAAGGGTCATATACCATGATCAAGTGGGATTTATCCCAGGGATGCAAGGATTCTTCAGTATACTCAAATCAATCAATGTGATACACCATATAAACAAATTGAAGAATAAAAACCATATGATCATCTCAAAAGATGGAGAAAAAGCTTTTGACAAAATTCAACACCCATTTTTGATAAAAACTCTCCAGAAAGTGGGCATAGAGGGAACCTACCTCAAAATAATAAAGGCCATATATGACAAACCCACAGCAAACATCATCCTCAATGGTGAAAAACTGAAAGAATTTCCTCTAAGATCAGGAACAAGACAAGGATGTCCACTCTCACCACTATTATTCAACATAGTTTTGGAAGTTGTAACCACAGCAATCAGAGAAGAAAAAGAAATAAAAGGAATACAAATCAGAAAAGAAGAAGTAAAACTGTCACTGTTTACAGATGACATGATACTGTACATAGACAATCCTAAAGATGCCACCAGAAAACTACTAGAGCTAATCAATGAATTTGGTAAAGTTGCAAGATACAAAA
The DNA here is from genome assembly GCF_937001465.1 of Orcinus orca. Classification (NCBI taxonomy): domain Eukaryota; kingdom Metazoa; phylum Chordata; class Mammalia; order Artiodactyla; family Delphinidae; genus Orcinus; species Orcinus orca. The sequence continues at coordinate 119,578,306 of NC_064563.1, forward strand.
TTAATGCACAGAAATCTGTTGCATTCCTATACACTAATGATGAAAAATCTGAAAGAGAAATTAAGGAAACGCTCCCATTTACCGCTGCCACAAAAAGAATAAAATACCTAGGAATAAACCCACCTAAGGAGACAAAATACCTGTATGCAGAAAACTATAAGACACTGATGAAAGAAATTTAAGATGATATCAACAGATAGAGAGATATACCATGTTCTTGGATTGGAAGAATCAATATTGTGAAAATGACTATACTACCCAAAGCAATCTACAGACTCAATGCAATCCCTATCAAATTACCAATGGCATTTTTTTACAGAACTAGAACAAAAAATCTTAAAATTTGTATGGAGACATAAAAGACCCCGAATAGCCAAAGCAGTCTTGAGGGAAAAAAGTGGAGCTGGAGGAATCAGACTCTCTGACTTCAGACTATATTACAAAGCTACAGTAATCAAGACAATATGGTACTGGCACAAAAACAGATATATAGATCAATGGAACAAGATAGAAAGCCCAGATATAAACCCACACACCTTTGTTCAATTAATCTATGACAAAGGAGGCAAGGATATACAATGGAGAAAAGACAGCCTCTTCAGTAAGTGGTGCTGGGAAATTTGAGACCTAAATGTAAGACCAGACACCATGAAACCCTCAGAGGAAAACATAAGAAGAACACTCTTTGAGATAAATCACAGCAAGATCTTTTTTGATCTACCTCCTATAGTAATAGAAATAAAAACAAAAATAAACAAATGGGACCTAATGAAACTTCAAAGCTTTTGCACAGCAAATGAATCCATAAACAAGAAGAAAGACAACTCTCAGAATGGGAGAAAATATTTGCAGATGAATCAACAGACAAAGGATTAGTCTCCAAAATATATAAACAGCTCATGCAGCTCAATATTAAAAAAACAAACAACCCAGTCTAAAAATGGGCAGAAGACCTAAATAGACATTTCTCCAAAGAAGACATACAGATGGCCAAGAAGCACATGAAAAGCTGCTCAACATCACTAATTATTAGAGAAATGCAAATCAAAACTACAATGAGGTATCACTTCACACCAATTAGAATCGACATCATCAGAAAATCTACAAACAACAAATGCTGGGGAGGGTGTGGAGAAAAGGGAACACTCTTGCACTGCTGGTGGGAATGTAAATTGATACAGCCACTATGGAGAACCGTATGGATGTTCCTTGAAAGACTAAAAATAGAATTACCGTATGATCCAGCAATCCCATTACTGGGCATATACTCAGAGAAAACCATAATTCAAAAAGATTCATGCACTCCAATGTTCACTGCAGCTCTATTTACAATAGCCAGGTCATGGAAGCAACTGAAATGCCCAGGGACAGATGAATGGATGAAGAAGATGTCATACATATATACAGTGGAATATTACTCAGCTTTAAAAAGGAACGAAATTGAGTCATTTGTTGAGACGTGGATGGATCTAGAGACTGTCATACAGAGTGAAGTAAGTCAGAAAGAGAAAAACAAATATCGTGTATTAACGTACATATGTGGAACCTAGAAAAATGGTACAGATGAACCAGTTTGCAGGAAGAAAATAGAGACACAGATGTAGAGAACAAACGTATGGACACCAAGGGGTAAAAGTAGCGGGGCATGGGGGTGGTGGTGTGATGAACTGGGAGATTGGGATTGACATGTATACATTGATGTGTGTAAAATTGATGACTAATAAGAACCTGCTGTATAAAAAAATAAAATAAAATTCAAAAAAAAATTAGACAGTAGGATATGTGTATCTGGAGCACAAGGAAAGATCTTTCTACATCATAAGATAAGGTCAGAATTGACAGACCCGAATTCAGTTCAACAAGTTCTTATTGAAAGTTCTCTTTACACAAGGTGCTCTTCAAGGAATTTGCTTTAAAGTAGTTACCATTGTGTACGTGGTGTGTGTGTGTGTGTGTGTTTGTGTATGTGTGTGTTGGAGGGGGACAATATTATTACTGATGCTAAACAGAGGAAAAAGTATTCTGTAGGGTGGTTAATTCTTTTTTTTTTTTTTTTTTTTTTTTTTTGTGTAGGGTGGTTAATTCTTAGGGGCATTGGCAATAATGGAACAGTTCACTCACTCCGGAAGTACATTTGATCTGAATTTTGAAGAATGAATAACTTGAGGGGGGAGGTATAGGAATGAATAATTTGGGGGGGAGGTATAGCTAGAAAAGAGGGACATGAACATTCTGTCCTGCAGGCGCAGCAGAAGCAATGTCATGGAATAAATAAATAACTTCCAGAGACTTCTACATTATCTGTTGCTAAGCCAGGTACCGGTTTTACAGCTGTGGACAAAGGTAGACCTGGTCCCTGTCCTCAATGAGCTTATACTTGACTCAGACTGGCATTCACCAACTTTTGAGAAGTATAATCACTGTTACAAGAAAAATACATTTGAGGTAATGCATGAGTGTAAGTAACACAGAAAGAACTAAGGCAATGTGAAGTTTGGGTAGGTATTACATCTCTGAGAAAGTGAGGTTTCAACTGAAAATTGTAGAATAACTACATACTAGCTACACACACGCAAAAAATAATATCAGAATATAACCTTGGTTAGAATTAGGAGACTGAATGGGAAGGAGGGGAAGTGAACAAGTCCACAGACTACAGAAGTATGCCAGACAGATGATAAATATGTACCAGTATGGAGGCAGTGATGATTGAAGGACAGATCAGAAATTGAAAGATACTTAGGAGTTAGAACTAATGAGATTTAATGATTGACTGACAGTGGGATGTGAGGAGGATGGAAAAGTCAAGGTGACTTCAGCTTTCTGACTAGAATTACTCAATAGATCATGATGCCATTTATTAAAATATGGAACACCCAGGAAGGAGTGGGTATGCAGTAGGGGATGCAAAAGATGATGATTTCAGTTTGGGGCATTTTACACTGTAATGCTTTGGAGGTCAGCAGGTAAACTGTGATAATCTATTAACTAAACTGAAGACCCCATGAAGCTGATGATCACTTCTATGCTGTTCAGTGTTGCATCCCTAGTGCTTATTATACTACTTGATATCTAGTAGGCCATCAAAACTATGCCTTATTAATTCTTAGTGAGCCACTCTAAATTGTTTTAGGAAGCATGTGGTTTCAAATATCTCTCATGCAGATAATGATAATAACAACATTTCCAATTTAAAGGATCCTTTGAGTGTAAGTTTTCAGTGTAAACACAAAAGCTCTGAAAGGCAAGTGCCCTTTTCCAGGGGAAAAAAAATTATGATGAAACTGCTAAGGTGACTGAACCACATTATTGTCTATGGCATTTATTTCAAAAAAGTATTCCATGGATCACAACATCTGGTAAAATGAGTGGTGTCCTGAGAAAAGTGATTTGCCATGTTCCCTTCATAGAGATTCATGATGAACAATAATATATAATAGGCTCTACAAAATCCTATAGTATAAACACCTGCTTAACGTTGTTTCTCCTGTACTAATTTAAACTCCAGACTTCCTCACCACTCTCTCCTTTTTTCCCCAAAGTATCTTGTGAAACTATTTCTGTGAAACACCCATTTGTAATTCACCAGTCTATAGCATTGCTTGATGTGATTCTCATCTAAATCTGCTGCAGGGTAAAAAAAAAAAAAAAAAAAAAAAAATACAGGTTTGAAAAGTCACTTCCATATCTGAGCTCCACCAATATCATCATTAAATTCAAATTTCCAAGATGGATGAATATTGTAGATGGTGAGGTTTTAAAAGGGAAAGGAAAACTCTATAAATATTAAGTAAGAGAAACTATTTCTTCCTTTTAATACTTTAAAAGATCATACCTTAAATCTTCTTTTTGGGATGATCGAACAAAAGTGTGTGTATTTCCCTGAACACCGCCTTCCAAATATTGCTTGTTGTAGGGAAGATCTTTCACAACAGGGGGTTTTCAAAACTGACAGTCATACCTTTAGATACAGCACAACAAAACAGAAATGTGCCAGATTACCTAGAAACAATTTGGATCACTGGCAAACAGGGCTGCCTGCTGGTTTGTGAACAGTGTAGGTAATTTGCCACTCAACTCTCCTCTATTTGCCTCAACAAATTGTAGGGTACTTAGAACCCAACTATCTGTTATCCATCTGTCTATATTTCTCTGCTCTGCCAGTGCCTGACAGTAGAAAGGCTTCATCTTGTCTGTCTCTCTTACAGCTGACAGGGAAGATATAAAAGGAATTAGCTGACTTTTGAGGCTGATGCATGTAGAATAGAACATCTCCTTAGTCTGCTAGGCGAAAAAGGTGATTAGCCCAAAATAAAAATAGAAGGGAACATTAAGAAGAAACTTGAAATAAATATCTCTACCATCTCACCGAATGGCAGAGCAGGGTGATCAAGACTTGTATTTTCTAATCGACATATTTATAAATAAGATATTCACAAAATGTCATCAACAACTATTTAGCCCAAACAGTGCTCACCACACTACTTCAGCACTCGTCTTCCATTTCACTGGGACTAAATTCTTCCAAGTGTGTATAAATTTGAACAGATAGAATTAAGTCCAATTATTCTTAAAAAGACAGGTTATTGGGTACCAAAAATGTAGCTTGTATTTGTTCTTTTTCTCCATGTAAATAAACTACAGAGTCAAATCTGAGTGTTTATCCTATCCAATTTAACATACTTCTCACCATCTCCTTTCAAAGGAAAAAAATTACCCATTATGTAATAAAAGACCACTTCCTTAGTTTTTTGGTCAAATACATAAGGCATTTGAGAACTGTAGCTGGATGCAGACATAAAAGGCAGTAACCAGTGAGAACTACTAGGAATACTCACTTGGAATAATACAGAAATTTGTAGTTAGAATTATTTGTGCTAATTTTTTTTCTGAAAAGATTTGGAAACTATGGCAAAAACTACAATGATGCAATGGCAGCAATATAAAGCATTGAAAACATAGCTTTGAAAATCAAAGGAGCTGGGTTCAAGTTCTAGCTTTACAACTTAATAGCTGTATAATTTTATATAAGGCATTTAACTTCTCTACCCTTGATTACTGTTTGATAAAATGGGAATAATATAAACATGGTATTGGGTGGTTATAAAAATTAAGAGTAACAACAGTGGGTTTCATTTTTATTAAATTTTTAATATTACTGAATTATATTTATTCTCATTTGGAAACAAGCATTTAGGTTAAAATATGTATGTATTTTTATATACATATATACATACACACACACATACATAAAGAGCAGAAATACCAAAAGTATTTTTATTTGTCTCCCAGATGATACAGAGTTCAAAGAAATTGAAAACCTTCCTCCCAGTGGATCCATTTTTCAGATCTCAAAGAAAGTTTTTCTCATCCTTCTCCCCAAATTTCAATATTTCTCAAAGTTTTAAATCAATATAAAAATGTATCATTCTGTGCACTAGTACGTCATTCCTCATTTTAGTGTAAAACTTATCATAAGCTACTATAATTTTAGTCTCTATCCACTAACTATTCTATGAATAACTTACAGGCAATAAGATGGTCTTGTTTATCCCTGTATCCTTGCATCTGAGTCCCAAGAACACCTGGCTGTATGAAAATAAGTTTGCTGTGTAGTAAGGTAAACTGTCCCATATCCAGAGGCTTTATACACTATCTACTCAAGATATGAAACATCTCACCATCATTTCCCTATTAGGTACAGGAGTGGGGGAAGGGTGGTGATGATGACAAAGATGGGACTTGTATGGAGGAAAAAAAAAGTGAAGCTCTGCTGTTGACTTCCAGAATTTGCCAATCAGGGAATATGCTAGGAAGGAAGAGAAAAATAAAAGAATATATAACACAAAAATCATTGTGGAGAAGCAACAGATGTCACACAGGACTCATGGTTTTTATTACTTCCAGAAGCATTTTTGACAGCTTACAATAAAATCAATGCAATTCAAAGGCAGGTACTAAGAGCTATACAGAAAGAAGAAAAAAAAATTAATTCCTGGTGAGTACGATTTCCACATTTGAGCATATGTACTATCTCTGAGTTTTATACTACAGAGGTGAAAAGGAAAAATAAATGGATAAGAGAATTTTCCATGCTTAGGAAGCATACTAACTCATGAGGGAAAACATGTTCTCTTGGCCCTAATTTCTGAGATGAATCAGTTATGAAGATATTTTTATAATGGGTTTTCTGTAATAAAAATGCCCAAGGTCAGAGTCTTCAAATAAATACAGACTTGTTTCACAAAAAGTTGTTTCTTTTACTGAATGTAGGTATAAACGAAAATACTAGGACCAAGTCAGGGAAGAGGAATTCCAGGGATCTGAGAGGCAAGGTTTGGAAATACAGCCTTCTGGTAGCCTTATTACAGACATATAGCATAGAAAATCCTTCAACCACTTTTCTCATGCTGAGATTTCTATAATATGTTGCTGTTTGTTTCACTAGAAAAAAGACTGCATGGTCAAATAATTTTTAGAGAAAATGCATTATAAATTCTCTTCTACATGCTAATTATCTCAATCAAGCTTGAGACTAGAACTATAAATATTTCAAAATATAGTTCATGATGAGACACCAAAAGGAGAATTAGCATTTATTTTATTCACGTAAGGTTTATTTCACTGAATTTGATACTTTTCTACATATTAATCCTCACAAAAATTTATGAAGATGAAGAAACTCAGACTCAAAGAATTTTGTACCTTGTACATAATCTCAAAGTAAAGTTCCTCACCATTACCCAGTGTAGTCCTATTTTCTTTGATGAGTTTTACATAGTTGGTTCAGAGACAGCATGCATTAATATTAGGCACTGTATGATTTATTTAACTGAGGTCCAGCCATCCTACCTTCGCTTGAGCTTCCTTTTGATTTGTATTTACAAGATTCACTGACTTTTCCCTTTCTCAACTCTATTTTGCTCCTGAATCCACCTGGCAAATTTTTTAAATCTTAGCTATTATATTTTTTAACAGTAATATTCCCATTTTTAATATTAACTTTTATTTTTGGCTGAGAATTTAAATGTTCTCAATTGTTTCAAGAGCAGTCACTTTTGCCTCATGAAGCATGGCTACAATGGCTGCTTTAAAGTCATTGTCTGATAATTCCAACATCTGGGTCATTTCAGGTTGGCATCTGTCCACTGTCTTTTCCCTTGAGAATTGATTATATTTTTCTGCTTATTAGTAATTTTGGATTGTATTATGGATATTTTGAATATTACATTTTGAGACTTCGGGTTCTGTTAAATTAGGCAGAGAATGTTGATTTGTGTATTTGTTTGTTTATTCATTTTAGCAGGCAATCACCTGGTTAGGTCTAGCCTGTAAGGTCTGTTTTGCTTTCTATGGAGAGTGATTTAAATATTAGTTTAGTTTTCAAAGCTCTTGCTGTGTTGTTTGTGTCTGCTCGTCACATGAGCCTCTCAGGAGGTGGCCTGAGAGCTTGGATGGAGGTTTATATATTCCTTCTCTTCTTGAAGCCTTTGCTCTGTTTCTTTGGCTCTGTTCTGCCCAAGCCCAGCTTCGGGGGGTGGCTTTGACATTTGTGTTGGTTTATACACAAAATTAGGGATCCCTCTTTCTAGCTTCTTGTGTATTTATCCCTCACTCTCTGGCTTCCAGAGTCGTCTCATCAGGTCAAATATAGAGTTCTTTCAGAGATTTAGCCTTCTGCACTCTTGCCCAGATATGGACAACTAGAAGCAGAGCAGTGAGGCAAGGGTGAGAGAGAAACATAATATGATTGATTCCTCCTCCCCCATACTCAGAAACCCTTTTCCTGGTTTCTCTATCTAAAGGGAGAAGTTTTCTCTTGACTCTTATGTACCTACACCAGCTGCATCACTGGGGCTGGTCTCAGGTCAGTGCTAGGAGAAGAAAAAGACAAAAGAAATAAGGACTTCTATAATCTACAGCTCACGAAGGCTATTTATTTTCCTAATCCTCTGGCCCAGTTTTGCTGACCATGATCATCACAAAGTTCCTGGTTTGTCTTGTCCTCAGTTCAATGCCAGGAGATAAAGGAAGAAAATAAAACCACAGGAAACTCATCACCACTGTTATTCAAGTTTTGACGTATCTCTTCTATCTGAGTGCTATTATTTATTTTGCAGAATCCTGATTTCTTTATTTACTCATTCATTCACTTATTATTTTTATTTTGTTCAGAGTGTTTAGTTTTAATCAGTGGGAGAATTAAACTACAGTGGGATTCCTTCATCCTGGTGAGAAACAGAGATCAGTGTAAGAGTTTTTAAATATCCAAATTTTGTACCAGAAAGCATGGTAATAGTTAGTTGAGTCTGTGACCTAGGAAAGTGTTTTTCTCTTTTTAATTTATTTTATTTGTTTATTTATTTTTGGCTGCATTGGGTCTTCGTTGCTACCTGCAGGCTTTCTCTAGTTGCAGCAAGTGGGGCTACTCTTCATTGCGGTGCGCGGGCTTCTCACTATGGTGGCTTCTCTTGTTGTGGAGCACGGGCTCTAGGTGCCCGGGCTTCAGCAGCTGTGGCACGTGGGTTCAGTAGTTGTGGCACGTGGGCTCTAGAGCACAGGCTTAGTATCTGTGGAGCACGGGCTTAGCTGCTCCGTGGCATGTGGGATCTTCCCAGACCAGGGCTCGAATCTGTGTCCCCTGCACTGGCAGGTGGATTCCTAACCACTGCGCCACCAGGGAAGTCCCTAGGAAAGTTCATGTACAAGTACTTATAATAAACCATCAGGGCTCCTGGGAAGACAGTGGGATATTACAGCAGATAGACCACTGCATGAATTCCACTTTGAGTCTTTACTAAACATCTCTCAGGACAGTTATCTCTTCTGTACTATGAGATAGTGAAGCCTACCTCACAGAGTATTAGTGAGTAATACATTATTGAAAGTTTGAATGTAATATAACACTTAATAAAAATATACCACACAAAACAGGTGCTTAATAATTATAAATAGGGGCTTCCCTGGTGGCGCAGTGGTTGAGAGTCCACCTGCCGATGCAGGGGACACGGGTTCGTGTCCCGGTCTGGGAAGATCCCACATGCCGTGGAGCGGCTGGGCCCGTGAGCCATGGCCGCTGAGCCTGTGGGTCTGGAGCCTGTGCTCCGCAACGGGAGAGGCCACAGCAGTGAGAGGCCCGTGTACCACAAAAAATAATAATAATTATTATTATAAATAACTATGTTATTGTATTAAGTATTGTATTATTCAGTGTTCTGCAGAGAAACAGAACCAATAGTAAAAATAGATAGATAGATAGATTTAGCTCATGTGGTTACGGAGGCTAAGAAGCCCCATCTGCAAGTTGGAGACCCAGGAAAGAAAGTGCTATAGTTTAGTCATAGTTCAAGCCCTGAGAACCAGGGGAGTTGATGGTGTAAATCACAGTCCAAGGGCTGGAGAAGACCTATGTCCCAGTGCAAACAGGCAGAGGAGCAAATTTCCCCTTCTTTTGTGTTTTGCTCTATTCAGGCCTTCAGCAACTGGATGTGTCCACCCCCACTGTGGAGGACAATCTGCTCCACTGAGTCCACTAATTCAAATCCTAATCTTATTCAGAAACACTCTTTACAGACACCCCCAGAAATAACATTTAGCCAAATATTTGGGTACTCCGTGAGCCAGTCAAATGACACATAAAATTAATCAACACAATTTCTACAAAATATTTAACCTTAGAAAGGCATATCCTAATCTGCTCATCAAGGTACACAAAGTTCAAAGTGAACAGCCAGAAAACTACCTACCTTATCTTTCTAACAGCATTACTTGGCATAATCTCATATAAGTGATATATACAGCTATGCTGGCAATGTATTAATCTCTCTAAATAATTTTTGAAATGAATTCTCCACAATTTTGCAGGTCTAAGAATCATTACCATCCCCGTTTCACATGTGCAGACAAAGAGACTCACGTGGGTAAAGATTCTTGGGGTAACTTGCCCAAGGTCAACCTAGTAAGTATAAAAGCTGTCTTTCTGGCTTCAGAGCCAAAAGTGGTACTATTACCTCTTTTGCCTGCATTTGTTTCATCATAACTGATATTTAAATGACCTGGAATAATACTATCGACCAGTTTTAGCTGCTGTTGAGGAAACTTCAAGAGCTGGAATGCAGGGCCTTATCAACAATATATAAAGTATGTTTTGGGTTCTTGGACAGAGATAGCATTTGATATCATGTGTCCTCAATTTCTACCTAGATGTGAAAAGTTATTGTAGATTAATTTTTTTTATATCTAATTCAACTACTTCAAAAAAGTCACTACGTAAGACTACTATTAACAGAACGGAGTACATAGCGAGTGCATTTTAATAGACAATTGAAAAGTAAATAATACTGCAGGTTTCATTTTTTCTAGAGCCTACCATTCTATCAAATGCATGAATGTGAATATGCCCAGGAAATGATAAGTACAAATTTATCTTAAAAGGAACTAAAGAAAATGAGATATGTGACAGTGAGTCAAACATAAAACAGCTCAACAGTGAGAATATTTAATCTGGTGAAAGGGCAGGAAGCCATTAAGATATGATTAGTTTTAGTCAACCAAACTTACTCTACATCAATAAATTATTACTTATTCTCAGTGATTATGACCCCCAGGAACGCAATAAAGTCAGACCAAGTGGCAGATACTTATGCATTCACCTGTACCTGGATAAGAAGTTTTCATATTTTGGAAGGAGAGTTTACTTTATCCTAATGAAGTATATGATCAAGGGCTTTTCTCTAGGCAAGAAATTAAGACCATCCTCATGATGACAGATTCTTATACAGCAATTCTTATAGAGAAGTTCTTCTTCTTGCTTAAAGCCCCATGCAGGGCACATGCATATCACTGTTATTCAGAAAACGTTCATTGTTAACAGATGAGGCTAATGCCTCTGTTATGGCTGTTGGTGGAGGATGGAGATTAATCGCCAATTTTCTTAGGCTGTCTTTGAAAGGGTACCCAGGCAGACTTAAACCAGTGTGACTGCCCAATTGACTGATCCTAGACAGCCTGATTAGCCCCCCTCAGTCTCAGTTTTCTCACCTACAACGTGGGAAAGAAGATGAAAGAGAGGGACGACAGAATCTGGAAGAAGATGGTTTCTAAGGTCCCTTCTAAAAATAAAATTTATGTTTTCATAAATTTTTATGAATTTCCTCTAGCAGCATACATAGTATAGTAGATCACATGCTGACTTTTCAAGAAGTTTTCAGATTTTAAAGAGAATGCACATGTATCATAATTTTAGATGGTACTACACAGAATCATTGTTTTAAAAGAACTATATCGTCATTTTTAAAAACTCAGGAAATCAATGAAAATAAATAACTGCTATATAAATGCCTTGAGAACAAAGACACTAACTTATAGGTATTTGTTATCCTCAGTGCTTAGCAGTGCCCTGTGCATAGTACATAAACAATCAATAGTCACAATCTGCGTTATGACAGAGTATTAGTCTTCTGACCACCGAAGGATTCCCCAATATTTACACTGCAATGCTGATACAGTTTATTCCTCCTAATCCTATTTATAAAACATTAAAATGTAACATTAAGACAGTTTAATAATAATTCTTATGATCTACATTTTCAGTTAAGATGCACATGGTAAGTTTGAAGAGTGTTCGTTTACCATGATTAAACTTCAGAAGTATGATACTACAGATAAAAGGATATAGATCCAGTTCATAGGTGTATCTGGATTTGTGAGGGATGATGAATCCTAAGTGTAATAAAGTAAGCTGTAGCCAGAAACTCCATTTTCCACAATTTAGATTACAAAGAGAAAATAGTACTACCTGAGGAGAACTGACATTGACAATTCAATGCAAGTAAAGATCAATAAAAAAGAATCAGGGGCAAAGAGTCTAGTATTGGTGTCAAAAATGGATCAGAGAACAAACCAAAATACAGGATATAAAAAAAAATGTTTTTCAAGGATACTGTCTCCTCTAGGAACATTACCCATTAGTTTCAATATGTGGTAGATAGAAAAGATTATGTCATCTTTTTTAAAATACAAAAGTAAGGGCAGAATACTCAAATATCTTCATTTAAGAGTTTGGCATTGAGATGACATGATACACTCTAAACGCCTTCAGAACCATTTTTCATTCAGAGACAGTGACCCTAACTATGCTCTAACTTGCATTTCTTTCTCCCTAGGTTCCTTTCTTTTCAGCAATGAGTAGGTTGGCAATAAAAAAAAAGACAAAAGAAATAGAAAACAGCATGAGTTAGTCCAAAGTTGACTGGATCATCTACTTTGTCTAAAACTGTTAACACTGAACCAGCAGAGCCCTCAGATACCACCAGTGCTTCTTCCATTAGATTTGGAGCCTCTGTTAACTGACCCTCAACCTATCAGGAATGTTCCGCTCACACACTGATGCAGACAGCAGCAATGCTACATAAACAGGGAAAAAAGTATAGCTAAACCCCTCACAAGTTATACAATACTTGTCAACCTATTTTGGAGTCCCAGTTTCCTTTAGAACACAAATCTGTAGCTATTAAGCAATAATTTAAGTTTCACTTTTCAAATAAAATATGTAAAAATTTCAGAAATTTAATTATTTTTATGTTAAAGAAAAAATATTATAAGTGGAGAACAATGCTATAAAGCAAAGGAGATGAGTGGGTGCTAATTTATAATTCGTGTTCTCATTGATGAATTAATAATGAATATGACAGACACTGTGTGAGGTGTCGGGGACTCAGAGATTATAGAGAGTTTCTCTCTCTGAGGTGCTCATAAATTAGAGGAAGATGCAGAGAAGTAAGCAGGCATGTGTGATATGCATGATATAGCGGTATAAATGCTACAGTGGAAGGATGTACACTGCATGATGGAAAAACAAAGAAAAGGAATTTAATACAGAGGGAAGTGATCAGAAAAGACTTCACATAATGGCTTGTTCTCAGGCCAAGTTTGGAGGAGGAAGAGCAGCTAAACAGGCAAAAAAGTAGCACTGAGGTTATTCCAAGCAGAGCAGACAGCTCAAGCAAAGCAGAGCTGTGAGCGAGTAGGGTGGATTCAGAGAACTGCAATTAATTCAATAACCCTCAAGCATAATGTGTGAAGGAAGCATGTAACCATTGAAATGGGAGACTTAATCAGGGTACAAGCCTGGCCAAGTTAAGAATGAAGATGGTAAATTGCAGAAAAATGTCATGGAGGAAAAGCAGCTAAAGCAGTAAGAATTGAGGAAGTATGTTCATTCATTCAACCAACCAACACAATACGGGCAAGTACTTTTCTATGTGCAGGGGTACAAGAGTCCACAAGAATCAGTAATTCATGCCCTGCTCAAGTTTATATACTAGGCGTTCTTGTGTGTATTATCCTGGAATTATTCAATTTTTGTTTTTAGGTAGACTTGACGATTCATCTTAAGTTTGACTGGAAATTCCCTAAAGAGAGCTATAATTTTTTTCAACTGCCTGAATGTTGGAATTAGGTTGCTGGATGTTGGGCTAAATCTAGATTAGTTTAGGGGCTGAGGTAACTAGCTGTGTCGGGATGGGAAAGAAAATAGAAAAAAAGGCTACTAAATTAGAAGACAATAGTTGATTCCAGGAGCCAGAAAATCAGATGATGATGACGGTGAAATAACTGGTCTGAGAATAATAAAATGAGAGGATTGCATAGACTCCAAATAGTAGTTAAAAATGAATATATTAAAGCTTATGATTTTAGAAGTTGACCTTTCAAATTGTAATGGAATAATCTCTATTCCATGTATAGGGACACTGAAAAATATAAAAGTCATATTACAAACACAGAAGTGACACCAAAGCCACACCAAAATATATACATAAATGCATGTATAAGATATATAATATAATCAATTCTACATATGAATATCCATGTAAAATTCTAAATAAAATACTATAAAATTAATTTTAATACCACATTATAGTAATATCTCATCCTTATCAAGTAGGTTTATAATAAGAATTCAGTGATTTTCAGCATTAGAAAATCTCCATCACGTCAATAAGTCAAAATTCCCTAAACTGCTAAATATAATTCTTTCGAACCAATATAAAACATTATATTTATGGGTAAAAACTAGAGGACTCACAATTAAAATTTGGAGGTAAAAAGATAAGAAAGCCCACTATTTCTTCAACAATTTAAACATTAGAATTTGTAGCAAAGTAATAAGATGAAAAATTTAATAAGACATATGATAAAATAACTATCATTAGTTTCAACTAATCTGATCATCCATGAAGAAAATAACTCAAAACTGTTTAAATTAATAGATTTCAGCAACACTGATGGATTGCTATACTATGTCAAAGTCATTTGACACGAATTTGTCATCTAGTAATCCATTCTAAAGAATTCATCACGGATGTGGGCAAGTGTTGTATGCAAGTATGTTTTCTATAGCCCTATCAAATGAAAAATTGAAAATAACCTGGACACTTAAAAAGAGGAGAAAGATATAGCTATCAAAATATTTTTGAAGTCAATATAAACACAAAGGAAAAACAGAGATGCTAGGTAAGAAAAATATCAACATACAAAAGTACATATATGTTGTGGTCCCAATTTTGTATTTGACATATATTAAAAATTGGGAATGAATATTCAAAAATGTGAACTGTTAAGTTTTATTTGATATATAAGATTTTTAAATGAGTTATATGCTTTCCAAATTTTCTATAATGAGAAAAAAACAATAAAATACAACAATTTGCTCATGACAAAGAAGTAGGTCAACTCAAAGATGTTTCACCCTCAAGTTCTTGTTCTTTATTCTGTGCTAGGTTGAGAGTACGCTCCCTTACCCATTTTGTATCCACCTGCCTAACACACCGCTTCACACAGCATGTAAATAATAAATATTTACTGAATGTTTAAGCTATCAGGGAAAGAAGTACTTCCACCTAAATATCCCCACACAATTCCATCCAAATTAGTTAAAACTTAACTTTTTTCAGTAGTAGCACAGGGTAGTAGGAACTCAAGCTTACCAAACTAAAAATTTTACATAATATTATCAATGCCTGATGTATAACACACATATCAAAATATATATTATAATCACATATATATTGATTTAAGTGAGATAAAAATTCAGACGGAGACTTAAATGAAATTTCAGAGGTCACTCTTTCATTTAATGTACTCAAATGCATGTGAAATATCAAGAAGTATAACAAATACTGAGACAGATACGTATGGGAATCATGCTCTTGAGGGTTGTGTAGTCAAACAGATGAAGGCAAGTGAAAAACTCAGTGAAATGTGATAAATTCTACAACAAAGTAAGAAGAAGGGCACCAAGAAAGCACAGGGAAGCATCTTGTGAGCTTCAATTTGAATAAAACGGGAAAATACACTAATATGCTTGCAGGGGATGTCGGGAAATGTTTATAAAATAGGAGTTCTCTGAGAAAAGGAAAATGAGAAGAGAAAGGCTCTCCCAGGTAGGGAGCAGAAGTGTGTCATAATTCTCCAGTGACCCTTACTCACTGGGTCACTGTAAGCAGAGTTCCTTCAGGTGACCCACTGGTTTGGAGACTTGTGATGTTAACCTGAAATATACAACATTCTAGCTCACATTCAGACATGCTGTCAACCTGTTACACTTTATATTGGACAATGATGTATTTTAGAATTTTTCTTACATTAACACACAACTGTTCAACAATAGGCACAACAGAAAATAAAACCATACCCTATGACACAAAAATAACTCGAGAATAAACAAATTAAGAACATTTTATAAAAATTGCCTTCTTTTTCCCCTCAGGGATCAGATTTGATTAGCAATTTTAATGTATTCAATAAATTTGCTATTTGACTCTTTCACCCTTTTCTGTTACCTAAATCACTATATTTTTAAAAATATTGAGTGGTCTTTGCTAAGAATGAAAAGTAACTTCAACCACCCCCAAAAGAATCTAATTGTGCTTTGTAAAAAGATACAACATCTGTGAAACTGCTGTCATTCAGAAGAAACAGGAACTTTAGCATCTTTTCCTCTGGATTCACATAGCTCAGTAAGTACCATGTGGTATGAGCTGTAAGATAGCCTGACAGTTTCAAATTATATGGAAAAAAATGTATTTAACATGTCAGAATCTTTACAGGAAAAGTTTCACAGTGGAATTTAAATGTTTATATAAGACAATGGCAAACCCAGACCAGGCTGTATAGATATTATAATGGCCTTCATCTTGGTGATCTCCACTTCTTTGTGATAACTTTCCCCAGTAGGGGCCCAATGTCTGATACAACCTTTTACTAAGACTTTTTAAAATCATCTTATACTGTTTCATTTAATAATACTATAACATCAATTCTAAACTCATAACTCATTTCCTTATGATTTCAACTTACGTAACACACAAGGTTCCATATTCTCTGGATTATATTTTACATGTCTTTTGTATATTATTTACAAAATCTTGCTATACTATTAATAGTTTCACTTAACATAGGAATTAATAAGTTCTTAAGAGTTTGGATCAAAATTATTAATAACTTAGCTTCTACCCTATACTCTTTTATCACATATTAGTATTTCATGCATCATAGTTTGGTGAACAAGGTAATACTGTCCAATAATTTACTTGATAGATACCATTGTGATTTTGTTCCTAGCATGAAAGCAATGTGTCTTTCTGCCGTGAAACTAATATTGAGCAAATCTTGCATTCATTAAATCCAATTTGGGCATGGGGAAGTTTTCTGTAGGATTAGCCTGTGATTACTGCATCTATACTCCGCTTTTAATAAGACTCTACATTCTAAACTGAAGAATGCTGCAAGTAACAGCTTAAAAATTTGCTTTAAAATGTATGAACTTTAATTCTTATTTTCTTGCAGCCTCCATTTTGTTCAGGTTTAGGGCAAAAATCTAATAAGCAAAAAGTGCAATATTATCACTGGCTTTAGATAAGGAATGTCTGAAGTGATGAAATCCTTTGTATTAGCAAGAGAATTGGTTCTTTCTGTCAAGATGTACTTCGTAGGCCGCATACAAGGATTTGCAGTGATTCTGTTTGGCTCCCATCGATATACAGCTCTTTTAGTTCGGGCTGCTGTAACATGAATACCACAGACTAGGTGGCTTAAAAAACTAACATTTATTTCTCATAGTTCTTAATTCTGAGAACTCTAAGATCAAGGCATCAGCAGATTTGGTGTATGGTGAGGGTGCTTTCCCTGGTTCACAGACAGCAGTCTTCACTCTGTGTCCTCACGTGGAAGAGAGAGAGCTCTATACTCTATATCCCAGTATAAGAGCATCAGTTCCATCATGGGGGCTCTACCTCCAACTTCTCATCCAAACCCAGTTACCTCCCAAACTCCCACCTCCAACTACCATCATATTGGGATTAGGACTCAACAAATGTACCTGGGGGGACACAAATATTCAAATCTATACCAGGAGTAGAGTCCTAACTAAATCTCAGTTAAGTCGCACTATGATTCCACTATCTTTTACTAAACAAAACCCAAGTCTTTAGCTTTTATTAAAATAATTGGTTGTAAATAGTTAGATAAAATGGAGTTAATCATGCAGGAAAAAAAGAACACTTTAAAATTCATTACACATCTCACATTCACCTCTAGAAATATGATAGTTACCTTAAAGGAGTAATGGTTTAAATGTCTGCAAGCCTCCTGCACGTATAGTTCATTCTTTCTTTTAGTCTAGTTTAGCAGTTCTCAAACTTCATCGTCCATAAGAATTACTGTACGGAATGTTACACATAAAACAATGTAGAATTTACGGTATTTTATGCAAAAGATATTAGTACTCTTGACTTTATAATCTAACTGTATAATAGAATGTTTCATGGTATCTTGACTCAGGAAATTAGCTTTGTCAGAAAAGGATCCTAGAGTCTCCAAAACAAGGGTATTTTCAAGACTTTCTCACCAAACTGCCAAGTTCCTGAGACAGAGAAAGAGAAAGAATACAGGGCTACGTGTCTCAAGTTAGCTCAAGATATAAATGTTCCCATCACTCATTTGCCAACAAAACCCTGACTTTACTATACCCCTCCCTTCATTCTGAGTATGTTTAGGAAAGGGATTATCAACACTTGCTCAGTGTATTTGATCACTTATCAAATAGTTTCAAAGAAACTGAGTGGAGATAGTACAAATGCAACTACATGAATTTATGGAGGTTTTAGGTAGAGTATCCATAAACACGTGAACTTAGGTCTTTTGAAGTATCCTTTACTGCTGGTCTGGAGGTTGGATGGCAAGGAAACAAGCCTAAAATCACAGAGAGGAGTTAAGGGGCCTTTGGAGCTATGAGGGCCTGTCCTAAGGCAGAACAGAGAGGACGGAGAGAATGAAAGTTAAGGAGGCAGAAGAGAACAATTTGGGGAGCAGGTCTGATACAAGGCAGTGGGGACAGGAAGGTGAAACAAGGCAGTGGGGACAGGAAGGTGAAATAGGCGGCTCCGAGCTTCCCGGTTTAGGTGATTCTGGAAAGAATCCACCATGATCTTAGACTGAGAGTGTTGCCTAGCAATAGAAAAAACCATCCTAACATAAAGCAAATTTCTCACTCATTAACTTTTTGGTTCCCATGGTCGTGAGACAATTAACATATTCTGGCTGGGAGAGCTTCTTTGAAAGATTATAAATACATAAAAAATAAAAATTAAAGGGGTTTTCTGATTTGGGGAAAGAGAATGAGTTCCATGACAGATGTCATAAATTTGAGGCTCTTTCAGGCCTCAGGTTCTGGAAGGAGAGACGATACAAACATTCCAAGACACAAGAAGCGGCCTTTCTTCTTGGGGAGTCTACAACTTAGGAGCGGTAGTTAAACCGATGGGAATATGAACGAGGTTTTCTTCACCAAAAGATCACAGCCAATACTACAAAGAAAACAGATTCAAAACATAGGAAGAACCTGGCCACCGCTTTTCTGATAATGTGGTGGGTTCCTGGAAATGTAATTGCCTTGTTCCCACAAAAGGCAGCTACGGAATGAGGCTGGAGGGAGGAAATATGCCTGATTCATCCCTAAATGCACTTCCATCACATTAGGTCCAGATTCCACAAATCTTCAGAAATATGCATGTCTTTATGATTTAGTACAGAGTTCATTTCACTTGAAAACAGAATTGCAATCAATTCCTGATTATATAGCTACAGATTACACACATTGGGGGTTGCTATGCTGTAATAAACACTTTCATTTTTTACATTAACTGACTTGGCCCACAATACTCTATTTAACCTGACTGCGTCCTGGCTGAACTGACCCACAAATCTCTTGGATGACCTACAAAAGCCCTCCATAGGCAAAATATAGTATTGTCTCAGAAAAGTTTGAATTTAAAAAGTTGGAAGGTTCATATAAATCAGCAAAGTATTGTTAACAAAATTTATTTTAAAATTGAAGTGGTTTTAAGACCTTATTGATAAGTTGAAAAGATTTCAAAGGAACTTGACAGAGTGGGTGGAGTTCATTACCTGAGCCAAGAAAAATGGCCATTCCTTGGACTCAGAGGATACCAATATTCCCTCATCATAAACATCATAAGGATTTTTTTTTTCCAGGCATGCACACAGGCAAGGAAGTCTGTAATTATAGTGGTTCTCTTTCTTTTCTTTCTTTTTTTTTTGTTGCGGTACGCGGGCCTCTCACTGTTGTGGTCTCTCCCATTGCGGAGCACAGGCTCCGGACGCGCAGGCTCAGCGGCCATGGCTCACGGGCCCAGCCGCTCCGCGGCATGTGGGATCTTCCCGGACCGGGGCACGAACCCGTGTCCCCTGCATCGGCAGGCAGACTCTCAACCACTGCGCCACCAGGGAAGCCCTTTTCTTTTTCTTTTTTTAAACATTAATTCTATAGTTATGGAGCACTGCCTCCTTAAGGCTGTTATTGAGCCCCAGGCCTAACCTGCAATAAGATCTTTGCACTGACAAGTACATCTGTCCCTTTCACCCCCTCACCTTACATTTAGCACAGATGGGGGTTCAACTCATTTCTATATACCCTAGTTATCTGATATCAGAAACTGTCTTACAAATTCCCATTCTGAAGTCCAATTCAGAATGGGCCTGTATTATGAGGCATCTATAACGTATCTACAAATATGCTATTTTTGTTCAATTTTACACCTATATGGCTACTTTTGCAGTTTATTATAAATAACTTTACTGTGTGGCTTAGACAAATAACCTTGGAAATGCTTTTATTTTCTGTCACTTTTAGCACATGGAAGAATTTTCTTCCTTTCTTATTTCCTCTTATTTTCAGTGTATGGTTTTCTTAGGAGGACACGGCCACTCTCTTAAAACCTCATCTCATTCTATAATTAACACAACACTTAATACGTTCTGATTCAGAAACAGTAATCCTAAAAGACATTTAAACTAACAGTGGAAATGGTAAGGCAGACAAAAAAAAATGTCAAAAATGATAGATCTGAAATTTAGAATCTTAGAGAAGAGATAGGTAGGGAGAAGCAAAATGGTGTTGTATAGCCTCCTAGTAATATCAGTATGTCCTCTGGATGAAAAAACAAAAAAAAAATAAAAAAAAAAAACATGTAACCAAACAGTTTCTTTGACAGGAAAAAGTGGAAAGAAAAATAGTCTGCAGTGAAAGCAGTTAAAAAGGACACCAAGTCATTTCACAATTAGGATTTCTTTGCAATAAATTCACAGACCAGTTATACCTATTCACATGCATCTTTGTTTAATATTTCATGGGGTTTCAGACACTCTTTACGTTGAATATCTGTTAAATGTTTTAAAATTTTTAAACTGCAAAACAGATAAAGTAAACCACACAAAAATATATGTATGGCTTAACAAATTACACACATACAAAATTGTAACCACAGCTCACTTTAAGACAGGACGTTGCTACACATCCTGGAAGCCATTTCTTTCTTTTTTTTATTTTTTACGGATTTTTTTTAACTTCTTTATTGGAGTATAATTGCTTTACAATGGTGTGTTACCTTTCTGCTTTGTAACAAAGTGAATCAGCTATACATAAACATATATTCCCATATCTCCTCCCTCTTGCATCTCCCTTCCACCCTCCCTATCCCACCCCTCTAGGTGGTCACAAAGCACCGAGCTGATCTCCCTGTGCTATGTGGCTGCTTCCCACTAGCTATCTATTTTACATTTGGTAGTGTGTATATGTCCATGCCTCTCTCACTTCATCCCAGATTATGCCTCCTGCTCCCCATGTCCTCAAGTACATTCTCTAAGTCTACATCTTTGGGCTTCCCTAGTGGTGCAGTGGTTGAGAGTCCGCCTGCCGATGCAGGGCACACGGGTTCGTGCCCCGGTCCGGAAGATCCCACATGCCGCGGAGCAGCTGGGCCCGTGAGCCATGGCCGCTGAGCCCGCACGTCCGGAGCCTGTGCTCCCCAACGGGAGAGGCCACAACAGTGAGAGGCCCGCGTACCGCAAAAAAAATAAAAATAAAAAAATAAGTCTGCATCTTTATTCCTGTCCTGCCCCTAGGTTCTTCAGAACCATTTTTTTTTTTTTTTTAGATTTCATATATATGTGTTAGCATATGGTATTTGTTTTTCTCTTTCTGACTTACTTCACTCTGTATGACAGTCTCAAGGTCCATCCACCTCACTACAAATAACTCAATTTCGTTTCTTTTTATGGCTGAGTAATATTCCATTGTATATATGTGACACATGTTCTTTATCCGTTCATCTGTCGATGGACACTTAGGTTGCTTCCATGTCCTGGCTGTTGTAAATAGAGCTGCAATGAACACTGTGGTACATGACTCTTTTTCAATTATGGTTTTCTCCGGGTATAAGAGCAGTAGTGGGATTGCTGGGTCATATGGTGGCTCTAATTTTAGTTTTTCAAGGAAACTCCGTACTGTTTTCCATAGTGGCTGTATCAGTTTACATTCCCACCAACAGTGCAAGAGGATTCCTTTTTCTCAACACCTTCTCCAGCATTTATAGTTTGTAGTTTTTTTAATGATGGCCATTCTGACCGGTGTGAGGTGATACCTCATTGTAGTTTTGATTTGCATTTCTCTAATGATTAGTGATGTTGAGCATTCTTTCATGTCTTTGTTGGCAATCTGTATATCTTCTTTGGAGAAATGTCTATTTGGATCTTCTGCCCATTTTTGGATTGGGTTGTTTGCTTTTTTGATATTGAGCTGCACGAGCTGCCTATATAATGTAGACTTTAATCCTTTGTCAGTTGCTTCGTTTACAAATATATTCTCCCATTATGAGGGTTGTCTTTTCGTCTTGCTTATGGTTTCCTTTGTTGGGCAAAAGCTTTTAAGTTTCATTAGGTCCTATTTGTTTAGTTTAGTTTTTATTTCCATTTCTCTAGGAGGTGGGTCAAAAAGGATCCTGCTGTGATTTATGTCATAGAGTGTTCTGCCTATGTTTTCCCGAAGAGTTTTATAGTGTCTGGCCTTACATTTAGGTCTTTAATCCACTTTGAGTTTATTTTTGTGTATGGTGTTAGGGAGTGTTCTAATTTCATTCTTTTACATGTAGCTGTCCAGTTTTCCAACACCACTTATTGAAGAGGCTGTCTTTTCTCCATTGTATATACTTGCCTCCTTTATCAAAAAATAAGGTGACCATATGCACATGGGTTTCTCTCTGGACTTTCTATCCTGTTCCATCGATCTACATTTCTTTTTGTGCCAGTACCATACTGTCTCGATGACTGTAGCTTTGTAGTATCGTCTGAAGTCCAGGAGGCTTATTCCTCCAGCTCCGTTTTTCTTTCTCAAGATTGCTTTGGCTATTCGGGGTCTTTTGTGCTTCTTACAAATTTTGAAATTTTTTGTTCCAGTTCTGTGAAAAATGCCATTGGTAGTTTGATAGGGATTGCACCGAATTTGCATATTGCTTTGGGTAGTATAGTCATTTTCAAAATGTTGCTTCTTCCAATCCAAGAACATGGTATATTTCTCCATCTGTTTCTATCATCTTTAATTTCTTTCATCAGTATCTTATAGTTTTCTGCATACAGGTCTTTTGTCTCCTTAGGTAGGTTTGTTCCTAGGTATTTAATTCTTTTTGTTGCAATTGTAAATGGGAGTGTTTCCTTAATTTCTCTTTCAGATGTTTCATCATTAGTGTATAGGAATGCAAGAGATTTCTGTGCATGAATTTTGTATCCTGCTACTTTACCAAATTCATTGATTACCTCTATTAGTTTTCTGTTAGCATCTTTGGGATTCACTATGTATAGTATCATGTCATCTGCAAACAGTCACAGTTTTACTGCTTTACTAATTTGGATTCCTTTTATTGTTTTTTCTTCTCTGATTGCTGTGGCTAAAAATTCTAAAACTATGTTAAGTAACAGTGGTGAGAGTAGGCAACCTTGTCTTCTACTTCCTGATATTAGAGGAAATGGTTTCAGTTTTTCACCATTGAGAACAATGTTCCCTATGGGTTTGTCATACATGGCCTTTATTATGTTGAGGTAAGTTCCCTCTATGCCTACTTTCCAGAGAGCTTTTATCATAAAGGGGTGT
The DNA here is from genome assembly GCF_937001465.1 of Orcinus orca. Lineage (NCBI taxonomy): Eukaryota > Metazoa > Chordata > Mammalia > Artiodactyla > Delphinidae > Orcinus > Orcinus orca. The sequence continues at coordinate 119,601,809 of NC_064563.1, forward strand.
TGAATTTTGTCGAAAGCTTTTCTGCATCTGTTGAAATGATCATATGGTTTTTCTCCTTAGATTTGTTAATATGGTGTATCACACTGATTGATTTGCATATATTGAGGAATCCTTGCATTCCCAGGATAAACCCACTTGATCATGGTGTATGATCCTTTTAATGTGCTACTGGATTCTAGTTTGCTAGTATTTTGTTGAGGATTTTTGCATCTATGTTCAGCAGTGATATTGGCCTGTAGTTTTCTTTTTTTGTGACATCTTTGTCTGGTTTTGATATCAGGGTGATGGTGGCCTCATAGAATGAGTTTTGGAGTGTTCATCCCTCTGCTATGTTTTGGAAGAGTTTGAGAAGGATAGGTGGTAGCTCGTATCTAAATGTTTGATAGAATTCGCCTGTGAAGCCCTCTGGTCCTGGGCTTTTGTTTATTGGAAAATTTTTAAACGCAGTTTCAGTTTCAGTGCTTGTGATTGGTCTGTTTATATTTTCTATTTGTTCCTGGTTCAGTCTCAGGAGGTTGTGCTTTTCTAAGAATTTGCCCATTTCTTCCAGGTTGTCCATTTTATTGACATATAGCTGTTGTAGTAATCTCTCATGATCCTTTGTACTTCTGCACCATTAGTTGTTACTTCTCCTTTTTCATTTCTAATTCTATTGATTTGAGTCTTCTCCCTTTTTTTCTTAATGAGTCTGGCTAGTGGTTTATCAATTTTATTTATCTTCTCAAAGAACCAAATTTTACTTTTATTGATGTTAGCTACTGTTTCCTTCATTTCTTTTTCATTTATTTCTGATCTGATCTTTATGATTTCTTTCCTTCTGCTAACTTTAGGGATTCTTTGTTCTTCTTTCTCTAACTGCTTTAGGTATAAGGTTAGGTTGTTTATTTGAGATGTGTCTTGTTTCTTGAGGTACAATTGTATTGCTATAAACTTCCCTCTTAGAACTGCTTTTGCTGCATCCCATAGGTTTTGGGTCATCGTGGTTTCATTGTCATTTGTTTCTAGATATTTTTTGATTTCCTCTCTGATTTCTTCAGTGATCTCTTGGTTATTTGGTAGAGTATTGTTTAGCCTCCATGTGTTTGTATTTTTTACAGTGTTTTTCCTGTAATTGAAATCTAGTCTCATACCGTTGTGTTTGGAAAAGATACTTGATACAGTTTCAACTTTCTTAAATTTACCAATGCTTGATTTGTAATGCAAGGTATGTTCTATCCTGGAGAATGTTCCATGAGCACTTGAGAAGAAAGTGTATTCTGTTATTTCTGGATGGAATGTCCTATAAATATCAATTAAGTGCATCTTGTTTAATGTATCATTTAAAGCTTGTGTTTCCTTATTTATTTCCATTTTGGATGATCTGTCCAATGGTGAAAGTGGGGTGTGAAAGTCTCCTACTATGACTGTGTTACTGTCGATTTCCCCTTTTGTGGCTGTTCGTATTTGCCTTAAGTATTGAGGGGCTCCTATGTTGGTACATAAAAATTTACAATTGTTATATCTTCTTCTTGGATCGATCTCTTGATCATTATGTAGTGTCCTTCTTTGTCTCTTGTAATAGTCTTTATTTTAAAGTCTATTTTGTCTGATATGAGAATTGCTTCTCCAGCTTTCTTTTGATTTCCATTTGCATGGAATATCTTTTTCCATCCCCTCACTTTCAGTTTGTATGTGTCCCTAGGTCTGAAGCGGGTCTCTTGTAGACAGCATATATATGAGACTTGTTTTTGTATCCATTCAGCCAGTGTATGTCTTTTGGTTGAAGCATTTAAGGTACATTTACATTTAAGGTATTTATCAATATGTATGTTCCTATAACCATTTTCTTACTTGTTTTGGGTTTGTTTTTGTAGGTCTTTTCCTTCTCCTGTGTTTCCTGCTTTTAGAAGTTCCTTTAGCATTTTTTGTATAGCTGGTTTGGTGGTGCTGAATTCTCTTAGCTTTTGCTTGTCTGTAAAGGTTTTAATTTGTCCATCAAATCTAAATGAGATCCTTGCTGGGTAATCTTGGTTGTAGGTTTTTTCCTTTCATCACTTTAAATATGTCCTGCCACTCTCTTCTGGCTTGCAGAGTTTCTGCTGAATGATCAGCGGTTAACCTTATGGGGATTCCCTTGTATGTTATTTATTGTTTTTCCTTTGCTGCTTTTAATATGTTTTCTTTGTATTTAATTTTTGACAGTTTGATTAATATGTGTCTTGGTGTGTTTCTCCTTGGATTTTTCCTGTATGGGGCTCTGTGCTTCCTGGACTTAGTTGACTCTTTCCTTTCCCATATTAGGGATGTTTTTAACTCTAATCTTTTCAAATATTTTCTCAGTCCCTTTCTTTTCCTCTTCTTCTGGGACCGCTATAATTAGAATGTTGGTGCATTTAATGTTGTCCAAGAGGTCCCTAAGACTGTCCTCAATTCTTTTCATGCTTTTACCTTTATTCTGCTCTGTGGTAGTTATTTCCACTATTTTATCTTCCTGGTCATTTATCCGTTCTTCTGCCTCAGTTATTCTGCTATTGAGTCTTTCTAGAGAATTTTTTATTTCATTTATTGTGTTGTTCATCATTGTTTGTTTGTTTGTTTTTTCATCACTGTTTGTTTGCTCTTTAATTCTTCTAAGTCCTTGTTAAACATTTCTTGTATTTTCTCCATTCTATTTCCAAGATTTTGGATCACGTTTCCTATCATTATTCTGAATCTTTTTCAGGTAGACTGCCTATTTCCTCTTCATTTGTTTGCTCTGGTGGGTATTTTCCTTGCTCCTTTATCTGCTGTGTGTTTCTCTGTCTTCTCATTTTGCTTAACTTACTGAATTTGGGGTCTCCTTTTTGCAGGCTGCAGGTTCATAGTTCCCTTTGTTTTTGGTGTCTGCCCCCAGTGGCTAAAGTTGGTTCAGTGGGTTGTGCAGGTTTCCTAGTGGAGGGGACTAGTGCCTGTGTTCTGGTGGATGAGGCTGGATCTTGTCTTCTTGTGGGCAGGAATGTGTCCGGTGGTCTGTTCTTGGATGTCTGTGACATTATTATGATTTTAGACAGCCTCTCTGCTAATGAGTGGCGTTGCATTCCTGTCTTGCTAGTTGTTTGGCATACGGTGTCCAGCATTGTAGCTTGCTGCTCATTGAGTGGAGCTGGGTCTTAGTGTTGAGATAGAGATTGCTGGGAGAGCTTTCGCCATTTGATATTACATGGAGCCAGGAGGTCTCTGGTGGACCAAAGTCCTGAACTTGGCCCTCCCACCTCAGAGGCACAGGCCTGACACCTGGCCAAGAGCACCAGGATCCTGTCATCCACATGGCTCAGAAGAAAAAGGAGAAAAAACGAAGGAAAGAAAAAAATAAAGTAAAATGAGATAAAGTTATTAAAATAAAAAAATTAAAAAGTAATTAAAAAAAGAAAGAAAGAAGAGAGCAACCAAACCTAAAACCAAATCCACCAATGATAACAAGCACTAAAAACTATACTAAAAAAACAGACAAAAAAAGAAACAGAACGCTAGGACAAATGGTGAAAGCAAAATTTTGCAGACAAGGTCACACAAAGAAGGATACACATACACACTCACAAAAAGAGAAAAAGGAAATATATATATATATATATATATATATATATAGTTGCTCCCAAAGTCCACCTCCTCCATTTGGGATGATTCAGTGTCTCTTCATGTATTCCACAGATGCAGGGTACATCAAGTTGATTGTGAAGCTTTAATCCGCTGCTTCTGAGGCTGCTGGGAGGGATTTCCCTTTCTCTCATTTGTTCTCACAGCTCCCAGGGCTCAGCTTTGGATTTGGCCCCGCCTCTGCGTGTAGGTTGCCTGAGGGCGTCTGTTCTTCATTCAGACAGGATGGGGTTAAAGGAGCAGCTGATTAGGGGGCTCTGGCTCACTCAGGCGGGGGGGAGGGAGGGGTACGGAATGTGGGGTGAGCCTGCGGCGTCAGAGGCCAGCGTGATGTTGCACCAGCCTGAGGCGCGCCGTGCGTTCTCCCTGGGAAGTTGTCCCCGGATCATGGGACCCTGGCAGTGGCGGGCTGCACAGGCTCCCCAGAAGGGGGATGTGGATAGTGACCTGTGCTCGCACACAGGCTTCTTGGTGGCGGCAGCAGCAGCCTTAGCGTCTCATGCCCGTCTCTGGGGTCCACACTGATAGCCACGTTTCCCTCCTGTCCCTGGAGCTCCTTTAGGTGGCGGTCTGAATCCTCTCTCCTGGCGCACCCCCGAAATAATGGTCTCTTGCCTCTTCGGCAGGTCCAGACTTTTTCCCAGACTCCCTCCCAGCTAGCCGTGGTGCACTAGCCCTCTTCACGCTATGTTCACGCAGCCAACCCCAGTCCTCTCCCTGGGATCTGACCTCTGAAGCCTGAGCCTCAGCTCCCAGCCCCCGCCCGCCCCGGCGGGTGAGCAGACAAGCCTCTCGGGCTGGTGAGTGCTGGTCGGCACCAATCCTCTGTGTGGGAATCTCTCCGCTTTGCCCTCCGCACCCCTGTTGCTGCGCTCCCCTCTGTGGCTCCAAAGCTTCTCCCCTTCCACCTCCAGTCTCCGCCAGAGAAGGGGCTTCCTAGTCTGTGGAAACTTTTCCTCCTTCACAGCTCCCTCCCACTGGTGCAGGTCCCGTCCCTGTTCTTTTGTCTCTGTTTATTCTTTTTTCTTTTACCCTACCCAGGTATGTGGGGAGTTTCTTGCCTTTGGGGAGGTCTGAGGTCTTCTGCCAGCGTTCAGTAGGTGTTCTGTAGGAGCTGTTCCTCACGTAGATGTATTTTTGATGTATCTGTTGGGAGGAAGGTGATCTCCACATCTTACTCCTCCGCCATCTTGAAGCTATCCCCCCTGGAAGCTACTTCTATGGTGGACCACATCCCTACCACAGGCCTTCTCTCCCTTCAAGAGCAACCACTCTTCTTTTATTGTAATCTCTTGTTTTTATTTTGAAATAGATTTTTCTATCTCTTTTGTGAGACCATAAGTGGTGGTGTGTTTTGTCATCTGGAGGCATATAGTATCTAGATGTCTATCCTTTTGTGATGTTAAAAGCCATGAATCATTGGGCCTATCTCTACTAATTTACTGGGGGGGGGGCTTCCAAAAATGATGGTATTCAAATTTTGACATTTCTTTTTAATGTATTATGTGCGATACTTTTATAGAGAGCCATTTCTCAAGTATTATTTGGTCAATGGTACAGTTCATATCAAAATGGCAGGATGGGAATTCTCCAGTGGTCCAATGATTAGGACTCCATGCTTTCACTGCTGAGGACCTGGGTCGGGGAACTAAGATCCCACAAGCTGCGTGGCACAGCCGAAAAAAAGAGGCAGGATAAATCTTTCCGTTTATTTACCAGTTTTTCAGATATCTTTCATATGGAATTTTTCAATCATTCATTTTTTTTCTGTGTTCCCAATCAGGCATGACTTTATTCAAGCTACCAATCATGATACTGAAATAACTATAACATGTATCTGTCCAGAAAGTATACTGCATAAAATCAACCAAAAAGTCAACAGCTGCTGAAACAGTTGCTGAAAATCAATATGTTTGTGTCATTATCCCTAAAACACATATTTTATCTGCCTGGGAAAAACAAATGCTTATTTGTTTTAAAATAGAAGAGAAAAGGCGGTGAAATGTCAGAATGTTTCAAAACTAGTTGCAATATAGTGACATAATTCACTTACTTACCCGTGGTGACCTAATAACAGGCTGATTCTTTTTTTAATATATAGCAGAAAGCATGGAGAGTACCTTAAAAATTAAATAAAATATACTAAAATCTCAACTCCTCCACTACTCTTTAATAATAATCCGATCTGGAAATGGCTTAGCTGGCAAAATAATTTCTAAACAGCTGTCTTGTCATTGGCAATGACAATCTTTTCTTAAACCTCTGTTTATTTTATCCATCTTTATATCAATTTGAAATCCTTTCAGTATTATATTAGTTATAGCTATTGTGCTCTTTGAACTTTTCTATCTAATCTTCAGAGTAGTGCAGTCATCCTAAAAATCACTGCAGTTGATTGACTCATACCACTAGTGCCTACATAGCTACAGAAATGTATTAGTTTTAACCTGATGATTTCAAAGAATATACCTTTAATTCATTTTAGCTTTTTCCAAAGATGAAGATTCTAACAGTGAAAGAGAAGGTAAACCAAACTTATATCAAGTCCCGTCTCTGGCGAAGTTGCTGCTGCCTTTGGGCAAGTCACGAAGGCAGTGTTCCGATTTGGAATATCTGTTCCCATCTCTCCAACCTTCCTCTTAAGACATTTTTTCTTTTTTGTCATATTTTCTCCTTTCAACCTGGAACCCAACATTGGCATAAGTTTTGTCTGATTGCCAGGGCAATCTCCTCTTACCCATTGTGTTCTACCACTCAGTTCTGATTGCATTACAGTGACTCAGCAGTGTCCAGTTCACCTAGGAATGTTTAGTAGGTGCCAAGAAGGAATCTTTACATAAATTCTTGCTAAAGCATAGCACAGACTCAAAGTGTTATCCAAATACCCATAGGCTCCTGTACGAATATCAGCTTCCTCTGCAATTGGGTTGTCACTATTCGAATCAGGTTCTTGGCATTGAGTGATGTAAATCATTTTCAGGCCTGGCGCTTAAAATCATCCTACATGAATCCCAAACTCTTTGATCCCTCTTTGGGGACTTTGGAAGCTTGGCTTCCAAATGACAGCTGAAAGGTGGAAATTAAGACTGTTTGGAGAGGAAAGACCTGACCCACAATGAACACCACGTGAGGGAAAAATAAACCTATTTTGTGTAAAGTCATGGGGATTGTGAGGTTTGTCTTTTGCAACACTTAGCATCACTCACTCCAACAAAAACAAAGAGAATGGCTTAATATGTACAATTCTTATTTTAAGAAGAAATTCCTGGAAAAAAATTTGCTTTAGGGTACTTCCCCTGATTATGTTTTCATCATATCTCCGAAATAAAAAACAACAACACACAAAACAAAACAAAAATAGCCATCTTTCCTAATTAATTTTTGGCTGGCCAAAAATCACTTGATTTCAGATGAAACTGAAGCCAAACATAAGTCATTTCTTCTGGCATAAGAAGAGCAAGTTTAGAGAAGGAGGCGGACGTATGTTTGAATTTCACCTCTGCATTTTTCCAGCTGTGCAGCTGGGGGCAAATTATCTAACATCTCTAGGATATAGTTTTTTTCCTCTACGTTACAAATAAAATATTTCTCCTTGAATATCATAAGCCCTATAGAGAGTATAATAATAGAGAGAATTTACTTCCCTTATCTGTACTGTTCAGTCTTTAATTGGATTTTCGTGGGACTAAAACGCACAAGAGATTTATTCATTCACTATTATTCATATTTATTCATTTAATATTCATATTACTCATAGTTCACTAACAACACATTCTAATAACTGATGTTGGATATCATACTATAATCATTATTGCCCAGCAGGTAGCCTCGTATATTAAGTTAACAGCAGTTGTTTTATTTCTGGGATTTAGAATAAGGAAGATCAAACTTTAAATACTGGTTTTACTCAATTATATTAGTGATTGGCATACATCTGTGAGCCTCAGTTTTCTCAAGTGAAAAATAGGGATAATAACAAGTAATATTTACCTTGAAAATTATATCAAGTAAATAAAATGTGATTAGAAGTATCTGGCAACTCTCTGGGACAAAACAGAGATTAGATCCCTTCCTGAAATTTTACAGGTATTTATGAATTTCAAAGATCTTCAGAAACCTTCCTTATTTAAAAACATCAGACAATATTAGTTTGTAAGAGTTCACTGGGAACTTAAACTGGTACACTGATTTAGCACAATAGAATCACAGAGAACCCTAATTAAATATCTTACATTGTTTCCATTCATCAGCATTAACACAGATACATACATTAGAAAGCCAATCCCCCAATTCCTATCTAAAATGGAAAAAGAATTAAATCATGTATATTCACCAAACCTCCAAAGAATTCCTCTGAAAGATTTAATAGTTCATATCAAATATTCCATTTTATGGTCCATTCTATATACATACTCCATCAATCTTTTGATTGACTGTGAAGCTCCATTAATGCATCTTACAGTCAAAAGTTTTAATGGAGTTTAATGGAACTCATCCAAATCTATAATAGCATATTCCCCTAAATTAACTTATAACCCACAAGTTAATGAAATGAATGTAGCTACCATTTACCCAGAGGAGTCAAAATGCAGAACCCATCACGGGAGAGATGGCCTAGTGGCTTAGCACCCTTCAGTTCAGCCCTGGGACACCACAACCCTGGAGGTGCATTAAGGATGTTACTAAACCCTCATGCATCCATTAACAAAAGCACTGGGCACCAAAGAACCTTAGGTGGCATTTTAAAGCTCATAAGAATATTTAGCAACTGCATAAATTGAACCAAAGTTATCAAAACCAGTGGCGATGCCTTAGGTTTATTTTAACCTTGGTATAGTGCTTTACATCTAATGAGACACCTGATAATGTTTATTGAATAGATCAGTACACTTGTGCTACTTTAAATAAACTGCAATTAAATAGTTAAGTTGCTGAAATTGGAATTCACAATCTATTTACTTATACTGTACTTCCCTCCCTGAATAAAAGAGCCCAGAAATGACTGAGTTGCCCAGAAAAGGCTTGGTCCTCTCTCTTGAGTTCAGAAGTAATGAACTGTTTGGAAAATGGGTCATTTGAGGAAAGGCTACAGAACTGAATTTATTTACAACAGAGAACAGAAGGCTGACAAAGTGTACGGTGGAGGTGCTGGAGGCTGGGGGATTCACAGTTTCCAACTATATAAAGCAATAGCATATGGGAGGTGTTAAGCAGCTGTTCTATTTCTGCTCAGGAAAGAGTTATGCTTAGGAGCCCTCGCCAGCAGAAACAGGACCAATGGATCAAAGTTACAGCCAGGCAAACATTAGCTCATCATATAAAAAGAGCATGTTTAAAATTAGAGTTGGAAATTAGAATAGGCTGCCTTGGGAGGTAGCATGCCCTGGTGGCTCCGGAGCCTCACTGAGCAGCCAGCCTTGGCTTATCTCTATTATGATGCTATTCCATTTGAGAGTGAAAAAGGAAAGACAAGGCAATAGATAGGAAGAGAGAGGAGACAGAGAGAAATATTTCCACATGAGCATTATAGAAGACCAGGATAATCCCTGCTAGGGATGGAAAACTTGTTTATGAGGATTTCTTAATACGGTGTGTTAGTTCTAGAAACAAGGGATTTCGCAACTAGTCTGGTACGGTAAATAATTTCCTAATAAGGACGCAGGGATTTTGAAGCTTTTCTCTGACTACTGGAGAGTGGAAAGGCAGGGAGGCAAAATGGAGAAGAGGAAAGATACAAGACAGGAGAGGCAAGACCCAGGAACCTTAGAAGAATATGGCCTTGAATTTTTAGGAATAACAGTGTATGATTTTCAATTCAAGGAAGTTTCCTACTCTATACTGTGTTAAATCCCCTTATTCATTCATTCAGCAAAGAGTTACCACGAGGCAGGCAGTTTTCTAAGTTATGGAGATTCAGTGACAGCAAGACACCCTCACAGACTTCAGTTCTAATCATAACGACACATCACGAACAAGTAAACTGATTAATACATAATAAGTTTGCAAATACTGAAAACGTGCCATGAAGAAAACAATCAAAATTGATAAAAGGGGAATGTGATTCCTTTTATTTCCTTTTCTTCTCTGATTGCTGTGGCTAAAACTTCCAAAACTATGTTGAATAAGAGTGGTGAGAGTGGGCAACCTTGTCTTGTTCCTGATCTTAGTGGAAATGCTTTCAGTTTTTCACCATTGAGGATGATGTTTGCTGTGGGCTTGTCATATATGGCCTTTATTATGTTGAGGAAAGTTCCCTCTATGCCTACTTTCTGCAGGGTTTTTATCATAAATGGGTGTTGAATTTTGTCAAAAGCTTTCTCTGCATCTATTGAGATGATCATATGGTTTTTCTCCTTCAGTTTGTTAATATGGTTTATCACATTGATAGATTTGCGTATATTGAAGAATCCTTGCATTCCTGGAATAAACCCCACTTGATCATGGTGTATGATCCTTTTAATGTGCTGTTGGATTCTGTTTGCTAGTATTTTGTTGAGGATTTTTGCATCTATGTTCATCAGTGATATTGGCCTGTAGTTTTCTTTCTTTGTGACATCCTTGTCTGGTTTTGGTATCAAGGTGATGGTGGCCTCGTAGAAGGAGTTTGGGAGTGTTCCTCCCTCTGCTATATTTTGGAAGAGTTTGAGAAGGATAGGTGTTAGCTCTTCTCTAAATGTTTGATAGAATTCGCCTGTGAAGCCATCTGGTCCTGGGCTTTTCTTTGTTGGAAGATTTTTAATCACAGTTTCAATTTCAGTGCTTGTGATTGGTCTGTTCATATTTTCTATTTCTTCCTGATTCAGTCTTGGCAGGTTGTGCATTTCTAAGAATTTGTCCATTTCTTCCAGATTGTCCATTTTATTGGCATAGAGTTGCTTGTAGTAATCTCTCATGATCTCTTTTATTTCTGCAGTGTCAGTTGTTACCTCTCCTTTTTCATTTCTAATTCTATTGATTTGAGTCTTCTCCCTTTTTTTCTTAATGAGTCTGGCTAGTGATATTTTCATACCTGGCCGGGAACGTTTTCCCTGATGAGGTTTTCCCATGTGGCGTCCTAGAGGATGTGTGTTTCAGATGGAGAGGTGGGAACGGGCTATGTGTGTTCAAGGTCAAAGTGAGAAGAGAGACAGGAACTGAAGCCACTGAAGCAGTCAGGAGCCTGATCCTGCAAGGCTGGTCTTGCATTTTTTTCTAAGTTGGTGGTTTAGGCAGGGAGTGATAATGCTCTGATTTACATTGTTAAAGCTTCACCCCTTAGGAGAAAGGGTATGGGGTTTAGACTTGGAGGGAGTTTGTTGAGTTTGAGATTCTTCATCATATCCAGGTTATAATTTAAAGGAGAATGGCAAATCTAGGTTATCTTTAAAGAAGAGTAGTCAAACTGTTGTTACACTGGACATATGGCAAAAGAAAAAGAAAGGAATCAAGGTTTTTATCACAAGAAATTGAGTGAATGTTGATACCACTTAAAGAGATGAGGAAAACAGGTTTGAGGGGGCAGAGAATCAAGGATTCTGTTTTAGATGTGTTAAAACTGGAGCTCATGGCTGAGAGATAAATATGGATGTCATTAGCATATAAATGGTATACACAAAATAAAAGTAGGTGACTGAATGAGATCTTTGAGAGTGAGTATGGAGAGAGATATGAGAAGAAAGCCAAACACTGAATCCTAGAAGATCACAACTTTAAACAATCAGAAACAAAGTGGAAGATCCAGAAAAGGAGATTGGAAAAGCCATAGAAATAGGAGGAAATGAGAGAACTAAGTGTCTTGAAATTCAAGTGAAGGATGTATTTCTTCCAAGGGAGGAATCCACTCTTTACCCCTTTATTAAAATAAGGCAGTGAGTTCAAATAAAATAAGGCTGATAATCAAATACTGAGACTTGGCATGATGGAGACTCTTAGGGGCTGAAGAGGGAGGCTTTAGCAGGTTTGGGGGGAGATTAAGTCTGACTGGGCTAGGCTGAAGATTGAGACAGGCAAATTGAATAAGACAGTATTTTGCACTCTTTTAAGAAATTTTGCTATAAAAGGGAGCAGAGGAATAGAAGAGTACAAGGGAAGGGAAAGGTTGCTTTCGTTTTCTTTTGTTGTTTGTTTATGTTGGGAGACATTACATCATGCTGGCATGCTGAGGAACTTTTCCCACACACAGGGCAGAGGGATGATTTAGGAGAGATCTGAGGTAATTAAAGGGGCGAAAGTCTTCCCCTGGATGACAGGAGATAAGACAGAGTGTACATGTGGAAAAGTTATCCTCAGAAGAAACAAAGGCAGCTCATCCATAGAAAGGCAGGTAGTTATGGTTTGCTTGTTTTGCAGAGGGAAGTACATTTTCTGTGAATTACTTCTATTTTTTCAGTGAAATGGGAAGCGAGATTATGAAATGTGAATTGAGTTGAGAGGCTGTTGAATGCTTGACAAGAAAAAAGATGAGAAACAGTCATTTCTGAAACTGTTTTCCCTAGTTACATGGACATAAATAAGGATGGATTTATACTTTCTAAACAGTCAAAGATATAAGAAACAAAATAAGCATGTGTATAAGCACATACCCTTTACTTATTAAAATTAATAAAAAGTTGAATATGTTCATTATATTCACTTGTTTTTACACCATGATAACTATGTGTCCTGCAACTTTTAAATTTAAGTATGCATTATGAATTAAGAATGCAAATCCAACTTATTTCAATTAACTATAATTATTATTTTTTATTGGAACATAGTTGATTTGCAATGTTGTGTTAGTTTCAGGTGTACAGCAAAGTAAATAAGTTATACATATACATATATCCACTTTTATTTATTTTTTTTAGATTCTTTTCCCATATAGGTCACTACAGAGTATTGAGAAGAGTTCCTTGTGCTATACAGTAGGGCATTACTAGTTATCTATTTTATATGTAGTAGTGTGCATATGTCAATCCCAATCTCCCAATTTATCCCCCCTCCCGGCCACTTTCCTCCCTGGTAACCATAAGTTTGTTTTCTACATTTGTGACTCTATTTCTGTTTTGTGAATAAGTTCAAATGTGCTATTATTTTTTAATTCAAAATTTCTCTCTTTGTCTTGGCCAGTGGGTGTCTGTGGTCAGGACAGAATTCTAAGATGGTACCAAGATTCCCACTTAACCATCCCCCACCCCCATTCTCACCCCAGACACACACATACCATATGTAATCCCCTCCCCTTGAATGGAAATGAAGACTATGAATATGATGGGATATTACTCCTATTAGGTTACCTTGCTAGGCAAAGGTAAAGGGATTTTGTGGATATAGTTAAGTCTAATAAATTGACTTTAAAATAATCCAAAGAGGATTACACAATTAGGACTGGTCTAATCAGGTGAGTTCTATAAAAGAGGTCAGACATATTTGAAGTAGCAGAGATAGTCTCCAGATTAGAGAACTAGAAAGGGAAAAAAGGGAGACTTCTGTGGTGGTTAAGAATCCGCCTGCCAATGCAGGGGACACGGGTTCAAGCCCTAGTCCGGGAAGATCCCACATGCCTTGGAGCAACAAAGCCCGCGCGCCACAACTACTGAGCTGTGCTCTAGAGCCCAGGAGCCACAGCTACTGAGCCCACGTGCCACAACTACTGAAGCCCATGCACCTAGAGCCCATGCTCCGCAACAAGAGAAGCCACCGCAATGAGAAGCCCGCGCACCGCAACGAAGAGTAGCCCCTGCTTGTCACAGTTAGAGGAAGCCCGCGCACAGCAATGAAGACCCAACACAGCCAAAAATAAAAATGAATAAATTAGAAAAAAAAAAAGGGAAAAAGGATTCGTCTAGAAAAGGAAGTAGAAGTGAGAGGACCTTGAGAAAAGAATGGAGATATAGGGGATTTTCCTGATGACAGATACTGTTTTCCAAGAAGCACAGTCTGAGGAAAGAAAACATATGAAATTGTTACCCTAGAGTGGGAAATATTGAGTCTGCAAAAGAAACATAATACAACATTTGAGGTCCCTGATCATGAAATTAAAGTAAAAGCAATTAGTCTTGTTGAGCAACTGTTTAAAGAAATGTTTTACTGTTAGGATACAATTATGAAAAAGTAAGAGTTTAAGTGGACCCAGGGTTAGAGTTTTGCCAGCAAGGAAGGTGGAGGAGATGAGGTGAGCAAGTGGGGAGTAAATGTAAGGACTAATTACAGTAAAGATGGAATCTAAACTGTGTATGGCATAAGCCCAAGTTAAAGCTGCTGAATAGGGAGCAAGAAATAGTGGGAACAATGGGATTAACGTTGCAGTCAGTTCAAATAAGTTTTCCAGTGGAAATCTTCAGTGAGGGTATCACAATGGAGACGTCTGTGCTCTATCCTGTCCTGAGGTAAGAAAAGGGAGAGGGGCAACAGCTTCCACCTGGGCAGGCTGCACAGTCAACTTTGATGTTAGGAGTTCAAGCCAGCATTCAAATCATTGATTGAGACTATCGAAGAACCTGCCAATCACAAAAGTTCAGGGACCTACAGTAGAATGGAGGGGGAGGGAGAGAGTGAGGAGAGGGATGAAAGCCTGGGTCACATGGCTTGTTGTTGACTTACTTATTAGGAGATGGAGTTGTCAACATTTTTCGTGCTTGTTATCCCTGGCCAGTTATCTCTAGTTTGGTTATTGTGCTACAATCTGATGATGTTTTTATTCTACTCTTTCTAAAACAGAGCAACCTCTAGTCTGGATCCTAGGTGGAAATTGATTCACCCATGTCATGGCCTTCCCTGTGTAACTCCATTCTTGATATCCTGGAGGCGGCAGTAGCCTTGGTTTTATTGTTTGACTAATTATAATGTTATAGATTTCGACACATTACATTAGACCTTTGATTCTGATAACAAATTGAAATATAATGCAGTAATTACAATTCAGTCTTACAAAAAATGGAGTTGGGCAGCCACTGAGGATCTAGTCTTAGACATGTCTCTAAAACGCCAGTGAGAACTTGAACTTCCTTTGGTCCAAGGACAGCACCAGCTGTATCCAGAATAACACTTGCCATCTGCAGCGTTATGGCCCTAAGTTCTTTCCTTGTAACTATGCAACCATTTCAAACCCCAACCAATCCTTACATAACAAGTACCCTTACTTTTTGCCAGCTCCAATTATAATTCTTGATAAACAAGTCACAAAACTAACTGTAACCTTGCAGTTTTTGCCATTATAGGCCTCTCCCATTGTAGTCACGCTGAACACAGTTCAAGTGCTTCTTGAATCTCTGTCTCCCAGACTGCAGTTCTAACAAACCCCAAATAAACATCTTTTAATTTCAATCAGGTCTCCGTTGCTGAAATTTTGGTTATCAATTCTCTTCCTTGTCTCCAATTTCAAGAACTATTAAATAAGTTTTTAGGGAAAAAATGGTATTTAATCCAACAGGAAAAGTTGAGTGGCAGAAATGTAATTGTCCCATTCCCTGAAAACTTAATAAAGACACAGGGAGTAAGCCCTGTGGCAGACTCTATTAACTGTCTATCCCACAATTTCCTGAAAATGCTTCAGGGAAGGTAACTTTTAGGTCTCACCCAAGGGTGGAGGCCGGTTGCCAGAAGAACCACAACTGCGATTAGAAGGTTGGAATATTCAGTCCCAACCCCTGATTTCCAGGTTGAGAGACAGAGAGGCTGGAGGTTGAATCAACCACTGTTGGCCAATGATTTAGTCAATCATGACTATGTAATGAAGACAACATAAAAACCCAAAGGGCACCTTTTTTGTCTTTCCCCCCCTCCCCCAGAGAGTATTTGAAGGGAGAACCAGAATGTTTCCAAGTGCTATGTTGTTGGGGCCCACACTTCATGAGGACAGAAGCACTTCTGTTCAAAACCTTGCCCTGTGCATCTCCTCATATGGTTGTAGATTCATAGTCTCTGTGATATTCTTTTATAGTAAGTCGGAAATCTAGAGCATAAACTTGGGTTTCCCTGCATTCTTTGACTCCCTTCCTTGCGTTTGATACATGGGAACCTCTAATTTATAGGCAGTCAGTCAGAAGCACAGGTAGCAACCTGGACTTGTGATTGGCATCCTGAATTGGAAGGGACCCTTGGGACCTCCAGTTTGTAGCTGGTCAATCAGAAGCACAGGTAACAACCTGGGCTTGCAACCGGCAGCTGAAGTGGAGAGTGGTCCTGTGGTACTGAGCTCTTTGCCTGTGGAATCTGATTCTATTTATGAGTAGATAGTGTCAAAATTGAGTTGAGTTCTTGGACACCTTGTTGGTTTGGAGAAGCCTCCACATACACATGTTGCAACTGAGTCTGGGAAACCTTTTCACTATTCTTTATTTTCTTTGGTATTTTTTTAACACAGATAAAGTTTGCTATGTAAACTTAAGCTTCAGTTTTGCTATTTGGAATATTCTCCATTGAATATACATATACACACATATATACATGTCAAACATCTAATTAAATTTTTCCACTCCATAGTAAAATAAATTATGAAAAGTAGACATCCAGGCTATGTATTCTTTTTTTCATTAGTCATATTAACCATATGATAAGGGCAGGAAGCCAAAGAGAAATACTTAATAACGTCTAACACAAGATGGACTCAAACATTATGATTTGTGCGTTTACTTACAAAGCAGCCTGACAGCTGAGAATCGAGAAAACCAAATGTTTTACTAAATTGTTTGTGAGAAACTCATCCATAATATTTTTATTGTGCCTTAAAGAACTGCCAAATCTTTGCTGAAGAGAAACTGGTCTAAAAGTAGATATCAATCACAGAGAGGCTACATCACGCTGGAACACACACACTCTACAAAACATTTACATGGCCTTCATGGGACTGGCTATAGGTAGCCACCCCTTATTATAATCCCATCTGTCATCAATAATTTTACAGCTCTTAAAATATATGCACTTAATCAAATCTCAGTGTCAAAAATGGTTATGACTGCCAATATAAGACACATGTAAAGGTACACCATTGGTCCCTGTAAGTATTTAAAATAGTACCAGAATTCAGCCAGTTATGAATTATAAACAATAATCATAGTTCACATCTGATTATTTGTGGTAGCCACATGTACCACGAGTCTGTTACGAGTTTGTTTAAGCTTCATCAGGCTTATGAAATCAGTATTTATTTTTAATCCCCATTTTACTCCGAGTAGATTTAGGATTTAAAAACTGGGGGTCTTGTTCCAGAGTCTGTCTCTTAACAACTACAGTCATTGCATCTTAAACTTTTTTTTTTAAATAAACTTATTTATTTATTTATTTTTGGCCACATTAGGTCTTCGTTGCTGCACACGGGCTTTCTCTAGTTGCGGCAAGCGCGGGCTACTGTTCGTTGCAGTGAGTGGGCTTCTCATTTCAGTGGCTTCTGTTGTTGTGGAGCACGGGCTCTAGGCATGCGGTCTTCAGTAGTTGTTACACGCGGGCTCAGTAGTTGTGGCACATGGGCTTAGCTGCTCCGAGGCATGTGGGATCTTCCCGGACCAGGGCTCGAACCTGTGTCCCCTGCATTGGCAGGCGGATTCTTAACCACTGCGCCATAAGGGAAGTCTAGACATTGCCTCTTGGACAACACGATTTCCGTTATAACTAGGAGAGCTAAAATGATTAAAGACTTCCCAAACATATAATGGCAAAAATCCAGGCCTGCACTCCTGGTACTACCAGCCTTCCCTCAGAGAAATTCCTCAATGTAGAAATATAGTACTATGTAAAAATGCAGCTTGACTGTAATCCTTTATGAACACTAAAAATTAAACAATAGCATTGTTTGACTTCTAAGAATTCATGAAAGTGTAATAGCAGTATGGATAATCCATGTCTCCAAAAAGAAGATTGAACTGAGCACTGCTTTCTTGATAAATTTTCATGAAATAAGTATATATTTCTAAAGCCTTTAGCTGTACCAAAATAAAGAAAAAAAACACCTACTATTGTTGCATTTAAGTATTCACCATGACCACAAAGGGCTTTATCTGCTAGGATCTGTTCATTTCTGGCAGTTCTTGCTGCTTCTCCTCCACTTGCATCATTTGTCTGGGTCAAGATATGCTTATGGAAAACCTATAAACAATGATTTGTTTGCACATTTGCACCCCTATAAATTAATAAAATTAATAATCCTATTTTCCACTGACTTCTTTGGCAGGAACAAGGCATCCATGCAATTCTTCCATTTATGAATAAACTATATCATTTCATTTTCATGCTAACAAATACTGAGAAAGAATGAAGAACTTAAATGACACTGCAGATTATCAACAACGTTGTGACACTGTGTGCGATGACAGGAAAGTGAGAGGGTAGAAATGAGGAGGCCAAGGAGAAGAGGTAAAATAGTTTTAAAAACGATTTTTGGAAAAATGGTTACAAACACCACCAGGGATGTTCATGTATTTTTTTGAGGGGGGAGGTTACACACCATTTTCATCTAATGACCTTTAATACTCCTGCAATTCAGCATGGAAAGTAAGATAGATGTCATTATCCACATTTGAAAAATGAGGAAATAGGGCACAAAGATAATGAACGAAATGTCAGAAGTCTTAAAGCTAGTACACACCGTAAAGGAGACTTCAATGCAGGTCTCCAATTCCAAAGTCTTTGCTCTTTTCCCTGCATCACACTGTACCTAGATGCTGCTCAACTTCAGGCTTAAAAACAAATGAGTAAGAGCTAGGTAGAGATATTTTCAAGTCCCCCCCACCAACTTCTGTGAGTTACTATTCACAAGTCCTAGAGATGCAAAAATGCAAAGATCAGTATGTGAAAGTGAAATATGGACAGGTGATATTTTTGAATTAACAGAGTACTGAAATTTGGGGATTGTCTATTCTGTAACAAAAACAATTTAAGGATATCTAATTAGTTTGAAAAATAGAGTTTATTGAATACAACATTTTACTTCATTTAGATGAAATAGGATTCATACTCAGAGAAATAAATATAAATAAAAATTTACTGAGGTCTATTTCTAATGAATTATATATAGCTAAAAATGTATCTCTCTCTCTCTCTCTCTCTCTCTCTCTCTCTCTCTCTCTCTATATATATATATATATGTAGTTGTATTCATGTATAAAATTTTATGGTAGGGCTTCCCTGGTGGCACAGTGGTTGAGAGTCCACCTGCCGATGCAGGGGACACGGGTTCGTGCCCCGGTCCGGGAAGATCCCACATGTTGCGGAGTGGCTGGGCCCGTGAGCCATGGCCGCTGAGCCTGCGCATCCGGAGCCTGTGCCCCGCAATGGGAGAGGCCACAACAGTGAGAGGCCCGCGTACCGCAAAAAAAAAAAAAAAAAAAATTTTATGGTATAGTAGAGTACAATTTCTCTTTTACATAACCTTACTAATTTTGTATTTTTGTAAAAAAGATAGCTAATCACAAACATCATGACAAAATGCATGATAGTCAATTCATTGGAGTCACGATGAATTACTAATCAGACTGGTCTCCTTCATACTTTTCACCTGATCTGGATAATATCTCAGTGGCTATTCAGTTCAACATAATTTTATCTGATGAGAACATTGCAATTCAGAGCCATGGGTTATATATTTTGATTGGTTATATATTTCTCTTATTCCTGTATTTCTAAATTAACAATTCATGAAAACTTATGTTACAAAGGTTTATCTGAACCTAGAAATTGCTATTTCTAACATGTGAAATATTTTTTTAAAAAGTCAGATTCCAAGGTTAGAAGGCCCTTGTCGCCTATTACATAGGGAAAATCATTTTTCACCAGCTCTCCAAATAAAAACCTTGTGATTTCAAAGCCAGTTTTTCTCTTCCTCACAAGTTACCAAATCAAAGTACCTCAAATCATCTACCACAGGAATTGTATGACTGCTTTGATTTTACAAATAAATAAAGAAATTTTGGAACAAAAATGTGCTGTGGGAAGCAAAAATAAATTTTTGACATTTAAGCCACAGCTGTGTTATAAGGTCATTTTACCAAGTCAAAGATGCCCTAAAAATTACTGCTTTTGAAAGCCAGCTTGTAACTGCAGATAATGCTCATCTCAGCAAGGAAATTGATGGGCAGTGAGAGATCCTGATGAAAGCCATGGAACTTTCCCCTGTACAAATGTCCATGCATTCAACATTTTGTGTCTAATTTCAAGTCCTAGGGCCCAGCAGAAGTCTATCCATATTCCACAGGTTACGAACCCTGAAAATGAAAACACGACTGCTCTTCAGTTCGGTGTGACTGAACTGTGAAGTAAATTAACTCCAAGTTTGGCAATAAATAAGACCACCCAAGGAACTGTTCATTTCCTTTCCCGTAATCTAAAGTTCTCCAACACGCACATGATGTTAAAAGTCCAATTGTGTCTAAAACCTATACTTAATTCATGTAGGGAGGTATAAACCAGTCTGAGTAAAATGGCTTTACCTTAGTTTCTTTCTATATGTCTGATTGAAATGAGCCCAAGAGCTTAGTGATAAGTACAAATCTATTTTTTGTACCTTTTTTTAGAGACAAGTTCTTTTAAAATCTGATGAATTCTTCCCTCTTGCTGTAATATATTCACAAATGAAGGTTCATGAAATTCATAAATAGCTGAAGTACTTCAAATATTGAAGTCTGTCATTTTTCTCTTAAGATTGGTAACACATTCCTCCCTCTACTTTCTATTTACAGGGATTAGAAACGTCTTTTTAAGTCTATAAGAGTTGTGTGCGTTAGTGCTGATAATTGCCTCCCCTCCCCACCCTCAACGATTCTAACTTCTGCACTACAGATCCATTTTCCACCTCTCCATAGAACCTGTTTTCTCAAAAGATGCCAGGGATATCACGACTGCTAAGTCTAAACATCTTTGCTTAGTCTCCATTTTGTTCAGCTCTAGAATCATATACCTTTAAGAATTTGCAATCTAGAGTCACAGGAAACAAGATTTTAATCTCAACTATAATTCTTTTATCAGCCTCAAATAATAACAGGTTCTTTTGAACATTAAATGAAACAATGCACGTGGAAAGATGATGATAAAGGAAGTGTCTTGAATTTTCTTTTTTTTTTTTGACACAGGATTATGTTGTTTCTCTAGCCATTCTTTCTGTCTCCCCTTTTTTTGACTGTTCCTTAAATGTTCAAATTTCCCAGAGTTGGTCTTTCAGCACTCTCTTCATTCTACGTTCTACATCATTCCTCCTTGATGACCTCACTTATTTGCATGGATTTAAATATAATCTGGATTTAAATATAGTCCTTGACTACCAAATCTATGTCACAAGCCCTGAATTATAACTCGAATTCAAATCTCACATCTCTTACCTGTAATCTCTCCATAAAGGTCCTACAACAACTTCAGCTCAGCATATTAAAAAAGAATTCACCCCTTTCCCAGTGTGCTCTTCCCTTATTTAGTTAATGGCATCAGTACCATCCAACTCAATCTTTGATCTCAACCATGCCTTCATCTCTACCTTCGATTATCTGTCAAATCCCATGGGCTGTACCCTCCCAATCACTCCTGTGTGGCTCTCCTGAGACCTCAACAGACCCCTAACTACTCTCACTGCCTGTGATCTCTTCTGCCACATTCAATTCATCTTCTAATTTAACTGTATTAATCCTCTTAAGCCACAGTTAACAATGTAGTTGCTATTTGCGGGGGGGGGGGGGGGCATAGTAATTTCATTTCATTCCTTAATTCAGCTAATATTTACTGAGTACCTAGTATATATCTTAGTGTTAGGAACTCTATCACATGCTGCTTGACAAACATCTAATCGGACTGGGCATTTTATAAATTCTCTTTTCACTGCCTCTTTTCTGAACATTTTGCTAAATCAATTTGTTATTCCACTTGTATCTTTCTTTTGACCCCCTCAGTTACTAAAGTGTGAATGTCCTTTCTGTTTAGGTATTTATTTACCCAATGCTTAAAATCTTGACCTTCTCAGTCATTCATTTAACCAATGTATATTATTGGCTACTGTGAACCGTACATACTTTTAGAGGCTGAGGATACAAAATTTATAATGTCCCTGCCTTTGGAGTGCTTACATTCTATCTGAATGTAATTCTATTTCTATCTTTCAGGAAAAACCTGTATTAGACAAAGCTACTCTCCCCCTAACTCCTACCCCAAACCAACCTTGAGATATTTCACTTAGCCACTGCTGATCACTTCACTGGGACTCAGATACCACTTAGCTCTAAAAATCTAGTACACCCTGCCACTTATCTCATAAAGCCTAAATTATCTGTCTTGAGTTCTAAAGTTAGACATAACTAGATATAACTTACCTTGCTTTCCAAATTATGTTCTGCTAATTCTCTACCCCTACCTTGTGTTTTTACTAAACCTTATTATTTGTTCTTTCCCAAGTCCTTTCACACAGTTACTGCTGATTGGAATGTCTTTCCTTCCCATCTCTACTGTCAAAATTACACACGTTTTTAAGGGCCAAATTGGTTATCACTTACTTTATAAATTATTTCATGATCAGTAAAGCCAGAAGTAATGTCTCTGTTAATTCTGAAATATATATAATACATATTTGGGTCTCATCAATTTTCTAAGTTAAATTTGAGGTATTAATATTTTGTAATAGTCTCATCTCTCCCATTAAAATATAACAGCTCTTATTATCGCTTCTCTCACAGCACATCTCATATAGTGCTTGCACAAAGACAGATAATGAGGATGTGATATTATAATCAAAATATTTATTCATTGACCTTTTTCTTCTCCTTTTCTCACCCTCAAAGGAGAATGGACATCTAGATGCACTGAAACGTAACAGGAAAAACAATGAATTTACGAAGTAAAAAAATGTAAGTACTCTCCCTAGGAATCCATGCATCAGCTCTATACCAGACTTTTTCAACATGTGTAACTGGGAAGGAAGACATCCTGTTAAGCGGGGAATCTCTGGAAAGGCACAGGTAATTATTGACATGATATTTAGGATGGATGTGGAAGTGTTGAGGGCGGCCTCTACAGCACCAGAAAGGATTTGAGCCTTGATTTGATCACTTACCATTTCACCATTTTGGGCTTACTCTCACATCAGTAAAATGAAGATAATAACATGATAGTCTGAGGATTAACTCTGCTCATAAAAAATAAAGCAAACGAAATAGTGCGTAAAACAAAGACACCTAGCTGTTATTATCCTTAAGCTTTATTTATTTTTTACCCACAGAACTGGAACTAGTGAGGTTGATCTTAGACTAAATTATTTATTCAGCTCCTATATTCCAATACGATAATATAAAGTTATTACAAATATTTTCTATTTAAGCATGTCATAATTGCTCTATGTAAATGCACTCCAGCTTTCACTTATGTTCCCCAAATTGATTCTTTTTTGAGACTTACTTATATTTGATTACGGAATGTCAGTTGATGAGTCAAAAGCTGACTGATCAAGGGAAATAACATATAGCTCACATTCATCATTATTAGAGGGAAGAAGCCAAAATGATGCAATAAGTTGGCTACTCATGTCAGTTTTATTGATCAAATAAATTAGAATGAAATTTAAGAAGACAGGTGGGGGGCTTCCCTGGTGGCGCAGTGGTTGAGAATCTGCCTGCTAATGCAGGGGACTTGGGTTCGAGCCCTGGCCTGGGAAGATCCCACAGGCCGCGGAGCAACTAGGCCCGTGAGTCACAACTACTGAGCCTGCGCGCCTGGAGCCTGTGCTCTGCAGCAAGAGAGGCCGCGATAGTGAGAGGCCCGCGCGCCGCGATGAAGAGTGGCCCCCGCTTGCCGCGGCTGGAGAGAGCTCTCGCACAGAAACGAAGACCCAACACAGCAAAAATAAATTAATAAACTCCTACCCCCAACAAAAAAAAAAAAAAAAAGAAGACAGGTGTATGGCATTTTACTCTCTAATCGCCATGAAAAAGAAGCAATGATGGTAGCTTTATAACAAGCTCTTAAGTCTTGCATACACGTCTAACTGATGTTTGTAAGAATATGACGATTTCCATTAGTTGTAATGTGAGTTTGGAAACAAACTTCTCAGTGTTTCACCTGATATTTGTTAAATTTAACACAGCGGTAATAAACAATATTGGTTCTTCCGTGCAGAAAATGCTTCAGGGACTCTTTATCTTTTATAACTATATATTTCAAGAAGTGCTCTAAAGTTTTTATAAATGCTTTTTACTTCACAGGTGCTTGAGGCTGGAAGGGTTCCTGAGAGAGAGTTCATTGCCCTGCCTTAAGGCAGAGTGAACCTAACTCTCTTAGAAGAAAAAGATGAAGAATTTAAGAATTCTACTATTCTTCCACAGGACTACCCTCCTCGACACCCTAACCCCCCAAGGCAAGCCCAACCCAGTAAGTTTATGCACACAGGAACAAAGCTACTTTAATTATTTTTTTTTTTTTCAACTGAGGCATAGAAAGCTTCAGATGCAACAGTTTAAATGCAGGAAATAATCCTCAACAGAAAATGTTAGTCTCAATATTTTAATGTCTATTATTATCATCGTTACTAAATCCAGTTATTTTTCAATCATTATTACCTACTTAGGTTTAAATATTTGTGTATTTTGCATTAGTGGGTATTCTTTTAAGTAGAGTGCTGTCACCAAAATTTACCACTTTAACAAAAAAAGTAAACTGTTGCTTAGGGATAAGGAAAGACAAAGGTTTAGAAATGCATCTCAAAAGCATATTGTAGTCAACCACAAGAGTTCCTAGTAAATGATATCTAAAGGAATGCTTGGATGTGGAAACTCAATGAGAAAAGAACTGTCTCCTATTAGCTTTAACAGCAGGGTTTGTTATCATTTAAATACACGCTCTAATACACTTAGTGTTTTGTGCTACATTTAACAAGATTAAGTGAACACACACTGTTTCAACTCAAATCTTTATAGGAAATCAGAGGCAAGCCTCATTTCTTTCCAAAACATTCTCTTGTGGCTCATTCTTGGGGCAAATTCCACATAAACAAATCTGTCTACCCAGGTGGACCATTGATCAATTAAAGGATTTTCCTTTCAGGTAACTCTCTGCTTTACTGAATTTTGAAAACTTTATCAGAAACTTCTAAAAAATAGAGGTATTTGAGAAGTGCTATAAAAGACCATAATTTGTAATAAAATAAAAATGTCATTTGAACATAGTAATGCATTAAGAGAAAATAAGAAGGGTTAGAGCTCAGAATTCTTACATGATTTCACTATAATGTTAAGATAATCAGATTCTTAGGACAAGTAGTAAACACTAGATAGCCTCCCTAAAAAAAACACTTGTCTCATCATCTCATGCATTAATTTTTCCACTTTGAAAAAGTTTGAACTGCTTGAAGTAAGCTTCCAGGAACTTTACCCAAAAAGTGCCTAGATCTCAACTTTCAGATAATCTTACTGAAAATTCTAACCTGCCATGTCATCCTACATGTGAGATTCTCTTTTAATGTACAATACCTTTCTAGTTTCTTACATGTTCCATCACCTTATAAGATGTTTTTCCTTGCATTTATATGGTGAGTGAAAGTATGTATATTTTAAATCTAGATCAACATTGTTCTATACAGATATTTACAGCTTCTATTTTTTAAAAATATTTCCACATTTGTAAGTAACAAAATATCACGACTGTATGATACATGACATAAAAATGCTTTTGCTACACTTCTTTTAGTCTAGTAGGTAGTTTAAAAAGCTGCAATTATCTGGGCATCACATATCTTGATGAGTGTTTTGGCATTTTCAATTGACTGTAGTTCTCCATAAAAGACTAAAAATTTATCTATTCTTTATAGATAAATTTGGAAATTTATTATAGATAAATTTATCAATCATCTACAGTCAATGATATGTTGGCAAAGTCATAGTTACACTTCTGTAGTAGGTAGAATAATGTCCAGCCCCTTATCCCCTGACTTGTGAATATGGGACCTTACATGGAAATGATTTTGCAGATTTGATTAAGGATACTGACCTTGAGAAGGAGATTACCCAAGTGGGCCTCATCTAATCACACAAATCCTTAAGAGTGGAGAACCCACTGTGGCTTCAATCAGAGAGAAGGATGTGAAGACAGAAGGATCAGAGAGATGCAATGTGAAAACAAACCTGACTTGCAGTTCTTGGCTTTCAAGATGGTGGAATGCGACCATGAGCTAAGGAATGAAAGCAGCCTCTAGAAACTGGAAAAGGCAGGCTACATATTCTCCCCTAGGGCCTCCAGAAAGAAGTGCAGCCTTGCCAACACTTAAACCAGTGAGACCCATGTTAGATTTAAGACCTCAAAAACTGTATATTAATAATAATTCTACATAATTTAAGCCACTGAATTTGTGACAATTTGTTCTGGCAGCAATAGAAAACTAACACAAAATCTGAGGTTTTTGAATTTTTCCCCAAATTGTTTCTAGGAACCAATAAATCAGAAGTCAAGAAACTTGGGTTCTAGCCTCAGCTCAGCTACTTATAAGAAATGTTAACTTTACAAGTGAAGGAAAATTGGGGATCACTGATCTGTTTTCTGAAAAATCAGAACAATGGTGACTTCCTCATGGGTTATCTTCTTAAGGGTAAATGTGATACATCAGACATGCTTGTGTCTCAGCCCCTAGCAATTTATCTTTCATTGAACAAAACTATGTGTTGAGTGAATTAATGAATTATTAAAGAATATCCAGAAAACTTCTTGGAAAATTATAACAAACTATGCAAAAGTAGCATATTGGTGCTACCTATACAAATATTATGCTTCCGCATTAAAGAGAAAGGGAAAACAAGAGAAGAGGAGGAATAACAGCATCACGTGAATAATGCACAACTATCTCCTGGATAGAAGGGAACAATCTTTGGGAAGACAAAGATAGTAAAAATGCACCGGTGACATAATTTTCTTTTAGGCTATGTGTTCTAGTACAAAAAGCATTAAAAAAAAAAAAAGTAGTTATCAAATTCTATCCCTCCCATTTACTTATTCGGCCTTGGCTAAGTTACTATGTTTTGAGCATAGATTTCTTCAATGTCAGTAGGAGTTTCTATCACTACCTTATGGCGTGTGTTAAACGCCTGGTCATTCATTAAAATCCACATCCCTTTTGTCCTGAGCACACGGTGGATCACATATTCCTCTGCCGCTCTTGTATGACCAGGCATGTGACTGTGTTCTGGCCAATGGGATGTGAGGAGAAGGGAAGTGTGTCCTATAAAACCTGCCCCCCCACACACACCTCCTTGCTCCTTTGTCCTTCCTACCAACTGAAGGGGGAACTCCAAGGGAGACCTTGGAAGCCAGAGGTCAGAGATGGCAAAGCTACTGGCCCCCCAGGGTCCTGAGTGACTGTGATCAAAGCCCTCCTGTTGCTGTGGCACTGCTCATGATTGTTATGTGGTCAACTTTCAATTGCCTTCATATAGTTGAACCATTGTATGCTCGGATCTTTTTGTTATTACAGGTAAGTCTATTCTATTTTTTGTGAGGTTTGGAGTCTACCTGAGATACTTCTCAAAAATTAATAGGTTTCATTGTAGTTATTTTATTAGTTTTTGATTGCTGTATAACAAATTTCTACAAACTTAGCAGCTTAAAATGAAACATTTTTTTTTTGCGGTACGCGGGCCTCTCACTGCTGTGGCCTTGCCTGTTGCGGAGCACAGGCTCCGGACGCGCAGGCTCAGCGGCCATGGCTCACGGGCCCAGCCGCTCCGCGGCATGTGGGATCTTCCCGGACCGGGGCACGAACCCGTGTCCCCTGCATCGGCAGGCGGACTCTCAACCACTGCGCCACCAGGGAAGCTCATGAAACATATTTATTATCTCACAGTTTCCATGTGTCAGGAGTCCAGGCTTGCCTTTACCCGGTTCTTCACTCATAGTGTCACACGGCTACAATCATTGTGTCAGCTAGGGCTGAGGTCTCTTGGAAAGCTTATGGTCTTTTCCCAAGCTCACATGACTCCTCCTTGCAGCTGAAAAACATATGGCTGCTTGCTTTTTCAACAAGACAGAGATTCTCTGACCTCCAGATTCTTTTTCAAAGGCCTTATCTGATTAGGTCAAGCCCACCCAAGATAATCTCTTAACTCTAAGTCAACTGATTAGGGAATTTTAATAACATCTGCAAAATCCCTTCACCTTTGCCATATAACATAGCAATAGCAGGAGTGATATCTCACCTCCTTTGCCATATTCTGTCGCTAGAAGCACTCACAGGTTCCACCCATTCTCAAAGGGGTTACACATTTAGTCATTGGGGTCACCCTTGAGTGTCTCTGCCACAGTTTTCTGTTCTGACAATGGTGATGAAAGGAAACAGAAAGTACTGTCACTTGAAAATTAGAGACAAAGAGAGGAAAGTGTCATGAGAAGCCCCCAGCCTCTCTCAGTGCATTTTGTTAGGTTATATCTGAAAGACAGGGCTGTGAAAAACTGTTCAAGTCTGAAAATATTTGACAACAAAACTGCAGCAACTTATGTAGCAGGTAATGAAAAGAGATTAGAACTACTTTTAGTGAACAAGAAAACTACATAAATGCCACAAAGTGGCAAGTATATAAGGATTAAAGGGTAGCTAGGTAAACGTGCCTGATTTCATTAAGTATTTTGCATCTTGTGTCTTGCATATTTAAAAATTCATTGAAAAGAATGGGTGAACTAGAGGCCCAAGAAGTTATATAACTCATTTGCCAATTTACAAAAAAACAAACAAACATGATTTTCTGGAGAAACTGTATGTTTGAATGAAAAAGCCCAGGGTAAATCTGACCATGTTTTAAAAAGCTTTGAATGTTTTGGGGGGAAGAAGACAATAGAGAAACAAAGGAAATCTTAACAGAAATTTGGTTGCACGATTTATTTTTCATATTTCCTACATTACTAGACTTAACATCAATTTTATAGTCTAGACTAAGTTGAACTAGGTCATATTTTGCTCTACTGTTCTAAAGATATACTTTAGTTATTTTACATCATTTAATTTATTTTACAAACACTATATTCCAGGGATTGTTTAAATATATTAGAAAAATCAACTTATTTTCCAAAAAGGACTATATGAAGCAAGTACTGTTTGTAGCCGCACTTCAGAGATGAGGAAATGGAGGCCCACACAGGCTAAGTGTCCCCAGACTGTCTCCAACATCCATGCTTTTAACCCATACACAGTGATGTCTCTTCTCATGGCTCATTTTCTCCCACGAATGCACATGCCTGACTTTTACTGATGTTCCTTCTCTTACCTTTATTCTTCTCATCCACAAAGAAGAAAAAGAGCGAAGGTTACACTTTCTATAATTTTCAGGAAATCTTTCTTTTGTGGCTTCTCATTTGGCATAATAAAAGTGACATTAATCAGACTGAGTGCTGAATAATGTAAATGTCTTACATATTTTAGAGGATGGTTAAAAGTCAGGGACCAGGCCCCCGCCCCAACCATAGCCCTAAAGTAAAATGACTGTATGATAATAAAGCATTAGAGGTGTGCAGAAAAGAGCAACATAGCATGCCTGACTGCTATCTTTACAAAGACTGGCTTGCAAGTTTGGACCTTAGCTGGCATCTGGGAACTTGGATTTTGAAAGAGTCCCTGTTATTTCTTAACTGATAAACATGGTTTGTTGTGCCTAAACTATTTCTAAACAGAATGTAGCTTGTGCTGAACATCTGCTTTTTTCTTTGAGTTTAGAATTTGGGTACATGCTAGGCAGAAGGTGCCTATGTGAATGGGCCCAATAAAAACCTTGGACACAGGCAGAAAAAAGAGTTGAAGAAAGAAATGGGAACAAAGAACAAGTGAAACAAATAGAAAACAATAACCAAAATGGTATATACTAACTCAACTATATCAATAATCACTTTGAACATTAATGATCAAAATGCACCAATTAAAAGACAGAGACTGTCAGAATTAATTAAAAAACAAGTCCTAACTATATGTTGTCCATATAAATATAAAGACACATATAGATTAAAAATAAATGGATGGGGCTTCCCTCGTGGCACAGTGGTTAAGAATTTGCCTGCCGGTGCAGGGGACACGGGTTGTAGCTCTGGTCCGGGAAGATCACACATGCTGCAGAGCAACAAAACCCATGCACCAAAACTACTGAGCCTTCTCTCTAGAGCCTGTAAGCCACAACTACTGAGCCCACGTGCCACAACTACTGTAGCCCACATGCCTAGAGCCCATGCTCCACAACAGGAGAAGCCACCACAATGAGAAGCCCATGCATTGCAAGGAAGAGTAGTCCCCGATCACAGCAACTAGAGAAAGCCTGTGTGCAGCAATGAAGACCCAATACAGCCAATAAATAAATAAATAATTTTAAAAAAATAAATGGATGCAGAAAAATACACCATGCTAACACTAATCAAAAGAAAGCAGGGGTATCTACATTAATTTCAAACAGAAGATTTCAAAGTAAGGAACATTATCAGAAATAAAGTGCACTACATAAGCCTAAGGGGGTCGATTCTCCAGAAAGACAAAACAATCCTTAAGGTGTAAGCACCTAACAAGAGTGTCAAAGTATGTGAGGCAAAAATAATAGAATTGCAAAGAGAAATAGATGATCCACTGCCATAGTTGGAGACTTCTTCAATACCACTCTATCAGAAATGGACAGATCCAGTAAGCAGAAAAATCAGCAAAGGCAGTTAAATTAAACAATCAATTGGATATAAGTGACATATACAGCCTTCATTCAACAACAGGAGAATGCACATTTTCCTCAAGCTCACATGGAACATTCACCAAGATATATCACATTCTGAGTCGGAAAACACACTTTAACAAATTTGAAAGAATAGAAATTTTACAATGTCTGCTTTCAGATCACAATGGTATTACACTAGAAATCAATAACAGAAGGATAACTGAAAATTCCTACACTCCTGCATATTAAACAACATACTTCTAAATAACATATGGGTTAAAGAGGAACCCATACGTTATTTGGGTCTTCCCTGGTGGCGCAGTGGTTGAGAGTCAGCCTGCTGATGCAGGGGACACAGGTTCGTGCCCCGGTCCGGGAAGATCCCACATGTTGCGGAGCGGCTGGGCCCGTGAGCCATGGCCGCTGAGCCTGTGCGTCTGGAGCCTGTGCTCTGCAACGGGAGAGGCCACAACAGTGAGAGGCCCACATACCACAAAAAAAAAAAAAAAAAAAAAAAAAAATTTACTTTGAATGAAATGAAATGAAAACATAAGTTACCATAATTTGTGAGATGCAGCAAAAGCACTGTTTGGAGGAAAATGTATAGTATTGAATGTATAGGTTAGAAAGTAAGAAAGATCTAAAATCAGCAATCTAAGTTTAACAACCCCAGAAAAACAACTAAATGAAGTGGAGATAGGCAGCCTTCCACAAAAAGAATTCAAAATAATGAGAGTCAGGATGATCCACGACCTCAGAAAAAGAATGGAGGCAAAGATCGAGAAGATGCAAGAAATGTTTAACAAAGACCTAGAAGAATTAAAGAACAAACAAACAGAGATGAACAATACAATAACTGAAATGAAACTACACTAGAAGGAATCAAGAGCAGAATAACTGAGGCAAAAGAACGGATAAGTGACCTGGAAGACAGAATGGTAGAATTCACTGCTGCAGAACAGAATAAAGAAAAAAGAATGAAAAGAAATGAAGACAGCCTAAGAGACCTCTGGGACAACATTAAACGCAACAACATTTGCATTATAGGGGTCCCAGCAGGAGAAGAGAGAGAGAAAGGACCTGAGAAAATATTTGAAGAGATTACAGTTGAAAACTTCCCTAACATGAGAAAGGAAATAGCCAACCAAGTCCAGGAAGCGCAGAGAGTCCCACACAGGATAAACCCAAGGAGAAACACACCAAGACACATAGTAATCAAACTGGCAAAAATTAAAGACAAAGAAAAATTATTGAAAGCAGCAAGGGAAAAACAACAAATAACATACAAGGGAACTCCCATAAGGTTAAAAGCTGATTTCTCAGCAGAAACTCTACAAGACAAAAGGGAGTGGCATGATATACTTAAAGTGATAAAAGGGAAGAACCTACACCAAGATTACTCTACCTGGCAAGGATCTCATTCAGATTCGATGCAGAAATCAGAAGCTTTACAGACAAGCAAAAGCTAAGAGAATTCAGCACCATCAAACCAGCTTTACAACAAATGTTAAAGGAACTTCTCTAAGTGGGAAATACAAGAGAAGCAAAGGACCTACAAAAACTAACCCAAAACAATTAAGAAAATGATCATAGGAACATACATATTGATAATTACCCTAAATGTGAATGGATTAAATGTTCCAACCAAAAGACACAGGCTTGCTGAATGGATACAAAAACAAGATCTATATATATGCTGTCTACAAGAGACCCACTTCAGACCAAGGGACACATACAGACTGAAAGTGAAGGGATGGAAAAAGATATTCACTGCAAATGGAAATCAAAAGAAAGCAGGAGTAGCAATACTCATATCAGATAAAATAGACTTTAAAATAAAGAATGTTACAAGAGACAAGGAAGGACACTACATAATGATCAAGGGATCAATCCAAGAAGAAGATATAACAATTATAAACGTATATGCACCCAACATAGGAGCACCTCAATACATAAGGCAACTGCTAACAACTATAAAAGAGGAAATCAACAGTAACACAGTAATAGTGGGGGACTATAACACCTCACTTAAATGAATGGACAGATCATCCAAAGTGCAAATAAATAAGGAAATAGAAGCTTTAAATGATACATTAGATCAGATAGATTTAATTGATATTTATAGGACATTCCATCCAAAAACAGCAGATTACACTTTCTTCTCAAGTGCGCATGGAACATTCTCCAGGATAGATCACATCTTGGGTCACAAATTAAGATAATTTAATAAATTTAAGATAAACTTAAATTTATAGTAAATAAATAAATAAATTTAAGAAAATTGAAATCATATCAATATGATTTAAGAAATTTAAGAAAATTGAAATCATATCAAGTATCTTTTCTGACCACAACGCTATGAGATTAGAAATGAATTACAGGGAAACAACGTAAAAAAAACAAACACATGGAGGCTAAACATTACGTTACTAAATAATCAAGAGATCACTGAGGAAATCAAAGAGGAAATCAAAAAAATACCTAGAGACAAATGATGATGCAAACACGAAGACCCCAAACCTATGGAATGCAGCAAAAGTAATTCTAAGAGGGAAGTATATAGCTATACAAGCCTACCTCAAGAAACAAGAAACAGCTCAAAGAAACAATCTAACCTTACACCTAAAGGAACTAGAGAAAGAAGAACAAACAAAACCCAAAGTTAGCAGAAGGAAAGAAATGATAAAGATCAGAGCACATGTAAATGAAATAGAAACAAAGAAAACAATAGTAAAGATCAATAAAACTAAAAGCTGGTTCTTTGAGAAGATAAACAAAATTGAAAAACCATTAGCCAGACTCATCAAGAAAAAGAGGGAGAGGACTCAAATCAATAAAATTAGAAATGAAAAAGAAGTTACAACAGACAACACAGAAATATAAAGCATCCTAAGAGACTACTACAAGCAACTCCATGCCAATAAAATGCACAACCTGGAAGAAATGGACAAATTCTTAGAAAGGTATAACCTTCCAAGACTGAACCAGGAAGAAATAGAAAATATGAACAGACCAATCACAAGTAATGAAACTGAAATTGTGATTAAAAATCTTCCAGCAAGCAAAAGTCCAGGACCAGATGGCTTCACAGGTGAATTCTACCAACCTTTAAAAAAAAGTTAACACCCATCCTTCTCAAATTCTTCCAAAAAATTGCAGAGGAAGGAACATTCCCAAGCTCATTCTATGAGGCCACCATCACCCTGATACCCAAACCAGACATAGATAGGAGAAAAAAAGAAAACTACAGACCAATATCACTGATGAATATAGATGCAAAAATCCTCAAGAAAACACTAGCAAACAGAATACAACAACACATTAATAGGATCATACAGCATGATAAAGTGGGATTTATCCCAGGGATGCAAGGATCCTTCAATATAAGCAAATCAATCAATGTGATACACCATATTAACAAATTGAAAGATAAAAACCATATGATCATCTCAATAGATGCAGAAAAAGCTTTTGACAAAATTCAACACCCATTTATGATAAAAACTCTCAAGAAAGTGGGCACAGAGGGAACCTATATCAACATAATAAAGGCCATATACGACAAACCCACAGCAAACATCATTCTCAATGGTGAAAAACTGAAAGCGTTTCCCCTAACATCAGGAACAAGACAAGGATGTCCATTCTCACCACGATTATTCAACATAGTTTTGGTAGTCCTAGTCATGGCAATCAGAGAAGAAAAAGAAATAAAAGGAATACAAACTGGAAAAGACAAAGTAGAACTGTGTTTGTAGATGACATGATAGTATACATAGAGAATCCTAAAGATGCCACCAGAAAACTACTAGAGCTAATCAATGAATTTGGTAAAGTTGCAGGATACAAAATTAACACACAGAAGTCTCTTGCATTCCTATATACTAATGATGAAACATCTGAAAGAGAAATTAAGGAAACGCTCCCATTTACAATTGCAACAAAAAGAATAAAATACCTAGGAATAAACCTACCTAGGGAGACAGTAAACCTACCTAGGCAGAAAACTATAAGACACTGACGAAAGAAATTAAAGATGATACCAACAAATGGAGAGATATACCATGTTCTTGGATTGGAACAATCAATATTGTGAAAATGACTATACTACCTAAAGCAATCTACAGATTCAATGCAATCCCTATCAAAATACCAATGGCATTTTTTACACAACTACAACAAAAAATCTTAAAATTTGTATGGAGACACAAAAGACCCCGAATAGCCAAAGCAGTCTTGAGGGAAAAAAGTGGAGCTACAGGAATCAGACTCCCTGACCTTAGACTATACTACAAAGCTACAGTAATCAAGACAATATGGTACTGGCACAAAAACAGAAATATAAATCAATGGAACAAGATAGAATGCCCAAAGATAAACCCACACACCTATGGTCAACTAATCTATGACAAAGGAAACAAGGATATACAATGGAGAAAAGACAGTCTCTTCAATAAGTGGTGCTGGGAAAACTGGACAGCTACATGTAAAAGAATGAAATTGGAACACTCCCTAACACCATACACAAACATAAACTCAAAATGGATTCAAGACCTAAATGTAAGACCGGACACTATAAAAGTCTTAGAGCATAACATAGGAAGAACACCCTTTGACATAAATCACAGCAAGATCTTTTTTGATCCACCTCCTAGAGTAATGGAAATAAAAACAAAATTAAACAAATGGGACCTAATGAAACTTAAAAGCTTTTTCCACATCAAAGGAAACCATAAACAAGATGAAAAGACAACCCTCAGAATGGGAGAAAATATTTTCAAACGAAGCAACATACAAAGGATTAATCTCCAAAATATATAAACAGCTCATGCAGCTCAATATTAAAAAACAAACAATCCAATCCAGAAATGGGCAGAAAACCAAAATAGACATTTCTCCAAAGAAGACATACAGATGGCCAAGAAGCATATGAAAAGCTGCTCAACATCACTAATTATTAGAGAAATGCAAATCAAAAGTACAATGAGGTATCGCCTCACACCTGTTAGAATGGGCATCATCAGAAAATCTACAAACAACAAATGCTGGAGAGAGCATGGAGAAAAGGGAACCCTCTTGCACTGTTGGTGGGAATGTAAATTGACACAGCCACTATGGAGAAGAGTATGGACATTCCTTAAAAAACTAAAAGTAGAATTACCATATGATCCAGCAATCCCACTACGGGGCCTATACCAAGAGAAAACCATAATTCAAAAAGATACATGCACCCCAATGTTCATTGAAGCTCTATTTACTATAGCCAGCTCATGGAAACAACCTAAATGCCCATCGACAGATGAATGGATAAAGCAGATGTCGTATATATATATACAATGTTATATTACTCAGCTTTAAAAAGGAACAAAATTGGGTCATTTGTTGAGACATGGATGGATCTAGAGACTGTCATACAGAGTGAAGTAAGACAGAAAGAGAAAAACAAATATCGTATATTAAGGCATATATGTGGAACCTAGAAAAATGGTCCAGATGAACCGGTGTGTAGGGCAGAAATTGAGACACAGATGTAGAGAACAAACGTATGGACACCAAGGGGGGAAAGCGGCCGGGGGTGGGGGTGGTGGTGTGATGAACTGGGTGATTGGGATTGACATGTGTACACTGATGTGTATAAAACTGATGACTAATGAGAACCTGCTATATAAAAAAATAAATAAAATTCAAAAATTCAAAAATAAATAAATATTTTTTTAAAAAAAGCTTGATCTGTGAAATGATCAATAAAATTGATAAGCCTCTAGCCAGACCAAGAAAAAAGAGAGAGGACACAACTTACTAATATCAGAAATGAAAGGAGGAACACCACTACAAATCCCTCAGATATTGTAAGGATAATAAAGGAATACTGTGAACAATCCTATGCCCACAGATTTGATAACCTAGATGAAACAGACCAATTTCTTAAAAGACACAATCTGCTAAAACTCACAGAAGAAGAAATAGATCATCTGAATAAAACTATATCTATTAAAGAAACTGAATCAATAATTTATAACCTTCCAAAGCAGAAAGCACCAGCCCTAGATGGGTTGAGTAGTGAATTCTGACAAATTAATTCCTTAATTTCTTAAGGAAGAAATTATACCAATTCTTTACAATCTGTTTCAAAAGAGAGCAGATGAAATATATCTTAACTCATTCTATGTGACCAACATTACTGTAATACCAAAGTCAGACAAAGACAGTATAAGAACACTACAAACCAATATGTTTCATGAACATAGATGTAAAAATCCGCAACAAAATATTAGCAAATCAAATCCGACAATGTATAAAAAGAATTATACAGGGCTTCCCTGGTGGCACAGTGGTTGAGAGTCCGCCTGCCGATGCAGGGGACACGGGTTTGTGCCCTGGTCCTGGAAGATCCCACGTGCCGTGGAGCGGCTGGGCCCATGAGCCATGGCCGCTGAGCCTGCATGTCCGGAGCCTGTGCTCCGCAAAGGGAGAGGCCACAACAGTGAGAGGCCCGTGTACCGCAAAAAAAATAATAATAAAAGAATTATACATAACGACCAAGTGAGATTTTTTTCCCC
The DNA here is from genome assembly GCF_937001465.1 of Orcinus orca. NCBI lineage: Eukaryota > Metazoa > Chordata > Mammalia > Artiodactyla > Delphinidae > Orcinus > Orcinus orca. The sequence goes on from NC_064563.1 coordinate 119,638,557, forward strand.
ATGTATGCAAGGCTAGTTCAACACCGAAAAATCAATTAATGTAGTCTATCAAATCAACAGGCTAAAACAGAAAAAACACATGATTATATCAATAGATGTAGAAAAAGCTTTTGGTAAAATTCAGCACCCATTCATGATGAAAATTTTCAGTAAACTAGGAATAGAGGGGAACATCTTCAGCTTGGTAAAGAACATCTACTAAAACCCTACAGCTAGCATTGTGCTTAATGGTGAGAAAAATTAAAACGAGATACCACTGCATGTCTATTAGAGTGGCCACAATCTGGAATATACATTCACCCAAACCCATAGACTGTACAACACCAAGAATGAACTATAATGTAAACTAGGGACTTGGGGGGATTACAATGCATCAATGTAAATTATCAATTGTAAGAAATGTACCAGTCTTGAGGTAGATTTTTTTTTTTATTAATTATTTATGGCTGCGTTGGGTCTTCGTTGCTGCACCTGGGCTTTCTCTAGCTGCGGCGATCAGGGGCTACTCTTCATTGTGGTGCTTGGGCTTCTCACTGTGGTGGCTTCTCTTGTTGCAAAGCACGGGCTCTAAGTGCGCAGGTTCAGTACCTGTGGCTTGCGGGCTACAGAGCGCAGGCTCAGTAGTCGTGGTGCACGCACTTAGTTGCTCCGCAGCATGTGGGATCTTCCCAGACCAGATATCGAACCCATGTCCCCTGCACTGGCAGGAGGATTCTTAACCACTGCACCACCAGGGAAGTCCCAAGGTGGATATTGATTAACAGTAGAGACTATGTAAGTGGGAGGGAAATGGAGTCTATGGGAAATCTCTTTACCTTTCCCTCAATTTTTCTGTGAACCTAAAACTGCTCAAAACAAAATGTCTAATAAAAAAAAAAAGAGGAAGAAAACCTAATGAGTAAATTTGTTGAGGGAAATATTAAAAACAAAACAAGAAGAAATAACAAACCTTGGACCTTGAATTTCTTATGCTTTTCTTGGTTGTCAACTCTTTACACATGTTGTCATAATCTGACACTGGAGGAATTGAGTACCTCCTGTTTACTCCAAAGGGAAAGAATTCATGAAAACTTGAGTATGGTTTCCTGTGGACTTTGCCCCATTCATCTTCCCTTTGCTTTGCATCCTTTTGCTGTAATAAACCTATGTGTTGTGATATGCCTATTTTTTGCATGCTGTGATGCCTCCCAGTGAATCACTGAATCAGGGGATGGTCTTCTGGACTCTACACAGAAGGCTACTGGAATTTTCACGAGGCTCATACTTGCTATTATTTAGTTATTTTTCAAGTTTGCTAGTGATATATGGTTATGCGTCACTGTGGTTTAATTTTTCTGATTTGAGTTACTTTATTCTCTAATTAATAGGGACATTTCATTTGATAGATACTTGTGAAATAAACAATTAATAATCATTGCAATTTACAAAATTTTGGGCCTATAATCCCTAAATTGAAAATAATATAATCTTGCTCCAATAATGCTTGGAAGAATGCTAAGTACTGACTTGCTTTATGTCAAAACAGTTAAAACTCAGAGCAAAAGTATCAATGCTCATCTGCTATTTGTGTTGGGAATTTAGTAATAGTGACCAGTGAAAGCACATGTACAGAAAAATATTGAGGTGCTCTGTCCATATTCTCCTTAGGACTGAGCTTTTATACATGTCAGTTGCTGACAGGTCTCAGTTGAGTCCCTCCCCAGGAAGAGCACTTGCCAAAGTTGATACCACATATGGTGGCTGAACATCTTGCCCTGCTTAATCCTGCTTCCTTCCCTTCCTTATGGGTTTTTGTTTTCAGTTCACTCCCCAGTAACTTCATGAAAACAAATCTCTGTCTCAGATTTTTTTTTTTTTCAGGAATCCAACCTAAGAAAAAGTCATAATATATAAAGTCTCTGTTAAATTTCTAAAGGAAACAGTCTACCTAGGTCTTCAAGATGTCTTGGATAATAAAGCAATTCCTAATTTAAGAATTGATAAGATAGGACTTGATCTTGTGTCCTTATCTTTTTATAAATTCTACTGCAATGAATGGACATTATGCTGTAATGTAATAGTATATCATAAGTAGATTTTTCAATCTCAAGCAGTTATGCAAAAAAAGAATAGTAGAAAGTACTTTTAAAATTTAGCACAAATGACATAATATACTATATAAATGAATTCAATGATTTTTTTTTTCAGTGTGACAACTGTGGTCCAGAAAACTTTAATGAAATACTAAGTTAAATTTCTCGTTTGTAAAATTGTGAGTCTCCTCTTCTCAGGGTTATTTAATCAACAAGTATTTTTTTAGTGCTTTGCATATTTCCATCACCGAATGCCCTGGGGACATGAGAAAAAACATTAAATATAGGATCTCTGCAAAAAGAGCTTGAAATCTGGAGGGGATTCAAGGGGTATTTTCATCACTAAATATTGAAAAAAATAGAACTATATTCAAGAGTGTGTTTTACTAACTGCCACACATGACTGGCTGCTTAAATCCTCCATTTTTGCCTACCGAATGCTCATTTTGTTTGGAACATGAATGAACCATGATTAGTCCCAGCCAATGACAACAATCCTCTTCCTCTTTTGAAGACAGTTGATTTTCCAGGTTCTTTTCTGATTAGTGGTGGCCATGTGACTTGCTTGTGGCCAATAAGATGTAAGGAGATATTGGTGGAAGGGCTAGTGGTGTTACTTTTTTGCTTGTCTTTCTTCCTTGAAAACAGATACATGATACCTAGAATATGTGTATCTATACCTATATATATTGTGTGTATGCATATGAATATATGGACATATGTGTATATACATATATAGTATACAAGTTCTTTAAATATATGTAAATAATATCCTATAATATCCTATGCAACATTTTACATCTTTCCTTTTTCATTCAACAATATTTTGACCTCTCAAATTTTTTTTATGAACATGTATTTCCTTCAACTGAGAAACATGCCATCAAATGAGACTATAGCAATATAAACATAAACAGTATTTCAACTGTTTTACTATTACAAACGACACTGCAATAAATGTCCAAATCTAAGTCTTGTTCTCATTAAGTGTTTCTAATGTGGAATGTTGGGGGCGCAATCTATATACATCTCCATTTTTCTCTGGATACTGACAATTGCTCTGCAGGGTTGTACTTTCTACACTCCCACAAAGTATATATGAAGGTGCCCATTTCTTCACATCCTTTCAAAAACTGATACCATCAGACTTTATTTTCTCAATCTGAAGGGTGAAGATATTTCACCATCATTTTAATATAATCCCCAACGACTAGCAGCTAAGAACCTTCTCATATGTTTCTTTTAAAATTTCTTTTAGCTTATGTTATTTTTACACTTCAGATGAATCAGGTCCTATAGCATAAGAGAGACCTTGCAACTAAAATATGTTAATATGATCTGGAGGTATAGTCAAAAAATATGAAAATATCCTCATGCTAGGACATGGATCAAGAAATAACTCTGTTAATTAGTATCAAGCAGAATTAAGTCAATATTCCAAAAAATTTCCAAGCATTTGAGGAATGACCTCAGTCATCAAGGTTATTGGCTATAGAGGCACGTCTCCTAATATTTTAGGCTCTTCTGTGCTCTCATGAAAGTACCATGCTTTTTAGCACATAAACCTCTCCAGCTATGGGTTTTAGCAGTCAGAGCGCCTCACTGGGCATGTTTAATTCCTTTTCAAATAGACATAAGAAGAGCTCTCTTTCCTAAACTCAGTTTCATCTTAAATATAAAGTTATAAATGTGAAAGCACCCGTGTATATTCTAAAGCACTCTACAAATGGAAGCATTAATATCATTGCCTAGTTTTGCTGGGGTTAAATTCTATGAGATCGAGTACTGTATTTCAGTTGGCTTCCAACTACAAAGACATATCTGAATACAAGAAATGAACACCTTTCTTTTAAGAATATGATATTGAAGCAAAATCCGTCCTGGAATTCTCCTATATAAAATGAAAGTTTAATTTCCTTAAAGTGTATGTCATCTTATTCCCTAGTGTATAGCAGCAAATTGTTTGCTTTTTACTTTCTTGCTATAAATGCCAGAGAATATTTTTTACATCATTTGAACAGAGCCTTTGGTCATCAATAGATGGAAATGTGAACCATATTATCCTTGCCAAAGTCACTGAAAATGCAGCTATGGAAATCACACTCTCGAATTTCAGTTAAAAAAAAAAGTACCCAGATCTTGAGATTGTTTTTTGAAATGGCAAATCATTTGTTTTATTCTCTTCTGTGTTTTCATAGAGTATAACCTCACAGAAATAAACTTGTTGCATCTCTGAATTCTCTGAACTTCAGGAGACCAGTAGCTACGGACCATGATGATTCACAAGTTATTACTGTATGCCAAATGCTTAAATCATAATTGCAATTGTCACCCTTCCTCTTATTATGAGAAAAAAAAGATTCAAAGTATTTCCAAGGAGTGACACACAACTACCTATGAAGCGCTGAATGACTACGTTTAAATTCTCTTTTCTTTTTTAAAATAAATGTACAATGCAATACTTGCTATCAAAAGAAGTAGCAGTTTATAATTCTTGACTTAGTATCAGTGAGTGGAGACGTTTTGGCTGGCATCACCCAACCAAAATGGCTGTATGTAAATTTCCAACCTGAGTAAGATTCTTGTGCAGAGAATACATATAAAGACAAACACAAACACATTCACATACACAAACACACACACACACATCCTTGGGGATAACCTTTCCTTCAGGGAAAGAGTGGGCCTGCACATCAACTTTCTTTAGACAAAATGACTAGTTATTAAAGATCTCATCTTTTCAGCTAGGCAAGATAATTTCCTAAAAGGTTTCCCCAAAGTAGATTTTGAATCAGAAAACAGTTATTGTAAATTAATACAATGTCACTGGTCTGAGAGGAAAGATTTATGTGCTCTTCCTCCAAAGGCTAGAAACTGAGCAGTTCTTTGTTTAAGATCATCCACTTCACGTCTCCTTTTTTAAAAGAGAAATCTGAAGAGCTCTGTGCCGTAAAGGACACATTTTCTATTAAGCATAACTAATCAAATATATAGTATGTAACTGTGTATAAATGGCACTCACTTCAGTGCTTCTGCTTTACTCTTTTCCTGGTATGAAAATGCTTGAAGAACATCCAGTTCTTTAAAATGATCATTTTACCCTCTGTAATTTTGAAAGTATCCAGGCATTTTGTTTCTGGGAAAGTTTTGTACAACAGATTTTTCTATTGTTGTAACATGGCAATTTGCATTATAATCTATAAATTGAACTCATAATCCTAAAAAAATTGTATAGAAGTTACTCTTTGATAAAGGTCAGATGTCCACTGATTGATTTTCTGAAGTTTATTTCAATTTACTATCTTGGTGTTGTTTTTTGTGAGTTTTGTTGTTGCTTTATATGTTAAATCATATCCAAGAAAGCCTGTAACTCTTTGGTCACAGGATAAGAAATATTCATTTGTTTTCCATATGAACTTGTCCAACTGTATCATAGGAGTGAAACTGTTTAAATATTTATATTTTATAAAATTATATATGTTAGTTACATCCTATTTTATAGTCTACTTGTTTTAAAGTAATACAATTTGGTGACATTTTACCCTGATCTTTTCATTATAGCAATAAACAAAGTATTGTTAAATCTAAAAAAATTCTTAAACATATCACAACAAAGAGTTCTCCTACAAATTGAGCTATGATTATTAATTTGATGGCTCTTAAGGAATGAAATGGGATATAACTTAGTGAAAAGTTCCACAAGAAAGTTTTCCAGCTTTCAGAAGTGGCCTACGAAGTCACTGTGGTAGAGATGTAGCTGGTAATGTGGTTGATGTGGATGGATCAATGCAAAACTCCACAAAGACTGGTGACCTCTCCCACAAGTAAAAATAAAATCACAGTGACAGGTAATCTTTAAGAAAAAGCTTTGCTCTAGGAAGTCCTGAGTGTCTAAGCTCCCTCACTATGACTAAGAATCTTTGATGATAGAATTTGACCACAACATAGTCCCTCCCCTACTTACCCTATATCACGTATCAAACATTATCTGGAAGTAAATATGTAAAAGGAATGTGGCTGGCCGTTTCACAACAATATAGTAAAGAGATGCTCAGTCCCAAACAAGTCTTTTGTTTTCCCAAATTAATGACATCAAATACACAGACATTAATATACTTTAACTACCCTAGGTGCCAAACTTAAAACTCTTTTACTCTGTATCTATAAATAGAAGGCAAGTAATCATGCTTAATGATGATGACTATCCAACAGCAGACTTAGAAATAATTTTCATGTGATACTGCATTCCCTCAAAAGTCCGGAGCTTGTGGTTCCTAACCCCATAGAGTACAGGAATTATATTTCTATTTCTATATTCCTCAATTAAATTTAGCTTGATAGGAGCCATGATGACACTGCTTTTTCAATAAATGTGTTGATGATAAAATTTAAATTCTTTCCTGTCTTGAAGCAAACATCTTGCAACAATTACAGATTAGCAGACTGGTCTACATTGACACTCCTATTTTCAAACTAATGTTTGTTTGATAAATAATCACATTCTTTAAGCTTAGAAACTAAGAGCTTGGCCTGGTTTACTTCTTTACCCTTGATACTAAATGCTGACAATGCTATTTTTCCCTTTATATTTATTTTAACAGTCTGAGGCACAGTTCTTTGTAATAAATAAACCATCAGTTAAACTGAATACACAAGCTTATGGGGGTGGGGGGGAAGTGCAGAATCACAAAATTGTTGATGCAGTAGAGTACAAAGCCCAGACATAAATTACACTTTTAACTTAAAAATATTTCCATGTTTAGATTGGTAAATGCTATTACAAATGCTTACTTTGCAGATTTTGCTTTAGTTCAGTAAAAACTGTACTATTGGACACCAGGTTTTAATTGTGAAACATTTTTCTACATTTATTTGAGATGAGTTCACCCTGACCTTCTTTATTGAACTAGCTTGATACGTCTTATTACAATCTCATTGCATAGAACTCTGTTTGACACTCATGAACATTAATAGTACTCATCAAAGTACTTATAGAAGCTGAAAAAACAATGTAAAAAATAATTTTTTTCATTGACTCTGATGTCCTATGTGTGTTATGTCAATTAGTGAGTATGAAAATTTATGGTAAGTGTTATTCTGGTCCCTAATTTAATATGTAGGATAGTCTGTAAATTTATCCTAATGTTATTATGCCAAGCAACCTTAGCATAGAAATAGTTCCAAAATGCAAATCTTAGGAGATATTAGGAGTAAAGATTACTAGATGAACTCATCATAAGATAAGCAGTAAGAGTTATCATGAGATAAGTAATCCCAGAGAACCTCATAATGAATTGTAAATGCTATTCAAGGTAACAAGTATAAAAATGTTTCCTTGAAATCAGGAGAGAATACAGCAGAAACACTAACTGGATCCAGAGAAGTTCTTCAGAATCTAAACTTTCCTGGATAGTTTCCATCTTTTTGAATTAGGTAATTTGATTTTTTTTTTTCATTCAAGAAAAATAACATTTAGCTTTAAGCATGATTATTTTCTTATACATCTTTCTTGACATTAATCCAGTTTGTTTTTTAAACAAGGAAAAGTACCTCATTACTTTTAAAATGAATCTCGTTAAGTTAGTGATTAGTTTTCTTCACTGAATGAGTTTGTACTAACAGGTATAACAATGGATATATGGATTTAAACATCTGAGCAAAAAATAAAAATTTCTAAGAAGTCATCCAAAAAGCAACAAAAAACAACAGAAAAGGTAATTTCATATTTTGGGAAAATTGAGAAACATATAATAACCCAACCCTTCTCCCCCTATAGGTAGATTTGTGGCCCAAAGCAACACGGATCAAGTAGGGAAAGGTGTAGGAAGAAGATAGTATATCAAGGAGTGTGAACTAAGCATGGAGAATCTTAGAAAGGAAGAAAAAGTGAACTTCTTCAAGCTGAGGGCCACTCCAGGAGTAGCAAACTCGGAATTCTCTTTTTTAACAATGGGAACAGGACTTATACTGGCTGGTAGCAGAAGAGTACTGAATTTGGTTTAGGTCTGAGAAACAGAAGAAGTAAGGCTAACTAATGAATTAATTCATAAGTCATCTTTCCAGAAACCAGTTAACCAGTTTGTCATAGTGATTACAGAAGAAAAGGGAGCCGTGCTTTATAAAAAAAAAAAAAAAAAAGGATGAAATAAAAAGAAAAAATAGAAACAAAATCCCATGAAGCTGCCTACCTCATTCGTTGGGGATAAGAAAAACTGAACTTACATGGAAGAAACTTGGTATTATAATAATGATTATAATTAGCCTTGAACCCAGCCTTACACAACCCCTACCCTACCCCCTACCTGAACTATAACTGATCTATGAAAATATCCTCCCTTCAATGATGCATAATTTTTAAAATCCTGAATAACATATGTACAAAGATTTTTTTTTTAAGGAGTGAAAGAACAGGTGAAGCATGTACAGAAAATGACAAATTCCCAGCTATGAAGATGATAAAAATTGTGACCATATATTTTCACCACTGAGTTAAAAAGATAATTCCTTCAATGAATCAAGAACACTAGGCAAAAAGTCAACAGTTCAGGGAATAAATAACAAAACAATCAGGAAAGATTTAAAAATTGAGTTGGGGGACAGAAGGTTCAATAAAAAATGGAAGAAAATATAAAAACATCATAGAAATAAGGTGAATCTGAATGTAGCACAGGAAATAGATAAATGCTAAAATAACACGAAGAAACAAAGGATACAAAAATTGAAACAGAATAGGAAAGTGGAAATAGTTTAAATGAGTACAAATGTTTAAAAAGAGAAAAGGTAAATTAAAATGACAGATATAGAAAATAATCAAAGAAAATTCATAAGCTTGGTTGAGCTCTCTAAAGAAGACAATCACAGTAACAAAATAGAAGAAAATTATAAAATGAAATGTTCAGGTAAGAAGAAGAGACTATTTAAAAATAGAAGATTAATAATATTACATATAGTTCTATAGGATTATAGTGATAAAGTTTAGCATTAGAAAAAAATTATATCCATAAATAGAAAAACAAAAACCTAAATAAAATATACTATAACACATAAAATGACATGCTGGAACTAAGATCACATATAAATTTCACATAATAAATAAAAGACTTCTACATTTCTTTTCCCAAAATAAAACCCAACTATAGGCTCTATAAGAAATACACCTTATACAATATACTTTAGAAAAGTGAAACCAAGATGTCAAAGTATATGAAAAAATCACACAAAAAGAAATCCAGGATTGAAATCTTTTACCAGGCAAACATTAAGTCAGGCCACGAAACATTAGACAAATTTATGGAGGGTATTTTTTTGTTGTTATAAGTTGTAGTTCACAATGAATACCTATGCCCATAATACCACAACATCCACAGGCATAAAGCAAACTAGAGAGAACATATAGGAAGAAAAGGACAAATGCATTAGTCCTATCTCTCCATCCCTGAAAATTAAAGGGATAAAAATAAGGACCAAGAAGATCTAAATAACATAAACATCCAATAGTGTATACCAAGCTCTGTATCTTGAAAAAGAGAACAGAACATAACCTGCTTTCAAGTATCCACTGATTATTTACCAAAAGCGGCAATATTTTCAGCCCTGAAGAAAAATGTAATAACTCCCCAAAGTAGGAAAAGATAGTATGCATATTCTCATCACTCTGCAAGTAATAATAATAACAACAACAAAAAACAAATAAAAACATCTGAAAACAAAAAACTGAAATATCTCTTCTTGGGTCATAGAGAAAATCTCACATACGATTGAAAATATCCAGAAAAATAAAAATAAGGAAACCCTAAATATTTTCTTAGACACAATCCACAAATTACCTCCTAAGAATATAATATTCTTTCCCTTATTTTACATTTGGTAACATTTGCACTACAAAAGCCACATAGCCACACAGCTAGGAAGGGGATGAACTGAATTTAAGCTCTGTTGATCGATTCCAAATTTGTATGTTTGTTTGTTTGTTTGTTTTACATTAGTCATCAGTGACTTTCAAAGCATCAGTCTTTCTTCCATCATCTGTAAACTGAGAAAGTTAAACTGGAAAATAATAGCTAATGTTATATACTGCTTACATACAATGTTACAGGTATCTTCCTTGTATCAATGTTTAACCCTCACATCAATTCCATGAGGATGAATATTATTATTAAGCCTAATTTAAAGGAAAATAAATTGAAGCACAGAGAGTTACATATCTTCTCCAACTTACAGAGCTACCAATATTCAAATGAGAATCTGAACCCAGAGGATCTGGTTGACACTGGAGTTACCCACACTTTAGAGGTAATCTGCCTCTAAGGGACCTTCTGGTTCTCGAGTTCCATTAAGACACATACCTTAGTATTCGTGACATGAATGTCTTAAATAATTTATCAAAGAACACTGTATGTATCTCAGTGAATTACATGTGGATAATAAGATTTTCTCCAGGGTAAATGAAGAGTAAAATGCCAGGGTCCAATCATACAGAACAACAACTCCAACTGTTAGCAAAACAAAGGAACTGTTTCAGTACTGTAGGCAGCACATGTCCCAAATAAGCTTTTGAATATAACACAGATGGTGGAAGTTTGATCCAGTGCTGTTACATAAACACATTAGTTTATAAATGAAATTGTCCAACATCAGTAACAAATAGCCATACATCTGCTTTTTAGAACAGAATACTGCACTATTTTTAGAACAGAACACTGGAATTCTTTTCCCTGATTACAAGGAATTTAGAAATGAATCACACAGATGCTCTGCTATTCACAGTTAAACAATTGTTTTCCTCCTCCTTCCTTACTATTTTACTAATATTACTTTATTATGTTGAACCTAAAAATTGAACTAGAAAAGTTAAATGTAAACCAATATATTAAAGACAGTAATCATCCAAATTGCTACTACTCGGGAAATAATTCTACCATATGTACTCTGTTCCACTGACCGTGAAATTGCTGCTCTCATCAAATGGCATGCTTGACCCTGAGCGCAGTAACCACCATTTTCTACTTTTAGAGCTTCAATAATTTCATTGCATCCCTTTCATTCTTGGAATACAAATCTATCTAATAATAAGATGTTCTGTTTTATTCTCCCATCTCACCTATCACTGCTATACTCTCAATATGACTTCTCAAAAAGTTTAGGTTATTTACTATGTGGCTATCAATCTGGTAAGGGCTTGTATCAAGCACCAGTATCAGAGAGTTAAGTATTAATATTTCAGGTGGGTATTGCTCTGGTTTGGATGGGGAATGAGAAAAACAGAAAGAGGAAAGAAACATATCTCTGCAGAAGGAACTCACATAATACTTCATGTATCTTAAGAGGAGTTTTATAGAAATTTCTAAGGGATTCAAATGAATGAGATATTTTGTTTGGGAGATGCAGAACAGGTAGAATTTGTCATCTTACTCGCACATAAAGAATGTTTCTTATAATGATTAACATGGGGCTAAGTTCTTAGGGTAGAACAGTCCTAGCCATGTTAGAATCTTAAGAGGGAAAAGAAATATTACATCATTTATTAATTAAAACTACCTAAGTAGTCTAAATGAGAATTTAAAAGTATGTGAAAGTCTGTATATAATACTTTAACCCACATAAAAATAACCTATAGAGTTAACAATCACACTTCTTAAGTAACAGTCACATGTTTAATGTCAGAAAAATCAGATTACATAGCAAAATAAAAAAAGACTAAGGAATTCTGTGAACATAAGTTTGAATGTTGCCTCACCACTCAAATATGGGACAATGTAGCACTAGTGATGAGACCTGACAATGATAAATATCAGCATTTAAAAAAAAAGAAAAAAAAAAGGTAGGACATACATGGTCTTTAAAATCCCCTTCTGCTCTACGATGATGAGTGATGATATCTACTCAAAATTCCAGAGAATATATCAGTGTAAAATAAAGTTGACTCCTATTTTGAATGCCGTTTTTTTTCCATGATAATATGACATTTCACAAATGTTAAAAGTCCAACTGCTTGCTAGAACATTAACCCTAAGCTTGCCTCTGCATTCCTATGAATGACCTTAACTCAATAATTATTTGAAAGACCTTCAAGATGGTGGAACAGTAAGACGTGGAGATCACCTTCCTCCCCACAGATACACCAGAAATACATCTACCCGTGGAACACCTCCCACAGAACACCTACCGAATGCTGGCAGAAGACCTCAGACTTCCCAAAAGGCAAGAAACTCCCCATGTACCTGGGTAGGGCAAAAGAAAAAAAAAACAGAGACAAAAGAAGAGGGACGGGACCTGCACCTCTGGGAGGGAGCTGTGAAGGAGGAAAGGTTTCCACACGCTAGGAAGCTCCTTCACTGCTGAAGACGGGGGGTGGGCGGAGTGGAAGATTCGGAGCCACGGAGGAGAGCACAGCAACAGGGGTGCGGAGGGCAAAGCAGAGAGATTCCTGCACAGAGGATGGGTGCCGGCCGGCACTCACCATCCTGAGAAGTTTGTCTGCTCACCCGCCGGGGCGGGCGGGGCTGGGAGCTGAGGCTTGGGCTTCGGTCGGAGCGCAGGGAGAGGACTGGGGTTGGCAGCGTGAACACAGCCTGAAGGGGTTACACGGCTAGCTGGAAGGGAATCCGGGAAAAAGCCTGGACCTGCCTAAGAGGCAAGAGACTACTGTTTCGAGGTGCACGAGGAGACGGAATACAGAGCACTGCCTAAAAGAGCTCTAGAGATGGGTGTAAGCCACGGTTATCAGCATGGACACCAGAGACCCAGCATGAGACGCTAAAGCTGCTGCTGCTGCCACCAAGAAGCCTGTGTGCGAGCACAGGTCACTATCCACACCTCCCCTCCCGGGACCCTGTGCAGCACGCCACTGCCAGGGTCCCAGGATCCAGGGACAACTTCCCCAGGAGAACGCACGGTGCACCTCAGGCTGGTGTAGCATCATGCCAGTCTCTGCCGCCGCAGGCTCGCCCCACATCCATACCCCTCCCTCCCCCTGGCCTGAGTGAGCCAGAGCCCCCGAATCACCTGCTCCTTTAACCCCGTCCTGTCTGAGCGAAGAACAGACGCCTTAAGGCGACCTACACACAGAGGAGGGGCCAAATCCAAAGCTGAACCCCGGGAACTGTGCGAACAAAGAAGAGAAAGGGAAATTTCTCCCAGCAGCCTCATGAGCAGTGGATTAAAGCTCCACAATCAACTTGATGTACCCTGCATCTGTAGAATACCTGAAAAGACATCGAATCATTCCAAAACTGAGGCTGTGGACTTTGAGACCAACTGTAGACTTGGGGTTTGCTTTCTGTATCTAATTTCTTTCTGATTTTATGTTTATCTTAGCTTAGTATTTAGAGCTTATTATCATTGGTAAATTTGTTTGTTTTGGTTGTTCTCTTATTTTTTTTTCTTTGTATATATATATATACATATATAAATAAATTTTTTCTTTTTCTCTTTTTGTGAGTCTGTATTTGTATGCTTCTTTGTGTGATTTTGTATATATAGGTTTGCTTTTAACATTTTTCCTAGGGTTCTGTCTGTGCGTTTTTTGTTTTCTTTTTAGTATAGATTTTAGCACTTCCTCTCACTGGTGGATTTCTTTATTGGTTTGGTTGTGTTCTTTTTTTTTCTTACTTTTTATTTTAATAATGTTTTTATTTTAATGAATTATTTTATTTTTTTTCTTGCTTGCTTTTTTTCTCCCTTTTCTTCTGAGCCGTGTGGCTGATAGGGTCTGGTTGCACAGGCCGGGTGCTAGGCCTGTGCCTCTGAGGTGGGACAGCTGAGTTCAGGACACTGGTCCACAGAGACTTCCCGGCCCCAGGTAGTATCAATCAGCGAGAGCTCTCCCAGATATCTCCATTCCAACACTAACACACAGCTCCACTCAAAGACAAGCAAGCCCCACTGCAGGACACACTATGCCACACAACTAGCAAGACAGGAACACAACCACACCCATTACCAGAGAGGCTGCCTAAAATCATACTAAGTTCACAGACACCCCAAAACACATCACCAGACATGGTATTACCTACCAGAAAGACAAGATAAAGCCTCATTCACTAGAACACAGGCACCAGTCCCCTCCACCATGAAGCCTACACAACTGACTGAACCAACCTTACCCCCTGGGGGCAGACACCAAAAACAGCGGGAACTATGAACCTGCAGCTGGTAAAAAGGAAACGCCAAACACAGTAAGTTAAGCAAAATGAGAGACAGAGAAATACAGAGCAGATGAAGGAGCAACGTAAAAACCACCAGACCAAACAAATGAAGAGGAAATAGGTAGTCTACCTGAAAAAGAATTCAGAGTAATAACAGTAAAGATGATTCAAAATCTTGGAAGTACAATGGAGAAACACAAGAAATGTTTAACAAGGACCTACAAGAACTAAAGAGCAAACAAACAATGAAGAACAACACAATAAATAAAATTAAAAGTTCTCTAGAAGGAATCAATAGCAGAATAACTGAGGGAGAAGAATGGTTAAGTGACCTGAAAGATAAAATACTGGAAATAACTACTGCAGAGCAGAATAAAGAAAAAAGAATGAAAAGAATTGAGGACAGTCTCAGAGACCTCTCGGACAATATTAAACACATCAACATTCGAATTATAGGGGTCCCAGAAGAAGAAGAGAAAAAGGAACAGACTGAGAAAATATTTGAAGATATTACAGTTGAAAACTTCCTTAATATGGGAAAGGAAATAGTCAATCAAGTCCAGGAATCACAGAGAATCCCATACAGGATAAATCAAAGGAGAATACGCCAGACACATATTAATCAAACTATCAAAAATTAAATACAAAGAAAAAATATTAAAAGCAGCAAGGGAAAAGCAACAAATAACATACGAGGGAATCCCCATAAGGTTAACAGCTGATCTTGCAGCAGAAACTCTTCAAGCCAGAAGGGTGTGGCAGGACATATTTAAAGTGAGGAAAGGGAAACACCTACAACCAAGGTCACTCTACCCAGCAAGAATTTCATTCAGATTCAACAGAGAATTAAAAACTTTACAGACAAGCAATAACTAAGAGAATTTAGCACCACCAAACCAGCTTTACAACAAATGCTAAAGGAACTTCTTTAGGTAGGAAACACAAGAAAAGGAAAAAATCTACAATAACAAACCCAAAAGAATTAAGAAAACGGTAATAGGAACATACATATCAATAATTACCTAAAATGTAAATGGATTAAATGCTCCAACCAAAAGACACAGACCAGCTGAATGGATACAAAAACAAGACCTGTATATATGCTGTCAACAAGGGTCCCACTTCAGACCTAGGGACACATACAGATGGGAAGTGAGGGGATGGAAAAAGATGTTCCAGGCAAATGGAAATCAAAAGAAAGCTAGAGTACCAATTCTCATATCAGACAAAATAGACTTTAAAATAAAGACTATTACAAGAGACAAAGAAGGAGACACTACATGATGATCAAGGGGTCGATCCAAGAATAAGATATAACAATTGTATATGTTTATGCACCAAACATAGGAGCACCCCGATACTTAAGGTAAATGCTAATAGCCATAAAAAGGGATATTGACAGTAACACAATCATAGTAGGGGACTTTAACACACCACTTTCACCAATGGACAGATCATACAAAATGAAAATAAATGAAGAAACAAAAGGTTTAAATGATACATTAAACAAGACAGATTTAATTGATATTTATAGGACATTCCATCCAAAAACAACAGAATACACTTTCTTCTCAAGTCCTCAAGGAACATATTCCAGGATACATCATATCTTGGGTCACAAATCAAGTTTGGGAAAATTTAAGAAAATTGAAATTGTATCATGTAACCTTTCTGCCCACAATGTTATGAGACTAGATATCAATAAGAGGAAAAAAACTGTAAAAAATACAAACACATGGAGGCTAAACAATACACTACTAAATAACCAAGAGATCACTGAAAAAATCGAAGAGAATATCAAAAAATACCAAGAAACAAATGACAATGAAAACACGACAGCCCAAAACCTATGGGATGCAGAAAAAGCAGTTCTAAGACGGAAGTTTACCAATACAATCCTACATCAAGAAAGGAGAAACACATCCAATAAACAACCTAACCTTACACCTAAAGCAGTTAGGGAAAGAAGAACAAAAATAACCCAAAGTTAGCCGAAGGAAACAAATCATAAAGATCAGATCAGAAATAAATTAAAAAGAAATGATGGAAACGATAGCAAATATCAATAAAACTAAGAGCTGGTTCTTTGAGAAGATAAACAAAATTGATAAACCATTAGCCAGACTCATCAAGAAAGAAAGGGAGAAGACTCATATCAATAGACTTAGAAATGAAAAAGGAGAACTAACAACTCACACTACAGAAATCAAAGGATCATGAGAGATTACTACAAGCAACTCTATGCCAATAAAATGGACAACCTGGAGGAAATGGACAAATTCTTAGAAAAGCACAAACTTCCGAGACTGAACCAGGAAGAAATAGAAAATATAAACAGACCAATCACAAGCACTGAAATAGAAACTGTGATTAAAAATCTTCCAAAAAACAAAAGCCCAGGACAAGATGGCTTCACAGGTGAATTCTATCAAACATTTAGATACGAGCCAACACCTATCCTTCTCAAACTCTTCCAAAATATAGCAGAGGGAGGAACACTCCCAAACTCATTCTACGAGGCCACCATCACCCTGATACCAAAACCAGATAAAGATGTCACAAAAAAAGAAAACTACAGGCCAATATCACTGATGAACACAGATGCAAAAATCCTCAACAATACACTAGCAAACAGAATCCACCAGCACATTAAAAGGATCATACACCACAATCAAGTGGGGTTTAACCCAGGAATGCAAGGATTCTTCAATATACGCAAATCAATCAATGTGATACATCATATTAATAAATTGAAGGATAAAAACCATATGATCACCTCAACAGATGCAAAAAATCTTTGGACAAAATTCAACACCGATTTATGATAAAATCCCTCCAGAAAGTAGGCAAAGAGGGAACCTACCTCAACATAATAAAGGCCATATATGACAAACCTACAGCCAACAACGCTCTCATGGTGAAACACTGAAACCATTTCCACTAAGATCAGAAACAAGACAAGGTTGCCCACTCTCACCACTATTATTCAACAGAGATCTGGAAGTTTTACCCACAGCAATCAGAGAAGAAAAAGAAATAAAAGGGATCCAAATAAGAAAAGAAGAAATCAAACTGTCTCTGTTTGCAGATGACATACTACACATAAAGAATCCTAAAGATGCTACCAGAAAACTACTAGAGCTAATCAATGAATTTGATAAAGTAGGAGGATACAAAATTAATGCACAGAAATCTCTTGCATTCCTATACACTAGTGATGAAAAATCTGAAAGAAAAATTAAGGAAACACTCCCATTTACCACTGCAACAAAAAGAATAAAATACTTAGGAATAAGTTCACCTAAGGAGACAAAAGACCTGTATTCAGAAAACTATAAGACACTGGTGAAAGAAATTAAAGATGATACAAACAGATGGACAGATATACCATGCTCTTGGATTGGAAGAATCAACACTGTGAAAATGACTATACTACCTTAAGCCATCTAAACATTCAATGCAATCCCTATCAAACTACCACTGGCATTGGTCACAGAACTAGAACAAAAATTTTCACCATTTGTATGGAAACGCAAAAGACCCAAAATAGCCAACGCAATCTTGAGAAAGAAAAACAGACCTGGAGGAATCAGGCTCCCTCCCAAGACAGTATGGTACTGGCACAAAAACAGAAATATACATCAATGAAACAGGGTAGAATGCCCAGAGATAAACCCATTCACATATGGTCACCTTATTTTGATAAAGGAAGCAAGAATATACAATGGAGAAAACAGCCTCTTCAATAAGTGGTGCTGGGAAAACTGGACAGCTACATGTAAAGGAATGATATTAGGACACTCCCTAACACCATACACAAAAATAAACTCAAAATGGATTAAAGACCTAAATGTAAGGCCAGACACTATACAACTCTTAGAGGAAAACATAGGCAGAACACTCTATGACATAAATCACAGCAAGATCCTTTTTGACCCACCTCCTAGAGAAATGGAAATAAAAAAAATAAACAAATGGCACCTAATGAAACTCAAAAGCTTTTGCACAGCAAAGGAAACTATAAACAAGACAAAAAGACAACCCTCAGAATGGGAGAAAATATTTGCAAATGAAGCAACTGACAAAGGATTAATCTCCAAAATTTATAAGTAGCTCATGCAGCTCAATATAAAAAGAACAAACAACCCAATCCAAAAATGGGCAGAAGACCTAAATAGACATTTCTCCAAAGAAGATATACAGATTGCCAAGAAACACATGAAAGAATACTCAACATCATTAATCCTCAGAGAAATGCAAATCAAAACTATAATGAGGTATCACCTCACACCAGTCAGAATGGCCATCATCAAAATGTCTACAAACAATACAGGCTGGAGAGGGTGTGGAGAAAAGGGAACCCTCTTGTACTGTGGGTGGGAATGGAAACTGATACAGCCACTATGGAGAACAGTTTGGAGGTTCCATAAAAAACGAAAAATAGAACTACCATACGAGCCAGCAATCCCACTACTGGGCATATACCCTGAGAAAACCATAATTCAAAAAGAGTCATGTACCACAATGGTCATTGCAGCTCTATTTACAATACCCAGGATATGGAAGAAGCTAAAAGTCCATCAACAGATGAATGGATACAGAAGATACGGCACACATATACAATGGAATATTACTCGCCAGAAAAACAAATGAAACTGAGTTATTTGGAGTGAGATGGTTGGACCTAGAGTCTGTACATACAGAGTGAAGTAAGTCAGAGAGAGAAAAACAAATATCGTATGCTAACATATATATATGGAATCTAAAAAAAAAACCAAAGTGGTCATGAAGAACCAACGGGCAGGATGGGAATAAAGATGCAGACATACCAGAGAATGGACTCCAGGACACAGGGAGAGGGAAGGGTAAGCTTGGATGAAGTGAGAGAGTGGCATGGACATATATACACTACCAAATGTAAAACCAATAGCTAGTGGGAAGCAGCCACATAGCACAGGGAGATCAGCTCGGTACTTTGTGACCACCTAGAGGGGTGGGATAGGGAGGGTGAGAGGGAGGGAGACACAAGAGGGAAGAGATATGGGGATATATGTGTATGTAGAGCTGATTCACTTTGTTACAAAGCAGAAACTAACACACCATTGTAAAGCAATTATACTCCAATAAAGACAATTAAAAAAAAAAAGAAAACTATAAGACAATGAAGAAAGCAATTAAAGATGATACAATGAGATGGGTAGATATACCATGTTCTTGGATTAGAGGAATCAACATTGTGAAAATGACTATACTACCCAATGCAATCTACAGATTCAATGCAATCCCATCAAACTACCAATGGCATTTTTCACAGAACCAGAACAAAAAATTTCACAATTTGTATGGAAACACAAAAGACCCTGAACAGCCAAAGCAATCTTGAGAAAGAAAAATAGAGCTGGAGGAATCGGGCTCCCTGACTTCAGACTATACTACAAAGCTACAGTGATCAAGACAGTATGATACTGGCACAAAAACAGAAATATAGATCAATGGAACAGGATAGGAAGCCCAGAGATAAACCCATGCACATATGGTTACCTTATCTTTGATAAAGGAGACAAGAATATACAATGGAGAAAAGACAGGCTCTTCAATAAGTGGTCCTGGGAAAACTGGACAGCTACATGTAAAAGAATGAAATTAGAACACACCTTAAGACCATACACAAAAATAAACTAGAAATGGATTAAATACCTAAATGTAAGGCCAGACACTGTAGAACTCATAGAGCAAAACATAGGCAGAACACTCTTTGACATAAATCACAGCAAGATCCTTTTTGACCTACCTCCTAGAGAAAGGGAAATAAAAACAAAAATTAAAAAATGGGACCTAATGAAACTTCAAAACTTTTCACAGCAAAGGAAACCATAAACAAGACAAAAAGACAACCCTCAGACTGGGAGAAAATATTTGCAAACGAAGCAACTGACAAAGGATTCATCTCCAAAATATACATGCAGCTCAATATCAATAAAACAAACAACCCAATCCAAAAATGGGCAGAAGACCTAAATAGACATTTCTCCAAAGAAGATATACAGATTGCCAACAAACACATGAAAGGATGCTCAACATTACTAACCATTAGAGAAATGCAAATCAAAAGTACAATGAGGTATCACCTCACACTCATCAGAATGGCCATCATTAAAATGTCTACAAACAGTAAATGCTGGAGAGGGTGGGCAGAAAAGGGAACCCTCTTGCAGTGTTGCTAGGAATGTAACTTGATACAGCCATTATGGAGAACAGTATGGAGGTTCCTTAAAAAACTAAAAGTAGAACTACCATACAACCCAGCAGTCCCACTATTGGGCATATACCCAGAGAAAACCATAATTCAAAAAGAGTCATGTACCACAATATTCAATGCAGAACTATTTACAATAGCCAGCACATGGAAGCAACCTAAGTGTCCATCAACAGATGAATGGATAAAGAAGATGTGGCACATATACACAATAGAATATCAGTCATCCATAAAGAGAAACGAAATTGAGTTATTTGTAGTGAGGTGGATGGACCTAGAGTCTGTCATAAACAAGTACCGTATGCTAACACATATATATGGAATCTAAAAAAAAAAAAAAAAAAAAAAAAAATCATTCTAAAGAACCTAGGGGCAGGACAGGAATAAAGACACAGAAATAGAGAATGGAATTGAGGACATGGGGGTGGGTGAAGGGTAAGCTGTGACGAAGTGAGAGAGTGGCATGGACATATATCCACTACCAAATGTAAAACAGATAGCTAGTGGGAAGCAGCCACCATAGCACAGGGAGATCAGCTCTGTGGTTTGTGACCATCTAGAGGGGTGGGATAGGGAGTGTGGAGGGAGACACAAGAGGAAGGGGATATGGGGATATATGTATACGTACAGCTGATTCACTTTGCTATACAGCAGAAACTAACACACCTTTGTAAAGTAATTGTACTAAAATAAATGTGTTAAATAATTATTTGAAGATTTAATATTCTATTGGGTCACTAACAAATTATAGCTGTTAACCTATTATTCTAACAAGAGAATCTTAAATTTTAGTAATTTGGTTGAGTTTGGGAATAATTTTGTAATATGTGTAATCTTACTGGCATTCTGGTCATAAAAATCAAGAAATTTTTGTTTATTATTGTTAATAATATTGTTAATTATTGTTTAATTATTTGTTAAGTAAGTGAACTATAGTCAAAAAATTTTTATAAAAGTTATTCACAGTCCAAAATAATGTTTAATCTATTGTTCCTATTTTAATTGAAGTGTTGAACAAGCCATTATAATAGTGCAATATCTCGTTCATTTGACCCATCCAAAATTGATCTGGTGCATGAACCAACAGTGAATTCACTTATTAGTTTAGAACAGCAATGTTATAAATGCTATTTATTCATGAATGGAAACAGTTCTCCTACTTTACATAAGCAATTTAACACAGTTCATTTTGTTCAGGTGTACATGGTGAGAAACAACTTATATACATTATTTTTCTCTCTATCCACTACATCCACATATTGCATTCATTTCCCAAGGGCAGATGTTTTAAAAAAGCATCTGAAGGAGATTCTCCTTCATTTTCCCAGTAGACATGATGTTCCATGCAAAAAGGTTTGCTCATGTAAACAGTTTTTGCCCTATATTTTGAAAAGATCAAAGAAACCTGGCATTCTTTACATGGCACAGAAACTGGCACAGATTTTTCAGATAAATGGTGCCCATTTTTATAATACTGTTCTTATTGATTAGTAGTACTAGAAATATGTATGGTAATACAAGTAATAGTATTTGTACTTGACATGTCTTTAAATATATTATAAATTCTTCTTGCTAAAATTAGAAAAGAGTTACATTTTTTCAGAAACACATATAGTTTTATGTGGGAAGATTTAAGAGAAACAGGCAAATAAACTTACTAGAGATGAATACGTGGAATGTTTTCTTCTTTAGTACAGTCTTGCTGTACATCACATAACTGTCTGGGTCAAGTGTGATTCAGTAATGAGAGAGGCTGTACCACAATCCTTGGAGGTTTCAAGTTTTACCATGCTTCCTCATCTCAAAATCTTTGAGGAGAAAGGGACAGACAATCTCATTTCTATTACATTTTAGTCCCTCTTTCTGATTTGAGGGGAGTGCATGATACTTCCACATTAAATATCCGAAGAGGCTCTTTCAAGAGACAGGATTCTCCCCCAATACTAGCAAACAAACCAGGATTTTGATACATATCTTTTTAAAACCCCAAGTTGAGGATAACTCTCTAGCCTTTTCCATCATTTACATAGGGTTGCATAACAGATTAACA
The DNA here is from genome assembly GCF_937001465.1 of Orcinus orca. Taxonomy (NCBI): domain Eukaryota; kingdom Metazoa; phylum Chordata; class Mammalia; order Artiodactyla; family Delphinidae; genus Orcinus; species Orcinus orca. The sequence goes on from NC_064563.1 coordinate 119,661,081, forward strand.
GTTGGAAACCATTGCAACAAACAACTGATAAAGTTTGCTGCAGGATTCTCCAAGTAGTATTCCATTTTACCTGCAGTTTTAGACTGATTCTCTCTCTCCTCCCTCTACTCCCCCACCATAGTAGAATGTAAAGAATGATGTCATCCACTTTTCTACTTCTCTATTTTTATGAAAATCAAAAATTTTGCTCTTTCTTCCTGCCCTTCTTCCAGGTCTCAGGGAAACTTTCCTTGGCCAATAAGACTATGTCACATCTATCTTTTAGAATGAAATTTATGTATCAAATGTATGTACGAAATTTATAAAATGCTTACCATAGTTTTCATTTAAAATGTGTTAGAGTCCTTTCTCTTTGACATCTGTCTTTTCCACTAGAATATAAGCTTCAAGAGAGCAGGGAACATAGAATTTGCTTACTATTGAATTGCAAAACCTAGTATATCTGTATTTGTTAAATGCTGACTATTATGACACTAGTAGAAGAGGGAAAGAAAATGTCTTAACCACAGAACACAAAATTGTTCATATGAAGTAGGAACAGACATACTATTGAAACAAATGCTTGGCTGTTTGCCTAGTTTACATAAGTATAAAATAGTCATCATTCCTGACTAATTTTCAATGGCACCCATGAAGGTATTCTTGTTGAACTTGGTGTCCCATAATTTCTGTTTGGAAACAAAAAGCATAAGCAATTAATAATCACTGTATAAGTGTTATCCTAGTTGAATTGGATAGATTTTATATATTCCCAAATGAGTTAAGGTCAGACTTGAAAAAGGCCAATTCTTTTAGGCAGCTTCTTCAACTTCAATGTTTTTAAAATAGCCATAGTAATGGACTAAAAATTGTATGGCATTACTCTCAGAACAAATAAAACTATGAATAAGCAGATGCTTCCCAGATGGATTTCACTCTACATGAAATGTGCTGTGACATTAGATCTTACCTTTGGAGCTTCTCCATGCATTTGAGAACTCATCTCAATGTCAAACACCTATCTATGTTTCTACTCTACACCATATTTTTTTAAAAAGTTTTGGCATGCCACCAATTATTCTTAAAAATTGCAAATAAGTAGTTTCTGAAAGCAGCATTTTAACGTACTTCATTAGCCCATGATATTGCATAATCCATTTCTATTTTCAATTTTTCTATTACTGGTATAAGCCTCAGGCTCATAGAAGAAATCTACCAGCTAGGATGATTACTTGAGGGCAAAACTTTAATATCTGCAACAGAAGCTTCTGCTTTTAAATTTTTCACTAAACTCACATGTTACTCAAGTCAAAAAAATAAAAGCAGCCAAATTAAGGGTGAGAATATTGGCTGTGCTCACGTGTACATGCACACACACACACACAAGGATCTTAATAGAAACTTCTATCTGGTAACAATATGACATCTGCTAAGGTATTTTAGAGTTCATGGATGGTGCTCAGATGTCTGTGGTATTGGAGAAGTTCAAGGTCAAATCAATGTTAGCATATTACCAGAGTGCTCAAATCTGGTAACAGAAGGATTAAGATCTGAGAAACTGAAACGTTTATAAAAATAGTGATGTTCAAAATCTTCTGCATGACATGACTGAAAGTCATGAAAATAGAATGGACTTAGGAACTGAAAAGATTTAGGTTTACCCCCTGGCTCTAATCCTCTTAAGTCTACATCAGGAAAATGTGGACATTAATATCTCTGAAGCAGTTTGCTAATATTCAGTGGAATATATGTAGAAAGGGTATAGCAGAGTGACTGGATCAGAGTCATACATGTTAACTCATTCTGTCCCTCTGACTATTTGAGGAATCCATTATGAGCACCTACAAGGAGAGGGAACTAGAAGGAATACTTACTTGAAGATCAGAAACAACAGCAAACACACACATAGTTCTTACATTACACCTGGAACTCTTTTTCTACACAGTTAATGTAAAATCCACTCATTTAATCCTAGCAATATTCTTTTGAGGTATTATATGAGGGTACAGGCACAGAGACATTAAGTGACTTACCCAAATTCTCATAGTAAGTGAAGGGCAGAGCTAGGATTTGAACAAAAGCTGCCAGCTCCAGAGCTATTCTACTTCTCTAAACTCTAGACCTGATATTGACACTGCTTATTAGTGAGTCTTGCTTGAAACCAGTTGACGGTGTTCTCATTTTAGTGGGATATCCCTACAGAAATGTGGATGGACCTACAGACTGTCATACAGAGTGAAGTAAGTCAGTAAGTCAGAAAGAGAGAAACAAATATCGTATATTAAAGCATATATGTGGACTCTAGAATAATGGTACAGATGAACCTATTTGCAAAGCAGAAATAGAGACACAGACATAGAGAACAGATGCATGGACCAAGGGGGTAAAGGGAGGGGGCATGAACTGGGAGATTGGGATTGACATATATACACTACTATGTATAAAATAGATAACTAATGAGAACCTACTGTATAGCTCAGGAAACTCTACTGAATGCTCTGTGGTGACCTAAGTGGGAAGAAAATCTAAAAAAGAGGGGATATATGTATACGTATAGCTGATTCAGTTTGCTGTACAGGTGAAACTAACACAACATTGTAAAGTAACTATACCCCAATTTTAAAAAAAAGTCTACAGTAAACTTTATATATGAATTTCCAACAAATTTGGAGGCGTTTGGGATCGCAAACTTTGAAATCTATGTGGCATAGCATACTTGAAATCCAGTGCTGTGGTCCCTGAGGGCACCTCAAAGAGAGTGGCTGCCATCATCTATAGCTGCTGAAACTGAGGTGCAAGATGTCTATGTGGCTGAATTAATAGACACAAGAGCAGAAGCACTGAATTGCATGAGAGCTGCTTCTGAGAACTAACGCCAGGAAGAGCCATTAGGGGAATAATCAAGATTTGTTATTAATTTAAAATTTTCTAGAGCAGTGTTAGATACACTAATATTAATGATACTAAGAATTATACTCACTTTGCTAAATACTTTACATATGTGATTGCATTTGCATCTCATAATAATCATATGGAGGGATCTATTTTTACACCAGTTTTACACATCAAACAGCTGGGGATGAAAACATGGATTTTCTAACTAATACAGTGAGTAAACAGTGGAGCCTGGATTTGAATCCAAATCTTTATCTGCAAAATCAGTTTGAGAATCCTCCCATAGTGATGAGGGTGAAAACATTTCAGATAATTAAAATGTAAGAAATAAAAAAAGACAGAATTAAACACTGTATTACACAAAGTGGATGTGAAATGTTCTCATCTGCTGTTATCACACTCTTATTTTGTCCTTCTGATTACTGCCTATAATGGTGCGAGAAAGGGATTTACTAGAAATATAAATGGTAATCTCAGGGACTTGGAGTAAAACAGACTATAAGTGTCCCACAAATGGCATTTCTAAGGAAGTAACTTAATTCAAACTTAGTGTTGTTATTCTTTACAATCTATAGTGATTTATTAAAAGTTGAGGTTTCTAACCATAGCATTTTCATTAAGTATCAAGTTTATTGCTATTTCAGGGAAATTTTTTCCTTCAAAATGGGATTCTTAAAATTTTTGAATTGTAAATCAACTTTTGAGGACTACTGGCTAACAAACATAGCATGTGGAGATTACATTTAAGGCTTCCAATATTAGTATTTGTAGTAACTCATCATTATACAGCAGACAACTCCAATAACCACCTTCTAACATGACAACTGTTCATAACACATGGGCAGAGAATGTTCCCACAAGTGGGTTAAGTGCAGAGAGGTCATCCAGAAGATTTGCTCACCAGGTCAGGAACAGCAGTCCCCGAAGCTTTACAATGACACTTTGCTGGAGGCATGAGGCATGCACGTACAAGTTCCATACAACCATGTGCCACGCTGAGTGAGTCATTTAACAACCATCTGTTTAAAATCCAGGAACTAACATAAATCATAACCTCACTAAACTGAAAGTCATCTTGATTAGTCACATGACAGCAAAGCTCACCTAGGAGTAGTATCACACTCCAAGTGCCCAAGAAATTTGCCTTTCGATATTTAAATATCTGTGATAGCACTTACAAATGATCATGGTATGGTTTTATAAAAATTGATATTGCTTGTGCAGTTATTTTTCCATGATTACACTAACCATGTCTCTTAATCTTATCAGAAGCTAAAATGTGAATTTTTAGTGTAATAAAGTTAAAATAACATGGGCTCTGGAGTCCAACTCATCTGGCTTTTAACTCTAACTTGATCTCTTACCAGCTGGATGACCTCAGCCATATCACTTAAAAACTTTAGTGATCAATTTCCTCAACCTTAAAAATAGTATTTTATCTTAAGAGCTGCTATGAAGTGCATAAAATAACACATTTAAAGAATTTAATAAACGTTCTGACATATTCTAAGCAGCCATTAAATATTAATTAATGTTGATGTGGTTGCTATTATGAATATTATACCTTCACAGAAAGGTTGTAAATAATAATCACAAAAATGTAACACCAGTTGTTCTTGGATAGAATCTATTCATTCTACTAGTAATACCCAGGGTATTAATTTCATGAAAAGCCATCAAACACTTAAAGTTTAGATGTTTACAAAGTACTAGGGCTCCAAGGTAATTTCACCTGAATACAAAACAAAGTTTCTTTAAAATTTAATCTAGGGCTTCCCTGGTGGCGCAGTGGTTGAGAGTCCGCCTGCCGATGCAGGGGACACGGGTTCGTGCCCCGGTCCAGGAAGATCCCACATGCCACGGAGTGGCTAGGCCCGTGAGCCATGGCCTCTGAGCCTGTGCATCCGGAGCCTGTGCTCTGCAATGGGAGAGGCCACAACAGTGAGAGGCCCACGTACCACACACACACACACAAAAAAAAATCTAAATTAAAACTGTGGCTTTTTTATAAAAGGAAAAATAAAATGTAAGCAACTAACAAAGTAAGGTACCCTTAGCTCGTTGCTCAGAGGCATTCACATTCAGCCAAAGGAACTGGATTATTGAGTTATAAATAGGAAGACTATTAAAAGTCAGCAACAAATGGAGAGATATACCATGTTCTTGTAAAAATGACTATACTACCTAATGCAATCTACAGATTCAATGCAATCCCATCAAACTACCAATGGCATTTTTCACAGAACTAGAACAAAAAATTGCACAATTTGTATGGAAACACAAAAGACCCTGAATAGCCAAAGCAATCTTGAGAACGAAAAATGGACCTGGAGGAATCAGGTCCCGGACTTCAGACTATACTACAAAGCTACAGTAATCAAGACAGTATGGTACTGGCACAAAAACAGAAATATAGATCAATGGAACAGGATAGAAAGCCCAGAGATAAACCCACACACATATGGTCACCTTATTTTTAATAAAGGTGGTGAGAATATACAATGGATAAAAAACAGGCTCTTCAATAAGTGGTGCTGGGAAAACTGGACAGCTACATGTAAAAGAATGAAATTAGAACACTCCCTAACACCATACACAAAAATAAACTCAAAATGGATTAAAGACCTAAATGTAAGGCCAGACACTATAGAACTCTTAGAGCAAAACATAGGCAGGACACTCTATGACATAAATCACAGCAAGATCCTTTTTGACCCACCTCCTAGAGAAATGGAAATAAAAACAAAAATAAACAAATGGGACCTAATGAAACTTCAAAGCTTTTGCACAGCAAAGGAAACCATAAATAAGATGAAAAGACAACCCTCAGAATGGGAGAAAATATTTGCAATTGAAGCAACTGACAAAAGATTAATCTCCAAAATTTACAAGTAGCTCATGCAGCTCAATATCAAAAAATCAAACAACCCAATCCAAAAATGGGCAGAAGACCTAAACAGACATTTCTCCAAAGAAGATATACAGACTGCCAACAAACACATGAAAGAATGCTCAACATCACTAATCATTAGAGAAATGCAAATCAAAACTACAATGAGGTATCACCTCACACCGGTCAGAATGGCCATCATCAAAAAATCTACAAACAATAAATGCTGGAGAGGGTGTGGAGAAAAGGGAACCTGCTTGCACTGTTGGTGGGAATGTACATTGATACAGCCACTATGGAGAACAGTATGGAGGTTCCTTAAAAAACTAAAAATAGAACTACCATACGAGCCAGCAATCCCACTACTGGGCATATACCCAGAGAAAACCATAATTCAAAAAGAGTCATGTACCTCAATGGTCATTGCAGCTCTCCTTACAATAGCCAGGACATGGAAGCAAGTTAAGTGTCCATTGACAGATGAATGGATAAAGAAGATGTGGCACATATATACAATGGAATATTACTCAGCCATAAAAAGAAACGAAATTGAGTTATTTGTAGTGAGGTGGATGGACCTAGAGTCTGTCATACAGAGTGAAGTAAGTCAGAAAGAGGAAAACAAATACCATATGCTAACACATATATGTGGAATCTAAAAAAAAAAAAAAAAAAAAAAGGGTTCTGAAGAACCTAGGGGCAGGACAGGAATAAAGACACAGATGTAGAGAATGGACTTGAGGACACAGGGAGGGGGAAGGGTAAGCTGGGACGAAGTGAGAGAGTGGCATGGACATATATACACTACCAAATGTAAAACAGATAGCTAGTGGGAAGTAGCCGCATAGCACAGGGAGATCAGCTCAGTGCTTTGTGTCCACCTAGAGGGGTGGGATAAGGAGGGTGGGAGGGAGACACAAGAGGGAGGAGATATGGGGATATATGTATAGCTGATTCACTTTGTTATGAAGCAGAAACTAATACACCATTGTAAAGCAATTGTACTCCAATAAAGATATAAAAAAAAAATCAGGAACACCATTGTGGGTGGCAATTTGGCAATATGTATTAAGAGACTTAAATATTTTTTCATGGATTAGGTCTACCAATTAAACATTGTTAACTTTACCCAAAGAAAATGATCTTTAAAAGTCTAAATATACAGAGAGGCTTATTCTAGAATTTCATGAAACAGTCCATGATAGAGCAATGGTCATGTAAATTATGACACAGTTATTCAATTTATTGTAACAAATTTTTAAATAATGAAAATCAAGTAGCAACTTAGAAATTGCCAGTAATAAAACTGTATAAAATCATTAAAATTTAAAAAATACCTAGAATTAATGATCAGAAAGATATACACTGATACAGTTGCATTGGGGAGTTGATTCTTTGTATCCTTTCTAAAATCCTCTCAATTACGCTTTTTTTTTTTTTTGCCCTGTGTTGCTATTAACTATTAAAACAAGCAATTTATCAACATTAATAATAATCTTACCCTCAGACTAGGCTTGGAAATTACAGAAGAAAGCAGAACACGCATTCGATGCAGCTTTATCCTTACTCTACCTATTTCTTCTATGGGAAGGAAGGTCTTCATTGTTCAAGTGGTGAGTGAGTGAGTGAGTGAGTGAGTGAGTGAGTGAGTGTGTGTGTGTGTGTGTGTGTGTGTGTGTGTGTGTGAATGTATGTGTATCGTCCAGCTGTGAGGTACTCTATCTCAGTTTTGCCATGTAAGAGCGATACAGCAGTGTTATTCCTCATGAGGATGGAAGTAGGGTGTAGAGAGTGCAGCGGCAGGAGGGATACCACCTCCCAATGACTCATCAATAATAAAAACTAAAAAAAAGCACTGGTTCTTCTCTGGTTACAATAACTGTAGAAGTGTCATACTGGTTGAGTATAACACAAAAAATATAAAACACAAAGTTTTTCTCAGTTAATGAAATATCTTAGCAACAACAAAGATGATTCTCAGGAAAAAAGCTTAGAACAACATTTTAAAAATATTAGCCTTTGTGTGACTTGTCTATATTTGTATACTTTTTTAAATTTCACTCTTTTTTCAACTTTTATAAGCACACATTAATTTTGAAATGGTGCATAATACAATTCTAAACTTCAAATATTCTGATACTCCTATGACTCAATCTTAATATTTTTATTCCTGTTTTAGTTCCCTTTGTCTACCATGATTTTGAAGACAAGATCAACATCAAGGGCAGTCGTTGAAAGTCAGCTCACACATTTACTGTGAAGAATACTCTCGGTAAAGGTTTGCTTGTCCTTTTAATGATAGGGTCTTAGACCTAAACACAAAAGCCCTTGCCTTCAGTGAAATCTCAATACAATAATCATGACGATTTTTCTTGGCTTAATCCTAAATCATAACCCAAGATCTTTATACAAGTTGAACTTCACATTTACCACCACTGTAAAAATGATTTTCAGACCCATGTTTAGAATTCAGCTGCTTTGGGCCTCTGTTAATCTTCATTAAAATCTTTTCCTTATATGCATTTGTTGGACATAATGAAGAATAATTATATAAATCTTTAATAATTAATTATGTTTTTCCACCAAGAGTTAATAAAATTTATTCTCATCTTTTTATCTCTCATTTATTTTTAATCCTATGAATATAGCAACCCAGCAAACATATGGCAATAAATTTACTTGTAGACATTATTCCACTAAAGATTAATACAAGTTAATTGTGTTGACAGATTCAGGCTGAGCATACATTTATTCAATAAGAAATTTCCTAAGTCAATCAATCATAGTCTATTGAAATTTTAGTTTTAAAATAGTCTATAGGGCTTCCCTCGTGGTGCAGTGGTTGAGAGTCCGCCTGCCAATGCAGGGGACACGGGTTCGTGCCCCGGTCCGGGAGGATCCCACATGCCGCGGAGCGGCTGGGCCCGTGAGCCATGGCTGCTGAGCCTGCGCGTCCAGAGCCTGTGCTCCGCAATGGGAGAGGCCACAACAGTGAGAGGCCCACGTACCGCAAAAAAAAAAAAAAAAAAGTCTATAATTTAGAAAAACAATCCATTTACATTTTAAAGTTTTCAATGACATATACTAATTTTGACTGCTAAATATAAAATAAAGCCACAATAATACTATTTTATAAAATTTAGTATTTCACTATAAAGCTAGAAAAAACAGATGTGCAAAAATGAATTGTAAAATCTTAATCATATGAATACCTATTATATTTTAAAAATTATCTGAAAGCAATTTCTTTTGCTTCTGGACTAAGAATGATCTAATTTGAATTCTTCTAACTCTTAAGGGGTTGAACACCCCAGATATTGTCTAGAGTAAGGAATTTTTCTGAAAGACAAATTATACTCTTTAAGAATGTTGCACTTAAATTTCATATCCATAGTTTCACTATAATTCAACAGATACATTATCTACAGATGAGGAGGTTTCTATATAACAGGAGGTTTCTCATTCAAGAAGAAAACAAATGAACAAGCCTATAACCCAGGAATAATTGGTAATATTATTAAGATTTTTGAGTTTCTGCAAGATTAGATAAGAAGAGAGGAATGGAAACAACATCCCTAGATTAGTTATATTTCAATATAAGAATCAAACGTGCATTCTGAAATTTTGGCAATCTGTCCATGATAATAATAGTAAATATATTTCACCAAATTCCTAAAACCAATGGGGGGAAAAAGTCACTTTATCAATAAAGGTACAGAACAGTCAAGGCTTAGTTTCTTCCAGCACAATCTTTGGAAAAGAGGACTCCCAAGAGACAGGAAACTATCTGGAAATAAGAAGACATTAAATTATATTCCTGGAGCTTTGATGAAGAAAGAAAGAAAAGGTAAAGAGAGCTATGAATACAATATTATGGTTGGATAGAATGGGAGGCCCTTTATGAGTTCTCAGCTCATCATGATAGCTTAAGGGTGAGGGGGTTGGATAGGAATCTGCTATTTCAAAGTGACTCAGGATATAGATGTGTTTGTGGTAGGTAATAAGACCACTATCTGCGCCAGTTCTGAGAAGCATACAGTTATAAGACTGGTTAGGAAGCTACACAGTCAGTGAAGTCCTTCCTTTCTGACAAATCATTTCTCTATTAATTGATTCAATCGGGGAGAGACAGAGAGAGAGTGAGAGAGAGTTGCTGCCCTCCTGTAGCTTTGTAGCTAACATTCCAATTGGAGTAGGTGCATCTCTTTGCTCTTCTGGGTGGAGAAAGGAAAGAGAATTGCTAAGTGGATCACATGGCAGGGTCTTTTCAGGACAGCGGATAACTTAAATCTTTTATGTGCTGAAACGTGCCACATGTTTTCAAAAAGGGTTTTCCCTGTTCTGAACATAACCATTCTGGGCAATGGCATATGATTGTAATGGATGGAAAGAGAAAACTCACAGGTAGAAGAGATTCTAAGGCTAGCTGGCTGGCATGGGATCAAGAGCCTCTTTCTCTATGAGTGTGGGATGATGCTGAGTATAATAGTTTCCTCAGGCTGTCCAAACAACGTGCCACACTTCGGATGACTTGATATAATAGAAATTTATACTCTCACAGTTCTCAAGGCTATAAGTCCAAAATCAGGGTGTCAGTGAAGCCATGCTCCCTCTGAGAGTCTGGGTAGAATCCCTTCTTGCCTCCCTGGTGGTGGCCATCAATGCTTGGTGACCTTTGCTTGCAGCTGTATCACTCCAGCCTCTGCCTCTGTTGTCACAGTGTTCTCCCTGTACGTCTCTGTGTCTTCACATGGCTGTCTGCCCTCTGACTTTTCTCTCTCCTCTTTTTATAATGACAAAATCATACTGGATTAAGGACCCTGCCTACTCCAGTGTCACCTCATCTTAACTACTACGTCTTCAATGACCCTGTTTCCAAATAAGGTTCCATTCTGAGATACTAGGGATTAAAATATCAATATATCATTTTGGAAGACACAATTCAACACATAACACTAGGTAAACCAAACTTTCAGCAAAACCAACAGTCTCCTTGCTCAGGTCAGAGTTTGCTTGGCTAGAAGACTATAGCTTATTCAGAACTGCTAAAACAGCAATATCATAGACTGGGTGGCTTAAACAACAGCATTTATTTCTCACAATTCTGGAAGCTGAGAATTCCAAGATCAAGGACCTCAGGCTGTTCAATTGCTGATGGGGGCCCTCTTCCTGGTATGTCTTCACATGGTGGATAGAGAAAGCAAGCAAGATCTCTCCTATCTTTTCTTAAAAGGGTACAAATCCCGCTGTGAAAGCTCCACACTCATGACGCAAAGGCCACACACCAAATACCATAACACTGGGGATTAGGGTCTCAACATATGAATTTTGGGGAACACAAACATTCAGTTCACAGCAGACTAGGTAAAAAATGATACTATTCTTCAGCTAAGTTTGAAAATCTATAAAACAATGTGAAGTTTTACTATTTGTCAAAGTGGGCAAGGTTTAAACAGTATTTTTATGACTAAGATTCTTTTCAAACCAGGAAAAAATGATCCGTTTGTACGAACATTAATATAACTTTGATTTCATTATTTCTTCAGTTTTCTTAAGCATGACATATTTTGTTAGTCCCATAATTACCTTTTCCCTCTATATTTTCAAAGCTTTTCTTTATCCTAATTCCACTCAGTTGAGAGATTTTAAAAGGGCTTCAGTCCCTCTCAAGTTTCCACAATTCTTAAATAGATAATTGGTAAAATTTATTTTCCTATTTGACCTTTAATTATAAGACCTCAATATCATTTTTATTTCCATTTTATATTTAATCCATAAAATATTTTTCCACACACAATCATTAGACTGTTCAAGTTTCAAGTTAAAAAATATGTTCAAAGCAACAACCAGATCTTGTACCATGGTTAAGATCATGGACTCTGTAGCTGAAACACATGGGTTCAAATCCCTGCTCTACTATATACTTACTTTCTAATACTGGTCATGCTATTTAACTTTCTATGCCCTATTTTCTCATCAGGAAAAAGGGAATAATAGTCCTACCTACTTGATAGGGTTATCCTTAAGATTAAATGAGTTACTATACTTAAAATATTAAAGAATGCTTGGGCAGACCACTTCTGGCATAGCCATGGTGGCTAACGCTACCACCAACCCGTCACAGCTTCTCCCTCTAGAGCTTGTGGACAAGTGTATAGGATCAAGGATTCACATTGTGATGAAGAGTGATAAGGAGATTGTTGGCACACTTCTGGGATTTGATGACTTTTGAAATCACACCAGAAGGAAGAAGAATTACTAAATTAGATCAAATTTTGCTAAATGGAAATAATATAACAATGCTGGTTCCTGGAGGAGAAGGACCTGAAGTATGAATGGATTTCCTTGACTTATGCTAGATTCTGTTTTGTTTTATAATGACAACAAAATAGAATTTTTTTTAACCTTTTAATGTTTGTAGTCTGTGAAGTCAAGTTTTCTGTTAAAGGGAAATGCTTTGAAGATGCATTGTAAATGCCTGTTTTTGTAAGTTAATCATGATTATGTTGGAAAAAGAAGAACAGTTTGTTCTTTGAAGACAAAATAAAGGTGTTTTTGTTAAAAAAAAAAAAGAATGCTTGGTAAGATGAAAGTACTGTGTAAGTACAGCTGACCCTTAAACAACAGGTGTTTGAACTGCATAGGTCCACATATAGGTGGATTTTGTTCAACAGTAAATACTACAGTACTACACAATGGTTGAATTCATGGATGCAGTACCACAGGCAGATATGGAGGAACCACAGATAGGGAAGGCCAACTATGAGTTATTTATCAATTTTTGACTGCATGAAGGGTCAGTGCCCCTAAGCCCTGCATTACTCAAGGGTTAACTATATAAACTATTGATATTATTATTAAGGTATAAAGTGATGTTGAAATATGACAATGTACATACCTTCTCATCTGTCTAGTCTGGGACAGATGGAATGGGGACTTGGGAATGGATCCTGTTTCTGACACTTACTAGCCATGTAAACTTAGACTAGCTGTGGAAATTCTTTAATACTCAATTTCATGCCCTGCAAATTGGGACTAGTCTATCTCACAAGGGTTGAGAAAATTTGGGTAAAGTGTTCAGAGAAGTATTTGGCATATGACAAACTTTCAGTCCTAACTCCTTTCCTCCTTTCTTTCTTCAGCTTTAGCTTTGGGCCATGGGGAAAATGAACTGGAGAAATAGAAAGCTGGAGGACTGGAGACCAATCAGAAAGTTACTGCAACATCAATAGTAACATGGAAAGACGGCCAGCAGCAAGGAGAAAAGGAAAGCGTAGAAAGTAGGAGGCAACACATTCCCGGTAAATGATTACCTGCGGCGTTAAGGAGAAATGGAGGAATGAGTGATGATACAAAGGCTTTTGCAAAGGAAGTTCTTTAGGGTGATATCACTTTGCTATGCATATTTTGCCACACAAGTCACATATGGAATTACTAATAGTACCTGAAATATTGCATTTCACTTCCCTTCTAAATCTTCATACCAATACTGCTATAATTTAATTTTTTATTTTTATTCCATTACTGCTCCCAATTTTGTTCCTACAAAATGGTTTCAGTCATGGTTTCTCTGCAACTTGAGAGAAGCATTCTAATATAGCTATAAAAAAAGCAATTTCATCTGGGAAGATATTATTTTTTTGTTTTGTTTTTGTTTTGTTTTTTTGCGGTACGTGGGCCTCTCACTGTTGTGGCCTCTGCCGTTGCGGGGCACAGGCTCTGGACACGCAGGCTCAGCAGCCATGGCTCACAGGCCCAGCCACTCCACGGCATGTGGGATCTTCCCGGACCGGGGCACGAACCCATGTCCCCTGCATCAGCAGGCGGACTCTCAACCACTGCGCCACCAGGGAAGCCCGGAAGATATTATTTTAAAACTCATTTTTGGAGCACTTTGTCTGTATCATAGTTTATTATACTGTGGGCTCTATCATGCTTATGAGTTGGACTATAAGTAGTATCAGAGTACCCTCTGGAAGTAAGTTTTTTTATAGCTAGGTATTTAAAAATCAGTACCAATTATTAGTAATTTTGGAGAACATTTTCTTTATGTTAGTTATTACTTATGAAAGAAGGTACAAGGAAGTGCTTTGAAAAAAATATACAAGTAGTAACAAATATTTCTATATTATCTAATATACCTGATCAATGAATAAATTACATTCTTATATATAATGTGATCAGACTTCTAATCCTAGTTTAAACACAAAATAACACTTACAGAATGTAAATAAAAACAAAATTCTAACTTTGAAATTAGTTAAATTTTATCAGGAGAATTTGATTAAAAACTCATAGTAATTTGTATCCAGTGAATGATTTATGTTTCTGTATACAAAAAAATCAACAATTCTATTTATAACAGTACTTATTTTTTGAATAAAGTAAAATTACATACTATTATTGTTAATTCATTAGAGGTGAAGAATTGTTGGAGATTTGGGCTAGTTTAGGACTTTATCTCCCACTTTAAATAGAGGAAGTAACCAGAGCATATATAATTTAAAATACAGAAGAATAAGAAAATTTTGACAAAACTTTTGAAATCTAAGGTTTAAATAAAACAAATAAAAAATAGTTGATAGGAATACAAGAATCATAGTGATGATATTAAAGGTAATCCAGTGGTGAGATTTGAATTCCAATTTTCCTACGAGATAAAATGATAATTTATACTAAATAAGAACTAAACCAGTTTTCCATTAAATAATTTCAGAACCTATAATGTAAAGCAAGGTTAAAAGTCAATTAAATCTCAATATCAAGCTATCAGATTCTAAACTCATAAAAACTTAGTTTTAATCTGGTGATTAACATGACAGTTCTGAACAGAACCCAGTAGATGGCAGTAGGCTGTTATAAAGTCATCCGGAAGACTAAGAAATAAATTACACATTGTCAATATTACATTTGTACACAGAGAATCTGATGAATAAATTATGCTATTCTTTCTAATATACACAGATACCACATCCCTAAGTGTGGTATCTGCATATATTATAGTATATAATATATCCTGTGTTTTTGGTAGTAAGCCATACATTCCTGATCTCTATAAACACAGGATACTTTACTCATATTAGATGACAATTACTCTAAACTCAACCTCAGTAAAATCCAATCATAATCAACAAATTTAGGGATGGTTCAATATGAGTAAAATAAATATTAACTTTAAGAGTATCTAATTCATTCAGTTGGAAAAAAAATTTAAGGAGGCAACATTTTATAATGGACACCGTACATGACCAAGTATTTAAGGTAGCAGTTTTAGATGTGGTTTCTCCACTTACAATTGTGCAACTGTGAGCCAGTTATTGAGTATCTCTGTGCATTAATTTCCTCATCTGTATGACTGTAATCACAAAATTTTCCTAACATAGCTCAAGTTATATATACATAAAATAAAACTGTGTACATAAAAGTAACTGTAAAACAGTATACAAATATAAGATTATTTTCCTCAACGTGGAAGCCAAGGACAGGATGTTTTAAGAAGAGAATTTGTCCAAAGGCATCAAACGCTTTAGTAGAATTAAATAAAGTGACGCTTGAGGAGAAAAGTCACTAGATTTTGATGCTTTAGAGCTGTTTTTCAGTGTAAGTAAATATAATTTGACTTGAATAAAGAAATGTGTCTTCCCATTGCTCCTCTCAAACAGTGTAGCGGTTATGAACACTGATGCCAAAGTCAGACTACTTGGGTTCCTAACTTCCTTTCCAGCTGTGTGACATTGGATAAATCATTTAAATCTCTGTGCCTCAGCTTGTTCATCTCTATGCTGGGGGTAAAAACTGTGACTACCTCAACTTGAACAAATCCCTGTTAGCCCCCTCCTCTGTAAAATGAAGGTAATGGTAACATGTACTCATTCTATTGTGTGCTTCAAATGAGAGAATGTTTATGAAAGCTATACAGATATAATGTGGTAGCCTTTCCTTTGAGTGATACTTCAATTTGATTTTTGATTAGTTCTATTTCTTATTTTGTCTTATAGTGATGAATAAATACCCAGGTATATTTACATCCACATAGAGGGGCATCGAACTAGATGATTCCAAGATACCACACCCAAGAATAGCCTTCAAACAGTGTTAACAATTCACTTTATGAAGCAAACAAGGGACGAACCATACAGGATAAATAGAAAGTCCCTTGGCGTTTCAGGTATTATCTGAGGCCATGGGAGAAAGTAAGTTTACCTGGTTTTTATGAAGGTAAATAAGCCATAAGTCAAAACCCTTCAGCAGCTCAATTAAACTAACTTTGAGTGGTGTGGAAACAGTGGGAAAGAGAGGAGTTTTTATTCAATACTAAGCAAATATTCAAAAGCTATGCATGTAGTGGTAAGTTGAGGACATATATTTATATACATTTTCTTATTTTGAATTAATGCACAACCTATCCATATAACATGTTCATATTATATAACATATATATGTTATATATAACATATAATATATATGTTCTTATTTTTAATTAATGTTCCAATGTATACTTTCAAACAGATTAACATTATTTTGTTTTTAGGTTTGTGGAATTAATTTCGTTGCAAGGAATAAATATGTTTGACTCTGAGTTATCCAGCCCGACCATGTAGCACAGTAAGGCAAAAATATCAATAAAACACATAGGACAGAATTTTGCGAGCAACCCTACACATTTGCCTTCTCCAACTTCAGACTGAAGAATCTTGTCCCTACCAGTCATACCGGGTCCACTCAGTTCACTAATCCAGTCACAGAATACTATCTCAAGAGATAAACTTAAAATTTTCTGAAGATGGGAAAGAATAACTATTAAGCCTATAACCTGAAATAAAATTCTGTCTACTTTACTAGAACTTTCAGTTATACATAGATTTTTGCAATAACTAATATTATTATACAGTGGGTCTGTGAAGTCACCTTTCCCTCCCTCCTTATTGGAAGCAGGTGGTGAAAACCCTCGCTAGTTATGGACAAAGAAATTCCCTGGTGATTCCTGTGTTCTTTCTGCAGATACCCTTCTTGGGAGTTAGCTGAATTCACAGAGATTAATTCTGATCCGCTCCCACGGGCAGTACCATTTCCTTCCATATAGCAAGGTGTGCGATTGTTCTGTCCTTCTAGGCAATGAGAAGGTTACTCTGACTCTGGAAGTCAGAACTCAAGAGTTCATTGTTGTTGCACAACTAAGCCTCACCCTCTTAACCAGATATCAAGTGATCTCTACCTACCCAGCCTCTTAATCTGTTCTCAACTGGTTCTGAATTCAAGCAAAGACAAAATGTCACTTATTAAGCTCCATCAAATTCCAACAATGAGAAAACATACGCATATTGTTTAAGGATACATGAATATGCAGGAGAAGTATAAAGATATGCCTGAAAATAATATACCCCAACCTCAGGCAACACTGAGACCTTAATTCTGCTCATAATGTTCTATTTCTTAAGCTGGGTATCAGGCACACAAGTATTTGTCAAATTATTCTTGAAAATATGTCTGCAGTTTTCTTTATCTAAGCTGAGCACTCTCACTTTATTCTCTTTCCTCTGCTGTTGGCAGTTCTCTGTCAGTCTGAGACGAAAGGAGGGTTTATATCCAACAAGTTTTGGCTAAGAACAGAACAGCTTCTTTTTTGATGTACACACTGAAAAATGGATTTTCCACTGTTCAGCTCCATGAAATTTTCCCCATTCAGAGAGGCATAAAGGCTGTTACTGTGCAACCTTTTAATAACTGATATTGAGGAGTTATGATCTACCTTAAAAGCTCTAGATTTCTTGCTTCTCCCCTTAACCTAACAAACGTATCAATATACCATACAGAATCAGTATCATCATTGTTTCAGTGAGTTTGGAAGGTGTTCTAGGGTCACGTATCAGTGCTTATTTGGTCCTTGAAAAAGATTAATCTCTTTAAATCATTCCCATAGCACAGATTCAAACAGCAGCCAAATGTAATAAGCTAATTATGGGTAAAGATTCAAGTGTCATTCCTTATTAAATCAATGCTCTAAAAACCCTTCGTAAGTTTCCTAATCAGTAGACATGAACAATTAACATCTTATTAGTCATCCATCATCCTTGCTAAAAATGTTTTAGAAGGAAAATTAAAGAGATTTCTCTCATAAAAATTTCACTGCAAATGTGAGATACTGTCCTTTTCGTCATTTACCATCTCGTAGCCTGCTTGCTAAGATAATTATTTTAAATGTGAAATCTATTAATTGGTATAGTCCAAGAATATTCAAGAGTTCCATCATTTTATGACTCCAAATGACTTTATTGACAGTTAGTCCAACTGACTTCACAGAGGAGAATGTCAAGACTAACAGAGGTTTAACTTGTTCATAAAGCTACACTTGCATGTTGGAAAGGTGAGTATTTAAGAACAGATCTGAAGGCAATGTTCCACCTACCTATCGTTCTTTCCTTTATAGTTTAAAATAATATTTTAATGCCTTTAACCTACTTCATAAGATCACTGACTCCCTGTTATTATGTGAGTATAACTACTAAATGCTTATTTCCATCTGGCTATAGCAGATCTGAAGAACTTAGGTGATACAAGTTAGGGAGCTACAGTCAGAGTATCTGGGCTCAAATCTCAGTTTTAGTTTCTGTGTCTTTCCTTACTCATTCATGAAATGAGGATAATAATGATGCTAATAATGACAATGAGGACAGTATCTACCCCCAAAGTTGGTTTCAGGATGAAATGAATTATTACTCTAAAATGCTTACATCAATTTTTGGAAAATGTAAGTTCTCATTAAATATTATCTCTTTAAAATATAGCATCTCTTGAACTCTCTTGTATTTCTTCCAAATTCATTTTCTAGAAAACAATGAGTATATGATCTATAACATTGAGACCACTGTTCAGACAACATAGTTCCTGGACTTTGTATGTTTCCATCATGTCTAACTAAGACTAACAGAGAAGATATATTACCAGGAGAAGTGGAACATGCAGTAAGTGAGAGAAGGAGAAAATGAGGAAAGTCTAATCATTACATCATTCCCAAACAATAAATCTTTCTCATATTCATTTAGATTTATGGGTAGCTTGGTCCTAGCAGACAACTTTGGCATATACATGGCTTGAATAGCAGCAGCTTGACTAGGAGACATTATTAAAATGGAAAGATACAGAATGATTTAACCTAGCTAGGGCCTACAATAGAGCCATAGTGGATATCAAGAAGCCTACTAATACCAACTGCCTAGAGTTGAAGGAGTGCAGGGGTAGGCAGCTTGGGTTTTGTTCATTTCTTTTTCATTGACCCTATGGCAGGCCCTACCCCGGTATTAATGTATTTCTACTAAGCTTCCCAATTTCCATTGTTCTAGGCATCCATGGGGTCTGTAGATAGAATGTAGATATGAAAAAATAATCATATATAAACATAATGATGCCAATGCCCTCCTCCTCTTTCTCCCCATTGTGCATTACAAACTCCCAGAATTCTCTCAATCTCACATTTAAGAAGATTCATTGCGATCATAATCCACATAGCAAATGTACATATATTCAGCAATTGAGTTTTCTTCAGGTAGTAAATATACTTTGAAGAAGTAAATACACCTTGAAACACCTACATTTCATAATAGGTGTTGACAACTAGACAAGGAAAAAGATATGGTTTATATCTTCTTGGAGCTACAGTCTAATGATAGATACAGATAAATAAACACACAGTTTTTTCAATGGGATGAGTGCTCTGGTAGGAAGTCTGTCTTCCTCTACTTCACAGAATCTATATACTATCCATTATTTCTACTTCTTCCTGCACCTGGAACCTTTCCTTCTTTTCTGGATCAGTCCCGTGGGTTTTAAACATGTTCAAGTCTCTTCATATTAAAATACATCTTTTGGTGGTGCAGGGGTTAAGAATCTGCCTGCCAATGCAGGGGACACGGGTTTGAGCCCTGGTCCGGAGAGATCCCACATGCCACAGAGCAACTAAGCCTGTGCGCCGCAACTACTGAGCCTGTGCTCTACAGCCCGCGTGCCACAAGTACTAAGCCCACGCAGTGCCAACTACTGAAGCCCGTGCGCCAAGAGCCTGTGCTCCACAACAAGAGAAGCCACCGCAATGAGAAGCCCACGCACCGCAATGAAGAGTAACCCCCGCTTGCGGCAAGTAGAAGAAAGCTCTCGCGCAGCAACAAAGGCCCAACGCAGCCAAAAAAAAAATTTTTTAAGTTTAAAAAAAAAAGTTTTTAAAAACACGTCTTTTCATCCCATTTCCCCTTTAAAACCAAATTTCTAAGATTTGTCTGCCCTCCTAATGTTGAAATCTTTACATTCTGTTCATTCATGACCCCACCTCATCCCTCTCCACCAACATAAATGTCTCTACCTCCATAAAAATCCCTAGTCACTAAATCCAATGAATATGTTTCAATTATACCTTTCTCGACCTCTGAGCAATACTCAATGAAGAACAATATTTTGTCTCAAAATGTACTATATTCTTTGCTTCTAGGTAAGTATGATTTTTCTCTTGCACTCTGATTGCTCTTTCACAATATCTTTTGCAGATAAGCATTCTCTACCAAGACATTAAATACATATTTGATTTTTTTCAAAGTCAAGTATAGGCACTCTTTTGTTACTATAGCACCATTATCTACTAGAAGTATAATATTAGTCACAAATGGTACATGTATCATTTTAAATGTTCTAGTAGCTACAACAAAAATGTCAAAAGAAACATATGAGATAATTTTAATGACTCAATATATCCAAAATATTATCATCTCAGGATGCAATCAATATAAATAATTATCAATGAGATATTCTGCATAATTTGTTTCCTACTAAGTTTTAGAAATCTGGAATAACTTCAGGTTCAGGCTAACCATATTTCAAGTGCTAAATAGCCCCCACACAGTTAGTGTTTCCTATATCAAATGGTACAGCTCCAGTCTGTAAAGAGCAACATGATATGTCATCCATCCCCATGGCTTAATTAAGTCCTCAAAACCAAGACTTCAAAATATCTATTTGTAGCCTAAGCCTCTTCTGAGTTCTGTATATTTTACTGTATATTTGACATCTCTCCTTTGGTGCCTCAGATGCTCCTCAAATTCAATGTGACTACCTACGTTCAAAAGCATGATCTTCCCCTCATAACTTGAACTTGCTCTAATTTCACTTATCTCAATGACTGACACTAACTATATAGTTTTACAAGGTAAAAACCTAGTTATTTTGATAATTTCCTTGCATATCTATGATGATGATGATATTATTATTACATCTATATTCAATTTAATAGGAAGCCTTGCTAATTTTATCTCCTTTGAGAAGTAAACTCAGCACATCTTTCTTCTACCCTTAATTTGTTAGTCCAAATTAACATTATCTTTAGGATAATGACTTTCTGGACGAGATCTGGTTCCCTGTTATATACTTCCTTGATTCTCTGTTCGTTTTTATGCAGCACTAATCACAATTTATAATTAAATTTTTTTTGCTTATCTTGTTAATTTACTGACAAATTATTAAACTGTAAATTCAATGAGCAAGAACCACGCTGTTTTGCTCATGACTATATCCCACAATTACATTGTAAAAGTACATCCTGGGATGTACTTATCAAGAAGCAATTTGGTCTTATTTTTCTACACTTAGAAAAATAAGTGCATTTGTCTTTGATCCAAATCCCACTTTTAGGAAATTACACCCTAGAAATACTCGTGCTTATATAGCACAGTAATGACTTACATTGTGCCAGTGCATATTTTATGTCAGGAAAACAATTTTACCTCTATTATGGTACTTAATCCCCCAACTGACTGTGTGAAATAGATAGTATTTATCCATAAACAAGCAAAATATAAAGTCCAAAGTGGTCAAATAGCTGATTTAGTTCACACATTAACTAAAGTACTGGAACCACTAATTGACTCAGGCAATTAAATTTCAGAAATCTAAGGGTTTTTTTTGACCACTAACCTACATTGCCTCATATCATATTATTACCTAAACACGTTCTAACTAAAATTTCCACAAGTAGGGAAATGACTAAATATTCTATGCTATATCCATGCTAAGGAAGAAATATAGTGATGCCATAAAAAAGGAAAAAATAGAAACATCCGATCTACAGATAGATTTCAAAGGCATATTGCTAAGTTAAAAAAAAACAAAAAAAAGCAAATTGCACAAAAATTGAAGTGTGGTAGTAGAATTTTGGACCCCATAATCACTTTGCCCTGGTGTTACATCCCAGGAATACGTTTTCTTGCCAAGCAAAAGGGACTTTGCAGAGGTAACTAATGCTACTAATCAGTTGATGTTAAAAGAAAGTGATTATACTGGATTATCCAGGTGATTCAAATGTAATCACATAAACCCTTAAAAGCAGACCTTTCTCCTGACTGAGAACAGAAGGGAAGTTAGAGATATTTGAAGCATGAGAAGAGCTTGAAATACCATTGCTGCTTTGAAGTTAGAGGGGGGCCATGTCAAAAGATCTGGGTGGCCTCCAGTAGCTGAGGACAGCCGTTGGCCAATAGCTAGCAAGGACACAAGGATCACAGATCTACAGCTGCAAGGAAATGGATTCTGCCAAAAACCTAAGTGAGCTGGGAAGCAGATTCTTCCTCCAAGTTTCCATATAAGAACTAAGTCTGGACAACATCTTGAT
Organism: Orcinus orca; assembly: GCF_937001465.1. NCBI lineage: Eukaryota > Metazoa > Chordata > Mammalia > Artiodactyla > Delphinidae > Orcinus > Orcinus orca. Next base: position 119,683,493 of record NC_064563.1, read on the forward strand.
TCCAGCCTGTGAGACCCAAAAGATAATTTCAGAGCTATGTTAAGTGTGAGCTAATAAATTTATATTATTATAAGGCATTATATTTGTGGTAATTTGTTTTGTAGCAAGAGAAAATGAATACAACATGCAATATGATCCTATATTTTTCAATAAACAAAACTAGCTGTGGGTGCATATAAAGGTTTATAAGTGTACAGAAATAGAACTGGAAAGGTAAAGACACTATTGAAGAAATATTGAACTCTAAAGAGTCTTGAGGCTGCAGGGAGCACATAAACAGCAGTTTTCGTGTTTAACTCCATATAGGCATTTATTGGTTGACTCCTTTATCAGCATAATGTGTTCGTGTATTATTTACAAATAACAAAAGATAATGTTTTAAATTGTGGTGACTCCATTGAATTGGAAACCAATTATGATGTTTCACTTCCAAACTGTTACTCTAAAATCAGTCAAGATGCACAATATCATCAGTCGGTACCTAGACATTAAACCAATCAAGCTGAAAGGATTACCGAGGGAACCAAGGGTGCCAAGTAACTGAATGATAAACAATTACAGAAGTCTGTTCCAGGAGATCTTCTCAATACTCTCTTCTGGTGGTTAAAACACACTCATGACCCCATGAGCCCTGTGCTGTTTGCAAACCTACACAAACAGGACACTTACGAAACAAAATAAGAACCATCACTTTTAATCCTCTCCCTCACTTACAAATGAAAACTACCCTGACAAAAACTGCTGAAAATTTGACCCATATATCAGTGAGAGAATCCAGGGCTACAGAAGCAAAGCAATTTCTGCACTTGGAATCAGCCAGCCCTAAAACCCCCTTTCTTCTCTCCTCCCTCCCTCCCTCCCTTTTTTCTCAACTTTTCTTCCCCCCTCCCTCCCTTTCTCCCTCTTTTCCTTCCCTTCTGTTTTTGATGAGTCATTTTCCTAACCATGTAAGTAAATGCAAAAAAATCCATCAAATTTTGTAGAATTTGAACAAGTAAAATATACCTTTTTGGTATGAGTGTGAAATTCACAGAATCCTATAATGTGGAGTTTATGAAAGTTAGATTTTTTTGTTAGTCATTTTCTCCAGGCAGTCTAACATTTCAACTTCAACATCAAATATCCATTGCTTTGCCGTCAAAATCAGCTAACTGCAATTTGAGACATTTTCTATAATTTAGCTTTTTCATTTTTTAGAAACTCTCATGAGTAGGAAATTCATGACTTAGAAAAAAATGGACCTGCAGCAATTTAGTAATTACATTTTTTCAGCAAAAATGCAGATCTATGCTCTTCACTTAAAACATAATGGGTGTTTAGAAGTCAAGGAGTCCACAGAGACACCGCAAAGACTAAATATATTATCCTTAAAAACTAATTCTGTCATTTATGATTCATAGCCAACTCCTTAAGTAAAGATACAGATTTTTAAATTATCCCATTGAGAGAGATAGAAGAGGAGAAAAGAAAACGCCAGACTCACATCTGTCTCTGCAGCCAGGGAGTTGCAGTAATAGCCAACTTTCTCAGTGGCTTGCTAAAAATGCTATTTTCATCTGTGTTTCCTAAAAGCACCTCTTTTGAAGAAAATCCACATATTTTATTTTACTGGATGCTGGAATGAAAAATAGATGCCCACTGTCAACCAGCTATATTGATGACGAGCGAAAATGTGATCATTTTGCATTGACTTGCCCCAAAGCACTGCGTTCCGTCCAAGCAGCAGAAGGAAATTAATGCTTTCATACAGTGCCTAAGAAAAATATGAGATGTTGTTCACTTTGCCCTCTAGACAAAGAGGTGTATGCAATAGCTGAAAGGTACAGCTTTCAGAACATGAACTTGAGACTTTTCATTATTTAATGCACAAAAAATAATGGACCCACTGCCATGGCATTTAAAGCAACCATTTGTAGTCATTACCTCTTAGATCATAAGGTTTATTTGTTAAAAGCCAGTATTTCTCAAATTAAAATCTGCCCTTGTTTTATCTGGATTATATGTCTTAAATGATAACTTCCTATAGACATATCAATCAATCAGTGTAAAATCTATGAATTGGTCATGATAGGAATTATTTGTTTATGTTTCATTTGACTTTTATTTTACCAAAAAGATTAATGACCTTCCTAGTCTTTGCAGGACACCTATGGTGAACCCAGCACAGATCTTTAAATATATATGGATCTATATAAACTGGCTTGCATAATGATTTTATTTATTATCTCATCAGTGCTTAGTATAACATAGGCTTTAACTTAAAAATAATACAAAGAAATTATATTAGTAATTTAAAAAATTGCAAGTTCTTAAATACCAAAAATCACATTCATAACATGTAAAAATTTAGAAACACAGAGATACTTTGCATTCTGGTGAATGTGTGTTCTTTGGAAATTTACCTGGCTTATCAATATTCTCTATAGAAGCGTACATTCTATTTCTTAAAACAGAATTCAAGATTCAATTCAAAATTTTTGCAGCAGAAATTCAATTTCAAATCAGAAAAACAATGGTTGTAAAATTGGAGACTATATCTTTTTAACTCTGATATGTTTTACATTACAAATACTAAATGTGATATTAATCATACATGTGCATGATGACACCAAAACAGACACATGCATATCACAGTAGTGAACCACACTCTTGAATACAAAAAGGTGCTGAACTGAACCAGGACCTCACCCTGGCAAACAAATGGATAACTTTCAGGGTGTCAAAAAGTGCTATGTTCTTCTGTGTACCAACAAATGCTGATTCTTGTTGAACTGTGGAGAGTGTTTCATTGTTCTTTAGATTTCCCAGATGTACTAGTGGAGATAAAGACAAGCTTAAGTCACAGCTTCCAGATTCCTAAATCCAGTTCTTTCTCTTTTTTAGCTATATGACTTTGGAAAAATTCATTAATTTATTTATCAAGTGCTATAATCTATTTTGGAGAAAAAGTGGGGAAACAAAAGAGTGCCAGCCCTCACAGTTTCATGGACTTTGTATTCCCCATTACTTGTGTCCTGCATGTGATTCACTATCTACCCTTTTCAGGTATTTTATAAAAGGCCACCTTCTTCATGAGATCCTCCCTGACACCCTATTAAATTTGTTTTGCTTGAATTTCGACTGCTACACCTCCACTCTTGGACATTTCCTCTCTTTCTTTCCTAATCAAAATACTTACCCTCACCAGCCACATCCATACCTTGCCTATCAAAACACTCACTAGAGTCCCCTTAGGTATAAATAGTATTCAGACTACCACAAGACATTCTAGGAGCCCATCTATACAAAAGGATATTGAAGAACCACAGCTGGTCAGCAGGGCAGCATCAAGAGCTCTTCTCCCAATGAGTCCCTGAAGCAGTCCCTGACCCATCCTGCCTTCCAGCAGCCACTCAGGTACAACGAGATGAGGTGCAAGGCCTCCCCGAACTGATAGCCTCACACTCCAAAGAAGCCAGTATTTCTTTTAGTAACTCTAGAACCACAGCACATAGGGCTCCCACAAGGTACATTACAAGAGCCATCACACTTAGGAAAGCCCAAAATATGGCATCTCCATGATGTATTCATAGGTCCTTTACATTTCCTACCAGTACAGATGCAATTGCCCAACTTGGGGTCATCTGTAATTTTAAGTAATATTGTTGAATTATATAGCTGACAATCTATGCTTATCAGGTTTCCAGGGGAACACTAGAGTGTTAACAAAAGGTCAGATTCCCATGTAGCAGAGGAAGAGAGTTTTACTAGATGATGTCTGCCCACAACTATTTTTCCTAATGCCTTTCTCGATAGACTGTAAATATAACAAAGGCAGGGATACTGGCACGTTTGTTCATGCTGAATGCTGATTAACTAACTAGTCTCTATAATGATACCTGAGACAAGTTGAATTTTCATAAAAACGAATATCTCCGTTTTCATTTCTATAAAATGAGGATAATAGCAATACCTACCTAGTGGTGTTACTGTAAGGATAAAATGAGACAATACTTGTAAAACACTTAACAGAGGGCCTAGCATATTGTGGATGCTCAGTAAGTGCTAAATGTTACTATTTTTACTATTTTTGCCAGTAATCTATAGAAATTCAAATAGGTAAAAATCTAAAACAAATAAACCAAACCTAAAATAAGTAAATAAGCCCAAATACGTTAGTCGCTATCATTGAGTCATGCTGAATATTCTCATATGTTATTAACCTTTTTGTTGGGGCTAATTTAAACAAGATAATATGATCTCCTTCTGGAATAATAACATGACTTCCTCATAAAATACATCCCTTTTGGATAGTTTTCAGTTTTTTTTTAAAGATTAGCTTAACATCTTTTATTCTTAAAGTACTTTTTTGCTGGATATTCTTCTGACCCATGTTACGTTGGTTGGCTAATTTAGGATCTCAAAGTTATTCATGAGTCATTCAGTCTTAAAATGTGAGGCAGGAGAATCTTCTTAAAACATAACTGATCATAAAGGTGGCCTAAGTAAGCCTGAGGTCTATAATGGAAGATGGTTCAGAATCACAGGGTTCTTTGAATCTTAGGACTGCCTATGAATGAATATTCCAGCCATGTGCATTGCACGCATGGGAAGATAATTACTTGTAGAAACCAATCAATAAGGGTTCTTTTTAATTACTTGGATATAGAGATTATTTTGTCATGATGTATAGAATGAAGACATTCTTTAAAACCTTTTAAAATGTCAGTTATATATTATGATTTGCTATTTGTTCAATGTTCGATAAATTATTGTCTATAAAATCATTGGTGCCGTCAACATCGTCAAATTTACTGGCTTAGAATTTTTGTTCTAAGAAAAAGAAAAAATGTTTATTATGGTCGACACCACAGATGGGGACTGGTACTAGTCCACTCCTGGACTGGTGTGTTTACAACATCCCAGGGTTGTGCAAATTCCCCCCCAAAGCAGGATGGAGATGGATAATGTGGTGGATCCCGGGATACCAAAGGACATGGAAGTCTTTTTTTACTTTCTACATTTTTGTTTCTGCAGTTTCCACTCCTAATTTAGCTTCTTTTGCGTTTTTTTTTCCTCATTAAATTTACCAGATGATTATCTTGTCTGTGTGTATATGTAAGTGTGTGTGTCAAACATACTATGAGTCATATATTGCTCATAGCACGTGTGTCATACACATGCATAGACTATGGTATAGATAGTATACATTATACTCTGGGTAGAGTTTTGTTTTTATTCCACACATTTTGATACTCAATGGCCTCATTATCTGAGATGACCCTATACAGCTAAGAATAGATTACTGCTTCCTGCATATACAAATAACCATTGAGTTTTGCTTTTTCATTATTTGGCTTATAATTTGGATCAAAATATTAGTGCTCAGCTCAGCACTGCTCACTTCTCTTATTTAGTGTTGCAGAGATGTACATAAAAATTTTGATTTTTTTCCTTTTGTAATTATTCTTTCATTTTTGTTCAGTGATGACATGTTTTTATTACTGGAAATAAAAATTGCTTGTTTATCCCTAGTACTTTATTAATTTGTCCTGTTACACAACGAACCTTTTCAACTCAACTCATAATTTGCCTCAGCTCATTAAGATCTCTTCTATCATGTCTTTAACCATTGCTTATATTCCATGTGTTCCAATGTCAACCTAAGTAACAAAACAATATATTTGGATCTGCTTTCTCTGTCTACTGTACCATCTTTTCCTTGTGCATATTTTGCATTTTAGTCTCTTCCTTACTCCTCTACTCTTATGTGTGCCTTCTGCATCACTTCTTCCTACAGTTTAATTCCACTTCTTACTGCTTTGGATGCTGGCAATAATTCTGTGATTATTGCTTACACTGTATCATCTTTACTGCCACCTAACTCCTAGACAGCTCACTTTTTATACAGTCTATTGTCTTACCTCATCTATTCTGCTTAATGAACTCCAACTTAGCTGAATTTCTTTTTATTATATTACAAAGCATCTTTCAGAAGGATCTCCTTCAATATCTCGAAGGCTATATTCTATATTTTAAGCATGTTGGCAGGTTGTACCGTTTCCCTTTTTCCCTATTTATTTACCCTAAAATGAGCAATGTTTTTGCAATCATCAGGTTTGATGACAGAAGGTAATGGAGTCTCCTTCTGGAATTTTATAGGCTTAATTTCACTGTGGAGATGATGAGGTAGTCTAGAGTAGTTGTTTCTCTTGATAGATAGAAACTTGGGGCATCCTTCTCCCACAAATCTTTTAAACCCAGTCCTTTTTCACTACTGACTCTACATCTTTCAAAACACAACTAAATTCCCAACATATTTCTAATTTAGCAGCATTGTACTGTTGGGGAGTTATTCCAGAGTAGTATTAAGGAGGGTTGTTTGCGATTGAGGGCTATGAGTGTTTTGCTCCATCCATCTGGTTACTGAAATGCCCCTGCCTGTAAGGTAGATACACAAAACTAAGAATGTTGAAAGAATCGCCTTTAGATTCTTTTGAGGGGTCCATTTGCTTGTTTATTTCTTTAGATACTGTGTGTGTGGTGGGGTACATTTTCCAGTGCATTTCTACCATTTTTGCTCAGGGCTTCACATGCTTGTGGTTATTGTAGATCTGGCGTGTATTTCACCAATGACTTAAATTTTTCACCAATCTGAGAGTGAAATCAGAGCCCTTAGATTTCTGATATCTTAATCAGAAAGCCCTACTGATATTTTTAACTATGTTGTTATAAATTCTTATACTCATGAATCTGAACAAGAGATTCTGTGAAAGAGACATTCATCATAAAAATTGATAGTACAAAAATAGTATAAAATGCCATAAACTTTTCTCCAAAGTTATCACTGAACTTCTACTATATTTTTCTTATCTATGTCACTTACGCCTCTGATGTAAATATTTATACAAATTAAAATTCATATTATGGTCTTCCCCTCGTTAACTGAAAGAGAGAAACCACCATGACATAAAGCCCCAACTGGACATTTTAGTACATTACCTGTTAGGAAAAATATCCACCTGAATTCTTAGGAAGAATGAGGTCAGAGGACCTTTATCTTTAAAAAATTATAAGAACCTATATGTATATAACTATATAATGATGATCTATGTCTTATGCATAATATTATATATATTACATACATATATAATGAAGATATATATTATATTGCACATCATACATTATAAATGTTATTATTTTTTCAGAAGGCCTGTATGAGCGATCAATAAATACATGCCTTATGCATGTCTGACAGAAAGGAAATCTTCCAAATAACTAATGCCAAATCTCTTCTTGTGGGGCAAAGATAATTTATTTTCAAATGCTATTTAACATCCACATCTTATGAAGAAGAAAGGGCACCCAGAACACAGAGCAGGTAAACATATAAGATCGATCACATACAAGAAAAAACGAGGATGCAAGCTGATGACATCAGGGATTTTCAAGTACGAAATTTTGTGATGGACAGAATCTATATAATTTACATAAAGGCAACAGAAACACAATGATGATTACACAAAGAGACAAATATAAAGACTTGAAAATGCAAATCAACTTCCTTTGTTCAAATCAAATTTACATCTCACAAGTATCCCAAAACAGACACAATCAACCATGTTTTACTCAACAGAAAAGGGGGGATAAGATTTCTACATTTGGGCTGTAATGCAAAATACCTTCATAAGTAGCATGCTAAATAAAAAGTGATTTGAGAAAGATTTTTTTTTTAATGCAAAATGAAAGTGTTCGATGATTTCTATCAAGAAAATTCTTTAAATTGCTCTTTTGTCAAGGTTGCCTGAGTCACTGAATATGTTGGCATTTTTCTACTAATTTTCAAAATGAAAAAGAACTCTTAATATCAGTTCTTTAGGAAACAGTTTCACAGATTAAATATGTCCTGATAACCATTCTTAAACAAAGGATGTATCACTAAGATGAAATTTTATAAAATAGGTAGCTAAAGAGCCTGAATCTACTAAAAGCAAAGAGAATGGTCCTAACAGAAACCAGTTCAAAGAATATTTCATACGGGTAGTGCACCTGGTAACACACCTGGGGATATCCAAAAAGACCCTAGTGGAGAGAAGATAAATGTATTGAGAGAGTACAAATCACAAATTCTAATTCTTTAATTTAGGACATAGAAGCTACGGCACTAGCCATTACTATTGATATAAAATATCAAATACCACAGCTATTAAAGAAAAAAAGGTTTATCAGACTCCATAATATTGGATAGAAATTTAGAATCAGTGACACAAAGATAAAGGAGAAGTGGAATGTTTCTTATTCACCTCTATGGTCAAGCTAGAGTTTGGGTGACTCAAAGTAAATTCTAACAATTTTAAGGTATACATATATTTTTTTAATTAATAAACTTTATTTTTTAGAGCATTTATAGGTTCACAGTAAAACTGATGGAAAGTACAGAATTTCCATCTACTTTCTGTCCACACGCGCACGCACGCACACACACACACACACACACACACACACACAAATCCCCAATACATAACATCACCCACAAGAGTGGTACATTTGGTACAGTTGATGAACTTACACTGACACATCATTATCACCCAAAGTCCATAGTTTACACGAGGATTCACTCGGGCTGTTGTATATTCCATGGGTTTTGAAAATGTATAATGGCATGTATTCACAATTGTAGTACACACAGAATAGTTTCACTGTCCTAAAAATCTTGTGTTTCACCTATTCAGCTCTTCCCACCCACAAAGGACAACCACTGATTATGTTACTGCTTCCATAGTTTTGCCTTTTCCAGAACTTATATTTGTAGTTGGAAATATAGAGTATATACCCTTTTCTGATTGACTTCTTTCACTTAGTAATATGTATTTAAGGTTCCTCCATGTCTTTTCATAGCTTGATAGCTCATTTCTTTTTAGCACTGGATAATATTCTATTGTCTGTCTATTGTATTTTTTATTTAAAATTCCACTTGTTCATTGCTGATATATAGGAAAAGAATTGACTTTCATATATTAACCTTGTATACTACAACTTTGCTATAATCACTTATTAGTTCCAGGAGGGTTTTTTTGTTGTTTGTTGCTATTGATTTGTTTCAGTTCTTCAACAGAGACAGTTATGTTATCTTCAACAAAGACAGGTTTACTTCTTCTTCCCCAATCTGTATACCTCTTATTTCCTTCTTGTGCCTTATTGTACGAGCTAGGACTTCTAGTACATTGTTAAAAAGCACTGGTGAGAGGGAACATCCTTGCCTTGTTCCTGATCTTAATGAGAAAGCGTTGAGTTTTTCAGCATTAAGTATGACGTTAGCTGAATGTTTTTTGTAGATATTCTTTATCAAGTTGAGATAATTCCCTCTATTCCTAGTTTACTGAGAGTTTTTATCATAAATATGTGTTGGATTTTGCTGAATGCTGTTTCTGTATCTACTGATGTGATTATATGATTTTGCTTTTTCAGTCTGTTGATATAATAGATTACACTAATTGATTTTTCAATGTTGAGCCAACCTTGCAGACCTGTGATAAATCCCATTGTTCATGGTGTGTAATTCTTTTTACACATTGTTGGAGTTGTTAAATTTTGCTCAGGATTTTTTCATCCACATTTGTGAGATATATTGGTCTTTGTTTTTCTTGTAATGTCTTTGTCTGATTTTGGTATTAGAATAATACTGGCATCAGAGAATGAGTAATTAGGGAGTATTACCTATGCTTCTATCCTCTGAAAGAGATTGTAAATAATTGGTTCAAATTCTTCCTTAAATGTTTGGCAGAATTCGCCAGTGAACCCATCTAGGCCTGGCACTTTGCTTTAGAAGGTTATTAAATATTGATTCCATTGTGAATATATACACCATCTGACCAGGCCATAGATATTGGCCTAGTCAGATGGTGTATATATTCTTGCATGAACTTTGGCAGCTTGTGTCTCTCAAGGAATTGTTCCATTTCATGTACGTTATCAAATTTGTGGAGATAGAGTTGCTCACAGTATTCCTTTATTATCATTTTAATATCCATGGGATCTATTCTGATGTCCTCTCTTTCCATGTCTGATATTAGTAATTCGTGTCCTCTCTCTTTTTTCTTGGGTAATCTGCCTGGAGGTTTTTATTTATCTTTTCAAAGAAACAGCTTTTGATTTTGTTGATTTTCTCTTTTGATTTCCTGTTTCTGATTCCACAGATTTCTGCTCTAATTTCTGTTATTTCTTTTCTTTTTCTTACTTTGGATTTAAATTGTATTTCTTCAAGTTTACTAAAAAGAAAACTTAGATTATTGATTTCAGATCTTTCTTCATTTTACTATATGGATTAAATGCTATACATTTCCCTCTAACTCCTGCTTTCACTGCATTCTACAAATTTTGGTATGCTGTATTTTTATTTTATTTCAAAATATTTATTCATTTCTCTTGAGAGTTCTTCTCTGACCCATGTGTTATTTAGAAATGTCTATTTTAACCTCAATGCATTTTGGGATTTTCCAGTTCTCTGTTATTGGTTTCTAGTTTAATTCCATTATAATCTGAAAACAAACACTGTATGATTTCTAGCATTTTAAATTTGTTAATATATGTTTTATGGTCCAGAATGTGGTCAATCTTGGTGAATGTAACACATGAGCTTGAGAAGAATGTGTAATCTGCTGTTGTTGGATGGAATAGTCTATAGATATCAATTATATTCAGTTAACTGATGGTGCTGTTGAGTTCATCTATGTTCTTAATGATTTTTGCCTGTTGTATACAACCATTTCTGACAGAGGGATCTTAAAGACTCCAAATATAATAGCGGATTCATGTATTTTTCCTTGCAGTCCTATTACTTTTTGCCTTATGTATTTTGGTCCTTTTTTAGGCCTATACACATTAAGAATTTTTATGTCTTCTTGGAGAAATAACTCCTTTATGTAATGCCCCTCTTTATCCTGGAAAACTTTCTTTGCTCTGAAGTTTGCACTGTCTGAGATTAATAAAACTACTTACGCTTTCCTTTGATTAATGGTAGCATGTTATATATTTCTCCATCCCTTTACCATTAATCCATGAGTGTATTTACATTTAAAGTGTGTTTCTTGGAAATAACATATAGTTGGGTCTTGTGTTTTGATCAACTCTGCCTTTTAAGTTCTTTTTTTTTTTCTTTGGCAGTACACGGGCCTCTCACTGCCGTGGCCTCTCCCATTGCAGAGCACAGGCTCCAGACGTGCAGGCTCAGCCACCATGGCTCACGGGCCCAGCCGCTCCGCCGCATGTGGGATCTTCCCGGACCGGGGCACGAACCCGTGTCCCCTGCATCGGCAGGCGGACCCTCAACCACTGTGCCACCAGGGAAGCCCTAAGCTGTTTTAAAAGACATTCTCTGTCTTTTAATTGTTATATTTAGGTTACTGATGTTTAAGATAATTACTGATTAATTGGATTAATTACCTACCATATTAGTTACTGTTGGATTAATATCTACCATATTAGTTACTGTTTTCTATTTGTTGCCCTTATTCTTTGTTCCTATTTTTGTCTTCCACACTTTCTCTGCCTTCTGTGGTTTTTACTCAAGCATTTATATGTTTCCATTTTCTCTTCTTTGTTAGCATATCAATGATAACTTTTTGTACTTTGTGTGCTTGTATGGTTGCCCTAGAGTTTGCCATATATATACACAAGTAATTCAAGTCCACTTTCAGATAACACTATACCACTTCATAGGTAGCATGAGTACCTTCTAATTAAAATATTACTAATTTCTTCCTCCCGCCCCTTGTATCACTGACATCATTTATTTCACTTATACATGAGTATACTTATACATATATATACAAACTTTTAGCATTTGCCTCACAGTTGTGGGATATTCTGGGTTTTTTTCCAGTCTTTTTTTCTTAGCTTTTCAGTTTTGGAAGTTTCTATTGTCATATCCTCTAGCACAGAGATTCTTTTCTTAGCTGTGTCCAGTCTACTAATGAGCTAAAGGCATGCTTCTTTTCTGTTACACTGTTTTTGATCTCTAGCATTTCTTTCTTTAATATTTCTCAGAATTTTCATTTCTCTGGCTACATTTTCCATCTGTTTTTGCATGTTGTGTGCTTTTTCCATTAACTCTCTTAGCATATTTATCATATTTTTAAAAATTTTCCTTCTGATAATTGTAACATTCCTGCCATATCTGACTCCAATTTTTGATGCTTGTTCAGTGTTTTCAAGCTGTGTGGCATTTTGTTGTTGTTGTTTTAGTATGCCTTATAAGTTTTTGTTAAAAGGCAGACGTTATGCACTGCATTAAGCAGGCTTTAGTAATGTAGTGGCAAGGTATAGGATGAGGGGTAGCATTCTATAGTCCTATGAGTTATAGTGTCAGCGTTTTAGTGAGCTTGTGTGTCCTTGGACTATGAACCTCGACCGGTATATGTCAATTTTTTTCCCCTTAGGTGGAACAGGAAGGTTAGAAGTTGCTTAAATTGAGTATTTCTCTTCCCTTACATGGAAGGTTAGACATCGCTGGAGGTGGTTATTTCTCTTCCCTACTTAGGTTAGGCTCTGCTAAAACTCCACACTTTAGCCCCTGGTAAAATAGTCTCTCTTGACAACAGGCCTGTGTTAAGACAAACAAGATGCTCTGGCCTATGTCAACAATGGTTCCTCTTCGCTTTCCCTTCCAGAAACATAAGGGGATTTTTCGCCAGCATATCCTGGGAGGACCTAGTAGATATACCGGAGGTAAAACTCACAAAAGTATGAAGTCCTTCCATGACTGGGTCCCCCGGAGTTTTTAACTCTCACGGTTGTCCACACTGAGCTGCCAGCAATTCATCAATTATAGTTCAAGTTTTCCTCCCCTGGCACTGGTTTCTATAGAGGTTTCTGCTCTAGTAAGTTGTGATTCTCTAGACCTGCCTATTTGTCTCTCAAGTTATGAAGAAAGCAATTTTTCCTGTGACCTCACTTCTCTGATGGATCCAAGGCGTTGATTTTTCAGTCTGTTACCTCTTTGACTTGTGAGGATGGAGTGATGACTTCTGAACTCTTTACAAATTGAAACTGGAAGTCTAAAGGATTTCTTTATTTTAAAAAATGCATACATATACATATAATATATAATACATACATACACATATATGTATATATAAAAATACAGTTGACCACTGAACAATGCAGGGGTTGGCACACCGACTCCCTGTGCAGTCGAAAGTCTGCATACAGTCACCCCTTGGTATCCACTGGGGATTTGTTTCAGAACCCGGCAAGATACCAAAATCCATTCTTGCTCCAGTCGCATAGCTGGCCCTCTATATCGCCACTTCTGCATCTATGAATTCCAACAACTCCGGATAATGGAGTACTGTATTATTTATTGAAAAAAAATCCACATATAAGTGGGCCTGCACAGTTCAAACCCGTATTGTTCAAGGGTCAACTGTACATATGTTCCCATATATATTCTCTATATTTATTTATAAATATATGGAATATGTTTATATATTCTCTATATTTATAAATATATGGAATATGTTTATATATTCTCTCTATATATCAATATATATGATATAGATATCAAAATGTTTTTATAGTCTCTATACATTGATGTATATATCAGTTAACATTATTGCATATTAATTACACGTTTATTCTCACATCTGTTTGTACATTTTCGTGTGCAACTCATTAGATTATCAGCCAAATCACACATCAGAACCACCTTCAAATCAACTGTCTTTTTCCCCCAGTTTTATTGAGATATAATTGATACATAGCACTGTATAAGTTTAAGGCACAGAATATAATTGTTTGACTTACATCATGAGATGATTACCACAATAAGTTTAGTGAACATTCATCACCACATATAGATACAAAATAAAAGAAAAAATTTTCCTCGTGGTAAGAACTCTTAGGATTTAGTCTCTTAACAACTTTCATATATAATATACAGCAGTGCTAATTATATTAATGTTATATATTATATTCCTAGTATTTAACTTATAACTGGAAGATTGTACCTTTGACCATCTTCATCTAATCCCCCTTCCTCCCAGCCCTAAATAAACTATCTTCTAAATATAGGTAGGTCTATTGGTATGACTGATGGTTCTTATGAGTTTCAGAAATACCTTTAAATATATGTTTATACATATACTCACATTTTCATATATATGTGTATATATATATATATATACACACACATATATATCAACTGGAGGCTTTGTGTTATGAAAACACTGAAGCAGATTATAAACAGGAGTTAAGCACACAAACACTCAGCATTTCCAAGTGCACAGGTGTTACATGAGGTTTTATAACAGAAAAATATGTAAAGATCATCCAACTAGTGTAGCTGGTACTAACTTGGATATATTCTGAATCTTTAAATACTTCAGTTTATTGTATTAATTTAATTAAATTAGGTTTCCATATGTTCCATAGACTACGGTGTGGACTGAGGATTCAATGAGTCCATGGAGAATATTCTAACTGCCTCTTGAGCAGCAAAGACTATTATTAATGAGTTTCCTTTCTGTGAGATGGAAATCCTTCAGTCACTGTACATAGATAGAGACATATAAACCCTGTACTTTTGAACTATTCTGTGGACATAAGAAGGAGATGTAGGTGGGGAACTAGTATGAGTCAGAGCTTTGAGGGACATATAAGCCAGACATTACGGTGGAAATTCTAATGTGGAGCTAAATTCTGGTCAAGACAGATGGAATAGTACTGTGTGTACTTAAATGTAAGATTTAGAATAGGATTAGAGTTCAAATTCTGCAGCTGTACCTCAATTAACTATGTGATTTGGGGATAAAGTCTGTTAACTTCTCTGTTCATCAGTTTCCTATCTGTAATATGATGATTATAACTGCCTCGCAGAATTGTGGTGAGGATTAGATGATATAATGCTTATAAAATGCATAGCATAATAACGGCACATAATATGTGTATTATTTAGGACCCTGTTGCTTGTGGAGAAAAGAAAGACCAAAAAGCTGGCTTAAGTAAAATGGCAAATTTTTAGTTCATATAACTGAAAAGTCTACATGTAACTTTATGAAGGGCTTATTAGCAATGCTTTCCTCTCTCTTTGTTTCTCAGATTCATAGTCTTCTGTTTAGCTTCATACTCAGGCTGTTACCTTCATGATTACAAGATGGCAGCAGCTGTTTCTCACATTCTCTCAGCAAAGAACACAAAAGTGTCCGCCTTTATCTCAAAAACCCCACAAAAGTCTTGAATATCATTGGTTCTGTATGGGGTTTTTTTCCCTATCACTATAGCAATCACTCTCAGTCCCCTTACAAACAACAGACTGCAAACTAGCAAAGGGACAGTTTCCCAGGTGTAAGTTGGACTAAGCTTACCAACAGATGGATGGCTTCCAAATGCTTCTTTAATAAGCATTCAGGAGTAATAACCATCATCTTGCTATCACTGTAGAGGCTGCTGTTAATGGAATTTTCATGGCCTATTTAGAGAAGCGGAAGAGGATATGCACCTGAGAGAGGGTACATGCTAACATGAGTTAAAGAGAAATTAAAGGCTCAATTATTTCTGCTTTGTAATATATGGAGCCAAAGACGTCTTTAAGCAAAAGATAACTGGATAGAGAGCAAACCAGGAAGGTGTAAGCTTTACAAACAAGAGAGTCCCCCCTTCCGATGCTGGACCTATCAGGTCACTGGTGAGAGACAGACGAGCACTGTGTAGGTATCACCATTGCCTTAATGCTTGCCAAAGAAATTCAGCTCAGTCATTAGCCTACGTGTTTTTGAGATCTAGAAACTTAATAACTTTCCCCACTTTAAGATGCAAAAACCCCACAAAATACGCTGGCAAAAAAGTGCTATTTTTTCTTCTTCATGCTGTTGCTTTTTTAAAAAAGTGTTAAGTCCGCATGATAACTGGTGGTCAATCTCAAAGACTCCCAATGCGTCCTTCAATTCCAAAAAACACTGGTTCAAAATGATGACATGTTTGTTATTCTTTTAATTAATTAATTTATTTATTAATTTATTTATTTTTGGCTGCATTGGGTCTTCATTGCTGTGCGTGGGCTTTCTGTAGTTGTGGCGAGCCGGGGCTACCCTTCGTTGCAGTGCGTGGGCTTCTCATTGCGGTGGCTTCTCTTGTTGTGGAGCACGGGCTCTAGGCGCACAGGCTTCAGTAGTTGTGGCATGTGGGCTCAGTAGTTGTGGCTCGCGGGCTCTAGAGCACATGCTTAGTAGTTGTAGCACACAGGCTTAGTTGCTCCGTGGCACGTGGGATCTTCCCAGCCCAGGGATCAAACCCGTGTCCCCTGCATTGGCAGGCGGATTCTTAACCACTGCGCCACCTATTTGTTATTCTTAATACTCATTTAAAAAATATTATTAGTTTCTTTCCCAGTCTTAATATTTTCCCAGATGCTCTAAACTTTACAGTATTTATGTTATCTTCCTCTTCTATCTACATGACTTCCATACTGATGTCTTCTACTGCCATCAACTTGTTTGATCATTTATAAATCTCTACCTTAATCTCAGATTTTTCTCTCAGGTCCCAGGCCTATAATTCTATTGGCCCACAGACAACTGATGTTCAACATGTCCCATACCTAACTCATTATCTCCACCCCAAACCTGTTCTTTCTATTACCTTCTATTTAGATGGTCACAATTCATTCTATCTCTCGCTCTTGGAATGAAGAAGTTCCTTCATTCATTTTTCCACCTTATCTTATCCACCATATTGCCAATACATTTCGTTGATTTTAATTTAGAAAAGCGTCTTGAGGCTATTGTGTCTACTCCATGCCCATGGTGACTGCCTTACTTCATGTCCTCGTAAGATCACATTTGCAAAACAGCATTCATTTTTCCAGAAATAAAAGAGTATTTACTGAATAACTACTATGTCTCAGGCAACATTCTTGTCATCAAGGCAATGGCACTGAACTCCAAAAATAAAATCTACATTCTAGTGGGAAAATCCTAATTCAACTCTTCATGTTATATTTAAAAAAATAATAAAGTAGGAAATGAGGATAAATAGTAGCAGGAGTTGTTATATAGATAAGGTGATCAGGGTCTGTCTATGTAAAGTGGCAATATTTGAGTAGAGATCTGAACAAGGTAAGGACAAAAGCCTCGTCACTCCCTCCTACTGTAATTGGTCTCCACCAAATTGTCACTCCCTCCTGAACAATCTCTTCCGTGTCACACAGGGTTGTTTTTTGCAAGGGAAGGACCAATCAGGCAGCCCTTCTACTGAGGAAGCTCTGTTACCTGTAGCCTAGAACTCATCCTCCTTTACACGGCTGTCTTCCCTTTTGCCCCTGTTCCTCACTCCCCTCTGTGCATCCTATACTCTCATCATCTCAACTCCCCACAGTTCTCTGAACACATCATGCCCTTTTATGCCTTTACACAAGCTACTTAGTTTTTTTTGTCTTTATCTAAAGGAGACTTCCACCTCTCTGTCCATTAAACTTCATCTTAACGTTTAAGGATTCATCTCACCCTCTCTGGTCAACCTTCTTTAACTTCTAGCAATGGCAGTGGTCACACCATCTCTTACACCTGCCTTGTCATGGCATGTAACACAGTGGATTGGGATTCTTTATATCTTACATCAGCCTACTTTTAGAGACTTTTACTTATTTGAGCATATGGCACAGAGTTAGATAAAGATAGCTGATAAATGGTTGTTGACTGAATCAATTAGCTTGGGTGAAGAAAAGAAACTAGGCGTTGTGGGCTCAGTTACCTTTTCCAGTCGCCAAAATCTATGGCTTGATTTTATTTTATCAGGAAAGGAAACTGGGTTCTACATGCACGTGTATTTCTCTGCGTTTAAGATTTTTGCTCTTGAGGTTTTATCTTTGCTTTATGTGTTTCTGATGTGCATGTTCCTGTGTGTGTACGTGCATGCACAGACACACCAATTTCTCTTTGTGGCAGCAAAGTTGGGAGAAATAAGACCTGTGAAAAAGGGAACCGAAAGCTCCAGCAGCCTCAGATTTGGGCTTTTTTCTGATGGCAAATTTCTGAGCAGGGGCTGAGTGGAGTGACGCATACCTGAAAGTGTTCATTTCTGCTTCTGCCCTGTAGATGAATTTCTCATTTTCATCCTTCTATGGTAGGCATTCAAGCATTGGGAAGTAGTAGAACAATGAGTTATCTATTATTCTTATTACCATTTATTAATCACTTAACTTTGTAAGGCTGAACCAAGCTCATAGTATCAAATATTATTACTCTTCCCAACATTTCTTTATTAAGGTACAATTTTTCAGTTTACGAAGAAAACACGTTCAGATAGGTTCAGTTACAGACATTCATATATCTATTAAGAAGCAGAGATGGGATAAAACTTAAGTATCCATGTTATGTTTCGGTAACAGATTATTAATTTCCATCAAGTAAGATCTGAGTAATCTCTGCCTAAGAAACAATGTAGTTTGTACATGTTTTAGAACACATATATGTGTATATACATACATATTTCATAAAAAATATAAAACTCAAAATTTTAATAATTCTCATGAATTTCACTTAAAGTGGTTTCAAAGGGGCCACTAACGTCCTTCGTTCTCCTGCCAAAGAGTCCTAAAAAGGCTTTCCTTTTTTTAAGGAAAAATATAAATTTCAATCAATTGCTACATTTTCCATAAACAAGCCAGTCTCTCCAGCACTGGAGAGTATTTTTGAAAAAGAATATTAATAGGACAAACTACAGTATAATTGCATTCGATATTGGCAAAATCAAGGGATTAGAAATATTCTCTAAGGATACTTTAAATATGGCAATTCTAGTGCTCCAAAGGAAAAAAAATGACCTATTTTCTATACTTTGTTTGCATGAAGAGTTACATACCTTACCTACATATCCTTGGCATATTTAGATCTAGTCTAGATGGTGAAACCCTAAATTTAACAGATAATTTGCCCCTCAAAGAGGTGAAAATGATGAAAATAAGACTGACAACCCATCTTAAGAAACTTTCACTTATAAATGTGACGCTTGAATAGTAAGTGGGTAGACAAACTCTGTAAGCAACTATTCAGAGCAATTTTATGCTAATTTGATTAGCAAACAGGGTAGATGTGAAACCCCAAAATGACAGAAATTAGTGTCTTTCACCGAAATAAAAAAAGAGAATACCTTCTTTAGGAAAGTAGGACCTTCCACAAAGTCTAAGATCCTGATTTTTGCATAAAACCCAGCCTCCAGTTCTCCTTCCCACCTGAAGGTCCTGCATGAGCTGGTTTTAGAGAGCATTAAAAACCACCGTGTTTGAATTTCAGATCAGGACTGAATGGTAAATGTTTTGAGGTCTTGCTATGATTTGGTGGCAACCAGGAATAGTGAGTGTTGATACCAAAAATAAACCCCATTTTCTGATAGTCAGTATGCATTGGGCATGGGCCTGATGGCTAGGTTTTTGATCAGCTTCCTGGCTGAGGCCTGCAAACCCTGATTGGAATGGCTTGTCCTCATTAAATTGCTTGTGCGCTGACAGCTGGGTCACTTAGATTTTTATCTCATCCTAAACATGAGAAACAAAAAGGTGTCATGTTTCCATATCAAAGAGAAGCCATTTAAACATTCTGTCTACATGAAGATCAACTTATATTACCTCATTCTAGTGCATTCCTGAGTGAAATATTTAAGGGCAACAAACAGGAATGTATTGGTCACATTTTCATTCTCATTTTCCTGATGACAATGTTTTTGGTGAAGCCAATTTTCAGGACTTTTTATAGAAATTTTCTTTTATAATTATTCCTTTATAATTTGAGCACTCTTGGTCAGATCTTACTTTAAAACTGAATTTAGATCAGCTAATATTTCACCATAAATTCTTCATGGTTTCATTTTATTGAACAA
Organism: Orcinus orca; assembly: GCF_937001465.1. Classification (NCBI taxonomy): domain Eukaryota; kingdom Metazoa; phylum Chordata; class Mammalia; order Artiodactyla; family Delphinidae; genus Orcinus; species Orcinus orca. Next base: position 119,703,341 of record NC_064563.1, read on the forward strand.
GATTCCCAAAACTAAATTTCTAATTACAGTAGAACTCCATTAAATAAGGATTTTAAGATTAAAAAATATCATTTGTAGGATACAATTATTTTCAATAGAATGAATAAAGCTCTAATTTGAATATGAAATGTGAAGATAGAATAGCTTCTCTCTAAAATAAAACACTAAAAGTTACTTCAGAATATATTGTCTATTCCAATTACATATTCCAGTATCTTTGCTTTTCTAACCCTTTAATATTATATTTCACCAGTTAAGATACTAAACAAACCAATAACATTACTACTGAATCAAACAGTAGGATTCTATCCTGCAAAAGATGTGTAAAATCCTCCAAATACATCCAAATTCATTTCGATAAAATAACTTTATGGTGTAAGTAGTGGGACAATTTGAAAATATCAACTCAGACTCACTGACAAAAGAAAATGACCTAACTCACAACCAGAAATGAAAATATAAATTGTTATGATACTGTATCTATTTAACTCTATCATATGAATAGTGTATGATTTTTTTTATTCTTTTCTAATCAGTGCTAAGGAAAAATATTTTTCAGCATTGTTTAATTTGGAAAATGAAGCAGTGCTCCAGGAAAGGGCAGTGGAGATGGAAGGCAGGGTTATGAGCAGTAAATCTGCACTGGCCATTCATTCTAAGAAATGGAGAAATTGTGATTGTTTGTTTTATTTTGGAAGGGAGGGGATATGGTTATCAGTGGAAGTTGGTAACTAGTGTTTATCTCTGCTTTCAAACAAAATCTCTCTTTAAATCTTTCTCTCCATTACAAATCCATTTTCTTTATTATTTCTTATTTTATCCTACTGTTTTTTTATTACATTTCAAAATCTAAGGTTATTTTAACATTTACCCATTTTTTTGTCCTCACATCTAAAAGTATCTTTAAATTTTAGTGTTTTGTAACCAGATGAGTTTCCTAGTCAGTCATTTATATAATACTTCTATTATTTTTATAATAATAACTCGGGAAAAATACTACTCAAATCATATGAAGTGATTTGATTTAGACTTCAAGAAAGATCCTAACACAGAAAATTCATTAAGGTTTTAAAACAGATTATTAAACTTACGTAAGACTTCAAAGTACCCTAATCCCTAGTAGCATGTTTTGCTTTTCTATACATAATGAAAAACACTTAAAATACAATCACTCCATTCATGAATTATTTAAGTTGCCATTCCTACTGTATTTGTCATGTACTACAGAAAATCATATCTTTCGAGTTATCAACAATAGCTAAAATAAAAACAAACAAAAGTCACTTTGCACTGCCAGCAAATAAAACATTACAGTACCTAGGCACGGCCAGAATTAAACAGAGAAATATTGGCTAGTGGAAATATAGTCAATACTCTAACTTCATGATAAATTCAACCTAGACATCAGAGCTTACATAAAAGACCAAAACAACAGTGATAATTTACCAAGGCTGGTTTGACTGTACAACAATTAAAGTCACCCAAATTGTAAAAAGACAATGTGTGGCATCTCTTTAATTAGAGTTTAGATCTGCTCATCTTGATGCGGTAATAAACTGAGCAACACCAGGTGCTATGCTCTTTTGGAAGACAGCAACTCTACATAATACATGTGGCCCTTTTCAATTCAACTCCTGATTCTTGGCTCCTGCTTCTGAAACACAATGTTTCATTTTAATGAAAAATGCATTACTGAAGTAAGATAAGGTCATCAGCTGTTAAGTGTAATGCAATTTCTGTAATAAAATTAATTTTACAGCCTGCATAAAAGACGTTATGTGGGTTAGTTTTAATTATTAGCTAAATTTTGTTCCTTAGAATGCATAAATGAAGCACCTCCACCCTCCATGAAAAGAATGCACATACTGCAAAATGTCAGTAGGATTCTTTAGGATTTCAATGCTTTGTGTTATGCTAAAATGCCAGCCCTAGTCAACTGTAAGCTAACATGGTCTTTTTTGGTCACAGGGACAGAGGATTTATTTGCTGGCATGTCAAGACTAAAAACAGCTGTGCCGGTGAAGCCCTGAGCAATTTCCTTATAAGGCAGTTATTTCTGGACAGCAATTTGACTAAAAAAATCTGGTACATGAGTACTGACTTATATTACTCAAGTTAGTCATCCAGCAAATGGACACGTTTGATCTCGGATAAAAGCTGAATGGGAGTAAAGGAGATGCAAATCACACCTAAAACCAATGTTGGAAAAGCATCTCAATCTGGGTAAAACTGAAGTCACATGAAAAGGACCACATCCTCTTGGTAAAATTTACGTATAAACGTTAATTCGATAACCTTCTTGCTTTGTGAAAGGTTTTCAACGTGAAGTATTTCTTAAAACAATTTAAGTGGTAAATGATTTACAACTGGTACAGAATTTAAAGTTGGACAGCTTCGAATCCCCCCAGCTCTCCTCAACTAGTTATGTAAATTCCAGGGCAAATTATTTAACCTTTCTGATACTATTTTATCATCTGCTCTTTAAATAAGGATAAGAATAGTTGCCTCATAGTGTTATTATCACACTTAAACATAAAAACAACACAGAGTTCCCGGCATTAAGCCTAGTCTTTATAGGAATGAAATAAATGTAACTTTTCCATTTGATTTCACTCCCCTTCCATGGACTCATGGGGAGCCACTGAGGGCAGAGACATGACCAGATTTTAGATGCTCTTTTGTTTGTTACCATTATTGTGATATTGTACAGAGTCACTGAGGTGAAGGAAGAGGTACCTGGTTAAAAAAAGTCATTACATTATGTAAAACGTTATATTTCATTCATGCTTACTAAGAAATTATAAATTTGGTTTGGAAGTAGCACATCTAGGCTCTTCGATATATCTAAGGTAGCAACCCTAGCAAGAAAATAGTCCTCCAGAGATCTGTTTGTACTGTTCCTTACTTAACTCTGCACAGTAGTTAAAAGAAGAGGGGCAGCATTCAGAGATTCCTAATTGTGTAAATGATGCCTAGATAGTGTTTACCCCCAATCTTGTTACATCCAGTCTGCAGATATCACCACCTTCCCCTGGCTCCCTGATAAGAAACCCACATTCTTCTTTCTGCCCTGGGCACTATCGGCTACAGAAGCTACTCATCTTCGATACTGGATGAGCCACCAGGAGGTGGCACTGGTGCAGAAAGCACACATGACACAGTTCCACACCAGCAGAGCATGATTCCATCAGGCTGGGGGCAAGGTAATGCACAGGAAAGATATGCCATTTCAATGAAGAATTCAGTAGGCTAAACACGACCAAGCTCATACATTAGCACTTGTGTCTGAAACTCTTCTATTTTTGTTCAGATTCGCTCCCTCTGGTTTAGCTCTCTCCTCCTAAATATATTTTGAATGAATGTGAAAAACTTGTCACGTATTAATAATTTTTACCTATACAGAACTGCCATCATTTCATTAACCTTTGCTTAAAGAGCAATTTGGGGAGGAGGGGCAGGGCGAATCTTACAGATACCATTTTACCATTTTATTGATCTTCAACTTATTTTTGCGTCTTCTTTACATACGCCCTAAAGGGCCATGCCCGAAGAGAGCATTTAAAAAAAAGGAGCAAATTCGAGCTACTTGCCTTTGTGTATTATTTATATTGACTATTTTACTAGGAACTTGTATTTTACTTTACACAAATGCCACCAGATTAATAACAGGCATTTAATCTAGTACATCAGTACATCTAACTTACTTACTACTTTAACTTCATTTTATTGTCTGATTTATACTCACAATCATCTGTTTTTCCTGATAATAAATTCAGAGAGAAGATATGCTCCTGCATTTCTGTTCGTCTCTCTTCCAATGTCTTTGGTCACTTCTCTTAAGGAGGGAGGAAATACTAAACCTATTTGTTAATACATTACCACTACATAGGCTCCATTAACTAGCGGCAGGCTCATGAATATTATAAAACCATGGGTAGCCGTGGGGCTCACCACCTCTCCTGGTCCCAGCCACTTGAAGTAAGGGGCTCTCTATCACTCATTCTTCCTCTGTGCAGCAGAGCTGAAGTGTTGAATCAGGCCCTGACTTCTCTCCACAACCCCTGCTGTACTATATAATGACTTAGAAGGAAAAAAAAAAGAGGCTTATTCCTGGGCCTTGGATCTCAGCTTCACGTGTCCACCTGTCTTTATCAGAGAGTCCACATTGGAGTGCCAGTTCAAGGCAATGCACGTATTAGGAATGCTTTTAAAAGGGAAACTTCATTCACATTTGTCAGGACATGGTTCATCTCTCTAGATAAGCCTATAGAATTTATTTTTATAAAATAATAACATACAATGACTCAATTTTCTGACAACCAGGACTCACCTATAATAATTCGAGGCTCACCTATAACAACTAATATCCCAGATGCCATTGACTATGCTCCAATTTAATTGAGTATTTTTTAGTTTTTATACAATTGTCCTCTCTCTATTGGCTTTAATTTTAAGTTGATTCAGCATTTTAATGAAGAATAATATTTATACTAAAAAGTTTACAAGTCAATTAGATGTAATTTTTTAGTGTCTCAAATGTTTTGAAAATATGAAAGGCATACATATAAAATAAAGTTGCTAGGCTTTAAATTGTGGAGAGCAACATCCTCTACATTTGAGCAAAGGTATTAGAGCAACAGGCAGATCAGTCTTCTCACCCTGGCCCCAACAGTTAATTCAAGTGCTTGGGGAAAGTATAAGGAAAACAAAATAAAACAAAATACAAACATAATTATTTACTACGGAGCACTGAAAAATTGCTATATCAGAGTATAAGAATGTTTTATATACATCGCATCATTAGTCCTGAGATGTAGATTTTATTATTAATTCCGTACAACAAATGAGGGAACTGAGGTCTGAATAGGTAAAGAGACAATCGTCAATTCTCTGCCTCCTAGTTCTACTTGCCTCCGAGGCCTGCCTACATTCCTACACCAAGGATCCATGAAACACTGCTTGAGACCAATGACCATATATCAGTCATCTTTTATGTTTCCTTAGGTCTTTACCAGTGAGGGTCTTATTAAATATTCGGTTGAATTATACTGGTTTCATTTTAAGAATAGTTAGTGTATTACATTAAAGAAAATTATTTCTGAATTACACCTTAAGTCATAATATAAGATGTTCTAATACTAGGGGGAGTTGGTAGGACAAAAGGTCTCAAGAAAAAAACTTTTATTTAGTCTAGAATTATATGTACATATTTTAAAGGAATTCTATAGAATTCCTAGGTTATGATCCAAGTATCTAAGCTGTCTTTCTGTCTTTATTAACAAAAATGATCTAGGATTAATTGGCTATACTCCAATATAAAATAGAAAGTTAAAAAAATGATCTAGGTATATAAATAAAGGAAACATCTTATTGAATGAACTGGTCAGTGTATCTATAAGTTTTGTTTTATATTCATCCTAACATTAAAAAAAATTCAATTGACAAATGCAGTATTAGCTACCATCTGAAATATTGCTCTACAAAATAGGGAGAAAATGATGAAAAACTTTCTACACAATGTTTTGAATCTCTTTTCCTTTAGGAACTAAGAATTTGATGTTCCTCAAAGGAAAAAAAAAATCCAAAGAATATATTTTTTTTTTTGGAAAGAAAGACTATTATCTAGCCTTAGAGATGAGATTTAAAAACCAAGAAAAAACTTTCTTAGATGTAGTGTTACAGGGCAAATCAATCTTTAAATCCACCAAAACACTTCTAGAATTCTAAAACACAATGTGTGTGAACAAATCACAAGTGACTTGAGAAACATCAATTTCGGTTTTTGGTTTTTTTTTTTTTGATGTCCTAAACCACTGGCTTACAAAGTACAAAAGGAAGTGGAATAACATGGATTTGAGAACATATACTGTAGAGATAACTACTAAGAGGCTTTTTTTGACATTGAAGTTATGTTCCCCAAAATAGTCTTTTGGAGAAGAAAATGAACAAAGAAGAAAATGGACAAAGCTAGACTAAACTACCAGAAAGAGTCATGAGTTTGACATTAAGAATCTACAAGTCTAACTTAAATTTGTATTACTGAGTAAAAGAAGCCAATCTAACAAGGCTATATGCTGTATGATTCCAACTATATGACACTCTGGAAAAGGCAAAACTTGGGAGAGAGTAAAAAGATCAGTGGGTGCCATGGATTGGGGAGTGGGGAGGGGTGAATAGGTGGAGCACAGAGGACTTTTAGGGCACTGAGACTATTCCGTATACTACAATCATGGAGGTATGTCATTACACATTTGTCCACACCCGTAGGATGTACAACACAATGAATGGACTCTAATGTTAAAAAAGAAAAGAAAAAAAAAATCTACAAGTCTACGTGTGTTTCTATTTTTAAAAATCAGCATTAATCATAAAAATTTATAATCATTAAATACACTGTGTTTCATTTGTATCAATGCATTTTGTTTTCTTTCCTAAACTTGTCATTCATTACTAGTATCTCTCTTAGTGAATTTAAATGGCAACATCTTTCCTTAATTTATATATGATCTCAAAAAACTCCATTAGAAAATGAGCAAATTGCTCACAAGGATGATATAAATCAAAGCAAGAACTTATATTTGAAGAACATGAAATCTGACTAAAATAAAAAATACTTAAAAATATGAATATATCCTAAATGTCACAAGGCACATAAACCCCGTTGAAATATAAATTAAAGGGGACAATTACGTAGCATGAAGCCAGATAAACTTACTAGTTCATAACATTTTATATTTAATATAATATATTATAAATGAGATAGTTACTAATGAGATAATGGCTTTTTTAGGAAACTTGGTAGTAATTCAGTAGGATGTCAAAGCAGCAAAGAGGCCAAATTTTCTAAGTTCTTCCATTTATCTTTGAAAATGATGGGGGAATTCTAATTACAAAAGTATTTTATGAGAACCTAAAGAATAACTTTTGACAAACATGAGACCTAAGGGAACATTCATGATGAAGCAACTTGAGACAAATAAAATAGTGACTTATTAGAACCATCTGATGTTTATCTGAAGATTCTGAATAGATTAAATTATCAACTCAAATTATATGTCCCAAAAATGCAATTATGAATAAAACCAGTAAATGTTATGACCAAATTAAAAATTTTAGCAATGTAGAAATTATGGATCATAAATTGCTACCTTTGACCCAGGGAATGCAACACTTAATTAGATGGATTATAAAAACTAGATCGTTAATGAGATACTTGTAACGTTTCCTTTATGCCTAATCCACTTGTTCTTGTGACACTGACTCTCAAAGCATTTCAAATCCCAGTAAAGCAACAGCCCTCTTCTCTCTGAATTTAGTCAGCTTAGACTTTTCTTAGCTAACTCCTCTAATTTGTCCATTGTTCTTGAGCAAGAGACCACCATTGAAAATATACCACGGGAAGAAATTTCTCTCAAGATTTTAGTAAAGTACGCTTAGGATGTTTGTAATGATCATAAAGGACGTAGAGGAGATACTTTTAATGAGGTAGCATAATTTATAATTATTTAAGACTCACCAAATTATAATAATCATCATTTCAGAAAGAAAAAAACTAGCAATAAACTTGCTACCTAGCTTCATCTGCTGTTGATTAAGAGACCCAAATGGTAGGAGACTATGGCAATATTTCATCGAGAGCTGATGGTGGCCTGGACAAATGCAATATCTGTGTAAAATACCTTGATTTTTTTGTTCAATTTAAAAGTAGACTGACAGGATTTCCTGATGGACTGAGTATGGGACAAAAGGAAAACAACAGTTAAGGATGACTTCATGGGTTTTGACTTAAATAACTGAAGAATGGAATTAATCTACTGAGAGTGTGGGAATACCAGGTTTGGGAGGGAAGATGGGAGGGTCAATTTGGCAAATAATAATGTTGAGTTACTTATTAGAGTTTAAGTGAAAATATCAACCAGGCAGTTGGATATACAATTCTGGAGTTCAGCAGAGCAATAAAAACTGGAGATAAAAACTTGGAAGTTAGTGGTATATGCATAGGAATTAAAGCATGAGATCAAGAAGGGAATGAGTTTGGATAGAGGACATGAGTGCCAGAATTCAGCTCTGTCATGCTGCAGTTTAAAAATCGGGAAGATAAGGGAAATCAACAAAGGAGCCTAAGAAGCAGTAGCTAATCAGGTAGATAGAAGCAAGACTGTAGTGTCCTGGAAACCAAATGAAGAAAATGTTTCAAGGAGAAGTGAATGATTACCCGTGTCAAATGCCGAGAAAAGGACTGAGTGTTGAAGAATACAGAGATCAATGTCGTCCTTCGTAAAAACAAATTTTGCAAAGTAGCAAAGAAGACATATTGGGGCGGAACCAACAGAAACTATGAAGAAAATATTTGGAGAAAATGGGTACCAAATACTACTGCAGTTTTGCTCTGGGGATCAGAGAAAGGAGGCAGTATCTCGAGAGGGTTATATGATCTGGAAAGGTGTTCTGTTTTTGGAGAAAAATTGTAGCATGTTTGTATATGAAGAAAATTATTAATCAGAGAGAGGAGAATTGTCGAAGAAATGTGAAAGTTGGTGGAATCATGTCCCTGAGAGATCTAGGGTCTAGTCCACAAGTGGCAGGCTTGATGTTTCCTATGAAGACTCCCTGGCCTCTCACAGTCTCTTCTCCACAGCAGCCAGAGGGATCCTGTTATCACATGAGTCAGATCATGATGCTTGCCTAGTTAAAATCTCCCCAGTGGCTTTCCATCTCATTCAAAGTAAAAGCCTGAGACATTACGAAGGCCTACAAGGAATTGCATATTTTGGGCCCATTATCTCTCTACCTCTCTCTGTTCTCACTGTCCCTCTGGCTCGGCACAGCCCAGTCACACAGAACCCCTTACCCTTCCTTGAACACATCAGGTACCTGCAGCTTTCTACCTGCTAAGGCTGTGCTCTTAATCACAGTGCTGTGCTGCATGGCTTGCCCTCTCTTTTCCTTTGGGATTTTGTTTGAATGACACCTGCTTAGTGAGGCCTTCCCTGACCATGCTATCTAAAACTGCAATCTGTATCCCTACCCTCCATATATATTCTTTCCTTAGCACTTATCACATGACATATGGTTTTATTTTCTTTGTGACTGCCTTACCACATTAGAAGGTTGATTCTAGGAAGAAAAGGCTTTTTGTCTATTGTTCACTGCTCTATCTTCAGTACCTAAATCAGTGCCTGTCACACAGCAGAAGCATATTATGTCTGATAAATAAAGAAAATGTGATAGTTTAGGGCTTAACCTCAAACACTGTCCACTCCTTTGAAAATTCTGAACTTACCTAAGTGTAAAAATCCTAAAACACTACGTGCTTAAATAATATATCATTGCGTACATTATATTTTTTCCACTTAGATTTCTTTATGGTAAGAGTAGAAGGCCAAAATAAATTTTGGTGATTGGAACATTTGTGAAGCTCTACAAAGGAAAGATACATTTCATACTTTGTAATAGGAAGGAACCATGCCCTCTAGAAGATGCTTTTCCTGTAACACCAAGTACAATGAAACATTACAGGATAAAGAAGAATATAAAAACAAACTTTTTGTAAATTGTATGGATTGCAAGGTAAATCACAGTGTTTTCAAATAATTTCAAGGCTCTGGTTTGCTCTACTGTTAGGAAAAGTTAAGAAACAAAGGCATTTCCTAAGCTGCTTGATTAAATTTTGTTGTTAGTCTCTACCAGACTTTCGAAACATTTCCTCTTACTCTCTATTGCTATTATGAATGATATCTACTATTTACTGATGTTTATTATGCAGGTATTGTCCTCTGGCCTTAACAACCAATAATTATTTAATCTCACAACAGATCTATGAACTATGCTGCATTACCCATTATTCTGATTTTTAAAAGATGGGAAGTGATTAAGAGAATATATAACTTAGATGACTTGCCCGAGATCACACTTCTGATTTGTGGTGGATCTGGGATTCAGACCAAGAAGGCTGACTCTAGGATCCATGCCCTTACCACTGTGCTCAGCTACTCCCTCGGGCTTCTTGGTTCAGCCACACACCTTAGGGGTCCTGGAATCATGCTGCTGTTACAAGCTGGAAATATCCATGGAAAGTAGACATAGTGCTCAGTTCAGGATGCAATAACAAATTACCATGGACTGAGTGGCTTACAAACAGCAGTTTATTTCTCACAGTTCTGGAGAATGAAAGATCAGGGCACATGATCGGGTTCTGGTGAGAGCTTTCTTCTGGCGGATTGCTGAGTTCTCATTATATCCTCACACAGCAGAAAAATGAGCTCTCTGGGGTCGCTTTTAGAAAGGCATTAATTCTTCATGGATTAGTGTGACCTTCTCCCTTAGGACCAAATTACCTCCCAAAGGCCCCATTTCCTAATACCATCACATTGGTGGGTAGAATATCAACATACAAATTTTGGGAGGACAGGAACATTCAATCCATACAGGAAGTGTCTTTGTTTCTAAAGAGCTTGTGAAGAACAGACTTTACAGCAAAAAGACAGTAGAAAAGAAGTTGTTTCCCTCAAATATACATCCAATATAATAGCAATTGGACTCCAAAAGATCCTGCCACCATCTAGGCTAACTAGATTGACCATTATATATCAGCTTATCTTTTGATATCTACATAAAATATTAAATTCTTAAAATTCAGTAAATGAATTTTAAAGAGAATAAAAAGAATTAACTATAAAGCAACAGTGAAACCAAGTGTCTGAATATCCAGTTTCTGATGTTACCTTTTAGTCCGTCTGATTACACCCCTTTATATATGTGAAACTATTTGTCTATACAATTGATAGCTTAAACCATATTTCTATATTTCTTTCTTTTCTGAGGATTCTTTTTATTAAAATAGAGTTTTTCCTCCAATCCATTCTTGCAAATAGGAAAAATGTTCACCAGACATCTCAGTGTGTATAATTTTTTGTTAGTCTTTCATTAGCTATAATAATCTTAGGATAATAGCTCATTTATAAGACAGAAATATTTGATTTTGGAATTTAATATTTTGTATAATCAAATAAGTTCACTTTGGTAAAAAATTAGAAAATAATGAAATAATTTTGAGTTTCCATATGCATTAACCATTCTAAAGTATACAGTTGTGCAGGACTACACATTTGATTAAGAGACTATGGTGACACATCATTTTGATGTAAGTTTAAGAAGAATAATTTTAACACTCTCTAAAATGGACTGGTTTATTGGTATGTCATACTATTTGTTGCATGATATGATAAATATAATATGATTCATCATGCCATTCTATAAATATTGCAATGGATTATTAAAGCGATAAAATCTAGTGGCAGAAATATAATGAGATCATGTCACATTTGTATAAAAGCTAGATGATAAATTGTGCCTTCTGTAGAGGCTGTTATAACTTAGAAGGACCTGAAGTAAGGATTCTTGGAGCACAAAGCAAGACAACCCTAAATCCAAGATAGGTTTCATTAAAAACACTGACTAAGAGCACTTGTTGAAAGCACAGACTAATACAAGAATACGGAATCCTACTCCCTGGGCTCTCATGTGACAGACTCTTTTTCATTATAAAGACCATTTTTTGAAAAGTTAATCTAAAATACTTACAGACAACATATGGAATAACACCTTAAATGAATCAACATGTCTAAGTAAAATCTCAAGTGTGTGTCATACATATAGGCATACATATGTCTAAATAAAAAAATTAGCATCGTGTCATATTTGTGTTTCAAAATATTATTTTATTAAATATTTCCCATTCATGCCCTCCTACTATGGAATATGTATCACTTTGGAGGAAAGCTAATTATTTAGAAAAATTTTATTCCCTACAGAGATGCCAGTTAGGCTTCTGATGGTTTTGTACACAGATTTAGCTAAAGACATTGTTTCTTATAGTGGAGAATACTGAAAAATCAGTGGCTAATGATCAGTGTACAGATTGGGAATTAAAAATGTTATTATTCAACAAAATGTTTACGCTTTTAAAAACAATAATAAAAATGATACATTACTATACAGTTTTTTAAAAGCCCTTCAGTAGCCATCTTTCCTAGAATTGTCAATTGCCCTCAAATTATTTATAATATCCTAAGAATAAACTTTAATGACTATTTTACAATTAAAAAATGAATATATTTTATATTTCTAAGATGAGCAAACATAGTGACCTGTTTAACGCACTTTTCTGAAGGAAATTTAGTTAACTTTGACAATGGAGGGATAAATAGCTTACGGCTGTCAACATACTAATGAAATCTTCATCAGGCCATGTATTTTTTGGTTTTCTATACTAATTTCCTATGATATTATATTTAATAACCACTTTTTCTCATTTCTTTTTTGAAGTTGTTTCAATTTATCTAAGTAATGTTGATAAGTAACTCAAATATAATAATTTTGAATGCAAATATATTAATGACTATATATATAGCTTATGTGTATGTATATATACTTATATGTGTGTACATATGCATATGTATGTATATATATATACATATCTATATACACACACATATATAGCTTTACACTTGTGGTAAAGACATGGGACAAGCACAAACAAGCAAAAATCACATATTTACCTGATAACAGCATAGTATATATGACACAAAATTTGGAAAAATTAGGTATTAAGAGGTATATATTCCCTTTAAAATATCTTAGATCTATTGTGGTCTTACATTGTATTATTATTTCAGACCAGAAAATTGTATTTTGCATAAAAAGAAAATCTTTAAATAAAAGGACCTGATTCAGAAGTACATATATTTGCTAACAGAATCAAAATAATAGAAAATTTTTTCCTGTTTTTTTTAAAGGTTAGAGAGCTAACTATGCCTTAGTACTGAATTAAATTCTAAATCAATAACTGGCCTTTAAATTTGGTCATCAGAGGACAAAACTACAATTCTCTAGTGATAGTGGTACCACCCAAGAGCCTGGTCTGAAGTACGAGGGGCCTGTGACAGCTCTTCTGGACTTATTGCTGGTTCCTCTAGCTTAAAAGGAAAGAGTCAAATGGAAAAGACAGGCGTTGCAGTCAAACTTCATAGATAAAATCATTTCCTCAGCTACTCATCAGCTGTGTGACCTTCATCATGTGTCTTTGTTTTCTCTCGTGAGTAACAGATTATCACAACATTAGAGGCTTCTAACAACCCAAACATATTATCTCAATTTCCTGATTCCACCCAAGTCCTCTGCTCATATAGGCTCACAGGACTGAAATCAACTGACTTCTAACTTATGGATAGGAAATCATTTAACTGAATTCTTTTAAAAAGCTCCAGAGATACATATTACCATCAGTGTGTGGCATCAATTCTTCCTTACCCAACTCCAACATATATAATTTTTATAATTCTGCATCTTCCCTATTGTTTTCCCTGCTCTTTAACCATCCAAAATGACATCAACTTGTGGGCTAGAAGCAACTCTCTGGGAAAAATATGATCTGACAGCCTTAGAGTTAACACTGTTCAGCTGTACTTCTTGAATACTGTGCCTGACTCTGGGAAAAGCTTTACCTTAGAAATTATCTAAGTATAAAGCACAAACTCATCTTCCCTGGCATAGAACATAGATGAGTTTGCTTGAGATTTCAATTTGGAGGAGAGATTCTTGAAAATGGTGGTTCTATCCAGACTCTATTCTGAGGAGGGTACCAGAGCATGGCAGACAGATATCCACCTTTTAGAAGGTATGGAGGCAGAGTGCCTGGCAGTAGTTTCCTGTGCCCTGGCTCAGCAGAACCCCAGGTGGTCCAGGAACAGTGGTACCGACTCCACTAGAGTAGTCTGATGGTGAGCTTTGGCAATGTTATTAGGTGCACAACCTCCATATCTGCTTTTTTTTGCCCCAAATAAAGTTTGTGGGAATTCCTAATATCCTTTAGTCCTTTAAATTTTTTTGTTTAAATTTTTTTTTGCCTAAACTAGCTAGAGTTAACCTAACTGAAGTTAGGTAAGATAACTGAGAAACTCAAATGATATAAGCTCCCAATGAGACAATTAAAATCAGTTAAACAAAAACGATGCTCAACATAGTCATAGCAATTAATGTATTTATTTGTGACCAAATCTGTGTGTGAACTGATGGGTAGTGGGGGAGTGAGTTTCAAGGACCTGGGAATGAACTCTAGTCCCAGTCGTGATACCAACATGAGCCTGCGGAAGTCTCTTCACCTTTGTCTACTTCATTTTCTTCATGTCTAGAATATAAAGCATGACCAAAGAGTTACCTAAGGTCTATCCCAGGTTCACAAATTTAAGGATCTAACTTCAGGCCCCAAAGCCAGTAGTATAAGAATATGTTGCTAATTATAATTAGAAAGAAGAATGCCTGGGAAGGTTGAGTGTTATGAAACACTCATTCATGAATAATCCTCACCAACACTACCTCCCTGGTAGAAGAAGAGAGAAGCTAGGATTTAAAGTAGCTCATTTTATGATTGACAAAACCTGGTACAATATTTCACTAATGTTCTGAAACTGTATGGTTACTCTTACACCTATCATTCTTTAGGAGTAACATTAATGAAGTAGCATGATACAGCAAATTCTGCCAGAGTTCCTGATAGAAAACTAAACAATAAGGCTATGCATAAAGAAAAACAGAAAATTTAAACGACTGAGTTGAAATGTAACTTATTCCCTAATTATTAACTTGGCAGGATGAAGGTGTTAAAAGGAAGCACAGACTTTATATGAATTTATTCAGTAAAACGATTCTGGTTTCCAAAACTGGTTTTAGCAGCAATCAATAATTGCAAAATTTTTAAAGTTTGACATTAAATTGCTGATGAGGATTTGCATTATTCAGATGTATTCACCTTGACATTGATTTTTCACAATCTTTATAACAGAGAACAACATAACTAATAACCGTGCCTTTTTCTAGGCAACTGAAAACCATGCTAGGGAAAATAAAACCCTCAAATATAGTGGAGTTTTACAATAATCCTGTTCTTGGGATGAAACTGTAGCAAGAACATACTTCTACAACTTCTAGTATTGAAACATTAAATGATGTCCAAGATGGGCAGCAAATCAAATTCCACAGTGGGGAGAGGAATGATCATGAGACAGCAAAGTTCAAGATTTCTTATTTTCTGTTATTTCTCTGTCTGTAATAAATCAGTTTCCCAAACTAGGAATCATAGGCAAGATCTGTTAATTATCTTTCATGAAACAACAGTAAGAGATGCCTATTCATGACTTGAAAAAACTTGAAATAGTCATACCACTGGTGTGACACTTTAAGCAAAAATTGTGGAGTTGTGACTTAGTTGTAATGGGACCCAAATTAGCCAGAAGCCTTCATATTTTATTTACACTTCCTGTTATTAGGGATGAAAATTCTCATTGGAACTCAGCAACCAGAAATAGCTGCCAGTCTTCAAAATGACCGCCTTCTGAGGAAGCCAATTTTTTCCATTAGACAAAATAATTCAAGTCAAAATGTCCAGTGCTGATTAAGATAACTCACTCTAGAATAATTTTATGAACCTTAGCTGCAACAGAAGAAGAGTTTTATACACTGCAATGTAAGATATCTGTTAAAAGTCTATGGTTATAATATGCTTATTTGTCCCCTCATTGTGTATGTATATTAGCATAATACCCATATTGGTTTTTTTCTATTTCCGATGTACATAAAAGCACATTTGAATCTGTCAACAAAAAAGCATTCCATTTATATATAAATGAACATTCAATATGGATATGATTCCTAATAACCACCCTCCAGTTAGTTTTCAGATTGTAAGGTCATGGAAATGATTTCTAGTTAAGGTAAGTGATAATATTCAAGTCTTCAAATAGCATGTCCATATAAGAAAAATGGGTTTTCTAGCTTCTTTTGTAAAACACAGCAAAATATGTTGAGTTGGTAATGTTTTAATCATATATATAATAGTAAAAAGCTGCTTCATGATCTGGGATATTTTATATGTAATGCTCTCTGACAAGTGGTAATTGCCACTTTATTTCAACAAGTAGATTATAATAAGTTTTATAATTATAAACTAGGTGCTTTATACAAAAAAGGCACTATCACATTTATAGTATAAGCTATTAGAAGTTTTAAACATATTGAATAACAATAACTATAGGATGTTTCCTCTTTTGGGGGGATTTTTGAATTTTATCTATTTTTTTATACAGCAGGTCCTTATTAGTTATCCATTTTATACATAATAGTGTATATACGTCAATCCCAATCTCCCAATTCACCACACCACTGCCACTCCCCCTCCGCTTTCCCCCCTTGGTGTCCATGCGTTTGTTCTCTATATCTGCGTCTCAATTTCTGCCCTGAAAACTGGTTCATCTGTACCATTCTTCTAGGTTCCACATATATGCACGAATATACGATATTTGTTTTTCTCTTTCTGACTTACTTCACTCTGTATGACAGTCTCTAGGTCCATCCACGTCTCTACAAATGACCCAATTTCATTCCTTTTAATGGCCGAGTAATATTCCATTGTATATATGTACCACATCTTTATCCATTCGTCTGCCGATGGGCATTTAGGTTGCCCATTTTTAAAAAATGTTCTGTATAATGATTACAATTCTAAACCTTCTGATACTGCTCTCCTAAAATAACCTCATTGGATTTGCTTTTCTACTTCATACATGTTTTCTTTTTAATCATATCCCTTCACAAACACATGGTAAATGCAATGATTTATTGTACTGGATTTTAACTACCTGTCTACATTTATGCTTTGCTGTTAAATCTATCATTCCAGACAAATATAGCTAAACAAAAATATTTGTTTAACACATGAGATTGGGAACAAAAATCAAGAAAAATGATTTAAAATAAGGAGCAATCTGAATTTTCAGACAAAAAAAACAAATTGAATTGTTACTTTGACAAGGGAAGACAAGACAAAGAACATTTGGTGAATATTTGCAAGAAAAAAAAAAAGTTGGTTTCATTGGTCGACAGCAGTGATCTACAGCTCTGCATAATAGGCTTCCAGCTCTATAAATCTGTCCTACTCTGCAGTACTTTCCCGGGAAAGTGATATATTTCTAAAAAGTTCCATCTAAATGTCACCCTGAAAGCTTACCAAGTTGAGGATCATTCCCAATGCAGAAGAGGGTAGCACAACCTCTTCCCGTGACCCGACACTGACAAATATTAACCGAGAACATGTTTATAAAGTGAATATAAGTGGTATTTAAGCACTTTAAGGAGAATGTCTGTCTCCTTTAAAAATCTTTTAACTTCCAAAGCTTCCAAATGCTAACATCTCTAAGGGCAAGCCTTTTTTCCTCCTGAGGGATTACACAGACTGGATTACTGAAGCAAAAACCATGTGGTGTAAACCTAAGGGCGGGAGGTCCTCATGCATTTAAGGAACTGCTACTATGTCCCAGGAACCGTGCAGTGTGTGTGTGATTGGGTGGGGGGCAGTTCACAAATGAGTAAGCCTGCCTAAACCAGGTAGTGTATCAGTAAATATGAAGAAAAAAGATTATAGAAGCAGAGAGGCGATGATAACTTAAAAATCTTACACACAATGAAAGGGAATCCACATTCTCACGACAGAATATTTTACAGTCTTGTCTTGATTCTAATTAGTCTTTAGAAAATCAGGGGAAACCCAGAGATAAGTAGGCAGAATACTCAGGTCAATAACAGAATTTAAACACACACACAGAAGAAACATAATTATGAAGACACAATTTTTATCTGTGTTTGCTTTGTTTTAATGGGGGCAGTTGAAACTGTGTACTCCTAACATATTATATGTCCAAGAATTGCAATTTACTACATCTGACATTATACTTTCTTCTACTATAGGCTTGTCTATAGTAAATCAATTTGCAGATTTTTTTTTTTTTTTTAATTTTTATTTATTTATTTTTGCGGTACACGGGCCTCTCACTGTTGTGGCCTCTCCCGTTGCGGAGCACAGGCTCCGGATGCGCAGGCTCAGTGGCCATGGCTCACGGGCCCAGCCGCTCCGCGGCATGTGGGATCTTCCCGGACCGGGGCACGAACCCGTGTCCCCTGCATCGGCAGGCGGGCTCTCAACCACGGCACCACCAAGGAAGCCCCAATTTGCAGATTTTAAACTGGTACCCATTGCTACCTCTTAATTCATAATTTACTTATATATGTTTAAGATTTTTACCTCCTTAAGTTATCATGGACTTCTCCAACCCTACCATAACAGCTGTTCCCCAGAATCCTACAAAAAGCAAACTTAAGTGTATGCTAAATATTTTAAAGGCAATTGCCTTAGTCTCAGAGATACATTTAAAAACTTTTCCATTTTCCTTTTCTTCTAACCACCCATCCGAAAAGGTAACAAAGCTTTAATATTTTAAAAGTGTGTGTGCTTTCTCAATTTTATTTTAGGGACTCTTTTAGAACATATAATTACAGTTAAATACACCCAACATGATTCTTCCTATAAAAATCACCAAGTTTTAAAGAAAATACCATACGACTGAAAGAATATAGGTTTTATATTACAGGGTCAGTATTAGGAAGATACTATATAGACTGATGACTTTTGTATGACAATATTTTTATCTTCATACTGTCTAAATATGTGTTTTTAAATCCCCAAATGTTGAACCACCAGGAGCTGAAACTCACTAGTAAAGCAGTGAATCAAGTTTGTTTTTAAAAGCCGGTGGTAACAATAAATGAGGTCTGCCCTTTCAGACTGATAACCAGTTTAAGGATATGTTCCCAGGTTCACAACTTCCCCAAACTTTGCCTCAAGAATTAAAGGACACAGGGTGTGTGAAGTAACAAGCTCATGCCTGAGGAAGGATACCAAGATGACTGGTAATGAAATGTAAGCTCCTCCCCCAAACTTTTCATGATAAAATTTGCAAAAAAATGCATTTCAAGGTTCCATGTTTAAAATTATTTTCAAAAAAGTCACTATGGATCTATATTCAGAGAAACTTAAACTAAAAATAAGAGGACATTAACCTCACAGAGAAAAAAGTAGGAAACATACATTAGTTTCGATAGAAAAATGAAAGTCATAATGATGACAGTGAATGACAGGGATGTAATTAACTTTAGACGTCCACTTCTGAATTTCTGTCTAAATTTCTGTCACTCTTGCGTCTCCTACTTTTCGGTGTTTATTCCTCAACTGACTTGACATGTTCGTAAGTAGACTTGTCAGGTTCTGGAGGTGGGAATGGGCAGAAGAGGACACTCAGAAATGAGGAGTGCCTTAGGTAAAGTCTCCTAGCCTTGGGAAAGCATCTATTTATGCTCTTCCTGAAAGAAATCCTGTTTTTCTTTGGGGGGGGGTGGGGAGATTACATCTTACACTGGTGAATACGCTATTCTATTCACTGCAGTTCTTTCAATGGTTTGCAGGCAGGAATTTTGTGTTAAAAATAAATGCAACTTTAAAAATTGGATACTCAATGAAGACAACCATTGTGTGTCCATTTGGGAAACTGTAATTCTGATAATAAACCATTTGCTGTAATATGTTTCCCATATGATTTCCACTGTGGTGACATTCACCATAATCAATGTTTCCTTCAGAGAAGAGTTCTAGACACGTTTCAGGGAAAACAAATGCTTCAAATAAAAGCTTGCCTTATAACCTAGCTTCCGACATGTCCTCAGCCATAGCTGCTCTTCTGGTTCAGAGACAAGGAACTGATTTTGAGGATATTATTATGGTAACACCAATATATTGGCAGTATACCAATTTATCAATCCCAGTGGATCTTATAGTAAGCACTTGGATTTTCTGGGCCACACTGCCGGCTATGTGGAGATAACTTCAGACTGTTAAGGTGGTTGAGTATATCTGAGTTGGGCATCACATACACCTGGGCATTACCCACTAAAATGTTAAGAATCACCTAGAATCATTTCCATGCTTTCTCTATGTGGCCTATAGAAATAAATTCAGATAAAATATTTTATATCAATTTAAATTAAACTAATACATTTCACCTCACCAAGTCAGGATTAATTTACTACAAGGGTTGCCCTATTATTTTAATTAAGTATAATGTTTAAATATTCAAGTAAAAAAATCAATTACTGAAAGGCGTGACTTAAAATATATTTCTGTAAAGATATAAAACTTAAAATTCCATATCACATTGTTTGTTAACATCCTTAGTAAAATTAGTTTTAAATAGATTAAATTGTTATACAATTGATACAGGTATGTCACATAAAGGTTATCCATTTTAGAATGCTTGCATCGTACTTTGAGGAAACAGGCAAATGTTTGTTAACATTTGTTCTGAACACCCATATTCCAAGTCACACTGTATCTGCTGGATCATTCAATCTACATCACTAAGAGTACATACAAGAAGACAACATCAGTGAGGCAGGATTTCAATCTGCCTAACTATTACTGTAATATAAAGTTAGTTTCCAAAATAGAGAAGATGGGTGGGAGAGGTTAATGAACCCATTCAGGTAAATGTACAGTAAGTCCAGTGCCAAATGCAGTACATTATATTTTATTTACTATGACCCTCATGTATTTTACATTATAAAAGATAAATTGTTCTCTTACAGCACCCCATAACATTTCTTATGAGTTCTATTTGTATAAAATGATAGTTTAATTATAAAGAACTGTTTTCACATAGGATGCATCCAAATGCTAAAACATACATGCATGCCATTATTCTCACCACAGTTGTGACACCTTTTCGCTTATTAATGAATATATACTTTCAAAGTACAAAACATTGTTTAGGTCTTGAAATGTAAGGAAAAAGAACCTCTACGATGCAACTTTATCCCTTTTTATAGCTGGAAAATCTCTTAGACTTCCCTTTAAAGGTTTTATTTAAATTTAACTTCAGAAGCAACTTGCACTCAATGGAGTTGTGTAAGTATAATTTGACTTATTAGAGGTAAAACTTAACTAAAGAACCAAGTCAGTAGATTTAGCTCCCAGATACTTTATTTAAAAAAAGAGAAGCTAAATGGATTGTAGACTTCAATGTAAAATATAAACCTGAATCTAAATAAGTTGGGTGAAATGTATAACTGTCAATATTCTGGTTGTGATATTGTATTGATTCTATAATTTTGCAAAGTATTGCCAATGGGGGAAACTGAATAAAGCGTACATGAAAGTTCTCTGTATTATTCTTTATAGCAGTATATAAATCTATAATTACCCCCAAATTAAAGTTTAATTTAAAAAAAACTAGTTTCTTTCAAATATAGATAACAAAATATTCTATTTTTGAAGCAGAATCAAGATATTAACATCTTAACTATTTAAATTATCCACATTCAGTATAATATGAAATATGACCATTATCTGCTTTGAAGGTGATGACTTTTTATACACTTGTTCCCAAATATAGAACGAATTTTATGAAATATCACTTGCAAAGAGATACCTCAATGTATTATATCAGATTTGATGATATGAATATTAGATTTTACAAGTGCAAATTCCAGTTTGAAAACCACAAACAACAATAGTAGTAAAATTGTCTATGAAAAGAAGTCAGGATTGTGTAAGATTAAACAGTTTTCTGGCTTATATACTTTGTTTCAGAATGCAGCAAGAAAACATGTCCATCATTACAGTATCCCTGAGAAGATTACTTTAATCAGAAAATGAGGCGATAACCTAAATTCTGGAAATACTGAATGCAAAATGTGTATCATGCTGACAATCTAACTCAGAAATCTCCAGGACAGCAACATGAAATAATCGGTGTATGATTTGGCATAATCAAACATTATTAATCTAGATTAATTTAGCATTTCTTCACTAGATATTAAATCCTGGAGCTGACATTATTTTATTTTACCTATTAATTTTACTATGGAACAAAAATCATCTTTATTAACATTTGCATGCATCAGTCCCAGCAGAAACATTTGTTAGGTGAAGTGATAATACTTGCTGCTATTTCAAGGGTGAAGTTAGGATTATTTTACTCTACTATCTCTTTCTCAACTTAAACACAATTGTCAACTCTTTCTGGAAGACTTCCATTTCTTTTCCACTCCATTTCCAGGGTCAAGTCTATCTTTTCTTAATGTTATAGCACCTACCATATCAGATGAGATAGTTGTTTATGCATAGGTTTTAAAAATAGATTAAGAACTTAAGTTTAGGAAGTGCTGTAGACTGAATGTGTCCCACCCTCTCCCCCCCAAATTCCCATGTTGAAGCCCTAACATCCAGTGTGATGGTATTTGGAGATGGAAGGTGATCATGAGGTTGGGGCCCCCATGATGGGATATGTTCCCCCTAGAAGAAGAGGAAGAGACCAGAACTCTCCCTCTCAGCCATGTGTGGATACAGAGAGAAGTCAGTCATCTGCAAACTAGAAAGTGGCTCCTCACCAGACATCAAATCTGCTGGCACCTTGATCTTGGACTTCTCAGCCTCCAGAGCTGTGAGAAAGCCATCCAGTCTGTGGTATTTGCTATTGAATAAGACAGGAAGTGTGTGTTGTGTGAAATGGTTATTTGCATCCCCATTTCATACAAAAACTAAATGGTATTTCAGATCTGAGGTACATTAGAGAATGATTTTTTATAGATACATTTTAAACATTTTAATGCTTCTTATCATTTCACTTTAAATCACTCCATTATGAAATGTCCTTTATTGTACAATAGTTCTTCAAAACTTTAAGCAGATCTTTATCAATTAAATTTACAGCAGTACAGCATGGTTTGTCACAGACTTAAAGTGCAAGGCACCTAATGATATGAAAGGATGATATAATACATACAGTATAAGTGAACCAGGTCTATTCTGAAATATTCATTCTTTTTATAGCCCCTCCAAATCTGCATGAACATAGCTGCTGCATAAACTACACATTTATTTTGTATTGTTTATTTGCAATCTTCTATAAAACTCAAAAATATAATCCATACTTACTACAGACATTTTACCTATAAGAAACACTGATCTGTATACTAAAAGAATTCTTGAAAAATTTTACAATATAGTCTATTGTTTAACAAATATTTGAAAATAAAGTCTACAGAGAATAGAATTTTATTCCTTGATTAGTTGTAATTATTTCATCAGCTGAATTCCTTGAGGTGTATGACACTGGTTGGTCCTTTAGATGGACTGTAAACTGGAACCTCTTATTCTTGTAGTAATGTGTACACAGGTACAAAGTAGTAATGTGTACACAGGTACAAAGTATTTCATTATGAAAATGAAGAAAACAAATATGAGAAAAAAATATGTTAGAGTTTCAAAGAACTTAAATTATTATTTTTTAGACTAGGCACTGAATAAGTGAGTGATGTTTTCTTGTGTTTGGTTACTTTTTTAAATTGTAAGAACAAGTAAATATAACAGTACAGGATTCATCTAGGGAGAAAAAAAGTTATACACATAATAAAATAAGAAAGAAAAGAAGGGAACTCAACGCATGATATAGGGTAAGCTGATCACAGATTATCAGTATATCGCTTGCACATTTAAAGCATGAGTCAGCTATAAGGAAGAGCTTTTTTGTAGGAATTGCTGACTTTGCTCTTCTAGCTCCACTGTTTAATGAAAAGTATAAGAATGCTAGGATTTTTTAAAATTATAGCTACATTCATTAGAGTAAGCTTTTGTAAATTCCCTTTTACCTACTGAACTTTGTTGGAAAAGTCAGCTGTGGAGAAAAGGAAGAACTTATGAAGAGAAAGAAGATCTGGAAACAACAGGAGCCATTGGGCATCTGTAGAGAAGAAGAAGAACACAGCACGGACACAGGCTGTGCGGGACCTGGTGGAGAAATGAACACTGCAAGAGCTGCAGCAGCCACGAGAACCAGTCTGTGGGTGTTTATATATTTATAGCCTTGACTGTCCCTCCTACCTAAGGAATGGTGCATCAGCTACGGACTGCTGTCAGGAAATCATTCTGTATCCACATATGTATGCTTGGGTATGCTTGGGTCATACTACAGAGCTAAAAAAATAGAGGCACATCTTTGTATCAGGTTTTTATTTATTTATTTATTTTTTGCGGTACGCGGGCCTCTCACTGTTGTGGCCTCCCCCGTTGCGGAGCACAGGCTCTGGACGCGCAGGCTCAGCGGCCATGGCTCACGGGCCCAGCCGCTCCGCAGCGTATGGGATCTTCCCAGACCGGGGAACAAACCCGTGTCCCCTGCATCGGCAGGCGGACTCTCAACCACTGCGCCACCAGGGAAGCCCAGGGTACCTACTTTTGAACAACAAAACTGCCTGAAGTACTTTCTAAAACAAACTTGTGGCAAAATGTCCAACTTGGAAATAGAATTAGACAACCTGATGTATGAAATAATAAGGTGTAAATTAGTCAAGTGAAGGATTAAGAAATTAATTCAGGTGCATGTGTTGGAAGTAGAAATTGAGAGCAGACTAAAAGAAGTGGCCCGTAGGCTTATTTATTCTGGCATCCTTTGTTTATAAAATAAATATGTATAATGGACTGTGTTCCTCTATGATTTGTGTCTTCAAATTCCCCCCAGTCTTTACTTCACCCTACTATATAAGACCCAGTCTGGCTTCACTCACTTTTTCTTAATCTGCCTGGTTCCTGAAGCTTTTAAAGTTTGTGCTCCCGGTGCATCTTTATTCTATAGTAGAGAATGTGGACAAGTGTTACAACACAAATCCAATGAAGAAAAAAAAGGATTTTATATATTAGAATCTGAATCATAGCAGCTAGAAGTCACTCTTATTAGCTGAAAAATGTGTGCAGGAATTTTACTAAAATCAGGCTTCAAAGACTTCACACCAGAAGCATGACTAATGTAATGCAGCAGTTCGCCACACAGGGGCAGTAAATGGCCAGCTTTCTTACATGAAAATAAAATGAGAAAGGAGTTCATGAAAACAAGATTTTGAAGGAAACAAAATGATGTTCTCTCAAAGGTTAAGAATTTTACTTCTTAAGTATTTCCAGACCACATATGTAGTTTTTAATAAAACTTTAATAGCTTGTTTCACTTTTGCTCTCACACCTACTCTACTTCCAACCTGGCCTCTATCAGTTTTTCAAACAGCCTAGGAATTTTCCAATTAAAAGGCCTTTGTACATCCTGTTTATTGCTACCAAGGACACACCCCCGCCCCACCCTAACCTTTCAAGTCCCAGTTGAAATGCAGCTTCCCTAGAGAGGGCTTACCAAGATGCATTTTTTTTTTTTTTTAAATGCAAGTCTCCCATACACAACATGCAACTTCTTATGGAGGTTTACTTTTCCCCCCTGTGTATTTCAGTCATGTCACTTATCCCAATTTGTAAGTATCTTACTTATGTACGTTGCTATTTGAGTTTGCCTATTTCCCCCAGTATGCTCTGAGCTGATGAGGTTAAAAATCCTAACTCTCTGGGTCATTTTTGAATCCCCAGAGCCTACTATACCAGAATGTAAGAGAGCTTGAAAAACTATTTATTGAATAAGTAAATGAATCCCTATGACTGTGGCTTATCTTCCCCGGACACACAACTTCAACCGAGCCCCAGATTCCCATGTATATCTTTACAATAATATCAGTAGTAAATGTCACCTGATATTTTCCAACCAATACACCTGAAGATTTGTCTACAGTTTACACCAATTAAAGATAGTTCTGATACACTTTTTTTTTTAACATCTTTACTGGAGTATAATTGCTTCACAATGGTGTGTTAGTTTCTGCTTTATAACAAAGTGAATCAGCTATACATAAACATATATCCCCATATCTCCTCCCTCTTGCGACTCCCTCCCACCCTCCCTATCCCACCCCTCTAGGTGGTCACAAAGCACGAAGCTGATCTCCCTGTGCTATGCGGCTGCTTCCCACTAGCTATCTATTTTACATTTGGTAGTGTATATATGTCCAGGCCACTCTCTCACTTTGTCCCAGCTTACCCTCCCCATCGCCGTGTCCTCAAGTCCATTCTCTACGTCAGCGTCTTTATTCCTGTCCTGCCCCTAGGTTCTTCAGAACCATTTTTGTTCTTAGATTCCATATATATGTGTTAGCATACGGTATTTGTTTTTCTCTTTCTGACTTAATTCAGTCTGTATGACAGTCTCTAGGTCCATCCACCTCACTACAAATAACTCAATTTCGTATCTTCTTATGGCTGAGTAATATTCCATTTTATATATGTTCCACATCTTCTTTATCCATTCATCTGTCAGTGGACAATTAGGTTGCTTCCATGTCCTGGCTATTGTAAATAGAGCTGCAATGAATATTGTGGTACATGACTATTTTTGAACTACGGTTTTCTCAGGGTATATGCCCAGTAGTGGGAATGCTGGGTCGTATGGTAGCTCTATTTTTAGTTTTTTACAGAACTTCCATACTGTTCTCCATAGTGGATGTATCAATTTACATTCCCACCAACAATGCAGGAGGGTTCCCTCTCCAGCATGTACTGTTTGTAGATTTTTCAATGATGGCAACTCTGACTGCTGTGAGGTGATACCTCACTGTAGTGTTGATTTGCATTCCTCTAATGATTAGTGATGTTAAGCATCCTTTCATGTGTTTCTTGGCAACCTGTATATCTTCTTTGGAGAAATGTCTATTAAGGTCTTCTGCCCATTTTTGAATTGGGCTGTTTGTTTTTTTTGATACGGAGCTGCATGAGCTGATTGTAAATTTTGGAGATTAATCTTTTGTCAGTTGCTTCAATTGCAAATATTATCTCCCATTCTGAAGGTTGTCTTTTCATCTTGATTATGGTTTCCTTTGCTGTGCAAAAGCTTTTAGGTTTCATTAGGTCCCATTTGTTTATTTTTGTTTTTATTTCCATTTCTCTAGGAGGTGGGTCAAAAAGGATCTTGCTGTGCTTTAGGTCATAGAGTGTTCTGCCTATGTTTTGCTCCAAGAGTTTTATAGTGTCTGGCCTTACATTTAGGTCTTTAATCCATTTTGAGTTTATTTTTGTGTATGGTGTTAGGGAGTGTTCTAATTTCATTCTTTTATGTGTAGCTGTCCAGTCTTCCCAGGACCACTTACTGAAGATGATGTCTTTTCTCCATTGTATATTCTTGCCTGCTTTCTCAAAAATAAGGTGACCATATGTGCGTGGATTTATCTCTGAGCTTTCTATCCTGTTCCATTGGTCTATATTTCTGTTTTTGTGCAAGTATCATACTGTGTTAATTACTGTAGCTTTGTAGTATAGTCTGAAGTCTGGAAGCATGATTCCTCCAGCTCCGTTTTTCTTTCTCAAGATTGCTTTGGCCATTCAGGGTCTGTTGTGTTTCCATACAAATTGTGAAATATTTTGTTTTAGTTCTGTGAAAAACGCCAGTGGTAGTTTGATAGGGATTGCACTGAATCTGTAGATTGCTTAGGGTAGTATAGTCATTTTCACAATGTTGATTCTTCCGATCCAAGAGCATGGTATATCTCTCCACCTGTTTGTATTATCTTTAGTTTCTTTCATCAGTGTCAAATACTTTTCTGCATACAGGTCTTTTGTCTCCTTAGGTAGGTTTATTCCTAGGTATTTTACTCTTTTTTGTTGCAGTGGTAAGTGGGAGTGTTTCCTTAATTTCTATTTCAGATTTTTCATCATTAGTGGATAGGAATGCAAGAGATTTCTGAGCATTAATTTTGTATCCTGCTACTTTACCAAATTCATTGATTAGCTCTAGTAGTTTTCTGGTAGCATCTTTAGGATTCTCTATGTATAGTATCATGTCATCTGCAAACAGTGCCAGTTTTACTTCTTCTTTTCCTATTTGGATTCCTTTTATTTCTTTTTCCTCTCTGATTGCCATGGCTAGGACTTCCAAAACTATGCTGAATAATTGTGGTGAGAGTGGACATCCTTGTCTTGTTCCTGATATGAGGAAATGCTTTCAGTTTTTCACCATTGAGAATGATGTTTGCTGTGGGTTTGTCATATATGGCTTTCATTATGTTGAGGTAGGTTCCTGCTATGCCCATTTTCTGGAGAGTTTTCATCATAAATGGGTGTTGAATTTTATCAAAAGCTTTTTCTGCATCTACTGAGATGATAATACAGTTTTTATTCTTCGATTTGTTAATATGGTGTATCACATTGATTGATTTGCACATATTGAAGAATCCTCGCATCCCTGGGGTAAACCCCACTTGATCATGGTGTATGATCCTTTTAATGTGCTGTTGGATTCTGTTTGTTAGTATTCTGTTGAGGATTTTTGCATCTATGTTCATCAGTGATATTGGCCTGTAGTTTTCTTTCTTTGTAACACCTTTGTCTGGTTTTGGTCTCAGGGTGATGGTGGCCTCGTAGAATGAATTGGGAGTGTTCCTCTCTCAGCTATATTTTGGAAGAGTTTGAGAAGGATAGGTGTTAGCTCATATCTAAATGTTTGATAGAATTCGCCTGTGAAGCCATCATCTCCTAGGCTTTTGTTTGCCTGAAGACTTTTAATAGCAGTCTCATTTCAGTGCTTGTGACTGGTCTGTTTATATTTTCTATTTCTTCCTGGTTCAGTCTCGCAAGGTTGTGCTTTTCTAAGAATTTGTCCATTTCTTCCACGTTGTCCATTTCATTGGCATATAGTTGCTTGTAGTAATCTCTCGTGAACCTTTGTATTTCTGCAGTGTCAGTTGTTACTTCTCCTTTCTCATTTCTAAGTCTATTGATTTGTGTCTTCTCCCTTTTTTTCTTGATGAGTCTGCCTAAGTTTATCTTCTCAAAGAATGGGCTTTTAGTTTTATTGATCTTTGCTATTGTTTTCTTTGTTTCTATTTCATTTATTTCTGCTCTGATCTTTATGATTTCTTTCCTTCTGCTAACTTTGGGGGTTTTTTGTTCCTCTTTCTCTAATTGCTTTAGGTGTAAGTTTAGGTTGTTTATTTGAGATATTTCTTGTTTCTTGAGGTAGGATTGCATTGCTATAAACTTCCCTCTTAGAACTGCTTTTGCTGCATCCCATAGGTTTGGGGTCATTGTGTTTTCATTGCCATTTCTTTCTAGGTATTTTTTGACTTTCTCTTGAGTTCTTCAGTGATCTCTTGGTTATTTAATAGTGTATTGTTTAGCCTCCATGTGTTTGTATTATTTAGATTTTTTTCTGTAATTGATATCTAGTCTCATAGTGTTGTGGTCGGAAAAGATGCTTCATATGGTTTCAATTTTCTTAAATTTACCAAGGCTGGATTTGTGACCCAATATATGTTCTATTCTGAAGAATGTTCCATAAGCACTTGAGAAGAATGGTATTCTGTTGTTTTTGGATGGAATGTCCGATAAATATCAATTAAGTCCATCATGTTAATGTATCATTTAAAGCTTGCGTTTCCTTATTTACTTTCATTTTGGATGATCTGTCCATTGGTGAAAGTGGGTTGTTAAAGTTCCCTAGTATGATTGTGTTACTGTCGATTTCCCCTTTTATGGCTGTTAGCATTTGCCTTATGTATTGAGGCGCTCCTATGTTGGGTGCATAAATATTTACAATTGTTATATCTTCTTGTTGGATTGATTCCTTGATCATTATGTAGTGTCCTTCTTTGTCTCTTGTTACAGTCTTTATTTTAAAGTCTATTTTGTCTGATATGAGAATTGCTTCTCCAGCTTTCTTCTGATTTCCATTTGCATGGAATATCTTTATTCCATTCCCTCACTTTCAGTCTGTATGTGCCCCTAGGTCTGAAGTGGGCCTCTTGTAGAGAGCATATATACAGGTCTTGTTTTTCTAGTCATTCAGCCAGTCTATGTCCTCTGGTTGGAGCATTTATTACATTTACATTTAAGGTAATTATCGATATGTATGTTCCTATTACCATTTTCTTAATTGTTTTGGGTTTGTTATTGTAGGTCTTTTCCTTCTCTTGTGTTTCCTGCCTAGAGCAGGTCCTTTAGCATTTGTTTTACAGCTGGTTTGGTGGTGCTGAATTCTCTTAGCTTTTGCTTGTCTGTAAATGTTTTAATTTCTCCGTCAAATCTGAATGAGTTCCTTGCTGGGTAGAGTAATCTTGGTTGTAGCTTTTTCCCTTTCATCACTTTAAGTATGTCCTGCCACTCCCTTCTGGCTTGCAGAGTTTCTGCTGAAAGATCAGTTGTTAACCTTATGAGTATTCCCTTGTATGTTATTTGTTGTTTTTCCCTTGCTGCTTTAAATATTTTTTCTTTGTATTTAATTTTTAATAGTTTGATTAATATGTTTCTTGGCATGTTTCTCCTTGGATTTATCCTGTATGGGACTCTCTGTGCTTCCTGGACTTGAGTGACTATTTCCTTTCCCATAATGGGGAAGTTTTCAACTATAATCTCTTCAAATATTTTCTTAGTCCTTTTCTTTTTCTCATCTTTTACTGGGAACCCTATAATTCGAATGTTGGTGTGATTAACATTGTCCCAGAGGTCTCTAAGACTGTCCTCAATTCTTTTCATTCTTTTTTTTTATTCTGCTCTGTGGTAGTTATTTCCACTATTTTCTCTTCCAGGTCACTTATCCATTCTTCTGCCTCAATTATTCTCCTATTGATTCCTTCTAGATAATTCTTTTATTTCATTTATTGTGTTTTTCATCGTTTGTTTGCTCTTTAGTTCTTCTAAGTCCTTGTTAAGCATCTCTTGTATTTTCTCCATTCTATTTCCAAGATTTTGGATCATCTTTACTATCATTACTCTGAGTTCTTTTTCAGGTACACTGCCTATTTCCTCTTCATTTGTTTGGTCTGCTGAGTTTTTACCTTCCTCCTTCATCTGCTGTGTGTTTCTCTGTCTTCTCATTTTGCTTAAGTTACTGTGTTTGGGGGCTCGTTTTCAGAGCCTGCAGGTTAGTCGTTCCCATTGTTTTTGGTGTCTGCCCCCAGTGGCTAAGGTTGGTTCAGTGTGTTGTGCTGGCTTCCTGGTGGAGGGGACTAGTGCCTGTGTTCTGATGGATGAAGCTGCATCTTGTCTTTCTGGTGGGCTGGACCACGTCCAGTGGTATTATTTTGGGGTGTCTATGGCCTTAGTATGATTTTAGGCAGGCTCTCTGCTAAAGGGTGGGGTTGTGTTCCTGTCTTGCTAGTTGTTTGCCATAGGGTGTCCAGCACTGTAGCTTGCTGGTCGTTGAGTGGAGCTGGGTCTTAGCATTGAGATGGAGATCTCTGGGAGAGCTTTTGCCATTTAATATTATGTGAAGCCAGGAGGTCTCTGTTTAACCAATGTCCTGAACTCAGCTCTCCCACCTCAGAGGCACAGGCCTGACACCCTGCTGGAGCACCAAGACCCTGTCGGCCACACGGCTTTTGGGAAGTCTGAGGTCTTCTGCCAGCGTTCAGTAGGTGTTCTGTAGGAGTTGTTCCACATGTAGTTGTTTCTGATGTATTTGTGGGGAAGAAGGTGATCTCCACGTCCTACTCCTCCACCATCTTGAAGGTCTCCTTCCCTCCCAAGAACTGGAAATCTGTACTTCATGGGCTGTATGAAGGAGTTGCTTGAATGGCAGGAAGCAGTTGGAAAGTATCTTCTGAATTCCTTTACATTTCAGTCTTCCCACCCTCACAGTCTCCTCGCCCCTACACTCTTAATTAAATAGAACCTGTCCTTCTTTGGAGAAGATGAGGACATAGTCTTAGGAAGAACGCAAAGCACTGAAGGAAGAATGTTACCCTTGTCATCTTCATCACACCTTTGTCATAGATTTTAGTCCTTGCTCCAAGACCCCACATCATTCTTGCTGCCTCATTCTGCATTTACCCTTGTTAAGGCAGAAATGCAGAAAAAGGGTTATAGAGGAGCTTAATGGTGTCCATTCCCACCCATGATGAGAACAACATAATGTTCCTTTTTCTTCCGACTTTACAGGCATTTACCACTACATATAAAATGGTCATTTATAATTATAACCAATAGAGGGATATTAAAAAATCTCTTTATGGGGCACTAGGTGTAAAACACCAGCACTCAACATAGTGCAATTTTACGAAGCAATAGGGAAGGAGACAGACAAAATGCATGGGGTGGAGGGGAACCACTGTAGGACCGAGTGAATGATTGAAAGGCAATCTTCCCATGGTCCCATGATAATACAGATCCCAAAAGGGGAGATACTGTTTGCCCACTGATATTTATCCCATGCTTAGTATGATATCACAGCATAAATTGTTGATTAAGTAAATGATTGTTTCTTGAAGACTAGAATAGAAGCCAGAGTTGAGTGGAAGTAGACATTGTTGTATTTTCTACCATTGAAGAGCTGGCTGGGTGCTAAGGTCTGCAGCTCAGGGTTTCCACTACCAAAGGCTGAGTGATCCAGGCAGGCTGCAGTGAATGCTAGTTCTTCCCCAGCCCTGGAGAACAGATGATCAAGACTGATAAGGAGTAAGGGAAATTCTGTAACCTAAAGGATGACTTTTGGTTCCCTAAAGGTCAGTAGATTTAGGGCTGTGCTTTCTCCCTTCTCACCTGTAAGACACCCTACCAGGGCCTAGCACTGGAGAAAAAACAGAGCAGTGATGAAAAAAGATCAATAAAAACTCCAGGGCCCAAGATAACACACTTCCAAGTGCAAAGGGAAGGAATATTCCAAGGACCAATAGGACAAAAGGAAGAAGACACCTTAAAAGCACAAAAAGACACCTTGAAAGCACATGTAAGGGCCTAAATATTAATGGACAAAATCTACAGGATGATGGTCTATAGGGTGAAAGCAGTAGACTAGAATTATCCATGTGCTTTAAAAACTTTTATTCAGAAGATTTTAATAATTTCTTAGAAGTCAAAGGCATTATTTTAGATATTTGGATATTCCATCCTTTTTCATTTCCAAGACTCAGAAACTGTTTATTAAGGGTAAAAATAGTATTGCAACAAATCTAAATTTTGTGAATGTCAAATAAAAAACATTTAGGCAGATGTGAATAACTGTATATATACAATGCAGCATTAAAATATTTCCTCAGTGGAACACAGTTACTAAATGTATAAACTTTCCATAGTAGCACAGCTTTTCCGTTCAGTTTCTATTTTAATCTCTGATATTCATTCACACCTCTATACACCTGGAAACATCTGTTACTGTTTAGAAAAGAACTTTTATCAAAGTTTTTAAATACACCTGGTATATCACACATTAAATAATCAAGTCTTTTGCTCATTTCATTTCTTTAAAATCATGTCACTGTACTAATGAGGTAGTCTGTGCTTTCTACAATCTGGTCTTTTTAGAAGCCTTTACCCAACTTTTTCAAAAATACAGAATAACTATATTTAAAGGTAAGATGCAATTAACCCCTTTACATTGTTTTTGGCAGTTTAATATATTTTTTTTTTTTTTTTTTCTACTCTGTGTGTCTGTTTCTTTGAGATTAATGAGCTAATAAGCTTTGGAAGACGTTCATCGATTGCTGCCTGCCAAAGACTTTCTGATTTTCTTAAGGTTTTAAAGTCTCAGAATAATCTACATTTGTTTTTCTTCTGTCTCTGTCTCTTTCTCTATCTCTTTCTCTCATATACACACACGCCTCCCCAGGTGCTGGCAACTCTGAGGTTTCAGATGATCAAGAAAAACAAAAGCATCACCTGAACATCTTTTAAAGTTGAAGTACACTGATATGTCAATGAATAGCAATGTGTTTCTGTCACTACAAGCAAAATTACAGCATTCTCTATTTCCAACTGCCAATAATGTAGGGATCAATCCAAAGAAAATCTTAGAAGCAATAATTAAATAAATGTCAACAGAATGACCTTATAATTTTTAAGCCCAAGTCATAAAAAGCTATATGATATATACAAATTTCAGTTCATCTGATTAATATCTGGAAGTATTTTGTGGTACTAAGAATATGAAAAAATATAAAAGTCCATTTAATTCCAAGTTCTTTAAAGTTAGATGGAAACAAACCATTTGAGATTTCAACAAACTTTTAAAATCTAGTTGGAAAACATACATACATTTCTTAAGAGCTAAAATTATACAGTCAATATACAAACAAGGGGACAACGTGGGTGGTAGGGCAGAGCTCCATGACTGGACAGGAGAATCAGAAAACCTGTGCCAACTGAGTCCAGGAGCTATGAGCTTTGTGACTTCCCCCTTGAGGCTTGGAGTCTCTGACATTAACTCTAAATAGGATAGGTTTCCATTAGTAGCTACCCACCCCTCCAAGAAAAAGAAAAAGAAAAAGAAAAAAGACCAGTCAATAAATTTTCTGGTCAACGTCACTAGTCATAACACACCACACTCATTGTAGCATGACACCATCTTCCTCAGCAGAAAGACTGAGAATTAAGTACAGAGTAATCTGAGTAGCTTCAGTTACCAGGATGGTGATTTCATTAATGGGTATATATTTCCTCCCACTCAAGAGCATTTACAATTAAATACAGAAATATTTAAAAGATTTAGAAACATGGAAGGTAGTTTTGAATTAGGAAGGAATCAATATATATTTGAAAATATATATATTTGTAGTATTTAAGAGAATCTAGCCATGAGAGTAATGGTTGAAACGTAGAATATCAAATGTACAAATGTACAACTGAATACTTTATATAGATATTTGATTTTAAATATCTTACTTTTATCATGAATAGTACTGCGATATTTACAAAACTTTTGGATTCACCTTATTTATTCTTCTTATAAGAATAAAATTATCAGGGAAATGTTGTTTGTTGATATAGCAAATTGAAGAACTTAAAAATGGAATAGAGGGACTTCCCTGGTGGTGCAGTGGTAAAGAGTCTGCCTGCCAATGCAGGGGACACAGGTTCGAGCCCTGGTCCAGGAAGACCCCACATACCACAGAGCAACTAAGCCCGTGCGCCACAACACCTGAGCCTGCACTCTAGAGACCGTGAGCCATAATTACTGAGCTTGTGTGCCACAACTACTGAAGCTTGCATGCCTAGAGCCTGTGCTCTGCATCAAGAGAAACCAGCCTGCGTGGTGCAACAAGAGTAGCCCCTGCTCACCACAACTAGAGAAAACCCGTGTGCAGCAACAAAGACCCAATGCAGCCAAAAATAAATAAATAAATTTATTAAAAGAAAAAAAAATGGAAGAGTATATTACAATTAGAAATGCTTGTGAATTATAATGATAGCTTCATAATTTCAAATTTAAAATACGCAATTAATTGCTTGATTTAGACACAGTATTTTATGTTGATATCTTATTGTTTATATGTTGTTTTGGAATAACCAGAAGAAATTTTGATTCACTATATTTGTTAACTAGATTTATAAAAGTTATTTAGATACCCAGAATTTTACTTTCAGAAAATTGAAGCATTTAAGAATAAAATGTTATTTAAATTTATTAATGAATTTAAAAATATTTGAAGATTTTTACCTTTATTAAAAGATTAAATATTATTCAAAACCCTTAAAATAACTACTAAACATTTATAGATTTATAAGTAAAATTAGTAATGAAAAGCCTAAGGAAGGATAATTTTCTAAATCTGTAAATTTAGTAAATTGAATATCAAGTGTTAAGAATCAGTTCCAGAAGTTTTCTCTTCACACAAAAAGACAAGAACAAAATCATAAAAAGGGCTCTATTCATTTTAATTAAAAAATAAGATATTTAATAGAGGACTAATAAATCACCTTTCATGCAATTTATGGAATTCAAAGGAACTTCAAGATGGTACGTAGTTTATCTTCTGTGGCAGATTCTGATCAGCTCTGCATGTGATACTAATGAATCTGAGCTGCCCATCAACCCAGATTCCTACAGAAATGCATTTCTCAAACCCAGTCATTGTATTATACACATATATTCCTTCTCTTCATCAGACACATTTAAACTACAGAGATTATACAGGGTAAATTTAGACTGACAAGCATATATGCTTATTATATATTCACAACGAACCCTTTTTCAACTTATTAGTCAAATATGTTCCTTCATTTTGCCCTATAGACAGGTGTAGTAAAGATAAGACTCAATAGGAGTATTCCAACAGAGATGTTTATGTAAGCTTGTTAATGAAAGGTAATTGAAAGTTTTTTTGAATGGCTTTTTCTTAAGGGAACGGGAAAAAAAAAAAAACAGACGTTTTCATCACAAGCACCACTTATCAAGCAACCCCAAATGCATGGCATTTGTATTAGACAAGAAAGCAAATAGAAGGATTTTTGATTGTCTACATTTGTACTCATTACCAGTGCTCTCATCAACTGGACTACCAATGCTTAGAAAAATTACTGTATTTTTCTTCTGACTCAATCCATCACTCTTCAGAATGACTATTTCAGTCTTTCCCCATTTATACAATCCTCTGAATCCCCTCTATTCTCCTTACTCTTTGCCTCTTTCTTCCTTGAGACAAATAGAATCCATGAACAGGAAACTGTGTTGCATCCTTCTCTAAACAAACCTACAACCAGTCTGTACTATGACCACTTCCTCTATCTGCTCAGATGTATTACAGAATCAATTATCTGGTTTCTTCCATCTTAAATCATCCATGTACCCCACATTCTCCTGAGCCTATGTTTTTCTGCTAAGCTTTTCCATACGACTGTCAATATCCCTCATCCTAAATATTTATCTCTTATATATTCCTCTCATTCCTGCTTTTACTATTCAACCTAAATAGCTGCATTCATTTACTGAACCAAAGAGTTAGTCACTATTTTTCCCATCCCAGACATCATGTCTTGACTGGGTAAGATGGGTAAGATTACCAGACACAATCCAGCACACCTTCTTTCTTAAAATAAATAAACAAACAAATATATATATATGTGTATATATATATATACACACACACACTTTAGGCTGGGTTACTGGCATATTTCAGGCTGGGTTTCAAGATTCCCTGGGAGATTTCAGATGGATATTAATAAGAAGGATATCTATTACAGAATTCTCTTGGGATCAGTACCCAGGAAAGAAGGGGAGAAGAGCATGATAAGGCAAGGAAAGAAACTGGGTTTCATGCAGTGCATGGAGATACCTGGAGCTGGACTAACACATCAGAGTTGTATACAGGCCCAGTCCAAGATGAAGCAAGGGTCTGGGTCTTAATACGCCCATATTAACCAGTCGTTGGTTGCAACCCTAGAGTAGATGTAACCTCATGTATGGCACGTGTTTTTAGCTGAAGCAAACCCCAAAGAGGGCTGTTATCATAACACCCACCATACAATGGAACCCCATTCTCAGGATGTTCCTCACCCTTCTACAGCCCCTGTTTCTAGATTGATCTTTGCCAGATCCTACTCCACCCAATTTTTAAAGTTTGGAGTGCCTCATAGTTCCTTTTCGCCCCTCATCTTACAGTATATTCTCTCAAGTCAATCTCATCTCCCATGCTTTTAATAATTACAGGCTGCAGTAACTCAAATTTGTATCTATAACAGACATGTCTTCTAGCCCTGGACTTAGAGAATTGTAGAATTCTACCTAGGACTCCTTCTACTTCCTGCTCTTTCCTAAAGAAGATACTTTTTTTTCCTTGTTCCACACACATTCTTGTTCCAGAATGCAATTTCTTTTTTTCAATTACAGCATGTTACTCTTCTACTGCAACCATTCTCTGGTTTCCCATTGCCCTTCAGAACAAGTAAAAGACCCTTAACATGACTCTTCCAAAGCTCTGCACATTGTGATTCACTTTTTTCCCCAACTTCCTCTATTTAATTTTATTCAATCCAGTTTTCTCCCTAACCCCTTCCATGAGACAAATCGGTATTTATTTATTTTTTTTTTTTTGCTTTACGAAGGCCTCTCACTGCTGTGGCCTCTCCCGTTGCGGAGCACAGGCTCCGGACGCGCAAGCTCAGCGGCCATGGCTCACAGGCGCAGCCGCTCCGCAACATGCGGGATCCTCCCGGACCAGGACACGAACCCGCATCCCCTTCATCGGCAGGCGGACCCCCAACCACTGCGCCACCAGGGAAGCCCCGGTATTTATTCTTAAAGTCTCCATTTATATGAGATATTTTTTAAAGAAAATCCATCATTCATCCCAGAGTATTCCAGGGATTTTGTCTAGAATCTCATTTCATCTTCATGTTAATTTAAATGGCAATTTAACTAATTTATATAATTCTTCAGTTCATTTTTTTTTTTCCTGTTTGACTATAAATTCCAAGAAGGCAGGGGAAAAAGTCTATCTCCAGTGCTTAGCATAAGGTTTTATATGCAGAAAAAGTTATATGTATGTATATGCTGAATAAAGCTGTATGACCCAAAGAATAAGTTATTTGATAGGCAGGACTTACAATTAGGATTAGTTTCAAAGGCCCATTGGGATACAGTGGAGAGGGGTAAGTACCTATTGCCAGAAGGAAGAATAAAATCTCAGTGAAAAATAGGGAATAGAAAACAAAAGATGACACAGAGGATGGCAAAATAATTTGCTTTTCTGAAGCTGTCTAAACAACTAAGCTACAAAACAAGCAGGGCTAAGTTCCTCATGGTAAAACGTCTAAAAACTGTGAAACAAATGGAAGCAAGATTTATCTCGACCTTCTGGGTGAATGGCAGTACTCAGGGATAAAGAATATTTTGTAGATGAGAAAGAAGAAGGAACTTGCCACAAAATAGTTGGCTAAAAAGTAGCATAGTTAAAATCTGAACTAATTTCTTTCTGATCCCTAAATGCACGGTTTTCTACTACACCAACACTACTTCAAAGAAATGTGAAGTAGTTTATAATAATGGATATCAACTATTTTTTTTTCAGCCCCAGGAGTAACCATTCTGACTCTAGCTTTAGAAATTTAAGTGAAAGGAAAAGGAAGAGGAAAATAGTTTTGAAGAATGTTAAGATAACAAAATGATTTGGGGGTTTTGTATTTTCTTGTGGAAAGGGGGAGCTAAATCCGTGGTAGAGGGTGAAGGAGGCACATGCATTAGAAATGGGCCAACACTGTGGCCTTAGATGTAACTTCTAGGATCAAATGAAAATTTCCGTCAGGACTGTCACTTTTGGATGAGATCGGTTCCAACTGATAATGAGCAAAGACCTCCAAATGCAGATGGGAATTATGTGACATATCAAGGTACATTTCTGTGAAACATACTCTGTGTAATATGGCTTGCGGAGTCAACATTCCTTTATTTAACTGCACTCAACTAATGTATGCCTTGAAAAGCAAGTAATTCAAACACTGCGTCTTAACAGACTTCTGAAAGAAAAAAGGGATTTTCTTGCTGCTCTTAAACAGTCTGCTGATTAGTTTATGGCATAGAAGAGAAAATCCAGCCTAGCATATCTTCAGCTTCTAATCATGTTTCAAATCTTGATTAAAAAACAGAACATGATACATGAGTAATCTCTTCTAAATCATATCGGGATAATCCATGCTGAGATAATACTATGTATCTGCTTGAGACCTATCTAGGGGAAGTCTAATATCAAAAAGGATTTTAGTAGAGGTTCATTAATTCAACAAACATCATTTTTTAAATACCAAACATATGCCATGCATTGTCTGAGGAAGAGAGGATTTAGGGGAAATAAAAAGGTATATTGCATGTTACCTGGCAGAGGAAGACAAATTAATTAAATGCAATAAAATGCAATACATACAAAGATAGAAATGTATGGAAGTCTGGAAATTGGCGCACATGAGAAAAAACAGCCACTTCAACATAATGAAAGCAACTAATGCCCTTTTCCTATTTGCCCATTTCTGTTCCCCTCTAAACTTAAAAGAACCTAATTATAGGAATGAGATCACTAATCAATTTAACCTAACTCCTAACTTCTGCGCTCCTGACTGCACACTATGAAAGTGTGCACGAAGAAAAAGAAATAAAAGGAATACAAATTGCAAAACAACAAGTAAAACTGTCACTGTTAGCAGATTACATGATACTATACATAGAGAATCCTAAAGATGCTACCAGAAAACTACTAGAGCTAATCGGTAAAGTTGCAGGATACAAAATTAATGCGCAGAAATCTCTTGCATTCCTATACACTAATGATGAAAAAACTGAAATAGAAATTAAGGAAACACTCCCATTTACCATTGCAACAAAAGGAATAAAATACCTAGGAATAAACCTACCTAAGGAGACAAAAGAACTGTATGCAGAAAACTATAAGACACTGATGAAAGAAATTAAAGATGATACCAACAGATAGAGAGGTATACCATATTCTTGGATTGGAAGAATCAATATTGTGAAAATGACTATACTACACAAAGCAATCTACAGATAAATACAATCCCTATGAAATTACCAATGGCATTTTTTACAGAACTACAACAAAATATCTTAAAATTTGCATAGAGACACAAAAGACCCCAAATAGCCAAAGCAGTCTTGAGGGAAAAAAACAGAGCTGGAGGAATCAAACTCCCTGACTTCAGACTATACTACAAAGCTACAATAATCAAGACAGTATGGTACTGGCACAAAAACAGAAACATAGATCAATGGAACAAGATAGAAAGCCCAGAGATAAACCCACGTACCTATGGTCAACTAATCTACGACAAAGGAGGCAAGGATATACAATGGAGAAAAGACAGTCTCTTCAAAAAGCGGTGCTGGGAAAACTGGACAGCTACATGTAAAAGAATGAATTAGAACACTCCCTAAAACCATACAAAAAAATAAACTCAAAATGGATTAGAGACCTAAATGCAAGAACAGACACTATAAAACTCTTAAGGGAAAACAGAGGAAGAACACTCTTTGACATAAATCACAGCAAGATCTTTTTCGATCCATCTCCTAGAGTAAGGGAAATAAAAATAAACACATGGGACCTAATGAAACTCAAAGCTTTTGCAAAAAAAGGAAACCATAAACAAGACGAAAAGACAACCCTCAGAATGGGAGAAAATATTTGCAAATGAATCAACAGACAAAGGATTAATCTCCAAAATATATAAACAGCTCATGCAGCTCAATATTAAAGAAACAAACAACCCAATCCGAAAATGGGCAGAAGACCTAAATAGACATTTCTCCAAAGAAGACATACAGATGGACAAAAAGCACATGAAAAGCTGCTCAACATCACTAATTATTAGAGAAATGCAAATCAAAACTACAATGAGGTATCACCTCACACCAATTAGAATGGGCATCACCAGAAAATCTAAAAACAACAAATGCTGGACAGGGTGTGGAGAAAAGGGAAAACGCTCTTGCACTGTTGGTGGGAATGTAAATTGATACAGCCACTATGGAGAACAGCATGGAGGTTCCTTAAAAAAACTAAAAATAGAATTACCATATGATCCAGCAATCCCACTACTGGGCATATACCCAAAGAAAACCATAATTCAAAAAGACACATGCACCCCAATGTTCACTACAGCACTATTTACAATAGCCAGGCCATGGAAGCAACCTAAATGCCCATCAACAGACGAATGGATAAAGAAGTTGTGGTACATATATACAATGGAATATTACTCAGCCATAAAAAGGAATGAAATTGGGTCATTTGTAGAGATGTGGATTTATCTAGAGACTGTCATACAGAGTGAAGTAAGTCAGAAAAACAAATATCGTATATTAACGCATGTACGTGGAACCTAAAATAATGGTACACATGAACCGGTCTGCAGGGCAGAAGCTGAGACACAGATGTAGAGAATAAACATATGGACACCAAGGGGGGAAAGCCGCAGGGGGGTGAGGATGGTGGTGTGATGAATTGGGCAATTGGGATTGACATGTATACACTGGTGTGTATAAAACTGATGACTAATAAGAACCTGCTGTATAAAATAATTAATTTTAAAAATGACTAGCTCTCCCTGCCCCCATCAACAGCCCCCTTAGCAATCCTGCAGGCAGATCATGTGGGCA
Organism: Orcinus orca; assembly: GCF_937001465.1. Classification (NCBI taxonomy): domain Eukaryota; kingdom Metazoa; phylum Chordata; class Mammalia; order Artiodactyla; family Delphinidae; genus Orcinus; species Orcinus orca. Next base: position 119,745,013 of record NC_064563.1, read on the forward strand.
AGATAGTATATGAAGAGAGAGTCGGCCAGTTGCATGCAATGGAGAATGATAAAGAACCCAACCTCCTGCCTCAATGAGTCACTGAGATTCTTCCCGCTTTTTCTTCTTTAAGAACTGTCATGGCTGAGGAGAATCTTCACTTGGCCTCAGGACACAAGTTTACCGTCTCCCCAGATTATGGGCTTTTATGATTAAGTCACCTTTACTCTCTATTGACACTTGCCTCTCGAATTACTGGCTTTTCATCAGTGAGCAGCCAAACCTGAGTTCGGTAACAATAAGAAAAGGTAATCTAAGGAAGATTTATTTAAGAGTTAATACTTGAGCTAAGACTAGAAAGAGCAGCAGTGTCTCTGGACATGATTTGTCAGGGACCAAAATAAGATGCTCCAACAGGGAGAGTTGAAATAGCAGAGTCTTACAGGTTTGACCCACATTGTAAGTGGGAGATGTACAAGAAGTTTGATTGGCTGAGGCATAGGTTGAGAGATAGGGCATGATAAATTATATCTGGAAACAAGTCAGGGCTTTCAGTGTCACACCAAGGAATTTCCACTCTTTTTTACGTGCCATGGGAAGACACTGAAAGGCTTTAAGCAAAACAATAGCACGACATCACGTAAACATAGATTCAAGTTAGTGAGACAAAAAGTTTCTTTAGTAAATGAATTGGGAAGTAGAATTGTGCAATTTACCTGCAAATAAGTACTGCTCGCTCCCACAAAAAAAAATTCCAGCAAACAGAATTGATGCCAGTTATGAAGTATTGAACATTGTTCCCTCCTGCAACAATGGATTTCCAATTTTGTTCATTCAGTTCTGAGTGTGCTTATTTCCAAGGAAATATCACCCAAATCTCCACATTTTACCATCTAAAATCACTACAAGTGACTTGCTTACCTCGAAGAGAGAAATACAAGACCAACAGAAGCATGTAGTTCCCCTGAATTAACCAGCTGAGCTATCTGAGAAGAAGGTGATTAGACTGAAATTTCAAACTATTTTTTACTTAACATTGTAATCACAAACAACCAGGTACTTTTTTTTTTTCTTCAGGAAATCACAGAGAGAAAAACTTGAAGTTCATGCTTCTGCCCCTCAAAGGAAAAGGCTATCAGATGCAGTGGTCCCTTTTCAAAGACCACTGCAAGTCATTCCTAAAAGCAGTCTGGTTAAAGGTTGAGAGCCATCTACCAGTCAACATGCCTACGCCTCTTTGTAAAGTGTGTCACTCCTCCCATCAGGAGTTGAAGTCTACTTGCTCCACTCTTGAATCTGGGCTGTGCTCGTGGCTTGCTATGTCCAACAGAAGGTGACAAAAGTCATGTTTTGGGATTTTGAGCTCAGGTCCTCTAGCTACTACTTTCCATCTTGGAACCCAACTCCCACACAGAGAATGCATGTTTTCCTGCTAGAGGTGGTGGACACATGGAGAGACAGGCCCTGGAGGAGGAGGGACTACAGTAGAGAAGGAGTCTACATAGAGGACAAAAGTGGCAATCCAGCCAACAGCAAACCCCCAAGCCCCAGATGTGTAAATGAGGTCAAGTTGAATCTACCCGCTTCAGTTCACTTCTCCAGCCAGAACCTTGGCAAATATACATAAGCTATCCCTGTTTAGGCCTGCCCAAATCACTGTCCCATGGAATCATTAGCAATAAAATAGCTGTGGTTTCAAGCCATTACATTTTGGGTGATTACACAGAAACAGATAATCAATACAAGTGGTAACATGCTTCATGCTACCTTTTCAAAGAGACGCCCAGTGCAGACCAGGCTGCCATGTAGAAGGTATCTGTGGGCTCAACTGGTACAAAAGCATCACAGCATGAAGGACACAGAGGCAAAGCCACAGTAGCAGGCCCTGTACACAGCAGGATACACAGGAATGGCCTTTTCAACACTCACACCAAGAAGAAGAAAGAGCAGCACAGCAAACCCTACACAGTGATGTATGTCTGCCACAGATGAATCAGGCCAGACCAAGCAGGAATCTTGGCCAAAGATACTAGAAAATCCATTGAAAACATTAGACTTGTTTTTCTTTAGACATGAAGGCCAGCTATGATAAAAAAAAAATTTTAATCTTTCCTTGAGGAAGCAAAGAAAAAATGAATACACCTCCCCTGCTTTGCTTGTTGTTGTTATATCCACTTCATGATGTTTTAGAAGTTTCGTTTACTCTTACTGTGAAAACCAGTCAGAATGTGTGCAGTTTTCTCTTATTTTTCTCTTTAAAGCTTCAGTACAAAGTTTTACAACATATTATGCACTGTAATATTAAAACATTAATTTTCCTAAAAACACGATGTCATATAGTGTCACATGCTTCAATGTGTGTGATACGAATGTTGCTTTAAGAAAAACATTATGGTCTGTATGGAGCACCCCAATGTGTAATGATTTAAGCCAGCATGCCATAGCATTTAAAAAGTTTGTACACTAGAAATTTTAACAGTGCTACGTTATAGATTTTCAAATATTTATGAGACACTACTGAAATACCATGATTCTACTGCACACTTACCAAACCCAGTTGAGCAAAACAAATAGAAATGATAAAGTTTTATTAATATTCCATGGTAATTTCTATTTTAATTTTAACTCTTTTCTGGTTTCAAAGTAATGCAAATTTTTTTAACAAACAAATACTAAATATATTAAAGCCTTGTTCTTATCCTCTAAATATCCACTTCTGCAGCTTTAAATTTTATTTTATTTACTTTTTTATACAGCAGGTTCTTATTAGTTATCCATTTTATACACATCAGTGTACACATGTCAAGCCCAATCTCCCATTTCATCATACCCCCCTGCCCCCCACTGCCGCTTATCCCCCTTGGTGTCCATACTTTTGTTCTCTACATCTGTGTCTCAATTTCTGTCCTGCAAACAGGTTCATATGTACCACTTTTAAGGTTCCACATATATGCATTAATATACAATATTTGTTTTTCTCTTTCTGACTTACTTCACTCTGTATTACAGTCTCTAGATAAATCCACATCTCTACAAATGACCCAATTTCATTCCTTTTTATGGCTCAGTAATATTCCACGGTATATATGTACCACAACTTCTTTATCCATTCGTCTGTTGATCGGCATTTAGGTTGCTTCCATGTCCTGGCTATTGTAAATAGTGCGGCAATGAACACTGGGGTGCATGTGTCTTTTTGAATTATGGTTTTCTCTGGGTATATGCCCAGTAGTGGGATTGCTGGGTCATATGGTAATTCTATTTTTAGTTTTTAAAGGAACCTCCATGCTGTTCTCCATAGTGGCTGTATCAATTTACATTGCCACCAACAGTGCAAGAGGGTTCCATTTTCTCCACACCCTCTCCAGCATTTGTTGTTTGTAGATTTCTGATGATGCCCATTCTAACTGGTGTGAGGTGATACCTCATTGTAGTTTTGATTTGCATTTCTCTAATAATTAGTGATGTTGAGCAGCTTTTCATGTGCTTTTTGTCCATCTGTATGTCTTCTTTGGAGAAATGTCTATTTAGGTCTTCTGCCCATTTTTGAATTGGGTTGTTCGTTTTTTTAATATTGAGCTGCATGAGCTGTTTATATATTTTGGAGATTAATCCTTTGTCCATTGATTTGTTTGCACATATTTTCTCCCATTCTGAGGTTCGTCTTTTGATCTTGTTTGTAGTTTCCTTTGTTTTGCAAAAGCTTTTAAATTTCATCAGGTCCCATTTGTTTGACTTTGTTTTTATTTCCCTTACTCTAGGAGATGGATCAAAAAAGCTCTTGCTGTGATTTATGTCAAAGAGTGTTCTGCCTATGTTTTCCTCTAAGAGTTTTATAGTGTCCAGTCTTACATTTAGGTCTTTAATCCATTTTGAGCTTATTTTTATGTATGCTGTTAGGGAGTGTTCTAATTTCATTCTTTTACATGTAGCTGTCCAGTTTTCCTAGCACCACTTACTGAAGAGACTGTCTTTTTCTCCATTATATATCCTTGCCTCCTCTGTCATAGATTAGTTGACCATAGGGGTGTGGATTTTTCCTTGGGCTTTCTATCCTGTTCCATTGATCTATATTTCTGTTTTTCTGCCAGTACCATATTGTCTTGATTACTGTAGCTTTGTAGTATAGTATAAAGTCAGGGAGTCTGATTCCTCCAGCTCCGTTTTTTTCCCTCAAGACTGCTTTGGCTATTCTGGATCTTTTGTGTCTCCATACAAATTTTAAGATTTATTGTTCTACTTCTGTAAAAAATGCCATTGGTAATTTCATAGGGATTGCACTGAATCTGTAGATTGATTTGGGTAGTATAGACATTTTCACAATGTTGATTGTCCAATCCAAGAACATGGTATATCTCTCCATCTGTTTGTAGTATCTTTAATTTCTTTCATCAGTGTCTTATAATTTTCTGCATACAGGTCTCCTGGCTCCTTAGGTAGGTCTATTCCTAGGTATTTTATTCTTTTTGTTGCAGTGGTAAATGGGAGTGTTTCCTTAATTTCTATTTCAGATTTTTCATCATTACTGTATAGGAATGCAAGAGATTTCTGAGCATTAATTTTGTATCCTGCTACTTTACCAAACTCATTGATTAGCTCTAGTAGTTTTCTGGTAGCATCTTTAGGATTCTCTATGTATAGTATCATGTCATCTGCAAACAGTGACAGTTTTACATCTTTTCCTATTTGATTCCTTTTATTTCTTTTTCTTCTCTGATTGCCGTGGCTAGGTCTTCCAAAACCATGCTGAATAATAGTGGTGAGAGTGGACATCCTTGTCTTGTTCCTGATATTAGAGGAAATGCTTTCAGTTTTTCACCATTGAGAACGATGTTCCCTGGGGGTTTGTCGTATATGGCCTTATTATGTTGAGGTAGGTTCCCTCTATGCCCATTCTCTAGAGAGTTTTTATCATAAATGGGTGTTGAATTTTATCAAAAGCTTTTTCTGCATCTACTGAGATGATAATACAGTTTTTATTCTTCAATTTGTTAATGTGGTGTATCACATTGATTGATTTGCGCATATTGAAGAAGCCTTGCATCCCTGGGGTAAACCCCACTTGATCATGGTGTATGATCCTTTTAATGTGCTGTTGGATTCTGTTTGTTAGTATTCTGTTAAGGATTTTTGCATCTATGTTCAGCAGTGATATTGGCCTGTAGTTTTCTTTCTTTGTGACATCTTTGTCTGGTTTTGGTATCAGGGTGATGGTGGCCTTGTAGAATGAGTTTGGGAATGTTCTTCCCTCTGCTATATTTTGGAAGAGTTTGAGAAGGACAGACGTTAGCTCGTCCCTAAATGTTTGATAGAATTCACCTGTGAAGCTGTCTGGTCCTGGGCTTTTGTTTGCCTGAAGACTTTTAACAGCAGTCTCATTTCAGTGCTTGTTATTGGTCTGTTTATATTTTCTATTTCTTCCTGGTTCAGTCTCACAAGGTTGTGCTTTTCTAAGAATTTGTCCATTTCTTCCAGGTTGTCCATTTTATTGGCATAGAGTTGCTTGTAGTAATCTCTCATGATCCTTTGTATTTCTGCAGTGTCAGTTGTTACTTCTCGTTTTTCATTTCTAATTCTATTGATTTCAGTCTTTTCCCTTTTTTCTTGATGAGTCTGGCTAATGGATTATCAATTTTGTTTATATTCTCAAAGAAACAGCTTTTAGTTGATCTGATCTTTGCTACTGTTTTATTTCTATTTCATTTATTTCTGCTCTGATCTTTATGATTTCTTTCCTTCTGCTAACTTTGGGCTTTGTTTGTTCTTCTTTCTCTAGTTCCTTTAGGTGTAAGGTTAGACCGTTTATTTGAGATTTTTCTTGTTTCTTGAGGCAGACTTGTATTGCTAGAAACTTCCCTCTTAGAACTGCTTTTGCTGTATCTCATAGGTTTGGGATCGTCGTGTTTTCATTGTCATTTGTCTCTAGGTATTTTTTAATTTCCTCTTTGATTTCTTCAGTGATCTCTTGGGTATTTAGTACCATATTGTTTAGCCTACACGTGTTTGTGTTTTTTACATTTTTTTCCCTGTAACTGATTTCTAATCTCATAGTGTTGTGGTCAGAAAAGATGCTTGATATGACTTCAATTTTCTTAAATTTACTGAGGCTTGATTTGTGACCCAACATGTGATCTATCCTGGAGAATGTTCCATGCGTACTACAGAAGAAAGTGTAATCCACTGTTTTTGGATGGAATGACCCATAAGTATCAATTAAATCTATCTGGTCTATTGTGTCATTTAAAGCTTGTATTTCCTTATCAATTTTCTGTTTGGATGATCTGTCCATTGGAGTAAGTGAGGTGTTAAAGGCCCCCACTGTTATTATGTTACTGTCGATTTCCTCTTTTATAGCTGTTAGCAGTTGCTTATGTACTGAGGTGCTCCTATGTTGGGTGCATATATATTTATAATTGTTATATCTTCTTCTTGGATCGATCCCTTGATCATTATGCAGTGTCCTTCCTTGTCTCTTGTAACATTCTTTATTTTAAAGTCTATTTTATCTGATATGAGTATTGCTACTCCAGCTTTCTTTTGATTTCCATTTGCATGGAATATCTTTTTCCATTCCCTTTCAGTCTGTATGTGTCCCTAGGTCTGAAGTGGGTCTCTTGTAGACAGCATATTTATGGGTTTGGTTTTTGTATGCATTCAGTGAGTCTGTGTCTTTTGGTTGGAGCATTTAATCCATTCACAGTTAAGGTAATTATTGATATGTATATTCCTATTACTATTTTCTTAATTGTTTTGGGTTAGTTTTTGTAGGTCCTTTTCTTCCCTTGTGTTTTCCAACTTAGAGAAGTTCCTTTAGCATTTGTTGTAGAGCTGGTTTGGTGGTGCTGAATTCTCTTAGATTTTGCTTGTCTCTAAAGCTTTTGATTTCTCCATCGAATCTGAATGAGATCCTTGCCAGGTGAAGTCATCTTGGTTGTAGGTTCTTCCCTTTCATCACTTTAAATATGTCATGCCACTCCCTTCTGGCTTGTAGAGTTTCTGCTGAGAAATCAGCTGTTAACCTTATGGGAGTTCCCTTGTATGTTATTTGTCATTTTTCCCTTGTGCTTTCAATAATTTTTCTTTGTCTTTAATTTTTTCCAATTTGATTACTATGTTTCCTGGTGTGTTTCTCCTTGGGTGTTTCCTGTATGAGACTCTCTGCACTTCCTGGATTTGGGTGGCTATCTCCTTTCCCATATTAGGTAAGTTTTCGACTATAATCTCTTCAAATATTTTCTCGGGTTCTTTCTCTTTCTCTTCTCCTTCTGGGACCCCTAATAATGTGAATGTTTTTGCGTTTAATGTTGTCCCAGAGGTCTCTTAGGCTGTCTTCATTTCTTTTCATTCTTTTTTCTTTATTCTGTTCTGAAGCAGTGAATTCCACCAATCTGTCTTCAAGGTCACTTATCCATTCTTCTGCCTCAGTTATTCTGCTATTGATTCCTTCTAGTGTAGTTTTCATTTCAGTTATTGTATGGTTCATCTCTGTTTGTTTGTTCTTTAATTCTTCTAGGTCTTTGTTAATCATTTCTTGCATCTTCTCGATCTTTGCCTCCATTCTTTTTCCGAGGTCCCGGATCATCTTCACTATCATTATTCTGAATTCTTTTTCTGGAATGTTGCCTATCTCCACTTCATTTAGTTGTTTTTCTGGGGTTTTATCTTGGTCCTTCATCTCGTACATAGCCCTCTGCCTTTTCATCTTGTCTATCTTTCTGTGAATGTGGTTTTTGTCCACAGTCTGCAGGATTGTAGTCTTCTTGCTTCTGCTGTCTGCCCTCTGGTGGATGAGGCTATCTAAGAGGCTTCAGCAAGTTTCCTGATGGGAGGGACTGGTGGTGGGTAGAGCTGGCTGTTGCTCTGTTGGGCAGAGCTCAGTAAAACTTTAATCTGCTTGTCTGATGATGGGTGGGGCTGAGTTCCCTCCCTGTTGGTTGTTTGACCTGAGATGACCCAACACTGGAGCCTACCCAGGCTCTTTGGTGGGGCTAATGGCAGACTCTGGGAGGGCTCATACCAAGGAGTACTTCCCAGAACTTCTGCTGCCAGTGTCCTTGTCACGGTGAGACACTGCCACCCCCTGCCTCTGCAGGAGACCCTCCAACACTAGCAGGTAGGTCTGGTTCAGTCTCCTATGGGGTCACTGCTCCTTCCCCTGGGTCCCAATGCACACACTACTTTGTGTGGGCCCTCCAAGAGTGGAGTCTTTTTTTTCCCCAGTCCTGTCAAAGTCCTCCAATCACATCCCGCTAGCCTTCAAAGTCTGATTCTCTAGGAATTCCTCCTCCCTTTGCCAGACCCCCAGGTTGGGAAGCCTGATGTGGGGCTCAGAACCTTCACTCCGGTGGGTGGACTTCTGTGGTAGAAGTGTTCTCCAGTTTATCAGACATCCACCCAGCAGTTATGGGATTTGGGTTTATTATGATTGTGCCCCTCCTACTGTCTCATTGTGGCTTCTCCTTTGTCCTTGGATGTGGAGTATCTTTTTTGGTGAGTTCCAGTGTCTTCCTGTCAAAGATTGTTCAGGAGATAGTAGTGATGCCGGTGCTCTCCCAAGAGGGAGTGAGAGCACGTCCTTCTACTCTACCATCTTGAACCAATCTCCCTCTACTCTTCTGCAGCTTTAGTTAAGCTAAATAAGTCTGTTCCATATGCAATTGCTTTGTATTTCAGAGATAGCCAGATAGATAGACACACATATATATAATGGATGATGAATTTCAACCCCTGATATTTGAATAACCAAAAAACTGGTCTTCAAGTAGTTTGGCAAGTAAACATCACAGCATCATTGTCAGAAAATAGCCCCCAAAAGTCACCACAGCAGAGTTAGGATGCTAGAGATCTGATTTTAATTCCAAACACTCAGCTACACTTAAAGACCAAATTCAAATAGCCCATGCCTTTTTTTGATGATAAAAATACTGCATCAAATTTTTGCAATCATTGCATTTTTCTCATCCAGTTTGAATCTAGTCAGCTGCTTATGTTATTAAGATATTCTAAGGTTTTGATATAGTAGCGACTTTTGGTAGAAAGGTCTTCTTTCTTTTTGGTCTCTTTAAACAATATTCAAAATCCTGAAGCCATTTGTGTTTGACATGTTACAGCCTATAATACCACTGCAATTTTATACCCTAAGATAGTTAAATTTTTTGTCTAAATCTTATCATATTGCATTTACCTCAAGATTTTTTTAAAGCATGTCCCAGTTCTTCGGAGATTTTCAAAGTCTGTTTAACAGCTTTTCTTATTCATTAGCAACTTCCCTTAGAATCTGCTAATGAGTCTCTTAGGACCCTGGAGTTCTCTCAGTCATGGCACTTTTTAATGTCTTTATCACATATTTGGGAATAATTCTGTTACTTCTTACTTCATATAAGCTTGACTTTTCTTGCATATATCACTGCTAAAAGTGTTATATAACTCTTAGTTGAATCTACATCTTCTCTCATTATGAATCTCTTAGGCCCTCCACAGGTCACATGAGCCTACTGTTTTTCAGAGAAGAAGACCAGTTTAGTTTTGCCAACTAAAAATTGTCATCTGCCGTCTGCCTCTACGAGGATGAAGTCACTAGCCACTGCAGTTGCTGACATTTAGCACACCCTGAAAGGTGTTCAGGGTGGAGATCAGGAATGAGGCACTCTGCTCTGGGGAAAACTGGCAGAAAAGGCCTTCAGATAGTCAGATATTTTCAAGAGAAGATTTCATGAGCCCAAATTCTTGCATCTCCTCATATCTAGAAAAGCACTAAATCATTAATGGTGACATCTGCTCCTCATGACCAGCAGCAAGCCTCTGCCAAAATGTGTGCTGGACCGCATGTACCGCCTTCACTAACATCACATATACAATGACCTCCCCCCGACCTTCTAGGAGCTAGTACCTCAGAGCAATCTGGGAGACTGTCTCCCAGGCTATAGTCCTCATTTTGTCCCAAATAAAACTTAACTCTCACATCGTGCATTTTTTTCAGTCAACAGTTTCCTATAGTATTATCTATCCTCTCTCATACCTGCTTTATCAGAATATATTTGAATACAGTTTAATTCTACAGCAAGTGCTTTATCTCCCTCACATGATCTATTGTGCTTACATGGGGCTTTCTTCTCGTCTGAGAAAGCATCAATTTTTCTAATCCAATATATTTTTAATAAAATCATGTCTAAGAACAGACAATTTAATTTCTCTCTAAGGCTACCTTCCTTTCTTTTCCTTTTCTTGAAAGACACTCCATCCAAACACTCTTCCCAACTGCCTGAAACATTTAGCCCTACTCACCTATCTTCTCAGCTCCTTGACTTTGATAGATGGCCTAACAAAAGTAGGTCACTGGAGGTTTCCAGAAAGTCTATCTCACTCTCATATACCCAAACTATTCCTAACATAGAATTACTGGATTTAGCAAATAAAAGTACAGGATGCCCACTTAAAATTAAATTTCACCCAAACAAAAAATAACTTTTTAGTGTAAGCATGTCCCAAATTACCTGTGGTTTATCTGAAGTTCAAATTTAAATAAGTGTCCTCTAATTTATCAGAAAATCCTATTCTAATGGAGTAACTCTATCTTTAGCTGTTGGCCAAAATCTTGACTGGGAATTTTCTGAGAACATCATTAGTTTCATCTCCAGAAGAAAAGAGAGAAGGCCAGGTTTCATTCTATTTTCACGTACTTGATTTTTATGATATTAGATCTGGCATCTCAGAAACAGCCTTGCATGGCCACCAGTAAGGCCTCACCTCTAGTTGTTCCTCGGGAATGAGAAGCATAAGCCCGCTCTTGTTCAGTGGGGTCCCTTGGAATTAAGTCATTCACAAATTATAAGCATTGCACACCTACTCTATGACAAGTACTGTAATATCAAGGATCCCAGAAAGAACAAGTGATATCCTGTCCACTAGAAATTTTAAGTCTAGTAAATGAGGAAAAAAAGATATGGAATGTGCCCTTTTTACTGATTTTACTACCTATATCTGCATCCTTTGATTGACCCATGTTTACCTATAAATTATGCTCTCATTATTAAAAAACAGCTTATGCTATACCAGAATTAGGGCATACATGTATACATTTCCTTACAGTCAATAGAAAGGTTAAGTGTGTGTGAACCTAGAAAGAAAAATATGCTGACCAAATGGAAAACTGGGATTCACGAAAAACACTTCCACAGAACTATAAAAATAATCTAAATGTCATTTTCTAGAACTTTCTTTGCTTCATACTCCAAATGTTGGACTGTCCTAGTTTAGTCCTAAGATATCTCTTCTCTATAATCAGTCTCTCAATCAGAGGTCCATAAAGTGTGGTCTAGAGATGCTCGGCTGTCCCTGAGTGGATCCAAAAAGTCAAAACAATTTCACAATGATAAGATGTTATTTCCTTTTAACTATTTTATTCTCTCACAGTTAGAAGCTTGGATTTTTCAAAGGCAACACGGCAAATGATATCTCAACAGACTAAAAGTAGAAGCAGACATGAGAACCAGCGGTCTTGTATTACAAAGCCATTGAAGAAATATGTAGATATGTATAAATTTAAGCAATTCCTTTTTTCTAACTATTTTTTGTTTTGGAAAATATAATTACTCTTTATAAAAATCGTATTCAATTAAGAGCGCATTACTCTTATTTTTAAATGAATTAATATATAAGTATTTTGAGAATTTCTGTTTTAATTTATATTAAGAGATAAAACCCATATAAGCAAAAGTTCTTCAGAGTACCGAATATATATTTTTTTAAGTGTAGAGGGGTCCTGAGACCAAAAAGTTTGAGAACAAGTAATATCTAATGACATAGCTTTAAACTCCATCCTTCTTATACTTGTGACATCAAAATTTACATATTCAACTGTAACCACTCTCTATTAAGATCTTTCAATGGCTTTCCTACACACATAGAATAAAATTCAAACTCCTTTTTGTGACCTACCAGGTCACAGGAGATCTGGCCTCTGCCTCAACCTCCCACTTTATTATCTGTCACTTCCTGCTCCCTCTGCTTGGTCCACACTGGACATCTAAGCTCTTCTTCAAATATGTCAAGAATGGTCTCACCTCAAAGTCTTACAAATCCTACTGCCTGATATTTTTCTCTAAAAGACTTTCTTCTTTCCTTTATGCAGGTATCTACCCCGAAGTTTTTCTTTAGAAAAATCTTCTCTGACAACCCATTAGGAAAAACAGTCTCTGTTACTCCACACCTTGCCCTGCTTCACATTTCTTGATAGTCTTATCATAACCTGAAATAAAATATAAACAAGATACTTGTTTATATTGGGCCTCCCACACAAGTTACACGAGAGTAAGGACATGTCTATTTTTGTTCGTTACTTTATCCACAACACCTTCAAAAGTACATGGCATATCACAGGCGTATAGAAACCATTTGTAATTTTTGGTACAGTGAATATATTTGACCTTATAGCTTTATTTTGAAGTGAGAATAATACAGACTTTATTTTTACAGGTTTTCACATGGAAGGTCATTTCTTTAACTGAATTCCTTCATGCCAATAATTCAAGGAGAGAAAGTGTGCATACAGGAAAAATATTAATAATATTTGTTAACTTATCCCTAAAAGAGATTTAATTGAATTTTTGTCATTAGTGCAGCAACGGAAATTCTTCCATACTACCTGAAAAGAAAAGCACATTTACTGCCTTATATTTTCAATGCTTTGTACAGATCAGAAATAAATACAGTCACCAAAACAAAAGTAATATTATATAAACCAGTACCTAATTGAATAACAATAAAGCAACTTAATGCTTAACATTATCAACATTTGTTCTGAGCTATGTCTTGATCTTCACAATGTTTTATTCATTCAGTGGTTAATTGCTTGCTTACTACTGTGGGCTAGGTAACAGAAAGAAAAAGAAAATTATGGTCACCAATTTGGAGAACAAAATGTACATCAGCAAAGTGGATACAACGTTTTTGCAAAATTGAAATGACTGAAATATCGAGGAGAAAATAGCCAATAGAACAGCAGAGTTAGGGTGGAGATTCAGAACTAGAGAAATGGATTTGGCAATAGTTAGCTTAAGAGTAGATGCCACTGAAGTAGCAGAGATCACTTAAAGAACAGTAAACTTAAGAGTGCTCACTTATTCAGATTTCTGCCAGGCTTTATGGAACATTCTAGATGTGAAAGATTTTGCAGTACAGAATCACTGAAGATTGGCCTTGTCTGTAAGATCTTCTTGACACACTTACTGTGTACTTTCTCTACATCAATGTAGTAATTCCAACAACTAACATATATATGATGTTTTCAAAAGTTTACAAATATATTATGATGGTGAATTTTATTATATTTGGACCTCTCAAGAGACCATATAATTATTTCTATTTTATGTAAAACTTCAGAAAGTTTAAGTGACAAGGTCACAAGTAGGTCATTGATGCCTAATCCACCACCCTTTTTATGATGTATAGTTGACACTGTGGAAATGAAAATACTGTGATTTTCTCTCTGAATTTTACTTCTAGTTATTCCTAATTGCTTCATATGACTTAATTGGAAACTTGGCTTTATTATAGCAATCTCTCTCCTTCCCAAACTACCTTCCCCAACTGAGATAATTGCTAGGAACTATAAACCTAACAACCTTTAACCCCACAGACCCTGGGTGTGCTTCTAGCAAAATTTCCTGATAATATTTGTACAGACTATTAACTTTAAAGACATGGCAGATATAGAGCTTCTGTCTTGATTATACAAAAAAAATAATATTTTGAATAATATTACATTAAAATATTTAGGATAATTTAACATTTGCTTTTGGTAAAAATTTCTTGAAGGAGCAAGGGAACAAAAATTCATTTGAGATAAATTAGAATTTTATTCTTTTATAGTGACATATTGATTTGCTAATATTGTATAGAGAACTATAATCCTATAGCAGGTTAAATAATGAGTTCCTCTAAGCTTTCTTTTTTTTTTTAAGAGATTCCCTTATACCTTGCCAGAAATTTAAGGCTGTCACTGCTTGGAGACTACTGAAAGCAAAATGAAAGAGTTCCATCAAGTGGTCATATGAAGACATGGCAGTTCACATTTCACCAATACAAAGAGAACAATTACTCCAAAACCTAGTTCACGCATACATTTTCAACAAAATTCCCAAAATTTATGCAATGCAACATTTAAAAATATTATGGATACAAGTTAAACATCATCATAAATATTTTTTTTCCATATTATTAAACTGCAACAGAAATGAAACTGCAACAGAAATGTTTTCTTATTTTCATTTTCTAATGCTCTGTCCATGTAGCTTAGGCTTGAAAATGTGTGGTTATAATCTTAATTTCTATCTTATAGTCATCCTTTTAAAATATTTGGCAGGTACACCAGAGGTTACACTAAACTAAGTACTGGATTGTGCTAAAATTCAGAAACCAGCCACGTGCAAATGAGCCAAAACATTTAAAAATTATACCTTATAAATACAAAGGAAATACAGCTCAGGACTTTTTAAAAAATAAAATTAGTTATAAAGCATAACCTTCAGTTAACATGATTCCTTTAATATCCTAAATTAAGTCTTTTGCAATATCTTGCCAAGTTGCATCTGCCTTATAAAAGAGGACCAACTGAGTATCTCTGTTTATAAATTATAGTAGATTTAAGCGGATGCAGATTCTTACCTCTCTACTTTAGAAACGAGTGATGACTTACTTTAAAGCTATAAATGCTACTTTTAAATGCATATTACAGATTAAGATTTGTTTCATACTTTATCAAGCAGTAGTTCATTTGAGCAACCATTTACAGTGTGTAATTAACCAAACATTCGACTGCATATAGCATTTCCCACTTTGTACAGAAACAATGCATACTATTATTGAGATAATGTTAAATGATACATTTTTATATTAAACCTGTGAAATCTCATTTAGGTAATATATAATCTAATTAGATTATATATTACCTAAATATAAAATTGGAGACAGAGTGTATAATGATTAAGAACACAGGTTTTAGCATCAGAGAGATTGGATTTGAATTTAATCTGCCACTTTTTAGCTCTGTAACCTGAAGCAACTATGTCTTCATTTATATGAGAAGAGGAAAATATTACTACTAATGTTGTTACTATAGAATTTAAATGCTATATTTTATATTGAGCAGTTAGATATGCAGTTGACAACCCTTTAAATATGCAGTTGACAACCATTTAAATGAATAATACTTTTGGGAGAAACAATCCATTATTCTATCTTCTTATTAGTAGATAAAAATGGTGTAGACTTTTGTATACAAGTTAATTGGATTTAAGAGTTTAAAAAATGTAAATGACTAAGGAAACAAAATAATATAATACAAATATACTGCTGCTATGATAGAAACACGGTCATACTTTTTTTCTGTGTGAACTTCCTCCAAACCAGTAATCTCTCAGACCTGCATTTCCATTTCAACAAAAAGCCACAAAGAGATTCACATAGTTACACTTCTGTTCTCCTTTGGAAATCTGCATTGGTAAATAAGCCAGGCTAATGTAAAAATGTCACATAATAACAAAAACAGCTCTTCCTGGCAACGTGGTAATATACTGAACGCTGAAAATGAAGAGGGGGTGGAAGGATGATAAAGTTCATTTAGTAAAAAGTAAACAAGTGGGATTATAGGTACAGATTATGAATGAATTATTTGTACTCTTACATATTTTCTATGTTTGAAATTATTCCAAATAAAATATAATTAAATATAAAAGAAAAACTAAACCCTTATTTAGGTAAGCTAAAAGTGAATGAATTTACCTCCAATAAATATTCACTTTAAAAAAACTTCTGATGGTATTTCTGAAAGACAGTAAACAAGCACAGAAGGAAAGCTGGAGATGCAATAAGTAATGCTGAGCAAAGAAAGTGGTAAGCATGTAGGTAAATCTAAATACGCACGGTCTGTGTGAAACGACAAAATATCTAATTGGGGGAGAAAGAAAATACAGAATTAAAATATAGGACACTGATAAGTAAGATTAGACAGATGATGATTTGATTTTTAAAATTCTAAGGTCCACGTGTTATACAAATAGGAGCAGAAATAGTGATTAACACAGACTTTAAGGTAAATATACCTGTTAAAGTTGAATGGTAACTACTAAAACAATAGAGGGGAAAAATTAAATCCGAAAAAAAAATAAAAACAATGTGAATGATGCATTAAAGGTGAAGTAGTGAAACAAAGGAGAAATATACAAAACAAGAAATAAAATGGTAATGAATCCAAATATAAGAAGTAATACTAACAAATATAAATGGGTTAAATTTACCATTAAAGGGTGAACTAAATTAAGAAAAAAACAAAGGACTGCACTGTTTACAAGAGTCACACCTAAACATAAGGTCATGAGAAAACTAATAGACAAAGGATAGAAAATTAGGTAAGGTATATATTGGCCAAGAGAAAGCTGGTGCATCTATATCGATATGACAGAGTCTTCTTAAAGGCATAAAACCCTGAATAGTATAGAAAAGATCACAAAATAATGATAACGACTCAATTTATAGAAATTATTCTAAACTTTGATGTCTCTAATAACTTGCCATCACAATATATAAAGAAATATTATAGGTATATGAGAAATCAACAATTACATCATTTCAAGGAATAAACATTATTCTCAGATACATATGAAACTTCAAACAAAACTTGACCATGTCCAAGACCATATAGGAAATGTCAGAAAATTTCAAGAAATTATCATGCAGAACCTTTCCTCCGACCACAATGCAATTAAATTAGAAATCAGAAAAAAAAAATCAGTAATTCAAAAAAAAGTTATATATTTGAAAATACATAAGGCATATTTAAAACATACCAGAAATCAGTAAACCCTGAAAATAAATTAATTAAACCGCTAACTTAAGATATTAGTGAAAGAATAACAAAATAAACCCAAGAAGAGAAAAGGAAAATTATTTTAAAAATAACAATTAATGAAATAGTAATCAAATTCAAAATATCAACAAGTCAAAAGGCTAATTCTTATTTAATATATGTATATTTAACCTACCCTTATAAAGTTTGAATCATTTTTACTTGAATATATATCCATAGATATTTGTAATATTTTTTCATTTTTAATTTTACACAAAACTTTGTGACATCCACTTAATTTTACCTCAATTTTTATCATTTTCAATGTTATTTTTTAAGACCTATTTGATTGATATATATAGTTTAATCCTTCTAACTCTTGTACGATAGTCTATAGACTAAATTTTATTCACCCATCCCTCTTTTTCTATGTACTAACAACATTTCAGTGTACATCCCAGGATACTTATGTACCTATGTTTTAGAGGGACCCTGAAGGGAAATTACAAGTTTTTTGGAAAAGGGGGAATACCAACACCCCTAAATGTTAGAAAATTGATTATTTAAGTGGTATTCCTCAAGAAAATCTGATAAAGTATCCTTTCTCTCTCTCTCTCTCTCTCTCACACACACACACACACACACACACACACACACACACACACACTCTCTCTCTGGACTGCTTCTTAGTGTCCCTATAAAAGGAAGATTTGAGACATATACAAGGTTTTAGGTTTTATTCAAAAATAAATCCCTTTCATAAGTCACCTGAACCATACCTCTTAAAAAAACTCTAAAGCTTAAATAAGACAATATTATACAGCTGTGCTCCGCTTTACTTGAATTTTAGAAACTTTCATTTCCAAAAGGCTGCTACGACATAGTATGAGTGTGTACATGTTGACTGGTGTGTACATGAATAATCTGCTACGTGCAGGTTATTCAAATATGGTGAAATATGTGGACCCATTGCCTTAGCAAACATCCTGATAAGTGCAAGGTGACAGAGGTGGTGTTCAGATATCATTTCATACTTGCCTATATTACAAAGTTTATTCTACTTTGCTGCCAAATTGTAACACCAGCATTTCTTGTAAGGGCAACACATGAGCCTTAGGTATGATGATGATAAAATTTGTTTGACAAATCAGGATATTTTTTAGAGTAAAATGGATCTCAAGAATAAACCAGGACCTATCCTTTGTCAACCTGTGTCAAATAGATACTCTACTGGTTTTAATAGTGGAAATGTATCATGACTTGTCATGAAGTGGGTAGTCTTCAATCCCCAGCGTGTACTTCTGCACAGCTAGAGGAATTGCTGGCTCCTTTTCTGTACATCCTTATTGTTAAGAAAGTGACGTTTGTCAAAGCAAGAAACTGCTGCCATAGAAGGTGCCCTACGCAAAATATGAAACAAATTGTTGTATTTGGCTAAGAACCAGAAGGAGGATGAAAATCAATAGAATGTTTTTTTTCCTTAACTCCTCATCCACATTTTGCATCACATTTCATACTGGCCCGCAGTTGCTCACCACCAGTATGAAACAGGCTGTTTTCTTTTGTTCTGAAACTTCATGTGGCTGATAGAATTTTAAATGAGCTTTAACACAGAGTTGCTCACCCCCTGCCATTTTGTACTAGATTTAATCCACTATTTGGGTTCCCTCTTAGTAAGTTAGCCTTCATTTTCCCCCTTTCCCTGGTAAATTATTTTCAGTAATAGAAAAAGTGAGCATGTATTAAAAATCATTGCCTTCTGGGACATATTCAAGTACTGAAGGGTGCTCAGGTAAAACTGAGATCCTACTAGGCACAGATGGGTACCCATCGATATCTTGGCATTTTATTTCAATTTTTTACTGTCTTTCAATATGGTCCACAGCATGAGAGTGCATATTCCAGTTTATGGTTTTTCTAGAAAATTGAGATTATGCCAAACTAATAAAAAATATTCCATTTAAATAAGTTCGGTGAGCAGTCTTCTTCTTTAAGTCAACATAGAACCATAATTCTTTCCCCAGATTCCTTATTTAAAGTATCTCTACCAAAAAGACAGACAGATTTCAAATAAATGTCTGACACTGGAAAATGCCAAATATTTTTCTTGTGAATTAATACCCTAGCTAGGCACCAATATGTTAAAGTACACTATAGTTTTTATGCCAAATCTCATTCACATATTGTTTAGGAAGAGATTCAGTATTTTACTACAAAGACTTTAAACTATCAAGTCCAACTGAGTTCTGACATCACACATCTCTAGAGATTCTTACTGCAGGATAAAGTTGTTCACCTAAAAAGCATAGTCTGTCCCAAGCAGATGCATACCATAAAGAAAAAAAATTAAAAACATGAATTTTTTTGTTTTTAATTCTCTCATAGTATAATGCATGAATTCATGATTATTGCAGTAATCAGCCAAACTAATAAAATGAGGGGTATTTTTATTATTACAATAGTTGCAATGCTGCTCATTTTTAGGTACCCACTACTAGATTCTCATGTTTTATTTGAACCACGTGGTGTATTTACCAGCTCTGTGCTCTTGGGAAAATCACCAACTGCAAGGAGTTATTCTCTCATCTTTGCTGCCAATCCATCCAGTAAAGAGGAAAAAAAACCCATAAGATTTTGTAAGCAAAACTCCTGTAAAAACTGAAAGTGAGAAGAGAAGGGATTTTTAAGCCTGAAAAATATTTTAAGCCTGAAAAATATAAATCACAAAATATTTGTGATTATTAATAGTGTAATCTTGAGCCTTTGTTTAAGAGTGGCTTGTTTTAGTTGGAAGCCATCTTCGAGATCTTTCAGGTTATATGCAATTTGAAAATGTCTTAGATAAAACTGCTGCCTAACTTGTCACCTAGTTTTCTTCCAATGCACAGAACTAGGAGCCTTTCAACAAATGGATTGTGCATACCATCTGTCCATTTTGTGTTGCATAGTAAATTGTGTACTAAAAATGTCTTTTTCTTCCCACACCAGAACACAAGAAATTTGCTATCTTTCATCTGATGTATGGCTTAATTTAGTCTTTAATATAAATTGTTGATGGATACAGTTGTATAAAATGTAATTATATACAAACTATTTAATTTAAAACTCACAAAATCTGTCGTTCTATTAATGAGGGACTGCATATAATTCTGAGGTGGAAATTCAACCCAATTTTTGGGATGTCTTTTTCTATTTGCAATTTCAACTCTTTATGTAACGTAACTGCAAACTCTAAATTTCAGTAGATATCTTTCAGATGAATATAATATGTGAATATATGCATATTTCATATCATTTTTGCATATAAATGCATATAAGTTGCTTTAAAATTTTAAAAGCTAAAACATTCCAGAAAGGTATATTTTTATATGTAGCCATTTATAATTTGGTCAACAGGGAAATGTAAATCTGAAAATAACCATGAAAAAGTTAAGGAAAAACTTACATAATGCTATTTTTATCCTAATCTAATCTAAACATATAAGGCTACAGAAAAGGGAGTCCAAGACCAGAATATAACAGATTTAAAGGTTATGAGTACACAGGATAATACAATGCATGAGGGCAGAGATTCATATCAACTCAAGTTATTAACTACCTACTATGTTCCAGTTGCCCTTACATATATCATTTAACTCTGAACTAGGTATTCTTCCCAATGGAAGAAACTAGAGATTGGAGAAGTTACATAATTTCTCAAAATAATACTACTTTTTTTTTTTTTTAGGAATTTAGGCATTTATTTGTTAACTTATTTAGTTTGCTTACATTAAGAAAAAACCTCTCAAACATTTAATAAATCACATCCTCCAGGAACAAATCTGATTCATGATCTCAGGACAAAAATCAAATACACCCAGTACCAGGAAAATGCACTGTATGCAACAGGTCATCAATTAATGCTTATTGAATTAATTAAAAACTAATTTGAAGGAAACAGATCCTGTCAAATATTTATACTTCTTAAATATTTTATCAAGTCTTATTGTGCATAAGCCAAAGAAGATTTGAATATTAAAAAGTTGTTTTTCTTGTAGGGATTGACACACAAAATATTATGTAATAAACCACATTTTAATATATTAGAGACTACAGTTACAGTTTTTCTTTAAACATTATTTTGACATTAAAGATATAGCTTAATATTTTATTCTTGGAATATAATACAGTTAGTGTTTGTAAGTGCTAAAATGTCATCCCTAGAATTATGACAAATAATTTATTATACACAAGGCTTTACTTTAGAGTGAATGGATGTTGGCTATCATCCTAATGTATGCCTCCCCAAAAGAGTGGTTCACTACCTCTCAAGAGATATAAAATAAAATTCAATCTTGATGAATTCAGATTACTTGCTTGGCAAGAATTGTATCACTCCTTATAAATTAAAATAGACATTAAAAATTCTGGATATAACTGCTTTCTCACTGAACAACTAAGCTTTGAATCAGCGTAATACTACTTCCTGAGAAGAGAACTGATGAGGCCATAATAGGAAGTCACTGAGCTGTAGTGCTGAAAGGGAGACAGACAGCTGGGAACAATATTGCATTCTTAAAATTTTAATTGTGGAACACAATGCCCACACGAACGCTATGTTGAGATTCCTTTCAGAGTTTTCTCTACCTTTGTTTTTAATTCTCCTAAATTCATTTCTCCCCATTTGTAAATTCTACTTTTGCTCTCCTCCTATATTTCCCCCGAACCTATATTTTCTGTGTCCATTTACAGACTCTACCTAATAATTTTGGGCTCTAGGGGGTCTTCTCTTTTCCAAACATCTCCAAGCTCTAGGATGCATTTTGGGTAATATTTTGGACTAAATTTATACATAAAAAACGACGTGAGTTCAAAAGTTCAAGATGCGCCATATCTGTTTTATTCTCTGCACATTCATATCAAAATTTTACACTGCAAATTTCTCAAAACTATAATTTCAACAGCCTACATGTCTGGACTTATAAGATGGCAATTGTAATTAAGTTCATTCCAACACTTTTCTCTAAGTCATTTCATACATTGCTATGAATTTACAATAGGAAGGGACTTCAACATCTTCCTTTAGCATCTTGATAGGAAAAAGTTAATCATACATAAAACTGTGCTTTTTAAAATGTTTTTTAAAAAACATTTTTGTGAACATACCCATACTCAAGGTGAGCATCTGGTCAACACAGTAAATCAGTTAGGTAGATATGTTTAGAAACGGTAGCAAAACAATTTATACTGTATAGCTTTCAGCCTAGTAGGGCCAAACACTGTGTTCAATGACCCTAGGGAAATCAGGCTCTTTATAGGTCATGAATGTTAATTTGAAGCCTCTGGGACAGTGACAAGAAGTTCACACTGATGCCAAGAAGGTCATACCTCTAGCTGAGTGGGTAAACCCCTTTCATCAGTGGAGGGGGAATTGTTCATTTGGAGCCTGTGCTCTGGCTTGGGGACCAAGAGACAGGCAGCACTACCACTGCTACATTTACAGAGCACGCAGTTCTGTATGTTCAAGTCCTGTCAATTCCTTTCTTAAATAGCCCACTGGCCCTCATCATAATTATAAAATTCAAATCCCCTTCCAATGCCTCCTTGTCTGACCTCCCCTGGTACCTCTCTCCTCTGGACTCACTCACGTCCCAAGCATGCTAGGTTTCTAAGTTGATTTTTACTAATTTTTAAAGACACTTTTATAGAAAAGGTTTTCACATGTACAGGTGTCTACATTTGTCCAACTCAAATAATATAATTTTAATGAATTTTCTAGAATTTCTTGAATATCAGTGAAACATTACAACACAGGAGAATTTAATCATTGACCAATAAAAGAGAAATGCAAAACTAAAGCTTCTTTTCAGCAAATAAGTGGACCAATTTTCAATAAAGAACTCAAATGAAAAATTAATTTATGTCATTAAAAAAGACCTACAGTGTAGAGTCAAAGCTTAAAATGTTGGAAATAAATTTTCTTCTTTTGTGCCAACCTTTAAAGAAATACTCATGAACTCTTCCAGAACACAAAAGCTTCAGTAACTAGCATTCTTATATACTTTCATTTTCCAAAGTAATATGTATACGAAGGAGAATTTCTTTAAATATTGTCCATAAATAGAAATCAAATAAACCAATATGAAACTAGCTTGTATGTTTTTTTACCATTATTTTTTAAAATTTATTTTAAACAAAGATGTGAAAATAAAGAGTAGGTTGTATGTTTTATGCCTAGGATTTCCTACCCTGATTTTCTGAAAGAAGCAGAAATCACTATTCTCTTGATATTTCACAAATTTCCCTTGCTCTTCAGAAAATTTAGAAAAAAAGAATGCAATTTTAAGTGGAGGGATGTTTTCAGGGCAGTAACAAATCTGTGATCAGCATCTGGGTAAGAAGCAAAATGCCTTCTGTTAAGTGGAAAGAAAATAGTAAACCATAACATTCTACAAAACTGGGAACCAAGTATTAAACTTCCTGAATTAAACTGCTTTTCTTTCTCATTCCAAGCTAACAGAAATATCATAATGTGCCCAACTCCTCCAAAGTCAAGGGTGAAAAACAAAATGAGCACACCTAAAAGTTGGGCAACAACTGAGTATCTTAAGCTTGATCTGGAAGATAACAAGTTTGGGAGCTTTCTGAACTAAATGTAACTGGAAATATACTATTTGTATATGCTAACAAGTAAAACAGAAAGAAAATTCTAATGTGTCTTCTTAGGTAGAAAATCAGAAATTTACAATCTAAAGGAATGCTTGAAACTTTGATGTTCAGAGGATTTTGGTGCTCCAAATACCTGTTGTATTTGCCCTCATAGAAAGAATTTCAATTAGCAAGGCACACCACAGAAGTCTGACTATTTTTTTCACATTAAGTATGATATTGTGTTTGCTGGAAGTAAGTGGTGTTGACACTGTTAGTACTAAGCCTTTTGGAGTTTACCCCAAACTGTATCATGAGAAGTCAAACCATCTCATCCTTAGAGCTGTGCTTGCCTTTAATAGTACAATTCTTCATTAAAAAGTGAAGCACAAATTAGACCAGTATGAATAGAAATTAGTAAAAACTAGAAGTGAAATTAGCAGCAATTTTAGAAGTTGTTGAACATTGCATTATCTTTATCATTTCCTCTAATTACCTTAATTAATTGTACTATTGTGACTTTTTAAAGCATTCTTACAAATTAAAATGATCAACAAGGCCATTTCCAACGATTTTTTTTTGAGAGAACGTTTTTATCTTATAGGGATTATCCATATTTTAATATCTCTTTTTCTTTTGAGTTAAATTACAGTTGACTCGAACAATGCAGGGGTTAGGGATGCTGACCCTCCACACAGTTGAAAATGCATGAATAACTTACAGGCAATCCTCCCTATACGTAGTTCCTTCATATCTGTGGTTACACATCTGAGATTCAACCAACTGTGAATTTTGTAGAACTGTAGTATTTACTTAAAAAAAAAAAATCCATGTATAAGTGAACCCATAGAGTTCAAACCCGTATTGTTCAAGGCTCAACTGTACTTCAAATTTTTTGAAAATATGAAATACAGCTCCTGTGTGAAATAAACATTTTCATTTTGAGGTACTCATAGGGTATCCTCATTGATCTATGATACCATACACTTGTCTTAATTTCCTCTAATTACCTCTGATGTCAGAGGCAGCAATATGTTTAGAAGTAGCATTGTTTACTTCTTTCTTTTATACTATTTAATTTCCAGATCCACAAAAAGGTATTTTAAGATTATCTCTGTGGAAATACTTGCTTTTCATCTATTTTAAAATGTAAGTCCAACTTAAGTATGATTTGGATAAGCAGTTATTTTGAGGTAAAACTTTTACTAAGAAAAATGTATAGTATCATAGATTAATGAGGATATCCTATGAGTAATTAAAAATAAAAATATTCACTTCGAATGGGATCTGTTTCATTTTTTAAAAAAACTTAAGTAATTGATCTCATAAGACAAATATGTTAAAAGTGACAATCCCTGAAAATAGTACTTTTAATACTGTAAAATAATCTCATTTACATAAGAACACTTTTTAAAAATTCTATGCATACAATTAATAACAATGCATAACCACAATGTATTCAGTAACAATGGATAAAGTAACAAACCAATGCAGATAAAAATGTTATGCTAAACTCATTATCCATGGTTTTGACACACTTCGTGTATTAGAATAATTATCTGAATAATGTCAATTATCAAAACACCTCATGACCAGCACCTTAAAAACTAGTCATTTCCAGCATATGTATAATGCTCATATATGTAGTTTGTCTTAAACATACCATTAATAATTTTTGTGTTATTTTTTCCTAGAGATTTTTGTCTTTTATTCAAAAATCACTATGACAATTATCTGTTTAAAACTATTAAATTTTCATTTAATTTCTGATGTAGCTTTGATGCAGGAAAATATATGTTTTAAACAACAAAAAATATATTTTAAAAAGGTCAAATCTTAAAACAATCTATGTAGTATAAGTCTAAAAATTAAAATAGCAGCAAATATTATAAATGAACACCTACTATGTTCCAAGCACAAAGCTAGATTCTTACATATACTTTCTTTAATATTAATAATATTCCTTTACGGTATAAGTTATCTATTATGTATGTGAAAATTTAGACTTTGAAAAGTCGGTAACTTGTCAAAAGTCACAGAGTTAATACAATATCAGTCTAGAATTTGAACTTGAACCTTGTTTTGTCTGCAGAAAAGAAAATAAAGGAAGGGTAAGTGAACAGCTAGATGAATCAACGGATCAATAAGTAAGTCAGCAGCTTTCATTTACTGAGTGCTAAGTATGTAAGATATCATTCCATCATCAATACAATTTTGTAAAATGTTTTATTTCCATGTTACAAATGAGGAAATTAAGGCTAAAGATAATGCAAAACATACATCACTGCTTTCTAGGTGAAACAGCCATAACTGGAAGGTCTAGAATTTGAACCAATATTTGACTATCCAGGATTCCCCATTTAAAAGCACTCACCATTTCCACTATCACATACCATTTCCTCTTCAAACAACAATTTCAAATATTAATAAAATCAGAACAAAGTTGAATGTAACCTGAAAATGCAATTTAAATTATTCAAGAACAATCTGAAGATTCAGGTATAAGAAAACATAATAGTCCTGAAATTACAAATATTATTAATCTAGTATTGATCTGTAAAAAAAGTATGATATATTATTTAAATGCTGAAAAAAATTAAAGAAACAACAATAACAATGAAAGAACAATGGAGAAAACAAGCTTGTTTTTATTTTTTCCTCATTATTTTCAACATGGGATTTTTTTTGTTTGTTTCCTAACAAACCATGTATCTATTTAGATCTTAGCCAGTGATTTATAGCTCCTTAGGTTACGTGAAATATTTTTAAAAAGAAGCATGGGAACTCCTCTATTTTTTGGCTATACCATCAAATAAAACAATGCCTTACATATTTGACTAAAATTTCAAAGCTGCCAAATTTTGTTTCTTCTGTTAGCGGCTGTATCAACTACATACATTCAACACTCAAAAGGAGTCATCTTGAAAAGTATTGTGTGTCTCATGATTCAATTATGGATCATTTTGCTGCAGATTTAGAAACACTAGTTTCCAAAGCCTGAATTAGGGATACCTATATAGAGAGGAAATTATTGGCTTCCCAAAAATCTGCAAAAATTCTGCAGATCAAGTCTATCCATGATACACTTCTTAAAAAGCAGATGGGATTTTAGGCTCTCTCCAAAGTATTTTTTATAGATAACTGTTATGTTGAGTTTATATAACTGTTCACACAAAATAAATAGTTGCTGCTTCCTTAACCCCCTTCATTCGAAGAGTCCCTTTCCCCTCCTAAAACAAAACAAAACAAAACCAAAACCCAAGAATTTTCAGTTCCTACTGCTACCATCATAGGAATACCGAGCTATAGAATTTCTTAGACTTTCTGCTTTCAAGGTAACAATCTGGTTTCATCTGTCATTATGACTTTAGTCCAGCTCTTGATTACAGGGATTTAGGACTTGTTATGAGATCTTGTATTGTGGTAAAAATCCAATTTTTATTGCTATTTATTGAAGTGCAATATACATATAACACAATTTTCTTCTTTTCAATGTTCAGTTTGATGAATACTGATGTGTGTTTACAGTAACAACCACTTCAATGGAGACACAGAGCATGTCCATCACCCTAAAAAGTTCCCTGTTCCCCCCTGTAATCAATCCTCATCCCAATTCCACACCCAGTCCCTGGCCACTACAATCACATTTCTCTTCCTAGAATTGTGCTTATTACAGAAAATCATACAGATGGCATCATATACTATATAGTCTTCTCTGCTTTCTCTCACTTAATGTAATGCTTTGAAGATTTATATATGTTGTTACATACATACTTATGATTTATTCTTTTTATTAATGAGTAGTGTTCTATTTGTTTATCCATTTACCAACGGATGGACATCTGGGTTATTTCCAATTTTGGGCTATAGGAATAAAGCTGCTAGAAACATTTGCAAACAGGTTTTTGTATGAACACGTTTTCATTTCTCTTGAGTAAATACCTAGGCGTGAGCTGAGTCATATGATAAATATATATTTAAAAGAAACTTCTCTATTGTTTTCCAAAGTAGCTACAATATTTTGCATTCCCACCAACAATGCATGAGGGTTTACATTTCTTTACATCCTCATCAGCCCTCTGTCTTGTGTGATTTTTCATTTTAGCCATTCTAGTAACCATATAGTAGCATCTTATTGTGGTTTTTGTTTGTATTTTTCCTAATGACTAATGATTTCAAGCAAATTTCAGTGCTTATTTGCCATTGATATATATTTTGGGGAGGTCTCACTTTAAGTCTATTTCTTTTTTTTTTTTTGCGGTACGCGGGCCTCTCACTGTCGTGGCCTCTCCCGTTGCGGAGCACAGGCTCCGGATGCGCAGGCTCAGCGGCCATGGCTCAGGGGCCCAGCCGCTCCGCGGCATGTGGGATCTTCCCGGACCAGGGCACGAACCTGTGTCCCCTGCATCGGCAGGCGGACTCTCAACCACTGCGCCACCAGGGAAGCCCGGCAGGCGGATTCTTAACCACTGTGCCACCAGGGAAGTCCCGAGTCTATTTCTTTCAATTACTGACATTTCTAACAACTACCATGTTTGGTAAATTGTCTTTGTGTAGGGGTTTGAGGATTCTCTCGGGAAAATGCATTTTAAAAAAACCAGGAACTCATGGATTATAAGTCTGACTTCATAGTGTGACCTTATTAAACAGAAAATAATTTTCGTTGACATTTCTGAGTCACTGGTGCACTGATGGCACTACCTGGACACCTGCCTGGTGTTAAATACAACAGTAGGAATTGAAAGAGCTCTTCCTTGTACTTTTGCATGGAATATAAGATACTGAGGACTCCAGCACATCAGTGGCTATGTCCACTGGTATTCACCTAGAGAGTTGGGAGCTGTCATGATTCAGAGAGGGCACAGCGTCTAGCATCACGAGCAGAAATAAAACTACTGCCTGGTAAGCACTGCAGATATTTGTCGGGGAGAGCCAGTACAGGAAAGGAGTGAGGAAATGGTGGGCCTATATAGTGGTCTACAAAACTGCTACTTAATGCTTGCAGTGCCTCATAAAGACCCCAGGAAAGACATGCTAGGGTACTTCATGGATAACTGGAGGTGCTGGTGTTCCCTGGTTTTACTTCTGCTGATTAAAATATGTGTCTAGATTAATCTCCTGGGGCTGCCATAACAAAGTGTTGTACCAAACAGGTACCTTAAACATCAGAAATACTCCACAGTTTTAGAAGGAAGAAGTCCAAAATCAAGGTATTCAAGGGTTAGTTCATTCCAAAGGCTGTGAGGGAAAGTCTCTTCCATGCCTCTTCCCTAGCTTCTGGTAACCTCAAGTATTCCTCGGCTTGGAGACAAGGTTCTCTGTGTGTCTTCGCATCATCTTCTCTCTGTGCATGCGTGTCACTATGTCTAAATTTTTTTGAAAGGACACGGTTATATTGGATTAAGACCCACCCTACCGACCTCTTCCTAACTTGATCATCTGCAAAGACATTATTTCCAAACAAGATCACATTTACAGTACTGGGGGTTAGGACTTTAACATCTTTTGGGGAACAATTCAGCCTATTACATCGTCAACCTATTAACTGTATACTTTTAGGTTTCTGTTTTTCGCTTTTAAAATTAAAAAAATAAAGTGTCTTAAAATTATAGGAGGCAATAAAAATCTCCTCAAAGTGCTGAGAAAAAATATCCATCAATCTTGAATTATTTTTTCCAGCTTTATTGAAATATAATTGACATATAACATGTGCAAGTTTAAGGTATACAGTGTGATGATCTGATACTTATATATTGTAAAATAATTACCACTATAGCATTAGCTAACATCTCTATCATATCACAGAATTATCATTTCTTTTTGTTGTTCAAACATTGCAGTTCTATTTTTTAAAAATAAAGCTGCATATTTTATTTTTCATTTGTAACATTTAATAATTCATGACTAACTTTTGGATTTACGGAGATCCTAGCTTAGAACAATTATTCTGAGAACTCATTTTGTAGTGTCTTCATGATAAGCTTTGATTAAAGGAAATTAACTGTCATCTTAATGTTTACTGAGGAATCTGAAGCAGAAAGTAGTCACAGAAAAGAACACTCCTTTTAATATACAGCATTTTTAATCAAAATTACCAAGAATTAATCTAATTTCTACTACTCCAATTTCCCAAAAATGAAGGAAAGCATTTTTCACAGAAGATGATCTCCTATGATCTCTTCATCTACAACCCCCTCATTTATCACTCATGACATTTTCATGTATAGTGAATCTGTTTGTATTTTTCCACCAACTATGGTGACACAGCACAAGCTCAAATCACTTCTCTTGAAGCCTTATGTGTATTCTCAGGAGGTGAACGATATTAGCCTGGGAGTCAAATATTGCTGTTGTCTTTTGTATGTAAATTTCTTAAAGGAATGCGAAGTGATCTTTAATTTCAAAGGGTTGCTATAAAATGAACAAATATATGAATATTTTTTATTTGTTGCTAGTTTTTTTCTTTATACTATTCTAAAAAAGAAGTAAATGCTTAACATGCTATCTTCCCACTTTCAATCATTTCAGAGGAGTGAAATGTCAACTCTAAGTTTAGGGGAACTGTAAAAACCTAGAATACCTTTATTTTTATATATTCTGAGCATTTCTGGATGTATCAGTTATCCCTAAGGTATTATAAATCTCAGGCATACTTCCTATGTTCCAAACATAGCATACATACATGAGACAACTTCATCCTCTTAACCAGTGAATAGCGGAGAACTGATTTCTGCATTTGTAGCCTACTTTTTAATCACTCCTCCCATGCATTATCCAAAGTTCCCTTGCTCTTTCAGAAGTCCGGCTTTCTCAATCATCCCTGAAGCAAGAAAATTTCCATTTGACTCAAATTTATCAAGGATCTCTTGGTCAAACTCCATTATTCTTGTATTCCTAAATAATAATAACGGCCAATATTCTTGAGGATTTGGATATGCCAGAGACTTATATTTTTTACATATTGTTTAATTTTATTTATCTTATATATATTTTTAAAGTTCTAACATCTTCAAAACAATCCAGATGAGGAAAATGAGGCTCCAAGAATAACTAGCTTGTCCAAATCATATAGTGAGAAAGTAGAGGATGTGGGATTTGAACCCAGACATTAATCTTAAGAACCTGTTTGATCACTAAACTCGACCACCTTCAAGGAGCCTTGTGTCTGTATAATATCTAATGGCATATTGACATTCATGACTAAAGTCTAGTAAGGCTAGAGAAATGAAGTTAGTGCTGAAAGAGAAACTGCTTTAAGCCAACCCCTACTGAAGTCTGAGTCAGAGGAAAACCTACAAAGTATCTAGCTGTAGCAAATCGAGAAGCTGAGGCTAACAGAGAACAAGTTACTTGCCTTGCTGGACATCGCAATAAATCTGAGTCAAACTTTGTGTTTTTCACTCCAGGGCTTTGTCCTCTACCTTACACTCATGTGTTTGATGATCTCTCGTCTCAAAAGTAGCACATATTAAAAGATAAGGCTGAGCCTTAATCTTTTTATCCCCAAATGTTAACTTATTGCTGGACTTAGCTTGTTGCTGACAGGCTGAAATCTGAACTGAATTAAAGACACTATGTATACTGTTTGTGCTTTCTTCTAAGAGGTGGTGTCTTTTGACTTAGTTTCTTTAGTCACTGAGGTGAACATTATTCTAATTGGTATTAACTTCAGTAACTATGAACTCTCCCAAGTGACCAAAACGTGCAAAAGCATTAAGTACCACTTGTTCAAGTCATTTATCTATTATATATTGATCCCTAGTACCCTGTGTTTCCAAGGTCTCATGCCATTTGAATTGAAAATATCGTAAATAATTTTATAAATTCACAAGAATCTAACCAAAGGTAAGAGAAAGATCTGTAAACAGATTACTTAGATTATAGTTATCAAGAATCAGTTAAATTTTAATACTGCTATATCTACACAAAATTCATAAAATTAGATTTCTAACCTTTACAATACATGCTACTGTATTTTCTACAGCAGCCAGTAAGATGTGTATACATTAATCTCCTGACAAATATTAGCTGTAATTCCTCCTATTTCATGTTACTTACATTTTACACCTTGTTTCTAAATATATTTTGTTGAATTTGAAATCCATTGCCGTAAAGCAATAGGTTTATTTTATTTTTATAATAACAAACTAATTATATCACCATCATTCATGTAGGTTTTCTTTTCTCTCCTTAGAAAGCTGTGATCTGCCAAAATTTTAAAGACTGAGGTTTTAATAGAACCCCTCTAACAACTATTTCATAGCTAGTTACTTTTTCAATGTATATATCGTGATAACAGTTGGAGTATAAGAGGTCAAGAATGTGGCTTTTATAAGCAACACATATTTCTGTGCAGATGGTCTGCAAAGCAAAGATGATTTTTAAGAGAGAGAAAATATCCTAATAATTTATATATTTAATTATGTTATATTTGAAATGATATATTTGGAGAGTAAAAGGAGATGTTTATTTTAAAAATGAAGTACCCATACCCTCCCTCCATGCATACAAACTAGAAGAAAATTAAATACAGTTTACCCTTAAACAACACAGGTTTGAACTGTGCAGGTCCATTTATATGTGGAATTTTTTCAATAAATGTACAGTTGGCCTTCTGTATCTGCATGTTTCACATCCATGGATTCAAACAACTGCAGATTGAATTTCAACCTGCAGTAGGTTGAATTCATGGGGGCAGACCCTGTGGAAGAGGGTGGACAGTTATATACCATTTTATATGAGGGAATTTAGAATCCATAGATGTTGATATCCACGGGGGCCCTTGTAACCAATCCCATGTATACCAAGGGACAACTGTACTAAATTCTAGTAGTTATTACAAAGATGACACAAGTTTAAAGATGTGTGAGAGAAAATATAAGCTGAAATAAATAGCGAAGTCTGTAAAGAGAGAATAAGTATTAAAAGAGTAAGAAAATATGGGTTGGCAGAACAACAAGTAATAAAACAGGTGCTTGACACAAGTAGAGAAAGACAGAAATAAACTCTGTGCTCAGACCAAGATGCATGCTATGAAGAAAAAGAGCAAGTCTAATGTAAAGTCCAAAGTTTCAAACACAGACACAGGAGGTACTTATATTACTAATTCAAAATGACACATGAGGATGGTAGTACTTCAACTTTATCAACCTGAAATTGGAATACAGATGAAATTGAATGGTGAGAGACAGGAGGTAGGGAGGGTGTGAAGGATGCTGACAAAATGACTTGGGCCTGGTGTGATCAGGCACTGGTTAAGGCTTAGGCACTGAGACCAAAAAAGCAATATTTTCAAAGGCTTTGTTCAGAGACATATTTAAAGGTATCATTATATACTGAAGAACCTCCCAGGTTATCACAAGTAACACAGGTGTCAAAAGCTGACCTTTGACAGATAAGAAATTCATAAATGAAACAAACTGTCCAATATTGCTGATTTTACATTTGATATGTTCAAACTGTACCAACATTTACTAAGGATTATTGAAAAAAAAAAATCCTGCAACAGAAATATTAACAAGGACACTTAAAATTAGCTGTAACGGGAGTTGTTCTGGTCCAAGATGGTGGTGTGGAAAGACACTGAACTCACCTCTTCCCATGGACATACCAAACCTACACCTACATGCAGAGCAATTCCTCCTGAAGAAGAACTGAGGGCTGATTGAAGAGCTTCTGCACAATAAATATTAGAGGGACCAAACAGAGACAGGTTGGAGAGATGAAGACACGGTACTGTTGGGAACTTCACCTCCGATACACTGACCTGCAGTAGGGCGAGATATCACTGAGGGGCCCATGTGTAGAGTTACCTGCCAGGGGCACAGTGAAAAAACAGCAGTTTCAAGGGCACCTAAACTACATGCGAAGGAAACACATTTACTAATCCTAGAGCATCTGCAAAATAGGTGGGGAACTGCTGGAACTCTCTGTAGGATCAGAGGGACCAGAGAGTATGAGTTTTGCATTGCCTCTCTACCTTGATAATGTGGGCAGGAACACAGTCCAGCACTCTAGCTAGGCCATCAAGGGTGCCCCAGTGTACCCCAGACCCCTGGCCCAGACCAGCTATAGCCAGCTCCCCAAGGTGGGCCTGACACAGCACATCTTGGGACCCCTCTGGCGTGCACCTACTCCAGTTCCAGCCAACCCACCAGGGCATCCCCGGCAAGGCATACTATAGGACCCACTGGCCCACACGCACTCCAGCTCTGTCTACCTGGAGTCCATACAGGGGACTCTCCTACACAAAGCAATGCCTTCAAGACTGGGAGAGGTAGCTGTTTCACCTA
This sequence comes from Orcinus orca, assembly GCF_937001465.1. Classification (NCBI taxonomy): domain Eukaryota; kingdom Metazoa; phylum Chordata; class Mammalia; order Artiodactyla; family Delphinidae; genus Orcinus; species Orcinus orca. The sequence continues at coordinate 119,778,754 of NC_064563.1, forward strand.
ATTTATAGAAACAAACACAGAAAGTCAAACAGAATGTAGAGACAGGAATATGTTCCAAATGGAAGAACAAGATTAAAACCCAGGCAAAAAACTCTAATGAAATAAGTAATTTAACTGATAAAGAGTTCAAAATAATAGTCATAAAAATACTCACTAAACTTGGGAGAAGAATGGAGGAACACAGTGAAAACTTCAACTAAGAGGGCTTCCCTGGTGGCACAGCGGTTGAGAGTCCGCCTGCCGATGCAGGGGACACGGGTTCGTGCCCCGGTCCGGGAAGATCCCACATGCCATGGAGCGGCTGGGCCCGTGAGCCATGGCCGCTGAGCCTGCACATCCAGAGCCTGTGCTCCGCAACGGGAGAGGCCACAACAGTGAGAAGCCCGCGTACCGCAAAAAAAAAAAAAAAAAAAAAAAAACTTCAATTAAGAATAAAAAATATAAGATAGAACCATTTACAGCTGAAGAATACAATAACTTTGATGAAAAATACACTAGAGGGAATCAGCAGCAGATTAGAAGATATAGAAGAATGGATTAGCAATCTGGAAGACAGAATAGTAGAAATCACCCAATTTAGAACAGCAAAAAGAAAAAAACCTAAGAATAAAAATTATACGATCATCTCATTAGATGCAGAAAAAGCATTTGACAAAGTTCAATGACCATTTATGAAAAAAACTCAACAAAGTGGGTATAGAGGGAACGTACTTCCACATAATAAAGACTATATGTGACAAACTCACAGCTAACATGATATTCAATGGTGAAAATCTGAAAGCTGTTACTCTAAGATCAGGAAAAAGACATGGATGTCCATACTTACCACTTTTATTGAATACAGTCCTAGCCACATCAATCAGACAAGAAATGGAAATAAAAGGCATCCAAAATAGAAAGGAGAAGTACAGCTGTCACTATTTGCAGTGAAATGATACTATATATAGAAAACCCAAAAAACTATTAGAATGAATAAATATATTCATTAAAGTCACAGGACATAATTAACATACAGATATCTGCTGCATTTCCGTACACTAATGACAAACTATCAGAGAGAGAAAGTAAGAAAACAATCCAATTAACAGTTGTAACAAAATGAATAAATTACCTAAGAATAAATTTAACCAAAGAGGTGAAAGAACTGTACTCTGAAAACTTTAAGACACTGATGAAAGAAATTGGAAACAACACAAATAAATAAAAAGATATACTGTGCTCATGCATTAGAAGAATTAACACTGTTAAAATGTCCATACATTGTTGATTATAAAGCAATCTACAGATTCAAATCAATCCCTATCAAAATTCCAATGGTATTTTTCATAGATCTAGGACAAATAATCTTAAAATTTGTATGGAACTACAAAAGACCCTGAATGGCAAAGGCACTCTTAAGTAAGAACAAAGCTGGAGATATCACACTCCCTGATTTTAAACTATACTGCTAAGGTATAGTAATCAAAACAGTTTGTACTGGCACAAAAAGAGACACACAGATCAATGGAATGGAAGAGAGAGGCCAGAAATGAACCTACACTTATATGATCAGGTAATCTATGACACAGGAGGCAAGAATATACAATGGGAAAATACAGCTTTTTAAATAAGTAGTGTTGGGAAAACTGGACAGCTACACACAAAAGAATTAAACTAGACGACATTCTTATACCATATACAAAATCAAACTCAAAATGTGTTGAAAATAACCTGAAACCATAAAACTCCTAGAAGAAAACATAGGCAGTAAGCTTTTTGACACTGGTCTTAGCAACACTTTTTTGGATATGTATCCTCAGGCAAAGACAACAAAAGCAAAAATAAATAAATGAGACTATATTAAATTAAGAAAGCTTTTGCACAACGGAGGAAATCATCAACAAAACTAAAGGCAACATACTGAATGGGAGAAGATATTTGTAAATGATATGTCTGATAAGGGGTTATAATATCCAAAATATACAAAGAATATACAACTCAATATCAAAAAACAAACAATCCAGTTTAAAAATAGGCAGAGGACCTGAATAGACACTTTTCCAAAGAAAACACACATATGATCAACAGGCATTTGAAAAGATGCTCAACATCACTAGTCATAAGGGAAACGCTAATAAAAAACACCATGATATCACCTCATACTGTCAGAATGGTGACCATCAAAAAGACAAGAAATAAAAAATGTTGGAGAGGATGTGCAGAAAAGAGAACGTTCTTGCACCGTTGGTGTGAATATAAATTGATGCAGCCACTATGAAAAACAGTATGGAATTTCCTCAAAAAATTAAAAATTGAACTACTATATGATACAGAAATCTCACTACTGGTTATTTATCCAAAGAACATGAAAACACCAAGTCCAGAAGATATATGCACCCCAATGTTCACTGCAGCATTATTTACAATAGCTAACATATGGAAGCACCCTAACTGTCCAAGATGAATGTGAAAAGAATAAGGGGCATATAAACACAATGGAATATTACTCAACCATAAAAAATTAAAATCTTGCCATTTGTAACAACATGGATGAACACAGAGGGTATTATGCTAAGTGAAATAAGTCAGACAGAGAAAGCCAAATACCATATGATCTCACTTATATGTGGAATCTAAAACAACAAATGAACAAACAGCAAAACAGAAACAGATTCATAGATACAGAGAACAAATGGCTGGTTGCCAGAATGGAGAAGTGTGAGAGGATGGAATAAATAGGTGAAAGGGGTTAACAGGTACAAACTTACAGTTATAAAATAAATAAGTCACAGGGATGTAATGTACAGCATAGGGAACATAGTCAATAATATTTTAATATCTTTGTATAATGACATCATGGTGATCATTTCATAATTTATAAAAATATCAAATCACTATGTTGTACACCTGAAACTAAAATAATATTTAAGTCAATTAATAGTTCAATTTTAAAAGTATTAAAAATTTATCTATAATGGATATATACATTCCCAATATTATTTAGAACAAATACTTATATTGATCAGACCTAATTACATGATGTTCTATAGTAAAGCTTGGGCAACTAAGTTAAAATGGCAAATGGTGGACAAATAAAGAGATGATATAATTAGATCATAATTTAATATTACATTTATATGATTTATTGAATGAGATATGAAGGGAGAGTATTGTTCAAGAAACAGTGATATGAAGAATGCATTATTAGCTTAATAATATAAAGAAACACGAATTTTGGCAAGGATCATGTAGCATATAGTGTAATATTGGATCATATGTAGCAGAATATAATATCCTGTATTTTAGGAGGAAAAAAGATATTAAGAAACTTTTTTACAGTGTATAATGTTAGACAATGGGTAAAGTTATAGTCAAATGATTATAAATAGTTTCAAATACTACACATGCTATATTAAATATATAGAAAGTCCTAAATCGGTAGAGTTATGAAGATACGTCTTACTCACTAAGATTTATTTAAAAATTGAAGAAGGCTTCAGAGTGCCAACATTCTAATTACAAGAATGAAGTAAGACACAATTAAAAGTGGAGTTTGAATAAATGGAGCAAAAAGTCCAGCTCAGAAAAAAACTGCCCTGATAACACCCCAGATTTATCTTGGCATGGATGCTTGGTGTTAATTGGGTTAGCTTCATGGGCAGTCACAAAAGGCCCTGGGCTTAGTAAAGGCCCTGCACTTGTTAAATTTTCTGCTGTTGCTGTCTAGATATTCTTCATATTTTTAAACAAAGGGCTCCATATTGTCATGTAGCAGGTCCTGTGCATTAAGATCATTATAATGAAAACAGAAATCTTTAAATAAAGTAAACAGTAATGGTAAACAAAGCAACATAGGGCTTCCCTGGTGGTGCAGTGGTTGAGAGTCCGCCTGCCGATGCAGGGAACACGGGTTCGTGCCCCGGTCCGGGAAGATCCCACATGCGCGGAGCGGCTGGGCCCGTGAGCCATGGCCGCTGAGCCTGCGCGTCTGGAGCCTGTGCTCTGCAACGGGAGAGGCCACAACAGTGAGAAGCCCGTGTACCGAAAAAAAAAAAAAAAAAAAAAAAAAGCAACATATATTCTGTCAAATGTTACCTCGGTAGAGGGTTTGAGTTTGGGAGCAATTTGAAAAGAAAAGTGAGGAAATAGAAGGGATTTGCTGATTAATCAATGGACCACATGGTGCTGTGTGTTCCTGGACATGATGACTGCCTGTCACTTCTCATTGCCACAATGTGGATTACTGTAAGAGTGTAATAAGCCAAGAGTGTAAGAAGCTCCATTTCCACACATATCCTGCCTACCACAATTACTTAATAACAAAAATTCCCACAGGTGGTAAAGTAGTATAGTTAACAAGCAAAGGAGAACTCTGACCTATAATTTTGAAAGTTAGATGGGACTTAGCTAAGGGACTAGTGCTATTAATTCATTATCTGCCATTATGAATCTTTTCTTTTATACCCATAGTTACAAGATGAAGGACAAAAACAATGGATGTTTACTTTATTTTGTGATTTAGTTTAAAGCATAAAATACTCCTACCTCAACCCCCCACAATGATATACCAGCCCAGCATTGTTCCTCAAACTCAAAAGAATCTAATTACTTATTTCCATTTTAGCAATGGACCACAAAAAGGCTAATCTATTTTATAATATCTTATAAGGTAAAAAAACACCATTTAGTTACATAACCGCAGATAAAATTAAATTGAGCATTAACACACCTTATCTCAATCCAGCTTGAAGTTAAAAAATGAGCCATCTTTAGAAGACATTCCTTTGTAAACATATTTCACAAAGTTTTGGTTATTCCCATGTTTCACCATATTGTTCCAGAGCCAGAGCCCAACAAATACATGGACAAAAGCAAATGACATGGTGACGCAGACCAAACTTTTTACTCTTCAAATTCTAACCACTATAATCCTCTTACCCCTTAAATAGAGTTTTCAGGAACTTGCATGACAGAGAGAGAGCAAAGTATTAGAATCACACTTTCTAAGTCTGTTTAATTTTTAATGGATTCAACTATTTTTAGTAAAAAAATAAAAAGTTATTTTAGAAATTCTGTAGTGATGACCTTTTGACAATTTTCTTTTATCTTAAGAAATCAATTATTTATTTCAAGGATGAATGAACAAAAAACATACCAACTAAGCAATCAACCTGTGATCAGTAACATCATGGCAGAAATACTACCAAATAAACTGTCCACATGAAACATTGTCACCAATATCAGAATTTATATTAAACATTCTTAGTCATACTTCTACAACTTCTCATATGTTAATCCAATTCTTCATCCACAGTCCCTCTGATATCTCTATGAATTTTATAGGTTGCCTTCAAATTTTATTTTGGTATTGGCATTATTCATAATGTTAACACAGCTCCAGCAAAGCTGAAATGGGAGCAGAGAAGTGTGAGAAACAAATCTTCCCTAAAAGTATTCAGACTTATCTTCAACCTGATCTTTGAAAACCTGCAAGGCTAGGAGAGTTACAATTTTTTGATATCTAGTTTTTTTTTTGGCTGTACATTATAAAATAGTTTAATATTCAGTGGGATTTATTGACATACTAGTTATTATAAGTTGTATTTGAGAAGCAAGATCACTTTATTGAATTAACCAATTTCTAGAAATGTCCATGATATATAGGGGTCTTTTAGTTATGTAATGCAATAGTTCATGGAAAAACAGAGGAGAAAAGAAACTTCATTAAGGTTAACAAACATATTAGGATGTAATGAAATGTCAGCCTGATCTATAATACAAAACCAAGAGAAAGCAGCCTTTTACATTTGATTTATAAACATATCCAACATCATAAGATTTCAAATCATATTAGAAATAATTTTTATAATATTGTAAGTTAAAAATATACTGGGCATAACAAATTAAGTCTCAACAGATTTTAAAAGGTGGATATCATATAAAATATCTTCTCTCACCACAACAGAACAAAGTTAGAAATCAATAACACAAGGAAAACTGGAAAATTCACAAATTTGTGAAAATTAAACAACAGACTCTTAAACAACCAATGGCTCAAAGAAAAAATCACAGGGAAGTTAGAAACTACTTAGAGACTAATGAAATTGAAAACGTAACCTACCAAAACATAGGACACAATGAAAGCAGTGCTAAAGGGGATATCTATAGCTATAAATGCTCACATTAAAAGGAAAGAAATAATTAACAAACTACCTTTACAACTTAAGGAACTAGAAAAAGAAGCTAAACTGAAAGCTAGCTGAAAGGAGGAAATAATGAAGATCAGAGCTCAGATAAACAAAACAGAGAATAGAAAACAATAGAGACAATCAATAAAACCAAAAGTTTTTTAAAAAGATCAATAAAATTGATAAAACTTTAGCTAGACTAAGGGAAAGAAATAGAAGACTCAAATTACTGAAATCAGAAATGAGAATGGGGACATAACTGCCCATTCTTCAGAAAATAAAAATAATAAGAGAGTACTAAGAATAATTGTATGCCAACAAATCAGATAACCTACATGAAATGGACAAGTCCTAGAAATACAAAACCTACAAAGACTAAATCATGAAGAAATAGAAACTCTGAGTAGATCTATAACTAGTAACTAGACTAAATCAATAATCAAAATTCTACCAACAAAGGAAAGCCCTGGATCTGATGGTTTCACTGGTAAATTCTACCAACATTTAAAGAGGAACTAATAACAATGCTTCTCAAACTTTTCAATAAAAGTGGAGAGGATAGAACATTTCCTAACTCATTCTGTGAGACCAGCATTACTAAGATACAAAAGCCAGACACACTATGAGCAAAGAAAACTATAGACCAATATCCCTTACTAGCACTGATGCATATATCCTCAACAAAATACAGTGAATGAATTTAGCAGCAGATTAAAATGATCAAGTGGGGTTTACTCTTGAAATTTAAGGATGTTTCAACATACAAAAACTGTTCAATGTAATAGAACACATTAACAGAATGAAGGAAAAAAACAATCATCTCAACTCGTGCGGAAAATATATTAGTCAAAAGTCAATATCCTTTAGTGATAAAAATCACTCAAAAAACTAAGAATAGAAGACAACTACCTCAATAAAAGCCATATATAAAAATTCACAGCAAATGTCATACTCAATGATGAAAGAATAAAAGCTGTTCCTCCAAGATCAGGAACAGGGCAAGGAAAACTACTGCCACCATTTCTAGTCAACAAAATTAAATAGCCAGAGCAATTAGGCAAGAAAAAGAAGTAAAACCTATCCAATCAGAAAGGAAGTAAAAATTATCTCTTTTGTAGATTATGTGATTGTACTCACAGAAAATCCTAAAGATCTACACAAAAAATTGTTATAACTAAAACTGATTCAGCAAAGTCAATACACAAAAATCCATCATATTCTATACACTAACAATGAACATTCTGAAAAGGCAATTATAAGAACAATTCCATCTTAAATAGCATCAAAAAGAATAAATAAAATACTTAGGGAATTAACCAAAGAAGTAAAAGACTTGTACAATGAAAACTACAAAACAGTAAATAAATCAAAGAATTTTAGAAAGAATTTAAAGATATAAAGATAGAAATAGAAAGAAATTAGAGACTTAAATAAACGGAAAGACATCCTATGTTCAATGTAAATACTACCCAAAGCAGTCTATAGATTCAGTTCAATCCCTATCAAAAACTCAATGAAACATTTTGCAGAAGTAGAGATCTATTCTAAAATTCATATGGAGTCTCAAAAGGACTTTGAATAAACAAAATAACATTAATAAAGAACAAAACCAAGTGGCATACTTCCTGACTTCAAAATCTACCACAAAGCTCCCATGTGGTACTAGCTAAAGACAGACATATCAACAAAAGGAAAAGAATTAACAGCCCAGAAATAAGCTTTTTCAAATGATTTTTCACAAAGAGGCCAACACCATTCAACAGAAGGACAGTCTTTACAACTAACAGTGCTGGGCAAATTGGATATCCACATGGAAAAGAATAAAGTTGAACGCTTACCTAATACCTTATATAAAAATTAACTCAAAATGGATCACAGACGTAAAATAAGACCTAAAACTATAAAACTCTTGGAAAATATGGAACAAAAGCTTCGTAACATTGGATTTGCAAACATTTCTTAGATATGACACCAAAAGTAACAGGCAACAAAAGAAAAACTAGCAGACTGGACCTCATGAAAATTAAATTTTTTTCCTTCAAATTAAAGATATCCATATCTCTGACCCAGTGGTTCTCTTAGACACCTAGACCTATACCCTGGAGGCATGTATACCAGATGATACGTATAATAAAATCATATAATATTTTAACCACAATATGTGCATCAAAATACATTATCAATAGAATAAAAAAGATAACCCACAGAATGAGAGAAATGTTTGTAAATCAAATATCTGACAAGAGATTAATATCCAGAATAAAGAGAGAACATTTAAAACTCAACAAACAGAAAACAACCTGATTCAAAAATGGGCAAAGAACTTGAATAGACATTTCTACAGAGAAGATGTACAAATGGCCAATAAGCACATAAAAAGATGCTCAACATCACTAACCATTAGGTAAATGCAAATCAAAATACAATGAGATAATAACTCATACCCATTAGGATGACCATTACCAAAAAATAAAGAAGTAAAAAAGCACAGAAAATAACAAGTTTTGGTAAGGATGTGGAGAAATCTGAACCCTTGTGCACTGTTGGTGGGTATATAAAATAGTAGAGCTGCTATGTAAACAGTATTGTAGCTATTCAAAAAATTAAAAATAGAATTACCATATGATCAAGCAATTCCATTCTTAGGTATATACTCAAAAGAACAGCTAAAAACATGGAAGTTCAAATATCCATTGTTGGATGGCTAAGCAAAATGTGGCATATACAAAGGAATTATTACTCAGCTTTAAAAAGGAAGGAAATTCTAACATATGCCACAACATGGAGGAAACTTGAAGACATTGTGCTAAGTGAAATAAGCCAATCACAAAAAGAAAATACTGTACTATCCCACTTATATAAGATACCTAGAGTAGTCTGAATCATAGAGAGTAAAAGTAGAATGGTTGTTGCCAGGACCTGTGGGGAGACGGGTATGGGGAGCTTTGCTTAATGGGTATAGAGTTCTAGTTTTACAAACTGAAGAGTTCTGGAGATGGATGGTCGTGATGGTTGCATAACAATGTTAATATACCAATGAATCATACAGTTAAAAATGGTTAAGATGGTAAATTTTATGTTAAGTGTATTCTACCACTATATGTACATATGTGTGCATGTGTGTGTGTGTGTGTGTGTGTATAATTTTACATAGACCTCACACATAGACAATTTTGTACAATTACCATTTTGTTTTCTACTTATTATTGCCTGTATTAGGCCTTTTGGCCAGCCTGAAGCAAGAGAGAACCGTAACAGAATGAATAGGGATATTTGTCAGGTGGAGCAGAGTCAGTCACAGAATTTACTGCAAAGACACAATACATAAAGAAAAATTTCCATGATTACATGAAAAATAATTTTCTCATCACTGTATACATTATCCTATTATGTGAATCAAAATAAAAATGACCTATGTATGTATATTTTAGACAGCATATACATGGGTCTTGTTTTTGTATCCATTCAGCAAGCCTGTGACTTTTGGTTGGAGCATTTAATCCATTCACAGTTAAGGTAATTATTGATATGTATATTCCTATTACTATTTTCTTAATTGTTTTGGGTTTGTTTTTGTAGGTCCTTTTCTTCTCTTGTGTTTCCTGCCTAGAGAAGTTCCTTTAGCATTTGTTGTAGAGCTGGTTTGATGGTGCTGAATCCTCTTAGCTTTTGCTTGTCTGTAAAGTTTTTGATTTCTCCTTCGAATCTGAATGAGATCCCTGCCGGGTAGAGTAATCTTGGTTGTAGGTTCTTCCCTTTCATCACTTTTTTTGTGTGTGTGTGGTATGTGGGCCTCCCACTGCCGTGGCCTCTCCTGTTGCGGAGCACAGGCTCCGGACGCACAGGCTCAGCGGCCATGGCTCACGGACCCAGCTGCTCCGCAGCATGTGGGATCCTCCCAGAACGGGGCACGAACCCATGTCCACTGCATCAGCAGGCGGACTCTCAACCACTGCGCCACCAGGGAAGCCCCTTTTCATCACTTTAAATATACTGTGCCACTCCCTTCTGGCTTGTAGAGTTTCTGCTGTGAAATCAGCTTTTAACCTTATGGGAGTATATTATTTGTCGTTTTTCCCTTGTTGCTTTTAATAATTTTTCTTTGTCTTTGATTTTTGTCAATTTGATTACTATGTGTCTCCGCATGTTTCTCCTTGGGTTTATCCTGCCTGGGACTCTCTGTGCTTCCCGGACTTAGGTGGGTATTTCCTTTCCCATGTTAGGGAAGTTTTCGACTACAATCTCTTCACATATTTTCTTGGGTCCTTTCTCTCTCTCTTCTCCTTCTGGGACCCCTATAATGCAAATGTTGGTGCGTTTAATGTTGTCCCAGGGGTCTCTTAGGCTGTCTTCATTTCTTTTCATTCTTTTTTCTTTATTCTGTTCCACATCAGTGAATTCCACCATTCTGTCTTCCAGGTCAGTTATACGTTCTTCTGCCTCAGGTATTCTGCTATTGATTCCTTCTAGTGTCTTTTTCATTTCAGTTACTGTATTGTTCATCTCTGTTTGTTTGTTCTTTAATTCTTCTAGGTGTTTGTTCTTTAATCCTTCTAGGTCTTTGTTAAACTTTTCTTGCATCTTCTTGATCTTTGCCTCCATTCTTTTTCTGAGGTCCTGGATCATCTTCATTATCACTATTCTGAATTCTTTTTCTGGAAGGTTGCCTATCTTCACTTCATTTAGTTGTTTTTCTGGGGTTTTATCTTGTTCCTTCATCTGGTACATAGTCCTCTGCCTTTTCATTTTGTCTGTCTTTCTGTGAATGTGGTTTTCGTTCCACAGGCTGCAGGATTGTAGTTCTTCTTGCTTCTGCTGTCTGCACTCTGTGTGTATGTATATTTTGCATGACTGAAATAAAGATCTCCAAAGAAACACAGATATTAACAGGGATTATAGATCTTTAGTAGGACTGGTGCTTACTTAAATAAACCAGCATTATCTTGATGTTTCAAGTGTATATTATGCTTGTAAAATACACCAATATATAAAATATGCCACTAACTAAGGTGAAATCACTGTAGACAATTAGATTCTTCTAATTTTTTAGAAAAGCAGTATCTTATGATGGTCAGCCACAGACTCTACAGCCAGACTGCCTGGATTGGGATCTTAGGTCTTCTATCACTTACCAGCTGTGCAAGTTGGCCAGTTAACTTCTCTCTGCCTCATAAATTTCTTGTGAGAGTTAAGCATGTAAGGGCATGTATAATACAGATGTACACCTGCACAAAACAGTTTATATCACATAGCATGCATAAAAAAATATTGGTTATTTTTAAATTATTATTATTATTACCTTGATGAGCTATATTAAATAAGATGAACTATGTTCACCCCTGAATAAATGACTGCATTATAAAGTAAGATGTATGCTAAAAATTTATTTTAAAATACTTATGCTTCTCTTACAGTACTGAGTATTGAAATGCTCTCAGCTCTCTCTATCTTATGTAATGTATCTTGAGATTCTAATCTGTGTTATAGTCATTTTTCCAATCATGCTTTAAAAAATTCAAGTAAAGAAGAAATATCACACTGGGTTTCTTACAGTTAATGAAAAAAAGAAATCACCATGATGGGCATTTCACTTTTATCATACTGATTATTACAAAAACTAGAGTGAAAGAGAAATCAACTCAATAATTGGTTTAAAACTCCTTTCAAGCAATGAGCTTCTAAACAGTGCATATATGGCTGCTCAACAATGCAATCTGCTCTGATTTGATCCATACACCTTGGAAGAATACATTGTGTCTATTCAATATTATAAATTTTTTACAGTAGCCTTTACCAAAATGTGAGACTGCTCTAATTGTAACTTGCAGTGGTGTGTTAACTTAGTGTTTCAGTCATTTCCAGATAAAATATTTATATAGTGTTTCAATCATTTCCAGATAAAATATTTATACATTCCACTACTAGAAAGGTTTAAAAATTACCACCATGTTTTAAAGAGTTTATCAGACCCACCATGTCAATAATCAAAGGATTAGGCAGAGTCACTGTGTCTGCCTAATTACTTTGGCATAATCAGAGTAGTTATGCCAAAAATAAGATACATGAAACTGATTATAGAGAAACTGTTCATGAGTAATTAAATATTTGTGTTTTCTGGACTTTTGGCAAGTGAGTTTTGATGGTTTTCAGGTTATATCATTGCAACTTTCTCAGTATGCATAAAGAACAGCAATAAGCTATTTAATGAATAATTTAGCAGACTCCAAGATGACTACCCCCTGTGATGATTAAAATTTAGTTGATTTCAAAAATTTAGTTGGGAAATCTAGGGTGTGCATTAGTGAGACTGATCATGATTTCAGTAGGGCAAGAAAGCAGTTAATACTGAACTGTTATACCTGGTTTATCCTGGAACCAGCACAAAGAACATGATTCATGTTTTGTAAGATATAACATCGGAGATTAGATATTGTCAATTCAGTGCTAATTCCTCTAGGACCTTTGATTGTACAGTTAGTCTTCATTGCTATCTTTACCCTACAGATAACCATACACTCATACAAGTTTATCAAAACTTTACTTCAAAGCTAAAGAATATTTTTATCTATTTTTGGGATGCTTTTACACATTTAGTGATGCCAGTCTATAATGTATAGTTTCCTTTCAGAAAATGTGTTTTAAAACACTGCCAACTAGTAAAAATTACCATCTGGTCATGTTAAAAGCAGCTCTTCCCTCTTTTTCATCTCATTTCACCCTCAATCCACTCAGAATCATATTCTTCACAAAACTTTGACTCAAGGTCAGAGTGAAGTAAAATAGTGCACTTTTTTCCTACATAAAAAGAGCTGAGTCGTGTATACTCTACACTACTCTACACTTAAGCTTTCTTGTTCAATTAAAAATTGGAATCTAAAACATCTAGGGCAGCTTCTTCCTGATTACTGACGACAAAATGATTTTATTTGACTTGCCTGCGTTTCTATTGCATTAGAAATGCACTGCATATAACCTCCCTCACATTTTAGGCGCTGGTCAAATATCTGATTTTAAGCTGGAAAACATTTCAATCAAATTGCAGCTAAAATTAAACTAATTCTATCATTTCCAGAGTAACCACTGAATACTGCTCATGAAGGTCACAAGACCCGCTTTTCTCTCCTAATCTTAAATTCTAAGGAATTACATAGGTACATTAAAATGCTCTTAAGTTGACTGGATTTGCTGTCAAGGTTGAAAGGTGACTAGCAGGCAACTCCATAGTCAAGTGTCAAAAGTGTGATCCAGGGCTTCCCTGGTGGCGCAGTGGTTGAGAGTCCGCCTGCCGATGCAGGGGACACGGGTTCATGCCCCGGTCCGGGAAGATCCCACATGCCGCGGAGAGGCTGGGCCCGTGAGCCATGGCCACTGAGCCTGCGCGTCCGGAGCCTGTGCTCCGCAACGGGAGAGGCCACAACAGTGAGAGGCCCGCGTACCGCAAAAAAACAAACAAAACAAAACAAAACAAAAAAAGTGTGATCCAACTTTTACATTCATCCTAGAGAGAAGGCAATGATAGCAGCAATTTATTATGCAAAACACAAGGTGTGGTTGAAATGACAAAGGTAAAATAGCAAAATCCCGGAACTAGTGCTAAAAGACTTGAATTTTAAGAACTAAAGACTAAACTTATTCTATATGCTAGTTTGTTACAGCATTTATTTAATATTAATATAAATGTTAATATTTAATAGTGAAAGTAAAGCACTGATGTCAATTGTAGCCCAAGCCTCTCATACATAGTAGGCATTCAATACCTAGAGTTTGCTGAATTTTTGTTTGTGAATAATGACAAAAATAGCATTGGTTGGATATATACTATGGAACTGACACTGTCTTTTAAGATTGATATGAGTCATTTTAATCTTCACAACAACCCTATGATGTAGATATAGGATACAGTATGTAGATAGTCCCTTTTTACAAAGGAGGAAATTGAGAAACAGAAGAGTTAAGCAATTTATTCCAAGTAAGACTGTATGATTCCTTTGCCAAGGTTCTTCACCACTATGAGATGCTGACTCTCTGTGAAATGTTGTTGAGAAACACATAGGCCCATATGATCTTACATTCTACTGAGAATAAGGCTGCATTACAGCAGATACAATCTTTTCATTAATTTCTGATATGTAAATTGAAAGGCTTGGCTAATATTTGAGCTAGTTTAATATTATCATATCAAAAGTATTAACTGTCTTGTTTCTACTGCACAAAAGTAATATTTTATTTGAATACTTCACATGGTGCACATAGTTGTAAAAATTCAAATATGAACACTAATTCACTATATTTTCAAGTCAATCAATGTTCTACCATATAGGCTTATAATTTTCTCTCTCATTAGTAATGTTTGTCCCTATACTTTACAGCTTACTTTCTTAAAAGAGTGAGAGAAATGGAAGGGAAACAATTATTGGTAAGAAATCAAGGAGAGCCAATACAAATATCTATACTATACTAGGACTTTTTTTTTAAGTGAGGAATGCATGTGTTCATCCTGATCCAATTTGGATTTCAGTGACTAGCAATGCTTTGAGTCTTCCAGTTTATTATTGTAAACATGTTATATAATTCATACCAGTAGTTAGGTGCAGCCCAGCTTTGAATACATTTGAATAGAGAAATTCACCATATTTCTTATAAAAATAAACTACTACTACTTCCACATCCATGGGTACTTATGCTTGGAAGATGCTCAAAAATAAATATGAGGAAGATCTGAGATAAAATTTCTTTCCTTCCACTTTCATTTGTTGCACCATGGTGCTTATAAATTCAGCAGTAAGTATGACAGTGCATACTGAGCAGGAAAATAGTTTTAAAGACATATATATTTGGCTCCTACTGAAAATCAAATTCAAGAATTCTCATGGAAGCTTTTAAAGATAGTTAATGGAATAAATATCAACAGCATTTGGTTGATCTTGACAACCTAAAGTATTCAAGTATTTTCTTTCTACAAGGAGTTACACTGTTCTGAAAGCAGAGGGAGGGGGGAGGTCTTTGTTCCACATACTCCTAGTTCATATCCTTTAGGATTCTGAGATTTCATTTCATAAGAGAAATGTAAGCACTGTATAAAATTTTAAGCCCTCGATCACAAAGGCCTTTCCCTTACATCATTTGGAAATTTGGAAAGAGAAGATTTCAATTGATGCAACCTTTCATCTGGTTGATGGTAAGCTTGTAAAACTTTAAAATTTTATCACTTACTGATTTTTAAATTTTTATTATTAATATAATTTAGCATTAATAGTCCTCTCTAATGTTCTCATGAATATTTTTAGGAAATAGAACACCTTGAAAAACAATGTGACCAACAAGACTATACAACTCAAGACAGGATTAAATTACATATATTCCAAATATTGGATTAAATGATATCAACATCAATCTGTACAAAACTTCTACTTTTGAAGCAATTAAGAATTTAACAAAAAATAATGTACAGCTTTCAAGACTTACGAAGAAGTAAGAGATGTGTGCTGAAGGTCATGATTTAGGACAACAGGGTTCATAAGGTGAAATGAATATAGAAATAGAAGGGAGGAAAGAAACAAAGGAAGCACCCACTTTATTTTGGACATCCCACAGGCAAGGCATTTTCACACATACTATGTCCTCAGTCTTCATTAATAACTAAAAATTTTACATCAGAAGAGAATTTCAACATGCTCCCATTAGAGTGTGCAGGAACCTGTTCTTGGAATTATTTACCATTTATAGTCACTTACTGGATAAAGTTATCCAGTCTCATGGATTTCATCATCATCCATAGACCGCCTATACCTATCTCAAGTTACATCTGGGATCCTATTCCCTCTAGCCTATTCAAAAAAATTGTTTTAGCATTTCTCCTGCTAAGCAGATAAGATAATTAGCCTATAACTAAATAAGCAAGGCCATTATATATGAAAATATGATATATATATCATATATATCTATATATTTCCCCACTTTCTAAAAGAAGTCTCAATCATCCTTGTATTCCTCTTTAATTACTTCCCACATCTCTCACGTCTTAATGACATTTCTTAAAAATTTTCCTTCCATTCACACCTGTTTCCTTTGCCATGGTTTTCTTGAACCCATCTTTCTGGTCTGCTTTAATTTCCCCAAATCCATCGAAACTTCTTTTATCAATGTCACCAATGATAACTATACTGTAAATCCAGTGTCACTTCCAAGTCCTCACATGACTGGATTTATCTTCAACAAATGACCTAAACTCAGTTGATCACATTCTCCTCCTTGAAATATTATCTGAATGTCACATATTTGTTTCTTCTTAGTCTCAGCTTCATGTTTCTCTCATTACTCTAAACTAAAACTATTATTGCTGATTTTGTGTATAGTCTTAACAGTTTTTATGTGAAATATATCAATATTTTTCAGAAATTGGAATATATGTCATATAAGGTTGTATTTCTTGCTTTTCTTTTATAATTCCTTTAGAGTATAGTCATCTTTCAACAATGTTGGTCTTAAGACAGTATCTCTAAACTGACAAATTCAATGAGAAAACGTTAAAGTAACCATAATAATTTACTCAGAGCTTTCAGAATCTTTTTGGCTGTATACAAGAATGTCTCATCTTGTTACTAAAACTATAACAAATAAGAAATCGTGGAAATAATCAATAGCAGAAAAAATATATAATGTGATCAATCTTTGTCAATTTTTATGTTTTTTAGATCTTTGAAAAGAGTCCAAATTCCCTGCTGAAGTGTATATATCAATATGACAACTTCATTATTTCAAATGCCTTCGTCATGAATATTTATTGATCCTAGTTAAATTGCAACTAGCGTATCTCTATTCATTTCTTTAGATAAATATACTTCCTTAAATTTTAAGTTATCTTAAAACTATATCTAAGTGGTATAAAATACAGTATATAGAGAGACTTGCTAATGGTAGAAAAATATTTCTAAGCATTTTCAAAAGGGAGGAGTTTCTGCTCTTTGACTTATGAAAACTTTGGTTCTCCATCTAATCAACTGAAAAAACCAACTACAGATACGCAACTCAACACTTTTATATGCAATGACTTACCCTTTCATTACATGTTCTTTAAGAGTATTTTGAGATCAATAATTCTAACAAGCACAAATTAGGAATATATACATACACACACATATACATACGTATATTTTTTTCAAATTCACCGCTTAGCTACCTGCTTAAGTATATGTTTTGACATCTTTCTAATCTATGGTCTGGTTACTCCAGAACCTAAGTTTCTATTATGTTGCCAGGCATTATTGCAAGATGGAGTGCTGTCAGGCAAGATTTAATTTCATTAAGCTTTGATCTGTTGTTTATTACCATGTTTTCTGAAATGGCTGCTATTGATCATATCATACAATTCTAGGCACAAAAGTAATTAGCAATTATTTAATACTACATGAAAGAGTTATTTAATGCAACATTCTATAAAGAAAGCAGGGATAATTAAAAACACATAAACTAAACCATGGGATGAGAACTCTAAACAATTTGCTTAATGGGTGAAACAACTTTAGATGCAACCAACTAAAATCACACCATGCAGCGAATGTCTTCAATCACTCCAGTCTACAGTGTGAAGTACCCATTCCACAGATGTGTGGCTAAGAAAAGTCTTCATGCTGCTCATATGTGAATTTTCTGTCTTTGTTGTCCCTCCTGAGTCTGTTGTTTCTAATCCCTCTCTGTATATTACATAGTCTATGTCTTACAACGGTCTCCATCACAATGGAAACTCCCTTAGATGTGAGATTTTTACTATGAATTACTGAAAATCCTCATTCTTTTTTGTAACAAAAGTTGATTTAAAAAATTTTATTGATGTGTAATATATTTACAGAAAAGTGAACATGTAAGTGTACAGCTCAGTGATTTCCACAAACTGAACATACTTAGGTAGCCAAAAGTCAAATCAAGAAATGAAATATTACCAGTGACCCAGAAGCTCCCCTTTTGCCACTTCCAGTCAGGAAAGGCCTCCTACTTTTCTACTTTATATAAGTGAAATTATATAGGGTGTGCTTTTTGTGTCTGGCTTCTTTTACTCAACATTCTACTTGTGAGAGTCATTCATATTGCTGCTTATGGTTGTAGCCCATTCTTATTGCTCTGTGGTATTACGCTGCATGAATATGCTACAATTAATGTATTTATCTTACTTTTGCTGGGCATTTGACTGGTTTCCAACATGTGGCTATTATGAATACTGCTGACACAAACGTCCTAGTACATTTTTATTTTGAAAACATGTACACATTTCTTTTGGGTTGCTAAGTCATAGCATATGCATATCAACATGTAAATTTTAAGTATGGAGTTGTCTTTTTAATTATTTAATGTTTACAGTTTGTGTTTCTGATCTTCCCATTTGTACAGATCTTGAGGTAGTCCCAGTTTCTCCAATGAAGACTCAAAGCAACAGCTACAGATCCCCATTACTTTGACAATGGCTCTTCTGTGTCATATACATTCAGAGTTACTATTCTATACTGATTTTCACAATTGCAAAGTAGCATTTAGTGTGTTATGGCCCCTGGTTCTTTAGGTGGTCTCTAGCACAACCTCCAGCTTGTGCTCAACAAGAAAAAAGCCTCCTGGTTATATAAAAATTAGATTAACACTACTTCCTGTCTTATATTATTAACTATCTCTTCCAATTATAGTCAGATGGAATTTCGCTGGTTAGCTAGTTCATGCTAATCAGTTGTTAACCACAGATTCACCAACAGTATTAATGTAATCCTTACACAGGAACCTTATATAGTCATGTTAGCATCCCCTCTTTATTGACACTACATCAGAGAGGATGAGTAATTTTCTAAGCCATGTTATCAATTGTTATAGCTGTTGACATTAAGGGGCATACTGAAGAAAACAGACATGAGTAAGTAGCAGCAGATGAATAATGGGAAAAAAGTCTGATAAATGGAGAAGTGCTAATGAATATCATTTAAAAATAATCTAAATAGGGACTTCTGAAACTTATTAATAGCTATAAATAAGGGGTAGATGACATTTCTCTTTGAATATGCAAATATCTTAATCATTTACCTATAATACATATTTTTATATAAATAATCTGAAAAGGTCCTACAAAATTATCTAGGGAAAGGCCAACAAACTTCAGTTGGTACAAATATTTTTTTAATTAAATTTGTATCTGAGCAAATCTTATTTACCTAATTTACCAATATTCATTTACCATACCCAATTAGAAAACAAAACAATCTATGACAGTGCTGGTCTGAAAGCGTCTTCCCAAAACTCATATGTTCAAGTCCTAACCCCCAGTGGTGATGGTACTACTAAGTGTGGCCTTTGGGAGGTACTTAACTCATGAGGGTGGAGCCCACTTGAATGTGATTATGCCCTTATAAAAGGCTCAAGAGAGCTCCCTAGTCCCTTCTGCCATGTGAGGATACAATGAGAAGTCTGTGACCCAAAGGAGGGCCCTCATCTAACCATGCCAGATAACATGATCTTGAACTTCCAGCCTCTAGAACTGTGAGCAGTAAATGCCTGTTGTTTATAAGCTACCCAGTCTGCAGTACTCTGTTACAGCAACATGAACAGACTAAGATACACAGTGATGTTCCTCTGGATATCAACCAAATATTTTATATCTGGCCAATTCCAAACCAGAAGTATGTACCTTGTTCCAAATGTAAAACATACACTAAGACTCTTAAAAATAATGTTTTCAGTTATTGTGAAAAAGACTATCATAGACTCCTTTTACTTGTTATTCTTTATTCATATTTTGAGGACATAATCAAGAAATATGTTAAGGTACCATAAAGATAAACAAAGCTATTATCAATTTATCAGATATTCCATCTGTATAAACATACATCTGTGTATATACATGAGATCAACAAATTCTTTCCTTTCGTTATTGAAAACATTATGTGAATTAAGACTAAAAAGTTACTGAAAGCAAATATACCTACAATATATTAGTTTCTCAAAAATAATTCCTATTTACACTACAGAAATATAAAACATGCTAAAGTCTGCAAGAAGACACTTGTGAAATTAGACTCAAAGAATTTGAAAATATTACAAATATTTATATAACATAACAGGATAACTGTTACTACAGTAAAGTTTAAAACATCATTTTGCCTAATTACATATGAATTAGTCAATGGGATTGCTGGGGCAAGCCACAGAAATTGAAAATTAAATTGTCTGTTGTAGTCAACAGTATTTTGACTAATTTTTAGGAAGTATTTTTATTAATGTATTTTAACCCCCAGTAACGCTTCCACATTAGCTACTTCAAAGTATAGCTACTCTCAATTCCTCACATGCGCCTACATTAAAAATACTGGGAATGTAATTTTTCCTCTTATTATGCTGATCATAATTGCAACAGTAAACATGATTTCCCTTTCTAGCTGCTTGCTTCTGAACCAAAAAAATTATTCATCTGGACCTACTATCCCTTCCTTCCATGTACTTTTATACAGTTGTTTTTTTTTTTTTTGCCCACTACATTCTACATTTACTGAGTGCACTCACTTCTCTCCTGTGTTTAAATATTTTTACACACTCCTTTCACTCTCTATATTTTGTGTTCACAAATTACTTTATATTTACAATAATAATGACCTCACAATGGCTAACCCTGATGGCCTTTGAGTTTTAGCTGACTTCTCTGCAGTATTTGAGATTCTTCATCATACACTGTTCTCTTCCTTACTTTCTCCTTTAAAAAAAATTCTCCTCTCTTCTACACTTGCCACATTCCCACAATTTTTGTCCTCCTCATCCCCCTAATGACTCATCAGCCCACTCTCACCATCTCTATTGGATTCTCTTTAACCACTTCTTTCTCTAAACCTGATCCCTTCAGTTTAATCTTCTGCTTTTAAGTTTCCTCTTTTCTTTTTTTTTTTAATGATCCTCTTTTCTTCTACCTCTGAGATCCTGAATATTATTTCTATGTGATGACTCACATACCAGTCTATCTAGAACCTAGACAGAACTTAGAACCTCATATCAGCATTTCCATCTGCTGCATAGCTACTTTCATCTCCATGTCCTACGCTCATTTCAGACTAATCTAAAATTAAACTTAACATTCTAATTGTTCTCTTTTCTTACTCTTCTGATTTTCAGAATTTCCACCATTTTCCCAGACAACATTTTGACTACTCCTTTTCCCATACATTTATATGTATTCAGGTAATAAATTCTATCAGTTGCTTTGTTGTTGTTAACAAGATCTCACACCTCTCTTATTCTTTCCATATCATTCCTCCCCTTTTTAGTTCCTAGACTCCTAGGCCTTCTGAAGTCCAACCTCTCTTTCTTGTTGCTCTTAACACAAGCTACTGTTGTGTTAATATTCTTAGAAGTCATATTCTCTCCTTACACTCTGACTCCAAATTCCCTAACCTTGATCACCAAATTTCCGGGTAGTCTGGCCAAGATCAACACCAACTAGAACTGGCAAACACAGACAAGTCTGCCATCACAAGTGGCCACAACTCTACACATCACTGTTTGAACAACCCCTTATATGTTCATGCTTTGCATGGACCATATCTCAGCATTTAAACATCTGTGCTCTCAATCTTACTGCAAACTGTCATAGGGCGCAGGAAATATCATCCAAGAAATGTCCTTGAACTTGCCTCCATAAAACATTCCCTAGTCATAGCAGAATACAAATTCAATTTACTCTCAGCTACTCTAACTCTTATTGAATTGGACACAATATGGCTCTTTTAGGTGCAGCCTTATGTTGTTACTAACAAACTGGCCACAGAATACTAAATAATCTGCATGTTATTGCTTTATTGCTTTTTTAATTAGAGAATTTATCTTTATATTATAAACAATTTCAGATTCAAATGTTTTCATCCTCATGTAACCTTAACAGAATGTTTCTATTTAAATGAAAGTAAAACAATTTTTATTAGACATAACATTCATTGAGTAATTATAATACTTATCACCCTTTTATTCTATATAAATAGTTTAACTCAGTTTCTCATTTAAGGTAAACACTTTTATTACATTTTATAGTTGAAGAAACTAAGGTTCTAAATGCTCAAATACTGACTCAATTTCACACAATTAGAAAGAGATGGGGACAAAATTTATACCTGGCAGTCGGCCTCTAGAGACTACTGTGTTAAACACTAGAATAGGTTACACTCAAATGATAATATTATTTTAAAACCCTCCAGAAAGTAGGCATAGAGAGCACTTACTTCAACATAATAAAGGCCATATATGACAAACCCACAGCCCACATTGTTCTCAATGGTCAACAACTGAAACCATCTCCACTAAGATCAGGAACAAGACAAGGTTGCCCACTCTCACCACTGTTATTCAACATAGTTTTGGAAGTTTTAGTAACAGCAATCAGAGAAGAAAAAGAAATAAAAGGAATCCAAATTGGAAAAGAAGAAGTAAAGCTGTCACTGTTTGCAGATGACATGATACTATACATAGAGAATCCTAAAGATGCTACCAGAAAACTCCTAGAACTAATCAATGAATTTGGCAAAGTAGCAGGATACAAAATTAATGCACAGAAATCTCTTGCATTCCTATACACTGAAGATGAAAAATATGAAAGAGAAATTAAGGAAACACTCCCATTTACCACTACAACAAAAAGAAAAAAATACCTAGGAATAAACCTACCTAAGGAGACAAAAGACCTGTATGCAGAAAACTATAGGACACTGAGAAAGAAATCAAAGATGATGCAAACAGATGGAGAGGTATACCATGTTCTTGGATTGGGAGAATCAACATTGTGAAAATGACTATACAACCCAAAGCAATCTACAGATTCAATGCAATCCCTATCAAACTACCAATGGCATTTTTCACAGAACTAGAACAAAGAACTTCACAATTTGTGCGGAAACACAAAAGATGCTGAATAGCCAAAGCAATCTTGACAAAGCAAAACGGAGCTGGAGGCATCAGGCTCCCAGACTTCAGACTATACTACAAAGCTACAGTAATGAAGACAGTATGGTACTGGCACATAAACAGAAATATAGATCAATGGAACACGATAGAAAGCTCAGAGATAAGCTCACACACATTTGGTCATCTTATCTTTGATAAAGGAGGAAAGAATATACAATGGAGAAAAGACAGCCTCTTCAATGGGTGGTGCTGGGAAAACTGGACAGCTTAAAAAAATGAAATTAGGACACTCCCTAACACCATTCACAAAAATAAACTCAAAATGGATTAAAGACCTAAATGTAAGGCCAGACACTATAAAACTCTTAGAGGAAAACATAGGCAAAACACTCTATAACATAAATCACATGAAGTTCATTTTAGATCCACCTCCTAGAGAATGGAAATAAAAACAAAAATAAACAAATGGGACCTAATGAAACTTAAAAGTTTTTGCACAGCAAAGGAAACCATAAACAAGATGAAAAGACAACCCTCACAATGGGAGAAATTACTTGCAAATGAAGCAACTGACAAAGGACTAATCTCCAAAATTTACAAGCAGCTCATGCAGCTCAATATCAAAAAATCAAACAACCCAATCCAAAAATGGGCAGAAGACCTAAATAGACATTTCTCCAAAGAAGATATACAGATTGCCAACAAACACATGAAAGAATGCTCAACATCACTAATCATTAGAGAAATGCAAATCAAAACTACAATGAGGTATCATCTCACACTAGTCATAATGGCCATCATACAAACAATAAATGCTGGAGAGGGTGTGGAGAAAAGGGAACCCTCTTGCACTGTTGGTGGGAATGTAAATTGATACAGCCACTATGGAGAACAGTATGGAGGTTCCTTACAAAACTAAAAATAGAACTACCATATGACCCAGCAATCCCACTACTGGGCATATACCCTGAGAAAACCATAATTCAAAAAGAGTCACGTACCACAATGTTCATTGCAGCTCTATTTATAATAGCCAGGACATGGAAGCAACCTAAGTGTCCATCGACAGATGTATTGATAAAGAAGATGTGGCACACACATACAATGGAATATTACTTAGCCAGAAAAAGAAACGAAGTTCAGTTATTTGTAGTGAGGTGGATGGACCCAGAGTCTGTCATACAGAGTGAAGTAAGTCAGAAAGAGAAAAACAAATACCGTATGCTAACACATACATATGGAATCTAAAGGAAAAAATAAAATGGTTATGAAGAACCTAGGGGCAGGACAGGAATAAAGACGCAGATGTAGAGAATGGACTTCAGGACACTGGGAGGTGGAAGGGTAAGCTGGGACTAAGTGAGACAGTGGCATGGACTTATATATACTACCAAAATAGGTACCTAGTGGGAAGCAACCACATAGCACAGGGAGATCAGCTCAGTGCTTTGTGACCACATAGAGGGGTGGGATAGGCAAGGTGGGAGGGAGACGCAAGAGGGAGGAAATATGGGGATATATGTATGCTGATTCACTTTGTTATAAAGCAGAAACTAACACACTATTTTAAAGCAATTATACTCCAATAAAGATATTAAAAATAAATAAATAATATACAATTTTAATTATATAATATATAAAATATCATATATATTATTATATAATTGCCCATAAATGAACCAATGTCAGATAATCAGCTTTATGCGTCCCTTTGCTAAATTAGTCCTTTTTTCTATTTTTTTCTATTCTATTTCTTTGCTAAATTAGTCCTATTTTCTATTTTTTCTATTCATGTACCTATTTTAACAAAGTTGACAATTCATTCTATGTAAGATTTTGTATCTTGATTTTTGATTTTATAGTTTTATAACCATATACTATGGTATCATGTGGATTTAAGATAATTTCTTCTTGATATTTGGAAACTTAGGTGAGTTCAATGACATAGTATATGTAAAGTATTTAGAATAGTCCCTGGCACACAGTGGGTTTTCTTATATCAATAAAATATGTTTTGGGTTTTTTTTTAACATTCAGTTGTGTCTTCTAGTCAGAAGACTTGAAAATAGATTATCCCATGGGTCTTGTTTTACATACAAAGCTGTATCCTCTCATTTGCCATTCTTTCATCTGTCACTGGATTTTAGATAGGATGAACAAGGTTAGTCCTGCAGGAGCCACACTTAAAAGGCTACCACAGTTAGTACCAGACAAGCTTACAGAGACTTGGGTTGTTTGTCTGCATCAGTGACTCTCCAACTCAAGTATGCAATGGAGTTACCAGGAGGACTTGATACAAAAGGGATTGCTGGGATCCATCTGCTGCGTTTCTGATTCAGTAGATCTGGGGAGGGGTCCAAGAATTTCTGTCTCAATGTGACACATGCTTTTAGCCCAGAGACCCCATTTTGAGTACCGCTGGTCTACAAGTTTTAATTTCAGAAAAATGATGACAGGTCCTAAGTGTATCTAAAATGCAAGTTTCTGTCCAGGTAATCCCTAAAATAATCACATGAAGTGATTTCATTTCTTTAGAATTTGCTTATAAGAGACTAATAACTTGTAAAAAATAATAAACAGAACCCCCAATTAAATAGAGTAGAGAGACCAGAAGGGGAGCTCTCATGTCCTTTGAAGATAGTAGAGCCCAATGGGAAGAAGAAAGACTCCTTTCATTTCCTAGTAAGGATTCAGCCTATGAAAAGCCATGGGTGGACTCTTTGGTTAGTACAGCCCTCCCAGCTTCCTTTTCCCCTCTCTAAAAGTGTTCTCCTTCCCTTGCTGTGATGGGACTTCCACGGGGCTTGCCAAGGTTGCAGACTCTGAAGTACAGTTCTCTGCTGATCCTGAATAAACCCAT
The DNA here is from genome assembly GCF_937001465.1 of Orcinus orca. Classification (NCBI taxonomy): domain Eukaryota; kingdom Metazoa; phylum Chordata; class Mammalia; order Artiodactyla; family Delphinidae; genus Orcinus; species Orcinus orca. The sequence continues at coordinate 119,804,692 of NC_064563.1, forward strand.
CTTTGCTGGAGAAATATCTGGCAGTCTCTTATTTTCAGGTCAACAAAATCAAACTGGTAGCAAAAATACAAACTGTTTTCCTCTTGAGAGGCCTTTCATTTTATGGCATTTTTTTCTTTACTTTTCCCTTAACAAGATGTCAAGTATTCCTGCTCTACCACCATTCCCTTATTCTTTCTTCCATTAAAACACAGTTCTGGTCAATGGCCAAAAAAAATTCCAGGACTCCTCATTCATCCCAGAATATTTTCTTAAATTTGGTTTCCATAACAAGCTGGTATACCACTTTTGTGGTATTTAGCACATTTTTCTTTTTATTGATCATTTCTATGCATATTTCATAACTTTTACAAATGCCTAAGTGTATCTTAATTTTTGCTTCTAAAGTAAGTTACTCAAAATAGCCTTTTGATAAGCATTTATTCAATAAGCATTTATTGGACCCACAGGTGACGGGGAAAAAAGAACAAACACATAGCTGACTTAGCACCACTTTCCATTTCTATGAGGAAGGTGAATCATATGATATTGGGCAGAAATATCATTTTTCTATGGACAGAACAGATGTTTGCCTTTCATTTGCCTTGCTTTCACAATATAAACAACAGAAAACTAACAAATATTTATTTCAGGGTGCTATCTTCTATTATGTACTCTGAACAAGTAGAATTTTTCAATTACACAGTTTTTTTCCAATTAATAGAAGAGGCTGAAGGATTTCTATTCTTATATGTAGCAACTCCTTTTGTGAATGCATAATCTGTAAAATTTAATAATCTCTAAAAGTTTACAAGAAATATGAATATATTAGTGTGTATATATATATATATATATATATATATATATATGCTGTATTTCCCCATGATGTGGCCATATCGCCTAAAATTTTCCAAAGTTGGACAAGGTAGACTTACGAAATTAATTGGAATTTTTATTTCAAATCAAAGAGCTAATTTTTAAAGAAGTTTTCATTAATCTAGCTGGCTAAATAATTATATGCTACCACATAAGTTACAGTTATGCAACTTTCTCATAAAAACGGTTGACAGAGTAGGATGAGTTCAGTTATTCATTCTTTACAGATGAAGAAAAGGAGAAAATGAGAGGCTAACCGCTGTCTAAGGTTTGCCGCTAGCAACTGAACCAGGATTTGGGCCTAAGTTGTTTCTATTATTCTTCTGCTTCAAGCTCTTCTTTTGCTCCAAGTTTGTGATAACTTTTCTCACTCCAATATCACTAAAAAGAGGTATGTTAACTTTTTATGATGGTGTTCAAAGGTCTCTGATTGAGACAACAGCTTATTAATATATTTTGATGTACAACTTGATAATTTGTTTTCTTTTTTTTTAATTGAGGCTCATGATCTCACCAGGATATTCCTGTAAGCTCTTTTCCTTTAAACTCCCCAATCTAAGGATGTACATTTTACTTAGTTATTTAGTGGTCAAAGTCACATCTAATTCTTCACGTCTTAAGCATTAGAAATATAGGGCTTCGCTGATCAAAAGAAGGTTTTTAATCTCTAGCAGACATTTTAAATATTCTCCATTGAAAGTCAATTTATTGTCAAAGTTGCTTGAGAATAAATTAAAGGATTAAAATGTTTCATCCAAGGATTTTTCATTAGCATGAAATGTTCAAAAGTAAATTATTTATTGAAGTTAATTTCATATGCATAAGAATAGCTATAATTTCTATAAAGCATATTTACTGAAAACATGCAACAAGAAGTGAGACAGGCTTTAGGTCTTTAATGCTGTAAGAATGATGAAACGTAAAATCGTCCTTCAGTTTCATATATTATTAGTTGTGTTTTCCTCCAGAACTGGCATTCCAGATGAAGACAATATGTGCTTTAAACTTGGAAATAAATAACGCGTTTACTTATTTGATTAAAGATTGCACAGTGAATTTAATAAGGACTTTATACTATCTTCTAATGTATTATAAACTCAATTTTCTGCTTACAAACAGCTTTAAGACAGAATTTAGAAGAAACATCCTTTAGAAAATTGTTTTTCCTTCCCCTGCAAACGATTCAAATAAACCATATATATTCTTTGGAATGCTTCATTTTATCTAGATATGACACTCTCTTGGCATGTCTTCCACATCATTCAAAGAAAGCAAAACCTTATCATGGAAATGTTGGGTATCCACACCTCACACGACTAAAAACTAAACATGAGTTGCAGGTTTTCACTGAATTCAACAAATCCTTCTCAGCATTTATTGTGTGTCACGAAAATTCCTTCCCTTCAGTAAAACTTATGGAGCAAGTTAGACTTTGTTCTCATTCTTGCAAACCATATATTCTATCGGATATGTCTTTTAAAGGTAGAATTTTGAGTGAGAAAGAAAATAAACCCCTTGTAGAACAAACAGCAAGGCAATCTAACTGAATCTACAAGGCCTCCAAGGCCTTCCTGAGGAAGGAGGATTTGCACTTAGCCTTGAAGGATGAGTAGGAGTTACTCTGCAAAAAAATGGAGCAAAGAATAGGGAACAGTCCCTGCGAAGAAGTGGCAGTGAGGGTCTGTCTCCGGGAGGAGATAATCAGAACAGCCACGGATTTGACAATTATTCTTGACTATCTGGTGGTTGAAGTCATGGGAACAGAGATTTCTTAGGTGTGTATAAATTAAGCCCTAATGAAGATTCAACATTTAAGGGCAGAAATATAGGAAGAGGATTAGCATGAAAAAGGGGCTGAACAAGCATGGTCCTACAGCGAAAACTGAAGCTAGGGAGACTGAGTGTTCAGGAGATAAACAAAGAATATTTCTAGATGAGGGGTCGGGTCAAAATGGTCCAAAACTGCAAGAGTGCAAGTAAAATATAGACTTTACTGACACCCTTAACAATACTGACACCACTGAAGACCTAGGGGAGGGCACTTTCTGTGGATGCTTTAAGAACTGGGGGTTCTAGGGAAGGGAATCAGAAGGAGGTACTTTAATGGGTGGTAAGAAAGTGAAGAAAAGGCAGGAGACACAGACTGGGTCCCCAACACAGGAAAAAACTCAAAGTAAGATGGAGCTGAGATGGGTTTACATCCCTCCATTTACTCACTATTTGTCCTTCAGAAAGTTACTTTCTCTAAGTGTCAGTCTCTTAGGTTGTAAAAAGTTGATAACAGACGTAATTTCAAAGTTTATCGTGAAGATCTATAAGACCATAGAAGTAAGGTAATAGCATATTTCATAACAAAGTATTAACTGCATAAGAAATCCTGGTTACTATAACAATTATTAATACATTATTATCAACTTCTATTATTAAGAAGAGGGAGGGAAAACAGGGGTGTGTTTTTGTTCTGTTTTTTAAAATAGGAGGAATTTACAACTTCTTCAATACTATGAGGGTGAGAATGACTGAAGATAAAAAAGAGGAAGGAGATAATCTAATAAATACAGACTAATCTGTGAAGCCCGTGGGCATATTAAGAACACCCACAGTATTTACAGTCAAATTCTCAAAGAGTTTGGCTCAAACATGTCATTGTTGCAACACATAAAACGAATATTGATTCCAGTATTTATTGTAACAGACTGCCTCTATGATCATACATGTATATATCACTCTGGTCACCATAATTTTTTAAAAAACCACTGTGTATCTTACACATTAGAAATATCACGTGAAATTTACATTTGAAGTTATTTGTTCAAGATTCTAGCTATCTCTTGGTTTCTAAAAACTTTTTAAATTGTTCAACACATTCTAATTAAGCATTTTCTTCATGCCAGGAACATTGCTTGGTACTCGAGCCATTTCAAGTCACCATTACTTCAAAGCAATTATGAGATGTTAAATATTGTTTTCATTAATATCCACCTCCAATCACTCTTAGGAATGGCACGTTACTCGAGTGATTCCTTAAATCTTTGTCATCCTGTTAACTCTAATAATTTATTTAGGGAGGCTTAAAATAAGCTTTGCTTTTTAATGCATGATGACTAAGATAATAGAAAATACAAGATTATATCATGCACCTTAGCCATATTATATCTGCTTGTACACCTTTTTGCCTGTAGAAAAAGTCATATGGACAAAGAAATATGTCACTCATGTAGTAAGGAACACACACATAAAACAATTCCTGTAGTTACGTAGTATCCTTTTTTGGACTAATACATATAATAAGCCAAGAGACATCTAGAATTAGTTGAAAAGATGGTTCACTTAGCCCCAGTTATTGAAAAAAATGACTTATGCAGTTTTAGTAGTCAAGTATATGTGAACTGAATTCACTTCCATACACAGGAAAACTCTGCAAGTAACTGAGATTTTTCTCAATATTGGCATATAGACAATTCTAAAAAAGTCCTGGGATAAGATCTATCTCAAGCTGGCAGTATATACTGGCATGTGCCTCATCCTGCTGACAGTCATGTCATTTTGAGATTCTTACAAAAAAAGAGGAAAAATGGATAGTTTAACAGGTTCCAATTTTAAATAATTATATTGTTATATATTCGTTCAAAGAAAAGTTAGAACATTATTTTGGAGTAAAATTTTTACTTATGATATCTCCCCTCTTCCTTCCACCTACTCAAATGGCAAAATATACAGCATATAAATAAATAAATACATGCACACATATCCCATAGAAATCAAAGACATGAGCCTATGTGCCAAAACCCGATGACAGTCAACAATGTGTGGATAAAAAAAATCATCTGTAGAGATATGAGGTCAAATTAACTACATATCTGATAACATCTAACTCTAAAAACTCAAAGAGATAAAAGTTACTAGAGAGGAAAGTGTCGATTCCTCTATTTTTCTTCAATAGAAAGTACAGAGTGGAAAATTGTTTTTTTTAATAAAGCTGCTTTTACCATTTGTAGGAACAGAAAAGTGAAGACCTCAGGATTAGGAAATAGGTACTAATATTTGAGTGTCTGTTATATGTCAGGCACTGTGCTTTGCATTTTACATAAATTATTTCATTTAAATTATCTCATTTAAACAGTACAACATTATGAGTTTAGTGTCTCTATTTGTTTTCTTATTTTTTTAATATTTGAAAACCGAGGTTCTGAGACTTCACATTACTTATGCCATATTGGTTAGTGGTTGAGGCATGATTCAAATCTAGACATGTCAGCTACACAGTCTATATGCCATCCATTATGCAACCACTGCTTTCCGACTACAGATAAATCTATATCAGAAAAACTATAAAGGTTGTATGGAAGTCCAGAAAAATAAGCCAGAATAAAACTAAAAGAAAATTGTTCATCTAAAAGATCTATCTTCACAACTTTTAATTTATCATTATTTTGATTGCTATTGTGACTATTTTATGAGGAACCATGAACAAATTAATCAGGTATGCACTCATATTCTTTTTGCACATAAGATATTAAAAAATGTATTCCTCAGACAAAGCGCTAATGAGAAGCTATCTCACCTTCCTGAAATTATGTCTTATGATTCCACCCAGCCAATTTTAGGCATGGTCTCTCTATTTTAATAGGATTAGTTAATTACCCATTCATGGAATGAATGGTTTGACTGATTCTTAAAATGAACTAATTAAACTCCTGCCTCTATAGTAGCCAAGTTAATATGAACATATCTGTGATGTCTTGCAGAAGTAATTCAGATTTTGCAATTTAAAGAGCAACAAAATGTGAGGACATAACTACTCATGTCATTATCCTACTGGATTTCAAGATAAACTCACTTTTTTACTTCTATGTCAAAAGACAGAGCATTAATGTCTTCTTCAAAGTACCATTTAGTTGTATGAAATAAGATATTTAAATGTATTTATTTCATTTCTTGAGACTTCATTTTTCATAAGAAAAATACAGGAATAGATATGAGTTCTAAGAATTCCAAGCCTGTTCTACTTAGTTAACTCTTAAATCTTTTAAATCATGTACCTTAGTTACCCTCCCTCCGTGGTAAAATGGAAAACTTTAAGGAGATATTTTCAGGTAGTCTGAAGCATTTAAGTCTCATTAAGATATAGACATTAACAGAAATTACCAGGAAAAACAACAACAAAAAAACTCCTACAGCATAAAGTTAATTAGAGAGTGATTAGTTTAGTTTGGAATGGTCAAAAAACTCACAATCAAGATGGGTATTCATAAGTATACCAATCACATGGCATCACAAAAGATCCCTGTGTCTATTATATATCTGAATTATTAATATCCAGTAAATGCCTCAAATTTAATATTTCCATAATGGTAACTACAGAACAAGTTAAGCACACCCATTGCCTAAGAGACAATAATCACTGAAATACAAAATAGCCAACACATGTAAACTGGTAACCAGCATGGCTTATTGATGAGCCATATCTACCAAACACAGAGTTTGAAAGATATGGGTTTGAGTAGGAGTGAAAATATGTCTGTGTTGTAGAAAGGTATGAACTTGACACTTTGGAGTTTGAACTGTAAAATATATTTCTAACTGGACTAAAGCTTGGGTGAAAATTTCAACTGCCTAAGATAAGCAAAGAGTAAAGAGTGCTTACTAGGTAAGTGTAGATGGAAAAATAAGTTAGCAATTAGATAGAAGTATGAAATCTTAATAAGTCTCCATTATAATGGAAATAGTTAGGAACATGATTTTATAATTGAAATATATATGTATAAAATGGAGACAAAAATATAAACTTCAAGATTATATGCATACTATAATAAAATTTAGCAAAATGCAACAAATGGTGATTTTGGGGAGAACCATCATTAGAATGATCAGGGGAATCAAAAAATAACAAAATACATTCTAATATCTATATGAAGAATGAGGTAAATAAGACAGCTATGTTCTTGAGAGAATCATGCAAAAGTTTTATTTTAAAAATATAACTGTTTCTTGCTCCTGTACCTTCCAATTAATTCACTAGATTGTGTTTAATATTCTTCTAAAACACCCTAATATAGGCAAAGAGGATTTGAAATGTAAAAAACCATCATAGTTTCCTATATTTAGGGTTCAGCTACATCTCTTACAATATATTAAAATGCTACTTCTGTTTGAAACACACTTTTACTCTGATCTACAGCTGAGAAATGTTTTTAAAAAATCGTTTTCTCTAAACTAGGTGAATCATCTTCTTTGAGTCACTTGGGAAATAGCTCCTTACTGTATATCAGTATTACAGGCTGAACTGTGTACCCCCCAAATTCATATGCTGAAGGCTTAACTCCCTGTACCTCAGAATGTAACTGTATTTGGAAAAAAGGTCTTTAAGAGATGACTAAATTAAATTAAGCCATTAGGTGGTTCTAATCTAATTTAATTGATATCCCTTTAAGAAGAGGAACTTTGGACTCACAGAGATATCAAGAGTATGTGTGCACAGAGGGATGTACATAGGAGGACAAAGCAGTGAGAAAGTGCCATCTACAAGCGTGGAACATTATGGCCTCAGAGGAAATCAATCCTTCCAGCACCTCCATCTTGGACTTGAACTATGAGAAAATAAACTTCTGTTGCCTAAATCACCCAATCCATGGTATTTCGTAATGGCAGTCCTAGCAAACTAATACCAGGATAACTTTTGTGGATTAAAGGACTTAATGGATCTCCCAAACTCAGTACCCAACTATGCTAGCAACATATTTAGGTGTCTGCTTTATCATTTATTTTGTTTTATCAAGTATTATAATAATTTTTTAAAAGAGTGTCAAAAATTAAAGAAACTCAGAAAACTGTCAGTCACATTTTGTTCTAATTTTTCTGTTTTAAATACAGAATTATGTGACGCTGTATCAGCTCACCCCTTGTAAACATAAAGTTCTATCACTGTGACCTCCTCTCCCACTCTCTTGTTCTCACATCCCAGACCTTCATTCTTTGACCCCAGAAGCCCCTGACCTACTTCATCTCCCCTATAATTTTTTCTCATAGTGCTACATTTTCCTTCATAAAAGCATATTCCATTTATAATTACACAGTTTAGATATTTCTGCTTTATTGCTTATTTCTTCCACTAAGTGTAAGTTCCACAAATGCAGGTATCAGATCTGACTTAGCATTTTAGATCCTATGCTTATAAGAGTGTTGCTCTGTAGTAGTAATGATAAGTATTTGTTGAATAAATGAAGGAATGAATAAGTTATTGAATAAACAATAGGTATTTTTGTGTTTACTGAAAGTGTGAATGAGATCCTAGGGCTAGGACATGACAGTTAATCACACTGTATAAAAATCACATTAGAAATAACAGGGATTGTAGCAATGAAGTACTAAAATTGGTTTATGGTCTAATTTCAAAACGAAACAGGGTTTACATTCAGTAATATGGTGTTACCTTTCCTAATCTTAGTTGCTCTCTATTAGGATGACAAATGCAAGCCACTGATGCAGTAATTTTTATTCTTTTTGTCTTGAATATTACATGTAAAGTAAAATTCTTACATTTCTAATAAGAAATTCTCTCCTTAAAGATTATAAATTTGAAGGTGAACTAATCTGTTATGTAAATAAGAGATTAAAAAGTTAAGTGGAGATTCCCTTTGTGCAGTATATAAACTGAAGAAAGTTGTATCTAGCAGTTCGATAAGAAAGGTAAAATACAATATTAAACTCAGTGCAAGTTTAGCTAGAGATCCAAGATAAGGAGATGAGAGCAGGGAGGAAGGCAAAGACCAAATGTAATCATTTATCTCAAGTTGCTCTTCAAAGATAAAACAAAAATCCCTTTTACCAATGTTTTTCCAAATTGACTCTACTTTCAGGAACACATCAATAAAGTAATGAGCAATCATCGCATTGCACTAATTCACACACACATTCTGATGATGTTTTTATTTTGCATATGATGCTGCATAGCTCTCCTCTAATGCTCTTTGGAAAAGTGAGACATTTCATATAAACTATAAGAGGAGAATACTATGTCCTGACAAACTCTATTCTTAACAGTACTGACAGCAATATTGACAGAAATAACAATTCTATTGGGAAAGACTTTAATTGGATTATAGACAGGAATCAAAGAGCTATTGCCTTAAAAGTCAGAAGGCTTTCTTTCTGCACATTAAGTAGCTTGAATCTGTAAAATAAAAACCACTCAATGGGATTGACTTTAACATGGACACTAAAGTAAAAAAAAAAAAAAAAACAAAAAAACCTTTCTACTTAAGAGTTTATGCAGGAAATGATGTGGGTAGCTTGCACAGACATTCATACAAAATGGCCCTTGCATATTTTATTAAATTATTTAATTATAAATTAAGTAAAAATAATCACTAAAGCAAACTAATTATGTTTTAGGCCTGTTTTTCTTCTTAAAATTAATGCTATAAACTGATAAGTTTATTAGAGTAGGAATTTCAATAAAAGGAACAAAGAAGGCAAATGAAAAACTTTATATATATATAGTTGTGTGTCTATATACACACATATATATAATTACCTGTAATTTTACTTAAATATGTTCCATCTAAAAATATTTTAGTAAAAGTACTACCTTTCCTTTCAAATTAGGTTATGATATAATTGTTATATTTATATGTAGATATTAAGACCAATTAAGATAATCAACTCCATCATAAAATAAAGTATATATAGTGAAGTGAAAACTTAAAGCTTCATAGTATTATTAAGTAAACTGCAAACTGCATAATATCCTCCATTTTATGGTCTAAAATAAAATCAAGACCATGATAGCAACTAGAGTTATAACTGTAAAGAAAAAAAAAGAAAAAAACTATTTTCTCAGAAAGACTCAATATATATTGCCCAGTCTTCTTTTTCCTTACACAGTGGGCCAATGCTAGTGAGAGTCACTGGTGGTAAATAAAAGACCTATCATTCAATATGAGTTCAAACAATGAATATTAATTGAGTGACTGTTATGTGCAGGAATTCTTCATTAAGCAAATAAGAATACTTGCCCACACGAAACCTATATTTTTGTTTTACATTCAGCTGGAGAGCATATAAAGAACATAATCCCAGCAGTATTAACAATATAGTCAAAATTTCTTAGTAAAATCTCTACTGGTAGATATTTTCACATTTACCTCAATGATCCTATATGATCTTTATGATATTTCAAGGAAAATGCTAATGGATTTGAATATCACCAAATTAAAATGTAAAGCTCAAAGTAAGCACGGTTGACATAAAAATCACTCACAGGAAACCAAAATGGGTCATTTCAAATGGCTTCCCAATGCCATTAGGGCAGCCTGTTTCCAAATGCACAGAAAAGCCTAACCATTCAGGGAGCAGATCTCATGCATTTTGTTGAGGTGAAATGCATTGCAGAAAATCCCGTAAGTTATGTGTCAGACTCCAGCAGTATAAAACCTGGTAGGATGGAGACCAAAATATACAGTTTTCCTCCTGATCACGATGAGTTAGCTCCAAAAGATGGAACTCCCTTAGCTCTGTGAAATCAGGCAACTTTAAAAGGTCAAATTTATATTTGTAACAAGTGCCAGCTTTTGCTCTAACTAAACAAGGTATCTTGGGATATGCTGTCACCTGAGGGAGGTAAATATGATATAATTAACCCCTGAGCAGTCAAAACACTAATACTGATTGCGTGCCTACTGTATACTAGGCACCTTGGTAAGCATGGAGTATACAGTGTGATGGATTCTAGTTTAGGCAAACACTCAGCCAGAGCAATAATTCTTGACTTAGACACAAACCACTGCTGCAAGCCCTTCTTATATAATACTAATCTCTCCTAAAACAGCCATATGAGGTCATAACCTACCTTACAGATGATAAAAAGCTGTTTCAAACAGTTAGGAAAGGGCACAGTGAGGGTGTGTGGCACAGGATGGGAAACTAAGATTGTCTAGTTGTCATCCTATGCTCTAAACCAGGGGACCCCAACCCTGGGGCCACAGACCGCTACTGGTCCGTGGTCTTTTGGGAGGTGAGAGGCGGGCGAGTGAGCAAAGCCTCATCTGTACTTAGAGCCGCTCCCCATCACTCGCATTACCACCTGAGCCCCACCTCCTGTCAGCATTATGGTGAGCTGTATAATTATTTTATTATATATTACAGTGTAATAATAGAAATAAAGTGCACAATAAATGTAATGCACTTGAATCATCCTGAAACCATCCCCCACCCGGTCCGTGGAAAAACTGTCTTTCACAAAACCGGTCCCTGGCGCAAAAAGGTTCGGGACCGCCGCTCTAAACGATAAGCATCGTCTCCCACACTGAGAACCTAACTCGGAGTCATATTTGGATTGCCAGCAAATGGTAGTCTCGTAAACCCAAAATGTTAACAATAATGAAGTGAGTACACTTTGAGTGAAAACAGTATATGTATAAGCATTACCTTTTATGACCTTTGCAACCACACTATAAGATTATTCCTTTTCTGAAAAAGGAGGAAATGGAAGTCTGGAATGGGGTTATAGCTACATTAAACTGCTCTCAGACCCATGTGTACAAAATGTTTTTCTTGAAAAGAAATTTATATGCTACTCAGAGTCTTACTGTAAAATGAATTCTGTAATTCAATTAAACACTCATCTTGAAAACAAGAACATAAGTGGAAATTCCTCACTGGCATTCATGCAAATAAATGAAATAACAATGTTAAACCTACATATAATCTCTTGTTGTATATATTTAGTGTCGGCTATAGCTACTGCTGAGTTATACATTTACAAGGACAAAACCATGAAATTGATTTATTTCTATTTATACCAGCAAAAAACTAAATAGGAAGAGAGCAAAAGGGTGAATTTATTTCTTTAGTATTTCCTTCTACTGACATCATGCAGTAGCATTCCTCTCTCTAACTTGGGGTGTTCTATGCTTTCTTAATTTTCTAGCTTCTAACCTCCTCACCTGAACAACAACAAAAATAAAACGGATCACTGACACTTGTTTTCAAATTCACTTATATCATTATTAAATTTTGTATATATCTATATTATTGCATAGAACATCTGATTTTCTGCTAAGTTTTCTCATAGAACATTAGCTCTGCAATATTCCTCACAAATGTCTGGAAAATACTAGGTAAAAAATATTAAATACAGTCCTTCTATGGTTTTTTCAGAGCTTGACTATCCACAGCAAATGATGGAATTCTAAGCAGAGATAATAGTACACAACTTGCTCTAAATTTATCTAGTTTTCTTAGAAAACTGTGTTTGGGCTGGGGAGAGAGGACATACATTAACTGTAGTTTGGGAACGTCCTTGCTAAGGCAAGTTTGAGGGGAAAATAACACAGGTTTTCCCTTGTCCTTAATATTTTAAATGAGGGTGAATCATGAATTTGGTTTAGTCCTTTAAGTGGTAGGAGTTGAAGGGACGGATGATTAATGGTTAAAGAGAAGACACACTGGCTGCACAGGCTTATGTTTCTGCCCTGTGTCCTGCAAAATGAAGGTACAGGCACTGTCTTCCCCATGTCCTACCCTTGGCCTGGCAGCAAAAAGGGATACAATAAAGAAGTAGCTTCAGGGCTGTATCAAGCAACCCTGAGTGTGGCAGGGCTGGGGAAGCCTGAGGAATAGAAAACTTACATGCCTCAAATGGAACAAAGGCCACAGAAGGAAGCTCAGACATGGTCTTAGCACTTTCCCCCTCAAGCTAACAAGTCACATGGAACATGCTTTCCTCTTGACATGCTTCCTTTATGTTGACTGCATGAACAGAGAGGGCGTTGAAGTGTGTGGGGAAGATAATTGTATTCCTAAAGTACTTGGTATTAACAAGCCCATGTAAACAATACCAGTGACCATACTAGAGAGACAGCAATGGAGAACTGAAAAAGCTAAAAGATACACCTGAATAAAAACTACTGCAAAAAGATTTATGTATGGTTAATCACATTTTGGTTTAATAACAATAATGTAGATCAGACTCAAGGTGATTTGATAACTTTCATAAGGTATTTCATTGCAAAAATAATGACTATATGTGTTGCTTATACTGTTCAACAATCTGCTGTTGAATTGAAAATAAGGAATGAACAAATAGAATCAGGATCTGAGTCATTTTTGTTTGTTCTTGTTTTTTCTGTCATTTTGCTTTGTTTTGTTTGGATGCGAGAGCTTTTAGACTACATGACTGTTTCAAGGACTCCTGTGTAGTGTTTGTCTGAATATTAAGTTATCTTAATTGGTAGAAAGCTTTCTACATTTCTAGGCTTAGAATCTTTCAAAGAAGTAATTGACGTTACACTTAAAGTAAAAAAATAAAAATTGCTCTGCAGATGAACAGATGGCGCACAGAGGATTTTTAGGGCAGTGAAACAATTATCCTGTATGAAACTATAATGGCGAGTACATCCTCATACATTTGTCAACCCACAAAATGTGAAACGCAAACAGTGATCCCTAATGTAAACTATGGACTTTAGTGACTAACAATGTATGAATACTGGGTCACTTGTAATAAATATATCACAGTAACGCAACATGTTAAAAATAGGAGAAATTGGGGTGGGAGTAAAGGGTAAATGGGAACTCTGTACTTTTCACTCCTTTTTTTTCTGCCAACCTAAAACTGCTTAAAAATTAGTCTCTTGAAACAAGTAGGGCAGATTTTTCCACTTAATCAAACAAACTCTGGCACAAGTTTGGAAAGTGCCTGACAATCGTACTTATATTGCTTTTCTAGATTCCTTTTCATTCAACAGTATAAATTCTTTCTTTATGTTGTAAAACAAGAGCAGATCTCTAGAGAAATTTATTTCAATAATCATAGTAAAAACACTTTCACCTCCAAAGTCAGAATCTGCTCTTTAGAACCAAATAGTTCATTCTGTAGGTGACAAACACTGTTTGATACAAAGAGAAACACAATGAGGGACACATTAACTTCACTTTCTCCACCAAACCCCAGGTTATGATAGTATCGTGAGGCACTGCAATTTAGGTTTAAGACCTATTGCTGGGATACTGTGGGCTCACTGTGTCAGATCTTAAAGTATAAGATATTAAAGTCCACTCCTCCACTTTGATCTGCTGTCCTCTGCAGTTATCAAAAGGTCAATTTATTTTGTTTCATTTTTCTTTTTTCATATTATCTTATCCTTCATCTTAATATAAATATTAACTAAAGTTCTTATTTCACTTTGCTTGAAAAAAAAATGCACAGACTGTACCATTATAGTTACCGAAAAGTAGCAGCAAAATGTGCGCACAGCACAGTAGAGATAACAGCAATTGTTCAGAAAAAGAAATCGGATTTGGAACTTCTCATTGCGTGAAAGCTCAAATTGAAAGGGAAATTGTTCCACCAAACATGAGAAGATGTACTGGAAAACTTAAGGAAAGCCCTTTAAATAAGTAGTTCTCATGTATTTCTAATATCAGAATGAATGCATAGTGTGTAACTTGTTTTAAAAGTAGAGAACTTGCTTCTACGGCATTTCCACTGAATTCTTTTTTTTTAATTTTAATTTAATTTAATTAATTTATTTATTTTATACAGCAGGTCCTTATTAGTTATCTATTTTATACATATTAGTGTATATACGTCAATCCCAATCTCCCCATTCATCCCACCTCCACCCTCTCCACACCCCACCGTCCACGGCATTCTAAAGCTCAAAGCTAACTTGGGCTAATGTCTCTCTACCAGAAGCATCGTTGACTTTTAACATATTATATTTAAAAAGAAAAATAGCACTCTGATGATTTAAGGGATCTACAAACTATAAGACCACAGACCAAATTTGGTCCATGGTTTGTTTTGTATGCCTGAGAGCTAAGAATGGCTTTCACAGTTTTACAAAGCTGTAAGAAGGAGGAAGAGGAAGAGAAAAAAAAGGAGAGAGCGAGAGACTAAATATGGCCGGCAAAGCCTAAAATATTGTATCGTCCTTTACAAAAAAGTTTGTCAATGCTAACAAAAACATATCTTACCAAAAAAGGACCATTTGTTTCCAATCATTTCAAAATTAAGAGGCATACATACATTTTCTTCTATTTCATATGGTGTGTCTCCTAATAATATCAAAATTTCCCAGAAATATGTTCTTAGTCTACCCACAAAACACACTGGAACAGAACTGTATCACAAATAGAATTTAGATTATATGTACATCTATCTTTTACTTATAATTAAGATATAATCTTAAACGTGTAATATTACATTTTTTCAGCATGGTGAACATGTTTTCTCGTTATATGTGCTCTAAATTTACAAACTATATATTGATATGTGGGTACGTGGGGAGGGTGGAGAGGAAAGACAGGGTCTGAACAGCCTGCAAGAGAAATCTGACCTCTGATTGTTTACTGAGTTTACTGTTTCTTGTTTTATTTTTCCTTCCTTTGCACAAATGAGAACTAGTTTTACAAAGGGAACTATGAATTTTAGGATGAAACTTTAAATTTGAGGGACAACTCTGAATGCAGGGATACTATCTAAGATTTAGAGATTGCATGTCAATTTTGTCAATCTTTTTGTTTTTGATAAAGCTACTGGCACAGAATCCTAGCTGACACTTAATATAACTTTAGCACTAAAACTCTCTCTCAAGGACAAACCATTTGTTTCTAAATGATTTAGCATACAAAAATGATTAATCAGGAGAACAAATGAACTGTACATAAAGTTCAGATTACAAATGAATTAAAGTTACACAAACACAACTTAATTTAAAATAAATTCAAATAGCTTTCAGAGGAGTCATCTCTGGAATGTGAACAACAAGCAGAATTTATTTTTCTGCTGGTTTGTCACAGCAATGTTTGCCAGTCCAGTGAATGAGTGCTCATGGAGTACGTACGATATGTATTCAACATTGACATGCAAAGTTGGATGAAAAACCTGTTTTATTCAGAAAGGGGCTACCTTCCGAAACACCAAAATTTCAGGATTTTTTTTAAGGTGATGTAACACTGAAGGGAAAAAAATACCTCAAACTTTCCACTACTCCATGCTGAGTGAACATTTCAAACTATGTCAAAGCAAGAGTCAGTAGACATCATGTTCTTGAAGCTTTACATTAGGTGACATGTTAAATCAGTATCCTCTAAAGAGACCTCTGAGGAGCTATGGGTAAAAGGCACATGCGGAATGCTTCTGAGATAAATTCATCCATAGATGTTCTTTCCCATTTTATTTATTTGCAAGAAAGGGAATAATTATTAGAAAGTAGCAAAATTTCCAAAATGGAAGAATCCTCAAAGTAAAAGCCTACCAAGGAAAGATAATCAATGAATGGGTATGGGATGGGGCAGAGATGGTGAGTGACACATAGACATGTTAAGAGAAAAAGCATCCAAAGATAGTGTGTAATTATTTCAGCAAAAATCAGTAAATATGCTCATACTGAGAATATGACCTGAAATTGACTCAGTAGTCAAATGGAAACAAAAACAAAACACTTGGCTTTTTCTTTTGATAAGTGGTATTTTAGATACAAAAATATAAAAATATCTTTGTATAAGAGTTACACATCTATCATTCCAATCTTCATGGTGCATTATTCCAAAATAAACATTAGTCATTTTAAAAACAACAATAAAGGCTATAATACTGTATGGAAAGAAATATCCTTACACATGTTGACTAGACATTAATCTTCCCTGTAAGGGTTAGATTTGGAAGTATTTGTAGACAGCTAAAATTTGTTTCCATAATATAACTCAGTAGCTAAGCAGTATAAAGAAAAAAGGGATATTCAAATTAGAAGATATGGTACATTCAAAGTAGAAGAATTCGTTTAATTATTTGAATATAAATATTATTACATCTCAGAGGAACAGTACAAAATTTCAGGACTCATGGAGAGGCCATCCTCAAGTGAGTGTGATGTGGTAATTACCATATAATGTGATGGCTCTGTTATGAGACTAGGATCTCATCTTAGAGGGCAATACAGGGAAGGCCCGAGCAGGGAGAGCTGTACTCCATGAGAGGACCATGGAAACATATTTGAGCTGCGCTGAATTCATGCATTTGCATGGGGCTATGGCAAAACTTCCTCATGTGGAAAAATAATGAAAGTATTAGAAATATAAAGTGTCAGAAAGTATTTCAGTATTATCAGAGTCATGACTGACATTCTCTTCACTAGAGCAGTTTAGAAAAAAAAATATTCTAGCCCTACTCTATACTTATTATACCACAATCTCCAGGGGTTAGGGTCACAAATCTGAGTTTAAAAAACAACCTGGGAGTTCCTCATTTTGACCACCTATATATCCTAACACAGTGAGAAGACTGATAAAATTTCACTAAACCTAATAGCTAGGTCCTTATCCCATTCACTCTTTTTTTTTTTACATCTTTATTGGAGTATAATTGCTTTACAGTGTTGTGTTAATTTCTGCTATACAACAAAGTGAATCAGCTATATATATACATATATCCCCATACCCCCTTCCCTCTTGAGCCTCCCTCCCACCCTCTCAACCATTCACTCTTAAGACTATGCCATATGGATTTTGTATCAAACCTCCCCTTAAGGTTACCTGGGGTCTTCACTAATACCAATGGGCAATTTTAATTCCTCATCCATTTTGGCTGCACATATAGTCAGAGTGACCATCTCCTACCAGATATGATTTGTTCTTCCCCCTTCAGATTGTTTTAGTGACTTCCTCTTTCTCTAAAGGTCATTTTAAAAAGCCTGAAGTATTTGGTGTCATCCTCCCATTTGCTCTCTTTGTTCAAACTACATTAGCCTTCTCTCAGTTCCTCACACACAGCTCACTTCCTTCCTAGGCTCCTTGTATGACAGAAAGAATAGTCTGATGATGATATTTTCCTTCTATCCCCCAAGTTTTCACTGATCATGCTGATAATTAAACTGTTGTTTTAAACTCTTAATATCTATTATACCCAGGCTTAAATTCTCCACCTGGCACACTACAGTTGACATAATTTTAATTTCCATAATTATGCTGCCCTCTTCTTTGTCAGTACTCTCTTCTTACAGTTTCATCTAAACCAAGGGTCAGGAAATTTTTTGGTAAAGAGCCAGAGAGTAAATATTGTGAGTTTTGTGGGCCAAGAGGCAAATTTGTGCAATTGTCTGTGTTGAAAGACAGACAGTCTTTTGTATATTTTATATTTTACACTTTAAAATGTAAAAAAATATTTATAGTTCATGAGTCACATAAAATCAGGCAGCAGAACAGATTTGGCTCATGGGCTATAACAGCTCACCAATGCCTGACCTAGACACATGACTTTAAGCGTTATCTATAGGCCTATGATTTTCAAACGTACATCTCTAGCCAGGTCATCTTCTTGATGCCAACTTGATATTTCCACTTGAATTCTATCAGGCATCAGGAGAGAAGAGTAAAATCAATCACACCCATGTACTGACCTACTCCTCTGCCACTTGGAATGTGCCCCATGTCATCAAACTTTCCCCATCCCAATAAGACACCATAACACCCCATGTCCCTAAATCCAAACGCCTCCTGTAATTCTTAATCAGTAAATCCTATCAGCTCTACCTTCAAAACAATTTCCAATCTCAACAAACTTTGCCCAAGTTGAGCGCTACAATCTTAATTCCAACCACGGTCATCCTTCACCTGGACAGGTGCAATGGTCAGCTAAATGGTCCCTCTTCAACCACTATTTTACTTCTCCCCAGTAGTACATCCTCCATACTGTAGACAGAAGGAACTGTGTAAAAGTACATCTAATCATATCACATCTCTATCTTAAACCTTTCAATGGATTTGTTTTGCATCTAAACATTGCCTACAAAATCCTAATTTTTCTGGTCCCTTGAGAGCTCCTATCCTCATGTCTCTCCAGTGCCCTTCCTTCATTCCAGCCAAACTGGCCTTCTTATTAAGAAAATACCCAGAATATTTGTTTTTGATAAAATTAGGATTTTATTTCTCTGAACAAAGTATTTCATTACATGATCTGGTTAATTCACACCTCAGTGTTTTCCAGGTCTTGTAAAGTCACACAAAAGATTAAAACAAAAACCAAAACCACGATGGTTCTTGTATGAATTACTTATCACAAAACTCTGGTAAGAATATAAATCGTCTTAATAGATTTTTTTTTTAACACAACACTTTGAAAGTCTAAGATCTATAATCACACTTGATCCAAAGAGCTGTAAGTGTGGAGTGAATCTGCCTGAGGCTTTAGAGAAAGGAGGCATATTAAAGACTATCAGAAAGCCTAGATAGGAATGAACTGTACGGTGTAAGAAGACAGATGAGGTGTTGCTCACATCAAAGCACCAAGAAACTCTCCTTTTGAAGTGGGAATACTTGACAGACACACATTTCCATTAGCTTTTAACTTCAGTAGGAATAATGGCCCAGATCATAAACATAAGTGAGTTATTTAACTGATAAAGCAGTTTAGAAGTCACAGTCAACAATATGTAATCTCTTCTTAACATTCAAAAGCAGAGTTTCCATCTTCCTCATTTATTTAATTTCTTTGGTTTTGGTGTTTTAACCAAGCTTATTTTTATTTCAGAAATTTATGTTTGTTATTCCTTTTGCTCAGAACACCCTGTATCTTCGAAGGACCTGCCTCTTTCTCTTCATTCCAATCTCAACTGAAATATCACCTCTTCAGAGAATTCTTTGACCTCCCTATAGCTACATCAGTGCCTCTGTACTTGTCAGTTATACTCATCCACATTATCACATCTAATCTTCTTCACAGCAGTACTCTTCACAGCATTAACTTGGTTATGTATTTGTGTGTCTTCTTCCTCCTTCTCTCCCTACTAACCACTTGAGCCTCTACCTACCTCATTGCTACAAGCCCAGTGCCTGGCATAGAGTAAGCACTCTATAACTATTCTTTAATTGTCTTGCTGACTATAATGTATATGCTAATCCTTTTGACTTTTTACTATACTTTTTTTCTTTCTCCCTCTCTGTATTTGTCTCCCTCATCTCTCCTCTGGCCTTCTACTTAATTTTGAAATGCATATCATTTCATGTCCTCAGAATTTCTCCTTTCTATAATGAGAGAATAATTTCCTCAAAAACCTCTGTTTTGGAAAAAAAAAAAAAAAAAGGCATAAGGTAAGACAAAATAGAGTAAATGTTTGCTTGGTATAAGGAGACACCTTCCCATGGAAGGGCGATTCCACCAGGAAACAAACAAGCAAAAACACTGCTGGTTATTCCTGGTTCCCAGATTTGAAGCCAGTAAATCATCCCATGTTCAAGCAGCCTTGACCATAGAGATGAAAGATGTGTACTTACGGTTATTAACTCATTGCAACAGTCTACAACTTAATATGGTATTGACTGACGTGATAGTAATTCAAAAGAAGTTTCATCAACATTTTCCAACAGAACAAATGCCCTTTCTAATTAGCATATCCAACCAAATACCTAAATCTGATGAAGAATTAGTTATACATCATGCTAAATTTGCATTGGCTCACTATTCTAGAAAGCTTTCAAACTAATGTAAAAAGAGATATTCAGTAATGGAAAAGAGAAAATAAAAGCTCATTTTAATCAGTTTAAAATAAAATTTAACATTATGTTAATACAGTAGTTTGTAGTTGACTGCGAGAGCAATAAAGTGATATTACTGACTCCTAAGCAGT
The DNA here is from genome assembly GCF_937001465.1 of Orcinus orca. NCBI lineage: Eukaryota > Metazoa > Chordata > Mammalia > Artiodactyla > Delphinidae > Orcinus > Orcinus orca. Next base: position 119,825,175 of record NC_064563.1, read on the forward strand.
GACCACTGTATAATCTGAAAACTCAAAGTGAATTACCAAAAGAGATCTCAACATCCTTTAATAGCTTCCCACTTCACTCCAAACAAAACCCAAACTCATTACAACTGCAAGTAAGACTCTCAACAGTCTCCATCCCTTCCTCACTGCGTTATTTATTACCTCTTCTCTTACTCCCCACCCTTTGTGTTTTGCTCTAGCCACATAGTTTTTTGGGTTTTTTTTTTCTTTTTTGCTGTTCTTACATAACACCAGGCATGATCCTACTCAAGATTTATACATTTGTTGCACCCTTGCAAGGAATACTCTTGCCCGGAATCTCTGTGTGCCTCAGGTTCTCACTGCCTTGGACTCTCAATTGCTATTTTCTCTATAAGGTCACTCCTAACTATCCAATTAAAAATTACCCTCTTAGAATTATCTGATCCCCATCACATAATTATTTTTCACCATCTAACTTGCTATACTTTACATATTTACATTGCTCATTGTCTGTCATCTGTATCCCCACATTAGAATGCAAGTTCCATGATGGCAGGGTTTTTTGTCAATTTTCTAAACTGCTCAAAGTAAATACTTTATAAAGTTTTGTTGAGTCAATGAATATGTACTCTGAGACATCAAGGAGCTTATACATAAATAAGGAAAAGACACAAATGAACAATTATAAGGCATACTGAGAAATATTGTATATGGGGAGCTTTGTAAACTGCCAGAAGCAACATCAAAATAATAATGTAGAATCTGGGCAGAGACAGAATAGGTGATATCTGAGTTAAGGGAGAAAAGGAAGATAGATGGAAAAAAGAGAGAAAGCAAGATCTTACAAATGAGCATCAGAAGTTACTGCAGGAAAAGTAAGTTAAAAAAAAATCATCGCATGAAAGAAAAAACGTAAGATATATTGCATCCCATTATGTTGTAAACAATTAACTATATAAACCAAACACAGCTTATACTTTGATAAAGCTAAGTTGAAAAACAGATCACACTATGACATGACCAAATATAAACCTGTGTTTCTAAATTTTCGGAAAATCTTCTAGACAAGATACATGATGATTTTGGGAAGCAAAGTCGCTGGTGGATGAGGCACATATCCCTTAAAGAAAATACCCAGCTTGTGAACACTGTGTGCAGCCTTCATAATGGAAAGGTGCCAGATTAATTTTTTTAGAGTCTCTTGAAACCTAAGTTGGCAACACTGAAATTCATGTGTAATTCATGAGCTTTTTAAAGGACACCTAATAAGTGACAGAGAAGTGATTCCCAAGTATGTCTTTATGCTGAGGTAGGTATGACATTATAGGTTGAAGCGGTAGAAAGAAACAAAAAGAATTAAGAATAAGCAGTATTTTCTGCCACAGACCAAGATGCCCAGTCTCACACACAGGCTATTTTGAATCTCTTGACTCCAATGTCTAAGGAGTCTAGTTTGTTTGTCCTTAATTATTACACAAAGAACTTCAGTTGCTTTTAAAGCACAGTTTAACACTTCATACCACGAGTTGGCTACGAGGCTGACTACAAAGTCAGGTGGAGTAGGGTAAGCGCCTGCCTGGGGAAGGAGCCACCGCCTTCCTCAGCCTTCTTCCAATTTATTTCTATATTTTGGTGGCAAAAATCCTACTAAAAACTTCATATGCAGATAAATTTCAGAATTTACATCGTGTTTTACTATTATTAGCATATGTTAGAATTACATATTTCTAACTTATGTGTTTCTCACACCTGCTCCTGTCACTTCTCCCTTTTTTCCTGTTTTTACCACTTTCTTCTATTCCTCTATCTCTTTAGCTATTTATGGTCTCTTTACCCCCAGTTTAACTTCTTTTTTCTCTCCATATGTGTGGCTGGGGAGAAAGACAAGGCTAGCATATCACATAGAAGATAATGTCTTGTAAACTTATCTATTCTTCAAGTCAAATTCCATAACAAATTTCAAATACAGCAAAAAACTTCAAATGAAATTTTAATTCTAAACCAAGTGCCCACTGTCTTTAAATGTGTAAACACAGAACATTAAAGCTCCCCAATAACAAATGCTAAGGGCACTTGGAACAGTGTTTAAAATAATTTTTTCCTAAATAAATTTAATTTTTAGAGGTTATAAGAACCTTCATAAAATGAGATTTACCTTAAAGAATAAAATAAATGTGAATTAAAACATACTTTAGACCTACCAGAGAATGGACTTGAGGATGCGGGGAGGGGGTAGGGTAAGCTGTGACAAAGCGAGAGAGAGGCATGGACATATATACACTACCAAACATAAGGTAGATAGCTAGTGGGAAGCAGCCACATAGCACAGGGAGATCAGCTCAGTGCTTTGTGACCACCTAGAGGGGTGGGATAGGGAGGGTGGGAGGGAGGGAGACGCAAGAGGGAAGAGATATGGGAACATATGTGTATGTATAACTGATTCACTTTGTTATAAAGCAGAAACTAACACACCATTGTAAAGCAATTATACTCCAATAAAGATGTTAAAAAGAAAAACAAACATACTTCATTATGTTGCACAGTAAAAATATGTTTTAAAATATTGTGAACAAATGTTATCTAAATATTGGATAATGTTATATAATTTCAGCAAAAAGAGGTATCAATTGCCATGTTCTTCCCCCATAAAAATGGAATATTTCACACCTGGCCTTTTTTCTCCCCCTGGCAATGGCTTTGATGATCAAAAAGACAGTTGAAAACACTGAAAAAAGTACTATGTCATAATTTCATTAAAAGCATCTAATCTAAATTGTGAAAAGGAATTCCTTTCTGCAGAAAAAAATATGCATATATATATAAGCGAGCACTCCAAAGCAATTCTTTATAATTAGACATTTATGGTATCACCTCCCTTACACTACACGGGCTCCCATGCAGACTGCATGAGGGGACATGCGTTGAGACTTATTTTAGGAATATAACCTTCAGGTGTCTGCGAAGAACCTGAAATGCACAGATAGTTTTCTCAAAAATCCAAATTTTGAGGACAAGTTCTTCAAAAATATTGTCTTTAAGGTAAATCCACTTGCATTCTTAAATCACTACTTTCCCTATTTACAATATAATATGAACATTTCAAGTTATGGAAATGGTGTACTCCATCCAATCGCTATAAATGGCTGGCTTTTTTTGTAGGAAAAGGCTGTTAGGAATTGTTGGAAGAATTTTAAATGTTGTTGAGGTGGGCATCTATGAGGGTTTTCAGGTTTGGGACAATTTGCATTTATATTTTAAGCAGTTTAAACCAAACCCAAAAGTGGACATAAGTAACATAATTCTGCCATAGACTAAATTCTGCCATACATATTTTTGTACGTGTACACACACACACACACACACACACACACACACACACACACTCGTTATCTAGAACAATGGAAAATTCTTTACATTTGGTAAACAATGGTGGACTTCTATTATACAGAAAGTTCAATTTCACCACTATTTAGCTCGATGGTATTTTAAGGTCAGGTCTCCTGAGACATACAAATAATTATCTTTTAATATTCACTGCCAAATGTCTGAGCTTACTTCTCTTAAAACAATATTCAGTTACAAGATGAAAATATTTTACCCAAGTTAACTTGAAAGACATAAACTCTAGGTGGCATTAGGGTCCTTCAAGGTAATTATTCCTTACCAGTCGTGATTCTAATATATTAAAATTCATAGATCACATTCTCTGAGATATTCTAATTGAAAAGCTATAACTGTAAACCTTCAACTCAAAGTTGGATACTATCTTCATTTACTGACAAAATTACATAATCACTTAAGTTTATTGAATGAAAGAAAATGAGAGAAACAATAAAAACACCTTTGGCACATACTGGGAAAAGATTTCAAGGGAAAGAGAGAAAGATATAGAGAGAGGACTCTTTATCTCTCCATCTATCTATCCATCCTAGCAAAGCTTGTCTCTGATCTCTCTAGAGAAAAAAAATGGATGTGTGATGAATACAAAACACAAGTGATTAGCTTTGTGTAGGTAAATATGATTCAAAGATAATATAGTTTAACAACTTGAAAAACAGGACAGCCAAATAATTTACTTTTCCAAAATTTTTGCCTCTTAAGTAAAATATTTCATGATGAAGATCATGAAACTAAAGATTATAATTGTTAAATATTATCAGATTTTATTTTTTGAATGCTCAATATATTACACAAAATCTGGTCATGAAAATGGAAGATAAAATAAATTGATTTGTCTTCAAAAGTGAATTTTGTTATATGAGTGATCTCCATTTGCGTCCTCAAAATTTCAAACTCTTACATCTAGCTTCAGGGTGGCCAATTGGAATTTCAACATGTAAATTTTCATAGAAACCAAACTGATTAAAATTCTGTGGGCACTCACGATAATATATTAAAAATTATCGCTATGTTTAAACACTATATTAGCTACAAAAATCAGGAAAGTAGTGCTAATTCAAAAACTCTGACAAACTTGTTTTTAGAAACAGACTGACATATTCATTCTTCTTTTTATTATTCTTAACATGTACCAGAAAAATAGCATACCTTTGTTATGTACCAGAATAGAGCTCCTTTATCGATGCCATTAAGAGAGAAATATATTTTTATGTATTACCAAGCAATATTTCTGAATGGTTTGTTTGTTAAAGTCAAATCAATTTCTTTATTTTTAACAAGTATTCATATTAATCCCAAACTGCCTCACATTGCCTTTAAATTCACATGCATCTCAGTGACTGTTTAAACAAATTACATAAATTACACTTTTACCTTTATACACATCTCATTAGTACTTAAGCATATTGTTGGGGAAAGAAAGAAATGTGATTTCTGAGTTTGGAAAAAATTTCTCAGTTCTGAATACAATAACTGTTGCCTGTACTTCCGAAAATCCTGTAAATCTGCTGGATTCTCTGCTGCCTTTATAGTCCTCTTCCCAGTCAAAAGTCCCATGATTTTACCTGTTGTGTTATAAATTACACCTATACATATTGGATATTAGTTCAGTTTTTTTTAGATTATCCCCAAAGTCAATGCCTAATTCAGTGTTTGGAAACATATATGTGTACAATTATAACAGTTCCTTTAAAGACAAAAATAAATCTGAACGTTTATGTTACTTGTTTTATTTGCACAGTAGACATATTTTCTATTAAAAAATGATGTATATTCTACTTATCTTGAGGATTGACTTAATTTTCACTTTTTATGCAGTTTCTAATGTACTAACCACTTAAGCAGCATAGGAATGGGCAGAGTCCAAGTCACGGAATGCTAGTCTAAGGATAAGCATCTACTATTCCATAAGTCAAATGTCAGGAAAACAGATGTCCTCAAGTGGATGCTTTTCTTGATATAAAAAACTGACAAGGGACATCTACCTGATTCCACCTCTTCTTTCCACTCTTTTCTTCTTATTTGACCCTGATGCCCCCAGGGGGATTATCGGCCAACCTTCTTATTTAGAATTCAGACTGAATTTCCTATAATATTCGTTATAAGTGATGGCTGCACACAGTTGAATTAATACTGAGTATGACGCTTCATATACATTCTAGAATAAGTGGATTTTTGCCTTCTGTCCTCAAACTTAATTACCATTTCTAACATGGTTTTTATGGGAAAGAACATCCAGATTTCCCATTGACTTACAAATAATTAGAATATAATCTACTGATAAATATGGAGCACTTGTATAAAAAATACAATTTAGCTTTGCTTATCATTCCTAAGAAATTTAAATTTACATGAAAATAATTTTATTAATTTTGCATGCATGTTTGCTACAAAAATCATACTCATTAATATGTAACCACAACTCCGGACTTTGGAGGTCCTAATAATTAAAGTTCAAGACAAAGTTGTAAACTTAATAGAGAAAAAACTTTACAGATTTTTAATGTATTATTTTCTTACCAATAGTAAAGTACTATGAGATTTTTATTTACAAACATATCCAGTAATATAAAGTTTTAATTTTGAAACTTTTATTTTAAAATCCTGCTTAATTATATGTCCCAAAGTGAGGAAAAATTAATATTTAATGAGGCTTATTGATCTAAATGGTAATATGTACCTTGGGTTGTACTTGAAATTATAAGATTTGCTTACCATGCCTGAGAAATCTGCTTCATTCAATCTAGCTATTGTAAAGGAAGCAAAATTCCCTTAACATAGTACTAAAGCATTCCATTATCTTTTCTATTAAGTTGTTTTGTCCTTTGAATCATTGCCTATTTTAATTTATACTTTTAAAAAGAAATTAAATTAATTAACTTGCATTTACCATTAGAAGTTTCACTATAGCTTAGCATGATATCGATTTCAGGGCATGTTTTTTACAAATGATGGTCACTATCAAAGGAAAGAATATCCAAGCAATCAATATTGAAGAAGGAATAAAGAGCATGGGCAAATAAGAGAGACAATACTTATTCTTCTTCAAATATCTGAAATATCCAATAAGCTCTTAACCAATGAGAATAAACCAAAATCCCTGGAAATGACGGCCACAGAAAGGGTTTTGCCAATCTCCTGTAATACTAAACATACTGTTGGATCACTATTGCAGAGAAACAGTTGTCCTGCTGCATTTTAGTGATCCGACACATTGCCGGAGGAATAAACAACTCTCCTAGCCAACAGAAATGCTGCCTACAGATTCTTGTTTTAGACCTTTGATGAAAAAATATGTGTGTTAAATATGATTTTCTTACATTATTTTTAACAAAAGAGAAAAGCAAAATGAGAATTCAACTAGTTGTTATCATAAATTCTTAATGGCTTGAAAGAAAAACTAAAAACCAAAGTCTATTTCATTATTAAAATTGATTATCTGCATATATGTATACATACCTATTCACATACAAGACACACATGCATTTTTATTTTTGAAAAACATCTTCCTATTTTATTTCAAAAATTAATGAACAAAATTATATATTATAAAGAAATAATGTTCTTTTTGAACAATCTTTTCAAAAGAGTTAATAAACTTACTTAAATATGTACAATATTTAATGGATATTTTGGAAACCACAGGACTAACAAAAGGTCAACACCACTATACATTTTCAGTTTTATCTAGAGCAAAGCCCTCATACCTTTCCTGCTCACAGATTTCAAGGCTTAACAAATGCAGAAACAATGTCAAAATGGATTCTCCTCTAAGACAAAACAAAATTCATGGGGTCAGGACTTCCTTTTATCATATACAACATTAAATTGCTATGTGCATCTGAGTAGGCAACACACCTCCAAAAATAATACTTATCACAGAACACATTTTCTAGACACTAGCTTTGGCATAAACCACTCCATAGAGCTACTGATCAAATCAGTATACTGAAAAACCTTATTACAAAATCTATGATCCTTTTCAACTCCACCTCAGGACACAACACTCCTGCAGCTCCACTCTATCATTAATTTCCTCCAAATACACTTGGCAAAGCAATGAGGAACATCAAATTTTCCACTTAATTTCTGAAGAACATCACACCCTTTAATGAATATGTTCTTGAAGTTTAAAAAATTAAAACATAAAAGTCACTAAAGAGATCCAAAAGCTTCACTTCAAAAATATAATAACCTTAATAGGTTTTTGTAAAATCATATAAACACACACACAAATATATCCATGTATATAGCATCTACTACAACAGAGTAAAGCCAATCTTGAAGCAATGGCTTCAAATCTGACACACCAACACACCAAATTCTAGCTCAATTTAACTGCTTTCGTAAGCATTACAGTCCACTTTAACAAAGAACTTGGGGAAAGATTACAACAAATCACTTAAAACATCAAACCAAAGGTCCACGTAATCTCAAATCTCATATCCAGCTCTCAAAATATTAAAACATGCTTGCACCTACCTTGACCTTGTCCATTCCCCGGCTGACTCCAAAGGATCACAATCATCATTAGCAGTCCTGGAGTCCATGTCCACATTCTTCTAGTGACATCTCCTTGTCTTCTGGCCATTGCATTTTAAATTCTGCATATTGAGAGGAGTGGGCATGAAAAGTATAATAAATTACAACCTAAAAGAAATGTATTATCACTCAAATCCCATATCTAATAGGCATTGTGTGTTTACAAATCACCCTGCTTACAAGGGGATACATTTGAAAATCATGCTTCTCTTTGGTATTCTCACTGTGATGATTAATATGAAAGCTCATTCATCTTAAATCTCATATTCTCAACATTCATTTGAATATTTTTCAATATCAGTTTGCAAAATCGACTATTAAATCTATGAACGCTTAAAAAGGACTTCCAAAATACCCACTGGAGTATAGTCAAGCAAAACACTGTACATGGACAATCTATATAAGTCGCTATTTAAGTAAATTGATGTATTAAAAACACCATATCATCTCTATAAACATACACAAATATGACTTTTCAACACATTTGTGTAAACTTAGCATAAGTATCTCATATCTCTGTAGTTTTGAGTAAAATGATATTCTAGTTAATCAGTAACTTTAACAGCATAGAGATTCATCATGTACACAAAACTAATCTTGTGTACTTAAAACTGAGAGTACAATTAATTACAGAAAACACTTGCAATTCTAATCCCGGATATACAAACCATATATATAGGAAGTCATACACATAAAATATACTTGAATATTCATTTTGATGCTGTTTTAATACTAAAAAATGAAAATGCTTAAATGCCCAAAGGGATATTATTTGTTCATACAGTTGAATGATATATATAGTACCTAAGATGAATAGACTTAAGTCACTTTTACCAAAATGGATCAATGTCAAAAATAAAAATTTAAACAAAAATAGCAAGTTGCAAAATGATAGGTTCAATAATATATCTTTTATATGTAAACATATAAATATATAAAAATATAATTTTATATTAAATTATGTATAAAAACATACATATAAACATAATACTTGTTTACATATATAACATAATAAGCCATAAGAATGATAAACACCTTCCAAAATTACGAAATTTCAAGATTAAAATTTATAAAGTCATTAAGAGGAATCTTCAGAGAAGATTACCCCTAAGTTCCAGTGTTTCCACATTAACAAAATATGGAGCTAAGGAAAGTGAATTTAATGATTTCCTGAATAAACTCCATATTCAAAATGCTACATAATCCTAATTCTAGTAAATTTGGAAAGGAATCCAGGCATCAGAACTTTTTCTTCTCCCTTTCTTCTACATTAAGAAAAGAGGATTTAATTACTCACTTTTGAATTATTTATTTCAGACTCATAGTGTCAAAGCTAAAGGGAAATTTAGAGCCAACTAATCCATCCTCCTCATTTGAAGTAAGAGGCCAAGAAGGTTGGAATGACATTTCCAAATTCACGTGTAACAAGAGAATGATGATGGCGATGATAGTCTTAGTACTAAGAAATATTTCTTGAAAATTTACATTTTCCCAGGTTATTTTAATATACTGATTGCCTTACATTCCTAGTTCCATTTCATTCTCACAGAAATGCTATGAGATAATATCACAATCACCATTTTAGAGCTGAGAAAGCAGAGACTTAGAGAAAAGCCACACAACTCCCAAGTCATGTAATTAGTATGTACTATTGTGACTTCAGCCAAAACAGGATGACCTCAGAGCCTATGCTCTGAACTAGCAATCACTGTGCAGGAATTTAGTCCTAGATCTCCCAGCTACAGTCCAGTAATCACTCTGAAAAGGATGCTGAGAAGAGGAAAAGGAGATAGCTTACATAGAGAACCTTGTGTACTTATCCCAAATAAACATCTTCAAATTGAAAATCATTAAAACATAAGACAATTGAGCTATCACAGTTTAAAAAAAAAAAAAAAAGCATCAGCCCTTTCCAGAGTAACATGGGGTGTCCAGAGAAAATCTCAACATCTTCCCAACACACCTCAGCATTACTAATAATTTTACATTGAAGAATAAGATGAATAATATTACAGAAGAGCTATAGTGATGCCTGATTATTTGTTTAGGGAGCAAGGGGCAGGGTAGGAGGTTATTATCAAAGACCAACTTTAGTGGTATGCATCTGTAACATGTGTGTGTGTGTGTGTGTGTGTGTGTGTGCGTGTGCACAACACACACACACACACACACTCTTTTAACCACTAACTGATAGATCTTTGTTCCCTTCTAATCAACATGTAACCATTTTTATCTGGTAGCAATAATGTCAAAATTCACATTTAACTCACCCTTAAATGTACTACTTTTGCAATTTATTTTAATTTACTGTTTCCTTAACTCCTGTATACCATACTCATTTTAAATGGCATTCTGTTCTTATTCTACATAGAATTGAGGCAGTATATGAAAAATCTTAAAATACTCTTCAAGAAGGATTGGCATGTAAAACACCAGTTCCATTATACATTTTAGTAAAATTTTAAAGAACAGATGGCTTTCAAATTGTTATTGTAATCAGAAGAAAATGTAACCTTCCTTTCCAATTTGATGTTTATGGAAAACCAATAGTTCTTAAATGCCAAGTTTCTACAATGTATTATCTATATGCTATTCCTGCCCCTCTATAAATATGAAAATCATGACTTTCTATGAAATTTTATATTAATTAACTGGACTCACATAAGGTAAAACCAATCCATTTCTTTATCCTTATGAAAGAAAAACAAAATAGCTAGAAAGGGGTATGCTAGATGAACCAGAAAATAAGGTTATCATGTACCATAAAGGCATGCAATGGACTTCTCTAAATCTTTTTTGGAACACTCTTTTCATGCATATGAAAATAAAAGCTAAGTGAAAAATAGCTGCTTTATCTTATGAACTTTACTTGTACCTGTTACTCTTTAAAGACTGGACTAAGTCCTAAAACACAGATAGTTGGATTCATTGTGCTTTTTCTGGCAATAGATGTGATATTCAATGAGCAGAGAATTAGAACGTGGCTATGCAAGGATTTGGGAGCAAATAGCATTATGAGACAGTGTCATGGCTCCATAGATTCTCTCCAGAATGCTGCTCTGTCAGATGGAGCCCCAGTCATACCACCTGGTCTGAGGGTTGCTTCATATCTAGAGGTGTTCACTAGGAAGGACAGTCTTAAGTTAATAAGACTGTTAGGCTGTAGAACACCTACCATCAATGGAAGTGAAGACTTCTAGGTATTAGAGCCACTCCTGTTACAGACCATCTCTGGGTTTTATGTGCAGCCAACTCCTAAAAATTATTCTCCCCTCTCCCACTCATTCCACCTCTCATGTGGATCTTTTCAATATTTTCTTCCTCCCTAGCCAGCAGACCCAATGAACCAGCCTAGGTTGTATGTATACATACAAATGTATCTCAGCAACCAGACAGGTAACACCTTCAGATTTGCTATTTCATTGTGATCTATAGAGAGTGGCTCTAGTCACCTTCTAGGATAAGTTCTACAGCAGCTTCCTTAAAGAAAATTCTTTTCTGGAAAAAAAGGTTTCCTTGCAAGTCCCTCTCCTGGCAACTGGTTTCCTCATTGAAGTGCTTCTTCAGGGAGTGTTGGGACATGCCAGTGAGCCTACAGGTTGATGTTTTTTTCGCTCAACTTCTCCATTATAATGCAACCTATCTGGTCACCCTTTTAAAACTAAAGACCAAAGAATCAACTGGGATCAGGAAGTGACCATAGCTCATAGGTCATCAATGTCTCTTCTCAGCATATTATAGGAACACAATCTAAGCCAGAAAAAAACAGCAGAGCCCATTACAGATCTCAAGTTCCAGTAATTAACATTGATTTTTTTCAATGGGAAATTTTCATTAGAAGCCAGCACATGACTTACATTCAGTAATAACTTAGATTAAGACATATTGGAGCCTCACTTTAACACTGTCCTTGGTCTAAATGCCATGGAGTCATTTTTAAAAGGGGTCTTTTTGACATTAGTAAATTCTCATAGTTAGGGTCTATCTCAGTCCAAACTATACCTGACATGTAATAGTGACAAAGTTCTGTGTAATCCAAACTAATAGTACAATTTATATAAATTATATATAGAGACACAATACATGAATACATTTATATATATTTTTTTTTCAACAGGATAAAACTTGGAGGCTGAAACTATTACTCTCGGCCATCATGCTTTAGAATAAAGAGCCCAAACAATGAAAGGACATCTAAGGATGCTGACCCTGTTTAATATCTATGACAAATTAATTAACCTCTTTAATATTCAGTTTCCAGGATATGTGACAAATAAAAAAAAAATCTCTAAAATTCCTGTAAGCTATAAAGTGTGAAAATTCTATTATGTCATTGGTTCAGGAGAAACAGATAAATCGCTTGCCATTTGGCATTATAAAAAAACAGACATCTCAAAATGTAATATAACATGCACTTCTGTCCTAAAGTGTGGTCCATAAGCATTCTGCTTCAGAATAATCCAGGATGCCTGGTAAAATGTACAGGCATGAGCATCACTGTGGACATGCTGAATCAGAACCCCTGGAGATGAAGCCTTGGAATATGTAATATATGTAATAAACCCTTCAAGTGACTATTTTTAATTATAAAATTGGGAATAACTAGTTTATACCATGGCACTTACTTAAAAAATTATAAATAGATTTCATAGAAATCTACAGTCTTTCTAATCTTAATGACCGATTTTTCAGTGAAATATGACTAGTCATCTATATATAATTTCAAATGAGTAAGAGACCTAAAACAACAAGTTTAGCAGTAATCACCCTAACATTTGAGAGTCCAAGAGAGCCATAGGGGCCTAAAGTCCTTCCAGAGAGGAAGAATGATTTATCCTCCTAAACTCTGTGGAATTACTGACAGCATAAAACCATTCCTGTGTGTCCTGATATCCTCTCAAGTGGACTTAAAGAAGAACCATTCCCAGCCCAGATTTCCTGACCCACACCTCTTTTGTTAAGATAGGAGCCTTTCAGCCTTGGAAACTATAGGAAGTGAACAGACTGTGGACTCCACTGGATCTAGTTAATCAACTCAACAAATATGTGCCAGATATTATACTAGTTACTGAGCTATAGTAGCGAACAAGAAAGCCAAGGTCCCTGGACTTTTAGGGCTTGAATTCTAGAGAGGAAGTCAGGGTCAGAAATCCAACTAAACATAGAGAAGAAATCATTACAAGATGTGTTCACATGAAAAATCAAACACAGAACTGTATACCCAACAAGGGTTTTGGGGAAACATCAGATATTTACTTTAAACACTCTTTCAGGTAACAATATTTAAGCTTAGACCTGAGAATAAGAGCTAGCTTTGCATACAGTGGGACAGTCTTTCAGGAAAAGAAACCAGAATATTTAAGGGCCCTGATATAAGGACAATCTTGACATGTGGAAGGAATGAAAAATATGAATCTGGTTTAAGTGAAGCAAGAAGAAAGACTGATGAGATGTGACTAAAAGATATGACGTGAGGGCTTCCCTGGTGGTGCAGTGGTTGAGAGTCCACCTGCCGATGCAGGGGACACGGGTTCGTGCCCCGGTCCGGGAAGATCCCACATGCCACGGAGCAGCTGGACCCGTGAGCCATGGCCGCTGAGCCTGTGCATCCGAAGCCTGTGCTCCACAACGGGAGAGGCCACAACAGTGAGAGGCCTGCGTACCGCAAAGAAAAAAAAAGATATGATGTGAGATTATACAGGGCTTTATTGGTAATGGCAAAGAATGTAGGCGTTATAACAAGTACACTGAAAAAGTAGGGAGAGCCATGAACTGACAGACATTTTAAGAGATCAGTTTTGTTTCTATGTATGAAATATAGTAGAATAATGACGAGGACAGGATAATAGAGTAGGTAAGAAAAGATCTGGATCTGGCTTCACTGGACATTAGAAAAAAATAAGTGGAAAAATTCTAGATACATTTGGAACCAACGTATTTTTTAAATGAACACTGGATTGGATATCATAGGAATATAGAGGGGGGACACAAAAATGACCCATAAGTTCATGGCTTAATTATCCAAATGGTTGGTGGTGACATTTACCAGGATATGTTTCTTCTGAATTATCCATGTGCTATTGTCAAGCGAGGCATGGACTCTCAGAAGAAAGGTCTGGGCCAGACTCTACAACTAGAAATCACTAGCTCTTAAGTATAGAAAGGGTGTTTAGTGCTTAGGGAGGGTGTGTGTAGAGAGAGAAGAGTGATTAGGATGGAGCCCAAAGAAAAATCAATATTTAAATGCTAGATGGGGGAATAGAATTAAAAAATTGTCCTATTAATAGTGGAGAAATTGAGCTCAGGATCTTTGCAAGAGAGTGCTAAAGATGAACCATAACACCTAAAATTAAAAATGTGGGAACTGAAGACAGGGGAGTAGTGATGGATTGCGAGGGAATGGCAAAAGCTGTGGCCTAGGGTGAGTGTCAGGGAAGATGAAGAATTGTAGAAATGATGATACGTGGGCAAATGAGCCAGGAGGGGAATGACGTCCAGAAGGTGGGATATTTGCCATCAAGATCTTGGTGGTACATTTACTGTTAACGATCTCAGATTTGACCACGAGAGGGGTAACTGAAGTGGAAGGGAAAACAAGCAATGGAGATAAGGATGTCAAGAAACAGAGAAAACATAGGATTTTGATGGTCCTTCCTTGTGGATGTTGAAGTCACTGAAAATGACAAGATGATCTGGCTGAAGACGATTTAAGCGAGGATCTAAAGCCTTACATAAATGACAAGAGTGACCAGGAGGTCTGCTGATGTCAACAATACAAAAAGAACATGGCTACTATTTCCAAAGTGTTTGCATTTCAAAAGAAGAGTATGATTTGCAAGGGGGAGATAAAATAGCAATCTGGAAGTTGTAATAGAGAGCAAGAATAACTTCTGGTTGAAAGGTATGTGGAGGATGAGAAAAAGACAAGTTTCAATTTACGGAGACTACAGAAAAGTCTTCTTTGGCATCAACCAAGTTTCATTTTAAGAGAATTAAAAAGGCAAATAGCAACAGTCATTTTTACCGTTTTCAGTAGCTTAGTAAATAGTACTATATAAAATGAAGACTTAACACAAAAGTATAGCAAAATTCCAAAGGCACAGAATCCTCTTCAAAATCTCCCAAACCATATAATTCTTTATTCTTCCAAACTTCTCCTGGTACTACAAAATTTGCTTCTTCTTATTCAATGAACAGTATTAGTCCATTAAAATACACACACACACTCAAGTGTGCATACATGTCTTATCCATCTGTAGATCATTTTTGAAGCTATATTCAAAGTAAAGGGACTTCCCTGGTGGCACAGTGGTTAAGAATCGGCCTGCCAATGCAGGGGACACAGGTTCGATTCCTAGTCCAGGAAGATCCCACATGCTGCGGAGCACAACTACTGAGCCTGCGCTCTAGAGCCCATGCACCACAACTACTGAAGCCCGTGCGCCTAGAGCCCGTGCTCTGCAACACGAGAAGCCACCACAATGAGAAGCCCGCGCACCGGCATGAAGAGTAGCCTCTGCTCACCGCAACTACAGAAAACCCACACGCAGCAACAAAGACCCAACGCAGCCAAAAATAAATAAATAAATAAAAATAAACAAAGTAAATAAATCATTCCATAACCTACAAGCATGGAGATTTTGAGAAACTGGAACTTGTCTTTTATAAAAGAAGTTAGACTTGAGTACAAGAAGAAAGATAAAGAGCCCAACTTTGGAAGCTGACTCAGCTTAGTCATCCCTGTGCCACTGGCATGGCATCAAGAAGTAACACGGGGCTCTCAGAGCCTTTTAAAGGAAGTGGAAGTCACCTATCTAAGGGATTCAACTCTAGATTACCTGGCCAAGATACAGCATCTGGGTGAGAGTTCACTGACTCAAATTTTGTTAAGATGAAGCAGATACTTGTTAAAATAAGAGATCTATTTAGGGAGACATAGGCGGGCATAGGTTTTGTACTACTGGATAAGTGTATACTTGCTTTCTACAAAAATAGGTTGCTGTTTTTTCCTAGACAGAGCTAACTTACCAAAAAAAACACATGAAATTAGCAAAAAGCTATGCTATATATGGTATATATATTTACATACTTTATATACCATAAATGTATAATCATATGATATGTATATATATATCATACATAAAATACACACATACACGTGTGTGTGTATTGGAATTTGCTGTAGATCTTCGGCAAAGATCATTACACTATCTTCTTTTAACTACAGACTGCAAACAAGGCAAACAAATATATAGCATTTTATTTCAGGGCAAGTTACAATAAGTGGAAAAATTAGAAGATGTAAATCAATGTAGTATGCCCTTTGCTTTCTATAATTTTGAGTTTCTACAGTTTGAAAGTCTGAGTATTTGATTTCTGTTATACGTAGCCATCTTGGCATTTGGGAAACTCCACAAGACACTTTGTTCATGTGGATTTGGAAAAGGGAAGAGAAAAACAATACTTTGTTTTGCTCTGTATTCTATGTGCAACATACATTTTGTTCTACCTGCTAGTGTTAGCTTGTGATTACCCATGACTCTGTGGAAGGGGTAGTCTGATGAGCAACAGTCTTAAAGTTAAGAAACCTGGCAGGCTATTAATTGTGTAAATGACCTTGCAACAGTTATTTCATCAAATATTAATTCTCTTTAGCAGTAAACTGAAGGGGATGAATTTGTCCCACAGGTTACATTTATATTGATTTCAATAGACTTATCCTGCTAAACAGTAAATTTAATAATGCAGAACGTCTTCTAAACTTCACTATTCCACAAGACTCCTATTTTCTTTCCCAACTTCAGGAAACGCAGAGGAGTAAAAATGGATGCCCTTCTAATGCAGGGGGAAATACCTGAACCAATAAAGTTATGTATAATTCACTATTTAAACATATGAAAATCAAGCAGTTCCATAAAGTTATAAGCTCATTAGAGGGCCTTGATATGGAATGTGGAAAGAAGGTGATCCTCTCTTTTCATTCCTATCTTCCAGGTGCCTCCAATGCCCTAAAGTTTTCTTTACACTCAAAAATTAGAATCTTACCTGCGAGAGCTTACACAAATGAGAAATCAGGATAATTTCTCAATAAAAGTGCTAGAGAATAATAAACGCATTTCTGGTCAAAGCACTAGGATTCTGGAAATAACCATTTTCCTAATGAGGCACAGGAATTGTGACCATAAAAAGTTAGTGTATAATAACTGCCAAGTTCAATTCAGCTTCATTTTAAGGGCCTTCTACTATTAGGGCCAAGTATAATGACTCAGATTAATGAATTTAAAAATTGCTTTAAAATGTTTGATGGAGACCTTTGAAGTCATGATCTGAGATTTATCACTGTTACTTTTATTGAATTCAATTTGCTGCCAAGATTTAATCAGATTATTCGGATACCTGAAACTGTAGAACATACGATTCCTTATAAACACCTTAAAAACTTTGAAATGGCTCAAACCTAGAAGATGTGCTTTTTCGTAGTAATGCACTAGAGTGAATGTACTTTAACAGTGGTTTAGAGAGGGTTTTAGCAAAGGAGACTTGGGAAATTAGGGAACAATTTTTTTTAAAAATCTTCCAGAGGGAGTTAAGTTACTGAAAACTAATTTCAATTTATGAATCCGATAGCATTAATCAGAAAACAAAAAGTAATTGTAAAACTCTATGGAAAGTAATTTTTGTTATAAAGTTGTATTAATAATTTCAACCAGATACCTTCCATATTATAGGAGTATTTTACGAATTTAACTTCTTGGCTATCAAAGCCTCTATTCCCTGGATGAACTCCACACAGACTTAATGATCAACACATGTCAGATTTGTTCTCCGGTTTCCTATGAGCAGTTTACAAAAGATTTAAAAAAACACAAAAAACATCAAACCCAAAGGTACACTATATTTGAAAACTTTCATCAAAAGGAAAGTTCTTTGAGTTTTAAGAAAATATGACTAGTTTACTGACCAATTATCTAGTTAGAGATCTTGAATGAAATCAACCTTTCATAATGTTATTTGCTTTTAATACTGTTGCTCTGGAGAAATGTCAAGTGTCACCAATTTTTCAACTTTGCTCCTCCACAAAAGTTTCCCTATCACTATTGTCACACTTTTCATCTGTTTCCACTAGACTATGTCTGCATTACTTAACATAATGTCCCATACATAAATGGTTGGTGATATATTACTAGAAAGGATAACAGAAATTGGATTACCAACAGCATATCCTAGTGCCTAATATTCTGGTCTTCAATTCAAATAACTCAAGTTGCTTTCACAACTCTAACCATCTTTGGGAGTACTGGTCCAATGGTCCTGAATCGTGGCACTCCTAAATTAAAATTATTAGTAATAGTGCCAGAAAGATTATGGGTTATCAAATACAATCTTTGATACAACATCTATGCCTCATAAAATTGGACAACACTTCTATGACTTTATTAGTCTTCAAATGACACCCCTTTTTAACCCTACATAGTGTTTGTATATATCATCTTTCATAAATAGTTCATCTCTACAGTTCTCATTATTCTGATATGAAGGACTTAAGAAAATTAATTTTCATTTATTTCCTTGAATGTCCAACTCAATTCAATACACCATCTACAGCCAAAAAAAAAAAAAAATGTGATTTCTAGTTTCGTATTCCTGCTGGAACCACAAACTCAGTGGTTTAAAATGACAACACAAATTTATTTTCGTAAAGTTCTGGTGGTCAGAGTCCAAAATGGGTCTCACTGGGCTAAAACCAAATCATTCTCAGGACTATATGTTTTTGTTGTTATTGTTCTTCTGGAGGCTCTAGGGGAGAATCATTCTAAAGGTCAAGTGTATTCCTTGGATGCCAACCCCTGCCTCCATGTACAAAGCTGATCACTCCAACCTCTGCTTCAGAGAGTCTGTCTCCTTCTATGGTCTTCTATGGTCTATCTCCTTCTATGGTCTCCTTCTATGGTCTTTCAGCCTGACTCTCATGAGATCCCTTGTGCTTACATTAGCCCACACAGATAAATCAGGATCATCTCCCCATTTTAAGGTCAGATTATTAGAACTTTCCATTAATTCCATCTGCAACCCTAACTCCTCCTTGCCATGTAACATAACTTATTCACAGGTTCTGGGTATTAGAATGTGTACATCTTTGGAAGGCTATTATTCTACCCACCACACTAAAAAATTAGGGCAAGATAAAATTATGTATAATGCACTACTAAGTCTGGCGACGAAATAATACATTTTATGAAGATCTCTATCACAAACTATTTTTAAATGTTTTAGCTTGTAGATTATTGATTAAAGTTTTGGCATATTCTAGAAAAAAAAATCTCATGTCCTTGATGTTAACTCATTTCACACAGCAGATGGTCTTTTTAAAATAAAAAAGGAATATTCAAGGCTACCTGGACAATAGAAAAGGAACTATAGTTGCTATGCCTCAAGAGGCCTGATTTCTGTAGGTTATGCCCGTCAGTACGCACACATGCCAAATTCCTTCCTGTCGGGATGCTATTTCCTCAAGCTTACCAAATGCCTTCACTCTCATCACTATTTACATTGAGTCTTTTTCAGGCTTACCTTCATTCGTTTCTTTTCCTCAGCTTCTCCTTATTTGTCTCCTCTGAACTCGATTTTATTTCTTATGTATTCCACGTGCTCACACACTTGATTATACTCTGCTTTACAACATTCTCTAGTTTTATGCACAAAATTTTTTCCCCACAGAAGCTGCTTCCTCTGCAGGACTTACCACCTTAGTACACAGTGGTAATATCACTGGATTAGGCTCTGTCTCCAGCCTAGAACTTAGTATTTTCTGATTTCTACTCTAAATTAAACTTCACAGTTAAGCAAAGCCCCATTTGAGGGAATAGTAGGGTTTCTGCCCCTAAAAGTCTGTAATGTGCAGAAGCGTATTTGGGAACGTAATTGACTTTTATGTACAGAAGCCAGATGCGTTTCATGCCTATGCGTGCTTAGGGAAGCAAGTTCATCTCATATATCACAATAAGCATCTGTTCCACTAAATTCCACTGCCGGATACTCCTCACGCTTAGGCAGCAAAACACTTAAGGAAATAAGAGCTCTTTCCAATAAAAAGGTATGTCAGAAAGCTTTGTTTAAAAAACAAGAATCTTCCTTTATCAGTTAAGCCCAGAGGACAAAATATTAAACACAATAACAAATCATTACTGAAATATAGTTTCTGATAAAGCATTTTGGCCCTTACTCTCTATAAAATTTATAGAAAATGATATGTGAGTGTATATTTGAAAGGCTGCTTTCAACAACAAAGGGTGTATTCTGACGTTTGAACATACCTTTGAAAATGCAGAAGTTTAAAAGAAGAGAAAAACTATATGAATATGAACCTGCAAATAGTTTCCTACATATATTTATAACATGAATAAATTCATACTATAATGTTCAAATATTACAAATATCTCCATATAAATGATTTTCTCTATTGTTTTCTGCATTTTGTTTGTGAACAACAGAAGTTCTAATACATTTACAGTTCATATGAGGCTCTTGATGCTTCCTGCCAATGCACCTTGCCTTTTTTTCTACTGGACTACTAATCTTTTCTTACTGATTTGTTGGAACTATTTATATGTCAAATAAATTGCAATTAATTTTTCCTGATTTGGCATTTGCTTTCTATACCTACTTATAGTGTCTTTTGAAATATAAAAGTTTTCTATTTTAACAAAGTCCAATTCATCAATCTGTTCCTTATTGTTTCTGTCATTGGTCGGGGCTGTACTTAGGAAAGTAAATTTTCCCCTAATATTATAAATGATATTTGCTTCTAGGGTTTTTTCTTTATATTTTGAAGAGTTTACTTGACAATTACCCTGGAAGTAATTTTTGTGAATGGTTCATTATACCTTTTTGCGACTAAGAAACACA
The DNA here is from genome assembly GCF_937001465.1 of Orcinus orca. Classification (NCBI taxonomy): domain Eukaryota; kingdom Metazoa; phylum Chordata; class Mammalia; order Artiodactyla; family Delphinidae; genus Orcinus; species Orcinus orca. The sequence continues at coordinate 119,846,001 of NC_064563.1, forward strand.
TATAGCTAATTACTTCAACACTGTTTTATGATTTTTTTAAAATAATTTCCCAGCAATATGAAAGACTGCCTTTATCATATATAGCATTTTACATTTATTGAATCACTTAAGTTCAAGCATAACAGACTTACTTCTCTGCCACTATTCCCCAAGGGATGGATGGAGGAACTGCTTTCTTGTAATTTAAGTGGGTGACATAACATGGTTTAAATAACATCTGAACTACACAGAAACTTTAATTCCTGGCTCTGAACTGTGTTTCAGCTTGACCACTCTTTTGTCCTGCACATTTGCTTTTAAGGGTAGGACCTTAATTTTGTTTATGGCTATATTTCCACTACTTAAATTTGTGCTGGGTACTGAATAGGTGCTCAAAAACATTTGTTTAATGGTTACACTGATAGATATCTGATTTTTCATTGCTACCACGCAGTAAATGTTTTTTTTTAATTAATTAGTTTATTTATTTGTTTTTGGCTGCGTTGGGTCTTTGTTGCTGCGTGCAGGCTTTCTTTTAGTTGCGGCGCGTGGGCTTCTCACTGTGGTGGTTTCTCTTGTTGTGGAGCACGGGCTCTAGGTGCGTGGGCTTCAGTAGTTGTGGCACACAGGCTTCAGTTGTTGTGGCACGTGGACTCAGTGGCTTGCGGGCTCTAGAGCACAGGCTCAGCAGTTGTGGCACACAGGCTTAGTTGCTCCGCAGCATGTGGGGATCTTCCCAGACCAGGGCTCGAACCTGTGTCTCCTGCATTGGCAGGTGGATCCTTAACCACTGTACCACCAGGGAAGCCCCACAGTAAACAATTTTAACTGGCTTTTCTCTGTCAAGGATAAAACATTCATTCACACAGTTTTGCACACGCACACTTTATAGTGGCACACTGCTTTCAAAATATCCACAAGGATTATATGATATTTGTTGATCTCAGAGGTCTAATCACAAAGAAAACCATAAATCTGAGGCAAAAAGAATATGAAAGATCAAATTACCAAATAAAAATTTCTCCTTGTTTTCTTTAGTTCGTTGCTAAAAAAAAAGTGAGAAAAGTAATAGAAATAAAAATGAAAGTGTACAATATGCGTGTATATCACATATGCTCATTTTCATGATGCATTATATACAGATGAGTATGAATATATGTGCTAAATAATATACCACCTTTTTTGCGTTTATAATACACACATATATGTATACACATATAAAACAAATACAAATGATTTATATAATAATTTCAGTTCTATTCATTTTCTCAGCTAAAAAACAAAGAGAATTTAAAACAAAATGAATTATTCATTTGCAAGTGTTTTTAACCATTATTTCCCATCTTATGTCCACTTTTATGGCTCCTTATATTGCCATTTTGTGACCATTATGCCACAATTTATATATATTTGAAACAGTCACCTTAAGAAATCCACCCTTTGGCTAAGATCTCCAAGATTGATTTTGTGTACAAACACACACTCGACAAAGAAAGGTCAATTGTAAAAATATACACACATAACAAAAAGATTTAGCAAAAAATCCGAGTAAAATTATCTGTACATTTTTTCTGTCAATAAAATTAACATAGTAGATTTCTTGGTAGTAAACATGTTTCCATTCTGCTTGCTTCCATCTAAACTGCCACACTGGTCATCTGATACTTCACCACAGTAAATACAGAATGACCCCAAAAATAAAAAATAAATCAGTGAGTTCCAAGAATATATTTTTTTTACAGCTCAAATAATTTAAAGTTGTCAGTCAGTATGATACAGCAAGGTGAAAAAGGATGAAAACTGAAGTTCTCAAGGCCAGTGAATAATAATGACGATGCTGTATTCCATGCATCCATCACCATTACCACAAAACTTTGATAACTGTATTGCCAAATATTTCACATACAGCCTTAATGGTGATTAACAGATGTGCCGTAGTACTGAAACTGAGACTCTGTAGATAAGTGATATCCAAAAGCACTTTGAAAATTTATTTCTATATCTGGAAATACTGCTTGTCAATATTACCTATGCAAATCTTGATTTTATTTACCTAATATTTAGTAAATACAGTCTTACTGAACGATTTTCAGATTTGCCAAATGGTAGCATGTGAAATTACTGTGTGATTTTATAAGAGAGATCTAAAACAAATCTAATTATAAAAATGTTCCAGTAGTGGCAACAAAAGTACCTTGCAATGTTGTTATTTTCTCCCTAATCCTCAGCAGCACCACCCATTCTTCTCTTTAGAGAACTGACGTATAATCTAAATCAAGTTCTGCACACATGCCCTCAGCAAGGGCCCTCTCATCTTGCCTTCCTATGAGAAGGCAGTTTAAGAGGCCCTGTACATAGGGATTCTAGGGCCACCACTGAAAAGCACATACTTGTTGCAAGTATTTAAATGCCTCACTTTGCAAATTTAGAGCTCACAGTACTGAAAAAAATGAATCCAATTTAAAAACATTGTTTTATAGAACACTGCAAACTCTGTGAAATAAGTTACACAAGGATTAGATGACTCTTCATTCCAGCCTATCTGATCATGTTTTCTCCTGATTTTTTTCTCATAGCCACAACTAACAACAGATTCACTGTCACATTTCATTAATTGATTATTCCACAATAAATTATCTCAACAGCATTTCTGATGCCCCTGCTATTTTGCTTCTATATAACTCTGTACTTTTGAATGAGTCAGGTTTGTTTTGAAAAGCCCTGACTACTATTCTGGGAAAAGCCATCATTTCTTCTGTAAGCTTTATAATAGCAAACATCCATTAGGTCTGGTAATCAAACTGAAGAGAAAACTAATCATATTATTTTAATATCAATTAATAATAACATCATTTACCATCCTCAAATCTAGTGCTATGGATAAGTTGTCCACCCGAGACAGTTGGTTGCATGAGCAACACAAGGAAGGCAGCCAGCAGTCTTATACCCACAGCGAGACACGTCCACACACACTTGCTGCCACAGCCAAAGTAATGCCATATGTCCTCAGTGATGTGGGTGGACAAAAGTAACAGCTAGCCTGCTAAAGAGGGCCATATGTACAAGCAACCTATCACGCCATCCTCTTTACTTACGGTTGCTGAAAACTCAGCCGAAGTTCTTGCTTAGATAAATAGCATGGCTGGAGAAGATGCCTCCGCAGTAGTAGAAAAAGACCATTTATTGTACAACTACTATATCTCTGGGCATGGAAGCTAAAATATGCTTGTGCATTACTCTTCTTATTAAGACTTACTTAACCATCAGCAGAGTTCCTTAGTCAAATCTTGACTTCCCTCAATAATGCATTTGCATGTACATGCAAAAGGATAGATGTGCGGTCCCCTATCAAAAATGACCATTCATAATCATCCTTGTTTAACTCCATGTTATACAAACTTCTCTTTTATTTTTGCCTGGGTCTCCATAAAAATTCATTGTTTCTTTGACATTAAAAATATTAAAGACAGCGAAAAACACTTTAAAACTTAAGAGTATTTGAACTAGTTTCTGGAAAGCAAGGAGAGAGCTATAAGGCAAAACTGTATTCTACATACATTACCTTTTACAAAGTAAAAAATAAACATGGATTTTGGATGATTATAATAGCTTTGTGTCTAAACAAGGGTTTCCTTTGGAGTTTCCACAACTGCAAAGACCATTCAGCTATTGTACTGATAATACAATTTATAGTTTTAAGGTCATTCTTAATACTGTGATCAGATAATTTATTTTTCTTTTAATGGCTTCTTTTGACAAATGAGGGAGCTTTTAGAAAGGACAATGCTCCCTGCACAACAACCAGTAAAGCATGTCACATCCATTTACACATAATTTTAAGAAAAATGAAAGACAAATTTGTGAGGCAGCAAGAATTCATTTGCATTAAATTAATGTGAACAGGCCATTTCAAGTTCCCTTTGGCAACAATGGTAGGGGGGAAAAATAAATCCATCTCATGCAACAGTCCTCTTCTGGGTTACAGAAAAGATTTGAAAGCTAACATGACCATCATTAAATTTCTCCTGGAAGTCTACAATTAGTATATATAACTCATGAGGTAAACTATTCACACGCACATTTAGGAAGAGCACCAATTATTATGGAACCACTGTCCGACATCCCCTTGAAAATTATGTCCTGCCAAGTTTTAAAAGAGAACCAAGCTTTCCACGGATTCTTTTATGGATTTGGCTTTGTACACAAGAGCTAAACGTCATATAAGTAAGAACCATCATAGACACTGCCCTATGTAATTTAAACCTAAGTAATCCAGATGTTGCCCTTGATAGACTATGGATTTAATTAATAGTTTTGACCCTAGAAGTGCAAATAATTCCACCTACATTTTACTAACACTAGATTTAATAATTTAAACGGTGTTTAATTGATTAGCATCTTTGTTAGGAAAAGTCTCCATCAATATCTCCTAAAGGATTTTTAAAAAATCCCAAATGCACATTGCTTTTTCCATGGGGAAGCAAGAACATGATTTTCAGGGTCTCAGAGCACAAAAATACTATTCCCATTTGTGGTTGCTGGATAATAGCCTCCCAAAGCTGTTCTTCTCCTAATCCCCAGACTCTGTGAATGTATTATCTTACATAATCAAAGAGAATGTGCAGATGTGACTGAGTTAAGTACACTGAGATGGGAAAATTATCCTGGATCATCAGGTGATCCCAACGTAATCACAAGAGTTCTTGCAAGAGGGATGGAAGAGAATTCAGAGTTGAGAGGAAGATGCAATGTAGAGACAGAAACAAAAATAGGAGAAATGCACCTTGAAAATGCAGGAAGGGGCCATAAACCAATGAATTCAGATGGCCACTAGAAGCAGAAAAAGGCAAGAAAAGGAATTCTCCCTTCGAAGCCTCCAGAACAAACCAGCCCTGTAGACATCTTGACTTCAGCCCAGTGCAACTGATTTTGGAACTCTGACCTCCAAACTATAAGACCATAAATTTGTGCTGTTTTAAGTCATTAAGTTTGTGGTAATTTCTTAGATCAGCAGTAGGAAACTAATACACCAGTATAATAAGCAAAGGAACGAAAATGAAAGAGTGATGAATTTGAGAGATCCTGGAAAAAAATGGGGTATTAAACTCAGTAACAGGATTTATCTTGGTAACTGTATTATATATTACTTGTCTATATGAGCCACATTATTGATATCATTATCATGACCATACAGTCAATATGAATACACCAGTATGTCTAACTTAGAGATTAAATTTTTCTGTTTCAGCCTTTTTTTAATCCCATACAGAAAGCCTTGAGCAACGCTATATCTGATGAAGCTAGTATCTTCACTTAAGAATCTTCCTATTTAGCAGATAAGTTACATCCAAAATTAAATCCTATTAAGCCAGTCTGGGAACAATACCTAGAAGATTCAAACATTACTTTCCAAGAACACCACCTACGCGTGAGTGTGTGATGTTACCTCTGGCAACAGAATCAAAGTTAATTTGAGAGATTTTCAGAGCAATATTAGAAACATTGTGTGCATTTTTTCCTCTTGTTAAAAACAAATCATTGCCCAACTCTCCATTATACTTATGTTAATAGGATGAAGTCCACACATGAATTTTGCTACCACAAATAGAAAACCACTTAAACAGAAAAATCTCACTTATTGCTGAAAGAATGACAGTACAAAACTGTCAAGGGTGGGAAGGAGTAAATGCTGTATGGGATAAGTATTTCCCTTTTCTTATCAAAACTGGTCCCGAGACCTAGCATGCTTCTCTTCAAAAGCTTAAGCACAGTAAAAGTTATAAAAATACTTTCTTCAACTCTTCTAGAGCTTAATGATTACAGAACATCAGAAGAGAAGCAGGAGATGGGAATGTCTTGTACAAGATTGACAAGGAGTTTGAAAAGAGAAATATGAAGCTGGAAAATATGTAGAATATCTCCACAGCAATATGTGAACGGGCAGGAAAAATACTTACTGAATGTCTACCACGTGCTAAGTCTCTTACATAAATGATTTTATTGAATCTCTTTAATATACTAATGAAAACTCTACAAAACAGGCATTTTATTCAGTTTATAGATAAAGAAAGGAGAGTACAGAAAGGAAACTTGATCAATGTCACATAACTAATAAAAGGCAGAACTAGGGTAAATATCACGGCATTAATAAAACTGGCAGCCTCAGCCTAATTGGACCTGGAACTACACTAAGAAGCAAAACGTGAACAAAGAATCTATAAGTTAGATACTATTTATCTCCCTGCTTCATAGAAGAAGCAACTGAGGGGAAGAGAGGCTACATCATCTGTTTCAAGCTCACACAGCTAGCAAGAGACGATTTCAAATCCAGGTGCGTAAGACATTTTATTACTCCAAGATACATATGCATTATTTCCAGGATTAGCTGAGATAATTCTTGCTAACCCTAAGTGAATGTCTGACACTTGATAAGTGTGTTATAATTTAACCTTATTATTATTTAGTACGGGAATTATTAAACTACTTCATTTGTCTTCTGCAATTTCACTGCTCGTTCATATCACAGTTCTCCAAGAAAAACTAAGTTCAACATATGTATCCTTTTTGGTTGCAAATTTTGGAGCTCAAGTAATAAATGGCACATCACACTAAACTGCTAGTTTAGTTCAGAATTTTAAAAAAGGAAATTCTTCACTCGGTAAAAAAACAATTGGGTTGTTCCTTCCCATACCTTCAGTACAGCTCATTAATTGTATATCTGTATAAAAAAGCATAATTTTCTATAATTCTTCCTATGCTTAAATAATACATTTAAAGATTTGATTCAACAAATCAGAATAACCCATGAATTATACATGACAAAAATTTTTGTTCAGTGACTTCTTTTTCTTTGCTATAATGCTGCCCATTTTCAGAATTAAAAACTTGCGTTAAAGTCAACATCCTAAGACCAATTTCTCCACCTTCTCTTATTAGTCGTGAATAAAAGATGTTTGTCCAAAGTTACCCTGACATTGAAACAACTGCAATGAATACTGTGGTTGCCAACCATGTCCATTGTTCATATGTCTCCATATTTTTCTGCATTACATGTCCCATAATATTCCCTTATGCCATCAGTGTCACCACAAAGGGCAATCAGGGATGAAGTTCACAATGAATGTATATATACTAAAATTTAAGATGTTCAATCATCTTCCTGGTATCTCATGCTTCATCTGAACTATTCATGTTAACATGAGCAACCAAGTGCTGAACATGGCCCTTACAGGAAAGCAAAATCCAAAATTCCATTCACACCACTGCAAATTTTTAACCAGTTTCTTGACCCAATGTGCATCACATATGTGAAATAAAGAATTCACTTTCATAAGTGAATGTTCATTATACTCCTATAACAAGATCTGTCCCTACTCTACCCACACCTCCTCAGCACTCACTATTCTCATGCATGTGGGTCAAACAATGTCAAGGATAGGCAGTGACTCTGCCCAAAGGCTTTCTTGCATCACCAGAGCTGTCTCAGCTTGTGCATATGGTTTTGCAGAAATTCTAGGGCATTAATGCCCCCCCAACACCATCCCTAGAGCAGCCCTTAATCAATGATGGGAAATTATGGAAAGAAACTACCCCATCCCCTCGACCCGTACATACTCTGCACTGTCTCCCATATTTCCCCAACAGGATCGAGTCCCATTGCTCATCTTATTTCCAACTCCCTATATTGCACAGAAACGACTAGAAGTTGACTAGGCATTTTACTGCAATGTGTATGCAAATCTCTCTTGATCAAGAATGTCTGTAGATAAATATTTCTGGGTAAACATGTACAATGGTTCTCATTCTTTCCTGAGGGATAAAATGATGTATCTCTTCTTATCCTCCTCTGTCCTCCCTTCCTTGCTCAGCTGTCTATCGGAAAAAATTGCAAAGGAAGAGAAATAAGGCCTTGATCAGCACTCTCAAGAGGACCCCTTCTCTCAGAAAGGTTAAAACTATGGGAAGCATCACACACACCCTGTTGAGCTGCTCTGTAGGTTCTGAGAGAAGAGGAGATGTTGAGATTTGAGAAAAATCATTTAAGCCATCCTTTTAGTGCCAGAACCTGAAGGGAACTGGTCAGATGGTCAGGAGTCATAGAACTTATTATCCAGATTCATTCAAGAACACCTGAGTGATGCGTATACATGGACTCCTGCAATCAGATGCATACCACACCTTTAGTTCCCAAATTCAGCGATTAATGCTATGTGTGTAACCTGGAGAAAGAATTTCAAAGTATATGAGACTCCAAGAAGTTCTCTGTCTAGTATTCACTGCTCCAGCTCATTTTCTTCTCATATGCCTACACTGTCTGCTGAGCGTGCACACACACACACACACACACACACACACACACACAACACCTCCTCGGGGCAGAAAATCGCAAACTGTCTTTGAAACTCAAATGGACTCTTCAAGGGCCAACGTACAGCAGAGTTTTACCACTTAGGCATGAAAAGGAAAAAGCTGAATCAAGGTTATAGGTTTTTTCACTCCCACAAGAGCTATAATGAGCTTCCTTTGAACCAGACTATATCAGACATTGAAGCACTCATGGTATATACAGCATGGGAAAATTTTTATGAATGTGGTCACATATTAAAATATAAAACCATTCAGTTCCTAACCCTCCTCTTCTCATGAATCCTATATTATACATACACTATCTGCCGTGTTCTCAAGGAATCTTAGAGACTGTTCATTGTCAAGCCTGGCAGTTTACTCTGAAAGCATGTTGTAGCTGTAGTTTCAAATACACACTAAGAAGTTTTAAAATGCATCTAAATGTGGACAGTCTTCTATCTGGATTATAAGCCATAAATTACTCCCAAGAACATCCTTAGTATAATATTGAGTTTGCCTTTCAATCTACTCTTATTAAGGAGGACACAACTGTTAGGAGTTAAGTAATTGTTTGAAGGTGAGGAGAGTATAACTCGGCACAATTATATTAAAGTATCTTCTATATAAAAAAGTGAAACTAGTCTGAATAAATAACCAGAAAAATAACGAGAAACATTTTAAGGTATTTCACATAAGTCATACTCATATATCACTATTACAATAGTCCCAACCAAAAGCAGCTGTGCATTTTTTGGGAAAAAGAACTGAATTTTAAGTTGAATAACTGAGTCTTAAATTCCTGATTTATAACATAATCATTATAGAAATTTAGGAAAATTAATCCCACTATGTCACAGTTTCTTCACCTGAAAAATGGAGCTAACATTACTGTTCTCTCTAAACTCTACAAGATATTAGAAATGGAATATACGTGAAGGAACCTGGCTTACAGCTGTAGACATCAAGAAAAATTTGTTAAACCCAGATTGATGTTAAATTAAAAGAAGAGCAGAGTAAAATATTATATTTTAATTACCAAAACTTGAGATGCATATGTCTCAATGTGAAAAACCAGTAAGCTCTCTTTCAAGTATAAAATGACACTGGGCCCTTGTAGAGAGTTTAGTAAATATCTGAAAGATATTTAAATTTCATCCACAAATTTGGGTTCTCATATTTACTTGCTAAATTTATAATTTGTATACTTCACTACTATTAAAATGCACAGTAGCCTATATGACTAATTGTATGCCCACCAATTCTACTAAAAAGTATCCAGCGAGGTCCATGGAGTAAGTACTGAATCCAAAAACAAAAATAGCTACCCCAACTACCTAAAAGCAAACATTTAGAACACTCTTGTGACCATGAGGATTATAAATTAGTGCTCCTAGTAAGAAAGTAACTTCTAAACCAAATAAACTCATAACACATTTTAGGGATTTTGCTGCTCACATACACACACACATATTAGATTTTTTAAAATGAAGCAAACGTGCAAAAAATTAAGAAGTTCTGTGGGAAGTGTTCTTAATTTCATACCCACAATTTCTTCATCAATCCCTTTCCCCAAAGTCCTTCCATGAAAATAAACTTGCTCTCCTCTTAATGTGAACTCATCGCTTTTCCCATTTATTTGCAGAATGAGAAATATATTACCTGTCAGTCCGACACTTAAAAGTTGTGCTGTTAAAGAAATCCAAAATGGTAATAACTTTGGAACAAAGGATGAAGAGGAGATGAGTGAATCAACATGGCTTTTAAGCTAAGTTGCCATCACACTTCATAGCCTGTCTAGACAGCCTTAAGTTCCCTGTCTTTTAAGAAGCTTACGGAGGGTACAGAGCAAAAGAACCTCCGGTTACTCGAGAGGTTTACCCTCTGGGAAAAATCAGGGAAAAAGAAATACCACTCCCCACTTAGAGGGCAAGGTTTCCCTGTCCCCTTGTGTACTCAGACTCCCTAACTCCACACCTCTGAAATGCTTTGACTTGGCTTAGAAAACTGGGCATGAGCTAAAAAGAAGGCAGACAGAAGGACAAAATGGGCTGCCAGGAAAACAAATGACTGTCTAGAAAGCTTACATATAACGCGTGCATTTGGGGACATTTTTTAAAGCCCAGTCACTTCAGGTGAATTCCTTCCAAATCCCCCCATCCTTGCCGTGAGGATCACAACCCCCCACCCCTCACTGCCTATCCTTTTACCCTCAGCCTGTGTGGCCAATGCCGAGACCAGAATGCCTGTGACTTTGTGAAATACTGCAAAGCCGCCAGCGCTTGAAAAGCGGCAAAACCTCAACAATTCCAAGCCTGTAGCTCTAGACCTTTCAGTACATCCCTCTGCTTAACTCACCTGGAGTCAGGTCTAGCCGGCAGCCTCCGCCCAGAGGAACTGGGAAGCAAGCCGGGAAGCTCAGCAGCGTTTGCCTGAATAACGAGGGCAGCGGAGCTGAGCACCTACCCCCGGACCTGCTGCTTTGGTTGCTCCCGGTTTTCTTCCACTCCCCACCGAGTCCTCCTTCCTTTTCTCTCTTCTTTCCTCCCCCGTCTGCCGCTACTGCACTCCCTCTTCCGAGCAGCGGCGCAGAAAGCGGAGTCCTCCCGCCTCCCTCCTCCAGACGCACGAGCTGTCCGTGGTGCTAATCAGGAGGCTCCCAGCTCCTCCCGGGCAGGCAGGCGGTGCGCAAGTCCCCCGCGCCTGACACTGCAATCCCAGGAGCAGAGCTGCAGATATGCCTTACGCGCCACCGGAGAAATGGGCTGGAGGAGGCGACCAGCTGCACCCCATAGCATCTAACATTCCCTTGTCGGTTTAAACGATCAATAACCTCAGACTTCTTCCTAAACATATCCAGTAATTCACATATGCCAAAAAGTAAATGAGTGGTTTGAGGACATATGTGTACTAGCATTATTCTTTGTACAGAGATAGTAACTTGGCTAGAGTCTGGGACTAAAAGTCCAAGGAGTGGTTATTTTGACCCATTTGGAGTGTGCTTGGGGATTTCTAACCCAAACTAGTAATCTACTAGTCATGACAACATAGATTCCTACAGAAAGGCAACCAATACTTATTAAATATCAGGCTCTTTATTTAATAACCTCATTTCCCTCCAAGTTAATCTTTACTACAATTCTGTGAAGCACTATAAGCAACTCTATTTTGTATTTTAAGAATTAGAGAGGTGTAATCTATCTGCTCAAGGAAGGTCACAGAGATTCAGGGAATTCCCTGATGGTCCAGTGGTTAGGGCTCAGGCCTGGGTTTGATCCACAAGTCACGTGGCATGGCCAAAAAAAAAAAAAACAGTCACAGAGATTCTAAGTTTCTGAGCCTAAATAATAACTGAAGTTTTATGTCCCACAATCCACACCTTGTGTACAATGTTTTGTAGCATCTTAGATGACATTGTGCAAACCAAAAAAGATAATAGAACTATCAACAAACACACACCAGGAGCCTGCTGAATTTCCAGAATCATGGTGAGACTTGTGAGCAGTCAAGTGCTCCAAGTAACAACAGTTCAGATGCATGCTAACCATGGGGATTACTTATGAAAGACCAACAGTCAGAATTAGGAAAGGCAAATAATATTCAGAATCTCTAGAATCAATTTTCAGTCACATGTGAGCTGAACTTCACACTTGGAAAAAAAAGGCCAGATTATTGGCTCTTCCAAGAAGCCTAAAATGGGTATACGCTTTTTGCAATGGAAGAAAGCGTAGTAAACCAACATACTTGTTTCGCATTAAGAGAATGCAATTACTAATTAATATTAAATTTTAAGAAAACTATCAGCAGTCATTCATTTCAGCTAAACTTATATGAAAAATTCATTATCCATTCAAGCTTCCAGCATATTAAATAGCATTGAAAATTAAATTTACTTAGACCTACAGAAATATAAATAGTTAATAAAGTAAATAATTCAATTGACTTCTTTACCAACATATCATTATGTATTCCTTCCTAAGGCAAAGGATAAGATTCCTCCTGTGGTATGAAATACTATAATATGGGTGTTATATTTTTCTTTGTAGAGATGGAAGGAAATATTAAGTAAAAGAAGTACAGTCAGATTTCCTGTAACCAAATTCATCCTGATTATTCATTCTATGCTCCACTACAGAAATTATTCAAAGTGGTCTTTATTTCTCCTTACTTTCAAGGCAATTCAGGAATAAAAAGATATGTTATTGGTTCACTGGAGGTGAGCAATTTTAAAGCACCTACATCAATGCCAATCGCTAATTAACTAATTAAGAGTAAATTATGCTTATAAACAATCAAAGGACTCTGGTCAAGGTATGACTAATTGTATTCTATTTTTTTTATATTACTAGTACACCTAATTGAAATGCAAAGATAATATGTACACTTACATTTTTCTCCTATCTAAAGTATTTATTTGGGCATAATGATATCATACCTATCCTTCGATACTCAGTGCACACGTACCCATAAATCTTTCTGATTTGTCTATCCAACGTAAGTACTTTCCCCCTTTGAACGTTAACAACACTCTACTTATTCATTCTTTGCGATGCTTACCCTCAACTTTTTATAGTTCTGTCCACATATAAGCAATCAGCATTGTTTAAATAAGAAAACTTTAAAAAAAATGGGTTGAATTGACAGAAGATTTAAGCTAAATATTCAGATACATGCAAAAGCCTCGGTATTTTTTTCTTAAGATCTTATGTGTGTATATTTCATCTGTTCAGGTAGACTGAAAGCTTCTAAAGGAGAGGGATTTTGCCTGCAAATTTTATGTTTTTCACACATTATCAATCTAAAGCCCTGGAGTTGAAAGCAAAGCATTTGATTAAACTTAATTTAATCATTCCTTAATTTATTCAAAAAATATGTACTTATACTAATTTTGTCTAAACCTTGCGTAAGATGTGGGATGTATCAATACAATGGGTGTTCAAACTTGATATGTCTTTGACCTCATGGAATTTACAGCGTAGCAATGAAGAGTAATGAACAAATAATAATAAATTTATACATTCTTGCTGAATAAATGAAAAGTCTATCTGAACTCCTTGGCCAAGGCCATAACATAAAAGCAAAAGAGGGCTTCCCTGGTGACGCAGTGGTCGAGAGTCCGCCTGCCGACGCAGGGGACACGGGTTCGTGCTCTGGTCCGGGAAGATCCCACATGCCGCGGAGCGGCTGGGCCCATGAGCCATGGCCGCTGAGCCTGCGCGTCCGGAGCCTGTGCTCCGCAATGGGAGAGGCCACAACAGTGAGAGGCCCCCTTACCGCAAAAAAAAAAAAAAAAAAGCAAAAGAGCTGCCTGCCTGAAAACACTAAAAGTAACTGCCAAGAGGGACTCTCTGTTGAAACAATACATCTCATTATGGAAATAACGAGAAAAATTAGTAACTGTGCAAATGACAGCATACACACATCTTTGTGGTTTCTGACCTTTTAGCTTCCTCAAAGGCAAGACCACAAACCTTTCAACACTGTGGACAGTATTAATCCTGGCACAGAGTATAACATTTTTTTCACATACTTTTTCCACAAACTTCATTCTGTTTTTCTCTAAAATGGTTTTAACTTTTAGCTGAATCTAATGGATTTTCTGGTGAAAATATTTTGCACTGAACAACTGTCTATGAGTCATTCTCATGCTCTAGCTCATTTATCTGATGCCTTTTTGCTTTTAGCTTACAAAGATAAAATTCCTTTTCTACTTTTATTTATTTATTTATTTTTGTGGTACGCAGGCCTCTCACTGTTGTGGCCTCTCCCATTGCGGAGCACAGGCTCCGGACGCGCAGGCTCAGCGGCCATGGCTCACGCGCCCAGCCGCTCTGCGGCATGTGGGATCTTCCCGGACCGGGGCACGAACCCATGTCCCCTGCCTCAGCAGGCAGACTCTCAACCACTGCGCCACCAGGGAAGCCCTTTTTCTACTTTTATTGATAACCATCACATAGTAACACACGCATCCACACTGGATGGGATTTGAACTTGCAAGTGTTTACTTTTAAATCAGAAAAAGGAAGTTAAAGGGAAATAGGGGAAAAGATGTTTGGAAGAATATCCAAGGGGCTATCACAGCAATTCAGATCAGAATATTTTGTTGGTAGTGGTGTTGTGTTTTCTTTTATTGAGGTACAATTGACATATAACATCATGTTAGTTTCATATATACAACACAATGATTCAATATTTATATTCATTGAATATATATTGTGTATATGTATGTAAGTGATCATCACCATAAGTCTAGTTAACATCCATCACCATACACATTTTTTCCTTGCAATGAAGAACTTTTTAACATTTACTCTTAGCAACTTTTCAATTATACAATACAGTATTATAAACTACAGTCACCATGCTATGCATTACATCTCTATGACTTATTGGTTTTATAACTGGAAGTTTGTACCTTTTGGCTCCCTTCACCCATTTTGCTTTTTGACCTTTTTCAAATATTAAAGAAAGGATTGACAGCCAGGCCCTAGGATGGCTAAGGCACCTCACACCTGATCATTTTTTATGACCAAAATTGTCTCCTAAAATGGCTTTAATTTTTAAAATGTCATAATTTTATTTGTGTATAGGTATTCATGACGTGGAGTTAGGGAAGGGAGTATAAACTAGTAAGCAGTTGGAAGAAAAAAAAATTTCACAAAAATCAAAAAGGTTCTGAAAGAGGAAAAGACAACCTACCTGGCATTTTTAAAAGCTCGTAGTTCATAATTCTATACATTGTCTATAGGCTTAAAGCATAGCATAAAAATAAAGATAGTAGATAAATCAGTGAAGAATGTCTACTGGATCTAACCCTTAAAGTTTCCCATACGTCTTTTTTTTCAATAAAAGAGACATGCATTTACACCTCAGAAAATAAAATGTATTTTTTTGGATAAAACACATAGGAGAAAGAGGAATATACTTCAATACCACAAAAGTGAGCTGTCCCTAGAACATAGCATGGCTTACCATCTTCTTCACTCACAGGCAAAAATTTTCACCGCTGGAGTCATGCCTTTGAATGTGGCGGGAGGTTGATACTAAAATCAAATTTATTTGGCAGAGGAGTAAATAAATCTTTAGGCTATTAAATCACTCACTAAAATTTAGTATGCATTTATATATTTATCAATTTACTTTATATGACAAAGACGTTTTACTTTATATGACAAAGACGTTCGAGAGTCTGCTATGCACAAGCAAATGTGGAGTCATCTTATAAAAAAGGTTACTTAGAGAAATGAGAGGCAAGCTGTGATGGGGAGAATGAAAAGGTGAGAGCAAAGGGGAATTCACAAAGAATCGGCAAGGAGTATTAGGATTTTAGAGGGGATAAACAAACTTGGCGAGGGCTGACATTTTAGAAACCTGAGTTAATTTAATGACTCTGATTCTCCGTTTCCTCATCTGTAAAATGAGGAAAATAATGATAATCACTTTCTAGCTCGTTGTGAGGATTAATTAATCTCCACAAATAAAACACACAGAATACTTTCTGATACATAGTATACACTAATCATTTGCTATTAGTATATGAAGAAACTGAGAACTTCCAGAAATAGTAAGATAAGGCAACTTAAAGGCAAGATATAAGGGAGCCTCAAAGTTCACTTCGACAATTGGCTGAGGGCTGCCTGGAAAAGACAGCCAAATTAATGTGACAAATAGATGCTGTTTTAGGATCATTCCCCCCTACTCTGACCTCCTCTAGCCCTTTGCTTAGATGTTTTATTGTACTTTTCAGCTTCTCTCTTGAATTATGGTTATTATGTAAAATCTTTCAGATTCCTATAAAAATAAGCTTGCAATGGGATTCTTAAGGAGCTCTGTCAAAGTCCTCTATCACCTACAGCAAGTAATCCAAAGGTAGTAACCCAATGTTTACTGAATGAATAAACATAGGAAGATTATCTGAATATTTCTCTTTGCTGATTTTTAGTCTGAATTATACCATTAGTGGTGAGAGACAAATGCTAAATGGTGAGGACATACAGATCAGTATTTTCACCTGTAATTTCATTTTATGTGAGAAACACATACTTCCACTTCTAAGGCAATCGTGACGTTCTACATATGGAGATTTGCTAATGCACAAAGTGTGGTCTGTCTGTGGACCAATAGCATCAGCATCCCCTGGAGCTTCTCGGAAACCACACCTACTGAACCAGGATTTGCATTTTGACAAGACCCAAATGATTCATATACGCATTTAAACATCAGAAGCACCGTTTTATAATTCCCTTCATTTCCAAATTGCATGGTCAAGGAAAGACTATATGATAATTGTGAAAATAATAATGGCAATATTAACAAAAATGTAACTAACACTTTGTAATCTTATAAACCTTATGATCTCCTTCTTCCAAACACTAAGTAGAGTCTTTTATATAATACTTGTTATAATTCTATGAAGTTGCCATTCATAGCCTCCACTAAACTGAGATTCACAAATTTTAAGTAACTTCCCTAAGGTCACAGAGCTAGTGAATCAGACAAGGTTTTTAAACTCTGGCTACGTCCGTCACTCCAAAGCTGAAGCTCTGTTTACCCCATGGTTAATACATTTGCTTCCACCTTCCATTTCCTGACTGTGGTTCCCTTTCTATTTTATTAACTTTATTTATACATGACCAATTTTTTAAGCCTCCCCAATAATTTTTGGAACACAGTGTATAACAGATTAATAAGGGGAATACCAAATACTATCCATGAGAAATTGTAATGAAGTAGCTCCAAAAATATTCAAGTACTATAAAGAATCAGGGTGTGGGGGGTTTGTTTTCAGTATTTTTTTTTGTCACAAAGCATCCAGTATAAAAGCAAGATAGTGTTTCCACTTAGAATTTTCAACTTGCATTTCTCAAATGGAATAAGATTATTAAAGTGACAAAAAATTCATAAACAACCAAAAAGCTAAGAATAAGAATTGCTATATCAGAAAAAAATGACATGGACATGTATACACTACCAAATGTAAAACAGATAGCTAGTGGGAAGCAGCCGCATAGCACAGGGAGATCAGCTCAGTGCTTTGTGACCACCTAGAGGGGTGGGATAGGGAGGGTGGGAGGGAGACGCAAGAGGGAGGAGATATGGGGATATATGTATGCATATGGCTGATTCACTCTGTTATACAGCAGGAACTAACACACCATTGTAAAGCTATTATATTCCAATAAACATGTTAAAAAAATAAAATTTAAAATGGAATATAATCCCAAGTGCAAAAAAAAGAAAAAAATAAGCTTAAATATGCCACATGAATGACATCCAGAAGAACCATGGGAATTCTGTTCGGTATTTAGTTCCATTCTGCAGTATGATCACAAAGAAGTGTCTGTATAATTCACGATGAAAAACAGAACAATACGTCACCTCATTAGGCTTGGAGTTATGTAAAGATTTACAGCCTAGGAAAAGCTACCAGATATTCTTACTTGCTTCTCAGACTGTGCCTCCCCCAGGATTCCTCATTTGCTATAGGAAGGTGCACATGAAAAGCATTTACTTTAAGCCCAACAATGAGTGGGACTTCTTCTGTGTAGCCAGACATTTTAAAGGGCAGATTGGCTTCTAAAGAGGTGGAGTTGTGACCTTGGTCTTTTTGTTGGAGAGAAGTATTCCCTAGCCATACTGTATTTTTCCCAAAGCACCCTTGTGTTGTTTTCCCTTTATTCCTGGCTCCTATCATGTGACCCCTCCCCCATGTTGGTTTCTGAGGAAACTGAATAAAACCCCCAAAGGAGACTGAGAAAAATGCAAACTATTAGAGCAGCAGAACTCCACATTGCTCGTTAATATTTTCACATGGAATTCAATATGCAAATAAATACACTACCATTTACCACCTAGAGCAGACATCCTAGAATCTTAAAAGTAGAAAGCATTAAAAGACCTAAAAACTGGGACTTGTGAAAGGTTTCTTAACAGAGATGAAGGCGATGAGGTCGGGACACGCTACAGAAATTGCCCGAGGTCACATAACTAGCTAGACTGCAGCAGAATTTTTTTTTTTTCTCTACAAGATGTATTATTTTTTTTAATCATCTCAATATATTTCTAGTCCATAGTGGGGATACCATCTCCAATTCAGAAGCCTAATTTTCTCTATGAATCCCCTTTATACCTCAGGCTTATGACTACCCCTTAGGAGTATGACAGGAAATAATTAGCAGCACTTGGATGAATATTATGAGATACACTTGGAAAAATTAGATCAATGATTCAGGAACCTCAGAAACTAACAAACACCAGATAAGGTCAAATTATATTTAAACTTCCATGTGACATAAATGACAACCTATTCTCATCTGTATAGCTTTGCTTTGTACATTTGAAGAACGAATATTTCAATACATAAAAAGTAAATACGTAAAGACGAATGAAAAGAGTAAGCAGAAACAACCATGTGGAAAAACAGCACAGCGTCATCCTCTGGAGATCATAGGATTCTCACCCTGAAGAAACAGGAGAGCTTGAACACGGGCAGGGCCCTCAGCTAGCTATACTGATAATGGTATATTTTTAAAAGGCTTTTAGAGAGGATGGAAATGTTTTATTATGTATTCAGTAAAGTGCTACGGTGGTGTTTCTTAACTATCAGCTATTTTTAAGATCCTCATACTCTTTCTGTAGATGACAAAGTTACATAAATATGGAGGAAAAGGATCAGCCTGACAAAGGTGATAATAGAATTCTGTTTTCAAGTGTAAGATATTTCTAAGCACACATTTGCTAATCATGTTGATGTGTATTTAACTTCCTTTTCACCTACCCGTCAAAGTGGCTAAAGCAATCCTTCACAAGAAGATAGCATTTTTTTTTTGCAGGCAAAGATTTTTTTCACATAATACTCTAAAATTTCCAATTTTATTTTGTGTGAAAAATATTTTGGTGGTATGTATACAATTACTAGAACTCTGGCTGCCTATATAATTAGATGGACTTTATTTCAAAATGATAGTTACTTGTAAAAAACTGTAAACCTTTGAACTTTCAATTAATTAATATTATATTCATCAACAAAGTTATCTTCTATATATTCAGCATTTGGAATACATTGCCTTAGTGTAAAGTTCAGTAGCTAAATTTATAATTTTTGAGTTGGGTTTCACATGAAGTTATGAAAGGTAAGCAAAGTTAAAAATGGAAACAAATATCATTTACAACTGTCTGTGATCAAGTAAGTAAATAAAACATCTAAAATAATTAGTTAGAACTATTTAAATAAATAAGGTTATTACCTAGTAAGCAAAATATTCCTTTGGCTTTCTAGATGACTTTGACAGGTTTATACAGTTTCTAAGCTTCAGTTTGCTTATCTCTATAACACAAAGATTGGATTGGACACTACTTTATGTTCTATTCAACTCTGTAAAACGATTTAACAAAATTGCATTTGTACTCTTCTTCTCTACCTTACTCCATACAATACTATTGCCCCTGTTTCTACTGTTAAGTCCCTTCCCATGGAATCCAGAGCACAGTCTCTCTAACTTTGCCAGAGAATCCTGCCATCATGGAGTCATCTCACGAATGGCCCCACTATGCACCCAGTTTCTCAACCTCAAACTCAAACTCAAAGAATACTCACTTTTCAACCCTTCCTTTACCATCTTCCTACCTGTGTCCAATCTGTAGTCCTACCATGTCAAACCTGTAAGTTTGGAAATGCATCTAATGCATACATTCAGCTTCAAATCTATTAACAACCACTAGGCCAAACCACTGTCGACTCCTAAGTTCAATATACCAATGGGTCCCTCACACACCTGCTTATTTCTACCCCCTCCACCTATCTTCTACATGGTAAAGAGAGTAATAATCTTTTAAAAGTAATTACATCATATCACTGCCCTGGTTAAATCTTTCAGAAGCCTCCTAATGCTTGTGGAAGAAAAATCACACCCCATATCTGAGCCCCTAACCATATCTACAACCTCATGTCAGGCAACCCTCCCCTGTTTATTACAGTCCAGCCATATTGAACTTCAGTTACCGATATACAAGTATTCTCCTGTCACACGACCTTGGCAGGTGCTTTTCCCATTTCCAGAAATTCTCCTGTTATCTTTTCATTTTTTGGTCTTCACCTTACATATCATTTTCTCAAAGTGGCCTTTCGGGATCCTACCTTATCTCACTGCATCTTCAAACTCCCTCCCCCACCTTTCTTATGTTTATTACATTTCCTTTCATAGTACTCATTTTAATATGTAAATGTCTTATGTATTTATGTGATTACTGATTTTTATTTAGGAGTCTTTTAAATAATATTTCAATATGTCAGGGCTCTACCCCTTTGTCATCAGCACTTAATCACCAGCACCTGGCACAGGATCTGGTACACAAATGCTTACTGACTAGACAGTGAGCTTCACAAAGATAAAATCAAGTAAACCTTGGGGAATTGTAGGCCTGTTCTTTTGTACTCTCATGCTGAAGCTAAAAATAAGATTCAAGTTATGTAAGAAAAATATATCCAACTATATCAGTACCAGAAAGATTTTTTTTTTTTCAATCTTATTCCAGGTTTGATTGGGTAACACAGGAATCTGAAATGAAGACTAAGGTACAGGAAGGTTATTAGGAAGCGTCCTTAAGATTAAAACCTGTAGAAGGGAAAAGAAGGAAGCAACACTGGAGACAGGGAGAAGATGAAGACTGATACAGTCTCAGACAGTCCTCAACCAAACGTATGGGGATTTCTGGAGCTCAGATGGATCTTCAGAGGTGTCTGACTTGGGATTAGAAGAGTGGGCCTTTATGCCCCATACATAAGTCAGTCATGGGTGAAGGCTGCCCTGAGAAGGGACATGACCATGGGTGAGGTGGTGGCTCTCAGCAGCCAAGGAAATTCTAGAAGGCTCTTTGTCTATGACACTCCAGGCAGCTGGGTAAATAAGTCCTTCATTTGTGAAGGACATCAAACGCAAAGTATCAGAATCCAGTATAATCACAATATATTTCATGTATTTGAGTCATAAATAAATCAGAATGTTTTTTTTTTTCCTACCAGCCATATTAGCTCACAAATACAGCATTTGAGAAAAACAGTGATGGATAAAATTCTGGGTGATAGTAGGAAACTTTATTATATTCCCAGAGTTGACATTAAATATTTAGATAATAAATGCAATATGTAGATAAACTTCTCAATCTGTTTGCCCACCTAAAAAATCCAGGAGCTCAGACCATAGTCCCTTGAAGTTCTAATTTTCTAAAAGTAGTTATAGACCGACTTTTATTTGCAATAAACTTAGTCAAATTGTTATCACTCTTTCAAATTATTTCACTGCATTTGTAGCTAGCCATCAATTACCAAAGGGAGAAAATACAACTCTTAAGACGGTGGTATTTCTTATACAGCATCTTTCCCCGAGTCACACCAAAATAAAACAGTCACCAAATCAAAAGGACAAATTTACTTGGAAAGAAGGAAAGAAAACCTTATTTAAACTCCCAAAATTGTGAGCAAACACAATCAACTTGGACAGACCTAAAAGCCAAAGCTGGATGCTGAAAACATTGCTAGTATACTCATTCTTCTCTCTAGATGCTTTTTAAAGATTCCTTCTTTAATCTTGACATATAATAACTTTACTAGAATTTTTCATAGTAGCTGTTTCTTATGTTTTGTCTCAGAATCCTCAGTGCCAGAAGGCAAATGAAAATATGTCTACATAGTTTTAAGGCGAGAAAAAGACTTCTATGCCCAGGGCAGTTGTCATTTATGTATTTCCAGATCATGGAAAAACACTGCTTAATAAGAATAAAAAATTGTTCACATGCCCTTCTCCTCTAAAAAGCCCACTTGAAGGCAAGAACTAGACCAAAATACATAACTCACAAACGAATGTGTTAGGGTAAAAGTATTGACATTACCATTGTATTAATAGATAGAATTGTCTTTTTTTTTTAAAGGATTGTACTTAGTAGGAATAAAACAGGATGTAACTTAGTACAGTCAATAACCTATGGTCAAGAGTTCAATATATATTTACCCCTAAAAAAGGGGCAGAAAAGAGGTGTATGTGTAATTATTCTTCATTTTATAAAATACTGTTTTATTCTTATGTTGAAAGTTTTTTTAATAGATCTTTACTGGAGTATAATTGCTTCATAATACTGTGTTAGTTTCTGTTCCACAAGAAAGCGAATCAGCCATATGCATACACACGTTCCCATATCCCCTCCCTATCCCACCCCTAGAGGTCATCGCAAAGCACGGAGCCAATCTCCCTGTGCTATGCTGCTGCTTCCCACCAGCCAACTACTTTACATTCAGTAGTGTACATATGTCGATGCTATTCTCACTTCGCCCCAGCTTGGCCCTCCCACCCCATGTCCTGAAGTGCATTTTCTATGTCTACCTCTTTATTCCTGCCCTGTAACTAGGTTCATCAGTACCATTTTTTTTTTGATTCCATATATATTTGTTAGCATACAGTATTTGTTTTTCTCTTTCTGACTTATTCCTCTCTGTATGACAGACTCTAGGTCCATCCACCTCACTACAAATAATGCAATTTTATTTCTGTTTATAGCTGAGTAATATTCCATTTTATGTATGTGCCACATCTTCTTTATCCATTCATCTGTCAGTGGACACTTAGGTTGTTTCCCTGTCCTGGCTATTGTAAATAGAGCTGCAATGACCATTGTGGTACATGACTCTTTTTGAATCATGGTTTTCTCAGGGTATATGCCCAGTAGTGGGATTGCTGGGTCATATGGTAGTTCTATTTGTAGTTTTTTAAGGAACCTCCATACTGCTCTCCATAGTGGCTGTATCAATTTACATTCCCACCAACAGTGCAGGAGGGTTCCCTTTTCTCCACACCCTCTCCAGCAGTTATTGTTTCTAGATTTTTTCATAATGGCCATTCTGACCGGTGTGAGGTGATACCTCATTGTAGTTTGGATTTGCATCTCTGTAATAATTAGTTATGTTGAGCATCTTTTCATGTGCCTCTTGGCCATCTGTATGTCTTCCTTGGTGAAATGTCTATTTAGGTCTTCCGCCCATTTTTTAACTGGATTGTTTTTTTGATATTGAGCTTCATGAGCTGTTTGTGTATTTTGGAGACTAATCCTTTGTTGTTTCATTTGCAAATGTTTTCTCCCATTCTGAAGGCTTTCTGTCTTGTTTATGGTCTCCTTTGCTGTGCAAAAGCTTTTAAGTTTAATTAAGTCCCATTTGTTTATTTTTGTTTTTATTTTCCTTACTCTAGGAGGTGGGTCAGAAAAGATCTTGCTGTGATTTATGTCAAAGAGTGTTTTTCCTATGTTTTCCTCTAAGAGTTTTATAGTGTCTGGTCTTACATTTAAGTCTCTAATCCATTTGGAGTTTATTTTTGTGTATAGTGTTAGGTAGTGTTCTAATTTCACTCTTTTACATGTAGCTGCCCAGTTTTCCCAGCACCACTTATTGAAGAAGCTGTCTTGTCTTCATTGTTATTCTTATGTTGAAATTTGAAACATATGTTTAAATATATAATTGACTAGTGTAAACAATCATTAAATTTTTTTAACTCGTATTCTTTCAAGTTACTGGGAAATGGCCAAAAATACGGCACAGCAATGGAACAATATGGCATAGATGGAGTCAAAACTGAAAGAAAAAGCATTAAAAACAGAAAATAAACTCATGTGCCAGAAATTTGACAAAACTACCTATTATAACAAAAATGGGGGAAAAAATGTACTCAGAAAAAAACAGACCACAAAAGTGGGTTATAAAAAACACACAAAGACACATAATAACTATACCCTGTGAACAATAAAGGTAACAAAAGCAAAAAATAAGATGATGGACAAAGATATACATAATCTGGTAAATACAAAAAAGAAAGCAAGGATTGAAAATAGTTTCTGAAAATCTATAATGTTGAAAGACAAAATCCATAATAAACATAAAATATTAATAACCTTTATGTTCCAAGTAAGAGTGTTGAAATATATAAAACAAAAGAATTCCAGAAATACAAGGAGAAATAAACAGGACAGTATAGATTTAACCCTCTGACAGATTAAGTAGAAAAATCAGATAGAAAGAATCCCTGAATAATGACATCACTAAGCATAACAAAATAGCTATATATTAAACTCTATAGAGGACCTACATTTTCTTTCCAAGTATTGATAATTTAATTAGAAAAATTATACCTATTTTGGGCCACAAGTACAAGTACACTGAATAAGTAAGCACACATGTAGAACATGTAGAATTACGGTGCAGTCATTAAGAGGACATTGTTTGTGCTCACAAATGTACTTAGAAGGAAAGAGTCTCCTGGGACTAACACCTTTTATGCCTTTGAGAGTTGCAGTTCTTATAACCTAGCTAATGACCTAGGCTATGATGCCGACCAAGACCAAACAAAACGAAAAGGCAGTGAGGCCTCTTAGAGAACTCATTGTAAGAATAGGAAAAGAATAATTAAGTGATAGCTTCTCTGTCCCAAAACCTGAATGGAGAGGAAATTCTACTTTGATGTAGGCAGAGCAACTGACGCCACAATCTCTTCCAGTTCAACTATCCTACTGGCAGTGCTGTGTGCCTGGAAAATGGATGCCAAGTGAATTCAAAGAGTATAACTAAATTAGTTAACACTGGGAGCTCAGCTGTGGCATGGAGCCCCCTTAATTAAACATAACACTGGAGGAAGGAACATTCTTCCTCCTCTGGAAATCACTGTACCAAGGTATAAACACTGGGCAATAGTATGTATAGTTACAAAGCACAGTCAGTGTGTATGGCCCAGGTGGGCTCAGCTCTTTTGTCTAAAACAGTTTTCTCAGGAGGCAACACTAAGACTTTTTTTTATGGCTGTTATAGAAAGTTCTAGAAATTATGAGTGACACACTTATGTGGAAAAAATAGTTTGAAACCATGCTTATTACTGGGAGAACTGAATCTCATTTTTCAAAATTACAAAGCACAACAGAAAATCATTAGCAATCTGTCTTTTATACCTTATGAAAACACGTTGGAAGAAAGTAAGAGAAAACAGTCTTTACTGGAATTGAGGGGGGAAAAATGAAATCTAATGTCTTTAGACATTAATCAAGCATAAATTGGGAGAGCTCAAAATGTTACTGACACTTTTTAGTTAAATCACAGTGGCTCTGAATATTTACTTTTAATGGAGGAAAGCCAGTACATGAATATAAAAGGCGTTTATTAAGCAAATGTCACTTTAATTTGCTTCTAGAATATCTTGATGTGACCTTTGGGTGGTTGACTCATCATCCTTATTTTGTTTTATTCATGCTAAAATTAAGATAAACTTCATTTTAAAGGGCAGAAAATGTTGGTAGTTGGAGAGGCTGCTGCTCTGTGAGGGTAGCAGGGAGAAGCCAGTGAAGGATTGAGAAAAAGTGTATCAAATAGGCCTTTAAAATTTATTTTCAATATTGAAAAACAAAACTGTTGATAAGATTGACTTACCTTTAAAAGATCATATTTCATTTAAAACCATCTCCTCAATTAGTTTATCATAACCCTTAAAATTTGATCCCAGGTAGAATTATCAGCTCTTTCCTTGGTGCTCTCACCATAACCTCTAGAGACATCTTACATGGCACCTGTAATAGTGTGTACTTCTTTTTTAATATATTCATCTATCCGTCAACTATATTATAAACCCCTTAAAACAGATAAGGTCTTATTCATTTTTCTATCTACAAGGCTTATTTAAAAATATGCAAAGAACAAATGCATGAATGGTTTTACCTAACTTCCTGGACTCCTATTTCTTCCACTACAAATATGCAGAGATTGTATATACTCGCAATAACTTAAAGGTCTGCAGTTCAGAATTTTATTTTGTAACTTAATGTAGTACTACACGGATCAATTTTTAACCTGACAAACAGTATCTCCTCATCAAGATAGTAAACAGAATTTATAATTTTGTCGATGACAGAGGGTACCCTACCTAAAGCTTAGCACTGAAATTTTTGAATCCAGAGTGAAACCTGGAGAAGAAACAACTATTTAAAAGCCATATATATAATTTCAATTTAGGAAGAGGTGGATCCAAATTCTATGTAAAGAATAGTGTTTCTCTGTTATATAAAAAGTCCATAAATCAATCATTTCTTTACATATAAGTGAAACAAATTGTGATCCATTATTTTGGAAGAAACTAGAGTATTCTGATTGCAAATAACTTGAGTCTGAAAATCTAGCTATTAACGGTAATTCAAACTGCTGTGCAATTGTTTTAACAGAGCTGTGGTTCTGAGGATATCGCAGCTTCACTGGGTGAAATGTTTCTGTTTTCCATATAGGATCAGACATGGTAAACTATGAGTACGGATGTTTGCTCCTTGCTCTCAGGTATGTGTGGAGTCACCCGCTGGAGGTAAGAAACCAAGAGAAAGGAGGCTGCAGAAAAAACACATAGCACTGATCTTCATTCTCAGATAGAGACCGTAAGGAAACAGAACCCATCGTGGCAAAGCTCAACCAGGCCTGGACTGCTGATGTCCTAAATATGTTCATTAGATGGGTGTGACTTCATGTGTTTGTCCTTCTGTCGGTTGGAATATGCTACCACAGTGAGTGGGATACGATAGTGATACAGTAAAGTAAGATTTCTGTAAAAGGCCATTTCTACTTTCTTCTTTAAGTCATCTTGAGAAAAACACAGATCCCCAGACAGGAGATGAGAATAGGGCAGGAAGGACAGACTGGCAGAAAAACAGGTTTTCAATCTCATTTGGATTCAAGCAGTTCAAGCCCTCTGGTTCTGGAGTTAACCTACCTGCACCCTGCCGAATGGAGCAGTAGTTTAAGTACAGAGGTTTTCTTGTCAAGCATCCTCTGACCTCAGGTAACGAGTAAAGTCCTCCTTTTATAATAACATTCTCACAACCTCCCTACTAAATTTTGTTCACAGCTCAGTTTGAACGATTAAGAACTGGGTCCTCAATTTTGACTGTAAGCAACATGATGGCAGGGACAGTTTCTGTTTTGCATATCATTATATGTATGGTGCTTACCATATAGTAGCCTCTTGATAAATATTTGGAAAATATTTGAAGATACACTACCACATAGTCATATCACAGAAAACCATGGTTTTGTAGACACTTTTCAGAGAAAAAAATGAAACCTGAAACACTTTTAATTGCCGTAGTTACCTAATTAATGTGTTAATCTTTTTTGTTTGATGGACTATATTTACAAGTAGTACTTGTAATTAGTAAAAGGTCTTCAGAAAACATCTGTTAACTACATATTCCAGTAAAAGAATTTCATCTTTCAAGACCTTTCCTCTAGACCAAATGTTTTTTTTAAAGAATAATTGTTTTGCCCATATCTTTAGAGAAAAGTTTCCCCTATGAGATCTCACAATGTCGAGTTAATCCATTACGAAACAAAATCAGTATGAGATTGGGCCATGATGAATCTGAGATGAATGGGTCAGATTCCCATCAGTTAAGTGCTTAACCTTACTAGCCCCTATGACTTCCTGAAGCTACTTTTCACTTAAAAGCATCATTAACCTAATAATTTAGCAATGATAATATAAATTGTATAGAACTGGTTGTATTGGATTATACTTTTATGTGATTTTTAGTATCATAGAAACACCAATACAAAAAAGGCTTCAGTCAACATATTACCATTTCCTTAAGGATGGCAATATTTTAATGATAATATTAATGAGAGACATTACCTTATACCACGTTAGCTTCCAAAATATCAGAAATGTTTCCAGTGTCTTGCCTTTTTTTAATTTTATAGTAGTTCTATGAGATTTTAAGACACCTATTCTTGCTGTGCAGTTATTTCAAGTTCATTTTGTGGAAATGACCTGAGAATCCTGATTCATTCTGCATCTCCATTCTATGCTTTCCAGTTTAAGGCATTATCAAAGAGTATTAAGTGTCCACTCAAATAAGATACTTCACTGATGTAATGAAAGGAATAAATATCTTCCCCTCTTATCTTACAATAAAGAGCAGAAAATAAGCAAATATGAAAATAAAAGATTACTGCATTGCTCTATGAAGGCATCGATCAACCTCTGAGAAACATCCTCAAGGAATTCTGCTCCTAAGTTAATACAAGCTTGTTAATTTATTCATTCACTAATTTATCATTTCAACAAGCACACTGTAAGCAACTACTAAGAGTCAGATAACAGACTAATTAAAATATTAACTCAGCAACTTGCCCTCCCTCCAGAGTATGTTATGCAAAAGTATTTTTTGACTGAAATGATGGAATGTTCATTTGATCATGTTTGACAGTGTCTAGGATGTTAAGCTTGAGAAACATTAAAATAGCCATTAAAGAGGATGGCTCCTTTTTCTAGCTTTTATAAACATGATGGGAAAAATATCAATAATAACAAAATGGCCTTCAGACATGGGCAATCCTGGTTTTCAATTTCCATCCCACCACTTAAAAATAGAGCCATCTCAGATAAGTTACTTAAATTTTCTGAACTCCAGGTTTTCATGTATAAGCAGACTAAAAATACCTGTCTTACTTTGTGGTAAATATTAAATGAACTATATGTAAAAGTCTAAATACACTAATTGAATATATGGAGTTATGTCAAAAATTATTAGTTTTTTTCTGGTTATTGATTGTTGCATAATACCCTAATCTTAGTGGCATAAAAGAGCAAGCATGTTATGACATTCATGCTTCTGTAGGGCAGAAGTGTGACCAGGACACAGAGAAGATGGCTTGTCTCAGCCCATAAGGTCTGGAGCCTCAGCTGGGCTGGACCCAAGTAGCTGGCATCATCTAGAGACTTTTCATTCATTTGTCTGGCACTTGAGTTGGAGTCACTGGAAGCCTGGAACTATCACCTGGTGCACATACATACGTCCTCTTTATGGGGCTTAAGCTTCCCACAGCATGACAGCTGGGTCCCAAAAGGGTACACCCAAGACAAACCACTCTAAGAGCAAGCATTCCAGGAGAACCAGGTGGAAGCTGCACGGCCTATTATGACCTAGCCTAAGAAGACATATAGTGTCTCTTCCTTCCTAGCTGTCACAAGTCTGCCAAGATTTCCATAAATAGGAAACATAAACACTACTTATCAATGGGAAAAGCTTCAAAGAATTTGCAGTAGCCAATTTATGAAACTGCCAGTTCCCTTTCTCCACTGTAGATTGAGCAAGCTTATTATTGTCAGTGCTTGCTAGTATCACTGCTCAGAAGTATTCTGCAACCAGGTGAGGACATCTCAGCCACACCTATTGGAAGAAGTTAGACCAAGTTAGTCCTAGAAAATGTGATTTCTGATTTTGAGTCAGTTGGAAGTGAATTCAAGCTGCTTAAAAAAGGGACTTGTTTTTACTCTTATTCTTAAATGAAAATATTTTACTTAAGACTTTTTTTCTTTGTAACTTTGGGCAGTAAAAATTATGTCTCAGTCACATTATATAGGGTCTTTCTTAACATCCACCATGCATACTTTTATAATAAGAACTTGTAATAAATTAAGGACTACACTCTGAATTTCACTTCTGATTTCTTTAATGTCTATCATGTTAGAATGCCAAATATTATGCTAAAACATGGAATAAATTTCCAAATTTTAACAATTCAGTTAGCACAATAAAATTATGCATTCCATGTCAATATTTTTTTATTTCTTAGTGAAAATATGAGGCTTTTGTCTTTTAAAATAGTTACTGAAAGTATAGTTGCATAAATCCTCACTTTATCTTTTTTTATAAACATAATTTGAAATTGCTGATACTAGTCTCATTACCTTCTTAGCATTTTCACTTTTCTATTATGATGAACTGAAGGTCTTTCTTCTGAAATCACATTTGGTGTGATTAGCTAGCTCCATCTTACCCTCCAGTGATAGGAAAAGGCTCCAATGCTGAGCATATGGTGGAAGTGTGGCCAACTGGTGAAGAGTGCTCTTGGATGCCCAGGACCATTTTAGATTTGGAACATAAAGCTGTTACCACATGATACAAAGTAGTAGCTAAATAATTCCTTTCTTCTCATGATTTGACGCTTGCTCATTTTTTTAAATATCTGTTTTGTGCCATTTAGATTTGTTTCTATTCTATCTGAAGTTGGGGATAAACAGCTTTCTTCTTTCTCAAGGACTGTGGTTTTCTGACAATTTAGTTATGTAAGCAGCATGAGACTGATGAAATTTTCTAACCTGACATAACTAATCACGGCTTTCCTCTCATCATTAGCTTCTAAGAGCAATGCTACTTACCTGGATTAATTAGAATGTCATTTTAATACGTTGAAATGTCCAGCAGCTAATCACTTTGATGTAGAACTCTGTTGTTGAAGGTGAGTGGGGCGGGGGAGGCAGGGAGGAGTGTTGAAGGGTGACTAGACCTTAATGCACTACTAAAGATATTAAAGCCACGAAATAAGTTTCCTTAATTTATTCATTTATTCTGACTCAAACTGCTGCTTGAAAATGGCATCTGATCTGGTGCTTTGTTCCCTACGTTTTCTCAGACAGAGGATGCGGGAATTGCTTCCGTTCAGATTCTGTTTCTTCTCTTTGCTATTAACAATTCTGAGTTTGCTTATTTGAAAAGCTTGGTTTGCAGCTTATGTGACAGTTGAGAATATAGATATATTTTTCTAAAGGCTAAAAAACTGCAAAGAGGATTTTTTTTAATAAGCATTCCAATTTCTCCTTCGAATCTGATTGTAGCTACGAGGGCTATGTCACAGCTCTATGTGATCATGAAGTTAAGCAGCAGCAGTATTTAGTAAGTGCCACTTTGCTAGGGGCTGGATGGTTGACTGTGTGCTTGTGGGTGGGGGTTGGTACAAAAGCCAACAAGAGTCAGTCCCTGCCTTTCAGTGGAGTGAGAGGCGAGGAGGAATACGGAAGGGCTATCCAGTTGTAGATAAGTCTAAACCTGAAGGGAGAGGCTTACTTTGTATATCTTAGGTAAACTTTTTTTTTTTCCCAAGAGCAGAGAGAGACTATCAGATTTGAAATTTAGGAAGATTATTCTAGAAGCACTGCATGGTATGCACTGATGGGAGTTTGGGATGTAAGGAGGGAGTTGATTAAGACTTTTCTGGGGCTTCCCTGGTGGCGCAGTGGTTGAGAGTCCACCTGCCGATGCAGGGGACACAGGTTCGTGCCTCGGTCCGGGAAGATCCCACATGCCATGGAGCAGCTGGGCCCGTGAGCCATGGCCGCTGAGCCTGCGTGTCCGGAGCCTGTGCTCCGCAACGGGAGAGGCCACAGCAGTGGGAGGCCCGCGTACCGCAAAAAAAAAAAAAAAAAAAAAAAGAGTTTTCTGTATTAGTCCTGGAATGTAATAATAATATATTACAACCAGGCGTATGGAAGTTGAAATAAAAACCATTAATGCCATTGATAGGATCTGGGGACCAGTTATAGAAGGTAACTTTAAAATGTTGGGCGTAAAAGGACTTAGAATTTGCCAAAAATGAAGTGGAGTAGAATGCAATGGAAAGAGATGGAAGTTGGACTCTGAAGACTTGAAATTCCTTGTTTTATATCTCACCACTTATGTCCTCTCAAAAAAAGACATTTTGTACCATGGAAAAATATTTTAACTATTATTTTCAAATATACAGTTTGGAGAGAGATCTGAAAATGCTGAGGTTGCACAAAACACACAGCTAGATGGGCGGTCCTGAGGAGTGAAGAGAAACAGAGAGGAGAAAAGGGTTGCAGACGGAGGAAATAAGATAACACGTGTCTCGGGGCAGATGGGACTGGGGTGCCTTGTCCCTGCGATCAAGAGTTGCCTTTATGCTTATAATAAGAGGAAGCCACTGAAGCATTATTAAACATTCATCCATTTCAGAGGGTGAACAGATTAAAAGGAAGCCAGAGAGGATACAGGGAGAGCTAAGAGACCATGACAAGAGTGCTAATGAGAGCCCAAGAGTAAGTTTAAGGCAAAACAGATAAGAGCAGTTAATCTCTGCAGACAAAAAGAGTAAAATTCATCACTTAAATTACTGCAGCCTTAACCGTTGTCAGAGGTAATCGGACACTATTAAGAGTCACAGTGAAGAAAAAAAAAAAGTTCAATGTCGAACTCTACTTTGTTGTAACAACAACAACAACAACTATGACTTGATATATTTAACAAAAATTGTGTGCCCAAGTCTTTTCTAAGTACTTCCCATTTATTTCTTATACCAATTCAGTAAGGTGAGTTCTATTGGCTCAGTTTTACAACTGAGGAAACTGATGCTCAGGGAGGATTAGAAACTTGGCTAATGTCACAGGCAGAACGTTGCACAGTCTAGACTCCTCTGAATTGCAGGTCAAACTCCTGATGATTGAATTAACGTCAGCACTATTCTTTCTCCTCAGTACCATCACTTCCCTGCTTCATTTTAACCCACTTACAGAGCAATTGTCAATTTTCAGAGTTTACTATTTAGCTTATATATTGATTGCTTTTAGGTTGCCTGTTACCTGGGGACCTTTGGGGATGTTCCTTACTTTATTGGCAACATATTAAACAATAGTTTATAGGATTCAGTTTCCACTTATGAGATGTTTTCTTAAGGTAAACACCATCCCAAGTGGTGGATCCTTACAGACTTAAGAAAAAGAGCTCACTGAGTTTGGTATGCTCATATCCTCATGTCCTTTTCCTTCCATATTGATTTTTAGAATTCATCTACTTCCGGGCCTATAGAAGTCTACCCATTAACAAAAAAGTCTATACTGTACATTGTTAATCTTGTAAATCTATACAACCTGATATGTAGTTAGGAAAAAAAGGTAAAGGTAAATTTAACTATGATGACTTTCTGTTTATTAGCACTTATTATTGGAACCTAGCTAGTCTTAACATGGTCTCAAATGGCAAATGAGACATTTACTTTAAAAGCATAGCGCAGATTAGCAATAAACAAGGGCATCCTAACCTTATTTCATTTAAGTCTTATAACTGAAAAATAATCTTTTTTAAAAAAATAGAAGGAAAAATAAAATGCCATATTAAATTTCACATTTTGTTAATTGTTTAACTGACTTTAGCAGGTACTAACCAAAGTGTATTAGGACTGGACTTTTGAAACTGTTTTGAGAGTTACAATTTTAAGCTGAAAAACCTAGACTATTTTCATAACACACATTTTTAGTTAGAAGTGGTTTCTCCTGATATCAAATTTAATAGCAATTTTCCATTATACATACAACGTGCGGGTTTGTTAAATTTTAAATATGGTCCCTCTCTTATTTTCTTGGGCCATAATTCCCGTGAACTAGCAGGATTCCTTCAATTCATCAATATTCAAAGCTTCCACACGGGTCTTTTCAAATCCATATATATTCCAATGTGCAGAGTTCCAACACACACCTCAAATCATATCTATGTTGGGGAAAAAAGATTATCAGGGGCTTCCCTGGTGGCGCAGTGGTTGAGAGCCCGCCAGCCGATGCAGGGGACGCGGGCTCGTGCCCCGCTCCGGGAAGATCCCACATGCCACGGAGCAGCTGGGCCTGTGAGCCATGGCCGCTGAGTATGCGCATAAGGAGCCTGTGCTCCGCAACGGGAGAGGCCACCACAGTGAGAGGCCCGCGTACCGAAAAAAAAAAAAAAAAGATTATCAGAAAAATGGAAATATTACATAAAGATATTTAAGGTATTCGTTGTTTTTTTTGTTTTTTGTGGTACACGGGCCTCTCACTGTTGTGTCCTCTCCCGTTGCAGAGCACAGGCTCCGGACGCACAGGCTCTGCGGCCATGGCTCACGGGCCCAACCGCTCCGCGGCACGTGGGATCTTCCCGGACCAGGACACGAACCCGCGTCCCCTCCATCTGCAGGCGGACTCTCAACCACTGCGCCACCAGGGAAGCCCTAAGGTATTCTATTTAAGGTAAACTTTTGGAAAGTGTTACCTACCTAAAGTTTTCAAAGTTACTTCACAGGTTCCCAAAGCAAACAACCACACAAAATGTACTGTGTGTGTAACATAAGTAGCTGTACTTAAAGTTTACAATTATGGTCTATGAAATGTACATAAAGTGATGCCACACAAGTTTATTTATTTCTAGTATAAGGAGTAAAATGTGTAATGAGACTTTCCTAGGAAGCAGTGTTTTAAAAATGTATATAAACAACTTTGCTTAAAGCTGGAATAAATTCATGGTTATTACTTTGACAGAAACGTTTAAACGATGTGTTAATATATGTATAATATTTAAGTCTAGGAAGTTAGCTACATGGTCTCATCTTAAAATTTGTCAAAGGACCAAGCTTAAAATTCATGGAAAAAAAGTAACATGTAGCATTCTACATTGCTTACTGTACACCAGGCACTGGTTGAAATGTTTTACATATATTAACTTATTCAACAGAATAAAGAGCGTAATCTGTTTCAACATCAGCTGAGTAATTTTAACAACCAAGCAGCTGATATAGAAATAACTGCTACAGATGGAACTACTGAGTTTACTCAGAAGTAAATGTTCGCCAACTATTGGTGTGGTGAAAATATAGCCGTGATATGACACTTTTATGGAGGAATGAAATGTACTTGCATTTGGAAATATATTAAACGTGAGGACATTTTTAAGTTTCATTGAGTTTTTCACTGGCATTATAATTTTTCAGGAATCTGATCATGATACTACACATGCTGCTTTTTATAAGCTCCCTTCTTGCTATATCATCTTACTAACAGAAGGAGTGTGGGTGAATCTGTCTCCTGCTATTCAATCAATTGAGAAAGATACATCCGGCAAACTACCACAAATAAGAAACACAAGAGAAATAAGCTTAACTTAATGACTCCACCATGAAAATTAATAGGCAAGGAATATATGAGTAAATCTGAGTATCTGTCAAAAATAATGACAAAATGCTTTGAAATAGCTACCATCAGAAAATACAATTAACTTATGACTGGTCTGCTTTCATAATAGTTAAGTATATGATAATTATTTTTAGGTATTGATAGCATGACTTGATAAAATCAATTATAAATATAAATCAAATCAAAATAAAATATGCATATAAGAAAAATACAATATGATCAGATTTTTATATATAAACTTAATTTTACACAAACCCCACTATTAACCATAAATAAAGATGCAGATTTAGTGAATATCTAAAGTGGTCATGTCATCCTATCAATTGATGTATGATAATGTGGAGGGTAAAGCTGCCTCTGTATGTACATATTCCCAATTATTTTACTCAACTTCAAAGTAAACGGTCTTCACTTTTATTCATAAAATCAACATTATTGTAACATTTTTCATCTAAAAGTACAAACTCTGAAAGCATAATCCAATTTATTTGAAATGTTTTCAGTATAAATAAGTCAAATTTCATTTAGAGTATATTAGAGATGAAATATCTCATCACATACTAAGCATAAAAATATAATAGAGCATAAACTATTTATGCCCAGCCCTAAGAACAGTTATAAATAAGGTACTAGTGGCCTTGCACTGTCTGCTCAATCCTTGGCATCACAGACCAGCTTTAGGTGCTAAATAAGAGTTGGTATGATGCAGGCATCAGACCATCAATTCTCCTTAATAGCAACCATTACAGATTTCATGTCTTAATCTAAACCATCCATAAACATGGTTGCTAATGAGGTTTTTTTTTTTTAAAGCCAAACTTTGGGCTGATAAAGTTCATCTGCCAGGTCATCAAGAGGCTATATATTGATAATACATATACTGGCTAAGAACTTGTTCACAAGAGTCAGAGTTTGAATTTGGCCCTACTGCCTATTTAAATCACATAGTCTTTCTATTCTTCTACTTCTCCATCTGCAAAATGGCATAATCCCAGCACCCACCTCTCTGAAACATTGTGATATTATTTAGAATTAAAAATGCCATAATTTTAAAATACTACTACTGAGTTGCCTATTAATGGAATTCGTATTAAAATGATAACTAAACTCTGAATGGTGGTAGCTTCCCTCAGACTAACTCATCCTAATAGAAAGTACGTTCAGGTGAAAGGGGACCAGAGTTGGAAGAAATATACAAAGAAATATACAGGTTGAATACAATCAACAGATGATTGATTAACTCAAACTCTAACTAGTCAAAGGCACTGAATGAAGAATTCCATTTCTTAAATATCATTTCCACCTCCAAGTCAAATTTTAAGACACATTCTTCTCTCCCTTTGTCCTTCTCACCTCCCTCTCTTTCCCCACACACGTAGTCGGTCTTTACAACACGACATATGTCCTGATCTTGGTAAAAGTTTTATGCCTCAATTTTTCATCTAAGAATATAGAATTTTCTTTTTTTTTTACTTTTTGTACAAATTTTAAGATGGAGTTGAAGATGAGCTATTAGTAGCAACATCAGGTGATTATTTGCCATTACCTGTTCTTTCACTTCTCAAGTGAGAGCCCAGAGTTAATCAGGCCCTAAGAAACTCACACCAAAAAATATGTATGCAGATCTGGGAAAAATATCTTAATGGCAAAATTATTGATTTCCATTGAGAAATGTAAGAACCATAATGCCCGAGCACTCAATTCCCTTCCAAATCATAACCACTTGGCTTTGGCCAACATAATGTCAAAACACAGGAATTTCTATCTCCATTTCTAAAAATTTTATGTATTAACCCTTCTAAAAGGAAAAAAAAATTTCATGGGATCCTAGTGTTGATTTAAATTCCTCTTTTAGCTGTCCAAACATAAAACTATCAAACAGTTTACACTTATAGCTCTTACAGAATTATAAAACAAATTCAGTACACATATAACCACATAATCAATAAATTAAAATTAACAGCATAAGTTTAATATGATGAATAATGTGTTGAAACTAATTTGACAATGTTTGATTCAGCAATAAGCAGATATAGCTATATATATTTAAAATATTAAAAGTGAAACACAATTGTTTTCAATTTTCAACTAGAAATCATAATATCAGTTAGTATAAAATTATTTTTAAGTGTTCTAATAATGGTATAGAATCCAAAGCAAGACCTTTCCAAGTTAACTCCATGATAATGTGTATTATCAGGTTATATTAGGTAGCATGCTGTAGCAAAGAAAAAAAAAGCATATCTATTAAATTAGACAGCCCTGATTTTGAATTTGACCTCTGTTATCTATTGAATATAATCTGAGGAATACTGAATATCTCTATATTTGTTTCCTCATCAAGTAACAATTGCTAGTTAGAAAAATCGTGAGGCTTATAAGATTTAACTAACACATGTAAAATTTCAACATCATCCTGGTATTTAGTAGCTATCCAATAACTATTAGTCACAACCAGTTTATTTTCTTTTAGATTAAAAAATATGTAAATGTTTACCATATGTTCCATTGTACAATTACACTTACATAAAAAGCATTTAATAATTTTGTTTTGCAACTTTCCTCTATTTGTAGAATAAGGAAAGGTAGCTTTTAGGAAGTATATTAACATAAGTATTTTTTCTGGATGAATATTTATGAGAGAAATAGTGGAATTTATATCTTAAATAACTTTAAATAAGATCCATGATCTGACTTGCAGTGTTTCAAATTAGTTATTTCATATATCCATAGTGCTTTCTTTGTTTTCTCAAGACGCAAACTTTATAATGAAAATATCTTACTCCTTGAGCTTTCTAAACCATTTCCAGCTCTAGAACTGTGGGCGCTGATGAATAATAGCAAAAGAATATTGGGTGAGTGCAATAAAGCTTTTGCATATATTCAGTCTCATATGAATCTGAGCTTATTCATTTTTAAGTTTCAAGGAAACTATGATCATGAGATAAAGACAAAACAAAGGATTCCTAGACCACCAAAATAACCCTCCAGACCGTATCACATCAGGACGCACCAAATCAAAATATGTGGCCTCCAGAACACATACGCAGCCACGCCAAGTACACAGGAACAGCCATTTTCAATATGAAACTTCACCATTTTGCATTAAGATAATCATGCCCCATAAATTCATAGATTCCATGTTATTTTGCTATTGGTAATTCAATCAATTCTAAACAATTAAGCAATTCTTGCCAAAAGAATTCCTAAGATAAAAACTCTCCCGTCAGAAAATGCTATCAGTTTGTTTGCCAGCAAGTCTGTCATTAGCATGTTTACAAGTAGGTTTGATTGGGTTGCTTTCTTCCCCAATGAACAAACTCCAATAAAGGAAAAGAATGTAATTCATGCCTGCTGTTTCACTATTTATTTCCTAGTTGGGAAGTACAATAAAAACAAAAGTTTGCACATAGTAGGCCCTTTAAATGAATGAAGAGCCAAGAGTGAGCCACATATGGAGACATTCAGCCCACAAGGCTGTAGATAAATTGTGATAACCAAAATGGTGCAGAGTCAGGACCAACACCCAGAGCCGAGATCAAGACATGGCTGCAGAAGAGGCAAGTATGCAACCAGGAATGGAGGTTATACCAGAAATGGAAAATGAGACGAAGAAGTATATCTAATTAGGCAAAAAAATCAGGAAAACTAGAAGGACATTGGCATGGGAAGGAAAGACCAAGGATCTAAAGAAGTCAGAGGGTATATCAAGGTAGTGCTCAAGCCACCTGGGCATCAATGGCACTAGAAGCAACAACCTTCTGCTCTTCATGCTGCTAGAGCAGGAGCCCATAGCAAGCTGGTGTGAGCAGATACACAATCACTCCAGCCTGAGAAGGAAACAGTATACATAGAAACTATGCTTTTATTCCAAGCCTTTTCAACCATATACCATACAATCAGCAACGAATAAAACTGAGTTTGGGGAAACTCCAAAACAGAATTTTCCTTGATTGCTCCTCCTTTGCTCCTGTTTCCTATCTTATGCCTGTGTTTAACTGTATACCTCCTTTTCTGGTAAGATTTAATCTTATTCATAGTACGTTGCTAATCATTCGACCTTTACAATAGACTCAACTTCTCTAGTCTTCCATAGAGGTTGACACTCACACAGAAGGTCCTAGCCACCTGGGAATCTGTCCCATCCTACATGCCCCATGAACCTGAACTCCAATCTATATTTAATTGATGGCATCTCTTCCCCCAGAAATGAGATTTTCCCAACTGCCTTTGAGGAAAAACCTGACTTTGGCCTCAGCCTGTCTACGTAGGCTTTGATATATTTATTAAAATTATAGCTGTATAGTCTTAGGTGAGATGATTCAGAAACACACCTTCACTGAGACTCAACTAAATGCCAAGTTCTAGCTACTGCTTTTATGTATGTTATGCAGGAACTCATTTTCTTCTTTTTTCTCTTAAGGAAAGAATTTTGTGATGTTTTCCCCTGTTTATTAAATTAAATTTCTAAGACATCTGAAATTCTGTGTGAATTTTGATACTCTGGGGACCCAGGACATGACACTAATTGAATAGGTTCCTCAGAGACCTACAAGCTGTCAACTGCATATAGATTTCTTTTTGTAATGCGATGTTTCAGTTCATTGCACACAACATCAAAACCCCAAGATCAGAGAGAATGCGAAATATATTTCAACTGATACTTAAGAAAAAATATATTCAACCCCTCAAAGTGTTTGAAGAAAAAAAATTCAAAATGTTTTGTAAACTCATACCCAGAGTCCTGTGGTTAGCTATCACTTAAAATAGGGACCTGGCAATTATCACCGACTCTTTGGTGAATATTTTTCTTTTCACTATTATTATACAATGAAAGCCTAAAAATATATAAAGTCATCTACCTACAAAAGCAAAAACGAATTGATAGTATGAACCCAAAGGACTACCTGGAAGAAAGTCAGGAGCACCAAACACATTTGCATGCATTTGACTACCTAGTGAGGCAGGCCAATTATACAGTTCCCAAAAGGTAGCTTAGTGACAGAAAACTACTTCAAATAGCTTTTTGGTCTATTTGATTGATTATGTATGACCCAGTGAGAGTAGTCTCAATTTTAGTCTAGATTGAAAAGTAAAAAAAAAAAAAAAAAGACAAAAGCAAACTCTGAGATACGTTATTCAAAGAGCAAACATATTGAGGTCTATATATGCAATTACATAATGCTGAAAATTTGTTTTTGATCAACCACAAAAAAAATTTCTTTGTATTTTCATACACTGATTTTAATCTGAGGAATTGAATGACCTTGTGTCAACCTGGAGGAAACACCAAGTAAATAGCATCACTATCACCTCAAAACTCAAAGGAATTTGCATGCAGAATGGCTTAACAAAGATAGACGCCTGTACAAAGAGAAGTTAATTCCTTTGCTCATTTTTAAGTTATAGACTTAGAAGAAAATTCACTTAAGTTCCTGGATAGTTTTATGCCACTTCCAGCTTTCATCCTCTCTCTGCTCTGAAAGCAGATTTTGAGGACCCAGATTCTACTTTAGGATTTCATTTGCCAGAGGAATTACCATGACTCTTCTCTTTACCTCACAGGACCCAACTTCACCACCATTCTAGCCTTTTCTTGGTTCAACTTCTATTCTTTGTTTTCACTGAAGAGGTTAAGGAAATAACAACTGTTTAAAAAATAAAGGACAATAGGCCAAAAATGGTGTCGCTTACGCTAACATTTTTAAGAATTAGATTTTTGGATTGTGACTTGTGAATTTGCTCTCAGGTACCTATTGACTGTGAAGGCTTTCTCTCTCAAGGACATCCATTGCCTTCCTGTTTGTCTCATTTTATGCTTGGCAACCGTCAGGTTGGTGTAGCCCAGAAATATGACCTACACTCTTGATCACTATACCAAATTGTCTTGAATATCGGTCAGGATATGAGAGAGATAGCATAATGTTATCACAATAGGCATAATAAAAGAAAATTTGGTAAATATTGTTTCAAAAGGAATATTTTAATTTTGTTTGTAAGGCAGAACGATATAAGTAGACTGTAAAGAGAGGAAGGATTTCAAGCACGTATTGATTTTACCTGCTGTGATCATTAATTTTGTGTGTGAACTTGATAGGTCCATGGGGTACCCAGATTAAACATTATTCTGTGTGTGTCTGTGAGGGTGTTTCTGCATGAGAGCAACATTTGAATCTGTGGACTAAGTACACTGCCCTCCCCGTTGTGGGTGAGCATCATCTAATCCACTGAAGTCCTTAATGAAATGAAAGGCAGAGGAAGGAAGGATTCATTCCCTTCCTGTCTGTCTGACTGAGCTAGAACATCATTTTTCTCATTCTTCTGCCCTTGGATGGGGATTTACACCATTAGCTTCCCTGGTTCTACAGTCTTCTGACTCAGGCTGTAACTATACCACATTTTTTTTCCCCCTGGGTCTTCAGCTTGCAGAGAACAGATGGTGGAACTTTTTAGCCTTCATAATCATGTGAGCCAATTCCTCATAATAAATTCAATATATTCTATTTTTCTTTTTTGGTTCTGTTTCTCTGGAGAACCTGGACTTAATACACCTGCCTTATTGGGGATATGCATCTTAAATCCTTGTTCTTATTCCTTTTTCATCTTGGAGAGAGGATTCTAATAACATCGGATGTCACCGTCCTTTAGACTTTTCCTATTCATTACTTTTATCAATGGAATAAAGATATGAACTGCAAACATGTTAGATTATTTAATTCAAGATTCAAAAATAATATGCCTAAGTATAATAAAACCAAATTTAGTTGCAATAAGTATCAAGTTCTGTATTTAGGTTTAAGAAATGTAAG
Source organism: Orcinus orca (assembly GCF_937001465.1). Taxonomy (NCBI): domain Eukaryota; kingdom Metazoa; phylum Chordata; class Mammalia; order Artiodactyla; family Delphinidae; genus Orcinus; species Orcinus orca. The sequence continues at coordinate 119,887,927 of NC_064563.1, forward strand.
TATTTAAGATACCCAAACTTGAAACATGTGTCACCGTGTTTGTATAAGTTTTGGTTCATTTGTCTTGTTTTCCCTCTATATAGTAAGTATAAGATTTTTATATTTTTTTCAGTATCCTTAGCAGCTCTAATAGTAATTATTACCTAGAATAATTGTTCAACCATAAATGTTGGATGGGTTAATGCGTTAATAGATGAATACAGGATGGAAAACTTAAAAGTATTTTATTTTGCAAAGGTCAGAATGAATTAGCTCACTGTAAGCTAAATTTCTGCTAATACTGCTAAACTTAGTATTAAAGGATAAAACTGCAGTAAGCTTAATAAAAGTATTTCATCACAAAAGAGTGATTAAAAAGTTAATACATTGTCAGAGCACAAGCCAAATATTATGATCGTTTTTTGGCCCTCTCTCAGGGATATGCTAACACAATGCAGAGAGTGAATATGCTTCAAAATACGATGAATGCTTTGAAATTCCTAAAAGATGTACACAACTTTAGGGCATTCCATGTTTAATTCAAAGAAAAGAATAAGAAATTGGTCCATGTAAAGGCAATTTGTCCTGGCATATTTAACCCAGAGAGGTTTAGAATTTTGTGGATCTCTTAATTTAAAAATGATTGATTGAAAGTTGAAATTTAAGAAGAAAAAAATGAAATAAATCTCAAAAAGCCAATTAATCTCAAAATATGAAAGTCACTTCATAAAGAATATTAGTAGCAATTATATCTGCTATTTCAAGGTTGTGCAGTTTTTAATAGGATTTAAGCAGACCACCTTTCACTAACGTCACAGATGAGATCTGTTTTCTACTAAATGACCTCTAAATGCCTCCCAACTCCATATTCAAAGTTGTGTGATTTCATGATCTGAAAAAGTATATAGACTCCTAATGAGTTCATTCTGCAGCCTATGGTTAATACTGGTACTTAAATGTTGTGAGATGAAGGCAATGGATTGTTGGTGTGAGTACAGTAAGTAAGAGAACATATGGTTAAAACAGCTTTTAAGAGGAGTTTTTAATATACGGGAAAGTTATGGATAAGGAGTGTCATGAACCTACAGATAATGATGTGAGGTCAGAGATATGGGACCTGACACAGAGATGTGGACAATAAATAGGGGAACAAAATATTTTTTAAATGGTAGTATGGTAAATGGTAAAACTATTCTACTAACTGCAGATTGGCAGGACTAACCATAAGGAAGAATGAAAGCAGAAAATTAAGCAGTAGCCACTATTCCTTGACTGAACATTTTGAACACAGCACTGGAATAACACTGTAGTATAGTATACATCGAGGTGTAGTACCCATGTGGGGAAGGAGGTGCAAACTAGCTCAGATACAATATGAGATTAAATCCCAAATGATATTACAAAAGTAATTGTAATGATTTCAATCACCAGGTATCATCTTTCTATAACTTCACATTATAATTGATTAATCTTAGTCAGTATCAACTAAAGGCCAAATAAGAACTGATAAACCTCACTGGGTTAAGAGAGTCAGGAAAGTTTTACGTCTTTGAGTCCGAAATGGCATGCGAAATGCTTAGGATACTGCATGACACACAGTAAGTACTTAATAGAGTATTAGCTCTCCTTACCATTACTGTAGTGTTTAAGGAAATAGGTGACCAAGCCTTATATCAATATGCGAATAGCAATAATGGAAAAAACAAAGAAAAAAGATTTGAATAGACACTATTTGTAAAGAAAAACAAGAAAAGTGATTAAAAGTTGAGGCTTAGGAGAGAAAAAAGTTAGAAACAATAAAACAAGCACACAAAATCCAAGTAAACAAGCAGAAAAGAAAAAAAATCAGTAGTTCCGCTAACAAATGGTTAAGAGGGACATAACTTCCTTGTTTGATATTCAGTGTTAAACTCATAGGTTTAAGTAAATAGATTCTGAAAACTGGCAAGAGGGATAGTCTAAAGGTGAACTTGAAAAAATCAGTCTCTCACTAGGTACTGTCGAAAATGCCAAGGAGTGAGTGACACTAAATTTATAAGGAAGCTGAGACCAGAATTTTGTAAAATGACAACAGTAAGTGCAATAGCATCCTCAGTGGTAACAAAACATGATGGCTCAGGATTTAGTCCAAAAAAAAGAGCATGAATGAGACCAGTGGTAGAACAAGAAAAATGCAGTACTGAGGACACAGCCGTTAAGGATTCCTGAAAGAAGGGAATGGTTAGGCATACCAAGCATATGACATAAATCATTTTATTTCTGCCTGACTAATTTTTCTTCTAATCTATCAAAGAAGCAATGCTGACCTCCTCCCAAGAACATGCTCTGGAAGTTAAAGGCATTTAAATCTTTGTGCAGTATAATGAAACACACTGAACTAGATTTTGAAAAAAAAAAAAAAATAGAGCTATAGGCAATTGATATTTACATGAATGTTGTTTACTTCAAAGTATTAATGTTTAAATCTTGCCAATGAGTAAAATAATTTCTGATGAACACAGTGCAAATAAAAATGAGCAAAGATTTGTTAATCTAACCAATGAGTATGATTAGAAGTATGAGTCAGAACTGTACTCCTGAGATTTCAGTAATAAAAGTAACTTTTATTCACTTATTTTTAATTTTTGAGCACCTATTTTGGGGTCAGCATCATTCTCAAGGACCTTACATTCCAGAGTAGAAGTGAGTGAATGAATGAATAAGCAAGTAAGTAAATATAAATAGGACAATATTGTATGATATTCCATGGGGAAAATAGAGCAGGGAGACAGATCAGGTAGAAGGGGCTATTTTCAATAAGGTGACCAGGGCAGGCCTCTCTGAGAAGAGTTCATTGGAACAAAGGTGTAAATGATGTGAATGAATGAGCCATCAGGACATTTAGGAATAGCACCTATCAGATACTGTGAACAGCAAGTGCAAAGGCCTTGAGATGGAAGCATGTTCCGTACGTATATGATCAATGTGCTGACAGGAAGCAGGTGGCACACATGAAAGGGTTAACTTAGAGGAATTTAATGAAAGAGCTATGTCAAACTAATGAGCCTTGGTGAGGGACACCCAGGGACTAACAACCATGGGAAACACTTAACACTCCTAAATCTACTGGGTCAAAAAGGAGAAACAGTGTCAGTGGAAGCGGCAAGAGTCAGTGGCTTGGGAGAAAAGTTCCAAGAGCTATAGCTATAAAGAAACACAGCTATGCCAGAGTGAGGTTAGGGAGGAAGAGTAGGGGGATAAATATCCCAGGCTCCCTCCTGTCCAGTCCTCTGTTCTCCTGCTCTGGCCTCCTATTTGCTGAACTTAAGAGAAAGACAGAAGGCAAAGGAGCCCAGGTGACTAAATCACAAAGGGCAGCCTAGAGAGCAGGGAAGGGAGAAAAATGTAATGTACTGGGGAGAGAAGCGGGGGAGCACATTCAGCACAGGAGTGTGAAGAAGCATCAGAGGCTACTGTGGCTGCAGCTCAGGGAGCAAGGGGCGTCCTCTTGGGCAGGAGCCAAAGTAGAGCCTTACCATCTTGATGGGAAATCACTGGAATGTTTCATTTTAAAAGATAACTTTGCCATGGTGTCAAGAAAGAACTGCAGAAGGACAAGGTTCTGAAAGCAGACAGACCAGTTAGGAGTCCATGGCAGGCTACAGCGAGCAGGGGAGGTGATTAAGAGGTGGGCTGGACTTTACTTTGACATCATCTAACCGTAAGTAAGATCAGATACAGAATTCTATTTTGTATAATACCTTAAAATCGGCTTTAAAATCTTTTAATGAGTATCTACTCTGTTCCAGGCAACAGGATAAAATGAGGACCTCAGAGCAGAATAAAACAGAAACACTGTTCTTTTCTTAAAAAGGAGCTCACAGCCCAGCAGAAGAGAGAGAGATAAAATGTAACAAATACAATAAAGTGTACATGCTTCTATATATATATATATATATATTTTTTGCGGTATGTGGGCCTCTCACTGTTGTGGCCTCTCCCGTTACAGAGCACAGGCTCCGGACGCAAAGGCTCAGCGGCCATGGCTCACGGGCCCAGCTGCTCCGCGGCATGTGGGATCTTCCCGGACCGGGACACGAACCCGTGTCCCCCGCATTGGCAGGTGGATTCTCAACCACTGTGCCACCAGGGAAGCCCATGCTTCAATATTTAAAAAGAGAAGTCAAGGGCATTCTATTGCCTCATGTGGAGGTGTGTTAATGACACTGACTTTTCAGCTGTTTTAAATACAACTGAAAAGCAGATTACTGAAGAAGAGGGACAAGAAGTGGGAGGATAACCGAGAAGAAAGGGTGTGTTGGCCAAGAGTCAAGAGTGAAGTCACAGGGGCCTGAGTAAGTGGAGGAGGAGCATTCAGGCCCCCATGCAACAGCGGGGGGCGGGGCAGTGAGAAAGGTGAAAAAGGACCAAATCAGAGGTGCTCCACTCTTTCTGCCTATTTGGATCTCTCGGGTGTTTTAGAAATACTGGTGCATAGACCCTACCCCAAACCAATTAAACCAGAATCTCCGGAAGAGTGTCCCGGGAGCCTGTGTGACGAAAAACTTTCTCCGGTGTCTTGGATGCAAAGCCAAGGCTGCTAGCTGACAGCTCCAAAGCCTAAAAAGCCTGCATTTCAGAATAAGAGCCTTGGTTTTATTACCAAGATTTGAGAGACGTTGTAGAAAAAGGTAGATTGTAGAGGAGTAAAAATGGAAAAAAGAATCAGATCAGTTAAAAGGGTATATGATACGATCCAGGTGAGAGGCAATGAGGGATATGCCAATAGCAGGGGAAAAGAGGACAGACGGGGTGAAAGATCTCAGAGGTAAAACCAAGAGCATTTGGTGGCTCACTGAATGCAAATGAGGCAGGGCTTGAGATGAACGAAAGGAGGTGATCTTGAAGCTGGAGTGTCTCGTGTTGATGACCAGGTGTGTGGCCCCAATAACCAGCAGTTGGAAAGGAGGAAGGGAAGTGGGCTGAAACAGAGGTGTGGCAGTGGGACAGAGGAGTTCAGTATTGGCATGTTGAGTTTGAGAGCAGCCTGGGAATTCCCACTGGAGAGGTCCAGAAGCGAGTCACACTTGGGTATCTACCTGAGATGTTGAAAACACAGGTACGGATTCTAGAGTCTTAAAATTGCAGGTGTCTCTGAATCATGATTGTAAATAAAATCTCAAAGGGAGTACATATGATAAAAGTAGAGAATGGAGGGCCAACTCTGGGTGGTGCATGGGGAGGAGGGCGGGGGGAGGGAGGTTCAGGGCATCACAATTTAAGAGCAGCTGAGGGAAGAAAAGACTAGAAAGAAGAATGATGTGTGGCTTTAGAGGCATACAGAAGCCAAGCCAAAGTGGCATCACAGAAGCTTAAAAGTGAATTTAAATGAGCGGCCAACATCCATTTATTTACTTACAAAACAGAAATTTGAGTTTGTAAACAAATGAAGCCAGGAATCAGGTTTGGCTAACATTTCAAGGCTGGCATTAGGCATCCTGGGAGGGACAATGTTCATATCAGTTGAAACTGTCTTCTGATTTACCAGGAATTCAGCTACAGGGCACGTAAGATCAACTTCAAGCAAACTAAGGTCAATGATTTTTGAATTACTCTGTTTTCCTTCCTGTCCCCTCAATATACACCAGAACACCTGACGTATGGTGAGTGATTAATACATCTCTATAACTTCTGTTTTTCAGTGGCAGAGTGAAATGGCCAAAGGAATAGATCCAAAGTGTTAGCCCTGTGAGCAGTTATTTCTCATTCTTCCATCCTGAGAAACATTTTTGGAAACTTCAGCTAGGAAATCATGTATTCCTGATCTTAGGAATCTGAAGTTACAGTAAATAAGAAGACTGACTTGCCTAGAAAGTGAAGTGCCTGTGCATGTTTCATGTGGCGGAGGGAATAAAGAGAATTGTCTAGTTAGAATTTGAATAAGCAATATGGCTCATATTTTTATACAGAAGAAACTGCTCTAAGACTTCTCGGTAAGGATTTAACTCTGATTTCTTGAGCGCACTATAGTGAATGAGGAGGACAATTCTTTCATACCAGTCATAGGAATGTCTCTTGTAGAAGGAGCTCTCTTGAAATTGAAATCCTACCATCCAGTATGCTTTCAGAGAAATTTAGCATTCACTAAAATGCCATGCTAAGTCTTCTATATGGTAACAATGATAAATGTATTTGTCACATATTTCAGCGTTTTAGCAGCCCCCCGCCCCTGAAATGTTTGTTTCAATCCATTCTGGTCCTCAAGATATTAAGAATTTTAAGGCATGTTTATGGGTTTCTTTTTGACCAATTGACCATGTTTTTTTAGTTTTTTAAATTTTTTGTCCATGTATAGTTACTATTTGTATTTTTAAACTGGAAAAAAAAAAGAATTGTGAATTATACATGTAAAGACTCATTAATCCATATAAATTGATGAGTTTAGAATATCAAAATCAAAATATGGATTAATATTTAGAATATTAATCCATATAAATTGATGAGTTTAGAATAGTTTAGAGTTTATAACTCAAAGTTATAAATGTAAGAAATAAAGTGATAATTTATCTGCTGAATCTCTTTTCCAAAAACAGAGCAATAAATTCTATACGATTGTGAAATAAATGAGCTGGAAAATGCTTCATGTGCCTTGAATAAAATGCTGCTTAAAATTCAAGGTATAGTCTGTAACAAAATACGTTTTCCAGATTCAGTTTTATGGCAGGATGCATTCTCACTCATTTATATATTCTCTGCATTTTCTGACTCGAGATATTTTGTAATTCTAAAGGAGAACCAAAATAGAATAATTACAAAATAAACAAAAAGAAATTGAGGACAATAATTGAGCAAATTACTCTCAGCTACTAGATTTTTAAGAAGCAAAAATGCACTGAAAATGCTGTCTAGTTATTTAAAGTAGGCTAAGATCTGAGTGTATGCCCTGTGTGTGTCATAGAGAAAAAAAAATTACCTTTGGGGGAAGAGAGTGGTTAAATTTCTAAGATTTACTGTTTAACCTCAGGAAGACTTTCAGTAACTTTGTATAAAATGTATATGTTTAATGGAAGGCATGCTATGCTTCTTATAAGAATTTGTTCCAAGTCTTTGTGTATAATTAAAGGCTTGCCTACATATTTTTTCAATAAAACTATCCATGCAGAATTTTAAGTAGGTATTTTCAATATGAGAATGAATGTATCTTTGTGAAGATACCATTTATCTACCATAACATCCAAAGCATAATGAGGAGACTTTGATACACTACGGATTTAGAAATGACTTGGAAATAATTTCAAGATACTGTCCAGTCAGCAAAAAGTAAATAAATTCATCACAGTAAGTTGAGATCTAAATTCTCAAACTTACCAGCAATGAAAAATTAAAGTGATTTTTTTATAAGTTTCTTGACTCCAGATTATATGGTTAATAAGAATTCACTTTCTAATCAATTAACTGATGCATATAAAACTTGAAATGGAGAGTCTTGCCTTTTAATTAGATATACTATAAGCAAAGAATCACTGAAGCAGCATTTGAGAATTACCTTATTCTTTTTTGGCTATTCTTTACATAGAAGACTTCTAGAATTTATTTTTACAACAGTAGAGCAGAAAATTTCAAATCTTCAATTAATTTAACTTATAATTTTGTACTTTGACAAAATTATCAAAATATGAAAAGAAAAATTTGCTTTTTCAATACACCAGCAAGCAAAAGTTGCTCTTTTATTCACATTATCTGATAGAAATAATGGTCAAAAAGAGTCCCAAAACTGGAAGTACAAAAATCATACATAATCTGTGAAAGAAAACTAATATTTTACATGGTGAGCTTCAGGAAGATGAGGAATATACTATTTGGAGATGAAGGCCCCTTTCTTTTGACAGTTCCTTAGTTCCTCTGAGAAAGTACAGTTGTTAATGCTGCAGCTAAATATGTGGCCCCCCAAATATGAAAGCCAAACTGCTGAGATTAAGTAGTAAATTATCATTTGTAAGTCATAATGCTTAAAACCTTTAAATTACAAGGACACACAGAAAGGGGACTCTTATACAGGGATTCATCAATAGAACGGCAAAGGCCTGTCAAAATCTGTTTACAAGCATTTTTTATTGTTTGAGGGTACCAGACTCAATATATGTTCAAAGATATCCGTGCCCTAGTAAAAGTTAATAACTGTTTTCTGCTTTGTGCTGGAGCTGGCTTGTGCTGGCCTGTACCCACTTGTGTCAGCTGATAATTAAATTTTCAGCAATTTTGTGAGCTGGTTGTTAAACTACCAGTAGCTTGAAATTGGGCGTGGTGATAGTATCCACAGCATAGAAATGGGCTAGCTCTGTGAATGAGGGCTTCCTTCCTCTCCTAGCCAGTTTGCCAGCACACCACTGATTGCTCTTCATTTTCAGAAGAAAAAAGAAGTCTAATATGAATAAATTTAAAATATATACTTTTTTGTTTCATGCTTTTCCACATCCACTTAAGTTTAATGGCATTTTAATAATATCTAACTCAATACATTCACATTTAGATGCAACTAATAACAACACATCTTTGTTAGTTATTTCCCGAGTGGGAGAATAAAAATATTGCACCAATGGCTGCACTGAACAATAAAAGAATGTCAGACAACTCCCCAGAGATTTTTTTTTTTTTTTTAGGAATTTGTACACAAGGTTTTAACCTATAAGCAAATATCTCACAAAAAGTAAAGGTTTTTTGAAATTATAAATAAACTATTCCACTCACCAAGCTGCTGAGACATTTTACATTCTGGTATTTTAAAATGAAAACAAAACACAAGAACGTGTCAATGAAGCAAGTGAAAATCAAAAGGGTACAGACTTTTGCAAGTTTCATGAGCTAAAAATAAAATGAAAAAGTTTGAAGTCTTAAAAACAAATCTGTAAGGGAACTAAAAGCCTAGGCAGATACAACCGCAGTAAATTATGAAAAGCTAGGGGAAAAAAGGAAGTGACAAACAATAAAGTGAAAATCCCTGATAAAGCCAAAAAAAATTGGATGACAGTCAAAAAAATGGAAGGAAAAAAATAAACCTTATAACAAGGCAGAACTATGGAAATGCATCCTCTGGAGAAATATAAGAGTTGTGAATTAGTGGAGGTGGATGGGCAATGCTGGGTGACTCAAGGCTGTTAACATAATTAAAAGAATGGGGGAATTCTGCAGCTGAAGATAAAAAGCCTGAAATATATTATGATATTGTAAAATGAATGTCAGTTCAAGTATATGCATCTATTTTAAGGGTTGAAAACACAAAGTAAAAAATTAGTGCATAATGTTAAAATCTTCCATTTGTCAACCAATTTATTTTTGTAAGTATTTTATAGTAATTAAAGAGCCACCAAAACAGAGCAGACATTCAGAGTGTCCAATTTGCATTACTGTACATAAATCTAGATAGTTTTTCAGGGTATAACCAAAGTCAGAGCCTATGTGATATTTTAAGAAACTAGAGAAGATTTATTTTTAAAGATTAGACTACGTATACATTGATATCTGCGATACTTATTCTGAAATTCAGTTCAGAAGTTGCATTTTAACTAGATTTGTCATTATATGACAAAATGAAATAAAACCCAAACCGCCAGCCACCAGTGGCATTGTTGTCATGGAGCATGTACATTTGCATAAAGTTATTTATATGTAGAGTTATCTGACAATATTTGACAGTTTTTGCATTTTAAGGATGTGTTTTAAAGATTTTGATTGATAAATTTCTCAGAAACAAAACTTTAAGCTACTGTTTGAAAAGAGCATATACATTAAATTATTGCTGAACACATTGACAGATATGAATGACAGTTATCTTCACACCATCAGTTGTTCTTGCATGGAATCAACATTTTCTCAAAAAGATAACACTTTTCAGGTTTATTTTCTATGTCCTCAAGCTTCCCTTTCTGAGCCCTTTTCTTCCATGGATATAAACTTTTCCCTAACTTCAGGCATCGGGGAAAGTTCTGGGGTCCTTCCCCACCCTTCCCACTGTTATAGATTGGAAATGATCAGGTAGCAGACAGTTATTAAAACTGCATTTGACCAATGAAGTATGTTTTATTTTTTTCTTTAATGTTAACTCACTCTCTTTTTATATAAAAATATGTGTTATGTTTCCATAACATAGACAATAACATCTGTGCTTTAAAAAATAGTTGGTCACTCAAGGCTATTAGAATACTTTTTAAGGATTTTAGATTATCAGAATGTACAGATATAACTCCATATAAACTGTAGTCAAAGGGATTTAAATGTCCTTAAGATAATGGGCCTGTTAAGCCTTTTATCTCTACTTTCTGAGTGAGGGTATTTGTTCATTGAGCTTAGAAATCTCAAACCCTTGTCAGCTCTCTGGAGTGACTGAATTTGGTCCAGATGAGAATGCCAAAGGTCTATTTCAAGGGGCTCATAGAAATAAGTGTTTTCTCAGTCAGCAGATTCATCCAGCATTTTTCCAGCACTGGTTTTCTCATAGGTCCTCTCCTTCCAAATGCACTGATTTTGAGCACCAGAAACAGACTCCATGGGTTTGAATCTAAGCTATGTTATGAGAAAATAACTTTAACTCCATTCTCATTACCTTCATCTGTAAAATAAGGATCATGAGACAATGTACAGGTAGGGGCCAGGTAGTTCATGTGTAACAATGGAGAGAAGGCAATCTATATGGGTACAGATATAGTAAAGTTGGTATAAGTGGTTTTAGGAGTCTATGAAAGTTCTCTTCTGCTTGATTCAATGTTCTCAGGGAAGTAGGAACCAAAAAGAATGGTTTCTGGGGAGGTGCTGAAAATGTAAGAGACAGGAAAAGATGCAAAACTATTACCTAGGTGAATTAGACAGTGAATGGATTGGGGCATATCTAGATGATTGACTGATAGGCAGCTCTGAGGTTCTCAGTTATAAATTTACATGCAAGATTACAGCATGCTTTACTCCATACATCCATTTTCTCAGGAATAAAGGAAGGTTAGATGGAAATTTGGATCTAACTAGGACTGATTATTTTCCAAGCTGGTTCAAAAAGTGAAAAAGAAACATGGAAGTTGAAGGTATATGCAAGGGAATGACTGACCATGGAATTCAGGCAGGAAAAGAAGAGAGGACATCAAAGGAGTAAGGGTCATGTTGATGTGTTAAGAGAGTAATTTGGAGGTCCCAGAGAGATTGAAAGATTGTAAAGTAAGTACTAAAAGAAATGATTAAAGGAAGAGCTCTGAGACTGGGTTACACATAATTGTGAGCATGGGGAGTTACTGTTGAGGCAATGTCTTAGAGAGTCATTCTGAAAAGTGTGGCCTCTGGACATGCAGCATCAGCGTCACCTGGGGACTTGTTAGAACTACATATTCTCAGGCTCCCCCCAAGATCTACTGACCCAGAAACTCCAAGGACAGGGTCCAAGAGTCTCTATTTTAACACAATTTCAGGGACACACACACACAGTAATTAGAACCACAGATCTAGGGTAGGTCCTGTACGAGAGAGTGAACAAGATAGGGTGGTGTGATATTGTGATACAGTAAGAAATATACAGTTGGTTTCTGTCCCTAGATCCTAGCATAGAGATCCTAAAACCTTGTAGTTTTCTGAGTGATAGGGGTAAAAAGAGTATTTCAACTGTAGGTGAGGTTATTCTAAGTTTACATCTAATGAGATGACTAGTATAGCTGGGAGGCCTCTAGACAGCTTCAGGATGAGTGCTGGTCACCAGAAAGACCAAGGCACAATCAGAGAGTGTTGGAATTTTCATCCCTGCCCCCTGAACTCTGGAGAGGTCATCATTACCTTGAACAATGATTTCATCAATCACACCTATGTAATGAAAACTATAAAACCTCCTAAACAATGGGGTTTGGAGAGCTTCTGGGTTACTGAACACCTGGTAGGGTAATACACCAAGACTAGGCATTATCAAACCTGTGGAGGGAGTTGTAGGAACCCCTGATTTATAGCTGGTGTGTCAGAAGTACAGAAGCTCTAAACTCACCATTGGTGTCTGAAATGGAGGGCAGCCTTGTGGGGCTGACACTAACTTCAAGTAAATAGTTTCAAAGTTGAATTGAATTGTAGGACACCCAGTTGATCTCTGGAGAGTGGAGAATTGGCTGTTGTGAGGAAAAAATTCCATACAGCTGGTATCAGAAGTGTTGTGAGTAGTAGAAACATTGTCATTGGAGTAGAGGAATTCAAGGAACTAAGACAGAGATTCAGTACATGCAAAGGGTCATCCATGACAATACCATATTGACATAAACTAGAATTAAGACAGGAGCGTGTGGGACAGTTACATTGAGCCAGGATTAAAAATTGTTAATATATGAGGGACAGATGATTGGATATATCAATTAGGATTTAGTGATTTTAGGATTTGGATTTTTTTTAGTTTCTTAAAAATTACTTCCATTTTGACTTTAAATTTTAAATTGAAAAATTGCTATTTTATCTAAATCATCCTCATTCTAGATCTCTCCAGAAGTGGAAACTGCAAGAGAATAGCAAAAAGCTTTGACAGAAAATCTGCCATTTTAATTCCCAAGAGGAAGTATGGCCAATTACATTGTGCACAGTTAAAGACATTTTGTAATTTTTTCAGTTGTCATATTTGATAACATTGAGCAAGATGAATTGTTAACCAGACTCCCTGGAGAATAGAGTTCTCTGTTTAATATATTTTTCTTATTATTTAGACAAGATCTTTGTTGTTGACAATCTTAACCTTCCTTTGATAATTCAGTTTCAGAGACTGATAATTAATGATTCATGTAACTCTCACTAAATGCAGCTGTACATACGATTTGGGAACCATGAGGGAGATTTCTGGCCAGGTATTCAGAGCAATCTTACACTGCTGTGTCACTAGACATATGTCCTAGATACTCATGTCACTACTTTTAAATTTAGTCATGAGTTGAGACTTTGCTATTTTATCTTCAAAGTTTAAAGATAATTAATTTTTCTGATTGAAAATTTTGGTTCTCTGCTTGCACAAAATTTTGGTTCTCTGTTCAGTACAAAGATATGAAAGCATGTGACTTGTTGAGCCTGACAAACCTGAGTTCCGCAAACCTGACTTCCACTGTGGTCTGTGAAATCTACAGCCAGTTAGTGAGTCTTTCAAAGCATGGAAACAATAACACTAATTGGAAAAATGAGTACGATAATTAAAAGAAATAGTATCAATACAATTTTTGGAACATATGTCAGTCCTTATAAAGGAAGAAAACTAACATTTATGTTTCAACATCTAAGGATTCTGCACCCAATCCCAAAGTGTGAGTTTTTGCCCACACCAAGCAATTCTGACACCAGCTAGGCATCCTACAATTCAACTCAAATCTGATACTACTTACCAGAGATAGCATCAGATCCCACCGGCTAAGGGCTCAGTCTCACAAAACTGCCCCCTAACTTCAGATGCCAATTGCAAGTCCACATTGTCACCCATGTTTCTGACCAACTGGCTATAAATCAAAGTTCTCATGACCCCCTCCCTTGGTTTCGACTAATTTGGCAGAAAAGCTCACATAACTCACATAACTCAGGAAACCAATTTACTCACTAGGCTATGGGTTTATTACAAAGAATATCAAAGGATAGGAATCAACAGCCAGATGAAGAGATGCAGAGAGTAAGGTATGGAAAAAAGCTTTCACGCTCTCCAAGTGCACTACTCTCCCCAAATCTCCATGTGTTCACCAACCCAGAAGCTCTCTGAACCCCATCCTTTATTGATTTTTTTATGAGGCTTCATTACATACTCATTCTAATGGCCATTAGTGACTGAATCAACCTCCCAGAAATCGGGATATGGGACTGAAAGTTCCAACCCTCTGTTCCTGGTAAGTTCCCCCGGCAACCACAGTCATCTTTAAGGGGATTCCCAGAAGTCACTTCATTAACCTAAACTCAGGTGTGCTTGAAAGGTTCTTGTTATGAATAACATGACACCCATTTCACCTTTATTGCTCTGAAGCAATTTCAGGAACTGAGGACAAGAGACCAAATATAAAAGATGCTCTTATTGGTCAGGAAATTCCTAGGGTTTGGGGAGCTGTAAGCCAGGAACCATGGAGAAAAACCAAAATATATTTATAAATCACAATATCACAACATCTAAATAGAAGCCAGCTGGCAACTGCAAGACAGTATGAAGATAAAAGTTTGTTGACTGACCTTCAACCGTTGAGACCTTACTTTATAGGAAGCACAATTAACAAACATTTTTTCCTCACAGCCACATAAACTCTAAGGAGACAGAGAGGCAGTGCTCCCACCAGAATGGAGACAGTATTCTTCCATGTACTCATAAGGAGAAGATTATGAGAGAAGAATGGTTTTATTATCAGGTGCTCTCCTTTTACTGGCAATAACAACCGAAGAACTTAAGGGCATATGAAATAGACCTTAAATGGACTTAAGTGCTGGGAAATTTTCATAAGGGTGTTTTATTTCTTCTATGGTAAATCTGAGAACCAATAAAATTGCTCTGATAATTCATTATGTTCTTTGTCGAAGTGAAGCTATTTATATTCTAAACGTTATGCTATGTTTTTACATTAATAATTATAATGTACCTCATTCGTGAATGCATGAAAACTAGCTATATAACAAGGGAAATGTAATTTAGAGACATCTTCAAGGACTGCATAATGTAACAAATAGTTATGAATTCCTGTTGCTACTGTAAAAGTATATATATATCCTAAATATGACTGAAGTAAATGATCCCCTTAAGGAACCTGTGAAATATGTTTTTATTTCCACACAAACTGTAGCTGTGTTGTACTATGATTAAAAAGAAGTCACTTAAAAGTGAGAATAAAGATGTAACTTATTAACACCTTGTTTTGTGAATTGGACGTGCAAAATTAAAGCTTTCTTCCAGGGACAAATTGAAGTTGGTTGTGTATATGGGGTGTAAATGAATAGTGTCCATCTAATTAAAGAGAAATATGTAATTTTCTTTTCAAAATCCCATTCCAAATTAGCTGTGTCCTAAGCGGTTATTCAGAAGCATTAACATTATCACTAATTATCATATAGGCCCTTGGCTCATTATAATGGGATGTTCCTATGATCCAAAGTTGCAAGATAAAGACAGATCTAGGATCTTCAATCTGTGGAAAATCAGCAGTCCTGAATAATTAGAGCAATACTTCCAGAATACTATTTCTACTCAAGCATATTTTCATTTACAATGCACTTTTAAATGTTAACCACACACGTATCTGACTAGTAGGAACAGCTGTTACAACTATGTACAATTATTCAAAAATAAACAATGTAGATTGAAAAAACTTTCAAGGGTCACAAGAATAAAATTTATATCAAGCATTTCTTGATCTAGTGATATATTTGAGTATCATTTTTCTGAAAATTAAAAAAACATGAATAGCTTGATAGCTAGTTACGTTATCAAAGGAAAAGATATTCAAAAGCATGACTATTTTAATAAATGACGCATATGTGTGAATCAAGAGCGTGAACCTGCACATTTAAAATTCACTTTAAAAAAAAAAGGAATCAGGGAGAGGACTGGGGTTGGCGGCGTGAACACAGCCTGCAGGGGGTTAGTGCACCACGGCTAGCCGGGAGGGAGTCCAGGGAAAAGTCTGCACCTGCCGAAGAGGCAAGAGACTTTTTCTTCCCTCTTTGTTTCCTGGTTCGCGAGGAGAGGGGTTCAAGAGCGCTGCTTAAAGGAACTCCAGAGACGGGCGCGAGCCGCGGCTAAAAGCGCGGACCACAGAGACGGGCATGAGACGCTAAGGCTGCTGCTGCCGCCACCAGGAAGCCTGCGTGCGAGCACAGGTCACTATCCACACCCCTCTTCCGGGGAGCCTGTGCACCCCGCTACTGCCAGCGTCCCGGGATCCAGGGACAACTTCCCCGGGACAACGCACGGCGCGCCTCAGGCTGGTACAACGTCAAGCCGACCTCTGCCGCTGCAAGCCCGCCCCGCATACCGTGCCCCTCCCCGCCCCCGCCCCGCCTGAGTGAGCCAGAGCTCCCGAATCAGCGGCTCCTTTAACCCCGTCCTGTCTGAGCAAAACACAAACGCCCTCTGGCGACCTACACGCAGAGGCGGGGCCAAATCCAAAGCTGAGCCCCTGGGAGCTGTGAGAACAAAAAAGAGAAAGGGAAATCTCTCCCAGCAGCCTCAGAAGCAGGGGATTAAAGCTCCACAATCAACCTGATGTACCCTGCATCTGTGGAATACATGAATAGACAACGAGTCATCCCAAATTGAGGAGGTGCACTTCGAGGGCAAGATTTATGATTCTTTTCCCCTTTTCCTCTTTTTGTGAGTGTGTATGTGTATGCTTCTGTGTGAGACTTTGTCTGTATAGCTTTGCTTCCACCACTTGTCCTAGGGTTCTATCTGTCCGGTTTTTTTCCTTAATAATTAATTTTAATTTTAATAACTTTATTATACTTTACTTTCTTTCTTCCTTTCTTTCTTTCTTTCCTTCCTTCCCTCCTTTAGACAACGAATCATCCCAAATTGAGGAGGTGGACTTCGAGAGCAAGATTTATGATTTTTTCCCCTTTACCTCTTTTTGTAAGGGTGTATGTGTATGCTTCTGTGTAAGATTTTGTTTGTATAGCTTTGCTTCCACCATTTGTCCTAAGGTTCTATCCGTCCCTTTTTTTTCCTAAATAATTATTTTTTAATTTAATAACTTTATTATACTTTATTTTATTTTACTGTATCTTCTTTCTTTCTTTCTTTCTTCCTTCCCTCCTTCCTGCCTGCCTCCCTCCCTCCCTCCCTTCTTTCCTTCTTTCTTTTTTTCTTTCTTTCTTCCTACTTCTACTAATTCTTTCTCTCTACTTTTTCTCCCTTTTATTCTGAGCCGTGTGGATGAAAGGCTCTTGGTGCTGCAGCCAGGAGTCAGTGCTGTGCCTCTAAGGTGGTAGAGCCAAGTTCAGGACACTGGTCAACAAGAGACCTCCCAGCTCCACATATCAAACGGCAAAAATCTCCCAGAGATCTCCATCTCAACACCAGTGCCCAGCTTCACTCAACTACCAGCAAGCTACAGTGCTGGACAACCTATGCCAAACAACTAGCAAAACAGGAACACAACCCCACCCATTAGCAGAAAGGCTGCCTAAAATCATAATAAGTCCACAGACACCCCAAAACACACCACCAGACGTGGACCTGCCCACTAGAGAGACAAGATCCAGCCTCATCCACCAAAACACAGGCACTAGTCCCCTCCACCAGGAAGCCTACACAACCCACTGAACCAACCTTAGCAACTGGGGACAGACATCAAAAACAACAGGAACTACAAACCTGCAGCCTGCAAAAAGGAGACCCCAAACACAGTAAGATAAGCAAAATGAGAAGACAGAAAAACACACAGCAGATGAAGGAGCAAGACAAAAATGCACCAGACCTAACAAATGAAGAGGAAATAGGCAGTCTACCAGAAAAAGAATTCAGAATAATGATAGTAAAGATGATCCAAATTCTTGGAAATAGAATGGACAAAATGCAAGATACATTTAACAAGGACCTAGAAGAACTAAAGATGAAACAAACAACAATGAACAACACAACAAATGAAATGAAAAATACTCTAGATGGGATCAATAGCAGAATAACTGAGGCAGAAGAACAGATAAGTGACCTGGAAGATAAAATAGTGGAAATAACTACTGCAGAGCAGAATAAAGAAAAAAGAATGAAAATAACTGAGGACAGTCTCAGAGACCTCTGGGACAACATTAAACACACCAACATTCGAATTATAGGGGTTCCAGAAGAAGAAGAGAAAAAGAGGGACTGAGAGAATATTTGAAGAGATTATAGTTGAAAACTTCCATAATATGGGAAAAGAAATAGTCAAGTCCAGGAAGCACAGAGAGTCCCATACAGGATAAATCCAAGGAGAAATATGCCAAGACACATATTAATCAAACTGTCAAAAATTAAATACAAAGAAAGCATATTAAAAGCAGCAAGGAAAAAACAACAAATAACACACAAGGGAATCCCCATAAGGTTAACAGCTGATCTCTCAGCAGAAACCCTACAAGCCAGAAGGGAGTGGCAGGACATACTGAAAGTGATGAAGGAGAAAAACCTGCAACCAAGACTACTCTACCCAGCAAGGATCATATTCAGATTTGTTGGAGAAATTAAAACCTTTACAGACAAGCAAAAGCTGAGAGTTCAGCACCACCAAACCAGCTTTACAACAAATGCTAAAGGAACTTCTCTAGGCAAGAAACACAAGAGAAGGAAAAGACCTATAATAACGAACTCAAAACAATTTAGAAAATGGGAATAGGAACATACATATCGATAATTACCTTAAATGTAAATGGACTAATGGACTAATGGACTAATGCTCCCACCAAAAGACACAGATTGGCTGAATGGATACAAAAACAAGACCCATATATATGCTGTCTACAAGAGACCCACTTCAGACCTAGAGACACATACAGACCGAAAGTAAGGGGATGGAAAAAGATATTCCATGCAAATGGAAACCAAAAGAAAGCTGGAGTAGCAATTCTCATATCAGACAAAATAGACTTTAAAATAAAGACTATTACAGGAGACAAAGAAAGACACTACGTAATGATCAAGGGATCGATCCAAGAAGAAGATATAACAATTGTAAATATTTATGCACCCAACATAGGAGCACCTCAATACATAAGGCAAATACTAACAGCCATAAAAGGGGAAATCGACAGTAGCACATTCACAGTAGGGGACTTTAACAACACACTTTCACCAATGGACAGATCATCCAAAATGAAAATAAATAAGGAAACACAAGCTTTAAATGATACATTAAACAAGATGGACTTAATTGATGTTTACAGGACACTCCATTCAAAAACAACAGAATACACATTTTTCTCAAGTGCTCATGGAACATTCTCCAGGATAGATCATATCTTGGGTCACAAATCAAGCCTTGGTAAATTTAAGAAAATTGAAATTGTATCAAGTATCTTTTCTGACCACAACGCCATGAGACTAGATATCAATTACAGGAAAAGATCTGTAAAAAATACAAACACATGGAGGCTAAACAATACACTACTTAATAACGAAGTGATCACTGAAGAAATCAAAGAGGAAATAAAAAAATACCTAGAAACAAATGACAATGGAGACACGACGACCCAAAACCAATGGGAAGCAGCAAAAGCAGTTCTAAGAGGAAAGTTTATAGCAATACAAGCCCACCTTAAGAAGCAGGAAACATCTCGAATAAACAACCTAACCTTGAACCTAAAGCAATTAGAGAAAGAAGAACAAAAAAACCCCAAAGTTAGCAGAAGGAAAGAAATCATAAAAATCAGAGCAAAAATAAATGAAAAAAAAATGAAGGAAACAATATCAAAGCTCAATTGAAATAAAAGCTGGTTCTTTGAGAAGATAAACAAAATAGATAAACCATTAGCCAGACTCATCAAGAAAAAAGGGGAGAAGACTCAAATCAATAGAATTAGAAATGAAAAAGGAGAGGTAACAACTGACACTGCAGAAATAAAAAAGGTCATGAGAGATTACTACAAGCAACTCTATGCCAATAAAATGGACAACCTGGAAGAATTCTTAGAAATTCTTAGACAAATTCTTAGAAATTCTTAGAAATTCTTAGAAATGCACAACCTGCCAAGACTGAATCAGGAAGAAATACAAAATATGAACAGACCAATCACAAGCACTGAAATGGAAACTGTGATTAAAAATCTTCCAACAAACAAAAGCCCAGGACCAGATGGCTTCACAGGCGAATTCTATCAAACATTTAGAGAAGAGCTAAGACCTATCCTTCTCAACCTCTTCCAAAATATAGCAGAGGGAGGAACACTCCCAAATTCCTTCTACGAGGCCAACATCACCTTGATACCAGACAAGGATGTCACAAAGAAAGAAAACTACAGGCCAATATCACTGATGAACACAGATGCAAAAATCCTCAACAAAATACTAGCAAACAGAATCCAACAGCACATTAAAAGGATCATACACCATGATCAAGTGGGGTTCATTCCAGGAATGCAAGGATTCTTCAATATACGCAAATCTATCAATGTGATAAACCATATTAACAAATTGAAGGAGAAAAACCATATGATCATCTCAACAGATGCAGAGAAAACTTTTGACAAAATTCAACACCCATTTATGATAAAAATTCTTCAGAAAGTAGGCATAGAGGGAACTTTTCTCAACATAATAAAGGCCGTATATGACAAGCCCACAGCCAACATCATCCTCAATGGTGAAAAACTGAAAGCATTTCCACTAAGATCAGGAACAAGACAAGGTTGCCCACTCTCACCACTCTTATTCAACATAGTTTTGGAAGTTTTAGCCACAGCAATCAGAGAAGAAAAGGAAATAAAAGGAATCCAAATCGGAAAAGAAGAAGTAAAGCTGTCACTGTTTGCAGATGACATGATACTGTACATAGAGAATCCTAAAGATGCTACCAGAAAACTACTAGAGCTAATCAATGAATTTGGTAAAGTAGCAGGATACAAAATTAATGCACAGAAATCTCTTGCATTCCTATACACTAATGATGAAAAATCTGAAAGTGAAATCAAGAAAACACTTCCATTTACCATTGCAACAAAAAGAATAAAATATCTAGGAATAAACCTACCTAAGGAGACAAACGACTTGTATGTAGAAAATTATAAGACACTGATGAAAGACATTAAAGATGGTACAAATAAATGGAGAGATATACCATGTTCTTGGATTGGAAGAATCAACATTGTGAAAATGACTATACTACCCAAAGCAATCTATAGATTCAATGCAATCCCTATCAAACTACCACTGACATTTCTCACAGAACTAGAACAAAAAATTTCACAATTTGTATGGAAACACAAAAGACCCTGAATAGCAAAAGCAATCTTGAGAATGAAAAACGGAGCTGGAGGAATCAGGTTCCCTGACTTCAGACTATACTACAAAGCTACAGTAATCAAGACAGTATGGTACTGGCACAGAAACAGAAAGATAGATCAATGGAACAGGATAGAAAGCCCAGAGATAAACCCACGCACATATGGTCACCTTATCTTTGATAAAGGAGTCAGGAGTGTACAGTGGAGAAAGGACAGCCTCTTCAATAAGTGGTGCTGGGAAAACTGGACAGGTACATGTAAAAGTATGAGATTAGATCACTCCCTAACACCATACACAAAAATAAGCTCAAAATGGATTAAAGATTTAAATGTAATGCCAGAAACTATCCAACTCTTAGAGGAAAACATAGGCAGAACACTCTATGACATAAATCACAGCAAGATCCTTTTTGACCCACCTCCTAGAGAAATGGAAATAAAAACAAAAATAAACAAATGGGACCTAATGAAACTTAAAAGCTTTTGCACAGCAAAGGAAACCGTACACAAGACCAAAAGACAACCCTCAGAATAGGAGAAAATATTTGCAAATGAAGCAACTGACAAAGGATTAATTTCCAAAATTTACAAGCAGCTCATGCAGCTCAATAACAAAAAAACAAACAACCCAATCCAAAAATGGGCAGAACACCTAAATAGACATTTCTCTAAAGAAGATATATAGGCTGCCAACAAACACATTAAAGAATGCTCAACATCATTAATCATTAGAAAAATGCAAATCAAAACTACAATGAGATATAATCTCACACCAGTCAGAATGGCCATCATCAAAAAATCTAGAAACAATAAATGCTGGAGCAGGTGTGGAGAAAAGCGAACCCTCTTGCACTGCTGGTGGGAATGTGAATTGGTTCAGCCACTATGGGGAACAGTATGGAGGTTCCTTAAAAAACTACAAATAGAACTACCATACGACCCAGCAATCCCACTACTGGGCATATACCTTGAGAAAACCAAAATTCAAAAAGAGTCATGTACCAAAATGTTCATTGCAGCTCTATTTACAATAGCCCAGAGATGGATACAACCTAAGTGCCCATCATTGGATGAATGGATAAAGAAGATATGGCACATATATACAATGGAATATTACTCAGCCATAAAAAGAAACGAAACTGAGCTATTTATAATGAGGTGGGTAGACCTAGAGTCTGTCATACAGAGTGAAGTAAGTCAGAAAGAGAAAGACAAATACCGTATGCTAACACATATATATGGAATTTAAGGGAAAAAAATGTCATGAAGAACCTAGGGGTAAGACAGGAATAAAGACACAGACCTACTGGAGAACGGACTTGAGGATACGGGGAGGGGGAAGGTTGAGCTGTGACAGGGCGAGAGAGAGGCATGGACATATATACACTAACAAACGTAAGGTAGATAGCTAGCGGGAAGCAGCCGCATGGCACAGGGATATCGGCTCGGTGCTTTGTGACCGCCTGGAGGGGTGGGATAGGGAGGGTGGGAGGGAGGGAGATGCAAGAGGGAAGAGATATGGGAATATATGTATATGTATAACTGATTCACTTTGTTATAAAGCAGAAACTAACACACCATTGTAAAGCAATTATACCCCAATAAAGATGTTAAAAAAAAAAGGAATCAAAATAGACAAGTGTGCAGCAAGTTATGGGTACTATTATAAGACTACCCTGATCATCTAGTAACAAAAGGATCTTTGATACTAAAAAGTCTAATTAGCCACTTTCCCCATGACGGCCATCATTGCTGCCATCATGTTTTATTCACAAAGGCAGGTAGTAGAGATAGAGACTGATATGGGATGCCATGTGTATTTAAACCAGAGATTTACCACTTAGCCCTTAAAGCCAACTTAGAAGACACCATCTAGAGATTGGAAGATTTGTCCTTCTTCTGGAAAAGCTTCCATTGAGACAGGCAGTTCTAAGTCCACCCTGGAGACTCAATTTACTATTTGGGGTTTTAAGGTAGTTCACTCTTAAATCTCTTGGAAATGATACACATTCTTGAGAGAGGAGAAATTATCCAACTATCCTTGAACTATTCTAGGTTTTGTATTAATACATTCAAATGCCAAGTAGTTTATCATTATAGATGCACACATACCAAATTAGCTCTTGTTCTAACCTCAAAATCTGGGATAACTCCTGGCAGCTGAAGAAACGTTCCGTGGTTAGGGATATGCATTCAAGGTTGATGACTGGCACTTTCTAGTAAACTATAGATGATGGCATATGCCCTCTCACTGCCTAGATTCACCTTATAAAACACTGTTAAATAAAAGTCAGAGCTGAGTGACTTTTTTAATGACAAACTATTACACTGAAAAAGTAATGTAACCATTATTAACACCTGAAAAAAATATACAACCTCTCACTATATGATTCTGGTTTTAAACACAATTTTTAAATTATTACTTCTCTTTTATTTTCAAAAAGCCTTAAGAGGACTCTGAGAAAGCATCTAGATAATTTGATAAATATGAAAATAAATTTAGGCATGCTGAATTAAGTTAGTAATCCAACTGGTAGATGGTAACTTACAAGTTTTAAAGTCATATAAACTGAAATAAAAGGAACATTTTCCTGAAAATGTTAAAATGCATGAAAATTAGCTGGTATATCCTAAAACCTACACAGCCTGGTATATTCTATAGCTGTAATTTAAAAAGATAGCTTTATATACCATCTGGAATTTATCCTTACACTGAATTTAAGTAAGAAAAGTACCACTTGTTATTGGAGGAGGATAATAAACTCCCACCAGAACTGACTTACATGAATGCCTATTAAAATATCACTGATGTAGAAATTAAATAATTTTTCAGCTCCAGATGTGTGAAAGACAGAGACAATTTTCAAAGGAGTTTGGCTACTAACTTCCTCCTCCCAAAGGTCTTTGAATCAAGACAACTTTAGCCATTACTTATCCTCAAGTCTCACGTTCCAAACTACATACCATTGCAACCTTAAGTTAACCAGACATTTTAAAATGAACCAATATTTAGGTAGATAGTAATGGTGAGGGAGGTCCATCTACAAGTGGGCTGGCCATGCCAGGGGTAGGGAGTGAGCCAAATGATAGTAGGTTACAAGAACAAGGGGAGAGATGAGCAGCAGAGTCCCAGTTATAATTAGAACCCAGGTATATGACATGGGATCCCTATTTCTCTCAGCAGCTAGGATTTTATTACCCTATGAGGCAGAGAGTGTGCCCTTCATTGTTTAAAAATTTAATTCCCTGCATGGTTTAGGACTGTGAACTTAATATCTATTTGTTGAATAAGTGAATAATTAATGATGACTAAAATCTGTCCACAGGTCATGTGTAGTTCTGAGGAAAGACTTCAGCTATTAAAGGATCTATTAGAAGTCTTACTTTCTAAAAAGACTCTAATTAATTATTGATATATATTGCTGACCATTTCACTCTCACATGGTAGAGAAAGCAGTGAGGTTCTCTTGGCCCTCTTCCTCTGCGTTCCACAGCCCTCTCCCCTGGTCCACGAAGGGGCAGTTTTGTGGATCTCAGTTCATTTGCACTTCTGCTAGAACCTCCTTCCATTCTCCAATGTAGCCACCTTCGCTTCTACCCAACATTCACTGGGGGAGTGGGGTGCGGGGAGCAAGAAGAAATCACCCTCTAGATGTCAAAGGGAAGAGAAGCATCATTTGGGCCACCATGACTGTCTCCTAAGCTCCAACAAATATTTCTACTGGATCTCAATGCTGTTTTCCATTGAGCCCAATCCCAAATTGGCCCCGAGTTACACAGAGGAATAAAGACTGGGAAATTATTTACCCAAACTTCCCTAACCTAACTACCAAGATGAAAAAAGTAAATGCTCAACTCACGTCCTTTTTTCTCCGTCGCATGGCGGTACCTCCTGGTGTCGGAAACTTGAGTGATAACAACCCGTAGCTCAAAAGCGTTGGTAATTTTGCCGAACCTTCTCACCTTGTCCAGTTACACCTCCAGGCAACCCCTCAGCCGGTCAGTTTAAAGCCCAGATGAACAGCCAACTTTAATTATGACCAATCAAGACTGTACCAGAAGCTGGAGTTCCTGACTACCTGATTTGCTGCCATCAGGAGGGCTAAAAATAAGAATTTGGCATCGAGAAAAGCTGATATGTAGGCAATGCCCAATAGAGACCATTTTTTTTTAGTTTCAAATGTATAATATCATCAGGTCCACACACCTGGGATAAAACCAGGCTTACATTTAAAGAGGCTAAAATTTTTTGACGACAATGGTAACTAATTTTACACAGGAACTTTCTTTTTAACACGCTGCTCTCCTTGTGAAACCGTGGGTTAAAACCATTTCACCTGCCTTCACTAATCAAGGTCATTTTACGACTTGCAAGTATTCCGAGCTGCACGCAGATAGCTTAAACAATAAGATGCTCGCCCGAGTTACTTTTCAGGAACTTGGAGTCAGCTGCGTCTAGTTCCAGCGGAGCTGGTTAAAACCAGATAGGACCACCAACCCTTCTACTGAGCATGCGCGGGTGTCCTCTCATTGACCTTTTGACGTCAGAGGGCCGAAAACTTGATGCTTAGAAAGGCAGAGGCCTGTAGCCTGGTTACGCATGCGCAGACAGCGGTTACCGCACCTTTTTCAAATCACGTTTTCTGCGCTTCTGAAGGGTCAGGGTGCCCTGCTTCGTTAGTGTTATACCCTGAATACTTAGAACCTCTTACCTTCAGAGAGGCAGATTTGAAATTTGTTTTCCTGGTTCCTCGCTTGGCTGCTTTGCGAATAATCACTATCGTTGCTGCAAACTTCGGCGGCTCAACATCTTGTGTTCCTGTGAGTCAGGCAGAAGGAACCTGGTTCAGGTAACACTTGTGTCTTAAATTTTGTGAGTTGCTAATATGATGCTATCTTTTTTAATGAAGTGTCCTTTTTTAAATAAAAAGGGAGTGGAAAATATACTATAATGTTTACATTATCAAAGCTGTAGGAAGGCTGTGTATATATTCCATAAGTCCCCATCATCCACCTGGTGGCCGTTTACACAAGGCGAAATTCAAATACCAAAAAAGGTAAATAAAATTTGTGTTTTCCTGGCCTTACTGGCTTCTGAGCCCAAATCTATAACATGAGGAATAAATTCCTAATTACTCACACTTTGCTCTGTGGAATCAAAACAGATGGATTAGAAAGATGATTCCATAGTAAACAACTAAATGTGATCACTACCTTCTGTGCTTTCTTGGTTCATGTTTTTATTGTTTTGGGGTTTTTTTCCTTTATAAGCAGATAATACTTTTCCATAGCAATGTAAAATTTGCAGCTGCATTAGAAATGTCAATTTATTTTTTTCTTTAGGTGTCTTTTTCAAAAGGTGTACAAAACAAACGAGAAAGTCTGGTGTTGGAAAGGATAAAGAAGAATAAAGCTTGAAAAGGAAGGAAAATTAGTTATTTGAAACAAAAGTTCTTGAGATAAGGGAGCTAGTTACTTAGATTAAGGTTCTGTTCTAGTTTTTATTGTTTGTTCCTCTCTTAGAAGACAATATTGATAGCAGATAAGAAAGAAGGGTTTAAAAAGAAAATACCAAGGTGTATTGAGATTGACAGTTTCATGAAGATGTTACAGAAGGTGTCCCTTTTCCAGCATTTGTCAGCATGGTGTTATATATGTGTGCAATGTGGAGAAGAGTTCACACACATTGCTGGGTGGGTGATCAAATCGTGATTCCCAGAATAGAATCAGACACTGATTCATTTTCCTCTTGAGATTCCATAATCTTAGTATCAAAAGCTGAAAATTCAGAGGAGGTGAATATATATATAATCTTTGTAAAATTAAAAATCAGTAGGAGCCTATTACAGATAAATGTGCTTTGCTTCACAATCAATACGTAAGAACATTATAGATTTAAACAATATATACATGGTTAAAATAATATAGTCTAATATTGGATGTGTAATGTAACATTGTTCAAAATGCTTTTTAACCATGGAAATTGATCGTTAAAGCGATTATCATGGTAATTTTGGAGGTAAATGGCATTGTGGGTTATGGCAAAATGTCTCTGTTCAAACTACATGATTCTTTATTTTTTTGGCCATGCAGTATGTGGGATCCCCAATCAGGGATCGAACCCTCGCCCCCTGCAGTGGAAACGCAGCCTTAACCACAGGACCCCCAGGAAAGTCTGAACTACATGATTCTTAACAAAATAATTACCTCAAAGAAATATCTGTATCCCATGAGTACAAAAAAAAGAGCATTCTCAAATTAAGATAACTTAAATCTTGATTTAAAAAGAGGCTACTTACAAAGGTGTGGGGTGATAGGAGTAGAGGCACCACAGTAAGTAGTACAGAAACTCTGTCTTAGTAGTGGCAGAGAATCCTGGGGAAGAAGCCACCTTGAGACAAGAAAGGAACATGACCTTCTTAAGAGACACAGATTGGCCAAGGAGACCTAGTAGGGAGGGACCTTGTGGAATAACCCCTGACTCCTCTCTTCCTCCCCACTAATCTCTTGAACACAGACAGAAGCCAAAGAGTAAGGGAGCCCACTGTTATATTCAATACAGGTCATTCTACTTGGATAGAAGTGGGGTAAAGTGTGGAGTACAACTCGGAATAAGGAGCAAACAGAATATTTCACATGTGCCAGTCTAGATCAATCATGTCAACAATGGGGATTTTCAGTATTTGAGTTCTCCAACTTATATGCATCGCTGTATTGTTTTGCATTTACGGTGATTCCAGATATGGGTGCAGACATGAAACTTTTATTACCTTCATTGTGCTTAAGTATGCAAAGGCTTTGGCACAACTACATACAATTTATCATATAAAATGTTTTATTATAAATTGATTTCAAATTACTTCTTTATATTAATTGGGACATCACATTTTTTAATGACTTGAATACATATGTTATGTCTTCAGTAACATTTTAGAATAGTGAAGAGGCCATTTAAGAACTTGTTATGAAGTGGAGATATTGGATAAGATAGAGCTGAGAACCCTTGACTTAGATTTATCACTATTCATTCTAGGGCCAAGGAGGGCCCACTGAAGCTCATAGTGTCCAATTCCTACATAAAATAGGGGTTCTATTAACCAGAGGAATAAAGAATGTTTCTTATGAAAGTAAAAAGTATATCCTCTATGGCTTATAACCTATGCACTGTCTAATAATCAAATAATTAAAAGTTAAAGCCTCATAATATGAAAGACATTTGATAAGTACTTTGAAACAAAAATATGGTCCCTGTTTTCAAGTAGTTGGCAGTCTGATTGCTGAAGCAAAATAACAGAACATTAAATGGAAGAGAATGTAAGAACATATTCTCTGTGTGTCTGCAGCGTGAGCTTTTTTTTGCTTCCTGTTAAGGGCACATTCATGATTTAATAACTGAGCATAGAGCACCCTAAAGGATAGTTTATTATTTTATTTATTTGCCAACCAACAACTTTCTAGATCAAAAATCAGCCATCCTTTCCTCTGGAATCAGCCCTAGGAGAAGCTGTGGGCAAAGGCAAAGGGCAATTGTAGCCCCACAATAACTTTACTCTGGAAATATCCAGGCTGTCAGTGTCTAAAGCCTACTTTTTTCTATCAGTCAGGTAACGATGTAATTGAGGTAAGCTTGGCATGACTCGCTCTTAGTGAATCTCTGCCGCCAGCTTTTTATCCTAAGTGCTCTCAAAACACCTATTTAATGGACCTTCCTGAAATCGTGCTCACAATCAATATGAAGCTCACTGATATAGTATTTTTGGAATTCACCATTTGCTTCTTTATTAAACCTGGAATACTTACCTATCTTCAGGGTTCTAATATCCCAAACACTCTCCTCGAGTTTCTCAAAATCACCAACATTTTTTTCCACTAGGATTCCTAGAAGACTTCTTAATAGTGTATTTTTCTGACACGTAAATTATTTTATAGCAAGGAGAATATAACATTATCTTTCCCGAACCTAAACTCACAATTACACGTCTTGTATCATCGTTGAGGACCTTATCCTTAATACCAGAGATCTCTTCTTTTATAAATTTTAGTCTTGGAAATAATTTCTAACTTCTCTATAAATTTAACCAACATTCTTTACTTGTATTCTGCTATTAAGAGAATTACATAATATATTGAAGACTAAAACCTGCCCAATTTTCTGATGGGACTAGGAAGGGTTTTTTTTTCCTCCTAACTAGGCAAAGATCCTGATTTTTCATGCCAAAATATAGGCAAACTCAAGCATTCAGGCTCTGAGATTCTAAGAAACTTGACACAAGTTGGCTTTGGGTAGTTCTAGTTTCTAAATTATAACATGGGCATATAAACATGAAGGGGAAAATCAACTATTACTATGTAAACTTCATGCTATTCAAAGGAAACTATGTATCCATGTGTTTGGGCTCACAGAGCAAGACGTTTAGCTTGCTTGGATGTCACAAATGAAAACTTTTATTGCTATTCATAGAATTCTAATACAGTTAAGCCATCTCCAGAGTAGCACCCATGGGGAAAAGAACATATGGAAAACTAATTGTTTTTTGATTTGGCATTCCTCTGGATTAAATTTAGCACTTTCTTTTTAAACTCTCTCCTTTTGCCGGTCATATGTAATAAACTTTCTAGCAGTTCAAGAGCTACTTCCATAGGAAAGGATGGAGAGCACCACACCCAACAGGGATTCTTTACTTGATACAGCCAAGCTAGAGCAGCTTCTAAAGGTGTGTCTAAACAGTGTTCTTCTGGATTCATATTATTCGCCCAAGTATGCCCTGAAAATCCTATCTGTTTATGCCATTTATAAAGCTAAACTAAGAGGTCACAAGTGTAGCATTCACAGACTTCAGACTCTGACAAAAATTAATAACTGTGCAGTTCAAAGGATTTTTTTTCTTATTTGTTTTATCCTTCTGCACACAGTCATAATGTTGTCTTGCTGACTGCCCTCTGGGAGCAAAGTCATACCAACCAGAAATACATACCTTAAAGAGAGATGTCTATTACTCTGCTATGAATTCCATCTCCTATTATGCTTTAAGGATGCTGTAGGGCTTCCCTGGTGGCGCAGTGGTTGAGACTCCTCCTGCCGATGCAGAGGACGCGGGTTCGCGCCCCGGTCTGGGAGGATCCCACATGCCATGGAGCGGCTGGGCCTGTGAGCCATGGCCGCTGAGCCTGTGCTCTGCGGCGGGGGAGACCACAGCAGTGAGAGGCCCACGTACCACAAAAAAAAAAAAAAGGATGCTACAAACTTGAACCATTACTATGTAGATGACATTTCCAGCAAGCCTCCAAATAACATTTTATGAGATTTCAAATGCTAAGATTATGAAGCAGTAAAAGATTTCAGGAAATAAAAGAAAGAACAATATATGTATAGATGGTATTAAAACACAAATTTGCAATTATGAAAGCATATAATGAGTAGCAAGCTTTATTTTAAACACCAGTTAAGTCAGAACCGCCACACAGGGAATAAAAGTGAATATTAAACGATTGTACCAACAATAACAAAACTTTCTCTTGCATGATGGAATTTAGTATTTACTGAGGAAAGTATAAAATAAGATGCCTTTAAGAATTCGTCTACCAGAGACAGTGTAGAGAAAAGGGAACCCTCTTGCACTGTTGGTGGGAATGTAAATTGATACAGCTACTATGGAGAACAGTATGGAGGTTCCTTAAAAAACTAAAACTAGAACTACCATATGACCCAGCAATCCCACTACTGGGCTTATACACTGAGAAAATCATAATTCAAAAAAGAGTCATGTACCACAATGTTCATTGCAGCTCTATTGACAATAGCCAGGACATGAAAGCAACCTAAGTGTCCATCGACAGATGAATGGATAAAGAAGATGTGGCACATATATACAATGGAATATTACTTAACCATAAAAAGAAACGAAATTGAGTTATTTGTAGTGAGGTGGATGGACCTAGAGTCTGTCATACAGAGTGAAGTAAGTCAGAAAGAGAAAAACAACTACTGTATGCTAACACATATATATGGAATCTATAAAAAAAAAAAGAGAGAAATGGTTCTGAAGAACCTAGGGTCAGGACAGGAATAAAGACTCAGACGTAGAGAATGGACTTGAGGACGCGGGGAGGGGGAAGGGTAAGCTGGAATGAAGTAAGAGAGTGGCATGGACATATATACACTATCAAATGTAAAATAGGTAGCTAGTGGGAAGCAGCCGCATAGCACAGGGAGATCAGCTCTGTACTTTGTGACCCCCTAGAGGGGTGGGATAGGGAGGGTGGGAGGGAGACACAAGAGGGAGGGGATATGGGGATATATGTATAGCTGATTCACTCTGTTATAGAGCAGAAACTAACACACCATTGTAAAGCAATTATACTCCTATAAAAATGTGGAAAAAAAAAGAATTTGTCTACCAAATTAAGAAGTGCATACACTGGCCAACAAATAAATAAATAAATAAAAAGCAAAATGAATATTAGTCAAACAACAAATTACATTTATTACCTTTGTATTAATAACATGTTGAACATTATTAAGCATTAACATTTCATTCTTTGAGCCAAAACATACTTAACATCAACCACACACAGCATTGATATACTATTGAGAAAATAAAAGCTTACCATCTTCCAGTTCCTACTAAAGACTTTATGTGTTATTTCATGCAATAATTACAATAAATCTATGAGGTATACACTGACTTTATCATTTTACAGAGAAGGGAATTGAATTGTACAGAGTAAGTTGTAATGACATCCATATAATCAGTGGCATAGTTGAGACCTGAAGTCATCAACTAGTAGAGTTTAATTTATGAAAGAAGTACAAATGATGGTTAAAAGCATGGGCTCTGGATTCAAATTCTAGCTCATCCCCCTTAGCAGCTGTGTGATATGGGAGAAAGTTCCCTTACCTCTCTGCGTCTTATTAGTTTTACCTATGCATCAATTTGTGCCTCTTTTGTGAGCTGGTGAGTATTATGCTAATTGATGCTTATAGAACACTTAGTGCCTGGCTCTTGATAAAGATTAGCCATCTTGTACCATTTTCTTTACCTTGAATAGTTCATGGCCTCATAGAAATCAATGTCAATATGGATAAATGCTTATAAAGGCAACAGGAAGAAATATAAAACCATTTAAACAACTCCATTTTACTGGAAAGCATATTTGAAATCTATGTTAAATTGAGAAGGGGAAGGGAAGGCCTCTAAGGATGAGCTCATAATGGGGGATCAGTGACTGGAAACTGATGAGGCTTGTCTAGATCATTCTCTTGGAGACCCTGAGACTTAAAAGTTTTGATAAAGGAGAAGAGATGATTGAATAGTGTTGGGAAAAGACATTTCTGAAGCCAGCAGATATGACAGTTCAATAACAAGAAAGACAAATGCAGTACAGGGAAACAACATAACGTTATTTAATAAGTAATAATGTTATCAGGTATCAGTAATGTCTGTCCACAGCTGAGCAGGCCCTTACAGCTTGGGTGAAATTGATTGTCTTTAAATGCAACTTTTAAGATTTAAAAATCTATTGTCAGTGAGTAAAGTGGGGATTACCATCAACACCTTTACCTCTAGTGGGTTCTCAGATCATATTACAATGTAACTCTCTTTTATCACATTCCAGACATTCCTTCTTCCTCCTGAAAACATCTTTGAAAACTGTGGCATCTCTACGCCTTTTATGTCTGTCATCCATAGACCGTCAGCCTCTTGCTTAGTCTTCCATTTAATCCTGAATTCTGTTTATCCTACGTCACATGCCCTCTCCCCCAATGCAGGTTCTTGACTGTATTCTTAGCACTGACTGTGGTTACTTGGCTCTGTAACCTACACCATTCCCCGAGCTACATCTTCAAGTATTTCTCTCTGAACTTCACCTCTAAGCACCTAGGATCAATTTCTTGCTTTCCAACTATACTTTCCCAGTGCTCCAAGTATCCCCTATGACCTCTTCTACTCTTGCTTTTCATCTACACAGATGCCAAATTCGTTGATCCCTCCAATTTATCACATTTTTTGCTTATTCCAAGCCCTTATGTGTCCCTGCAATCTGTATATTTCCTCAGGAATTATGGCCCCATGGTGTATTTATGACAGTAGATCTATGTTAGGCACTATAAAAATAAGAATAAATCCTGGCCTCTGCCTATAAGAAGCTAGTTTCCAGTCTCCAGAAGCTGATGAGCACGTACCCAATTCAGATTGGGAATATCAAGGAAGACTTCTTGAAAGTGCTGATAACGTGCTGTGACCAGAAGAACAAACAAAAAATTTAGAAATAAATAGAAATAGAGGATTATATGGATATCAGTGTAGAGAAAGGACATCCCTGTAGGCCAAGGAAGCTTGGAGATGAGAGAAGGCATGAGAACATATAGGAAAGTTCATTAGCTCAATATGGTTGGAGAAAACAGTATGAAAGGAAAAGCAGGAGAGAAAGCTATAAAGAGAATTTTATCACAATAGGGTCTATATAAAATGCTAAGCTATTTGGACTTCTTCCTTATGGCTACAGGAAGACCTAGGAGAACTTGATGTAAAAGAATGGCATGCTTAGATGTGTGTCTTAGAGCACTCATACAGCAGCGTGGAAGACTTAGAGAGGAGACAAAACTTCCAACGACATGAGATTGTGAAATCAGGTACCATCAGTGGAGATAGAAGGAAAGGGTTATAGAGGTTAAAGAGTTGGAATAGATTGGCTATGGAGGACAAGTGTGCGTTGGAGTAGAGGAAAAGATGCTGAGTATGACCCATGGCTAGAGGTGGATGACCCAGTGGCTGGTGTGGCTTTCACAAAAGATTGAGAATAACCAGAGAAGTAAGGAGAAAATTATTGGAGTGTTATATTTCCTTCTTAGTAGAAACCTAAGTAAAACGTATAATCAAATACTTGATCTTTTAACTGATCTCTACTTATATTGCTCCTGAATTAACATACATTTCAGTCTGAAAAACTGCTCAGCACTTTTGGCTGGCAGGTTATCTATTATACCCAGGTATTTTTGCTAACACCAGCTGAGGTATAGGTTTACCAAGGGTGCCTAACCTGTTCTCTACCATATATACCGTATTTTATCATTGTATGTACAAGATTATTTAAATATTATGAGCATCAATAACAATATAAATTTAGTTATAAATACTGTGAAGATTAAATGGATGCTTTTTCAGTGGCTGTCACATCTTGGATGCTGAGTTTGCAGTATGTGTTTCTAATAAACAGAATAATTAAACAAACTATCTGATTCATGATTGTCTATAGGGGAGAGACTTTAATATTGCCCTGAAACTTAGAAAACAAAGGACCATCAGAGGAGTGAATGGTGATCCAGAGTCTGTACAACTTTAGCATAAAACACAGTTCACCTGAGTCAAACATTATTGCTTTAGGGAATTACACTTTTTAGTCAATATCCAAAATTTATAATTTCAAAAATAAGGCATTGGTCTAGGAAAATTACCATTGCATATATTAAAAAATGGAGAAATCTTCCCAAGTGTAGAAATTCTAATGATTTCCTTCATCAACTGTTTCCAAATGCAGCCCATGGAAAGCATACGTTAGGGTTATTTGGAAGGACATGCAAAAGTAATACATATCCTCAGATCCCCAACCCAGAAATGTAGGAGAAAGGCTAAAATCCTGCCCAATCATAGATAGATATCTCTATGTTATAGTGTTGTCAGTAAAGGCTTCTAACAATGCCTCATGGTTACACCAGATTTGATCATTAAAATGACTCATAAATGGTTCTTATTATTCACATCACATATTAAAATAATATTTCCCAAACTAAATATTGTCTTTCATGAAAATTAGCCAGAAAATCATGACCCAAGCTTAGTCCATAATAACTGCAGAAGCATTCAAGGCATACCAATGCCTCCTGTGTTGAGAGATTAGCAAGAAATTACATGTTATAATGTAAAATTTTATCTCATTTGATAACAGGTGATCTTCATTTTGCAGCAATAGAGAATTCTAGAATTTATGAGATTCCAGTTTCTCAGGAAGCTGACATTTCAAGAGGAAGCATAAGGGAAGGAAGAACGTCAACCCTCATTTCAGGTAATCAGAATTTAGCAAATATCCTTCCTTTGTTGAAGTCGCAATGGGCACTTCAATGCTATCATTAATTCTTTCATTATTAGATAATACTATGGGAACTTCACGGGAAATAGGCACTATAGCTCCATCACAAATCGAAACAAGGTCTTTTTTATGAGAAGCATCCCCATAAAAGCACAGTTGCAAGATCACAACTCCTAGATAATTTACTTATTACCTCTACAGATCATGAATTGTCTGATCAGCTTTCCTGTATCTTCACTTGTTCACATTTGATTCCATCATTCTATCAGTTGTTACAGAAGCAGCTTACATTAACTTCCCAACTACTGTTTCGTATAATGTTGCCTTGCCATCTTGAGCAACAAAATATAGGGCTCACTCAATGAGGTGACGTAGACTCTGGCCTGTGCAGTCTTGCTTATATATGGCACCCTTTTCTACCAACACCAGGGCAGCCATACCTACAACCATCTAGAGAACACTGAAATGGGAGAGTCCATAGATCAAAAGGCAATAATAAAGGGTTAGTGCAGGATAAAAAGGCTACCTAGACTCCTGCTTAATCCAAATCTGAATAGATTCAAAATGCTGGTACTATTCATGCCTCTTCAACAGTTCCAAATCTATTGATTTTTCTGGGCTACACCTTCCACTGCTAAAATTACTAAATGTATAGAAGATACTACTGAATGTTGATAACCTTGTTTTGTGCCTTTGAGTGCCCTTATCTATAGTTGTGTGTTTCAGTGATCTAACTTGGGTTTAGACCCTCAACTTTACTTGCCTTGATAAGGTAAAGTTGTTAAGATTCTGCTTATTTCTTGATTCTTATTATATCAACACTTGATTTACTGAATTCAACAGTGAGAATAACAAATAAATACATTCTGTAACCTGGACGCATCTTAACCAGGCATGTTCCTTGGTCGTGCTATGTACAAAAATGTGTGGAGATAGATGACCTGCAATGCTGCATTTGTTGCCTGTGAAACCAATGGGAAAGGCAGGCTACTGAGGTTTACTTATGCAAGGCATATTTCCCACCAGCAGTTTTGGGAAGCTTTACCCACAGCCCATATATCTTTTGATATGTGGGTTACCTCTAAGGGAGAAAAACTGAACACAAGCATCAAACTTACATAGAGCTGGACCTGTCCCAGAGCTTTTGCATAAATTTTCTTATTAAGCAACTGTTGTACGTTAGCACATTCACACTATCAAACTTCAAAACAAGAGACCAAATTGTATATTTTGTGTTCTGTAAACTTTGATAAAAATATTTTTAAGCTTATACTCTTACAAATGCTGTTATTAGATTTTTATGGCATATTAGGATATGCCAATTAGGAGATTACTTTCAATTTAATTTAACCAGCCCCCTGCGGGTGGGCTAATTAGTTATACATCCCAATTATATTGGTGGCCATGGGTCTCACAAGAAGGTCCTAAGAGTGTTATTTCACCTACAAGGGCATGAATGAAGAGACTTAATGAAAATCAGTCATTACAAAGGAAGAACTGTGGTAGCCTAGCTTTTCACTTGTAAAATCCAATTAATTTTACCATTCAATATTTTAACCTAGCAGGCATTCCTCTTATAAACATGTAAGAATAGTAGAACTTGAAACTTGCTAAAAATCCAACTATAAATGTCCTATACACTTTGACGGAGGTAGCTGTTTGGAGTTGAGCTTTTGCCAACTAGACACCCCTAGAAAATCTTGGAGGGGGAGTTTTCAGGAAGTCATCACACCCCCTAAACATCAAGATTATTGCTTTTAACATAAATATAAATAATTTATCCACTATCAACCACTTTCAACAGTCCAGTAAGTAGTCTTTATTGCTCATTGCACTGGCATGATATACATAAACAGATGATCCATCTTCTGTGGTACATTCAGAAAGTTCTACCTGGTAAAGTCAAGTTTGGAAGTTACCTTCCATGTGATATTTTTCTTATAAAAATATGTCCACTTAAAGGCCTATTTCTATTTTTTTCTCATTTTCACCTCCAGCCCATCTTTTGTCTCCTGCCTGTACCTCATGATCAGTGCCCTGTAGCATTAACTATTTCTGGAAATGCTTCAACATAAAGTTATTAGATATAGAAAAAAAAGTACTTTACCAAACTTTGTTTTATTCATGGATATCTTTACCTACTCAGCTATAGATAACTATTTATAGGTTCCATATGCTATTTATGTGCAGTTTAGAAGAATTTTCTTCAAAATCAAAAGTTTTACATAATTAGAATTATGTGCTATTGTAACTATACAGTGCTTCCACTTGTATTTCAAAATTTAGAAATTGAAGGAATCAATGTCCAGGTGCATAGGATTTATAATACAAGAACAAAGGTTGCTACAGAAAGCTGTCTGCCTTATATATGTGTCTAATGACTGTTTATATGATTTTGTATATACCAGTAACTGGAGACCTGGACTGGTCAATAATTATATTAAACAAAAGAAAGAAATATTGCTCAAATTTCAACAACCAGCCAAACTGAGTAGGTTAACCCTTTGAATTAAATAGACACTAGACAGCCTTTACAAATTAAACATTTTCACTGTTTTAAAAAGTTATATAACCATCAGAGTATGAGGAAAAAAATGAAATAATCTACTTTAACTTTTTAAATTATATTAACCAGAGAGTGCTTATATCCTAACTTCATTAGTGTCCTTTGGCTTTAAAAAGAAATCTTTCTTTGAAAATTCACACAAACTAATGCTGGCATTTACTTGAGGTACTCTTTAACCTTTCGGACAACATTTTGAGAACTCATTAGCCACATATCACCATAATACAGGCTAGGAATACACAGAAATAATGAGGTCATTGTAAAGTTTAAATCAGTGATAGCGTGATCAGGAATTTTCGTTAACCTAAAATGCATAATTAGCTCTAGAGGTAGAATGAAAGACAAAAATCACCACTACTGTTCCTTTGCTATTAAGAATCAGTGAAATCTATAATTAGGGAACATTAAGGAAAGGTTAAAGATGAGAATACATGCAGTCTATCTATAGGAAACCTAAACTGTTTAGGTTAATGAAATGTCTACTAATTAGCAAGTTCACAAGAACCTAACTTTTATTTTATAAATGCCATAATAGAAAGTATTAGAGCTCCATGCACACACCTGTGTCTCAACTAGATTACTGCACAGTGCTACCTCTTTCAAACTTCTATTCATTCCATTCCCCCCACCCGCAATTATCTGGATGCTATTAAGTATCACACATTTCTGGCAATTCTTCATAAAGTACAAATTTCATTTAATGATATGGATTTGAAGATGTTGAGAAACAGTAGAAAGTTCCTATTTTTTAGAAAAAAGAATTGTTGAATTTTCAACGTTTCATTAACATAATGTTATAAGATGCGATATTTCCTTACTTTCCTTTGTCATTTCTAATGTTGACCAAAACTATTCCTTTCATTCAAAGATGAGAATTTTACCCATAAAAATCCAGTTTAGGGCTTCCCTGGTGGCGCAGTTGTTGAGAGTCCGCCTGCCGATGCAGGGGACGCGGGTTCGTGCCCCGGTCTGGGAGGATCCCGCGTGCCGCGGAGCCGCTGGGCCCGTGGGCCATGGCCGCTGGGCCTGTGCGTCCGGAGCCTGTGCTCCGCAGTGGGAGAGGCCACAGCAGTGAGAGGCCCGCGTACCGAAAAAATCCAGTTTAAACTGGAAAACAGAAGGCTAGAATCAAATCGTATATGAGGGATTGATTGTATAATAAGTAGCAGGGCCAGAAACAAAGACAAAACCAGAATATTATCAGAATCAATCATTACCACAACACCAGTTCCACTTCTATACCATGAAGTTAACCACTTATCCACAGAAAAACAATCACTGAAGGCAGATTTTTTTGGTGAAAGTTGATTATTGTTGTCCTTGCCTGCATCAGCTAAAATGATACCTGCAAATAATACCTTTTATCACTGTTCTTACTTTCAAATGTATGGGTATATCTGATTAGCTGAGCCTAAATTTTATATGCACATCTGCCTACATGGGATATTGGAACTTCAGGCCTTGATTCTGTTTACAGAGGGATTTACAACTTGGAAATTTCTTTAAATACAGAGAGGTCTTTTCAAAATATGATGTACAGAAGTTTAAATTACAACAATGTGGTAGTAGCTCATATCTGACTAACTCAAATGCAGAGGAAGAAATATAAACTCAGATGAAAACATTTGAAAGACATTTGATATCATAGAATGAAAAAGTAAATAGGTAGAGATATCAGAGTATGAAAGAAGATGACAGCATTAGTTAAGTTCGCATTAATTCAGTTTTATATCTGATGACACTCTGCAGTCTCTGAAGAACTGGATGACTATATGAAGCAGTAAAGTTTTTCTAACTTGAGGAATAAGTAATAAGTACCGAGTTCCAGGCTAAAAGAAAAGGAGGTCTGGGAAATTGAGTGGGGTGGGAGAGAATCCCATACAATTGAAAGTCACAGAGGAGAATGTCACAGATAGTGAAGATCTGAACTATGCATATAAACACCATTCAGATTATGGGTGACCCCTAAATTACACACCCATAGGGGAAACTCCATTAGACCCCAGAAGAAAGCAATAGCTGGGGAATTAGAGCAGAGATTTCAATTACTACCCACCACAAAGGAATGAAAATTTGATGTTTGGGTACAGATAGATGCATAATACTAGAAGAAGGTCACTCTTCAAAGGAAAATAACAGAACCCAGAGTCTCTACAATGTATCAACCACAAAATCTAGTATATAATTAAAAATAGCTAGACATAAAAAGAAACAGGAAAATATGTCACATTAAAAAAAGCAGGCAATGGAAAGAGACATTGAGATGGAGTACATGTTGGAATTTGAAGACAAGGACATAAGTATGTTCAAGATTAAAGGAACAGGTGGTCATACATATGAATATATGGGGAATTTCAAGTGAGAAATAAAAATGGAGAAATGAGGAAATAGAAATTCTAAAACTGAGAAATACAATATCTGATATGAAAATTTTACTTGATAGGCTTACCAGAATGGCAGTAAACTTGAAGACAGGTCAAGAGAAATTTTCCAATATGAAGAATACAGAGGAAAAAATACCAATTAAATTCTGCAATGGAATGTAATTTCTCTAAATTGACTGGAATGTTCATTGTCACATCATATGCCTTTTTCATCACTTTAATCCAGTGATTTTCAAACCACAGTAGATTTGCTTAAAATTTTAAAAATATCTTTAAGAGCTGAATTAGTGTCTTAAGGAGTAACACCCAGGCTTCTAATTTTTTTTGTTGTCAACTTCCCAGTGATTCCACTGTGCAATCTGGCTCTGCCTTATTCAACCACGTGTACTTCATTAATTTTCTCCAAACTCAATTTTCTTTTGTATATGAAAGCCAGTTTTGACTATAAGCATGACCACTTAGTTTCTTTGCAACTACAGTATATCCATTTATTTAACCAATATTTATTGACAACTGACTATATTTTCAGTTGCATGCTAGACTCGGGAATGTAGCTGAAAATTACCCAGGTAATTTTGCTGTTTGTTTGAAGACAGAGAAGTACACTCAGTCTAGAATCAAAAATGAATGTGGGGTCTTCCCTGGTGGCGCAGTGGTTGAGAGTCCGCCTGCCGATGCAGGGGACACGGGTTCGTGGCCCGGTCCGGGAAGATCCCACATGCCACGGAGCAGCTGGGCCCATGAGCCATGGCTGCTGAGCCTGTGCGTCTGGAGCCTGTGCTCCACAACGGGAGAGGCCACAACAGTAAGGCCCGCGTACTGCCAAAAAAAAAAAAAAAAATGTAAAGTTCCAACAACAGAACTACATTATTCTATGAAATTCCCAACTGCTTTTATAATTTAGGTTGAAATTCTGCTAATACACAGGAAATTACTATACCATGTCATATAGAAATGGTTTAATTTTTAGGTTAATAATCTTCAACTGTTAAAAATGTACTATCAATGCCTTTTTTTTAATTTTTTCTTGCAGTACACGGGCCTCTCACTGTTGTGGCCTCTCCCGCTGCGGAGCATAGGCTCCGGACGCGCAGGCTCAGCGGGCCATGGCTCACGGGCCCAGCTACTCCGTGGCATGTGGGATCCTCCCGGACCGGGGCACGAACCCGTGTCCCCTGCATCGGCAGGCAGACTCTCAACCACTGCGCCACCAGGGAAGCCCCTATCAATGCCTTTTTAAAATATTTAATTTATAAATACTTCTCTTGGAATTTGCTTGTCTAAAAATCCTTCAGTCATAAATTGATAAATAAGTTTATCTAATTACATTCAATTCATAAAATGCTGATTAATGGGGCACAAGGCTTTGAATTATAAAATAGAGGTAAATTTTTAAAAGCTAGCCAAGTTCATAACATACATAATATATATTTTAAATTATTGTCATTAATAATTCTCTTCATCTTTAATCAGATTTGTTCTAATAGTTTGAGACTAAAGTGGACTGTAGTGGTTAGATTAAATGCTTTATTATGTACAGATGAAAATTTTTCAATGCAACTTTACATGATATTTTGCTGATATAATATCCAAGTTCCCACATAATTTATAGTTTAAGGTTTCGCTTTTAGTTTTTCCAAAGAATTTAATGAGTTTCTTCCCTGATATAAAGTAAGTTTAATGAAGCTCAAAATGCATTGAAATATTTATATTTTAGATTGAAAATTGATGGGTTACTATGATTTTTATCATCAGGAGGTAAAAGGTAGATTTTAAAATCTTACTAGTTTAAATAAATTCCACTGTATCTCACATAAAGATTAGCTGTGTATATAATATCAATATTTAGGGGTAAAGAACATAGTTGCTCTGTGTTTACATCTGGCTTGACAGGTGTGTAATGTTTCCCATCGTTTTTTAAATTTATGAAGGCAAGTGTCACTTTATACTAGAAAGTTATTTTCTGCTGGTGACAAGGCTGAGAATTGCTGTAAATTGCCACCAAATGGATGACAGTGGCTGATGCATGTACACGTCACGTGCACAGCCACTGGACGGCAAAATTTAATTGTCAGTTCACATTCCCCTTCATCTCCCCAGAATTGCATCTAGATTCCAAGGACCACGGCGGGGTTTTCTGTATTGTTGAGATTTTGCAGTGGGTGGGAAGTAGCACCAAAGTTAACCATCAAGATAGACTTACTCTTATTGGGTCTTTAGTCATTAGTCCATGAAGATCACTGCTGTGTCCACTTTGTTCCAAGGACAACCATAAGACCTCTTCAGATCTGCCAGGTCTGTGGAACACATATTTCTGATATCA
Organism: Orcinus orca; assembly: GCF_937001465.1. NCBI lineage: Eukaryota > Metazoa > Chordata > Mammalia > Artiodactyla > Delphinidae > Orcinus > Orcinus orca. The sequence goes on from NC_064563.1 coordinate 119,930,174, forward strand.
GGTCCACAGGCTCATGATGAAGCTCCCTTGTCATTCTACCTGCTGCACAAAGTGCACTAATTTGACTAAGCATCTCACTTTTTTCTTGAGAGCAATGTCCAGGATAGGGTCCCAGAGAGGCTTCTCAGGCCGATCTGATTCCACCACATTGCAGACATTTCTCCTGCTCCTGCAGGAGCTGGTACAGGGGAACTTTAGGATCTTGTTTTTAACCACTCTTCTTGGATTCTCCAAATCCATTTCCAACAGTCACTCCCCAATACCAGTTTCAACCTGAAGTGAGGAGAGGTTCTCACCATCAATTTCTAAGCTCTCTTAGAAATTGCTACCTGTGCTGCTTCTCCTCTGTCTTTTCTCTTCCCTACCCACAGCCTAACCTAGGGGATCAAGGGGAAGACAACTTCTCTACATCTGTGATCCCAAAATGTTTGGGTCCTGACCTAGGCTTTAAAACCCAAGAGCCTGACAAAAAGTTGACTGGTTTGGTTTTTTGCCCTATGCAGTGTCATCCATATTCAAATAAAAAACATATAAATTATAATTATACCACATCACCCGACAACTGGTCTTTGTAGTTTATTCTGTCTCTTATGATTTTTTTAAAATACATAAACAAATTTTAAAAGGGTATAAACAGTAACATAATTTAGTTTCCTCTCAACGAATGGATTTTTTTTTTTTTTTTTTTTGCGGTACGCGGGCCTCTCACTGTTGTGGCCTCTCCCGTTGCGGAGCACAGGCGCCGGACGCGCAGGCTTAGTGGCCATGGCTCATGGGCCCAGCCGCTGTGCAGCATGTGGGATCTTCCTGGACCGGGGCACGAACCCATGTCCCCTGCATCGGCAGGCGGACCCTCAACCACTGCGTCACCAGGGAAGCCCTGAATGGATGTTTTATCTGGAGTCCTAGAGCAATACCCAGACTGTTTCAAGAGTGCTTAGTTGGTATCAAAATTTTTTTAATTAATTCATTAATTAATTTTTTAATCTATTTTGTTTCTGGCTTGTGTTGGGTCTTTATTGCTACGTGCTGGGTTTCTCTAGTTGTGGCGAGTGGGGGCTACTCTTCATTGCGGTGAGCAGGCTTCTCATTGCGGTGACTTCTCTTGTTGTAGAGCACAGTATCTAGGCACACCGGCTTCAGTAGTTGTGGCGCGCAGGCCCTAGAGAGCATGGGCTTCAGTAGTTGAAGCGCACGGGCTCAGTAGTTGTGGCACACGGGCTTAGTTGCTCCGCAGCATGTGGGATCTTCCCGGACCAGGGCTCGAACCCATGTCCCCTGCATTGGCAGGCAGATTCCTAACCACTGTGCCACCAGGAAAGCCCCTGGTATTAAATTCTTAAAACCATCTACAGTGTCCACTTGCAACCCAAAAAAAGGCAAATTAAGGGGAAGAATAGTTCTTCACTAATTAAAAAAGAAATTTTCATATATGTATGCATAAATCTGATTCACTTTGCTGTACAGTACAAACTAACACAACACTGTAAAACAACTATACTCCAATAAAAATTAATTAGAAAAACAAAAGAAACTTTCAAAACTCACAAACCAGTGAGTATAGTTGAACAATTAAAGATCTATCAGGAGAGAAAAAACAATTCTTTCCTGCCCCTTTACACTTTAATTCTATATGTAAGCCAGGCTTATTTCACAGTTTGTATTAACCCCAGGAACTGTGCTGACTCATGAGTGTTATCTTGGAAATTTGTGAGGCAAATGTAGTTACTGGGAACCAAGCTAGGTAAAGAGGGAAAGGCCTAGCTCTGACATAAAGTCCACACAAGGAGTGGGTCACATGCTATTAGACAGACAACCCCAGCCCCCTTCAGGGTTTGGTAAAGAAGGTCCTTGCTACTGGGAGATAATACAGATTCAACTATTTCAGTTACATTCAAGGTAAATGGATTGGCAAGGGTGTCTAAGATGAAAGAGTATATTACCCACAAAAGGACATTTCGAATAGTTAGTACTTGAAATTCAGAAAGAAATTAGGCCTTTAGGTTGAGTGAAACTTGCAAGAAAAGCGGAGATCCAGTTTTAGAATAAAATTAGGCCCTAGGAAGGTTTATAATTGAAAAATTTAGAAGAAGCCAAAGCAGAAGGCTGTCTGCCGGGGCTTTCAGGCAGTGAGAATGATTGGACCATTAAGCCAATTACCAAAACTGGAGCTCAGGAATATGGATTCTTAGGGGACAGAAACTTACTTGCCAGATTATTGAGGTAATTATGAGGTAGACAGTGGTAGAGAGAAAGAGCATGAGTCTGGAAATAAATGGGGTAACCTAAGATCTTAATTGGAAAACTCCATAACTGTCAGAGGTGTTGCAGAAATAAAACTTTAACTGTGAGCTCTTTTAATCCCCAGGATTGGTTCTAGAGACAGGGAGAGGGATATAGCCTACAGATAAGTGTGTGTTAGTAGCAGGGGATGAGACTGTGGATGGGAGAGAGGTATTGGGTTGACCAAAACGTTCGTTTGGTTAACGAATATGCTGTTCAATAAAGTTCTTGGTGAAAATGAAAAATGTGTCTTTTATCTTTACTTCACACCAAATGAACTTTTTGGCCAACCCAATGTTAAGGCTGAAAACTGGATGCAGTCTTTAAACTACATGGAGGGATTTGACCTTTGTTGTTCCCCGCCAGCAGCTGCCAGTAGTTCTCAATAATAATCTCCTGGAGGGCTTGTGAAACCACAGTTGGCTGGGAGAGTTTCCAGTTCTGTAAGAAACCCAAATTGGAGCAAGATGGGGTAAGCTGGACATTTATGACACTGTGGGCTGCTCCTGGAAAGAACATTGACTTTGAGAGAGGTAACTATTCAGCTTAGGACAGGGGCAGACGGACAGGGAGAGGTGCTGACAGTGATGATCTGAGCCATACACCAATACATCTTACAATTTACTCTTTATCAATATATCCAAATGGCATTGTGTCTTTAGACGCTTTAAGAGGTTAAAAATTAGAAACATACATCCAATGACATTCATTTGCCCTTGGGTAATATATCAGTCTGGATGCTTCCAGCTTGCCCTTGCTTGGTTAGAATTTTGGGTAGCTCAGAGGAGAATTTCACATTTGATCACATGAAATTTTAATGGATTCAACTCAGCCACTGACCTACTGTTGACATTTAAAAGATACACCTATATAAACCCATCTTTCTACATGAGACAATTCAGCTCTTGTTTTCCTTGTGGATTTAAATATTTTTCATAGTAGTAATGCAAAACAACATGCATAACGCAGAAAGCTGCTTGAATGCTTTGTATTGTTTTATCATTATTTAGTTATGTGGATCAAAGTCACCTTAAAATTTCAAGGATTGACTATAGATTGAGGAACAATTCATGTTAAAAGGCTGCCCTCTTGTGACAATGTGTTGTGTGTTTTACTGGTAAAACGACCTTATACCCTTTAGAATCCAACTCATAATAGTATTAAAAAGAAATAAAACCTGAACATATTTTGAGATATTTTAATAATACTTTGCATATATGGAAATTTCGGATAATGGATAGTTCTGATTAGATAGATGTTCCAGGGAGATGAAGGTTTAAACTTCTCTCATTATTTAATTTACTTAATGGATATGTTTCTAACATTTATAAACCACTTTTCTGTTTCTTTTAAAAAAATTAGTTAAATTTCACTATAGATCAAGGTCTCAGTGGCACATATCATAGAACTTAACAGCTTAAGTTGTCATCTATGTTCCTGTAACCATGAATATCACCTCCATATTGAAGAATCAGTTAATCAGTAAACATCAGTAATGGAATGATGACTAGTACATATCTTCTGGCTTTCAAATGCTCTTGGCCTAATGTAGGAGAGAGATGATATAAATAAACAATTGCAAAGAAAGACTGTAATGTTTTGTGATATCAATTTGGGGGGTTCTTTTTTATTTCCAGTATTTTCTGAGGTCTTCTTCCCCAGTTCTAGGAGCAAAGCTATTCTGGTCTCACTGATTTAGAGAAATAGCAAAGAAGAAGGAAGAATTTCATGGAAAGGCATAAAAACCTGCAATTCTTTCTGTCTTTTGACTTCTAGAAGCCTGAGCCTTAGGGACAGTTTAGAAGCATCATGGAACTGGTGGAGAGCAGTATTTTGCTGAGTGAGAAAGACTTGTACACATGTGAAAGGAGAAAGCTTGTCCCCAGATTAGGAAAAAATCTACTGTCGATACCTCTACACTCTCTCCCCATGGTTGAGATGAGGGGAAAGGAGGGGCCCCTTGATGAACAGTAGAGATCTAGGAGCAGTTCTCTAGAAATATCCTAGGAGATGTAAAGGTCCCAGAAAAAAAACAGCAACAAGGGTGTCTAGGCGGAAGGGGCCAAGGGGAGACTCATGGAGGATTTGTGCACTCCAAGTACGATAAAGCAGCAGCAGTGAGCTTGTTGTCCTCAATGTGTCATGCAGGAATGGATGAAGGAGAGGCCAGCAGCAGACTGTGTGGACAGATGGCCAAACACTAAATGCCTAATCCCACCTCCATCCCCCATGCTCTGGCTCTGCTCACCAAGGCTATGCTCTGCCACCCCGATGCCATCTTCAGGACTACGGCATCATTCTTCTAGCTCCTGGGAGTGTTGACAGCTGACTCCTTGCAATAATGCAGATGAATATGCAGATGAATAAAATGATCTCATCCAAGTTCACAACCCCTTTTCAGGGACAGTCCCTATCCAAGGACTGGTCGTGTGGACATAAAAGGTGTGGCTTCCTTACCCTGATTTAGAAGAATTTTTAGACCCTCTCAGAGTCAAAAGAGGAGTAAAATAATTTTATCAAAGACTTAATAAGCAATCCCAAGAGTGTAACATCAAAATTGCAGTTAAACATGGTACTTCATGATGACTTAAAATGAATAGTTTAACTCCAGGTACGAGATATCTGGGATATACAAGAATTTGGTAATAGTTTTGTCTCTAGAGCAGGGAACTCTGGATCTATGTCCTTTTAGTGCATTTTTATTCTGTATCATATTGAGAGAGAAACCCTTACACAAGCAATAGGAAATTCCCTGTAACACTATATACAGATTCCAAGAGTTCTGTAACTCAGACAACTTAGACAGGAAGACTATGGCCTACAAAACCTACAAAAAAAAGTAAGATAACTTTAAAGAGGGCTTAATTGATTTAAAAAAAACCATATTTTTTTCTTTGTTCAGTCTTCACAGACTGGGAGAAACACATCTGATAAAGGACTTATGCAAAATATACAAAGAACTCTTAAAACTCAACAATAAGAAAATAACCCTATTAAAAAATGGGAAAAAAAACCAAACCTTAACAGACACCTCACCAAAGAAGATATAAGGATGATGAATAAGCATGTTAAAAAATGCTCAACCTCATATGTCATCAGGGAAATGTAAATCAAAACAAAAGTTAGATTCTACTATACATCTATTAGAATGGCCCACATCCAGGACACTGATAGCACCAAATGCTGGTGAGGATGTGTAGCAACAGGAACTCTCATTCATTGCTGGTAGCAATGCAAATTGGTACAGCACTTTGGAAGACAGTTTGATGGTTTCTTATAAAGCTAAACACACTCTTACCATATGATCTGACAATTGTGCTCCTTGATATTTACTCACAGGAACTGAAAACTTATGTCTACACAAAAACCTACAGGTGGATGTTTATAACAGTTTTATTCATAATCGACAAAACTTGGAAGCAACTAAGATGTCCTTCAGTAGGTGAATGGATAAATAAACTGTGATCTATCCAGACAATGGAATATTTTTTCAGCACTAAAAAGAAGTGAGTTCCCAAGCTATGAAAACACATGGAGGAAACTTAAATGCATATTACTAAGTGAAAAAGCCAATCTGAAAAGGCTACATACTGTATGATTCCAACTATATGGCATTCTGTGAAAGTACAGCTATGGAATTTATCCAAACCCATAGAATATACAACGCTAAGAATGAACCATAATGTAAGCTACAGGCTTTGGGTGATTATGATGTGTCAATGTAGATTCATCAACTACAATGTAGATTCAGCACATTTTCCACTCTGTGGGGAATGTTGATAATGTGGGCGGCTCTGTTAGTATGTGAGCAGGGGGCATATGGGAAATCTCTGTACCTTCCTCTCAACTTTGCTGTGAAGCTTAAACTGCTCTTTTAAAAAGTCTTAGTAAAATAAAATTTTCCAGCAGTATTCAAATTGAGACCCTCTGGCTCACAAGCAAGCCAAATGAGCAGCTTCCAATGATGTCAGAGCACAATCTTACCCTGACATATATTGCCCATGCAGCATGGCCGCTCTGTAACTCCTGAAGTAGCTGACACCAATGACCAATGTCCTGCTTCTGGTCTCTACCATACATAAAGATAACAGTTAGAATAATTACTATGTCTCTGTGAATTCTGTCATTATGTTCTAGACATTATAATTATTTAATCCACACACCAACCCTGTGAAGAAAGTATAATTAATACTACCACTTCTCAGCTAAGGAAATGGAGACACAGGGTGCTTAAGTAGTTAGGTGAAAAGCACCCAGATGGGAAGTGGCAGATCCAGGATTTGAACTCAGGAAGACTATCACCCAGGCTTGGATTGGAAACCACTCTCCAGCACCACATCCTCCAGCAGAGTCAGAACCCCAGACACTCTGATTCTGTGAAATGCATTCAGAAATGCTTAAGACATGAAGTCCTGTGGGATGACCAATTTCCTTCTGTAGCTTATTTTGCAAGATGCGATTTCAGGGAGAAAATATAGTGACAGTGATAGCGACATTGTATTGTTTTCCCCTATACATGTATTCATCACAACGTTTTATGCCTAAACAGGTAGTTTGCATGTTCATTCCACACTTAAAAATAGATGCACTCAATCTGGTAAAACCCAGAGGAAGTGGGCAGAGTATATTTACAATCTTGATAAAATGTTTCAAAAATAACCCCATTCCCAGGCTCTTTAGGATCAGATGCACAGCCACCCATGGACTGGATTCCTTAGCTTTAGCTTGGTAGCCTTGAATGTGGGTGTTCCATGTTGAGTTTAACTTTGATTGCTCCTAAACCATAACAGTTGGTACATACAGGACTCCACAGAGTTCTCACTGATTTAGATGTTCTGATATTCCGGCAGTTCTCACCATGAAGGGATGGTGCTTCATGGGCATTTCTGTTGAGATTCTCTTTTTTTTAATCAGAAACCAATTCCTCTTGCCCCACCTACATTTGAAAATTTACCATTGAGTTCATTTATTCTAATCTCTTTTTCTTTTTCGTCTATCAATTTTACAGCAGAAAATAATCGCTACACTGTTACAACTAGAAATGACTGGCTTTATTTGTACGTCACCTCACAATATATTGTTATTTTTTTCTTAATACTATAAAGTTCATATCTCATAGTTATTATAATTATTACTATTTAGAGTGGTACTAAATAAAATCAAATTTATATTAAGCTTCTAGACTCAGAAATTAATTTTTAATACCATTTCAGAATATGATAGCACATTAAAGGCATAGTGTTATGTATTTTAAAAACTTGTTGTTTTTCTTTTTTTGAAAAACAGGATTTTGTAGGCGGTGGTGGGAGGAATGTAGATACAATTTTGGGGTCTCTTTCGTTTCTGCACAGGTTGCAGGCACTGACCTCCTAGTTCTTGACTGTCTTTGAGAATGTCTATAAAGAAAACAGCCGTAGAATATAAACCATGTCTCCTTCTGGAGCAAAGAAAAGATTTGTTTACTATACAGTATAATACAGATAATGCCTCCCTCTGGGGAAAAGTTCTGCAAGTGAAGTGCATCAGCGTCCCTAAGCTTGGGTTGCTCTCCTGCACTGCAGTGTTCACGCATCACTTGGCCCACTTTGTGTTGCCCTGTGAGAGCTGGAGCTGTCAGAGTTGGATACTCAGCCTATGCTATTGTGAGGTTATTTTTTTCTCTGAGTCAGAAATCATATATCTTCAGCCAGCATCCATGAAACTATAGCAGAGAAATTTGTTAGCCTGCAAGTAAGGAAATGTCTCAGGAATTTCTAAGTTCCTGGCAAATATGATCTAAAAAATCTTTCAATGTACCTTTTTATACAGAGATACATGTTTGGAGTGAATCAGTGAAGTGGGGAGAGAGAAATTAAGAAAAATGCTCACAAGGATAAGATTTTATGATTGTAAATTTTACTTATTTTTCCATTTTTCTATAATTGATAGGTTTATAAACATAAAAATTAATGTTTTATAAAAAATAACAAACTAGGTATACTATACTTCATTGCAAATGTGAAGTAGATCTCTTTTATAATTGTATTTTCAATGTTTTCTAGCTAATAATATAGGGAAGTTATTAATTTCTGTGTATTCTTTTATATTCTACCACTCTACTACATTCTTACGTTATGAGGGTAGTTTATTGTGTTTTGTTTGTAGACAGCATTATCATCTAATAACTTTGGAAAGGAGAACTCACGACATTGTTTGCAGATGGTGGTAATATATTTTATTGTAATATGTTATACTAAAGTATCCTATATAACATTCTTCTATAAGATACATATTATATTTTGTTTGTTATCTAACAATTATATATATAAAATACACAGTTTTTCTTGCTGTCATCCATGCTCTGCCTATTTCAAGTTTCAGAAAGTGTATTGCTTAACTTTTGCTGTATAACAAACCGTCCCAAAACAGTGTCTAAAACAACCACCGCTTTATTTAGAGTTCATGACTTCATGGGTTGGTTGTGTGTTTCTTCAGGTCTGGGCCAGCTCTGCCAGCCTCTGTGTCTGTGGTCAGTCCTTTCGATGGCGTTTGTTGGCTGGGGTGTTTCAGTTCTCCTCCATTTGGTGTCTCATCCTTCCAGGAGACGAGCTTGGGCATTTCCACTGAGGTCTCTGGGATCCAGTGGTATCAGGTACTTTTCAGGACTCAGCTTGCATCACGTTTCGTTATTGTACCAGTGTCCAAATTAAGACATATGTTCAAGCCTACAGGAAGGGTTTGAGGGGCTTATCTACAGGAATGGTTACAGGGAGATTTGAACAAATTGCGGGCCATTACTGAAAAAAAAAATTTACCACAGGTGGCAGACCATCATTGCCTGTCTGTATTTGTTTCCAACAGCATAATTTTCCTGGACTTGGGGACTCCTGATGACTGGAAAGTGAAATAATGGAGGAGAGTGTGAAAATTTTCTTGCTCTCAGAAAGTAATTACTTCCCAGTAGATAAATGACCATATACCTCTAGTTGGAAAGTGAAATGGAATCACAGAGCAGTGGGTCAACCTCTTCCTCCTTATTCTCAGCTCAACTGTCTGCCTCAGTGTCCTATTTGACTTTGATTATCATAGTTTCCTCCTGAAGTTTGGAAGATTGTGAACAGTTTTCCTAGATTGCAGAGATTTTCAAACCTAGATTCTGTGTATTTCCTTGACTCGTTCAATGGGAAGGGAGATAAGGGTGAATCCAGCACTGTTGGTTGCCAGCACCCTAACACTGGGGTGTCTTTCAAATAATTTTCATTTACCATATGTGAAAGACTGTGCCTATATTCAAATCTATAAATATTGATCAAGTGTTTTTTGGTACAGGCTGTGGGAAAATAAGGTTGAAATAAGATAGTCCCTATGTTCAGTAACTCATTATTTAACAAAAACTGTATCTTGGCATTTAGATGGAAAGTTTCTTGTGGGAAGTGACCCAGGTCACATGGTTCTGAGAATACATTTACTTTAAACATTAAAATAATATTACTTTTAATAAATTCTGATTCTCTTTGTCACTCTCTCTCTTTCTCATCCCATATCCCCCATTTAAAGAGTATTCTGCTAGGAGTAAACCCACTTTCTAGTTCTTCACTCTTCATTAATTTTGACAACTCTTATCTTGAAAAAGCTTTTTCCATAGACATTTTCCTAATTAAACATCTCTACTACCAAGTGTTAAAAAGAAACACAACACTAATAAATATTAGAGAGTAAAAACTCCTTTGAAAACTTAGGACAGGTTCCACTGACAAAGTTCCAATGATTTCAGGATCTATGCCTGCAGTAGACTTTTTTTTTTAACCTTCAAATTGTTTCTTTTCCCAGAGAGTTATTAAGGAAAAACCTAAAATTTATAATTCATCTGTGTTTAGAATGTTAATATTTTAATACTTTAACAATATATGTAAAAGAACTTTTTAATTCTAAATGCAAATTATTCTTAAATACTATAATTGTCTTGACTAACATTGTCTAATATTAAAATCAAATCTGGTTTTACTACATTCTTAGAAAAGAATGTAAGACAAAAATAATCTTAAATTATCTTCGTGAGGGCTCTCTGATCTCTAACCAGAACCACTTGAAACATTTTGTTCTTCTAAGTAGCCAGCAATCATTGGTGTCTGCCCACTCCTACCCAGCTAAGCCAAAAAGAAACTTACTGCTTCATATATTTAATTTTGCATTTATCATCCAACAGATGTTTATGGAGCCCCTGAAACAAACCAGGCATTCACCTAGACCCTGAAAATACAAAAATGTATATATAACACAAAATTCCTTACTCTCAGGAAGATCACATTCTAGTGATGGATATGAACAAGTAAGCAAAGAGTTATAATACCCTATGCTGTAACAGAGACATGAAATAGCATCTTTGGGGAACAGAGGAGGAGGCAAAAGCAAAGGAAGGAGTGAGTTTGGGAGAGATAACAACTTAACCATGGAAAAGGCCAAGAAAGGGCCCAAGCGTGAAGGAAGGTGCAAGGGTAAACCTGAGTTAAAGAGCTGGAAGGTGCTGATGGGGATCAATAGGAAATCTGGAAGAGTTTTCAAAGGGTCCTAGTGAATCTGGGTGAATGATCTGTTGCTTTGAATCTTCAAACACTTTCTGCAATATTATGTTCCATTTAAAGCACTTTAATCATGACTGCTAGCCTACATGCAAACACATTGTTCCATGTCCCTGTGAGATATGTAATCCTACCCCCAGCCAAGAGCCTCACATTCCAGAAACTCAAGCCATGGTACAGAAATCCAAATTCAACTCATCAACACCATCTGCATAACCAGCTGTTCAACCTCCCATATATCCTTCTTTTTTCATGTACCACATGTTGATAGGATAAAAGAAATTATGAATGAAAATGCTCTCTGTGCACTGAAGTCCTACATTTCATAACTCCAATGGCATCCCCTAATGTCCTCTGACAATTCTGTTTATGCCACTTGGAGAGGCAGGTTATACTATCTTGGGGAAGGATTCAGGTATTTGGTAACTTTTAGCAGCATCTTCATCCTAAGATCCTGAAAGCACAGACCAGAAAACCAGCACATGTGTCTTATGACTTGCTGGGATGTTCCCGTGCAGCAAGCTTCATGGCTGTTGGCAGGCACTCACTGGCCACATCACAGTTTTTCAGGGCTGGGCTTCCCCCTTTGTCCTGTGCTTTTTATTGAGAGCATTTGACTTCCTGTTCACCCATTCACAAACATTTACAGGATGCCTAATAAATACCCAATAGATAACTATCAAAACACAACAAATATATCTTTCAAGTATTGAAAGTAATAGTCTGAAGGATTTTTTTTTTTTCTATTTCTCCCCTTAGTCACTGAAGGTGATAAAATAACATACCTGATAGGGCATTTGTAAGGACTAAATGAAATATTGCAAATGAAAGACTTAAAACACAGACTGGCATATAGTAATTACTCATTATGTACTTGCTATTATTATTATTAGAAAAAACAGGATTAATGCATAGACCATAAATGTTATGACTCGCGACAACACTTTTATGATTACGGCTGATTGTAAGCTTACATAATTGTGCCTTGTCAATAATGGGCACACACACACAATTAAACAATTATCCAGTAAATTAGATTGGTATTGCAACTTATCTGAATGGTGCAATTTTTTTAAATTGTAGTTTGTTAAAACAAACAAAATCTAGTTGCCCTTTGATTATGTCCACTTAAAATTTCAGTCAACTATTGTGTGTAGCAAAGTATGATTTGTTGCTGTGTTGGGGATTTATTTTTTTAATAAAATGTTTATTATTCAATGGAAACACAAAGAGGGCACATCAGTAAAATATGGAACATGTTATTTAATTAGATAAATCCTCAAATTAACTTAAAAATACACTATATGTTGTTGAGAGGACTTTGAACGACAATGTTGAGTTCGAGACTATGACGCATGCCAAGTAGGCATCCTGAAGGATAAAGAACTTAAACAACTCCTCTCTCTGTAGCTTTCTGTATCTGACCCAGAGCAGCATGTCTTCAAAGCAGCCTGGTGTAACGCATTTTGTGCGTAATGGCTATCTGTTCCTTCTGTTGTCCTAGATAATTGCTATAAAAATACCTGTGCTTCATCACAGTCGTTCAAACAGTTAATTTTTTCCCTCTTACTACTATTTTTGATCTATGATTTCTACAAATTTGGAAAAAAACAAAGATGATTAAAAGTATTGCTTGAAGACTTGTGGATCAGAGGAGTTTACTTCCCTCACCCTGAAGACAGGCTCCAAAGGTTTCCTTTCATTGTTCATCTTAAAAAAAGTAGAGGGTATTAGGACACTGGTGAAGGTAATGCAATAGGAAAACCTATAAACATTTCATAAGTTTATATCTTCAACTTATCTGTGAAAGATTCCATCACTTATGACAAGGAAGTTTTCTTACGATGATTACAGGGCCCTAATTTAATGTGCTGTGGGACAAGTCGGGTACTGTTTCTCTGCTACCCAGAGGTCCTAAGCAGTCACAAATACTGGAGCAGGATTTCTGCCCCTAGGAACGTATCTCGAATGCATTTTATTTAATTTTAAATGTCACAAACTGAGATTCAAAATTTCTGGGGATATCTGACGAACTATTTGAGGGGGATTAGAAAAGTGAAATTACATAAGCGTCCGTGGTTTTGTTTAAGAATGTGGGAAGTTTGTGAGCAAATGCCCAAGTGACAGAGAGGAGAGAGAAGTATCTATTGCTTGGAGTCAGAGGCCTGTAGAGTGAAGGGCTGAGGCAGAACCTGAAGGAGCTATTTTCAAGAAGGACTGACAGACAGTAGAGGTGCAGGCAGCACTGCTTAAATCCCTAAGCAAAATGTGAAGAGCCTTCTACTTGTTTCTGCCTGGAACACACATATAATACATCAAGGGTCTTACACGTCAGTGTTTTCCAGGTAGGCACCAATAATGGTCCCAATTCACCTTCAAATGTCATTACACAAAGGTCATCATTGTGGAGCTAATGAGTGATAGAAGGTATTATGAGATGAACTTTTTACCCCCAAAATTCATATGTTAAATCCCTAACTCCCAGTACCTCAGAATGTGAATATATTTAGAGACAGGGTCTTTAAAGAGGTGATTAAATTAAAATGAGTCCGTTAGAGTGGGCCATAATCGTATAAGGACACAACTACCCAATCCTGGGTAAATTAGTTAACATTTCTGTGCCTCTGTTTCTTCATCAGTGGAGATAACAAGGCCAATCTCATAGGGCTTTTGTAGGGATTAAATGAATTGATGTATATAAAGTATCAAATTATGCCAAGAATACAGTGATGTATGTAAGCGTTAGCTGTTATTATTTTTATTATTATTATCACTATGGGCAGACACTAGTCAAAGTGTTGAATCAATCTTCACAAAGATTCTTAGGTAACTGCAACATGGTGAGGTAAATTTTGTTACTCAAGATCACACCATTAGTAAATGGTAGACCCCAGATCTGACATTAAGGATTTCAGGCCCATAGATTATTGTGCTCCACAGAAACAAAGTCTTTATTTACAAAGCATTACAAAATGCCAAATAGCTCACTAAACAGAAGGTGTATTTATGTTTACAAGATTTACATTAATCCAAGTGACTTCTCAAAATGATAAATTTACAAATTTTAAAAAAATTCATTTATTACTGCATTCTGAGCGGAGAATGATACTGTTTAGACAGTGTGTTGAAGCAATAAGCTTCTCTCTTCTTCTGAAGACATATTATCTATTAATACTAAGTAATTAAGAGAAACATTCAATGAGAAACATTTGATTAAGGTAAACAGAAATAAATAGCTTTTAAAATATATTCAGAATGCTTTAGCATATGCATTTAAAAATATTCTATATTTTTGATTCTTAAAAATTTATTCAAGAAGTAGAAATATCTGAATTTCAGATTGAACAATGCATTCTGAAAGAAATACTAATTGTGTTGTTTCCATTTACAAGTTCTTTAATTCACAAACAAGTTGTTACATTTGATAGAAGAAGGCATTTTATATTTCATCTGGTGTGCATGTATTTGGACTGAGAAATATTTCCTCACTTTCTTTAAGTACAAAATTATAAGTGCATAGTGGTGGTCTGTGAAAGAGAAAAACAGAGAGAAAAAAATAACTATTAGTAAAACAGCAAATTTATTTTCTTCTCATAAATATTGGAATACCCTATGCCTGTGACTAACTAGTTCTCTAAATGCAGGGAGTTGAGATAAACCTCTGGGATCATTTCTACTCCATCTAATTTGTCTACATAGGGATGAATAGACACAGTATTTGTGAGAAAGAAAAAATTCTCTGTGCTTCAACATCTTCTCTCTTTGCTGCTTCACTGGAAAACTTACATTGAATGGGAAATACTTTTGGATACTGAAATAGCTGAAACCTGAACTCAACTCTTAGTGGCTGGGCCACTTCTTCTACCATGAAAGCCACCATGGAAGAGTTGGGCTGAATTGCACAGACAATTTTGCCAAATATTTTAATCAATCCTCTGCCACCTGCTAAAATGGAAATAATAACATTTAAAGTATTCTATATCTTGGAGAAATTGTGTATTTAGTATTTGAAGGTTTCTGAGAAGTCACGTCACTGTGGTGAATCAGGCATCTTGTCTCGTGATTTATCTTCCTGTTAATGTCTTGAAAACTTCAAAAAAGCAATCAACTAGAATAAGCAAAGATTGGTCAAAATTCAGGAAAGGAGCTAAAGGAAAAAGTGGTGTAATAAATGGAAATTTCCTGTATCAGCCATACTAACTTAGTCAAGGAAAAGGGAGCAATTCAACTGCACAGGTGCTGGTAGTTCGCCTTTATTTGACATATGCACTGCTCTAGTTCAAGAGATATATTGCTGTCTGTCTCCTTCTAGCTGGATTAAGACATTGTTGAACATGTTTTAAAAATATCAACAGTGTTGTTAGGTTAAATTCTTCCATTTTAAATCAATTTCCTATATCTGCTAATATTTGAAAAGTAGTAAAATATGAACATATTCATCTTTAATTCTAAAAGCTGATATAGAATACTACAATATTTTCCACTTGAAATAATAAATGCATCTAGGAATTTTAATTTTAATAGTATAGAAGTAAATATGAAATGACAGTACCTCAATCTGATAAGATTCTGATTCTTAGATATTAGCAAAAGTAGCTTTTCGTTAAACTGTTGGAGTTCAGAACATAATCGAAAACTCAGATATAATCCTTTCTCCATTATTAAGAAATAAGTGGAAGAATGACTTTACCACGTCCCCTAACAAATACATATATACTTATGTCAATTTTTAATCTAGCCTGCTACAGCCTTTATTCAGTGAGTGAGCCTTCAGTGTTATGGATATCCCTGATCTACCTAATTTTTAAGTTGTCATCATAGGACAAGGGTGTTATTAGACTTATTAATAAATTACCTCAGTCATTAAGTAATTGTTCTATTCACATATTCATAATACAATATTATGGCAAGTGTGCTCTTATTTTCTACAAAAAAACAAAAGCTCATAACCCTGTTACCATTGAAATATGTTCAATATAGTAAATGTATATTTTTATTAAATATTCCACATTTTACAAAGCTTCTGCAAGCATTACAAAACAGTTTAGTCAGGTTCATTACGCCTACCAAAGTGAAATTTTACCAAAACATATGAGAAAAATTAATTTTCTTTGTTTTTACATTGTGAAAAGCCTATCTGGTTCTACTGCCAGGACTCTGATTTTGAGATCATTTATCCTATGTTATTAATAGTTCCTTCTCCTCGAATCAAAATTTTTAAACTCTATATTTAGAAAAAACTATGTGATATATGTTGAACTATCATAGGAAGAAGACTATTTAGTGGATTTTTTTAATTTAAAAAAAGAGCACGGAATATTGCATTTCTAATGCTTTGTTTACCACAAATTAGCAGAAATGAGCACAGTACATTGATAAAGTATAAACTTTAATAAAAAATAATAGAAGAAATCCAAGTGTTAAAAAATCTCTCTAAAATTCAAATACAATTAGCTTTTAATTTTAATCCATATATATTCTACCAAATTACAGGGAATAGACATGCTTCTTTATTTAAAAAAGCTCCCTAGGGCTTTTGTACAACATATCACCACATCTATGCATCTAGTATTTTTAAAACTTACTTAGGATAAGGTTCCCATAATTAACAAAGGTGTCTGTTCCTACCTGCCAGATGATCAGGTAAAAAGAATAGAATGGTCTTGCCTCAGTAGTGGGGGTAATTAACCCTAAACTTAGCACTACTCCAGTCCTGCCTAAAACACCTTGAAGGCAGGACCTCAAAGAATCAACCTGTTTAAAAGTAACTTAACAGCATCTTGAGAATTAACCTGAAGAATGAATATTTATAAGAATACAAAAATATGGAGCACCTAACATGATGAAATACACAATGTCTGGTGTCTCATCAAGAATTACCAAGCATGCAAAGAAGCAGGAAAATGGAACCATATGAGGGTCAACCAACTGAAACCACCCGAGAACTAGCATAGATGTGAGAATCAGCAGACAAAGGTATTCAAAGAGTTATTATAACTGTATTTCATATGTTCAAATAGCTAGGTAGAGACATAAGAGATATTAAGAGAGTCAAATCAAACTTCCATAGGTGAAAACTATAATATCTGAGTTGAAAAATACCCCGGATAGGATAAATATCAACTTAGACATTGCAGAAGAAAAGAATAGTGAACTTGAAGACACAACAACAGAAACTATTCAAAATGAAATGTAGGGAGTAAATGAAATTTAGAACTTCACAGAGTATCAGTGAACTGTGGGACAACTTCAAGCAGCCTAATAAACTTGAAATTAGAGTCCCCAAAGGGAGAGGAGAGAGTAGGGGCATAGAAAAAGATATTTCAAAAAGAGTTAAAAATTTACATAAAATCTGATGAAATCCGTAAACCCATGGATCCAATAAGGTCAAACAGTAAACACAAGAGATATGAAAAAAAATTCCAAAAAGCCACATGGAATCAAACTGCTTAAAATCAGTGATAAGGAGAAAATCTTAAAACCAGCCAGAGAAAAGAGGCTTATTTTCCTCATAGGAACAAAGGAAGGATAGTAGTATATTTCTCATTAAGATCAATGCATGGTCTAAGACTGTACAGCAACATTCTTAACGTACTGAAAGTAAAACAACAACCATCAAACTAGAATTCTATACACAGAGAAATTATCTTTCAAAATAAAGACGTCATAAAGACTTTTTCAGACACACAAAAGTTGAAAGAATTCACAACTATCAGATCCTACAAAAAAATCTTAAAGGAACTCCTTTTGTTATAAGATAAATTATACCAGATGGAAATATGCATCTACATAAGGGTTAGAAGTGCACCAGGAATGGTAACGATATGGAAAAAATATATAAGACTTTTCCTAATGATTTATGTATCTTTAATGGACATAACTCTTTGAAGAAAAGTGATGCACTGTATTATAGAAATCTTAGCATATGTATAATTAAAATGTATGCCAATAACAGCACAAGAGAGAAATGGAAGTATACTACTGTAAGGCTCTCATGTTATATGTAAAGTAGTAAAATTCACTTGAAGGTACACTATGATAAAATAAAGATTATAATATAAACCCCAAAGAAACCACTAAAATAAACAGTTATAGATAATAAACCCACAAAGAAGATCAAATGTAATCATAAGACTCCTCAATTTACCAAAAGAAGGCAGACAATGAGAAATTAGGAACAAAGAACAGATGGGACAAACAGAAAACAAAATAGCAAGATGATAGATTTAAACCCAAATATATCTACAATTACATTAAATTTAAAGATGCAGATACCCTCAATTAAATGGCAGAAGTCATCAACATCATTTGTCATTTGAGAAATGCAAATTAAAAACACAGTGAGCTACCTCTACACAAGTATTAGAACAGCAAAAATAAAAAACAAACAACAAAAAAACTGTTGAAGGTGCAGTTTTGGTGTAAGAGAGCAGTAGAACTCTGATAAGTGCCAGTGGGAATACAAAATGTACAGTCACCTTGGAAAAGTCTGTCAGTTTCTTATAAAGTTAAACATACACTCACAATATGACCCCACAGTCTCTCTTCTAGGTGTTTATCTAAGAGAAATGAAAACGTATGTTCACATAAAAACCTGCAGGCAAATATTTATGTTGGCTTTGGTCATGGACAGATATCAAAAATTATGAACAAATTATATTTCCTCCAACTGGTGAATGGATAAAGGAACTGTGGTATATCCATACAATAAAATACTATTCAGCAATAACATTCCACTGATATAGGCAACAACATGGATGAATTTTAATTGTCTAAAAGTGAAAGAAGCCACACTTATAGGGCAACATACTATATGATTCCATTTATATAATGTTCTGGAAAGGGCAAATCTAGGTGCAGAGGTTGTCAGAGAGTGGGCATGGGGAGTTGAAAATAAAGGGGCAGCACAAGGCAGTTTTTATGATTGATGGAAATGTTCTATATCTTAATTGTGGTGGTGGTTATATGACTCTATGCACTTATTAAAACTCATAGAACTGTATACCAAAAAGAGTACATTTTACTTATTAAGTAAAGTTTTTAAAAGTAGATTTAGTTCACCTTTTCTCAGGAAGTCATCCAGGTACCACCACTTGAATATTCCTCTCAGTTCCTAAGTTTGAAAGCCTAGTCCACTGGAAAAGCTCAGAAGAACTATGTTGTTTGTGTAGTCTCTATCATAGTTTGTTACAGATAGCTAATTAGTGATTGAGTAGATATACAGTTTAGTCTGGACCATAAGGCATCATATTTTTATAACTCACATTCCCAATGATTTGGCAGTGCTAATTCTCATTAATTGCACATTATCTGTATGGACAGATCTAAATGGGAAAAGCAACTAAATGGTTACTGCAATTATCTAGGTAATTAAACTTTAAAGCACATATTTCATCCAAGCATCTGTTAGCATTCACAGCCAACAGGGAATGTTAAGAGTTTTGTTAACCACCCACAAAATGTATTTTAGGTTTTTTTCCCCCTGAGTAGAAGTAATTGCATGTAAATTTTGTAAATTTAGTAAATTTTCATAGTCTATCCACTGTTTAGATTTTACATAAAAATTAAAATGACATGCATGCTTATTTTTTTTCTCTGTGGCCTATCCCAATGACTTTACCGCATTTCTTACTTAACCAATGAAGGAGTTGTATATAACATTTGTCTGTGTAAAACAAGATTAAGGAGACAGTGAATCAAATATAATAGTGGACATACCTGTCTGCCTTTACACTTTCTTTTCCTCTTATAAGTGACTTGAAAAAGAGAAATAAATGGAGCAACCTATGACTGTTGGGTCACCGACATTCTGAGTCAAGGTGTGAACATCATGTGGTGAGGTAAAAGATTTGAAAATGTTCTTTCTATGAATATAAAAAAGGCACTTGTTTAAAGTGCAGATAGTTGTCTATACATGGATACTGTTTATGAAAAACAAAAATTGGGGAAAAAGTATTCAACATAAAGGAAAATCTAAGTTGAATATTCTACAAAAGATGAAATATATTGAGTCATTAACTTACAGTTAAAAAGAGAAAGATTGCTTATAACCAGGTACACGATGTTGCACAGCTCCAAGTCCAATGTGGTCACATTATTATCTGTGTGAACAGTGATCCTTGAAGCTATTATTGTAGTGAATAAGCTGCATGATTCTACACAAAAAGCCTGCTTATAATTCAATGTAAATAGTTAAATTCATGATTCAACTGTAGCATGTGTGACTATAAGTAAGTATGACAAAATATTAAGTGTTATCTCTTAGTTGTGGGATTATATATGAATTAAATTTTCCAAATGTTCCACAGTGGGAATAATTGACTATATTAATTAGTGAAAAACTGTTATTCCTATAAAAAGAGCAGCAACTAAAAGCAAAGAAAACAACAAATGAAAAAAGCCAAGAAAAGTTTGGCTTCGAGTCATTGCAAAGGCACTTCTCAGCTGAGAAACCTTAGACATGTTATAAAGCCTCTGAGTTTCTGTTCCCTTACTAGTAAAACAAAGAAAATACTTAACTCATGGGGTTGTTGCAAAAATTGTAAAAATAGCATTTGGGATGTAGTAGATGCTAAATAAATTTAACCACTATAATTCATCTTGAAAGAAGTTCACTAATATTAAAACAAACTTCTCTGGGATATCCTTTCGAAGAAGTAATCAATCCTTTGTACACAATAATGTTTCCTTAAATCACATGCATCATCCAAAACATGCATCTTGGGAAAAAAACTAAAAATCCTCCTTCTTATATTACTAGTTCCCTAAAGGAGAAGGTTAAATTGAGTTTAGGGCAAATAACTCACAAGATAAATTCCACTTTATGAGATAAATTTGCAATCAATGCAGATTTCTTTTTCTGAAGTTCTTAACTCTGCTGAGAGTCTTCCTATACCCCCAAAACTCTGATGGGTGAGGATTCTGATCACTACATTATAAGAGTGGGAAGTGTGGTAGAAGTGAATAGAGAGTTTGGATAAGAAGTTTACAAAGTATTAATGAATGGAACTTTTACAAAAAGGTAGAAGTGTTTTTATGGTTGGAGAATGTGACATAGTTTCACAGACTTATTGGGAATAAAGCATTTTATTGATGAATTACCTCAGCAAAACAGGCCGATATTTTTCATATAATTATGGGCTGGGCCAGTCTATTGCTTGAGCTGTGTATTTATAGATAAAAGGAGGTATAATAAGAGTTAAATTGGGGACAAACAAAAGAAGGGAATAAAAATGAAACGAAAGGATTGCTACTAACTGAGCATCTGGGGGCTTCCCTGGTGGTGCAGTGGTTGAGAGTCCGCCTGCCGATGCAGGGGACACGGGTTCGTGCCCCGGTCCGGGAAGATCCCACATGCCGCAGAGCGGCTGGGCCCGTGAGCCATGGCCGCTGAGCCTGCGCATCCGGAGCCTGCACTCCGCAACGGGAGAGGCCACAACAGTGAGAGGCCCACGTACCGCAAAAAAAAAAAAAAAAAAAAGAAGTCTAAGAGTATCTGCTATGAGCCGAATGTATACTTCACATATATAATGTCACTGAAAACATATGGAACATATTGCAAGGCAAATATAGAAAGAAAAGCAACTATTTTGTGAACGCAGGTTGATTGTAAAATGCATTTATATTTATATATTTATGTAATGTACTTTTAATCAAATTTTATTAAGATTTGTATCAATTATTGGGTATTTATATAATAACTATAATTGTATCTTACAGCATAGTGAAAATATATGTGCTGTAGTTTTTAGGATTATAACCTGAAATTTCTTGCTTACAATGTCCAATTATACAATTACCATTTAAAATTATGTCATAACTTTAGGCAAATTAAAAAGATAATTACTGGGCTTCCCTGGTGGCGCAATGGTTGAGAGTCCGCCTGACGATGCAGGGGACACGGGTTCGTGCCCCGGTCTGGGAAGATCCCACATGCCGCGGAGCGGCTGGGCCCCTGAGCCATGGCCACTGAGCCTGCGCATCCGGAGCCTGTGCTCCGCAACGGGAGAGGCCACAACAGTGAGAGGTCCACGTGCCGCAAAAAAAAAAAAAAAAAAAAAAGATAATCACTTATCTTAATTATCAAATATTTTTTAAAAATTTATATAACTGCAACAAAATTTTAATCTAAGATAAATAATTTTAGAAGTAGAATATGAATAAAGTATCTTGTCCCTATATATGGTAAATAAAATATTGAATTTCTAAAAATATTTAGGTATAGTAACCTCTTTGTTCAATACTCTAATGGTATACAAAAGAAGCTCATTTCCAGTCATCCTAAAACCTTATTCTTATATGAGGCATAGTTTACATTACATATAGAAACACACAGTGGCTATTCACACTGTTGACATTTTTTGGAATTCTTTATCTGTGTCACCTCTCAACATTACACAGACCTAGAGCACCATTTGAGGACCCTCGAGAAAATGGGCTGTGGAGAGTGAAGATGGGGGACAGGCTTCAGAATGAGTGAACAAACTTTGTAAAAATGTAAAACAGTTTTGCCAAAATTGTTACCTTTAAACGCCCTTCACAATTCTAGCGTTCCAATCCCCACATTCTCCCAAAGTACCCTTGGCCTTTTAACCAGGCAGTTTAAAAGACAAAAAATGAAGTGTTAATGAGTTCAGCACAAATAGTATAACTGTAAATTGGTTTTCTGAGGTTACTCTCTAAAGACAGTTCTTTGGCTGTTCTTAACCAAATACTTACCCTCATTAAATCTAAGCTTCATGTATAATATTTTCAAAAGAATATTGAAACTATTTAATGAAATGAAATACTAAATTAACAAAAGAAGTTACCATGAAGTAAGTAAAGCATAGAGGCCAAAGCTACAAAATTATAGATTTAAATGTTTAATTAATTTGAAAAAGGACAAACGTCTAAATTTATACATAAACCCTCATGATACTGGAGTAAATTATTTGAGGAGTTACTTCAATGTTTAATCTCACATTGTCTTGTCAGTCAAAATATTACATTATAGTCATGCAGAACTATAAACATAGCTGTTTAAAAAACCTAACTTACCCCCAAATTGTTTGAAGTATCCAGACCCTGAAAGATCTGAATTTGAGTGCTCTAGCTTAGCTATTCATTTATTGCTTTCATTCACAAGTTAATTGTGTCGGCCAGTCAGAATTATATTTTTTAGTTAAATCAATATTTAACTTTAGTAAGATATATTACAAGCCAGACAATCAATGTTTAATTAATGTTTTGCTGACTTATCAAAATATTTTCAGTCTCTCTGTAGTGGTCTGTTATTTTTGCCACCAAGCATCTATCCCTTTCGGGTAATATTACCCTCATCATTCTTTACCCCTCTCTCAATCTATAAACTTTGGATGAACTTGATCCCATCTTGTCTCAGAGTTAAGCATAAAACACTGAAAGAACTTATTTCCCTGGCCAAGGAGAAGAATATAATTCCCCAAGCACAGTGTGAGGTTCAAAGTTATGTACTTGCCCAATCAAAATCGGTAAGATGCAGGGGGACCTTAAAACTTTTTTTTTCCCCCTGAGGGGTGTGAACTTGGAATCAGGTAGGTATGATAGTTACCTATCATAGTACCTATTACCATCATAGTGTTAGCTAACACATGCATCACATCACATCACATAATTACCATTTAGTTTGTGGTGAGAGCATTTAAGATCTACTGTATTAGCAACTTTCAAGTATATAATACAATATCTGTTAACTATAATCACTCGGCTGTACATTAGTTCCCCAGAACTTATTCATCTTATAACTGGAAGCTTGTACTTTTTGACCAACATCTCTTTTCCTCCACCTCCCAGGCTCTAGTTAACCACCATTCTAGTTTCTGTGTCTATAATTTCAGCTTTTTTAGCTTCCACATGTGATATCATACAGTATTTCTCTTTCTCTGTCTGACATATCACTTAGCATAGTGTGCCCAAGATTCATCCATGTTGTCACAAACTGCTGGATGTCTTCTTCCCTGTGGCTGAATAATATTCCATCACACAAACACACACACACACACACACACACACACACACACACCCCTTCCACATCTTTTTTTTTTTTAACATCTTTATTGGAGTATAATTGCTTTACAATGGTGTTGTTAGTTTCTGCTTTATAACAAAGTGAATCAGCTATACATATACATATATCCCCATATCTCTTCCCTCTTGCATCTCCCTCCCTCCCACCCTCCCTATCCCACCACTCTAGGTGGTCACAAAGCACCGAGCTGATCTCCCTATGCTATGCAGCTGCTTCCCACTAGTTATTGGTTTTACATTTGGTAGTGTATATATGTCCGTGCCACGCTCTCACTTCATCCTAGCTTACCCTTCCCCCTCCCTGTGTCCTCAAGTCCATTCTCTAGTAGGTCTGCGTCTTTATTCCCGTCATGCCCCTAGGTTCTTCATGACCATTATTTTTTTCTTTTAGATTCCATATATATGTGTTAGCCTACGGTATTTGTTCTCTTTCTAACTTACTTCACTCAGTATGACAGACTCTAGGTCCATCCACGTCACTACAAATAACTCAATTTCGTTTCGTTTTATGGCTGAGTATTCCATTATATATATATGTGCCACATCTTCTTTATCCATTCATCTGTCGATGGACACTTAGGTTGCCTCCATGTCCTGGCTAATGTAAATGGAGCTGCAATGCACGATGTGGTACATGACTCTTTGAATTATGGTTTTCTCAGGGTATATGCACAGTAGTGGGATTGCTGGGTTGTATGGTAGTTCTATTTTTAGTTTTTTAAGGAACCTCCATAGTGTTCTCCATAGTGGCTGTATCAATTTACATTCCCACCAACAATGCAAGAGGGTTCCCTTTTCTCCACACCCTCTCCAGCATTTATTGCTTGTAGATTTTTTGATGATGGCCATTCTGACTGGTGTGAGATGATATCTCATTGTAGTTTTGATTTGCATTTCTCTAATGATTAGTGATGTTGAGCATTCTTTCATGTGTTTGCTGGCAATCTGTATACCTTCTTTGGAGAAATGTCTTTGGAGAAATTTAGGTCTTCTGCGCGTTTGGGGATTGGGTTGTTTTTTTTCATATTGAGCTGCGTGAGCTGCTTGTAAATTTTGGACATGAATCCTTTGTCAGTTGCTTCATTTGCAAATATTTTCTCCCATTCTGAGGGTTGTCTTTCATCTTGTTTGTGGTTTCCTTTGCTGTGCAAAAGCTTTTAAGTTTCATTAGGTCCCATTTGTTTATTTCTGTTTTGATTTCATTTCTCTAGGAGATGGGTCAAAAAGGATCTTGCTGTGATTTATGTCATACAGTGTTCTGCCTATGTTTTCCTCTAGGAGTTTTATAGTGTCTGGCCTTACATTTAGGTCTTTAATCCATTTTGAGTTTGTTTTTGTATATGGTGTTAGGGAGTGTTCTAATTTCATTCTTTTATATGTAGCTCTCCAGTTTTCGCAGCACACCTTATTGAAGACGCTGTCTTTTCTCCATTGTATAATCTTGCCTTCTTTATCAAAAATAAGGTGACCATCTGTGTGTGGGTTTATCTCTGGGCTTTCTATCCTATTCCATTGATCTATATTTCTGTTTCTGTGCCAGTACCATACAGTCTTGACTACTATAACTGAGTAGTATTGTCTGAAGTCAGGGAGCCTGATTCCTCTAGCTCCATTTCTCTTTCTCAAGATTGCTTTGGCTATTCGGGGTCTTTTCTGTTTCCATACAAATTGAGAAATTTTTTGTACTAGTTCTGTGAAAAATGCCAGTGGTAGTTTGATAGGGATTGCATTGAATCTGTAGATTGCTTTGGGTAGTATAGTCATTTTCACAATGTTGATTCTTCCAATCCAAGAACATGGTATATCTCTCCATCTATTTGTATCGTCTTTAATTACTTTCATCAGTGTCTTATAGTTTTCTGCATACAGGTCTTTTGTCTCCTTAGGTAGGTTTATTCCTAGGTATTTTATTCTTTTTGTTGCAGTGGTAAATGGGAGTGTTTCCTTAATTTCACTTTCAGATTTTTCATCATTAGTGTATAGGAATGCAAGAAATTTCTGTGCATTAATTTTGTATCCTGCTACTCTACCAAATTCATTGATTAGCTCTAGTAGTTTTCTGGTAGCATTTTTACGATTCTCTACATATAGTATCGTGTCATCTGCGAAGAATGACGGCTTTACTTCCTCTTTTCCGATTGAATTCCTTTTATTTCTTTTTCTTCTCTGATTGCTGTAGCTAAAACTTCCAAAACAAAGCTGAATAATAGTGGTGAGAGTGGGCAACCTTGTCTTGTTCCTGATCTCAGTGGAAATGGTTTCAGTTTTTCACCATTGAGGACGATGTTGGCTGTGGGTTTGTCATATATGGCTTTTCTTATGTTGAGGTTGGTTCCCTCTATGCCTACTTTCTGGAGAGTTTTTATCATAAATGGGTGTTGAATTTTGTTAGCTTTTTCTGCGTCCATTGAGAATATCATATGGTTTTTATCCTTCAATTCATTAATATGGTATATCACAGTGATTGATTTGCATATACTGAAGAATCCTTGCATTCCTGGGGTAAATCCTACTTGATCATGGTGTATGATCCTTTTAATGTGCTGTTAGAATCTGTTTGCTAGTATTTTGTTGAGGATTTTTGCATCTATGTTCATCAGTGATATTGGCCTGTAGTTTTCGTTCTTTGTGACATCTTTGTCTGGTTTTGGTATCAGGGTGATGGTGGCCTCGTACAATGCGTTTGGGAGTGTTCCTCCCTCTACTATACTTTAGAAGAGTTTGAGAAGGATAGGTGTTACCTCGTATCTAAATGTTTGATAGAATTCGCCTGTGAAGCCATCTGGTCCTGGGCTTTTGTTTGTTGGAAGATTTTTAATCACAGTTTCCATTTCAGTGCTTGTAATTGGTCTGTTTATATTTTCTATTTCTTCCTGGTTCAGTCTCGGAAGGTTGTGCTTTTCTAAGAATTTGTCCATTTCTTTCAGGTTGTCCATTTTATTGGCATATAGTTGCTTGTAGTAATCTCTCATGATCCTTTGTATTTTTGCAGTGTCAGTTGTTACTTCTCCTTTTTCATTTCTAATTCTGTTGATTTGAGTCTTTTCCCTTTTTTTCTTGATGAGTCTCGCTAATGCTTTATCAATTTTGTTTATCTTCTCAAAAAAACCAGCTTTTATTTTAATTGAACTTTGATATTGTTTCCTTCATTTCTTTTTCATTTATTTCTGATCTGATCTTTATGATTTCTTTCCTTCTGCTAACTTTGGGGTTTTTTGGTTCTTGTTTCTCTAATTCCTTTAGGTGTAAGGTTAGGTTGTTTATTTGAGATGTTTCTTGTTTCTTGAGGTAGGATTACATTGCTATAAACTTCCCTCTTACAACTGCTTTTGCTGCATCCCATAGGTTTTGGGTCGTCGTGTTTTCATTGGCATTTGTTTCTAGATATATTTTGATTTCCTCTTTGATTTCTTCAGTGACCTCTTGGTTATTAAGTCGTGTATTATTTAGCCTCCATGTGTTTGTATGTTTAACAGATTGTTCCTGTAATTGATATCTAGTCTCATAGCATTGTGGTTGGAAAAGATACTTGATACGATTTCAGTTTTCTTAAACTTGCCAAGGCTTAATTTGTGATCCAAGATATGATCTATTCTGGAGAATGTTCCATGAGCACTTGAGAATAATGTGTATTCTGTTGTTTTTGGATGGAATATCCTATAAATATCAATTAAGTGCATCTTGTCTAATGTGTCATTTAAAGCTTGTGTTTCCTTATTTATTTTCATCTTGCATGATCTGTCCATTGATGAAAGTGGGGTGTTCAAGTCCCATACTATTATTGTGTTACCATCCATTTCTCCTTTTATGGCTGTTAGCATTTGCCTTATGTATTGAGGTCCTCCTATGTTGGGTGCATAAATATTTACAATTATTATATCTTCTTCTTGGATTGATCCCTTGATCGTTATGTAGTGTCCTTCTTTGTCTCTTGTAATAGTCTTTATTTTAAAGTCTGTTTTGTCTGATATGAGAATTGCTACTCCACCTTTCTTCTGATTTCCATTTGCATGGAATATCTTTTTACATCCCCTCACTTTCTGTCTGTATGTGTCCCTAGGTCTGAAGTGGGTCTCTGGTACACAGCATATATACGGGTCTTGTTTTTGTATCCATTCAGCCAGTCTATGTCTTTTGGTTGGAGCATTTAATCCATTTCCATTTAAGGTAATTATCGATATGTATGTTCCTATTACCATTTTCTTAATTGTTTTGGGTTTGTTATTGTAGGTCTTTTCCTTCTCTTGTGTTTCTTGGCTAGAGAAGTTCCTTTAGCATTTGTTGTAAAGCTGGTTTGGTTGTGCTGAATTCTCTTAGCTTTTGCTTATCTGTAAAGGTTTTAATTGCTCCATCAAATCTGAATGAGATCCTTGCTGGGTAGAATAATCTTGGTTGTAGGTTTCTCCCTTTCATCACTTTAAATATGTCCTGCCACTCCCTTCTGGCTTTCAAAGTTTCTGCTGAAAGATCAGCTGTTAACCTTATGGGGATTTCCTTGTATGTTATTTGTTGCTTTTTCCTTGCTGCTTTTAATGTTTGTTCTTTGTGTTTAATTTTTGGTAGTTTGATTAATATGTGTCTTGGTGTGTTTCTCTTTAGATTTATCCTGTATGGGACTCTCTGCACTTCCTGGACTTGATTAACTATTTCCTTTCCCATATGAGGTAAGTTTTCAACTATAATCTCTCAAATATTTTCTCAGACCCTTTCTTTTTCTCTTCTTCTTCTGGGACCCCTATAGTTCGAATGCTGGTGAGTTTAATGTTGTCCCAGAGGTCTCTGAGACTGTCCTCAATTCTTTTCATTCTTTTTTCTTTATTCTGCTCTGCAGTAGTTATTTCCACTATGTTATCTTCCAGGTCACTTATCCATTCTTCTGCCTCAGTTATTCTGCTACTGATTTCTTCTAGAGAATTTTAAATTTCATTTATTGTGTTGTTCATCACTGTTTGTTTGCTCTTTATTACTTCTGCGTCCTTGTTAAACGTTTCTTGTATTTTCTCCATTTTATTTCCAAGATTTTGGATCACGTTTACTATCATTATTCTGAATTCTTTTTCAGGTAGACTGCGTGTTTCCTCTTCATTTGTTTGGTCTTTTGGGTTTTTACCTTGCTCCTTCATCTGCTGTGTGTTTCTCTGTCTTCTCATTTTGCTTAACTTACTGTGTTTAGGGTCTCCTTTTCGCAAGCTCTAGTTAGTAGTTCCCATTGTTTTTGGTGTCTGCCCCCAGTGGCTAAGGTTTGTTCAGCAGGTTGTGTAGGCTTCCTGGTGGAGAGGACTAGTGCCTGTGTTCGGGTGGATGAGGCTGGATCTTGTCTTTCTGGTGGGCAGGTCCACATCTGGTGGTGTGTTTTGGGGTGTCTGTGACCTTATTATGATTTTAGGCAGCCTCTCTGCTAATGGATGGGGTTGTGTTTCTGTCTTGCTAGTTGTTTGGCATAGGGTGTCCAGCATTGTAGCTCGCTGGTCATTGAGTGGAGCTGGGTCTTGGTGTTGAGATGGAGATCTCTGGGAGATTTTTCACCATTTGATATTATGTGGAGCTGGGAGGTCTCTTGTGGACCATTGTCCTGAACTCAGCTCTCCCACCTCAGAGGCACAGGCCTGACGCCCGGCCAGAGCACCAAGACCCTGTCATCCCCATGGCTCAGAATAAAAGGGAGAAAAAAGAAAATAAGAAAAAAATTTAAAAATAGAATAAAGTTATTATAATAAAATATAATTATTAAAAATAAAAAAAGGAAAGAAGGAAGAGAGCAACCAAACCAAAAAACAAATCCACCAATGATAACAAGCACTAAAAACTATTCTAAAAAAAAAAAAAACGGACAGAACCCTAGGACAAATGGTAAAAGCAAAGCTATAACGACAAAATCACACACAGAAGCATACACATACACACTCACAAAAAGAGGAAATGGAAAAAAAAAATATATATATATATATATATATATCGTTGCTCCCAAAGTCCACCGCCTCAAGTTGGGATGATTCGTTGTCTATTCAGGTATTCCACAGATGCAGGGTTATGTATGTTGATAGTGGAGATTTAATCCGCTGCTTCTGAGGCTGATGGGAGAGATTTCCCTTTCTCCTCTTTGTTCGCACAGATCCTGGGGTTCAGCTTTGGATTTGGCCCCACCTTTGTGTGTAGGTTGCCTGAAGGCGTCTGTTCCCCACCCAGACAGGATGGGATTGAAGGAGCAGCTAATTAGGGTCTTTGGCTCACTCAGGCCAGGGGGAGAGAAGGGTATGGAGTGCGGGGCGAGCCTGCAGCGGCAGAGGCCAACGTGACATTACAACAGCCTGAGGCGCACTGTGTGTTCTCCCGGAGAAGTTGTCCCTGGATCACGGGAACCTGGCAGTGACGGGCTGCACAGGCTCCTGGGAGGGGAGGTGTGGAGAGTGACCTGTGCTTGCACACAGGCTTCTTGGTGGCAGCAGCAGCAGCCTTAGTGTCTCATGCCTGTCTTTGGGGTCCGCGGTGATAGCTGCAGCTTGCGCCCGTCTCTGGAGCTCGTTTATGTGATGCTCTGAATCCCCTCTCCTGGCGCACCCCAAAGCAATGGTCTCTTGCCTCTTAGGCAGGTCCAGACTTTCTTCAGGGCTCCCTCCTGGCTAGCTGTGGCGCACTAGCCCCTTCAGGCTATGTTCACGCTGCCAACCCCAGTCCTCTCCCTGCCTCCGACCAAAGCCCGAGCCTAAGCTCCCAGCCCCGCCCACCCCAGCGGGTGAGCAGACAAGCCTCTCGGGCTGGTGTGTGCCGGGTGCCCCGATCCTCCATGTGGGAGTCTTTCTGCTTTGCCCTCTGCACCCCTGTTGCTGTGCTCTCCTCCGCGGCTCCGAATCTTCCCCTCTCCGCCACCCGCAGTCTTCACCCGCGAAGGGGCTTCCTAGTGTGTGGAAACCTTTCCTCCTTCACAGTTCCCTCCCACTGGTGCAGAACCCGTCCCTGTTCTTTTGTCTCTGTTTTTTCTTTTGCCCTACCCAGGTACATGGGGCCTTTCTTGCCTTTTGGGAGGTCTGAGGTCTTCTGCCAGCGTTCAGTAGGTGTTCTATAGGAGTTGTTCCACGTGTAGATGTATTTCTGATGTATTTGTGGGGAGGAAGGTGATCTCTGCGTCTTACTCTTCCGCCATCTTGAAGCTCCTCCACATCTTCTTGATCCATTCATCCTTTGATGGATACTTAGGTGGTTTCCATATCCTGGCTATTGTGAATAATGCTGCAATAAACATGGGAGTACAGATATCTCTTCAATCTTCAATATCCTGTTCTCATTTCCTTTGGATATATACCCAGAAGGTAGAATTGCTGAATCATATGGTATTTCTATTTTTAATTTTTTGAGGAACCTCCATACTGTTTTCCATAGTGGCTGCAACAATTTACATTCCTACCAACGGTTCACAAGTGTTTCCTTTCCTCCACTTCCTAGCCAACACTTATCTCTTGTCTCTTTGATGATAGCCATTCTAATAGGTGTGAAGTGGTTTTGACTTACATTCCTCTAGTGATTACTGATACCTATTTTATTCCTAAACTGGCATACAATGAAGAAAACCCAAATGGCAATATTTAATCTATCTACTTTTTTATTAATTTATTTATTTTATTTATTTTTTTGGCTGTGTTGCATCTTCGTTGCTGCACGCAGGCTTTCTCTAGTTGCAGCAATGCTTTCATTGCAGTGTGCGGGCTTCTCATTGTGCTGGCTTCTCTTGTTGCAGAGCATGAGCTCTAGGCATGCAGGCTTCAGTAGTTGTGGCACATGGGCTCAGTAGTTGTGGTTTGTGGGCTGTAGAGCGTAGGCTCAGTAGTTGTGGTACACGGGCTTAGTTGCTCCATGGCATGTGGGATCTTCCTGGACCAAGGATTGAACCTATGTCCCCTGCATTGGCAGGCGGATTCTTAACTACTGTGCCACCAGGGAAGTCACTATCTATTCTTTTTTGAGCTATAAATCAGATAACTACTTATTGAAGATAAAATATAAAATCCTCAGTGATTTTTTGGAGGAACCAAAGATCTCAATTCTAATAATTACCACAAACTATTACTTGCCTCTTTGTTTTTAAGGAGTCTATAAGTTTTAAAAATTCAAGAGGTAGATATGGAAATAATTTTAAAATCACATCATCAACTTCAAAATCCAAAAACAATTTCTTATTTAAATATTAAAATATTAAACAATTTCACTTTTTGTAAACACTACAGTTTTTAGTATATGCTAATTTTTCTACATAGTAACCAAGAAGAGCAATAATTGTTCAAGTATACAGCAAATTACAACTTCTTAAGAAAGTCCTTCATTTAGTATCAGTATAAATTTAATTTATCAAGGTCCCTTTATAAGAGGAAATAATTTCATTAAGTTTTTTCTAATTATGGCATACATATATTTTTATTATATTAAAATGAGTCATTAACCATTATGTTATGGTAATTTTGCCATTTTAATGATTGCCTAACATTTCATATTGTGGATACTCCATAATAAATTTATCAAGTGCCTCATTGTTGAGCAGTTAATTTATTTCTAATTTTCAGCACTATAAATCAGACTGTGAAAAGAGTTCTCTTCTATACAAATATTTATGTGTATTTCTGATATTGTATCTATTTCACAAACATTTGTGTAACCCTTATTCTATGTCAGACAATATCCTTTATAAATGTTACAATATTTAACCTTAGTAGTGAAGTTGATTATCACTACGCTCATTTTACAGATTAAAAAACTGAGACACAGAAAGATGAATCAATTTGACAAGGTCACAGAACTAGCAAGGAACTGAACTAAAGTGAAAACTCAGGCACTCTGAACATTACCCTATGCTACCTGGTCTCTGAAGTATAAGTTCTAGAAGAAGAAATAACAGGCTAGAAGTATTAACATTTGAGGATTCTTGACATATTTTGCTAAATTCTTTCCAGAATGTGCTTATAAGTTTACACACCTACCGGCAGTGAAACACAGTGGAAATTTCTGTATAACTTCAGCAACAACAGATATTTTTCTTTTTCCATCTTGGGAAGAGATATATCTCATTGCCTTAATTTTAATTTATTTGAATACTATTGGGGTTACAAATTTTAAAATATGACTGTTAGCCATTTATTCCTTTAATTTTTTAAACTGCTCTTTGTCAATTTATTTCTGTGGTTCTTCATTCAACTATTCACTTAGTGTCTATTTTGTACCAGGCACAGTTGAAGTACTTGTGTGAACAAAATGGATAAAATCAATGTCCTCAAGGAACTTAAATTCTACATGGGAAGAGACAACCAATAAACAACAAACATAATAAATAAGTATGTAGTATACTACCTATAAGTCCTCTGAGGAAAAACAAAACAAACAAAACTTGAGCAAGGTCAGGGAGATCAGGAGTGGTAGGATTGCTATATTGAAAAAATGACATCTGAGCAAAATCTTGAAGAGAAAGTTAGGCTTCTAGGGAAGGCAATTTTCAGGCAGAGGAAACAGCCCGTGCAAAGGTTCTAAGAAAGATCCTGCCTGGTCTGTTCAAGGAACAGCAAGGAGGCCTGCAATGCTGGATCTAAAGAGCCAGTTCAGTGAAGGAAGAGCTGAGGTCAAAGAGGTATGGGATAGTGGATGTGTAGCCCCCGAGTCAGGTGGGATTTGTAAACCATCGTGAGGGCTTTGGCTTTTATTGAGACTGTGGTTGAATACTGGATATGTTTAGAAGGTAGGGGCAAAAGATTTTATGATTGGATGTGGAGTGTGACAGAAAAAGACGTCTATGCTGAACCCAGGTTTTTTGACTAAGGCAACTAAAAAGATGTTTCTCTGTGTTTTAACTGAGATGTGTCTTTCTGTATTTTTATAAAATGTATTAATATATAAATAATTTAAAGCCATTCTGTATCCCACACATTATAAGTTTTCTTATTTTGTTTTTGTTAATGTTTGTGACATACAGATTTTATTTTTTTAATTTGTATGGAGGCAAATTGATTAATATTTTCCATTTAGTTTCTCTGTCTTGGCTGTCATTATTCTGCATACATAAACATTTGCCTATGTTTTCTCCTTACTGTTTTATATTTAATATGTTACTATATCTATAACTAATTTTGAGTATGTTATAATTAAGACATTAAACTCTTTTTCAGTTGTCATTTATTGTTGTGTCATTACTTGAAAGGTTATTCACATGATCTACAAAATTACGTTTTGGAGTTTTCCTTTTACTCCCTTAAATGCATATATATTCTTCTGCCAGTATCAAATTTTTTAAATTATTGCTGTTTTGGAATTTGCTTTTCTGTTTCATAGTTAAAGTTATAAACACGACTCTCATTATTCAAATTTTCTTGGCTCATCTCAGTAATTTGTTATTCCAAGTTAATTAGGAAGAGCTAAGCCATCTCTTCTGGAGATTTTGATGGGAGTCCTGTTAAACTTACAGGTGAGTTTAATAAGAATTGCCATTGCTACAGCATTAAATCTTCCATTCCATGAAGAAGTTTTGAATACTTGCAGAATTCTATACTTATCACTCAATCTTAAAAATAAAATATATGAGTGGCTCAAAATGTTGCTCTCTTTTAGTTTCCTGGTTCTTAGTTCATTCTATCAATTTGAGATCTGTATCTTCTTCAGTTGAGGAGAGATTCCTTTCATCAGATCTGTAGTTACTTCTTCTGTTGTGTCTCCTCTTCAGCAATACTAGGTATCTACATTTTTTCATTTTAATTATTCCTCAGTCTTCTCTATTACCTTATTCTGTAGGTTATTAAAAATGAGTTTTCTACATTATAATTCTACTCTTTCTTGTTTTTAATGTTGACACTAAATTTGATGTTGACCTTAGTTTCTTAAGTCTCAGTTCCATTTAATCATGGTCAGTTGTTTGATCATCTTGCTCTTCACTTGTTCCTTCACGGATTACTGTTTCCTTAAATATTATTGAGAACACCAAGCAATTCTTTGTGAAATTTCCTGTAATAAATCTTTTAAAAAGTCAACCTTATTTCTAAATCTTGACTGTTGGATCTTTCTCATGTTGCTGATGCTGAATTAGGCACCATTTTGTTGTTGTGTTTTTCCTGTTCACCTCTGCTTGAACAATGAGAGATGAGTATCCAGCTCTGGCACTTGCCCATATATACATCATCCTTGGTTCCTTTTACTGTACAGATGTATGGAACTAAATTTCTCTTTCTCATAGTGAGCTCATGTGCTGTTTTATATACAAAGATTCTAGCTAATGCCTGGCCAAGACTTACAGCATATGCTTCTTCTAGACTGAGGAAGAAACTCTTTTGTTTCTCTTTCCAGTTATGATATACAGGGAGAAGACTATATTCCAGAACAATATAAATCCTTTACATTTAAGTGCCAGAAATAGAGCATGTAAAACTATAACAACTACACTTCTTTATTCATACTCAGCATCCTGAGGCTCAGACAGGTATTAATGCAGGAGACTAGTGGAATATGATAGTGCAAGTTATCTCTCCGTTACAATGACATTTCACTCATTGACTGTTTTTTTTAAATAAATTTATTTATTTATTTTTTATTTTTTGGCTGTGCTGGATCTTCGCTGCTGTGTGCGAGCTTTCTCTAGGTTGTGGCGAGCTGGGTCTACTCTTTGTTGTGGTGTGCAGGCTTCTCATTGTGGTGGCTTCTCTTGTTACGGAGCACGGGCTCTAGGCCCTCGGGCTTCAGTAGTTGCGGTGCTCGGGCTCAGTAGCTGTGGTGCATGGGCTTAGTTGCTCCGTGGTATGTGGGATCCTCCCGGACTGGGCTCGAACCCTGTGTCCCCTGCATTGGCAGGCAGACTCTTAACCACTGTGCCACCAGGGAAGTCCCCACTCATTGACTTTTGAATGACTAAATATTCTCATACCAAAAGTTTACAAAATAACATACTTCAAAGAATTTTCCCAGTTCTCCTTTGTTGAAGTAGACCTCATCTAAATGCATATGCTTACCACTTATTATTTTTATTCTCCAGAAATTCTTATTTACCATGTTCGACATTCACAAAAAGGTAATTGGGAAATCAAGTATATAAATACAGGAACATAAACAGAGATAAAGATAAAGTGTTGCAGTCAACCAAAGAAGAGAGATTTCTAGCAATCCAGAAACCCATTGAAATGACTGATAAAGTTCTAAGGCAGACATTTGTCTCACTTTTTTCATGTTTATTGTGTCTCATGAAATTATTGTGTTTTTTCTTTGCTTGGGTAATGTGATTCCAAAATAAATCTCATCTAAGCCAAAAAAAATTTTTGTATCTTTTAGATATTCCAACATTTATATAAAATACAATCTAAAATACAATAAACAGATATTCAAATACATGAATTTTTAAACCACTCCTTAGCAAAGCAATATTTTCAAGTTTAAAAGATAACATTGAAATCAAAATTTAGTTTTCTTACCTTTCTGGATATGTAAGTGATTTTAACTTGAGACGCTGAATAGTGTATCTGCATGTGGAACATTGCTGATTTGAGCTCTGAAAATATGCCAAACTAATGGCTGAAATATTTACAACATCATTTAAAAACTGAGCAAGAATCTTGAATTCTTGAAGTTTATAAAATAATCTGTTCTTCCTAAACAGAAAATTTCATATCTCATTATATTAGTAATTCAAAATGTAATACAACTTCAAAATCAATACAATCTTATAAACATTAGATAGAAATACCGATATTATAGGGAAAAGGCCAAACAATAAAATATGTGGTAAAGTATTAATTAAAATAATTTAAACAGTAATTAAAAACAAAATAAAATAATAATAATATATATATCCCCACACTCAAATAGTTTGGGAAAACTTTTCTGAGAAAAACTGGGACATCTTGTCTTTCTGACTTGGTATCTAGATTGTACATATTACTAAGATTAGAGAAGTCACATTTTACTTCTTTTTATAGGCCCCTGAACAACTATTGCCGTTCTTTGAATAGACGGAGCCCTCAGATAGTGATGCTTTGTTGTTCTGTGCCACTTTATCACTTCATGGGTCTGCCTGACTCCAAAGGAAACAGAAAAGGAGTATGAAGAGGAGAAAGGTAAGAAAGAGGAGGAGGAGGAAAGACAGGGAAGGGGGAAGGGATGGAGGATGGGTGGAAGGTACAAAGGAAAGAAGGAAGGAAGGGGATGAAGGAAGGAGAGAAGAGAAGGAAAGGGAAAGAAAAAGAAGAGGAAAAGAAACTGAAAAAAAAATCTGTTGAAATAATTTCTTCCTTTGAGGCAACAATGACTGACTTGAGCAAAGGCAACTATCACACATAGAATAGCTGAAAAGCAACTAGCGGGACACCCAGCACTTCTGCCATCTTATATTTGTCCCTGCTCTCTTCTACTTTTGATTCTCCCACAGCCTCTAGATCCAGAAAAGGTTGTTATCACTCCCCTCAAAACCCATCCCTCCTCCCTGCGGCAGAGTGACTACCTCCTCTTTCATAGAATATAATGTCATTGGTCATATCTCTAATTTCTGTCCAAGAGCTTATCTAGATTTCTCAGAGATACTTCAGAGTCAACATATCCAGATGGAAACATGTTGTCTTCCCCCCAAAACTCACATCTGCTCTACCGGTTCCAAATACCAACTGTGTGCTCCACCAAGCCTCTGCCCCCAGCTGAGCCCTGTCTGATGAGACCCAGACACATATACCCGCTGTTACTCACCATATCTACTTGGATATCTCAAGGATGCCTAAAGCTCACTAAGTTCAAATTTAATGACATCTTCCCCAACACTCAACTCTCACCAAAAAAGAAAAACAAAACCCCTAAAACAGGGGTCCCCAACCGCCGGGCTGCCGACCAGTGCTGGTCCATGACCTGTTAGGAACCGGGCCACACAGGAGGTGAGTGGCAGCCGAGTGAGTGAAGCTTCATCTGCCGCTCCCCATCGCTCGCATTACCACCTGAATCATCGCTAGCATTACCAGCTGAACTCCCCCCGTGCCCCCGCAGTCCTTGGAAAATGTGTTTTCCACAAAACCGGTCCCTGGTGCCCAAAAGGTTGGACACTGCTGCCCTAAAACTTAGAAATTTTCTTATAATTTTAAATGGCACCACTATCTATTGCCCAAGCCGGACAACTAGGCTTTGCCCTTGAGATCATCCTCTCTTTATTTTTTATTTTTTAATTAAAAAAATTTTTTTAGCATCTTTATTGTAGTATAGTTGCTTTACAATGTTGTGTTAGTTTCTGCTGTGTAACTAAGTGAATCAGCCATATGCATACATATATCTCCATATCCCCTCCCTCTTGCGTCTCCCTCCCACCCTCCCTATCTCACCCCTCTAGGTGGTCACAAAGCACCGAGCTGATCTTCCTGTGCTATGCGGGTGCTTCCCACTAGCTATCTATTTTACATTTGGTAGTGTATATATTGTCAATGCTACTGTCTCACTTCATCCCAGCTTACCCTTCCCCTACCCCGTGTCCTCAAGTCCATTCTCTATGTCTGTGTATTTATTTCTGTCCTGCTCCTAGGTTCATCAGAACCTTCTTTTTTTAGATTCCATATATATGTGTTAGCATATGGTATTTGTTTCTCTCTTTCTGACTTACTTCACTCTGTATGACAGACTCTAGGTCCATCTACCTCACCACAAATAACTCAATTTCGTTTCTTATTATGGCTGAGTAATATTCCATTGTATATATGTGCCACATCTTCTTTACCCATTCATCTGTCAATGGACATTTAGGTTGCTTCCATGTCCTGGCTGTTGTAAATAGTGCTGCAACGAATATTGTGGTACATGACTCTTTTTGACTTATGGTTTATTCAGGGTATATGCCCAGTAGTGGGATTGCTGGGTCATATGGTGGTTCTATTTATAGTTTTTAAAGGAACCTCCATACTGTTCTCCATAGTGGCTGTATCAATTTACATTCCCACCAACAATGCAAGAGGGTTCCCTTTTCTCACACCCTCTCCAGCATTTATTATTTGTAGAGTTTTTTATAATGGCTATTCTGACTGGTGTGAGGTGATACCTCATTGGAGTTTTGATTTGCATTTCTCTAATGATTATGAGCATCCTTTCATGTGTTTTTTGGCAATCTGTATATCTTCTTTGGAGAAATGCCCATTTAGGTCTCCTGCCCATTTTTGGATTGGGTTATTTGGTTTTTTGATACTGAGCTGAATGAGCTGCTTGTATATTTTGGACATGAATTTTTTGTCAGTTGCTTCATTTGCAAATATTTTCTCCCATTCTGAGGGTACTATTTTCGTCCTGTTTATGGTTTCCTTTGCTGTGCAAAAGCTTTGAAGTTTCATTAGGTCCCATTTGTTTATTTTTGTTTTCCATTTCTCTAGGAGGTGGGTCAAAAAGGATCTTGCTGTGATTTATGTCATAGAGTGTTCTGCCTATGATTTCCTCTAAGAGTTTTATAGTGTCTGGACTTACATTTAGGTCTTTAATCCATTTGGAGTTTATTTTTGTATATGGTGTTAGGGAGTGTTCTAATTTCACCCTTTTAAGCTGTCCAGTTTTCCCAGCACCACCCATTGAAGAGGCTGTCTTTTCTCCATTGTATATTCTTTCCTCCTTCATCAAAGATAAGGTGACCATAAGTGCGTGGGCTTATCTCTGAGCTTTCTATCCTGTTCCATTGATCTATATTTCTGTTTCTGTGCCAGTACCATACTGACTTGTTTACTGTAGCTTTGTAGTTTAGCCTGAAGTCAGGGAGCCTGCTTGCTCCAGCTCCATTTTTCTTTCTCAAGATTGCTTTGGCTATTTGGGGTCTTTTGTGTCTCCATACAGATTTTAAGATTTTTTTTTCTAGTTCTGTGAAAAATGCCATTGGTAGTTTGATAGGGATTGCATTGAATCTGTAGATTGCTTTGGGTAGTATAGTCATTTTCACAATGTTGATTCTTCTAATCCAAGAACGTGGTATATCTCTCCATCTATTTGTATCGTCTTTAATTTATTTCATCAGTGTCTTATAGTTTTCTGCATACAGGTCTTTTGTCACCTTACATAGGTTTATCTCTAGGTATTTTATTCTTTTTGTTGCAGTGGTAAATGGGAGTGTTTCCTTAACTTCTCTTTCAGATTTTTTGTCATTAGTGTAAGGAATGCAAGAGATTTCTGTGCATTGATTTTGTATCATGCTACTTTACCAAATTTATTGATTAGCTCTAGTAGTTTTCTGGTAGCATCTTTATGATTCTCTATGTATAGTATCATGTAATTTGCAAACAGTGACAGTTTTACTTCTTCTTTTCTGATTTGGATACCTTTTATTTCTTTTTCTTCTCTGATTGCTGTAGCTAAAACTTCCAAAACTATGTTGAATAACAGTGGTGAGAATGGGCAACTTATCTTGTTCCTGATCTTAGTGGAAATGGTTTCAGTTTTTCATCGAGAATGATGTTGACTGTGAGTTTGTCATATATGGCCTTTCTTATGTTGAAGTCGGTTCCCTCTGTGTCTACTTTCTGGAGAGTTTTTATCATAAATGAGTGTTAACTTTTGTCAGCTTTTTCTGCGTCTATTGAGATGATCATATGGTTTTTATCCTTCAATTCATTAATATGGTATATCAAAATGATTGATTTGCATATATTGAAGAATCCTTGCATTCCTGGTGTAAATCCTACTTTATCATGGTGTATGATCCTTTTAATGTGCTGTTGGATTCTGTTTGCTAGTATTTTGTTGAGGATTTTTGCATCTATGTTCATCAGTGATATTGGCCTGTGCTTTTCTTTTTTAATGACATCTTTGTCTGGTTTTGGTATCAGGGTGATGGTGGCCTCGTAGAACGAGTTTGGGAGTGTTCCTCCCTCTGCTCTACTTTAGAAGAGTTTGAGAAGGATAGGTGTTAGCTCGTATCTAAATGTTTGACAGAATTCGCCTGTGAAGCCAGCTGGTCCTGGGCTTTTGTTTTTTGGAAGGTTTTTAATCACAGTTTCTATTTCAGTGCTTGTGATTGGTCTGTTTATATTTTCTATTTCTTCCTGGTTCAGTCTCGGAAGGTTGTGCTTTTCTAAGAATTTGTCCATTTCTTCCAGGTTGTCCATTTTATTGGCATATAGTTGCTTGTAGTAATCTCTCGTGATCCTTTGTATTTTTGCAGTGTCAGTTGTTACTTCTCCTTTTTCATTTCTAATTCTGTGGATTTGAGTCTTCTCCCTTTTTTTCTTGATGAGTCTGGCTAATGGTTGATCAATTTTGTTTATCTTCTCAAAGAACCAGCTTTTAGGTTTATTTATCTTTGGTATTCTTTCCTTCATTTCTTTTTCATTTATTTCTGATCTGATCTTTATGATTTCTTTCCTTGTGCTAACTTTGGGGGTTTTGGTTCTTGTTTCTCTAATTGCTTTAGGTGTAAGTTTAGGTTGTTTATTTGAGATGTTTCTTGTTTCTTGAGGTAGGATTACATTGCTATAAACTTCCCTCTTACAACTGCTTTTGCTGCATCCCATAGGTTTTGGGTTGTCATGTTTTGTTATTTGTTTCTAGGTATTTTTTGATTTCCTCTTTGATTTCTTCCGTGATCTCTTGGTTGTTTAGTATAGCATATTGTTTAACCTCCATGTGTTTCTATTTTTTACATTTTTTTCCCTGTAATTGATATCTAGTCTCATAGCATTGTGGTTGGAAAAGATACTTGATACGGTTTCAATTTTCTTAAATTTACCAAGGCTTGATTTGTGATCCAAGATATGATCTATTCTGGAGAATGTTCCTTGAGCACTTGAGAATAATGTGTATTCTGTTGTTTTTGGATGGAATATCCTATAAATATCAATTAAGTGCATCTTGTCTAATGTGTCATTTAAAGCTTGTGTTTCCTTATTTATTTTCATCTTGCATGATCTGTCCATTGATGAAAGTGGGGTGTTCAAGTCCCATACTATTATTGTGTTACCATCCATTTCTCCTTTTATGGCTGTTAGCATTTGCCTTATGTATTGAGGTCCTCCTATGTTGGGTGCATAAATATTTACAATTGTTATATCTTCTTCTTGGATTGATCCCTTGATCGTTATGTAGTGTCCTTCTTTGTCTCTTGTAATAGTCTTTATTTTAAAGTCTGTTTTGTCTGATATGAGAATTGCTACTCCACCTTTCTTCTGATTTCCATTTGCATGGAATATCTTTTTACATCCCCTCACTTTCTGTCTGTATGTGTCCCTAGGTCTGAAGTGGGTCTCTGGTACACAGCATATATATGGGTCTTGTTTTTGTATCTATTCAGCCAGTGTATGTCTTTTGGTTGGAGCATTTAATCCATTTCCATTTAAGGTAATTATCGATATGTATGTTCCTATTACCATTTTCTTAATTGTTTTGGGTTTGTTATTGTAGGTCTTTTCCTTCTCTTGTGTTTCCTGCCTAGAGAAGTTCCTTTAGCATTTGTTGTAAAGCTGGTTTGAATTCTCTTAGCTTTTGCTTGTCTGTAAAGGTTTTAATTTCTCCATCGAATCTGAATGAGATCCTTGTTGGGTAGAGTAATCTTGGTTATAGGGTTTTCCCTTTCATCACTTTAAATATGTCCTGCCACTCCCTTCTGTCTGCTGAAAGATCAGGTGTTAACCTTCTGGGGATTCCCTAGTACGTTATTTGTTGCTTTCCCCTTGCTGCTTTTAAATATTTTCTTTGTATTTAAATTTTCGTAGTTTGATTAATATGTGCCTTGGCGTGTTTCTCCTTGGATTTATCCTGTATGGGACTCTCTGCACTTCCTGGACTTGATTGACTATTTCCTTTCCCATGTTAGGGAAATTTTTAACTATAATCCTTCAAATATTTTCTCAGATCCTTTCTTTTTCTCTTCTTTTCTGGGACCCCTGCAATTAGAATGTTGGTGAGTTTAATGTTGTCCCAGAGGTCTCTGAGACTGTCCTCAATTCTTTTCATTCTTTTTTTCTTTATTCTGCTCTGCAGTAGTTATTTCGACTATTTTATCTTCTAGGTCACTTATCCATTCTTCTGCCTTGGTTATTCTGCTATTGATTCCTTCTAGAGTATTTTTAATTTCATTTATTGTGCTGTTTATCATTGTTTGTTTGCTCTTTCATTCTTCTAGGTCCTTGTTAAACGTTTTTTGTATTTTCTCCATTCTATTTCCAAAATTTTGGATCATGTTTCCTATCATTACTCTGAATTCTTTTTCAGGTAGACTGCCTCTTTCCTCTTCATTTGTTTGGTCTCATGGGTTTTTACCTTGCTCCTTCATCTGCTGCATATTTCTCTGTCTTCCCATTTTGTTTAACTTACTGTTTTCGAGGTCTCCTTTTTGCAGGCTGCATGTTTGTAGTTCCCGTTGTTTTTGGTGTTTGCCCCCAATGGGTGAGGTTGGTTCAGTGGCTTTTGTAGGCTTCCTGGTAGAGGGGACAGCTTGTGTTCTGGTGGGTGAGGCTGGATCTTGTCTTTCTAGTGAGCAGGGCCATGTCTGTTGGTGTGTTTTGGGGTGTCTGTGAACTTACTATGATTTTAGGCAGGCTCTCTGCTAATGGGTGGGGTTGTGTTCTTGCCTTGCTAGTTGTTTGGCATGGGGCCTTCAGCACTGCAGCTTGCTGGTCGTTGGGTGGAGCTGGATCTTAGCATTGAGTCGGAGATCTCTGGGAGAGTTCTCACCAATTGATATTACGTGGGGCCGGGAGGTCTCTGGTGGCCCAATGTCCTGAACTCGGCTCTCCCACCTCAGAGGCTCAGGTCTGACACCAGGCTGGAGCACCAAGACCCTGTCAGCCACATGGCCAGGCACATGGACCCTGTCAGCCACATGGCCAGGCACATGGACCCTGTCAGCCACATGGTCAGGTACGTGGGGATTTTCTTGCCTTTGGGGAAGTCTGAGGTCTTCTGCCAGTGTTCAGTAGGTGTTCTGTAGGAGTTGTTCCACAGGTAGATGTATTTGTGGGGAGGAAGGTGATCTCCACGTCTTACTCCTCTGCCATCTTGAAGGTCCCCCCCATCCTCTCTTTAACTCCTACATCTAATCTATCCCATGTGCCTGCTGACTGTCTATGAAATATCCTGAATCTGCTTTGAATCCATCCTCATTCTCATTTTTCCATTTCCACTGTAAACACTTTATCTCAGGGCACCATTG
Source organism: Orcinus orca (assembly GCF_937001465.1). Classification (NCBI taxonomy): domain Eukaryota; kingdom Metazoa; phylum Chordata; class Mammalia; order Artiodactyla; family Delphinidae; genus Orcinus; species Orcinus orca. The sequence continues at coordinate 119,974,160 of NC_064563.1, forward strand.
TTCCTGGTCTTTATTCTTGCAACAGCATCCTGTCTTTTCCCTCTCCAATCCACTGTGGTTAAATGTTTTTCCAAAATAATAATCCAGTACTGGCTCCAACCAGACTGCCCCAGCGCAAACACTTCATTGGTTTTCACTTGCCAAGTGAATAAAATAGAAATCCTTGAACATGTCCTACAGGTTCTAATTCCTACAAAATATAAGTGTTTTCTACCTCTCTCATCATTCTCTTCCTTTCCCTGCCTCTGTTCTCAGACATAATAAACTTCCTTCAGCTCCCAAAATGGACTCTACTTTCTCCTGCTTCAGGAGTTTTGCCTTTGTTGCCCCCTCTGCCCAGAATGCAGCAGAGCGACTAACTCCTGCTCCTCCTTTTGGTCTCAACTGATATAAAAAGGCGTTAGAGAAAGTTTTAGTGACCCCACTAACTATTTCACATTCCCTATTCTGTGTTCCTGTACATACTATAATTTGCCTCAAGACATTTTTCACAGACAGATTTTTATTTACATATTTTTATAATTATTTATTTTATATCTCTCATTAGACTGTAAATTTAATGAGGGTAGGATCATGTCTGTTTTTCTCATCATAGTATATTCAGCACCTAGTACAGTGCCTAGCTCAGTATAGATATTCATTAAAAATTGTTTGAGGGCTTCCCTCGTGGCACAGTGGTTGAGAGTCTGCCTGCCGATGCAGGGGACATGGGTTCGTGCCCCAGTCCAGGAAGATCACACATGCCGCAGAGCAGCTGGGCCCGTGAGCCATGGCCACTGAGCCTGCGCGTCCGGAGCCTGTGCTCCATAGTGGGAGAGGCCACAGCAGTGGGAGGCCCATGTACCGCAAAAAAAAAAAAAAAAAAAAAAATTGTTTTGAAAACAGGAATGATGAACATCATCATTTTATTTGTATTATGTATTTGCAAACTGCTTACTAGACAAAAATTATGAAAGGACAGAAATCTATAATTCTCCCTAAATTTTGTCCTTAATTTCTAGTACAGTTCAAGAAATTTTATTGAATGATTAAATTGGCTCCTCTCCATGTATCTCCTAGCTCAGTAAATGGCACCATAATTCAAATAGTCACCAAGCTTAAAACTCAAAGTCACTCCAGATTGGGTTTTTTCCCTTCACTTTCACATGTTTAATTAATCACAAAAACAAATCTACTCTAAATCCTAAAAACCCACTTCCACTGACTCTATCCAAGCCTCCATTATCTTTCCTATAAATTATTACAATAGCAACCACTCTGCACTTGTTCCACACTAATCTCCCCATTACTCATCCATCTGGGGAGTCATTCTACCCTGAATACACAATATTGACACTCTCTGTTTAAAATCCTATATTGCCATATTAATATATTTGGCATCCTATTATGATGTGTAAGTGATTTTTAGTGACACAGAAAAAATGATCACACTATAGCATTCAGTATAAAAATCAGAATGCAGAACACATGTGCAAAATGATCCTAATTTTGCTAAGTAAAAAAATAATGTATGCATGTTCAGGGGCATGTAGAAGAAAAAGAAAGAGGAGGAAAAGGAAGAGATGAAGGTGGAAGAGAAGGAGAAGGAAGAGGAGGGGGAGGAAGAAAAAGAGGAATGTTTATAAACCAAATAGTAAATGTGAATATCCCTGGACAATGTAATTATAGATTATTCTCACTTTCTACTGTATAACACATTTTCTACAGCAAAAAAAATTCCTTTTCTAATTTTTAAAAGGGAAATAAAAGATCATTTAAAAGTCTCTGATTGGGCTTCCCTGGTGGCACAGTGGTTGGGAGTCCGCCTGCCTATGCAGGGGACACAGGTTCGTGCCCCAGTCGGGAGGATCCCACATGCCGCGGAGTGGCTGGGCCCGTGAGCCATGGCTGCTGAGTCTGTGCGTCCGGAGCCTGTGCTCCGCAACGGGAGAGGCCGCGGTGGTGAGAGGCCCGCGTACCAGAAAAAAAAAAAAAAAAGTCTCTGACTTCCCTGGCATCTAAAAGGGTTAAAATCCTAAAGCATGTATAAATTTATGAGCAAAGAATTATTAATAGAAAAACAAGAAGCCATTGGCCAGGCTTAGATGGGTAGATTTACCATGCATATGGGTTTTATATTTTACATTGTTCATGAAAAATGCAATAATCAAGTGTTTGAATAAAAATGCATCAGTATTTCATGGTGTTCTGCATAGAACATGATTCTTGTAAAGGAAAGCAAGACTCACAGTTTGCCTTCTGAACAAGTTTGAAACAACTGCTCTAGGACTGCAATCTGTGCTATTAATGAACTCACGTACTTACCTATCCATGCCTTTGAAAGCACCATCTCCCATTCCCTGACTGCAATACCACCCTTTCAAATGCTTCCTTGCTTCCTCCTCTGTACTCCCATAGCACATAAGTGTTCTGCTACTATAAAACTTATTACTCAGAGCTGTAATTATGCATTAGTCTCCTCCAGGATTCTGTGACCTCCTTGAGCACGGTAACATTGCTATTTCAGTTTGGATCACCATGTGTCTGATCACCATGTGTCTGATAAGAATAAGTGATGAATCATACGTATATGTGTGCATGGGTATATACATATATACACAATTCTAAGCAATTTAAAGTAATAAAATATTATGGGGTGATATTATTAGTTATTACAATGCATTCTATCAGTGTTCAAAATTAGGTGGAAAGTTTCTTCTCTTCTTCTAACTCTTGTAGTAGCTAGATGTATCACATGAACAAGTTATTTAGTTTCTTTCATATTCGGCATCTCCCTGCATAGAATAAATTAATTAGAATATGACACCAGAGATCCATTTAATATTTAACAGTTTAAGACTCACTGCATAGAAAATTTATACTATTTAGATTATCCTCCAAAAGCTCAAGAAAACATATTTTACAAAACAAAAAGATACTAAATTCTACTTACTCATAGAGCCTTGGCTCTTCAACCATTCCAAGTTGGTTTAATAATTTAAATGTAATACAGCCATCCTTCATTGTTTTATCCAGAACAATTATACTGAGAACAAAATAATAGGCTACAAAACAAAAATATGGAATGCAATTCATGTTATTTTTTAACTTTGGTTTGGTGGAGATATGCATGTAAATATATATTTATGTAATCTAGACATATATATCTGCAAATAACATTGAGAGGCACTCATTTGGTACATATGTAATATATTTTACCTATTGTTAATCTTTTTTTAACATTTATTTATTCGGCTGTGCCGGGTCTTGGTTGTGGCATGTGGCCTGCAGGATCTTTAGTTGTGGTATGCGAACTCTTAGTTGAGAACTCTTAGTTCCTTGACCAGGGATCAAACCAGGCCCCCTGCATTGGGAGCACGTAGTCTTAGCCACTGGACTACCAGGGAAATTCCCTCTTGTTAATTTTTAACTGGTCTTGAAAATGAGGAATAAAAGCTTGCCAGACAGTCATGGGTATGGTGAAAAGTTGGTCAAATAATTAGTAAATACTAACTTGTCTGCAAATCGAAAAATATCAGAATTTAGGTCAATTAAACAATTTTTCTCTATCAATAGCACATCTAAGGTAAATATGATAAGGTTCCTTAATTATCTGATTAATAGTCCTAGCTAAATTTGCTTGACAAATATAATTCCCAATTTCACTGGTTGTTTTGGAATGACTGTAAAATTAGACAGTCCTATACAGAGTGAGCTCATAGTAGTTCTTTTTCAAAATTCCCGTACAAAAAAATTGATATATCTTTCAGAGGCAAAGATGCTGAACTCATCCCTATACCCAATATTGTCTGGTGTACACAGAAATTTCTTACTCTCCGTGAATTTTCCCAGTATTGTGCAAAACTCTTGGAAGACAATGTATATAAACAGAACATGGGATAGATTAACTTTTCTTGTGAAATACATATGTACTAAAATTGTGCATGCTAGCCATTAAATGTTGCTACTCAACAGCCCAGAGTAACTTCTTGCCTATGCCAGATGCTTAGTACTACCTCAAATAAGGTAATGGATTTATAATTGACCCTCATCAATTGCTAACACAAAAGACATAAAGGAACACTTCTTACTTTGAAGTGACTGCCCAGCTTTAGATAAAATACTTTGGTCCCCTCACCCAAAAAAGTGGGTGCTCATACTTGCTCAGATGATTCCTGGCAGTATGATATATTGAGATGTTACATAATAAGCCTGCCTCCTGCTACAAGTGTATAGAAATTCTGGGTGTAAATCGAAAACACGACCAAGCTCAGATGAAGGAAGAGAAAATATCAGGAGACAGCAATGAAGAGAAATTAAAGGCAAGGCTTAAGAAGAACTGAAGCCCTGGATCTGCGTGGGACTTGAGAACTGGGTGTAGCATGGAGACAAAGGATGAAGTGTCAATTTCCATGGTACAGCAGGAGACAACACTAAGTGATGGAGCTACAGTGAAAAACATTGCACAGTCAGGGACCTTAGCTCTCTGCTTTGTCATTGAAAGAGAAACTTGAAAAATTCTTCCTACTGGTTGTGTATGGGTCTTAAGTGAAAAAATAAATTCCTTAAGACTAAATAAAACTCCAGGTTACACAGAATTTAAATTTACAAGTCCCCATTGGTTAAGGACCTCCAAAAATTTACATGAAAAATCCTCTAGTATTATGGTACCTAAATTCTGGAAAAAACAAAATCCAACTTGTTCTGAAGGGAGAATTTTGAAGAAGAGCAGACTGATGAGAGTTTTCTGTTAAAATGTGACATGAATCTTTATTTTGAAATAACACAAATATTTTTTTCTTTAATAGAGACTTGAACTGACCACTGAGACTAGAAAATAACAACAAATCAAGCATAAATTAATAGATGGATAAATAAATACATATATACATACATAAGTTTAACCAGAAGAAAAATATAGATTATCTGCAGGGGACAATTAGACTGCTAATAAATGATAAGAAAATTATCTTAAAATGAGAGAATTAATATCTTCAAAGTACTCAATGAAAAAATTCTCAATGTAGAATTCTATTCCGGACTAAATTTACGTTCCAGAGTAAGAAAAAGATAAGGACATTTTCAAGGAAACAAACAAACAAACTGAGAAACATTACTTAGTGAAAAGTCATTAAGGATCTATTTTAGCAAGATAGAAATTAAGTCCCAAAGGAAGGAGTTGGGAAGGGAGGAAAGGACAAGATAAAATGTAGAAAACTGAAATTGGTAAATATAAGTGAGCATTTGATTAATGATAATATTCATAATAATTGTTTATTGTTAAATAAGTGAAATAAAATACTACTGAATATAATATTGAGGATAGAAAAGAAGACACAAGGTTCAAAGGCTCTATGAGACAAATTGTTGTTGTGATAAAATCTGATAAAATAGTCTGTGAGGCAAAAAATAATGCATTTTTATTTATGAAGCACAAAAAAAGAGCAAAGTAAAGCAAATCACCAGGAAAATATGATAATCCTGAAGCTTTATGTAGCTAAAACTCACAGTCTCAGAATACATAAAGCCAAAACCTAAACAACATAACTCCTGCTAAAATAGAAGATTTAAACAGGACTCAAATTGTCACATAGAGAAAATGTCTAAGATGTGATTGAAAATTACCCATTATACCAAGAACAAAGAAAATCACAACTCTGGTGAGAAAAGACAATCAACTAATGCCAGCACTGAAATGAATCAGAGGCTGGGATTATCTGACAAGGATTTTAAAGGAACTGTCATAAAAATCCTTCAAAGTCAGAGTCTCTTGAAAAAAAATGAAGGAATAGCAAAATCTCAGCCAAGAAATAGAAGCTATAAAAGAAAATAAAAGTAGACATTACATAAATGACAAATACCATAATGGATACAGAACTCACTGGACAGCCTCAATAGCAGAGTGGAAATGAAAGAGGATAGAAATCAGTGAACTGGAGAACAGATCGAGCTGCCTGAAACTCCACCTGAAAACAGACTGAGAAAAAAAATGGACAGAATCTCAGGGACCTGTGGGAGTATAACAAAAGAATTATAATTAAGCTTCAGAAAACTAGAAACAAAGAAAAATCTCTTGAAAGCAGCCAAAGAGAAATGATGTGTTATCTACAGGAGAACACCAAATTGAGTTACAATGGATTTCTCATGTGAAACCACAGAAGCCAAAAGGAAGAGACACGGCATTTTTCAAGTGCTAAAAGAAGGAACTCAACTCTAAATCTTATACCCAGAAAAACTATCCTTTGAGAATAAAGGAGAAATAAAGACATTCTCAGACAAAGAAAAACTTAAAGGATTTCTCTTTAACAGACCCATTCTTAAATATTGTAAGAAGGAACACAGAGGAATTGATGAAATAAATAATCTTGGAGTATCAGAAACAAAAAGGTAATAATGGGAAGAGATGAAATATGGGTACGTACAATAAATTATCCTTATCCTTGTGAATTTATACATCATATTTGATACTTGAAGTAAAAATTATCACATGATCCGATACTCAAGACAATGATATATAAAAGCGGAGAATGTAAAATAACCTAAATGGAAGTGAAGTTCCCACATTTCACTTGACATGGTAAATGTTGATACCAGTAAACTGTGAAAAATCACATATGCATATTATAATTGTGGTAGACCTCCCCAAATATGTCCGTGCCCTAATCTCTGGAACCTGTGAATATGTTACTTGAAATGGCAAAGGATAATTAAGATCTCAAATGGAATTAAGATTGCTAATCAGCTGCCCTTAAAATAGAGAGATTATCTTGAATTATCCAAGTGGGCCCAATGCAGTCCCAAAGATTGTAATCACAAACCCTTAAAGGTAGAAGAGGAAGACAGAAGAAGAGAATCAGAAAAAGAGATGTGATACAGAAGAAAGGTCAAATTGATTATTTCTTCTTTATTCTTCTTGGCAATGATTATTTTAGATATTCTAGGGTATGTACTTTTCAATATAAATTTAAAACAAGGTTGTCTATGTTTAAAGGAACAAACAGAACTATAAAACTGTTAGAAAAAAATTGGGGGTGAAAATCTTCAGGACCTAGGGCTCAGCAAAGAATTCTTAGATACCGAAAGCATAGTCCATGAAAGGAAAACATGATAAATTAGACCTCATCAAAAGTAAACACTTTTGCCCTTGTGAAAGCCCTTGTGAAGAAGATGAAAAGACAGTCAAGTTTCAGACTGGGAAAAAATAATTGCAAACCAAATCTTCAACAAGGAAACAAGGACTACTATCAAAAATATATAAAGAATCCTCAAAACTCAATAGTTAAAAAAACTCCAATTGGAAAATGAGCAAAAGACACACTTCACCAAAGAGGATATACAGAGAAGATACACAAACTCATAAGCCATTAAGGCAACAAAGATTAATACCTCAACAAGGCATCACTATATACCTATCAGGAAGGATATTTTTTTTAAATAATGACAACACCAAATGCTAGTAAGAAGTCATTCATTATATCACTCATACTTTGCTGCAGGTAATGTAAAATGGTCAGCCACACTGAAAAACACTTTCTCAATTTCTTATAAGGTTAAATGTACAATTAACTTCTGACCCAGCATTTGTATTCCTGGGCCTTTCTAACAGAGAAATGATAACCTAAATTCACAAAAACTTTTATACAAATATCCACAGCAACTTTAATCATAATAGCCAAATCTAAACACATGCCTAATGTCCTACAAGAGATGAGTGATTAAACAAACTTCAGTACGTACGTACTGTGGAATACTACTCAGCAATAAAACGGAATGAATTATTGATACATGCTGGATGAACCTCCAGAGAATCATGCTGACTTTAAAAAGGCCAATTAAAAGGTCACATAGTGAACGATTCCCTTTATATAACATTTTCAAAATGACAAAATTTTAGGAGTGTATTAATGGATGTCAGGGATTAGAAAGAGCAGGACAAGAAGCTGGTATATATGGCTATAAAAGTGCCACCCAAAGGGTCTGGTAGTGATGGAACTGTCCAATATCTTCACTGTGGTGATAGATACAGAGCCCTATATGATGATTAAGTTGTACAGAGCTAAACACACACACACACACACACACACACACACACACACACGTGAGGAAATATAAATAAAATGGATGGATTCTAGCAATATCAGTATCATGTGGTAATGATATTACATTTATTCTATAGTGTTACAAAATTTTACCACTGAAGAAAACTGAATAAATTGTACACAGGATCTCTCTGCATTATTTCTTATATCTGCATGTGAATCTAAATTTTAATTCAATAAAAATTTTAAATTAAAAAATGGATGAGCCCAATTCTGAATGACAGGGCACATCACAAATGTTTAAAGAGTATCTTAAAAATTGATAATAACTTTGACTGCAAAACATCTGCAATAACTGACCTAAAATATTTTAAAATAATAAGAGTCTATTTTAAATATTTATTCCCCAGTAACCAAGATCAATGGCAGTGACTGGAAACTTATTTCATAAGATTCTTCATATCATAGGATTTGCTTTTATTTATAAAGCACTTTAAGATCTTGCTCTCCAAACAGAATAATTTTACTTTTTTAAATAGCTCCTCATAAATCAGTTATTACATTTCTGAGATTCTCTTCTGTTCTTCAAATTTTTTCCTCTTGTCTAAATATATTGGGAAGATTATTATTTACTTGAATATTTTTGTATTTATATAATTTAGTTTCAGTTTCTGAAAGGGTGGTAATAGTGTAGACAGATGTCTTAAACTCTGTAAGCTGTTATATGCTGACATAACTCTAAACGTGGGAAGAAGAATCATGGAAATTGGGGGTAAAAAAAAAAAGACCTTGATTTTTTTGGAAGAATATTACCCAAAGCATATGCTCATTTTATTCAAAAATTAAGTCCTTATTTGAATTTGTATAACTGGCTCTAACAAAATTTAAAGTTCCTTGAAAGTACATTTTGAGATTTGAATTTTGAATAATAATATGAATTACTATATAAAACTAATCAATTGTTCATTTGTTAAAAATGTTAACTTACTACAGAATGGATTTGTGCCAACAGTATCCAAAAACACAGTGGTCCTGAGAGTTCTGTTCTCTATTCTCTCTTTTAAAACATCTTTCCATAGCTCAGTTTGATAACCTGAGATTTGAGAAATAGAATATTAGTAATTGGACTTTTATCAAATAGCATACAAAAATATCAAATCACTAAAAGAACTAAAGGATCAATGTATTATGATAATTATTATAATTTATGAATTTTTATAATTAAAAAATCATTTTTCAAATAATTTCACATTCTATTTATTTCAACTACAATAACAACTCTTAAATTCAAGATTCACAAATAAATCTACTTCCTGGAAACCTTATCAGAGCTTTGCATATGCCATATAGTTAAAGTCCATTTGTATAAGTTTTTACTATTACAAATGCAGAATTTTACTTGAAACTCTTTTCAGTTAATTCAGCAGAATAAATTGATTAGATAAAACTTGAACACAGAATTTAGCTCCATGAGCACAGCCTTCAATTATCCTATATACACATTCATACAGATACAGTACGCATATGTATACATTATATATACAATGTATATATTATAGATAGCATCTATGTACACTATATATTGTATGTATAATATATATTTCAGATACAAACAATATTTGTACATACAGAATATATAACATATACACACACATATTTAATATGCTTCCTACTTCATGTATGTGTCTGTTTTCACACTGCTACCTCCGAATTTGAAATTTGAATGCAGTTGAAAGAATACTGAATTGAAAATTCAGAGATTTAACTCCCGTTTTCACTTGTGCCCTTCAGCAACCCACATGTTCACACGGGGTCACAATTTCCTCATTTATATGGAAAAGCAACGGGACCAGAAAAGCAATCCCCAACATGAGGACTGAAGAAAACTAATCCCACAAGATATTTTGTGGACAGAAGGGGTCTATGAGGAAATAAGTCATGCAAAGCCTGCATATTGCCTGCCTCTTCTAGCAATTCTCTAGTATATTAGTATAAACCTCCTGTGAAAGAAAACCGCAGGAGGCTGTTTAATTCAGCCTTTGTAATTGCTACCCATTTCATTGAGGTTACTTGGCTTTGGAAACATTTCTGGTAGAGCCTATCATGATATTGATCAGATGTCTACATGCCCATGACACGCTTGGGGTCTGGTATTGTCTTTGGCAAACCCTGAACAAACAGCCTCTGAGATTCTTTCCAGCTCTAACATTCTATTTTTTATATGGATTCTTTTTTTCTCTGTAATTTCCCACTGGCAGGCTTTAGTTATCAAAAGTTGCAACACTTAACTGCTCTTAAGTTTATTGATTTAGATGGTGTGAACCATGCATGATTCATATCTACTTGCTAATAGCAAATGAAAAGCTAACCATGGTTCACACCTCTTCACTTGTTAAGAATTCCCTTAAAAATACAAACTAACAAACAAACAAAACCCTCAGTACCACTAAGAATGCACAAGTTTCTTTCTTTAGTGGAAATATAGATGGATGCTAAATAGTGAGATCCTTTTGTGAATCAAGAACAAGTATCATCATGAGACGACCAAATGCGCCCACAACATGGAACACAGAAAGGAGGTTGACCAAGTTCCTCTCACTAAGAATCTGAAAAATATTTAGTAGGAAATAACTATTTTCTCTGTTCCACAGAAAAATTTTTCCATAAAATGTTAATAGCATATTCACAAGTAAGTATGAAAGCTTCCAGCAGAAAATACTAACAAAATTACATGTTCATTTTCCACAAAGAAGTATAGTAAGTATGATAATCTCTCTTACCTAGTTTAGGACACGATTTTTCCTTAAAGTCGGCACAATCCACACATGAACCAGTCTTGTAATCTTTGTACGAATGACAAGGAAATGAAATAAAATTGCAGCTTGTTTCCAAAGCTGCCATGAATAAGTAAACTGCTCTCTGATGGTCGCATTTAATAAATTCAAGTCCTTAAGTGTTCAAAGTCAAGCAGTTAGATGTATTAAGCCAAGTTCAAGTAAGTTTGAAAAAAAATATTAAGTTCTACCTAATGCTGTGCACTGTATGAATATCAAAGTGCTGACTACAATGCAGTTTTATCTCAGGCACCTAAACAAATGTTACCATTTAAAACTTAAATGTAATATGCCTTTTACATGAGATTTATTAGAAATTTTTCTAAAGTAATAACACAGCAAAAATGTTTAATTTCAATTATTCAACAAACTCTACACACAGTGCTACCATATTTAGTAACTAGTGTACACATATCTCCCTTCTAAACTCTCACGCTTAACATTTCTATTCAGTGTCGGAGATGAATGTGAAACAAGGTGACATTAAAACTTTATCATGTCTCTTTCCTTTCCTAACTTCTCACATCCCTATCCCTTTAACCAAACTTCTCTAGTTGCAGTGGCCTTTAATGATGTGGTACGTGACTGGTTGCCACTGTAGACCTCAGAACATTTTTTTGCCATAGCTCTGAAGTGAGCCAAATTCCACACCTGGAGATGTTGCTCAGCTATTTATGTACAGAATAACCAAGTGCAGAAGTTCATAAATCTGTGTTTGTATAATACTATGGTAATGGTAAAAATTAAATCCTGAAGCCAAACTTGTGTTATATAACTTTGCTATACATGCTTCTTCATTGACTTATAACTTCTCCTAATGTTTAAAATGATAAACTAAAACTGTTGAGACTATAATGTAATAGGTTTCACCCATAACCAAATGGTAACATTTATGAACCGAGAAGGATCACATTAAACCATTTTCCACCAATAACTCCTGAATCATGAGCAATGGTGATAAAAAAAAATCTTGCCCCCAGATTAATAAGGGAAAAAAGTAAACTGATTTTCTTTCATTATTTTGACTCATGCACAATTTATTCTAAAATACTATTGGTATACCTGAAAAAATTGATTTAGGACAGCCAGGTTGCTTTTTCCCTCCATTTGGATAGAAATCTATATGTCCCAAGGGTTCTTTAATGCCTAAACCTGAGAAGAAAAGCACCCAAGAATCACAAAGTAAATATAATCAGGTCAGCAACACTTATGTAAAACAAAATCTCCTATAAAATCCTTTGAAAGTGACTCAAAATTTGAATTGAAAATAACATAAATGCTATTTTTTAAAAGATGAGTTTTTCTGGTATTAATTCCTCAATTAATTCCTCATGCAAATTATGTTTCATTAATTTAACACATTTACATGTGATCAGTTTATTATGGGTCCATCACAGTTCTTTGCGCTATGAATATATAAGTGAAAAAGGAAAATAGAGCAAAAATCCTTATCATTAGTGGAAATTACATCCTAATGGGAGAAAGACATAATAAACAAGTAAAAATACAGTATGTCAGATAATAATAAGTGCTGTAGAGAAAAATTAAGTAGAATAAGGAACAGTGAATGCCTAGTGAGTGTGTTAGGTTGCACTTTTAAGTAGTTTGGTTGGGGAATTTCCCACTGAGGAGGTGAGAATTGAGCAGAGATGTGAAGGATGTGAGCAACGCAGTGAGTCAAGAAGGTATCTGTGTGCACATGGAGTATTCAAAGAATCCAGGTTAGCTGGTGTATTGCGTGAGAAAGAGCATTGGAGGAAATGAAGCCAAGTCATTTAGGATCTTTTAGGTGAGTGTGATCATTCGCTCTCATTCTGGATAATAATGTGTAGGATTTGGTGCTAGACTCACTAACTGGAAAAATCGAACGCTGCTTCTGCTGGAACAAGTTGTGCCAGAGTGACACGAAACATGTAGCTATGATTTAAGAGTTTCTGTATACACTTGTCCATTGATATCCATGGGATATTGGTTCCAAGACTCCCCCCGCCAGTCTCCCGCCCTCCCACACGGACACCAAAATCTGAGGATGCTCAAGTCCCATATATAAAATGGCGCAGCACAGTCGTCCCTCTGTGCCCAAGAGTTCCACATCCGCAGATTCGGACGGCCAACTGTATCTGTAGAGCCTTGGGGCACCAGGGAAGATGCAAGTTCTGGGTGCATTACCACTATGGGGTCTATAACCCAGGGGAGCCATAGGAAGGAAAGAGGTTAGCAAGCTCAGAATATTCAGGACTGCGGTTAGATATAAAATCTTGCTGCCAAGTAAGATTGCAATGCTTTGGGTTGGGGTACAAGAAATTTCCTACAACATAATGAACTCTTGAGAGAGATCAGCAATAGATTCAGTACAATGAAGATAAATACTTGGGTCTGACGGTACGGATTAAGTTGCAATTAGTTGATTTAGTTCTAGTATGTATCGGAACACGATAACAGCTAGTGAGGTGTTAGCAGGGCATGAGGACACTGGGCAGGTACATTACAGGGGAGGGGATACAGCATATAAGGAAAGACAAAGGACACCTTACATGACTTCCTTAGAACTCCCTGGAATCCAGGGAAGCATATGTATGATTTGATTGTGACAGTGGTGAGGGTATGCTAACCAATTCCTCTACATTCCATTATCCACTTAGCTTGTGGAATTTTAGTAAGGAAGGACAGTCTTCTAAATATAACCCCAAAAAAGTCCAATAATTTTGGAGATCTTTACAATTTCCTCCTATCTGAACTCAACATAGAGTTCCAAGACTAGGGTGTTTCAGGTTTAGAGCCATCATTTTCTCCAATCTGCTTCTGAAGTAAAATCAAACCAAGAAGACTGCTCAGGAATCAGGAAGAAGCAAAAGATATTTATTATTACAAGCAGCCCTTGATTCAGGCATGTCATTTCCCTTTTATCAGATGGAAGGGGCAGGGCAGCTTGGTCTGCTTAGGCCATTCATTCTTTTGATTTCAAGAAGGGTGGGGAGAGCAGATATGGCTTTCTAATTTTCTTTTTATTGTAAAATATAAAACCTACATGCAGAAAAGAACATAAAACTAAAGATTAATTAATGAATATAAAGCAAATAGCCACTTAACTACCACACCCATGTCAGGAAATAGAACCTAGAAACTCCCAGTGTGACCTTAACCCAGTAACTAGCTTCTTACTTTTCTATAAAACTAAGAACCATGTTTACTTTTAATTTTTTTTTTCTTTTTTGCTATTGCTATTCTTTACCTTCCACGGATGCCTCTAAAACAATATATTTTAGATTAGCTCATTTTGGAAATATATTTGTATTCATATTTGTATCTGGCTTCTTTCAATTATCAGTATATTTGTGATATTAAACCACATTGTCAGGTGTAAATGTAGTCATTCATTTGTAATCATTCATTGCTATATAGTATTTCATTGAATGAACATACTACAACTTGTTTATCCATTCTCCTGTTGGTGGACATATGTTGTTTCAAATTTGGGGTTAATATGTGTTAATACTATGAACATTCTTGAACACACACATCAATGCATATGTGAAGGAATATCTGTTGGTTTTATACCTAGGAGTAGAATTGCTGTGTTATAGAATATGAATATCTTCAATTTTAATAAATAATCCTAAATAATTTGCCAAAGAGGTTGTACCAATTTACGCCCTACCAACAACATGTGAACATTTCTGTTATTCTACATCCTCTCCAATAAATGGTCTTGTAAGGCTTTCTAATTTTAGTCATTCTGGTAGGCATGTGCTGTTTCACTGGGGTTTTAATTTACATGTTTCTGCTCACTGAAGATTTTAAGAACTTTCCATTGCCTAGTTGGAATTTCTCTTTTGTAAAATGTCTGTTCAAGTCTTGATTTTTTTTTAATTAAGTTGTATTTTTCTTTATTACTAATGTATAGTGCTTACTTATCTCTTTTCCTGTTTTGCCTTGCTGTTAGCTTTCATAAAGTGTTCTTTAATGAAGTTCTCAATTTTAATATAATCAGACATCTTAATGTTTGAATTTGGCTTATGCTTTTTCATGCACACTGAAGAAAAATGTTATGAAGATTTTTTAAATAATATCTTGTAATATGTTTATTGCTTTTCCTTTCACATTTATACACACCATAGGAAAAGAAATTTTGTGTTTTATGGGAGTTAGAGACCTTTTTATTTCATTTTGAGTTTTCAGTTGACTGACACAGAACCACTTATCAGAAAGTCTACAAATAACAAATGTTAAGAAAAGGGAACCCTCGTACATTGTTGGCGGGAATGTAAATTTGTGCAGACACTATGGAAAACAGTATGGAGGTTCCTTAAAAAACTAAAAATAGAACTACCATATGATCCAGCAATTCCACTCCTGGGTATATATCTGAAATAAATGAAAACACCAATTTGAAAAGTTACATGCTCCCCAGTGTTCAAAGCAGTACTATGTACAACAGCCATGACATGGAAGCAACCCAAGTGCCCATCAACAACTGGATTAAGAAGATGTGAATGGAATATTATTTAGCCATAAAAAATGAAATGTTGGCATTTGCAGCAACATGGATGGATCTAAAGAATATTACGCATAGTGAAATAAGTCAAAGAAAAACAAATACGGTATTACTTATAAGTGGAATCTAAAATATAATACAAATAAATGTATATACAAAACAGAAACAGACACACAGACATAGAAAACAAATTTATGGTTACCAAAGGGGAGAGAGCAGGAGGAGGGACAAATTAGGAGTATGGGATTAGTACATCAAACAGATAAGCAACAGGGTTTACTGTATAGCACAGGGAATTATACCCAATATCTTGTAATAACTTATAGTGGAATATAATCTGTAAAAAAAAAAAAAAAAAAAAAAAAGAAACACTATCCTGTATACCTGAAACTAACACAATATTGTAAATCAACTATTCTTCAATTAAAAAAATGAAACCCAGAAAAAAAAGAATCATTTTCACACCGTCCAGCAGTACCAAACTCATAATAAATGTAATAAGTTCCATAACTCTGTTTTTTTTTTTGTTTTTTTTCGTGGTACGCTGGCCTCTCACTGCTGTGGCCTCTCCCATTGCGGAGCACAGGCTCCGGACACGCAGGCCCGGCGGCCATAGCTCACGGGCCCAGCCACTCCGCGGCATGTGGGATCCTCCCAGACCGGGGCACAAACCCGCATCCCCTGCATCGGCAGGCGGACTCTCAACCACTGCGCCACCAGGGAAGCCCTGTTTTGGGGTGTTTTTTTTTTTACTGACTTTTTTGTCACCCTTACACTAATGACACTGTCTTCACTATTACCATTTCATAAGACTTGATATCCGGAAGCACATGTGTTTGCACTTTTTTCTTCTTCAAGAACACTTTAACAGGGGCTTCCCTGGTGGCGCAGTGGTTAAGAATCCACCTGCCAATGCAGGGGACATGGGTTCGAATCCTAGTCCGGGAAGATCCCACATGCTGCAGAGCAGCTAAGCCCGTGTGCCAGAACTACTGAGCCTGCGCTCTAGAGCCCACTAGCCACAACGACTGAAGCCTGTGTGCCTAGAGCCCGTGCTCCGCAACAAGAGAAGCCCCCACTCGCCACAAGTAGAGGAAGCCCGCACGCAGCAACAAAGACCCAACACAGCCAAAAATGAACAAATAAATTAATTTTAAAAAAAAGAATAACAATACTTGACCCTTTGCATTTCCATATTAATTTTATAATTAGCTTGTGAGGTTATTTAAAAAATATTGGCTTTTGACAAAGATTGCATTGAATCTGTAGGTCAACTTGCAAAAATTGACATGTATACAACACTCACATTCATATGTGTGGTTTAGTTCCTTTTTATTTTGGTCTGCAATGTTTTGTGGTTTTCTGCGTAGAGCACTTGCACAATTTTCTTAAGAGTTATTTCTAGATTTTATCTTATTAAAATGGTATAATTCTAAAGTTTTATTTGCTAACTCTTATTGCTGGTTTCTAGAAAGAATTGAATTTTGTGTATATAGCTTATATTCAACAACCTTGCTAAATTTTCCTGTGAATTCTAATTACCTGGAGATTCTTTGGGGTTATCTATGTATGCAAACATATCATCTGAAAATGATTTTATATTTTTATATCTTTTAATACTTTTCTCCCCTTACTGCACTTAAGACATCCAGTAAAATGTTGCTTCAGAATGACTAGACTAGGCATCCTTTTCCAGTTCCCAGTCTCAAAAAGAAAGTCTTCCAAATTCCATCATCAACGTGACATTTTCTACAGATTTTTGAATAGATATATTTTAACAGATTGTGGAATTTTACTTCTTTTCCCAATTTTCCAGTTTTTGCCATACATAAATTCTCCCTAAAGCTTTTTCTTCATTTGATTGAGATTATTAAATGAATTTTCTCCCTTATTCTTTTGCTAAGATGAATTAAGAAACTGATTTTTGAATGTTAAACTAAATTTGCTTTTTGATAATAAATCCAAATGGATGTGATTCAGTACCAATTTTATATGCTGCTGGCTTACTAATTTTATATTTTATGCAGAATTTTTGCATCTATGATTATTACAGAGAATGTCCAGCAAACTGTCTTTTCTGCAATGTCTTTCTCAACTTTTGACATTAAGTTTGTGATGGCTTTCTAAAAAGGTTGGAAACCATTTCCTATTTATTTGTTATTATCTGAAGGTGTTTGTGAAACAGTGGTCTTATTTATCACTTAATTGTTTGGTAGAGAACAAAAACTTGTCTGGGAATTTACTCTGATGGAAGGCTTTAAATTACAGTTTCTATTTTATCAATAGTTAAAAAACTCTTCAAACTTTCCCTTTTCATTTGTCAGTTTGGTAAATGCTTTTGCTTTTCGTAAGAATTTTTATATTTCATATATCATACCATATGGTCATATATTTTCATATTTATTTGCAAAATATTGTTCATTACATTGCTTTGTGATGATTTTAATACCTATAGTATCTGTAACACTATCTCCTTTATTATTATTGATATTAGTTGTGTTTTCTCTCCTTGTCCTTTCTGTTTTCTTCTCTCCAAGGACTCATTACTCTGGAGGGTGATATATAAAGTTCAAGCATTCTATGTTCCTTTCATTTTATTGAAAGAAGGTAAAAATGACATAGTTTTAAATAATTAATGTTGTCTTTTTAAAGTGCAAATTTTTGGCTTTTTATATCACTTCTAATTGATATTTTTATTCCATTTTTGTATGTTTATCATCAACTTCTTAATATCTATGGGTATGTTTTATGTTTAATTCTTAATTTCCCAAGATAGATGCTTAGATTATTGATTTTCAGCCTTTTAAGATATCTGTAACTGGACATTTATTTCTAGTCATGGCTTTTGCTGACTCCAACAAATTTTAATATGTAGTAACTTTAATACTATTGAATCAAAATATTTTATATTTCCATTATTATTTATTCTTCCTTCATTAGTTATCTAAAAATATGTTTCTTCTAAAAATATATGGATTTTCTACTTATATTTTTCTTATTTATTTATAGTTTAATTGCTTTGAATATAGAGAATACTACCTTTTATGCTTCCCCCTCTATGAAAATTTTGAGAATATTTTTAAGGCCCAGTGTATAATGTTTCTCTAAAATATCCATGGTGCTTTAGAAGAATGTATATTCTCCAGTTGTTGGGTATAATGTTTTATAAATGTCCATTAGATCAATTTTTCTAATTAAAATCTCCCAGTATGATTGCGCAGTTGCTTTTCTTTCTGCAATGGGATAGTGTAAAGTTTGCTTTATGTAATTTTAAGCCATGTTATTAGGTATATACAAACTATCTTCCTGATGAGTTGAAAGTTTTATAATTTTAAGCCTTTCTATGTTTCTACTAATTTTGAGATAAAATTATTTTAGTCTAAGTTAATGTATGTAGATTCACCACCTTTTGGTGGATAATATTTGCATATCAATGTTCTACTTTCACATATTCTGCTTCCTTACTGTTATATATGTCTTTAATAAATAACACATAATTGAATTTTTGTCTTTTTAGCTAAGTGTGACACCATATTTTAATTGAATCTAATAGGCTAAATTTCATTTAGGCTATTTACATTTAATGGTATAGCTGGGTTTAATTTTACCATCATATTATTTACTTCTATTTACTTTGTCTGATCTTTATGATTCTTTCTCTCCTTTCTTGCCTTCTTTTGGACTTAAAAAAAATTATTCCCTTTTGTCCTCCGTTGCTTTGGAAGTTATATACTCTTTTACTCTTTTCTTTGTGGATACCTAGAGATTTAACAGAAAGCCTTGATTTATAAATACCAACTGTTGACAATTACTTTTAACCTTTCTTCCATACAATTAAAGGAACAAAAAATGCTTGAACTTCAGTTAACAGCCCCCCAAATATGCTATTTTTGTAATATATTTTAATTCTCTCTATATATTCCAAATTCCATAAAACAATGTGTTTTATGCCATCAACAGCCATTTAGATTGAACTGTATTTTACCATTTTCAATACTCTTCCTTCCTGAATAGCCATCAAAGGATAATTTTCCTTCTTTTGATGACAATTTCTCTCAGTGTATACTTGTCTGAAACTATATAGTTTCCTTTTTTTTTTCCTGAAACAGATTGGGATACTAGGTATTTATTTTCTTTCACCATATTGGAAATATAACTCTATTCTTTCCTAGCTTCCACTGTTTCTGTTGAGAAACTAGTTATAATTTGGGTCATTTTTTATTCATTTAATTTTATGCTGTATGCTTTGTTGTGGTCTTTTCTGTAACTTTACTATCATGTGTCTCAATGAGGACGTCTATTCACATTGGAATTAACTGCATTCCAATTTTTTTATTGATTATAATTCCTCAGTTTTTAGAAATTCTGAGATATTATCTTTAGATATCATTTCTGTCCTATTTTTCTCTCCTTTTATTTTGAATTTGAATGAAACATGATTGACCTTCTCACTATTTATCCTATGTACCTCTTACCTCTCTGTATTGTCTGCTCTCTGATTTTTGCTCCGTATTGTACCCTTTTACTTTATTCTAGAAACAGACTTCTCACCTATTTTCCAAGTCACTCGCTTTCTCTTTTTACCTGATTCAAAATTTCTGTTCAACCCATTCAATAATTGTCAATTATTTTATTTTTTAAGTTAAAAACATTTTATTATTTTTATCAAATATAATAGGTCATATTTATATTTAAATGTCATTCTCTGCTGATATTTGCGGTCTTATCTCTTTGAAAATATTAAGCACGTTTTAGCCAGTGTATAATAATTCCAATAGTTGCAGGCCTATGGGTCTGTTTCTGCTGATTATTGTTTCTGTTGGTTCTCATGCACGTTTCTTGCTTCAAGTGTACCTGGCTATCTTTATTTGGATGCTGGACATTTAAAAATATATTTATAGGGCTTCCCTGGTGGCGCAGTGGTTGAGAGTCTGCCTGCCGATGCAGGGGACGCGGGTTCGTGCCCCGGTACAGGAAGATCCTACATGCCGCAGAGCGGCTGGGCCCATGAGCCATGGCCGCTGAGCCTGCGCGTCCGGAGGCTGTGCTCCGCAATGGGAGGGGCCACAACAGTGAGAGGCCCGTGTACCGCAAAAAAAAATAATAATAAATATATATATATATATTTATAAAAATAATTTGAGACCAAGGATGATGTATCTTCCTACAAAAAAGGACTATTATTGGCTTCTATCAGGTACCTAACAGATCCAACAATCCAAGAGCTCCTTAAACAAAACACAATATGAGATTTTTCTGGCAACTTCAGATTATTAAAAGCTTTTCTAGAGATTATAAAAAGGCTGGTTTATTTCAAGTTTACATTTATTCCTATAGTGCTACCCTTTGGGGTCCCAAAAAGTAGTATAAGATGTTTTACAAGCCTCATATGAGGGTTTCAAAAACACTTCCCATATTCTCTACACCAGAGAAAAATGACTCCAAATTACCAGTTCACCTCCCTGGAATTTTTCTGTCTTCTGGATATTAGACTGGTAATTTTTTCCTGATATCCCAGCAGGAATGTTTGTTCAAATTACCTAATCAACAATTATGAAAGGCAACATAGCTTCCTTAACATATACAACTGAAAAAGGACAAGAATTACTGGCAAGTAGAAAATGCACTCATAGGTTAGTATTTAAGGAAAGGGCAGTATCTCATTCAGAGATTCCTTGAGACAGGTGAATATGCAGTATCAAAAATCTGTGTTCCTCATTTGTGATAGTCATGAAAAGATCAGTTAAAGGTGCCAACTATGTGGCATCTAGTGGAAAGTTAGATTTGATAAGCTGAGTCATCAAAAGATATTAAGAATATAAGACAATCCAAACAGTTTATTAGGAAAAGTCAAAAATGCAAACAAAAACAATAAAAAGTATGAAGAGCCAATTCAAAAGGCCATAAGCAGAATTGAAGTTGGAATTTCAAAAAGAAGAGTTCAAAATTGCAGAGTAATTGGCACTAGGTGTGCTGTGTGTGGGAATGTTAAGCTGATATACAGGGCTAGAGAAAGAAAACGTGAAAGGTTGAGGGTATCAGAACTATGAGACTTTAGGCACTGACTCTCTGTATGATGTAGATGAACTTAGATTCCAAATAAAGAGCATAATTGTTCTGATTATAGGCTCAGCCCATGGGCATATAGACATAGAATTTGAAAAATTGTCATCTATGGCATTAATGGTATTTATATATCTCACAGAATCATTGGTATGGATCACCACAGGGTAAATTCAGAATAATATGGGAGAAAATAAATTACCTGGACCAAAGAGAAAATAAACCTGAGGAAACAGGGAGTTGGGAGCAGTCTTTGGGTCACTTCCTCCTGTCTCTGCCTTAGCACTATATCCTCCCCATGCACCCCAACCAAACACATGTAAATTTCCAGTTAATTTGAGCAGCATACTGGTGAAGTGCAGATTTTGGAATCAGAAGATTCTATTTCAAATTCTGACTCTGCCTCCTACTGGTCTTGTCACCTTGACCTGAGCCTCTTCTCCATTTGTAAAAGGGGGATGATAACGTTTACTTACTCATGGGGACTTAGGAGAATTCCATAATTAATTCACATAAAGAACTTGAAGTGCCTCGTATATAGGAAGTACTCAGTAAATATTAGTACCATCAGTTTCAACTCAGGAAGGGGATCTGGGCCATCTAAAATATTATCTGAAAGTGTCCAACACACTCTGGTTAAAACGATCAATAGTCGGTTAGACATTTTGAGGAAAATAATAAAAAATCTTTAGGGAAAATTACTCTCTCTGTGCCTGAAGATCTGTGCTGAGTTTGAGTTGACATACAACAAAGTGATAAAATGATGAGAGAGAATGGTAATCTAAATGCATCAGGAACATTAAGCATGAGGGAAGTTGTAATCAAATCAATAAAATGTTAATAACATGAAAAGGATGAAGTATATTTTTTTAATCAAATTTCAGTTTTTTTAGGATGACATGACATTTCTTGAAACCTGGAGGAGGAAAGCTGAAGGCAAAGAGTTCCATTGGACACCACAGGTTTTCGCTAACTCCAAGAAATGTTGCTTGTGGGAAATATAATCACTATATAATTACAGTCTTATCACTTCATCCACTACTCTCTCTTATTAAGTTTTCCTGTTCCCCAGTGTCTACATCTCCTTTTCTATTTTCAAATAATTAAGCAATAAATCCTACGTTGTTACCATTGGTATCAGTGTGTATGACATCCACAATATGTGCATCAGTGTAATCTAATTTGCCATTTGATGGTTTTCCAGAGAATTGTGGTCCAGCAGGGTCAAGACCTGAAATTCAAGAAAGAAGCTATTAATCTATTAATCAAGTCATACTACAGAGTTCAGTAGGTCATATGCTTGCATTATTATTACATTATAAACATAATGAGCCTATATAGTTTTAGCTTAAACCTGTCCAAAAACAAATCTAACAATAAATGAAATTAGATGAATAGCAAGTATCTTCTTTATTTGAATAATCTTTTTTCCAGTGTTCAGAGTTCATCAATGATGTAGTGTTAAGCCACACTACAGATGCCTAGACAAAATATTGTGGGGTTTTTTTTAGCATTTTTACTTAAGAAGTAATTAGGAATACACTGATTGATAGTAAATCTCTATGTAATAGAAAGTAACTACTACTACTGCTGAGGAGGGGAAATAATAAATACTATCCTGGTCCTGTCTTGAGCCTCATTCTGCACCAGCTCATCCTGGATCTCTCTATAGGTCTAAAATGTTAAGTGCAATTTGAGCTTGGAATAAAACATATTTATTATTAGCTTATCATTCATTTCTCACAAAAGTTTCCCGCATACACATAAGAAAAATATATTAAAAGTTTCATAAAATACAGATATTATTTCTGGTATACTTGAAATTCTCAATAAAAATTTGAAGCTCATGACCTACTGCAGTGTGTCAAAAAAGGTGGGGAGGACATGAAATGCAATGCCTTGAGAACATCTATGCAATAGGGCAACAATCATCTTAAAAAGTAAAATATAATATTGCTTTATCTCAGTACCTTCTGTTAGCCCTAGTTTATTTGGCCCACATGACTGAATGAGACAGAAACTTCTCTCTTCCTATAAATTGTTCTGATGTAGAATCACTGCATTTGCTGGCTTTTTAAACCCTGATGATTGCTTGGCATGTGGAACCATTCAAACTAGACTAATATGTGAATCAACACACCTTAAAATAAAGTAGGATTACCAGCAGATCAAATTGAGCTAGTATGGTGGTTGAAAGAGAATGGACTTTGGATGCTAGAGGCCTTTGTATAAATCCTGGCTTAGCTGTTACTAACTTTTTGACGCTCCTGCATTCATTCAGTTAACCTCAACTTTCACATCCATATAATGAGAATCAAGTTAAAACTGATCAAAGTAAGTAAGGTATACTTAAGGTTTGTAAAGATCCTAAATATCTAAACAAGTTATTCACCTCTATCCTCCCTCTTTGTTAACTTAAGACTCTAGTATTAACATTTGAAATTATTACAAATCATCTATGGGAATAGATCTCAATAATTCTAAAAAGCTAAATTAACTGGGGAAGGATAGTTTTTAAATCACCACCATTCCTAAAGGGAAGCCTGAACGTCCATGTCAGCATTATTTGGTTACTAAGCTTTGTGGATGCAGTAACCTTGTTAAGGAAATACAAGGAGAACTGGGGTCCAGAATCCCTCAGGCATTGATATCAACTCCTGATCCTCCCTTCTAGTGTTCAAGTAAAATTGTTAAAAGAATTAAAATACATTAAAGTTTCTAAAATTTAAGTACATGGTAATAGGTTATCTTCTTAGTCAATACATGAAAAAAGTTTTACATTTAATGGGCCAAACTTTCCTTAGGATTGATACAATAATGTGTCCTTAAAATTCATATGGGACTGCAGAAATTAATCATTTTCCTCTCATTTCTATATGGGTAATTTAAGTTTGGTGAAGAAATAAGTAAGACTTAAGAGTCTAACCAAACAAAGACCAGCATCTGAATATGATATAGAAAAAAAAAGTTTGTGCATCATTTCCTTTCCTTAAATATTGCCCCTGTTAAATGTTAAATAAAGTAATAACTTCTGATGCTAAAAGTATATTAAATATTAATTTTGTCAAAAATATTTTACCTGTTATTCTTCCAACTTGACCATGAAATATCTTTCCCACAAATCCACTAATATGAGCCCCTAAGCTCACACCTATGAAATGAAAATTATCAAGAGATGCTCCATGCCCCTGCAATTCAAAATACAATGTTACAATTTTCATTTCAGAAAATCACAAATTATGCCTGTTGCATCAATATTCTAAAATTCATTATTTTTTCTGGTTTAATCCATTTCTGGGAGACAGGGAATGGGATTTTATAATTTCAAATAACTATATCTTTGTTCAACTTTTTCCATAAAATATCTGATTTTTCTGTACAGTTTTAATACCATTAAATTTTTATTTAAAAATTTAGAAAACATTGTCATTTTTATCTAGAATAGCATATGCAAAATAATACATTTAATTAATAAAGCATTTTGTAATAATAATAACAAAACTAACTTTGTGCTAGCTACCTTGGTATGTGTTTTTTAAATCTCATATGTAATATTCACAATAGTCCTATGAGTTACATATTTTTATCCTATTGCCTAAAACTTTCCCCAGCATCTATTAAATGCTGAATAAATACCGTTTGATAATGAGTTGCCCAAAGTCTCATATATTTATTACTATAAGGGAAAAAGACTTGAAATCCAGGTCTGTTCAACTCCAAAATATAAACTAATCTACCTCCCTTTTTTATCTGTAGATTGTGTCAAAAACTTTAGGAAGACCGAACCGTGTGAAAAATCATCCTTACTTTGGAGATGATAAAATGAGACTCAGAGATTTTAAGTGATTTCCCCCAGCACAATCTGGAGAGTAATGGAGTCTGATCTTCCAAGCCCAAGTTTTGAACACCTTCTGGAGTCTCAGCCCAGGGGAGGGGGAGGGGGGCATTAGGAACTTAAATGAGGAAGAATTTCTTCTACCACACTCTCAGGAAGCAGGTCATGGTCCATTCTACACAGTGACACATCCAATGGCTTACAGAAAGATGTGGAAAATTTACTCTAATGAGAAACTAGATTCAGGTTTTCCAGGCACAGAATGATAATTTTCTTCAACAAATTTCTCAGACCAATGCCTGGAACCTCCAGGGAGTATCACTCTCAGCTTCAGTGCTACTGAACTTTTCATCCCTTCTCCTTAATACGGAGACTTTGCAAGCAAAAGCACTGTTAGAAATCTAATACTACAATTTTCCTAAATTTCTCTACTTAACATTCACATGTTCCACACTTTGAGGTACATATTTATGAATTAGAGCAAAGACCACCGCTAAAAGGAAAAATCAATTATGCAATTTATAGACTATCAGTAAGAACAGGTGAATCAATTACTTCTTCTGTCTCCAGAGGCATAGTTTGGTTTTGTCCAAATTTGAGGATGTAAAAATAATAATGATAGCTGATTTTATTCAATGGTTATTATACGCCAAGTGCTGGTTAAGAATTAATTTCATTTAATACTTAAATAAAATATTGTTAGAAAGTTTTGTTATCCCAAATGTATAGACAAGGAAATGAGGCAGAATAGTTAAGCAATTGCTCCAACTCACACAGATGATATGGATTTGGTGGTCTTTGAACCCCTCCAGTCTGACTCCTAACCACTGTGTGCAACTGCTTCTTGGATCTATGACGCTTGCTCGATTTCAGCAGAGGCTTGGAAGTTCAGCACAACACAACTCAAAGGCGATTTCAAGCTCAAGAATGTCCCCAAATCATATATCACCCTTCCTTCTCTCGAGTGCCATCACTACCACCTCCCTCTAGAACAGACATGGATCTTCATATGTATTGACTTAGCAGTCAAAGATCAGTCAAACTATAGATGATCTAGAACTGGCCTGAATTTATTTGACTCATCCCAACCCTGGACCTAAATGCTGGATAAACGTAAATGGAACTGAGCCCTGCCTCCACGGTTGGCAAAAGTATGCTACTTTTCAAGCTGTTTTCCCCTCACTTTTACCAACGCACACTTGATTAATTTGAAACATTTTAGACGTACCTTAGAAAATATATCTAAAATATCTAATGATTGTATAGTTTATCCCCTCTGTATACATAGAATCACCATATTATCCTGAAGTATAGGTAGAGTTGAAAAAACAAACATCTTAAAAGATTTTAAGATAAAACACAATAATTGAGTCTTTAAGATAATTTTTAAAAACTAAGGTCATGTCTAGGTATAGAATTATCCTTACACAAAGAAAAGATGGCTGCATACATTAGCATATCAATGCAGTAATTCTAAATGCTACAGGAAAATGGTATTTTATTACCACTTTGCAGTATTACATAACATACTGTATATTGTATAACATATATAACACATAAAATTCCAGACTTACCAAAAGATTCTGAATGTACCTACTCAGACTCACAGCAACTTTTCTGGTATTTTTAACCGCTCTACTGTAAAGAAAAGTTGTAGCACCTCGGTTCCAGTCTACTACAATTATATTTATATCGTCTTGGTCCAACAAAATTCTCACAAAGTTCTGAAGCCATGGTGGAGTGGAGCCCGTTGGTCTGTATCCATGAATAAGCCAGACTGTTTTCTTTCTTGTGTTGAAATTAACATTAAGTGAGTTATCCTGCTCAAACAGTGACTCAGCACAGCTCGGGTTGTTCCTTGTATACAATATCAAAAATATCTCCATTTTGGGATTAAACAGATCTCTGAAGGAATCCTTTAAACTTAGGTGAGAGAATGTAAGGCATGGTCCTTTACTCTCTGAAATAAAAAAAAGAAGTCAGTCAAGCTGAGTATTGGGATAGTATTTGATTCGATTCCTGTTGCTGTTGCAAAGAAAAAAATTGAACTTGGAGGGTGGGGAGGTTTTCACTTTATTAGCCTTTTAACATAATTTTCTGAGCAACTACAATGTCTTAAGTAATTAGCTGATTACTTAAATAGACTTTTTGAACTAGATGTATTCAAAATTTACAATGAAATATAGAAATAAATGTGGTTGGCTAAAAATTAAGAATTAATTTTTATCTGTACAAAATAGCAACCGTGTGATTAAAATCATTAACATTAATAAAGAAATTGTTATACACACCAATAAAAGTCCATAAATTGACTATGAACTTTAACAGAAATTTTACAGGGACTTCCCTGGTGGCGCAGTGGTTAAGAATCCACCTGCCAATGCAGGGGACATGGGTTCGAGCCCTGGTCTGGGAAGATCCCACATGCCAGGGAGCAGCTAAGCCCATGCACCACAATTACTGAGCCTGCACTCTAGAGCCCTCGAGCCACAACTACTGAAGCTCACGTGTGTAGAGCCCGTGCTCCACAGCAAGAGAAGGCACTGCAATGAGAAAGGCACGCACCGCAAAGTAGAGTAGCCCCTGCTTGCTGCAACTAGAGAAAGCCCATGCACAGCAATGAAGACCCATTGCAGCCAAAAATTTTTAAAAATTAAAAAATAAATTTACAGAAGAATATTTAGGTATGGATAATAACCATTAGAAAAAATATATTTTACCTGACTAGTAATCAAATAAACACAAATCAAAACAAAAAATATATCATTTTCTTCCTATGAAATTAAACAAAATGAAAAAGTCCTTTAAATACATAATACTTACAAGGGTAAATTTGTAACAAATATTCATATACATGGATGCTGAGAGCATAAGTTGACACATCCTTTTGAAATTTTATATGTGTCTAAGTGTATACTACACAGACATAATCTTAAAAATATTTATTCTTCCTGATTTTCTTCCTAGGATTTACATTAATGAAATAAATAATTTGTATTAAATATAAAGACATTAAATCAACTATCCTCCAATACAAAAAAAAACTTCTAAAAAATATAAAGACATTAATCAGAGGGTTATGCATAATCACACAAAAATTTAAAACGCCTTAATTATCATCATATAGAATTTCATCAATGTGTGCATCCTATTTGTCTATCTACCTACATACCTACGTATCTATCCATCCATCAATCCTAGAAAGTAGAGGAGAAAATGAAATAACTAAGCCAAACCAACAGCAATAGTCGTTACTAGGCAGTGAAACATGGCTGCTTTTTATTTTCTTTTCATAGTTTTTAAGAATTGTATTTTTTTTCCCAAAATAAGCATATAATCTCAAAATAAATTTTAATGAGAACATATGCTCATACTGCTTCTGGAAATTTAACTTGGTAAGAAGATTTGGGAAAACAATTTGTCAATATATATCAAAAATGCACAAAAATATTAGTAATGTTTATGCCAGTAATTACACTTCTAAGAATTTATCCCAAGAAAATAGTCTGAACACATGTAAAAAATGAATATACATTATTTTAATACTGGAGAAATAGAAGTGATTTAAATGCCCAGAAATAATGATGTGCTTAAGCCACTACATATATACATTTAAATGTTTATTTTAACATATATAAATATATATTTAAAACTACACATATATATTTTATATGTAGATATATTTGGTAAATCCATAATAATATGCACTAGTTGCCATCAATCTAGTTTGGAAATTATATATGTGACACTGTCACAATCATTTAGAAGAAAATAAAGGACGAAGACAGTGAAGAAAAAGCAAGACCTGCATTCAATTCTCAGATTAACAGCTGAGAGATACTTGGACAAGTGAAAAACTTTGATACTTCATTTGTTCTAAATACAAAGGAATGAGGAAGTGGAGAGGAGAAATAAACCTCAGTGCAATATCAGTGCTTACTACACAGTACAAATTGTGTAGGGAATTGTGCTTATCCACCTTCCTACCAGCTGGGACTCTGAGAAGTCTAAATGCAACTGATACATCCAAACTGCTGGTCCACTCCAAGCCAAGGTAGATTTTACCTGGTCCTGGAATGAGTAATGAGGAATAAACAATGGAATCTCTGTGATAAAATAAGGGAAAGAAATCACTTAAAACAGTCAACAGAAAAGTCTATGGCCTATTACCAGGATCCAGAAGTAATAGCAGAAAACTCTTTAGCACCCTCATTAGAATGCAAGAAAAACCACATCTCAAAAACAGGAGGCCACTAAGAGAAAATTTACTGAGGCGAAAAACAATAGGTTAAGTTTAAAATGGAATAACGAGGAAATTCCCTGGTAGTCCAGTGGTTAGGACTCTGTGTTCCGCTGCAGGGGTCGCAGGTTTGATCCCTGGTCAGGGAACTAAAATCCCGCGTGTGGTGCAGCCAAAAAAAAAATTGACAAAATGGAATAACAAGATTCTCCACTTCAGGAAAAGTAAAAATGCAACTGCAGAATAAAAATTCACTTTATAAATGCTAAAACCTGGAAATCTCACCTTATAGTAAGAAAATGAAGGAAGAAAGACATTTAAATTATGAAGGTAAACACAGATATGGGATAGGAAATAATGAATCAAGTTAAAAATCATCAATGTTCCCCTGGCAGGTGGGGGAGGAATTGGGGAGAGAGAGGGTAGCGGTTAAAACAACTAAGGAAATAATTGCATACCAGGGTGTGCAAACTGAAAAAGCCTCAGCATGACCTAGAGAAAATCAGTTCATCAGACTCACCAAGAGACCACCCAGAACCCAGTTCTGGTTTCAATGAAAGAAAAAATATCCTAAAAATATCAAAGCAGAAAATCCAGGTACAAATAGAAGAATGAAGTTATGGTGACTTCAGATTTGTCTTCCAAAACAACACATCAGACAGATAAAAGTATAATAAATGAAGATTATAAGTGCAAAAGTTTGTGGCCTAATAATTTTATATTCTTCCTAAAGTATACCACCCATAATTGACTAAGTACAGTTCCTGACATCACTGTTAAATAAATGATAGATTTATTGAAGATAAGATCGATAAAAACTCACAGTATAAAAAGAATGAAAGTGAGCACAGAAACAAGTTAGACACTAATATAAGTGTAAACAGCATAAAACTGAGTAAAAAAATATGCAATATCAGAAGTTATTCTTGTTCAAATGTTTAATAAGAATATTTAGTATAAGTCAATATGCTAATAAAATGGGAATGTAGGTTAAAAGGGGTATAGGGAAAGTAAGTGTGGTACAAAAATTCCTTAACTGGGGGATTCAAAATATGTCAATTAAAAAAATTTTAATAAATAGATAAGTGTGGGTTTTAAAACATATTGAAAACTTAACTGTTAACCATTACACTATATAAAACAGTACACATAAATTTCTACACACTAAATAATATATAAGTATAGCAATACTTGAGCATAAATGCATAAATGAGGTACCTAAAGAAGTCAAATTTATAAAAACATAATGTAGAACAGTGGTTGCCAAGGGCTGGGGAAAAGTGGAAAATGGGGAGTTCAAGGGGTACAGATTTTCAGTTTGGGAAGCTGAAAATGTTCTAGAGATGGAGGGTGGGGATGGTTGCACAACAGTGTGAATGTACTTAATGCCACTGAACTGTACACTTAAGAACGGTGAAAATGGTCATTTTTAATATATGTTTTACCACAATTAAAACAAAACAAACAAACAAAAAATCTTACAGAATCCAATTCCTGTCATTATAGATACTATTCCAGACATGCTTTACTTCTGTAAACAACTAGAACACTTGATAAAATATATGAAAAAAAAAAGTTTAGACACTGGACAACAAGAACCACAGGACTAGAATATCTAAAAAAAGGTAAACAAATGATTTAAACCATATACCTAATACCTTTCTACCTGGAGGCAGTTTCCAGACGTCAGTGCAGGAAGGTTGAACCCAACAAAGCATGGCGGTTTTGCCAAGTTGAGGAGAAAGACAGGAGTTTGAAGAAGTTGAAGCAACTAGGATTTGTATCACAGTGTACCACAAAGGAGGGAGCCATGCAGAGGCAGAGCTCTAAACCCTGCAGAGGAGCCCTCTTGAATCTGTTGCTGGAGACAAACCTATGCCTGCATAGGGTGAAACTCCACAAAGAGCTGTAAGCTCAACAATTCCAAAGGTCACATCAGGCTAGGAGACACTGAAGTTCTGACCAGCCAGAGTAGAAAAACCTTAATGAACATCAGGGACATTCAGTGGGGACCCCAGAAGGGTCAGACTTAAGTTACAATGGAGCTAAACTAGTTCTAGAGTAAAAGAGAACTTAGACCCAGTCTCTCTCCTTCTCATTCTCTCAGCTCTGCTTGCTTTGATTTGGCTTCATTCTCTGGCAGGCAACAGGCCTTGTGTGTGAAATACTGAGAGAAAATATTAACAATCTTGACGTAAGCAAAGATTTTTCAGATACGATAGAGTAAGCACGCAACATAAAAGTGATAAATTGGAAATTGTCATAGTGAAGGATGTCTGCTCCTAAAAGGACACTGTTAAGAATGTGAATATGCAGGCTTGCAAAATATACACCTGAAAAAGTACCTGTATCCAGAATATATGTGTGTTATGTTGTATGTGTGTGTATACACACACATATATGTAAAATAGGAAAACGTGATTTTTAAAAAATGACAAAAGAATTGAAGATACTTCACGAGAGGTGGTCTAATGGCCACTAGGCTCAAAAATGTTCAACATGATCAGTTATCAAGAAAATGTAAATTAAACCAAAACAATGTACTGCTACACAATCACTAGAATGGCTACAATTTAAAGACTGACAAAACCAACTATTTGGAAGGATACAGAGCAACTTGAAGCATCCTACAGTGCTGAGGAAAATGACAAAATGATACAATACTTTGGAAAACAGTTGGTAGATTTTTTCTAATGTTAAATATACACTTACATGACCCCAAACATTCACTTCTAGGTGTTTACACATAAGAAATGAAAACATTTTCCACAACGTGTATAACAAGTTCATAGCAGTTTTTTTTCATAAAAACCCCAAATTGGAAAAAAGCTTTATGTCAATCAAGAGGAATCCGGATAAACAAATTATGGATTATCTACATGATGTAATACTACCCAGCAATAAAAAGGAATAAGCTGATTACACATGCAAAAACTTTGATGAATCTCAAAAACATCACCCTGAGCAAAAGACTCCAGAAACAAAAAAGGACATATTCCCTCTTGCACTGTTGGTGGGAATGTAAATTGATACAGCCACTATGGAGAACAGCATGGAGGTTCCTTAAAAAACTAAAAATAGAATTACCACATGACCCAGCAATCCCACTACTGGGCATATACCCAGAGAAAACCATAATTCAAAAAGACACATGCACCCCAGTGTTCATTGCAGCACTATTTACAATAGCCAGGACATGGAAGCAACCTAAATGCCCATCAACAGACGAATGGATAAAGATGATGTGGTACGTATATACAATGGAATATTACTCAGCCATAAAAAGGAACAAAATTGGGTCATTGGTAGAGACATGGATGAATCTAGAGACTGTCATACAGAGTGAAATAAGTCAGAAAGAGAAAAACAAATATCATATATTAACGCATATATGTGGAACCTAGAAAAATGAACCGGTTTGCAGGGCAGAAATAGAGACACAGATGTAGAGAACAAACAAATGGACACCAAGGGGGGAAAGCGGGCGGCGGGGGGTGGGATGAATTGGGAGATTGGGATTGACATATATACATTAATATGTATAAAATAGATAACTAATAAGAACCTGCTGTATAGCACAGGGAACTCCACTTCACTGTACAGTAGAAACTAACACAACATTGTAAAACAACTATACCCCAATAAAAAAAGAAATTAAATAAATAAATAATAAAATAACAACAGAAAAAGGACGTATTTTTAATTCCATGTATACAAAATTCTAGAAAAGGGATAATATCTAATCTAGAGTGTCAGAAAGCAGAGCAGGGTTGTACGGAGCCAGAGGTAGGGAGCAGATTAACTGCTAGAAGCTACATTTTTGGACGCAAGAAATGTTTTGTATCTTGATTGATGCGATGTCTTGGGGAAGGGGAAAATTGCACAAGAAAAATGAATGAACTTTACAGATAATAAGATGGCATGATTAAAATTATATTTATATTATAAGTCAAGTAAAAAGAGGCCTATGAAACTGAATCAAGAAGTGACAGATAGATTAATGAAAAAGAATGGAACACCCAGAAATACACTCTATTATCCATGATACCTAAGGATACCTATTTTAAAATAAATAATGGCTGTGATAATTATTTGATTCTAGTTATATAAAAAGCATTCCATGTAAAAGTAAAATTATGTGAACTAGAAGAAGAATACAGTTAATATGTACATGATCTCAGATTGAGGAATGACTTTTTAGCATAAAAACCAAGGAAGAAACCAACCATAAAGTATGACCAATAGATTTCACAGCACATGAATTTAAAACTTCTGTAACATAAACACTATAAACTAGCCAAATGCCAAAAAAAAAAATCTTAGGGAAATATTTTCAGTGTAAAGTAGAAAAGGAATTTATATATATAAAAAGCTATTAATGAAGAAAAAGAACACCCCAATTGAACACCAAGTGAAGAATATAAACATACATTTTACAAAATTAAGTATTCAAGCAGCTCATAAATGTATCAAAATGTGTTCAATCTTCTTAAAATCTAATAAAAATTAATTAAAATAATGACATATCATTTTTACCATTATACCCATGACCATTAACACCAATGTATATCACAGAATTTTTAAAACTAGTTATTTAGGGGGCTTCCCTGGTGGTGCAGTGGTTGAGAATCTGCCTGCTAAGGCAGGGGACACGGGTTCGAGCCCTGGTCTGGGAGGATCCCACATGCCGCGGGGCAACTAGGCCCGTGAGCCACAACTACTGAGCCCGCGTGTCTGGAGCCTGTGCTCTGCAACAAGAGAGGCCGCGATAGTGAGAAGCCCGCGCACCGCGGTGAAGAGTGGCCCCCGCTTGCCACAACTAGAGAAAGCCCTCGCACAGAAACGAAGACCCAACACAGCAAAAATAAATTAATTAATTAATAAAAACTCCTACCCCCAACATCCAAAAAAAAAAAAGTAGTTATTTAGGAAAACAACTAAATATATGGCAATGCAAGTCTATAAAAATAAATTATGATGTATCCATGATAATGCAGGAATTAAGAAATCTATATAGTCCATAAATACACACATATAGTCCTAATTTTAGCTGTAATACATAGTGTATATACAGGGCACTCTAAATGCACATTTGTGCACGTACAAACATATTTATTGTAATAGAACTGGTAGGAAATAAACCAATAACTTAATTGTAGTTTGTGATGATGGTAATTTTTTATGTGTTTTTCTGTATTTTTCTGTGTGTTTTCTCTCTCCTGTATTTTAATCTTTTCTGAGTATTCTAGATCTGACATACTCTTTGTTAGTGTTATGAGGAAATATGGTTTAAATAGACTTCAGTTAATTAAAAACTGATAACAAGTAATGTTACCAGCAAAAAGATAAAGATATTTAGAACAGAAAAATAAGCACTGATTTTGTTTGAAACTTGAACAAATTGAGGTTCTGGGGACTAGATTAAGTAATGCTACTGTGATTAGAAATTTAGTGGCAGGGGCACAGTATTGGATTTCATTGCCAAATATGTAGAAAGATGATGACTCTAGCAGTAATCTCAACAGAGCAGTACACAGAAAGAATTCTGAAAATCTTCTTAGGTTTCAAATTATAGAAGCAGTAAAATTTTTTAAAATATCAAAGACATATGAAGTTAGGAACAATGATTCTAGGTTGTTCAGCTCTATCTCTGAAATATATTTCCATTATAGTTGCAATGGCTGTGAAGAGGAAGACAAGGTGATCAAATGGACAGAGTCCAGAGGTGTGGACAGCACCTTGGACGTGGACAGCTGAGACCCAGGTGACTCTAGCTTCTCTCAAACCTCCCTTGTGACTCTGAGCAAATTTTTTTCTCCTCTCACTTCTGAGCCTCAGTTTCTTTAAATGGAAGGAGTTGAAACAAATGGTCCCCTATGACTTGTGTTATTCTAATATTCTTTGATTTCAAACCCATTTGTACACTCGGTTAGCTGCTGAGACAAGTTAGTCCGTCTTGCAACTTTCAGCATTGACCAAATGAATAACAGAGGGGCCTCAAAACCCAGTCATAAAAATTTACCAATCCTAACACATCCTGGAAAGATTTAACCCTTCTTCCTTCCTCTGAAAATCCTCTGAAATCCACATTTATCCCCAAAAGCCTGCATGAAAACCTCCTTCCTTCTCTTTCTCCATTTCTGAAAACGAAATGTATTTGTTAACAGCAATAACAATAACATCAATAATGTTAATAATTGCTTATGTTTATTTAGGAATCACTCCATGTAGGAACTGTACTGTTTTATATTTGCTATCCTTTCTCTCATTTTATGTATGAAGAAAGTGAAATTTAAAAAGATTAAATGGGGTTTCCCTGGTGGCGCAGCGGTTAAGAATCCGCCTGATAATGCTTGGGACACGGGTTCAAGCCCTGGTTCTGGGAAGATCCCAGATGCCGTGGAGCAACTAAGCCCGTGTGCCACAACTACTGAGCCTGTGCTCTAGAGCCCACAAGCCACAACTACTGAAGCCCACGTGCCTAGAGCCCGGGCTCCGCAATAAGAGAAGCCACCACAATGAGAAGCCCACGCACCACAATGAAGAGTAGCCCCCGCTCAGCACAACTAGAGAAAGCCCACGCGCAGTAACAAACACCCAATGCAGCCAAAAATAAATAAATTAAATAAATAGATAAAGTTAAATGACCTGTGGAAGGTCACACAGAAGCAACAGAACATTTGTGGGTGAGATCTGAAAAGCATGAGTTTATTTATGGCACAAGTTATTATGCAACCAGTTGAGCAACATAAATAAGACTCTATCAGAAGTTCACTAACTCGATTATTTATTCATGTGTAATAAGAAGAATGAAGACCTTCTGGGGCCAGCAGAATTCCAGATAACAAACGGCTGACCGATTTGATACTATAAGACAATTAACTGAAGACAGAGGTTTGCATGGCCATAGAACCAGTTGAGACAAAAAACTGTAGGTAGAAGTTTAAAATCCTTGAACGCTTGTGACAGAAAGTGATACAGTACGTTTAATTTTCTGATTCTGAAGCAATCAAAGCACATTTTGAAAACATACATTTATTTAACATGTCACAAGAAATCAAGATATTCAATCAGTAACTTTTTCAACTATGCAAATATTTGGAAAGCTGTTGAAAATGCAGCTGACTACACAAGCAAAATAAAGTAGGTGACTGATAAGTCTTTAGACCAGAAATTCCCAAGCATGGGTTTAAAAATGGGTGTAAAAACTGACCGGGAAAGTTTATTCAAATGTATTGTTAGTTTTCCGGGCCATCCCCAGAGATTCTGATCTGGTAGGTACACCTACACTTTTAAATGCATAACTCAGGGAATTCTGATATACATACAGGTCTAACATAACTGCACACAGGTAGATACAGTGTGAAGCCCTACACCTGGAAATTACTCTGAGAGAAATACAGAGAAAATGCATGTGGAAGAAAACACAGTGGATTATTCTAACCTAATTTATATTGCTTTACAATTGACCAAATCACTCATTTATGTTATCTCTTTCGAGCTTTACAATGCACTGAGATAGTATTATAAATTTTACTTACATTTAAAAATGAGTGAACTGATGTTCAAGGAGGTTAAGTGATTTGGCCTAGGAGAACAAGCCACCAGAACTAGCCACCACTACTATTCATTACAAAAACATAACATGCCTATCAGGAGAATTCCAAGTGAGTAAAATATAAATAATAAACTGTATATTATTACTATTTAGATTCTGTATTTGAATGTAAAACTGAAATATTTCCAGAA
Organism: Orcinus orca; assembly: GCF_937001465.1. Lineage (NCBI taxonomy): Eukaryota > Metazoa > Chordata > Mammalia > Artiodactyla > Delphinidae > Orcinus > Orcinus orca. The sequence continues at coordinate 120,011,394 of NC_064563.1, forward strand.
TGTACTTCTAGCTCAATATACAATTGAAAATTACAATTTAATTGAAAAGAAATAAGGAATAATTTGAATTTCTAGCTGACATTTTAAGGTTATTCTAGTACGCATTCAAGAATTTTTTTAAAAGAAATTTAAAATGAAGGAAATGGCCTGCTTTTGCAAAATCTCTACAAAAAAACTATTCATTGTGAATTGTAAATTTGCTACTTTTCTTATTATCATAAAGTAGAACAAGTAGTTCTACTTTATTACCATAAAGTAGTAAATGATATTACTAAAATTAGTAAACTTTATTACCATAAGCCAGTAAACCAGGACAATAAAGTTCTACTTTATTACTGTAAACTTGTTTTGGTTTAGTGTAATAGGACAAAAAAAAAAGTTGTAGAGTATGTTTATACTGTTTCTTTTATAATTGACAATTTACCCATGTAAAAATTTTCCTCAAAGTCAGGGTTATTTGAACAAATGAAATTGAAACAAGATGTTTATTAAGTCATGATTTCCAAATACTGAATTAATTTCTCTATTACTAAATTATTCTAAATTTCTCTTGAATACTTGTATTTGTTCTCTATTTATAGCTCCTTGTAAAAGATTGTCTAGTTACTAATTATCTAGAAAGTAAAATAAAATACAGAACATACAATTTACCAAGCTCACATACATGCACACACACACACACACACACACACACGAACTTTCTTCATAATAATCTGTTTGATATAATTAGTACCCATAATCATAGTATATTTTTATACCATAATGTCATATCATTCTTTATTCCAGAATACAGACCATACTGATTATTTTATACATAATTTTTAAAGATAAATCAAAGCATTAGTTCTTACCAGATCTTGCCCAGCACATCAAACAGAGAAAAATGTATACTCTCATTTGGAATCTGATAAAAGTAAAAGAAGCACTCAGGTTCACCGAAAAAGAAATTCTGAAATTCATTAAGGTTTCTCTGGTAGGACTGTCACAGTCTGGTAGGTTTTAATGTAAAATACCCCTGGCCTTTGCTCCTCCCTGTTTGTTGAAAAGGTGAGGCAGTTTGTTTTCTCCAATTTAGCTTGTACTTGTGAGAAGGATTTTTAAGTTAAAGACTGTAATAAGTCACAAACATTCAACTACACAAGTTGAATTTAAGGGAAAGAAAAAGCTAAAAATATCTTTCTTTATTCCTCTAAGCCTCAGGATTTCAGAAGTGGTTGGGAAGAATATGTTTCTTGAAAGCCTAAAGCAAATGTAATGTTAGAAAATGCTAGAAATGAAAAGAGTCAGAAAAAGTTGTGGTTTATGTGCATTTTGATTACAAACTAAGTTGTCTTTATCCACCATAAAATCAATAATAAAATCCATATCCACCAAGCTGCCAAGTATAAAATATGGCCCTTTTATATTTGTGTCATTTTGCAACCCAAACTCAGTGGCTATTTTAAAATTCAAAATGCTAGCCTGTCTCTTGAGAACTACTATTTGCAATTTTAAAAAAAAATTTCTGTTTTCAATATAACAAACATTTAAAAAGTATTACAGGATTTCTTTTCACATGTTTACTTAATTTTTCCCTTATTTTCCTTCTTAGAAATGGACTTTAGTAGGCAAGCAAAATACAGAATTGCTATTCTCTATGTACATGCCTTATAAGTTCAAAAACTAAACTTGCATTTTGGAAATTCAAATCTCTGTAAATTTCCAAAGATATTTTAAGAACAGACCTGTTTAATTTACATCAATCCGTAGAAACTATGCTGAGGTCTGGGGAGGTGTTTCAGAGGAACCACAAACAAAATGAGGTATTCAGTTAAAAATCATGAAAAATGTAACCGCTGATGAGATGTCATCATTATTTTGGCCTGTTTGATCTCTTGGAATTTTATGTAGACTTCAGTTTTAAAAGGGTGCCACCACGATAATTTGACTGGAGACCAACAAATAACCTAGGTCCCTCCACACCATTTAGCTGAAACAAGTATACTTTTCTAACACAGATATAAGTAAACTACATCTTTTCAGAATGTGGGAAGAAAGATATGTCATTCATCTTTAGAGAAATTCTTAATAAGTTTATAATCAAATTAACAGATAAGCCTTTCCTATTTAACATATCATTTTTCTTTTGCTCTGTGCCTTTGATGTGACACTGTAATATGAATCTTGCAAATTATTTTCATCTTAGCCATTCTAAAGTGCTCATTGAAAATATCAAGTTGGCATTTAAGACAATACATGGCAGAGTTTCAAAATATAAAATTATATTTCATTTTCATATTTTTCACTTACTGTCAATACTGAGAAAGTTGGGATTGTTCATGGCCATTGCATTAAATAGCAAAATATTGAGGAATGATGCAATATTATATAAAAGGCCTATAGCTTAGTAAGACAATATATATGTACTATTTAGTCTCCTTGGATATAAAAAAATTATTTTAAGAATCTTGCAGACATGCATACAATATAAATCATACTATAAGACTGAAAATGAGAATGATGATTATGAAGATATAAAATTGATGGAGCCCTATGCATCAGGCAAGCTTCTAGGCACTCTAGCTAATTACAGTAGGTAGTTGACTCGTATTTATTGAGATGAGGAAGTCATTTTTTGTCAGAATATATTGTGGCACAAAAAGTTGAATAATTTAGCAACATGTGTCAAAATGCTTAATGAGCTTACCATTTGGTTCCGTAATTAAATATCCAAGATACTTTCCCACAGAAATACTAACATATGTGCACAAAGCTATATGAGCAAGGAAGTTCATCTCAACATTTGTATAATAGCCAAAAAATGGAAACAATATAAACGTCTAACAGTGGGGGATTAGTCTAATTATATACATACTGTGAATTAAAATTAATGATGTAGAGAAATCAGTATTTATTGGTGTAGAAAGCCTTCATTACATGGTTTTGGGGTTATAAAAGGCAAGCTAAAAAACAGTATGTATAGTAAGGTTTATTTTCCTAAAATATGCTTCATGTATATATGTATAGATCAAAGTTAGGAGGATTTTCCTCCAAAATGTTTATATCTGCATGGTAGACTCGATGATTTTCACTCTCTTAGTTATCTCTTTAAATATTATGAACACGTCTTTACAATAAACATCTTATGTAAGTAAAGCAACACAAAGTTATATTTACTTGGGACAAATATGGTTAAGAAAATCAGAATAAAGACAAAAAGACAGTAAGAAGAAAAAAATGAAGACAAAATTGAGGTCAATTTTTAAAAGGCATCCACTACACTCCCTTAACATTAATTTCCCAAGTTTCTCCATTCATTCATTCATGTGTTCACTCATTTATGCAACTTTTATTAAGTATCTATTAATTTCCAGGCTTAACTTAGTTGCTGGACATACAATGTAGAGACATTCCTTTAGTCAAACTGTATTATTTCAACAACTATTTATGATACATCTACAGAGGTGTCAGGGATTGTTCTAGGTACCAAAATATATTTATCCTACAGTACTTCACAGTGAGGAGGGCTGGGAAAAGGTATATCTAGGAAACTATGGAACCACACAGGTGGAACAGCCAGCTAATCTACAGTGCAGAATGGGAAGCCTTGCAGGAAATGCTGTCTACAAAAGAGGCAAAAGAGCTGAACTACAAAAGAGAATAAGTCACCTGGGCAAAAAAGGGGAGAAAGGAACTCTAGAGCTCTCTATATATCTATATCTATATCATCTATATATATGTATACACACACACATACATTTTCATTTTTGATGTCTTCATGCAGTTAGGGGTATAAGACATCCTGATATGAGTGAAGAAAGGTTAATTCTTTATTCATTCATTTAACCCATTAAACCTTATACGTGACTAATGGCCCAGGAAATTCTGAGAATAAAGTGGATTCTTTTTTACCTACCACTAGCATTCACTCAATTTCAATTAGGAAATACAGTAAGCTTACATTAGAAAAACTCTCTCTCTCTCTCTCTCTCTCTCCATATATATATATATATATATAGAGAGAGAGAGAGAGAGAGAGAGAGAGAGAGAGAGAGAGAGGTCAAATTCTAAGCAAACAGCTAACTGCATTGAGCTGACCTTCAGAGCTTAAAACATTAAATAATTACTCTAGAAGTACTACATGGGCCATAAACTTATGTACTGCCAAAAGAAAAGAGGATGTGATAAGAACACCAAAATCATACACACTGTAGACAAAGAATGATGCAAATTTCAATCCAGCAAGAAAATATGCTCATGACTTATATGCACTACATATTTTACAATGAAACCTGAAGTTACAGCTCCCAGATAAGTAGTGTCTGAGGGGAAGTTAAAGAGAAAATATCTTGGTCTGGATAAAATTTATGGGGTAAATGAATTTTAAAAATAAATAGGTCTACACATAATACAGACCTGCAAGTATCCACTCATTTGATCAACATATATTTGTTACATGCCTACAACGTGCAAGTTTTCTCAACCCCCTCCTACCCTACTACAACAATATTGATGATAGAAGAAAGAAAGAAGAAATGAAGACAGGACTTATAGATTCATAATATATCAACCAAAGGTAACTAGTGAAAGTTACTGACACATGATTTTATATTTATATGTTCAAGAAGTCTGTTTCTCCCATTACACTGTACGGTTTAGGAGGGCAGATCTTTATACTCACCTTTGTTTCCCAAGGATTAAAAACAGTGCCTGGCACATAATAAGCACTCAGAAAATATCTATTAAATGAGGTAATTATATTAGTCCAATCTGTTCCTTAAGAAACAGAACTTGAATTTCAAAAAGTGAAATTACTTGCTTAAAGTCATAAAATTAAGTATTGTCAGAGTTCAGTTAGAAATCAGGATTCTAAAGATGTGTCCCTTTTCATTAGAAAAGATGATTTCTTTGGTCCAGTAACCATGTAAAAGAATACCTTTTCAATTAAAAATGAATGATCACCACACCTAAGTAAAGGCCAAATAGTGATTACTTGCATGATATTTACAGGATGATTTCAGGGTCCTATGTAGACATATCATGTCAGAAAGGAAGCCAAGTTAACAGTTGACAGTTAATTTATCAAAGCACTGAGATTCTGAGTAAGTTTTCTTCCTCCTTTCTTTTAATTATCTTTATTGTTTTTAGGATTTTTTTTTCAATCTTCAAGTAAGAATTAATTCTTCACCCTGGTCCCACAGCTTACAAAGTACAGCCCTGATACAAAATACAAACATTGGATCCTACCACAATCACCCAGCAGCCATCCTCAAGAATTCTGGCTTCAGTAACAAAACTTGCTATATTCTTTCCAGTATGCCTTGGTATAGTTTGTTTTCTCAAGTTCAAATGCCTTCTGCAGTCCACTTAAAACCTGTGTCCATTTTCAAAGACTTCACTAGGGACCGCTTCCTAGGTATATAAACTAATTCTAGTACTCTACTGTATCCACATCCATGCATGCATGCATGCACTCACTCTTTCAAAAAGTATTTTATGAAGAATACAAATTTCAAATCCCAATGATTTATTCATTTACTCTTTGGAAGCAAAGAAATTAGTCTTCCCCCTTAGCCTGGGAGCTTCTGTAATGAAGTTAGTATGTTTTAAATCACCTCTATAGTCATTTTATTTAAAATGTTTGTTGAATAAATCCAAAATCAATTCATAATGTCGTGCCCTGTTAAATGAAGGAACCTCCATAAGCAAGAGGTCAACGCCCCTTGCACACTAATCTTACTTATTGTCACTCACTCTCCCAAGGTCCCAGCCGGATCCGGGGCGTGGCGAAGGCGCGCTGGGCGGTTACCACGGGGTGCTGGGGGCGTGGCGCCGCAGCCTCGCTCCGCCCCTTGCGCGCTTATTCTCGTAGCCGGCTCCGCGGCTGAGGAGAGGGGTCGTGGTCTCGAGACGAGGGGTCGTGGTCTCGAGGCCTCCTCCGTTCTTGGGCCGAGGCGAAGGCATGTTCCCTGCTCAGGAGGAAGCCGACAGAACGGTGTTTGTGGGAAATTTAGAGGCCCGAGTGCGGGAAGAGATTCTTTACGAGCTGTTCCTTCAGGTACTGTCGGCGGGGAAGGGGTGGCTGAGGGGCAGGGCGCGTCGAGCCGGAAACGCAGCCAGAGGGGCGGGCCGCACCTGAACCATCCGGAGCCCGGCCCACTTCCCGCCCCATCCTGTGCCTTGGTTTTAATTTAGTTCCGCTTTGGCGCACCTGTCACCAGGTGAGCAACTGGGTAGTGAAGTGACAGAGTGCGCCCCTTCCCCATCCCTTCCGCATCCCATCCCCACTGCAGAGTCCTGGGGTGAGCAGTGACTGGGCCCTCTTCAACCCCTAGCCCTGAGTAAGGGCTTTTCAGAGGCGCTGCCTGGGCCTTGGGTGTGTTTAGGCAAAACACAAAACAGCCCTGTCGCTGTCTTGCTTCAGGTAATAAGCACCTCACGTCTTACATCCCGCGAAATGAGAGGAATACATTTTAACATGTTTCCATATACATTACTTATTCCCCCCAAGCCCTTTTACACGGCAAGTATTTTTACTCCAGAATGATAAATGAGATTTGAAATGATTTGGGCAGCCAAATCGTGACTGTGACCAATTGATTCCCTGGCCAGTTCCCTTTATTTCATACCAAGAGGATCTTATGAAAACTTTTCCACACCTGGTACCTCCAGGATTAAAACTCCTGTCTCCTGTAAACACTCACCTACTGTATACACATAGGCCTCACTTGCTAAAGAGAGGTCTTCATTCAGCCATTCATTTAACCATTTAATGATCCACAATTATGTGACAAACAGTAAGTAAGGTGCTGGACATACAAATTTAAGAGACAGCCCTTGGTCTTCCTAAAAGGAGAAATTTCAAATTAATTACCATGATTTAAGATAATCTGCAAAAAAGAGGGACACATAGTACAGAAAAGTTGTTTAGAGTGTGAATTCTGATGTCAACAATGTGACTTTGGCCAACTAAATGAATAGCTCAGTGCCCAGTTTCCTCAAATGTCAATGGGAGTAATAGTATCCACAATATGATGTGGTGTGAAGATTGAATAAACTAATCCAGATAAAACAAAACTGAACCTGGCCCTTACTGAGTGTTTGCTGCTGCTGCCACTACTCATATCACTACTATTACTATCAATAATACTACTGATACTAACATCAAGAGAAATCAAGAGTGACTTCCTCCTATCAGAATAAGGGCAAGTTCAAAGGGAGCAATAGCAAAACTAAATATCAAAGGCTAAGTATGAGTACCAGAGGTGAAAGGCGTTCTTTATATAGTTTCTGAAAGGCTCTACCTTCATCTCTGAACTAAAGCACCGCTCTGTTAATTACAGATACACACAATTTGATAGAATTTCCTCCAGGAACTCAGTTACCTTTCCTGGACATAAAACATTTTTATTATTTGAAAAATATTGTTGATTTTAAGGCTTTTATTCTTCTAACTTGCCGTCTTTTTTAAACTCGCCCTTTTTAATCTACTCTAATACTTGTCTTTTCCTATGGTTATGTTTTTCTCCCCGTATTATTTGAAACTTATCATTTTAACTTAAAAAAAAGTGGGGGGAAGGAAGGTAGGGAGAGAGGGAGGAAGGGAGGGAAGGAGGGGGAGAGAGAGAGAAAGAAAACTAGTTCTTTTTCTCCAGGAGGCTTCTTTCATGTTGAGCCAACAAAAAAGGAGCAGAGGGGACTGATGAGGGGAATGGGATAGGCATGAAGGCCCCCATGCACATATATTATTTCTAGTCAGTAGGGACTGGATCTATATCAGTTGTATGTGAATCTACAAGATAGATAGGTAGATCTCATTGCTTATAATTTCTCCCTAAACAAAATATTCATCTCTTTTAACAGTTCAGACAACCAAGCATACGTTTGTATTTTTGCCTAAGCCCTTCTGTATTCTAGAAGAATTTGCTAAAGTGAGGTATCTTTTAGGAAGGCTTCAACCCAGCAGAAGTTAGCAGATCTTGACAACTTGCCACGCTGTTTATGTGTTTCATTCTGTTTTAAAGAGACGAAAAAGTTTTGATGTGATTGTTGCTACTGGCAAGCCTTCTTGTTGGACTTTAAAAATGCACGGGCATAGTTTTGAATTTGTGAAACTCAAAGCATGTAAGCACATTCTGTCCATTCGCGATTTTATATATTTAATATCAGCAGTGGAAAAGTACTGATTAAAATTGATTTATTTTATTACTATATATAGTTATCCTTTTTACTGGTTTCTTTCAAATTTCTGCTTATCCTTGGAAGAGTGGACATCAGTTTCAATATCTTTGTACTTTTAACCAAGAAATACTGAAGTAGAGATTTCAAGGGGAAAGATAATGAATTCAGTTTCAAATATGTTGAGTTTGAAACACAATCACATGGAGGTCTCTAGGAGACTGTCTCCATGAATGAGGCATGAGTGGGAAAAATAGATTTGTTGATGCAGTGGTTCTTGAAGACAGAAGGGAGGATGAGCTACTCTCTGGGAAAGTAGAGAATAAAAAAAGAAAGATTGAATCTTAAAATACAGCATCATTTTGAAGACCATAATTAACATTTTTCTTTAGACTAGAAGCAATTTCTTAATGTACTTATCCAACTCAACAGAGATCAGTAATCAATCATTAAAGTACAATGGAAAACTATGAGCCGTTCACCATTAACTCTTAGCTATTGTGAGTCTTGGTGAGCACTTCCTCAAATCACTATCATGGTGGAGAGGTAACATTCTTTTGGTTGTAATTAACACATTTTACAATAGTTGGCTCTGCTTTTTTACTCTGTATTGTTAATTATAGGTTTTATTATCAATAAAATCTGAATATTTTCAATTTATTTTATTTTATTCTATTTTAGTGATACACCATGGAGTAATATTCTCCTGTTGTTGGATTTAGAGCCTTCCTCATTTTTCATTCTTATAAATAATGCACCTACCTAAAAGTGTTAAACATATTAAAATATTTTTCCCTGTGGGAATATTTACCAAATGGGATTACCAGATCAAAATAGTTTCTATATAGATCAAAAATTTAGTTTCTCCTGTGAAAATGTTTAATCTTGTCAGAAAAAATTAGGCTTTGATGTAATGTTATCAGTTTCTTTATGATAAGTCAAAGAATATTGGGTTTGTCATTTCAATTATTTTTGAGTTATACACTGTTAATATGTGTGGAGACAAAGTAGTATTTTAACCTTAGATTTAAATGCACTCTAAATTGTTTTGTTAGGCCTAACATAAGGGTAACATATCTTTCCTTTTAAGATTTGGAACTATTACCTAAAATTTCCTGATCTTAACACCATAAATATTTTTTGATGAGCCAGAAAAATGCCAAGAAAGTGTAAGTATGATATTTATTGTTAGGAAAATACATTATTAACAGAGCTGTTATTGCTAACAGATTTTTTTTTTAGTCTAAAGTTGAGTATACTTGATTTTCTCAGTGTAAAAAAAATCTTTAGATTTATGAGAAAATAATTTTTAAGTTTCTTACAGGCTGGGCCATTAACCAAAGTGACTATCTGCAAAGACAGAGAAGGAAAGCCGAAGTCTTTTGGGTTTGTCTGCTTTAAACACCCAGAATCAGTGTCTTATGCCATAGCTTTGCTGAATGGAATTCGTTTATATGGAAGACCAATTAATGTGCAGTATCGATTTGGTAGGTTTTATCACTGATGAATCTTCCAAGTGTGTTTTGTTGGTGGTGCTATTCCCAGAGGTGTAAACATTTTTGTTTTTTATATTATAGCCTAAGACCAAAACAGTGACCCTGTAGTCTCTTAAAATTTCTCAGAACACATTCATAATGTTATGCAATTAGTTAATATTACCAATTAGGTTGCCAACTCTATAGCATCTTTTGTGTATTAAAATTTTAAATGTTCTATTTTAATGTCAGCCAGCAAATAGCTATGATAGTTGCTATTGGCTGTTAAGAATTAAACAAATCTAAATGAACTGGGGACACACAACTCTAGCTTCTATATAGCAATGCTATTTGCTGATCTTCTTGTCAGTGTTGTCAAATATCTACTATTTGGAAGATAAGGTGGGTGCCTAGTTCTTCTCCTGGTGTTATCATGTTATACATATCACCCTGGATCTGAGTCCCCGTAAAAGCAGCTGGCCAAAGGCTGACCCTTAATGGAAGAAAGCTTCCTGACATGAACGGCCTCAAACGCCTTCTCCTGCTACATGTCAAGAACTGATCATGTTTGATTAGATGCCCAGAGAACATTGTACTATTGCTCTAGCCCTTTTATAGTTTGAGGGACTGATAGAAGCAATGCTTATGCTTTTGCTGCAATGTTTGCAATGCTTATGTTGCCTACCTCCCCTAATGATTCAGGTTTATTGATGTATCTCTTGTTTGTTTGGTTTTTATTCTTCCTGCTGTACTAAAAAAAAAATAAGAATAAGGAAACAATGCCTTGTTGCAAAGGAAAAGCATAACTTTGCATTTCGTTTTGTTTTATTTTGTCTTTGCAAAGATAATTAATTGGTTGCATCATGCTCTCACGTACTGTCCCGTTAACTCATACTGACTGGTAAAACGGGCCAGGCCATATAGTGTTCTGACACATCCCCAGCCAGCTGCTCATTATCCTGTCAGGTTGCATTCACTTTTGTCAGTACAGTTTAGAGAACTCATGCCTTCAAAACAGGAGGCAAATAACACTGATTATTTGCCATTTTTAGTTTCCAGGTGTGTATTTGACATTTTTAGTTTCCAGGTGTGTAGAACCAAATAGCGTCACCTGTCTTACATGGCCCCATGTCAACATAATTCTTTTCTACACCCATTGCTTTGGACAAAGCTTGGTTATAATTCAGTCATTTATAGTGATGTAAACAACCTATGAATATTGGGAGATCAAAGATATATTCATGTATCTTATATGGAATTTTTTTAAATGGTTTAATGTGAGAACTCCAGAAACTTGTACCATGAAGTAATCTGTTATTCTGTTTCTTTTAAAGGGAGCTCTCGCTCTTGTGATCCAGCTAACCAAAGTTTTGAGAGCTGTGTTAAGATAAATTCACACAGCTACAGGTAATTAAAAATATTTTTTTCATAAAGGTAAAGCAAATAAATATGGTCTCACGCCAGGAAGGGTTATTATATATTCTGGACTACTGTAAAACCTTACTGTTTAGACATAGGATAATATTAAGGAATTCATTTTTCCTGAAAACATGAAAAGCGACAGAAAATATTTTCATTTAAAGTTAAGTCAGTATTTTGTGCAGTAGGTGGGAGAGAGATATATTTGTGGCATTCTTTATAGGTTACTGCGTACTTTTCATAACTGTTAAATCACTTAAGCATCCAAAGTCTCATTGCGATGGATCACAGAGACACCATTATCCATATTTTATACTTGAATAAACATAGAGATGCAAAAGTTAACTAACTGCCAAGGGCACAAAGATGAAAAAGTGATAGTTGCTAGGCTTAAAATTAAGCCTTCTGACATTAAGCCACTCTACCATTTATGTTACTATTTTTAAAAACTTCTCTATGGTAATTTTCAAAATATTCTCAAGTTTTGTGTAGGCTGATTTCTCAATGCAATGGTAACCTGCAAGGACATTCTCAGTGCAGCTATCCCAAAGGTCATGGAACAGAAAGTCTCCCAAACCAAATAAGATGCTCAAATAACAGCATTTAGTAAAACAATTTAAAAGATACAGTCAAAAGCAAAAGGAAAGATACTGGATAGTGAAAAGCAAAAGGAAAGACAGTGGATAGTTAGCATAAATGGGCGAAAGGAGCATACTAGCTGAGTTCTGATTACACTAATATTCATATGCCCTGTTTCTCTCTCTGCTGCATCAACCTTTCCCACTGATAATGTGGTCATGAACGCTAGAGTTGAGGTTTGAGTAACGAATTCCATTCAGATAGAAAGTTCCTGGAGCTAGTTTCACTCACTTGCTCTCTCAAAAAGACATAGGGGCAAATACACCTGGCTACAGAAGGAGCTAGATGCTCACAGGTTCTATCTGAGTTTCTTAGGCAGAACAAAAACAAGAGCAGCAAAACTGTTAGCCCATAGGTGCCATGATAAGTACTAGGTATTTCCTTCCCTTTCTTTCTATGAGTAACAATCTTATTTGTTCCATCATATTTTCTATTGGATCTATCTGTGGCATCTCTTAAAACACACTAACTTATTTATTATGTGTATTTAATATATATTATGAATTCTGCCTGTGTCTCCCAAGCCACTTGCTTATTCTGTTTCTAACACGGTTTCATTGCTATCTCATGAACTCGTATTAGCTGAGTTCTGGCTACACTAATATTCGTAGACCCTGTTTCTCTCTCTGCTGCATCAGCTGCATCAGTGTAGCTTACTTAAAGGCTACCCTAAGCATTTCTTGTGAGTTTTATCCATTCCTGTTTTTTTCTTGTTTTCTGTAGCAGAACTGAGTATTCTCCAGTAGGCTAACAACAGCTGAACCTCCCATGCCTGCTAATTATATCAGCCCTCCTAGGCATGGAAGAGTGGCCTCTTAGAACTGACAATTTCCCAGTCTTATCTTTAGGAGAAGTACTGCACTCCAAGTATAACACGGTGTACTCCATGTCTTCATTCTCCCCAACATTTCTGTATCAGTGAAATAAAGACAAAATAGGTACTAAAACCAGACTGCCTGAATTTGAATCCTGCCTCTGTCACTTTATTAACCTTGGACAGATTATCACCCTGTACCCTGTCTCTAAAATGAGGATAGTACCTCAGAAGGTTATTGTGAGAATCAAATTTTATAATAAATTCAAGGTATTTAAAATACTGAGCACATAGCAAGCATCCAGTAAATACTTTCAGCAAATGTTAGCAAAAAGGGGTAGTGATTCACTTCCTTCATATGAGAGGAACTATGGACTCATGAATTGAGCCGTTTATGTAATATAAAAGCTTCCCCTCTTCTTCTAGTGGGAAAAGATACCTCTTTTTTCTCAGGATTTTGGAAAAAACAAGCTATTGCTAGGTTTGGGGCAGAAGAAGAAAGACTAGATAAACAGCTAGAAGATGGCAGTAACTCGCATTCTCTACTTATGATTGATGTACTTTTAATCATCACAAATTCTAGGGTAGAAGATCAGAAATATGTGTATATTCCGTAATACTGCACTTCACTGGTTGTACCTTATTCTTCTAGTGTGTGCTACATTATAAAGGAAGAATGGGAAAAGGTCATCATGTTCTAGAAGTGTTGTGCAGAGAAAAATGGTGCATTTGTTATACCCTATAGTCTTTCTTGGAAATGGGTTTTTATGCTTGTTATTGACTCTTAGGCAATAAATAGTTCTGTTTTTAATAAATAGTTCCTGTATTAGCGTGCTAAGGCTACCATAAAAAGTACTGCAAACAGAGTGCTTAAACACAGAAATGAATTGTCTCACAGTTCTGAAGCCTCAAAGTCCAAGATCAAGGTGTCTGCTAGATTTCTTTATGAGGGCTGTGAGAAGGAGTCTGTTCTGGGCCTCTCTCATAGCTTGTCCCGGTTTGTTGGCAATCTTTGATATTCCTTGGCTTGTACAAGCATCACCCGGCTCTCCATCTTCATCTTCATATGGTGTTCTCCCTGTGTGCATCCGTCTCCACATTTCCCCTTTTGATTATAATAAGGGTACCTGTTTAACCCATCCTACTCCAGTATGACCTCCTCTTAGCTAATTACATCTGCAACAATGCTATTTCCAAATAAGGTCACATTCTGAAGTATTGGGAGTTAGGACTTCAACATATAAATTTTGAGTTGACATGGTTCAACTCACAGCTCTTCCCAATTTACATGTGATTCCTCTGTGGAGACAACTATGCACGCCCTGAGATTCACATAGGAAAGGTAATGGTTTTAGAAAGTCGGCAGCTGTTTTAATAACGGTGCTAATCTCACCACCTCTGTTACTGGATTGTATCTTCCCCACTCTATAACTTCATTGCACTTTTTATCTTGTTTCTTTTCCATCACTTACCCCACACACATGTTCCAAACTCCTTGAACTCTACCTCCAAATCATGCTGTTTTATTTTTCCCCTTCCTCTCACGGAAAAATTATCTTTCACATCCTTACCTCCTATTCACTTCTTAACCCCATTGTTATGTGGAAGTTGTTCTTTTAAAGGTTATCAGGAACCTTCTGATCAACAATTGAGTAGCTTTGGTGCTTACCCAGTTTACTGTTCTGTAACACCCGACACTAAGTATTTCCTTAATGAAATGCATCTTCCACTGGCTTCTGTGATACTACTCTCACCACTTACCAATGCCTAGCAATTTGACTGCTTCCCTTTGTTCTCCTGCCTTTGCCTCCACCTGCCTGTATTAATTTCACCCTTCCCCACAGTAAACTTCCTGTCCTAAGATTAGTAGTATTAGCATTAAAATTGTGGAATACTATGGAGCAAGTAGGCTAATGACTAGCTGTAGAGTCTAGTCACTATGCATACCATTGGAATTTATTAGACATCTCCATAGAAGCAAATATTACATGTATAAATAAAACTTTAGGACACTACTGCTTTTAAATTAGGGATTGGTATTGTTTTAAGTAGTGTGTGGAAGAAATCAGCAGATATTATGTGTTCATGTTAACATCAGCAGACCATTTAGGAAAGAACATAATTTTTGTAGTTATACAGTGAACATTCCTTCAAAAATAAATTAAGAAAATTTCTACCTTTCTTTCGCTTTTTTTTTTTTGTAGAAGATTGAATGTACCCTTGGTGATTATTAAGGACTTGCTTTGCTTTCTTCATATCTAAGTGTTCTTTGTCTTTATACAACTATAACATTGATTAACATTTTCCTATCAGAAAGCCAAATGTGACTCTAAATATTGAGCTTTCAATATGTAGTAATTAGTAAGACTTGTGGTACTGCAGTGTCACTACATTATCAGTGTAATAATGATCGTGTGTTTAAAGTTATCTTAATTGAGTTCTTTTAGAAAAGCTCTTTTTTTAAAAGAATTATGAAGACCTATCTTATTATAAGAATAAAGGACATTTATGCATAGGAATTGTAACATTGTGTTACTTCTTTTACGTCCCCCAAGAAATGAAGAAGTCGTGGGCAGAACTTCCTTTACCATGCAGTTCTCTCCAATTAATAATGCAGCTTTACCTCAGGAATATCTTTTCTTTCCGAAGATGGTAAGTTTGATATGCCTTTGGTTCAATATATAGCATGATACAAACTATAAAGAACATGAAAACTACTTGGAACTTAAGCTGCTCAAATCTAAACCTAGAATGAAGGCAGCAGCTGCCCTGAGTTCTATGCCCCAATGGCAGTCTGCTCTAATGCAATCATCTGAAATCCTACACATAGTACGTAAGCAAACAGCCAGTGTGTCAACAGAAAAGGAGCAGGTGCTAGTGATGATTCACTGTGGTACAAGTAAAATTTGACTATAGAGTTCTCATGTAAATTGATAAAGCCACTGTATAAAACAGTATGGAGATTCCTTAAAAAACTAAAAAATAGAACTAAAATAAATAAACTAAAAATAGAACTAAAAATAGAATATGACCCAGAAATCCCACTACTGGGCATACACCCATAACCCATGTACCCCAGTGTTCATTGCAGCGCTATTTACAATAGCCAGGACATAGAAACAACCTAAATGTGCATCGACAGATGAATGGGTAAAGAAGATGTGGCACATATATACAATGGAATATTACTCAGCCATAAAAGGAAATGAAATTGGGTCATTTGTAGATATGTGGATGGACCTAGAGTCTGTCATACAGAGTGAAGTAAGTCAGAAAGAGAAAAACAAATGTCGTATATTAACGCATATATGTGGAATCTAGAAAAATGGTACAGATAAACCTATTTGCAGGGCAGGAATAGAAATGCAAACGTAGAGAATGGACACATGGACACAGAGCGGGAAGGAGAGGGTGGGCTCAATTGGGAGATTAGGTTTGACATAAATACAGTACCATGTGTAAAATAGATAGCTAGTGGGAACCTTCTGTATAGCACAGGGAGCTCAGCTTGGTGCTCTGTGATGACCTAGATGGGTGGGATGGAGGGGAAGGAAGGTCCAAGAGGTAGGGGGTGTATGTATACATATAGCTGATTCACTTCACTGTACAGCAGAAACTAACACAGCATTATAAAGCAATTATACTCCAATAAAAAAAGTGGAAAAAAATGACTATTTTAGAAGATATGTTTTTAGAATCGAATAATTTTATTTAGTGAAACACTTTGGTAAAATGTAATCATCAATTACAAATATATTGCTTTTGGACATGGATATTTTTAAAAATAAATTTCTTCTTTTAACTAAAGGCAAAGATTCTCAACTGGTAGAGTAAACTACATTATTTCCGAAGACTCTCAAAAATATGGTTCTGGCCTAGAAATCATAATGATGGTCTATATTGTTAAAGGGGAACTTATGAAATTTTTTTCTTCTAACTCCTCATTTTATACATAATAAAATTGAGGTTCAGAGGTATTAATCAACAAGCCCAAGATTATACAACTTGTTAATAAAAGATGTGGGACTATAACACAGGTATTCTGATTCACAGGATGTGATTTCTTGCAAACATCCCACATACCCGTGAGCTTCAGATTTTTCAAATAGCCATTTTCACTTTGCAACCATAAGGAAAATTGATAATTTAACCTTTAGAAAAATCTTTTCTTAGTTATAGTGAGATATTAATAAACTGCCAGTTCTTGTCTAAAACTGTCAATATCTTCTTTCTGGCATTTTTTTAATCTTTGATGAGATGAGAAACACACACACACACACACACAAGATCATGTTATCTCTATTAATCTTTAATCTACTTTGAGTTAAAAACTATTTTAAAAACAAGGAAGTGTCTATCTTAACAATTGAAAACTGCTGTACAATATGGTGGCCATCAGCCATCCATAACGAGCTGAGTTTTAATTTTTTTTTAATTTTAATTTAAATTTAAAAACAGAGACTTGATTCAGTTATTGTAAAACTTTTAAGTATGTTTGAAAGAACTTGGGTAGTATATCTACTTTTTCAACTAAATTTTATGTAATCTAAATTCAGATGAAGTATTTTCAATGAAAATTTACCATCCAAATTAAATACACTATAAAAGGCACACCAAATTTCAAAGACTTAGTATAAAAAAGTAAAATATCTCATTAACAATTTTTATATTGGTTACTTGTTGAAATGATAATATTTTGGATATTTGGGGATAAATAAATTACATTATTTAATTGCACCTGTTTTTTTTTTTTTTTTTTTGCGGTACGCGGGCCTCTCACTGTTGTGGCCTCTCCTGTTGCGGAGCACAGGCTCCGGACGCGCAGGCTCAGCAGCCATGACCCACGGGCCCAGCCGCTCCGCGGCATGTGGGATCCTCCCGGACCGGGGCACGAACCCGTGTCCCCTGCATCGGCAGGCAGACTCTCAACCACTGTGCCACCAGGGAAGCCCCTGTTTCATTTTTATTTTCATACTGTGGCTACTAGAAGACTTAAAACTACATACGTGGCTTACATTATATTTCGATAGGACAGCACTAATCTGTATTGTAGTAAGCTATACACTACCTTGAATCTTTATGTTAACCATTTAAGGAAACTACCATATCCCTAGTATGAAAAGTCACTGTCCTTCTTATACCAACACATGGTTTGGTTTGCCTGTAGTTATTTGTGTAATGAATGTAAACTGTTAACTCTTTTTTTTTGTTTTCCTAACTTTGTGGGCTTGTTTTGGTAGATGAATGTTTGTGGGTTTTTTCCACAGCAGTGGCATGCATATAATCCAGCACTGCAGCTTCCTTACTATGAGATGACAGCACCACTTCCTAATAGCACTTCTGTGTCTTCCTCACTGAATTGTGTTCCAGATCTAGAGGCTGGACCCAGCTCTTATGAATGGGCACACCAACAACCAAGTGACTCTGACCTTTATCAGATGAATAAACGCAAGAGGCAAAAACAAACCAGTGATAGTGATAGTAGCACAGAAAACAATAGAGGAAATGAATATAGCCAAAATTTCCGAAAGTGTAAGAAAAAAAGGCACTAGTATTTACATTCTAATGAAATGTATCTACACTGATCTTCATTCTCTTAAAGAAAAGAAAACTCTGTATTCCACTAAATGACCAATTCCATGGCTTTCTTGTCTTCTTTGAAATATATAATAATATGACCTCTGATTTGCTATTCAATTTTTGTCTTGAATGACAAAAACTTAAAAATAATATAGTGTGCTTTTTGTATTTGTAATGGTGTTGTTAACAAGAAATGCTCTTTGAGTTGTTATATTTTAGTATTATAATGAACTTGCACTAAAATATTAATCAAAAGTCACTTCTGAGCATTGTATTTTGTTATTAGAAAATATAAAACTTTCCTTAAAAAGGTTAATATCATCTACAATCCTATACTATTTTAAATTATCAATTTTCCCAATGTTATATCTTTGAGTTAAAAATTATTTAAATTATTTTCCTTCAGTATTTAAATTATCTTTCCAATTTTAATTCTCCACTCTCAAAATCTATTTATTTAAATATATGTGTACACATTCTGCTTCAAATGCTAGAAGCTTGGAATTTGTGAACAATCATCTTTTTATTCTCACATTCACTACTTTATTCTGTAAATGAGTTTCTGTAATACTGAAAAACAAGGCAGTTGAAGAACAAGACGGAAATTACATTTAAACTTGGTCAAAAAGATGAATGCAGAACACACCCTGAAATCTTTGCTGAAATGACACGTCCTGAGGTATGGTTTCAAATGTATTGCTGTTATATACATACAAGTATATCACCTTTGAAATATTAGCATTGAATGCAGCTATAATAAGATAATAACTAATTTATTGTTACATGATTATTATAAAATTCTGATGTAAAAATGTTTTTGGTAACAGTTTAATGAAAGAAACAGCGTTAAGAATTATTACTGTTCCTTTAGCACCGTCCACGTGCTGGGGCATTGTACACTGACGTGTAGTCAACCCCTTCCTTTGTATTGCTAAAATAATAACTGATGGGTGATTAGAGAGTGAGATCTCTCCCTATTGCCAGAACATCCAAAGCGGCATCCCCAGACCATTTTCTCCTGTGCCTACAGAGCATACCCACCAGGGTGTCTCATTAGCACTGCAATTCAACACTTTCAATTTTACCCTAATTTTTTTCTCTCCAGATATTTTCTTCTTTGACCAGCTTGGGCCAATATTCTACTATGGACCAGTTGCTGGAGGGTTTCGACAATTGTTGACCTCGTTTCAATGACTTAACAGAGAGCTGTTCAGTCCGTCTTAGCCCACTTGCATGCTTCAGTGGTAAGGAAGCACTCTTGATGTCAGGCACTTAGAGAAATGAAAATAGGCCCATTTATCAGGATGGTGAACAAAATGAAAAGATAGATGTGACACTGGTTTTTCAGCTTCATCTCAATTTAAATATATTTAAGAGCTGGGTGTATTCTCCCTTAGGGTAGATGTGGCCTGTGGCAGATGTGATTTCAGTAGCTATTCCCCAAGGATGACTTGGCTGTTTGGTTCCCAGCCTTCCCTCTCTCTAGGAAGGGGCGGAAGGCTGGAGGAGTAGAGTTGGCTCCTATAATATCATCCTAAAGAACCGATGGCACACCAACTGCAGCCACTCTGGTCTGTGTTGAAAGCTCAGGAGCTTTAGAGTGTCCATATCCTACCACTGTTTTCTGTTTCTGTACATCCCAGTAAAGCTAGTTAAATCAGAATTGAGTTTGTCTCTCATTAATTTACTTACCATCAAGAAAAGTAAATTGATAGCATGGGTGTGATGTTGGTGAAAAATGAGCATAATATATAAATCTCTATAGAAATCACATTTAACTTCAGAAAGCTCAGAAAAACCTCTTTTTAACAAAGATGATATCTACCTCGATACCTCAAGCCCACAAAAGTTCAGTGAGCACAGCCTCTCCAGTCTGCACTAAGCAATATTTGCTGAAGTGGTTAGTGATGATGTTTTTCTGCCCAATCAGGATGAGATCTATGAGGTCACATGTCACCCCAACTGACTGTGGGCTAAGTCTCTTTATTCCCAATCATGCCCAGCCTGCAAAAATTACTTCATGTACATGCAGAAACTCCCTTAGCAAGTGAGACAAGTGATCTATTATCTGGTTCCTGGTAAAACTTACTTTTGAGCTTCCAGTACTACCTTGTTACATTATCAACAGGTTATGTATTGATTAAGAAACACACAAGCTACTTGCATTGTAATTAGAGAATATAACCAGTAGGTAAGGATACTAATACATTTCCTGTGTTATAAACCCTGGGAAGGATTGAGCCCAAAAAGCCTGTATAGTATCTACTGCAAGGAACCTGGATCTAACAATAATTGGCACAGCTACTTGACCTTGCTTGAGGAGCTTAATAAATGAAGACATTTTTAGATGCATACTGTTGATCAGTCCAGCACACTAGCTGAATCCTAAAAATTAATGTCTTTGCTTCTATTTTTAAATGAGAAAAATGGTAATATCCTGGATAGAAAAATAACCCTCATCTCAACCACCTATCCCAGGCTGAAAGTATCTTCATTATTTTATTCCACCTCCAAGTCAATCACAAGTGAAACATTGCAGACTCTCCTGCATGCCAATCAAAACCCTGGGAGTTACTCTCTAGACAATTTCCTTCACTTTGTTTCTAAGTGGTTATTAGCTCGTCATTGTGAATTTGTCCAGGTTCTGTTCATTTCCTGCTGGGAATTTTCATTAAGCAAACCAATCAACAATGAATGAATATCATTCTAAACAGAGATTTTGGTGCTGAGGTTACATCACTGAAAGAGTGTGGTCCCAACATTCAAGGAGCATGTGGTCTACTAGCATAGCTCGACAGTTAGGTAATTTCAAGATAACATTATAATATATATATATAACATATATATATAACATATATATAACATGTAAACACACACTGCAGTAGGAGTGCATGAGAGTCTCCATTCCTCTGGGAGGACAGACTTGCCTGCTCATCCAGCTACATTATTTTAGACGTGTTTCTTTGTATCAGAGAGATTTTCAATTAAGACATAAATTCAAAGATTTCTATTTTCTGAGGCCTCTGGATTTAGGGCAGTTGTGTCTTTGGAATATCTGTGTACTGCATTACACAAAGGCTTTAGAATACTCTATCCTTCCTTCCGAGTACCTAGTTCTACTTTAGCCCACTTAACTTTTGAAGGGAAGTCTTCTCTGGCTCCTATCAAGTCCTAAATATCAGCCAAGAAATGGCTCCAATTGGGCCATTTCTTGATCATTTGGAGGAGGGCCTGGGAGAGGGTCTGGCTGTTTATATACTCAGTGAAGAGGATTTTCTCCAGGGGGCCACCTGGCTTGTCATATGACTCTAATATAATCAGAGGTGGGAAGGACACTCTTTGGTAGCCCTATGAGTGGGATTGTGGATGGCCACCCATCTTTCTATTGCTAGTTCTTCTCTGGATGCAGTAGGATCTCCAGAAAGTGGGGGTGAAAAGGGTTTTGTAATTTAGAAGGTCAGCTGCTGTACAGGGTTCATGAATTCTTTGTGGTGGGGATACAGGGAACCTGCATAATGGGGATTTCATAGGAAGGCTTGAGGCTGGTTGGGCCTGATTGTTTTAGGCCTGATTACGGAGTCACCGAAAGTAGGTGGAATCAAAAGGGATTGGTAAAATGAGCCTTGCTGTGCATCTCTGGGGCTTCAGCTAGAGCTACTTCTTGGTTGACACTAGCCACATGAATGACTTGACTGCCTCATGTTCTGAGGTCAGTTTTAAAAGCCTCCTATAATTGTTGTAAGGAAAGAGAGGTTAAAGCAGGTGTTAGGTGGTCAAGAGATTTTCTGGGGAAGCCAGAGAAGTTTGGGGGATTAAAAGAATTGGTTGAAGAAGTGGGGCTGGGCTTGGAAGCACGTAGATTTGGGACAGGGGTCCAGAGATCTAAAAGATCTTCTGGGGGTCAGGAACAGGGAACTGGGGCTAAAGGTGAGTATAGGAGGGAGGCAGAGGAGAATTTATGGTGAACTTAAATTTTTGTCCTAAGTCTGACTTCTGCTGTTTTCTTTTGTTAAGGGAATCTTTTAAGCCAGTCGTAATACATTTTTGTGACCTGCTTTCAATTTGATCCTCCCAGAGGTACCAAGAGGGTATTTGTTTAGGATGAGAGCTCTCTATAAATCCCCTTAAATATGAAAGTTTTATAAATCATAGGACCCATTATCTGGCCACCGACACTTAGGATCTGCATAAGTATACCTGTTCAAATGTAACACAAACCAATAAGTCTCTTTTTGGGAAGACCTGGAGGTAACCTTCCAGGCTTAGAATATGATTTAACTATGTACACAAGAGGTGTCCCTGAAGAGGGCACAGAAAATGCAGCCTCCGTAATCCAAAGTCACTCCCAAATATAGCTGGAAAGAAGGAGAACAAGTTGCTACCGGCAGTAAGAATGGTACTCCAGTCTCGCACAAAAGGGAGACACCTCTAATCAGGAACCATCTAATCCATGATTCCGGATGGGTAATACTGAGAAAGGAATCTCAACACTACAAAGGCAGTGAGATAGGAAAGTTTTTAGATTAGACAATTCCCTGAGAGCTGATAATGGTACCTCGTGTCTCAGAACCCTGACCTGACAGTCAGCCTCATGCAGGCACAGACCCTATAATCTGCACCTCCAGCAGGCAGAAAATTAGAGAGAATGCTCTTTCTGGAGCTAGGCCAAGCTCTCAGAACGCAAAATCAAGTTGGAAGGAGGGCCTCATCCAGTTTTAGAGGTGACTCACAGAAAAGTTCGTCCAAGTGAACAGCAGTCCAGCGAGAATCGCAAACTCACTGGCCTATGAGGCCAGCTCAAACTACAGATTTATAAAACCTATGCCTGTATTCTACCCTATGATTCTCATTCTTATGAAAAACACTTTTAGACAGCACAATACAAAACAGTAACACAAAAGACAACGACAAATGGACACAATGATTATCCCTGGGAAAGACTAATCCAAACCAAGAATCACAATACCCAGAGAACTAGTTCTAGCCAAAAAGTTTTTTTCTTGTAAATCTAAATTATGGATATTTCCCTTTTTAAAAGTCAAGGGAAATTTCTTATTGGCCTCACTTAATTGGACACTTAGCAGAGACCCAAGAGTCTGACTGGTAAGAAAGCTTACTTTCTCTGGCTTGGTTGGAGGTTTCAAAATCTCAACTGCAGGGACTTCCCTGGCGGTCCAGTGGTTCAGACTTTGCCTTCCAATGCAGGGGGTGCGGGTTCGATCCCTGGTCAGGGAGCTAAGATCCCACATACCTCGTGGCCAAAAAAACAAACATAAAACAGAAGCAATATTGTAACAAATTCAATAAAGATTTCAAAAATGGTCCACATAGAAATGGAGCTAGAGACTGTCATACAGAGTGAAGTTAAGTCAGAAGGAGAAAGACAAATATCGTATATTAACGCATATATGTGGAATCTGGTACAGATGGTACAGATGAACCTGTTTGCAAGGCAGAAATAGAGACACAGACATAGAGAACAAATGTATGGACACCAAGGGGGGAAAGGGGGAGAGGGATAAATGGGGAGATTGGGATTGACACATATACACTAATATGTATAAAACAGATAACTAATGAGAACCTGCTGTACAGCACAGGGAACTCTACATAGTGCTCTGTGCTGACCTAAATGAGAAGGAAATCCAACAAAAAGAGGGGATATATGTATACATATGGCTGATTCATTTCGCTATAAGTAGAAACTAACACAACATTGTAAAACAGCTATACCCCAATTAAAAAAAAAAAACTCAACTTTAGGCTCCAGAGTGAGTGGGGAGCCTGGAATAACCCATCCTCATTATCAGAACTGTTGGGAGAAAACAGTTCCCCTATCAACTTATGTCCAAGTGGGTGGGGACCTGTGAATTAATTAACAACATACAGATCAACAAGATGTATTGGAGTTTTCTAGAGAAACAGAACCAATAGGATTGGTTGGTTGATTGGTTGTAAGGGATTGTCTCACATGATATGGAGGCTGACAAGATCTGCAGTAGGCAAGCTGGAGGTTCAGCGGAGCCAGTGATGTAGTTCCAGCCCAACTCAATGCCTGAGAGTCAGGAGAGCCAATGGTGTGCTTCCAGTTTGAAGGACATTAAAAAACCAATGTCCCAGCTTCAAAGCTGCCAGGCAGGAAGAATTCCCGCTTATTCAGGGAGAAGTCAACCTTTTGTTCTACTCAGGACTGTAACAGATTGATGAGGACAACCTACATTAGGGAGAGCAATCTGCTTTACTCAATCAATTTAAATATTAGACTCATCCAAAAACACCCTCCCAGAAGTACCCAGAACAATGTTTGACAAAATATCTGGGCACCCTGTGGCCCAGTCAAGTTGACACATAAAATTAGCCATCACATAGGAGGACAGTTTAATCCACATGCATGTGGGAACACTATAAGGAGGGGCTCCCCAAATTGCCAGAGGTCATGGTTTATACACCAGTTTAACAAAAGGGGAGGGGTGTTTTAGAGCTTCAGTGGGAAAGTATAGAAGTTTTTATCAGGCTTGTTTACACAATTTTTCATCCAGGTGCTGGGGGCAGCCTCCTTCTGAGCTGGAAACTCCCCCTAAGCAGAGTTATGGCAGTTGAACTCTCACATCCCAGTGCTAAGGATCAGTCTTCTCCCAAACAGGAAACTCCTTCAGAGAGGGGATTATGGCTCTGCTTAAGTCAGTAACGGGAAGTTTAGATAAGGTTTCTTTCTGAGGCCGCTGTTTGTTCAGATGTTTTTAGTTTAAAGTAATCCTTATACCATTCTGGTGGGTGGTTGGTCCCTTTATTAGCAAATTCACTTGTCTGTTTATATTTATGTAAGGAACCTGATACTACATTTTGAAAAAAAAAATTAGTCTTTCTTAAGTGGCAAAATTCAGTAACCCTTAAATTCTGTTTATTATGAGCTAAGGTGTTTTGGGCTCAACTAACACATGCCTCTGTATGCATGGCCAGACATTTTTTAATTGTCCAAATGTCTGTACAACACTTGGTCTGAAAAATTGTCATCTTTTTTTAACCAGAGATTCTTAAATAATCATATTGCTTTAAAATTGAATTAAAATCGCCTGGGCTTAAAACATTATCCCTAGGTAGTAGCAAAGCTCAGGGCCATACAACCAGATTTTGGATGACAGATCAGACCAGTCATTTGCCCCAACTTGCCCTAACTCAGAATATGTGCACAAAGATAGAATCTGATTAAAATAAACATCATACCCAGGAAACAAGAAGATAAGAAATTCCAAATGTCAGCCTGTGGGTTGTATGTGAACATAGGAGAGAGGCAGTTACATGCCATTACTTTGATGAAAGTCTCAGATCTGTCCTTATCACAAATTGGTACCACCTCCAGCTTCTGCCCACAGATTATCCAGCTGCCCATGCAGCAGTTTCTTTCCTCCTCGTCCCCCATCAAAGTAGGACTAAGACAATCATTCTGGTCCACTGTACCACAGAAGTAATTGGGAACCTTATGAAAGAATTGTGCAGTTTACCATAATGTACTTTTCTGAAGAACACTGAAGATGAATTCACTGAACTGCTTCAAAGAACTAAATCTTCAGGCGATAGCAGAATAGAACATCAGTCAAACTTTGTTTAGTACAGATGTTCATTACTTGGTTTGGGGAGTATGAATGAATGAATGGGTGAATGATTAATGAATGAAGGAATAAGGGACTGAAGCTGTAAGAAGCTAATAATCTGAATAACTATTACTTATTCAGGCTGCTGTGTGCCAGACATTAGTCCTGAGAAAAACACCTGTAAATGAAGAAGCTGAAGTTTAATTGCCCAAAAATGCACATCTTCTTTCAGCAGAGAAAAGCTAGGATATAAGTGTCATGGGACCTGTTCCAGGGCTCTAAATATACTACCACGCTATTGGTACTAAAGATTTACTGGCAGATCCAGAATAACTGATTGGTGCGTTTTTTTGTTTTTTTTTTTTTTTTGGTCCGCGGGCCTCTCACTGTTGCGGCCTCTCCCGTTGCGGAGCACAGGCTCCGGACGCGCAGGCTCAGCGGCCATGGCTCACGGGCCCAGCCGCTCCGCGGCATGTGGGATCTTCCCGGACCGGGCACGAACCCCTATCTCTTGCATCGGCAGGCAGACTCTCAACCACTGTGCCACCAGGAAAGCCCTGATTGGTGCTTTTAAATGGAAATTTGTTAACAGCTATCATAATTACCTCTTTCTAGAATTGATTTCATTGTCACTTCTCCTAGATACAAACCTGGACCTAATGGTCAGTGTGACTAAAAATGAGGCTCTGTGTAAAGGCTCTGCCTTAACTTAGTATAAATTTCAAATCTACTAAGGTTACTTTGGGTAAATTAAATGGAGGCTTTCCTGCAAATATCCTTTGGAAGAGAATCATTTTATGACAAAACTGCTTTTACATTCTTTGATCCCCTAATTTTCCTATTTTAGTCCCATATTTCCTGAAGTTTCAATTCTTTTTTCTCCACATAACATTCACCACTGAGAAAAAACATGAGAAATTTTAAAAGAGCAAGTGGAATGTGTGTGTGTTTGTGTATGTGTGTGTGTGTGCACGTGTGTGTGTGTGTGGATGGGTGTCTGTGTTTAAGAGTTATCGGTATCAAAAAAATCAAACAAAAAACAGAAATTAAAAGAATTTTTAAATGCAAGACAACACCTACAAAGATGAATGACGATGAAACGACATACTTCACTTTTAATTTTTGCTTGGTTAGTTTTTATGTCACTTGCTTAAAGAAACCTAAACTTGAGGCATATTGACTGTACCGAAATTTGAAAGAAAGGTACAATATAAAGCAGGATTTTTGTCTGGAGAGAGTAGCCAGCTCCCTGACAAGAGGACTTACAAGGTGGAATTGTTAAATTTAATACAAAGAGCAGTCTATGAAGAGTCTGTTCCTCCATTTCAAAGTTCAGAAACCTGATTATATCTGCACACCTATTGCGAATTGACTCACTTTAAATAATCTCATTGAAATACCAATTCCTTACCACCATTATCCACACTATAGCAGCCAAAGGACACTGGTTCCTTAGTCATGAATGTTTGAAGCAGCTAAATGTACAAAACCCAAGCCTACCCAATCAGAGCCTCTTGGTGCCTTCAACTTCTGGCCAAAACGACTTGATCAGAATTGGCACCCAATCCAGGATGGCTCAATCATGGTCTCTTCCTCTGGAAAAGACGAAAGGGAAAGAGAAGGAATGGCTGTATTCAGAAAATGTAAATTCAGGAGATGTCTGTAGCAGTTTTCATCTTGTGTGTAAGGAAAACAGATAAAGTCCTTTACAGAAGAGAATAACATAGATATGCAGAGAAACAAAAGAGAGTAATAAAGGCATTTGGGACCGTGGTTCAAATAATCTACCTAAGAATCTGTAGTTTTACAATAAATTTCCTCTCTTTGCTTAGGTCTTTGATTTAGATTCTAAATAATATACTCCTTAAATCCAAGCATTTATTGTAAAATAAGGATCATAGGTCAAGCTGGTAGTGATCTCTGTGTCAAAATCCAATCTGTTACTTAGGGTAAGTGGCTTAACTCTTCTTATTTTGGTTTTCTCTTTAGAAAGATTATGGTAATCTATGTTTCTATCAGCAGTATTAGTCACTTCTAGCTGCTATGTCAAATTATCATAGACTGGGTGTCTTATAAATAAATAAAATTTATTTCTCATAGTTCTGGAGGATGGACATCCAGGGTGTTCTCTAGTGAGAACTCTCTTCCAGGTTGTAGGCAGTGACCTTCTCATTGTTTCCTCACATGGCAGAGAGCAGAGAGGTGAGGCAAGCTTTCCCATGACTCTTATAAGGGCACTAATCCCATTCAGGAGGGTTCCACCCTCATGACCTCATCTAGTCCTAATTACTTCCCAAAGGTTCCACCTCCTAACACCATGACATTAAGAGATATGGTTTCAACATATGAATTCTAGAGGAACACAAACATTCATCCATGACAATGTAAGGTAGCTCATTTTCCAACAATCTTACCCTCACTAGATATTTAATTTCTTTTATAATTGCCAGTCTCTAATAAGCCAAGTATGTTATCTTGTTGTTGTTGTTACTTTATTATAAATGAAATTTATGAGGAAAAAGAGGGAGAATATTTTATTTTAATTATTGATCACTTCCTGGTCTGTGTAAATGAAGTTCTTTGTCCATTTTGTCTAGTGGGGACTCATATTTTTCTTAATTTTCTTAGTTATTTTAAGTGAGTCCTTTATGAAAGGAATACTAACCATTGCATTCATAGTTGTTACAAATGTACTTTCCCTGTTTGTCAAATCTTGTTTGGGGACCTTTGAACTGAAGAATTTACAATTTGTTCTCAAGTCTGTCATTCTTTTCCTTTGTGGTTGGTACCTTCTTTGGGTGTCATTCTTAGGAAGGCTTTTTCATTATTAAATTATGTGACATTTTCTAGCTTTACCTCTGGCATGTTATTTCATATTTAGCATTCAAATATATAATATAATCTATCTAGAATTAATATTGTTGTGTGGTATAAGTTAAAGATCTAACCTATTTATTCTCCAAATAGTTAAAAATGACTCCTCTGTTACATAATAAATTCTTACTTGTTCGTGTTTCTGTGCTTTTTACTATATTCCATTGAAGTATTTGGCTTTAAAAAAATACTACATTGTTTTAATTACTCTAGCTTCAGAATATAATCTTCACAGGCTTTTGTATCTCCATAAAACATTAAAATCAGTGCAATTTTATTGCAGTTAAAATTTGTTTTCCTGCTTATTTAATCTTATTGATGTAAGATAGTTTAAATTCAAGAACTATTTACCAGTAATTAAATAAGGAACCTAGCAAAATAATCACCTTGAAGGGTTAATTTTGCTTAGGATTCCTTTTTTCCTTCTTTTCTAATATGAGTTAAAATATCTACAGAATTTTTTGAAGTCCTGGCAACTTATTTTGAAAATATATATGAGAAGGCTGCCCTCTTGTGTCAATGTAATTTACATTTTATCAGTCATTCCAGTTTTAAGTAGTCTCTATTCAGGGTGAAAAGGATAAAACAAAATCAATATTTTTGAACGTTTATATGACTGTGTCATTAGAAATAAATTATAAGGGAAAGTGAGCAATATAATATTGCTTTATTTTTTCTTCTCTCTTCTTTGTTCAATTGGTAGCTCTTGTAACATGAAACTTTTTTTTCTTCAAGTTCTCTTCCTATTATAAAAATGTGCCAACCCTAGTTCCAGTGGTATTGACACATAATACTTTAAAAGGACTAAACATCCCCAAGTCCTTGAATATTTATATCTATGTAAGACAAGTTTTTCCCCACAGAGAGACCTTCAATGGTATAGCCTTTTAGCATCCAGAAACCAGGAAAAGGCTAATCTGGAATTCATATAACATGACCTCCGGCTCAAGAGCAGGAAGTACTAGAGTTATAACAGGATGGTGTAGTTATTACAGGTGGACATGCAAATATTCTGTCTTAAATGAACATGTACATGAAAGTTATGGAATTCAGAAGTGGAGGAGAGACTGACAGAGTTATCTGTTCTCTCTGGGCTGTTAGGTACATGAACACCAGAAATATCAACAGCAGCTTCAACTGAGAAATCTTCAGAGGAAGTTTTCTCTAGCTGAAACAAATGTGAAAGCAGGAAGACTTTGAAGGTCTAAGCAGTTCTACAACAAATGGTAGAAGCAACAAGGCTAAAAATACCTTCCCACGTGTGGAGTCCACATTACCTGACAAAGCTCCCCTTTAATACAGCAATAAAGAGCAAGGAAGTGAAAATGAAGAGGGTTTTCCAGATTGCAAAGAAAAGCTTTCAACTTTGCAAATGTCCACACTTTCTAAGACATTAGCAATGTTTTGATTGCCACTTTGGGAAAAAAAAGGGGTATGTCTTTGTGGACTTTACCCAGAAATGTGGTAAATGCTTGTATCAAAATAACCCTCCTACAGGAATGAGTTGAGGTTTACAATTTATGTATCTATACAGTGAGCATCGACTATCTGGTATTAAATGGATAGCACTAGCATTCTGTCAGAGCTGAAACCAGGATGCCCTACCCATCGTCCCATCTACCCATCGCTACTCATTTACAGCTAAGTCTCTTGCAATAGACTTTGGCAATGCTAAATATTGAGTTCTATAATAATAGTCCTCATGGCTAGGAATTGGCTTTTTTCTAAATTTGCGGAGGGTTTGGTCAGTGCTGGGATATTTATGAGCTTCCTATTAACTCTTGAACTCTTTCAAAGTTGAGGTACATCAGAGACTTGGTGGGAATGAACTCACCTTGAAGGACTTATACCTATTTTCAGTGAAATTGTCCTGTGTCAATTTAGCTGAACTGGAACTACATTTCCCAGAATTCTTGTCTCTGTAATTCCAGTCAGGTTAGGCATATGGAAAACTGTATCTGGAAGGAAATATGGAAGCAGCAACAATTAGGCTTTGAAGTTGCGTGTGGGACATCAGACACTGTTGCAGCCCACTGCCACACTGTTACTGTTCTGCAGGTTCACGTTCAAGCCCACAGCTCCTCAATATCCCAGGGGTCTCCTTGTTCAGTTTTTCTGAGTCCTGGGGCAGGCGTGTGTTTAGTTCTGTGTGAAGCGTCAGCTGCTTCTGCAGTCACTCACATCATCCTGGTTGGAAATTCTAAGAAATAAACATAGGTTCCAGTTTGTCCTTGATCACCCCACTTTCACATCCCCCCTTTTTTTTTCTCTACTTCTGGCCGTA
The DNA here is from genome assembly GCF_937001465.1 of Orcinus orca. Lineage (NCBI taxonomy): Eukaryota > Metazoa > Chordata > Mammalia > Artiodactyla > Delphinidae > Orcinus > Orcinus orca. The sequence goes on from NC_064563.1 coordinate 120,042,228, forward strand.
ATGATCTATAGCAACTTCAGGCTGGCTACTGGATGCAGAGGTAACACTCTTCCAAGACTTCTCCACCAGGTTCAATGATAGTGCAAGTTTTAATCCCTAGAATAAATCCCCATTCCTTATCACTCATAGTAGTTCTTCTTCCTTGGTTGCATCCTACAAAATCTGGTGCCTGAAATAGAAATGCTGTCATAACAAAAACCTAAAACAACTGCCCCTGGCTTTGGGACAGCATGGCAGGAAGAGGGCAGCTGGCCGAAGCTGGAAGGGTCTTCCCAAGATGATTCGTTAAAGTTGAAGAGTCTACAGAAGACAGTGAAAATTTGAAAAACAGTAAGAAAATTTTTATTGGAAAGTTTGGTAACATAGCTCCCAGTCATAATGTGGAAAATAAATATTTAATGAACTCACTGATCTAGCTGGAGAAATTTATAGACAGAACGTGGAAAATTCCAACAGACTTCTTTCTATGATTAAATACAAAATGAAAGGGGGATGGGAAAAGAAAGAGAAACTAAAGAAAGAATTGTACCATTTTCATTTAGACTTTAAGAATTTAGAGGAAATACAAAGAATCCAGGGATTGTCAGGTTTGAAAATAAAATGGTTTTTCATCCCTAGTTATTCCCAAAAAAATTCTCAAAGAAAGAAATAGCCTCAGCAAATATAAAATCCAATGCACTGAAAGAAACTCACAGTAAAGACTGTAAATGTGTGGCTGCTCTAAATCCCCTTGTTGAGACCTCAAAAAATGTAATCGCATGACTCCTAGGACTCTAAAGGATCTTATAGATGTTGCCCCACAGCAGCCTTACTCTCTGCCTGAGGTAGAAAAGGGCCTGTCTCAGTTAAAAAAAAAAAAAAAAAAAAAAAAATTGTGAGTGGTTTATGCTAATGGCATGGATTTTAAAAGTAAAATACAAAGGAGTCTTTGGACCTCCCCAACCTACTATGGACAAGAAGCAGGCTGAGGAGGTCACTTGGTTACAAAAAAAATTGATCAGTACATATAGATAAGGACCTAAAAAGCAGAACCAAGAGCTAAAAGGCAATGCCAATAGCAGAGGTGAATCATTCCCAGGGAGCAAAACTGTCCCTGACCCTAGATTTCAGTAACCGCTGTACCTCTCATTCCCTCCTTATTTGAACTGAGTTTCCTACTGCTCTTATTTTATCTCACCATTGTGTGGTGGTAGGAAAACGTGTCTCTTTAGTTCATAGCTCATCAGATAGAGAGGAATCAAGCCCCAAGAGCAAGGAGGCTCGTCCACACCTGGCCTAAGCGTGTTGCTGTAGTGCAGTGAGAACTCAGAGGGGTCATGGGAAGGACAATGTATTTTCTGTGTAGTCAAAGGGCAGGCAAACTACCACGCTGATTGAATCTGAGTGGACTCTTTGACTTCTTTGCAAATAGAATGTGGCTAAAATGATGAGATGCTAGATTCTGGGTCCAACTCTTAACAGACTAACATTTCCATTTCCTGTATCTTGAATATTCACCTTTGGAGTCTTGAGTCTCCATGTAAGAAGTTCAGCTGGAGGAACCATGTGGAGAGGCCCTGAGACTGCATGGAGAGATAGAAGAGCAGAGTTGAACCCAGTCTTCCATCAATCTGTGCTAAGACAGGCATGTGAGTGAATCCATTTTGGACTTCTGTATCAGCCCATCAGCTGAATACCCCCAAATGACCCTGGGGAGCCAGAAGAATTTTATAGCTGAGCCCTGTTTTGATTTCTGACCCACAGAATCATGAAATATAACAAAATGTTTTGTTTTTAGCCACTTTGTTTTGGGGTAGTTTATTGCTCTGCCATAGATAACTGGAATGACATTCAGTGTGAGACATCTCAATGTACAGCAGCTGGGATATGGAAAAAAAACTCGTATCATTTTAAAATGGAAAAAAAAAGCACTGCTCTTTCCCTTGGTCTCCTTAGTGGTCACTTGGCCTCAAGGTGTAGTAATTCTCTGTTCCTCATACCAGAGATTTTACCAACACAACCTTTACTACGTTAGTAAACTTTTTGGATTTTAGAGTCCGATTATTGGGACCATTTGGATCTAATTCTCCACTGCATCTTCCCACCAAGCTTTATTAATAAAAAGTGTTATGTTTTGGCCTCCATCTGCCACTCCTTTTTCTTCAGACATCTTTGGAATTCAGGCAGAGATGTAGAGGGATATTTCCTCATTCCTCTCTAAAGTATTTCTGCCAAGCCCAACTTTCAGAATTTTAATGCAATCAGATTGGTTTTATTTGCTTTTAAATACCAGTGAGATGGAAAGGAAAGAACTGATTTTTTTGTGTGTGTGTGTCATCTTCCATTAACCAATGCAAATAACTTTCCATATGCTCGCTGAACAATTTAAATGCATTTCTGCAAGTCAGCCTGCCTTTAATCTTTTTTCAGCATATTTGTTAACGGGGAAGTTTAGATCAGCGTGACACCTCTCCCTCCTTATGGTTAGAGTGAGTAAAATTACAGAGCTTTAATCCTGAGAGTAATCTGTAAAATTTTTACTGCTCATTTCATTTTAACCATAAAAAATCCAATTTAATCATATGCTGTATCCATAAACAGATTTTTTTTTTTTTTTTTTTTTTTTTGCGGTAGGCGGGCCTGTCACTGTTGTGGCCTCTCCTGTTGCAGAGCACAGGCTCCAGACACGCAGGCTCAGCAGCCATGGCTTACGGGCCCAGCCTCTTCACGGCATGTGGGATCTTCCCGGACCGGGGCACGAACCCGTGTCCCCTGCATTGGCAGGCGGACTCTCAACCACTGCGCCACCAGGGAAGCCCCATAAACAGATATTTTAAAACCTGGTCTTAAAAAGTCTTGGGAAAGAACTTGCATTAAAACTATTCTAAGAATTTGCATATTCTGCTTATTTTTGGCTTTTGGTTCCTCTCTGAGCTGGCCATCTGTGTAACTGTCTCTCGGACTTCCTTTGTCACACCTAAACTGTGGCTACCACAAAGCCACATAACCTAGAAAGCTTCAAACCCAGTTTAATCTTCTCAGCTCAAGTAGATTACAAAAGCTCTGTTTATGTCACTAAATGCCTTTCGTTTCTTTACATTTCATTCAAGGAGACAAAATAGTCTCTTCCCATCTTCTTTCCAAATCCACCCTGTTTCTTCACAGTGACCGTGATGCAGATCCAGCCGTGTCATTCTCAGGCTTCCTAACTCTAAACATCTAAGTGGTATTAGGCCCCCCAGTATTTCCTAGAACCATTGAATAAGAATCTAGGTATAAGAAAGTATAGAGTATAAGGTATTCTATAAATAAGAATCTGGAATCTATAGCTCTTTCATTGTTAAATCAGAGTTCTAGATCCCTCAGTAGACTGGATTATTGGGGGTTCCATCCAAAGGGACAGCTGTATACTGGCAAGATGTCCCCTCCTCTGGCCCCCTCAGTGAGAATAAAGGAGGGCTCCATATCTGTGATGCTCTGGCGAGAGCCTCATCACTCTCTCTCTCCCTACCACCAACCCTGGTGCTCACAGATCCTCCATCACCATTTCCCCTGAGCCCATTAAGACGATTCTTATTATGGTATCCATCTGGATTTCTTTCAGTTGCTACAAAAAAACACATCAGGTCATCCCTCCTCTCCCAGACTATAGGGACCATGAGGCATCTGAACATCCCTCCTCTTATTCACGTTCCTCTCCTTCTCACTCCCTGAACCTTCCTGCTGTGCTTTTAGAACTCATAGTCATTCGGTAGAAAAACCCCCTGTATCCTTAACCTGTTCCCTTAACTACCTGCTCTAACTGAAACTAAGTTCTCCTCTGAGGACACTGGCTCCCTTGCAGCCCTCTCTGGTGGAGGCACCACCAAACACTGCTCAGCCTGGAGGAGGGGTGGCTGGCTGTTTGCTCAGCATTGCCACTTCAAGATCACTCTCCCTTCTTCCCTCTATCGCGATACATCACCAGCCATGCCTTCTCATTGCATCATTTGCAGTGCTCTCACTTTTTTTTTTTTTAACATCTTTATTGGAGTATAATTGCTTTACAATGGTGTGTTAGTTTCTGCTTTATAACAGAGTGAATCAGCTATATATAAACATATATCCCCATATCCCCTCCCTCTTGCGTCTCCCTCCCTCCCACCCTCCCTGTCCCACCCCTCTAGGTGGTCACAAAGCACCGAGCTGATCTCCCTGTGCAGTGCAGCTGCTTCCCACCAGCTATCTATTTTACATTTGGTAGTGTATATATGTAAGTGCTAATCTCTCACTTCGTCCCAGCTTACCCTTCCCCCTCCCCATGTCCTCAAGTCCATTCTCTACATCTGCGTCTTTATTCCTGTCCAACTTCACTCCTGGCTTACTGTCCATCTCTTCAATGCTGTTCCTGCCAAAATTCTCGGTGATTTCAATGTACACCTAGCTGATCCTTCCAAAGCCCTGGTTCCTTAGTTTCCTGAACTCTCCTCTAAGGATCTCAACTCTTGCCCTACCTCATACACTCACTCCTGTGGTCATATCTTAGATTTTGACTCATTACCAAAAAATGTAACCACTCCATATTTCAACTTCAAGAATTCTGCTCTTCACAGACCAACTCCTGTCTCTCCATTAACAGGTGTGGGCAAGAGCAAGATAGAGACTAGAGCTCATATGATCACATTTTAAACCCTGAGCTAATACAAACTAGAGAAACTCACATTTCATAGTATTGCTTCATTACTTTATTGTTAGGAATTTGAAAAGTTTTTCACTAACATAGATAATGCTGTACTACACATCTCTGTATAAACTGCTGATTGTTAATGACTTTATTTAATGACATACATTTCTAGGAGTTAATAGATTGAGAAGGATGAGCTCTTTTAGTCTTCCTATTGCATTAGTTGAAAGTGGCCAGATTTGCTCAGAGGAGTTATGATGAAGGTTGAGAGATACAAGAGACTTTTATTTTTTCCTTTATACTTCTACAGTGTTTGAGTTTTACAATAAGAACCAACATTTATGAATCAGTTGTGAAACTAAAATATTTCAGTTTTAAAAATAGTAAATAATATTAACCAGTGATTCACAAAACAAGAAAAGTAAATTGCCAATGAATATGGGAAAAAAACTTTCCAAAGATGAACTCAGAGACCGGTAAAAATATTCTTTCATTCTTTGTAAGCAACTTAGTTATCCTGCCTTGATACTTCTAGAATTTTTCTATTTACCATTCTGTTTCTTAAAATATGAAGGTATGTTCAAGGTGTTAATTCCTTTTCGTTCACAGGATATCTTAAGGTGCGAATTTATTATCATTGACTTTACCTGGAATATGCTGTACTCTTCTTCCAATTTGGCTTTTTTTCATTTATGGAATATATTAAGTCCCTCTTTTTCTCACCCATCTCCTTTTTATCATGTCTAACTCACCCTCATGCCAACCTGCTCTTTCTTTGTGGTCTTCTGCCATGCTTAATTAATGTGGAAACACCTTGTGTCCTGAGGAGAATTAACATGCTGATCGTTATATGTCTTAAAGTAAATCATTTTTGGAGTCTCCTCTTTCTCTGAAATTTCACAAAGACTTCTTTTCTGTTGCTTTATCATACATTTTAATTTCCCTCTTTTAAATATGTACTCAGTCCTAAATAAGGAGAACTCTCGCCAGGCACAGTGATTATCACATCACAAGGACCGAGGAATGAGTTTGTGTCCATTGTGATCCAACTTGGGTGCAAGTCCCATTCTTTTATTGGGACTTTATCCAGAACACTGTTTCAGGAACATGTGCTGATTTCATATGCTCTTTCATTACTTAGAAGGCTTTTATCTATTTGGATCCTGCAGGAATGAAATGAGCCCTTTCTATACTCACCACCTGGGTTTTTAATGTTCTGAACGAATAATGCACATGGATCTGTAGAACCCTCAGTGTGTACCATGACCGGAGGTCTTCCCGACCCCATCCCTCTTTCTAATACTTATTTGTGTGCATTACATCTTGCAGAAGATAGTAAGCTGCCACCATCAGTCTCAATTTTGGGTGGCTCCTGGTTCTATCCGACTAGTATTACAGAAATTTTGGTCTCTAATTAGATGTAGAAAAAGTTGAGTTGGGTTGTAGACATTGACATCATAAAGTAGCATCTAGGAAGTAGAAGAATAGCTGTCAATTTTTCTATTTGATAAAGATCTTCAGGTTCTGAAACAGGAAGAAAATGGCAGAGGATGCAGAGAGAATGGCTTACTGCTTCCCATCACTGAGCTAATTGGTTTCTCATTTCTCTCATCCCGGCAGTTTGTAGAAAATGTTCCCAAATTCAGTTAGGTTTACTACCATGGCTGTTGTGAGTTTTTATTTTCTTCTGTTTCTAGAATCGGTTATCTGAGTTAGAAGTTGAGTGAGGCAAATTAATTATAGCCATTTTCTCAAAAGACAAGAGATCATTAACTAGATGCTTTTTATTCATGAGATGTAAAAAGGAAACCAAAGCAACCGGCTGGGGAAAAATACTGTATAAAAGATTGATTATGTTTTCAAAATTTAAACTACTGATATTTTCTGCCATTTACTTTATCTTTTACTAAGAAAAGCATTTAAATACTTGCTGGGGCACAATTAATTTAAACGGAAAGAGTAAACATCTTATAAAAAAAATCACATTAGTCTTGATTACTTCTCTTAATGGCAGTCATATCATGAAAGCAAGTTCATCTGTTCCTTCACCATAGCTTCTAAGGGAGATAAATAGTAACTTTGAATCAAATGAACTGTGTATTCATTGTTCTTACCATTCATCTGAAGATATCATTGTTTACTAATACTTAGGTACTTAAGTCAGGATGCCATGAAAAACAATTTTACTGTAGGAACATATGCAATTAAATTGACTTATATTGTTACTTAGGACATTTTCATAAATTACCGTGTACTAGTCATCTTAAATTTCCTATAGAACAGATCCTTAATATTTCTTCAAGAAACTGAATATCTGAAATCTATGTTCAGTTCAAATCAAATATAGAAACATGCAGCAATAAAACTTTGTACAATTTCTCTTCTTAGTTTATTTATACACAGAGTGGGAAACAATAATCTTTTCCACATGTTAAGGATAAAGCAACTAAGAATGTCCTAGATATCTTACAAATGTTTAGTACATATTATTTACCCTCTGGACCACAAAAAAATCTAACATGCCATATTTAATTTAAGAATTTGACATGTAATCATGAGAGGGTGTGTGGAAAAGGACTGATGTTTTCTCAGTTCTTAAAAGCAAAAGCAAAGTTCTATTGCACGAAAATGAAAAAACATTCAACACAGCGGCACAATTTAATAGCTTTCAATATTAATATGTACAAGGCTATACTATAACTATGTTCAGTTTTCCATATTTCTATGCCTGTGTTTATCTATTGAGACAGATAATTTATACAATTCTCCAATTCAAGTGCAAGGATGAATTTTAATATTTTTCACCCTAGAAAACATAATCAGGAAAAGAGAAATGTATCTCATTCCCTTAAATTGTTTACCCATTATCTAACTAGAATAGTCAGATTGTTACAATGTGACACAGCACAAATAGTAAATTAACATTCTTTTTAACATAATCTAAGGTAACTATCTGGATATCCCAGAGTGCAGTGATGATGTAGGGACACCTTACTTTATTCTCCAGTTTTCTCTATGCAAAGAAAACATGAATGTTTTGATTCATCACCCCCTTTGCTACCATGGAGATAGCAATACCTAAAATCACTTACAAAATTCATTTTTGCAATGAGAAATAGAAAAGAGAAAGATTACACCTTACGTGTCTAAGAGTTGTACTATTATAATCATAGAACTTTCTGAAAAGATAGATAGCACTCATGAATATAGAATCATTATACAGAATCACTGATCCTACCCAGCAGATGTCAAAGGAAGGCTGAGAAAATCATTCCAGTCCCAAGAACGATAAGGGCAAACTGAAAACTATTTCCAGAGAATAGGACTCCTCATCTTGAGTTCCAACATTGGCACTTCCCTAGGGTTCTGTAAGTATCATGAAAGACAAAGTTTGGCTATTAATCCCACTAATCCTGTGTGGAGGATTTTTTTTTTTTTTTTGGTCTGAATTACCAAATCCAGTAAAGCGTAATAAGTAGTCAACTAAATATTAAGCAAAATCAAACTTCACTCTGAGAGTCTTAACTCAAGAAATTTTAGACATTGAGCTTCTAGTAAAAGGTGCATAGTCAAGGGCAATCAGTATACCTTAGGACTGATCAATAAATCTCCTTGACCCCTTGCTCTTCTCTCACTGTGCTCTTTGTCAAAAATATCTCATCATGACCTCTGTGAATCATACCTGAGTTCATATTCCATCTCTGAGCTTACTCCTGAATACTGATCTCTTGTTCACAAGTGCCTATAATGTGTCTTAACTGCAGATACTTGACATATTTGATTGTTTTGAAGACCAGCAGGAGAAAAGCCAAGGTTACAGCTCTGCTCCAAGAAATAAGGAGTCCTCTCTACATTCCCTCTCAGGCAGGGAGCCCACCTGAGTTGTATCAAAGGACAATGAACAATGTGACAATGAACAGCTTTCTTTCAAAAGATAGTTTTAATCACACAAGTGTCTATAAAGGTATTTGGTTGAGATCTGATCATTGAGACTAAAACATAGTATTCTGGCCCACAGAATTTTATAGATGGGTAGTAAATCCAGTTGCCAGTACCATTAAACAAAACAAAAACAACAAACACGTCAATATGGTTCCTTTAAGCCTTCTAATTTTCATTATTTCTTGTGTTACACAAAATAAGATTAACTACTATGAAATGTGGCCGAGTGAATTACCCTATTGGAAGATATCTTTTTTTGATATTGTTCGTTGACAGATCATTTATTATCAGAGATGCCATATTTTGGCAAATTATGTGGAGAAATAATATCTTCCTAATTATTACTCAATAACTTAAATGAGTTACAAAGTAAAGTTATATAAAGACTATGCTGAATACTGGTTTGGTCTATTGCAAGCGAAATGTTTAAAGATGAGTTGATCTGAACAGCTGACACCTGAGTTCTTTTTAGGTGTGAGAAGTCTGTGTTTAGGAAAACACCTTGAGAAGCCACTAGAGGGCAATAGTTAGCAGGAAGTTGGGAAAATAAAATGTGTCAGAACTGTGTTAATGTAAAATAAAATATAAAATACGAAATAAAATGTGTCAGAATAGGATGGTGTGGGAGAGAGCTGATTAAAATGCCGTGAGACTGGACCCTTTGTTGGTGGAAAGCACCATGAGATAATGTTTAATGTTCAATTTCAAATTCTTACTCTGCAGTCTAGGTCAACCTAGGTCATCTGTCCAGAACATCAGTAAAGTCAGATATGCCAGATAAGGCCTTCAGTAAAGTGTGTGTGTGTGTGTGTGTGTGTGTGTGTGTGTGTAGAAAATAAGGAAAACTCTGTGTTCACTGTTTGAGTTAACAAGTTGTGGAGAAGTGGCAATAAATTATTTGTTCTAATTTAAAGTAGGAGTTTGAAAGTAAAGATGACACTGACTAAGACTATGCTGGGTATTCCCAGAAGTCTTAGGGAGCCCCTTGAATATTTCATAAGATGTGGATTTGGGATTTGAATCAATCTTACAATCTTAAGTAGCAGGATAAGTTTAGTTATCACAGAAGATTTTAGATTAACATGCATACACACACACAGACATGTACCACACCACAGTTATTAAGAAAAAGATTAGCACAGGGCTTTTAAGGGTTATTGGTTCATGGTGGCAGATAAAACAGTCTCAGCAGCCAAGTAGACGCTCCTTATTACTAGAAATTGATTTCTATATCTATCATGTTTATCTCTATCTCTAAATGTATCTGTATCTATCTGCCAAAAAATCGGGGAGATATATATATATATGAGATGTATCATATATATCTCAGGGGTTGGTAAACTATGAACCACAGGCCACATTCAGCTTGCTGCTTATTTGTTAAATAAACTTTTATTGTAATAATACAGCCACACCATTGTCTATGGTTGCTTTCACACTACAATGGCAGAGTTAAGTAGCTGTGTCAGAGCCCTTAGGGACCTCAGGATTTGTGGTTCTGCTAGTTTAGTGGTCTTGGTTCCCAAGGGAGGAATTCTTCCACCAGGAGACCCAGTAATATGGTTCCATTAAACTAGGAAGTTTAGCCTACCACCTGGCCACTTGAAGCGCCTCATCCCAGCGAATCAGTAGGCAAAGAAGGAGGTGAATGTCCTGCCTGGGCAATTAATTCCGAAGAGCTAGTGGAAATGGATTGCTACTACACAGGGGCATAAAGGGAAGTATATTTGGAATTCAAACGTTGCTCTGGTATCTTAGTGTTCCCAAATTGGTTGCTATTTAAAGTGTCCAGAAGATGGTGCTCAAGCAACATATATAGTTGACTTGGGGGGCTCCTATTGGCTGATGATTTGCTCCCGACCAGCCATCCTTGGCCAGAGAAAGGTAAAGGCGGAGTTTGCAATTGTTAATGCTAGAGCTGGACAGCCCCCGCTTCTATATAGGAGCTGAATGTAATTGCTTATTTTACTTTTGGTGTAGAAAGAATAAAGGTCAAACCAATACCTTACATCTTTTATAGACATCTACTGATACAATTTTTATAGAATCATAAAATAGTCTTGAAATTAAATCAGAAAGTGTTATATGGGCAAAAGGGCAATACTTTATAGTCATATGTCATACTTTTAATTGAAAAGTCATATTTGAAAGCTGTGCTCTATTTTTAATCCATTCTATATGCTCACTGTTTTGTTCTCTGATTAGCCTTTAATGCTGAACAAGAACACTTATTAAGCCTTGTTTGATCTTTTCTAGGAATCCCTCATCAGCTGAAATAAATAGTCAAAATATTGTAAAGGATTTCAGCTAAAATTTACAAATCTATAGATAATCAAAAGCAATTGCTAAGCAAAGTTGAAGAAAGATAGACTATATAAAGGATTTAACTGTTCTGGGCAAAATGGTTGAAAGCACAGTCTCTGGAGAACAACCCAGGTTCAAACACTCACTCTGTATAATTTGGAGCAAGGTTCTTAGATTTTTCTGTGCCTCAGTTTCCTCAATTATAAAATGAGGATCATATAATTTCTTCCTCATAAGTTTACTCTGAGATAACATGAATACAAAGAAAGCACTTAGAACATGCCTGCCATGTAGGAAGCACTAAATGAATGCTAATAATATTATCATTACTATTATTTAACAAATTTAAATTTTGTGAACAGCTGTCTAAAATATTAAAATTGTACTGTATAACTTGGGCCATTCATTTAAGATACGTTTGTCCTTTTTCTTATTTAAATATTTCATGCAAATCAACTTTATAAAATGCCGTGTTATTATCTTCCATTTAAATAGCATGACACTGAGGGCATATGTAATTAAATTGAAACGGATTTCAGTTAAATCAGGATTTAATTCATTAGTCAGAATTAATTTCCTCATGCTTTTTTATGAATGCCACATTCTGGTTCAATATACCAATATTTATACTCTTGATAATTAAAATATGATTGCAAATTTTATACTTAACTGGAATAGTTTAGAATGCATATCCTGTATATTTCAAAAAGGTACCCGATTTAATATATTTCAGTTAATTCTGTAGATACAATCACACATGGGTTTTGTTCTAGTGAAAACATTTATTAAAGCCGACTGATTTTAATAGCAGCACTAGAGGGCCCCTCTCTCCCCAACGGTCTCATTTACAGAGACTGCTGCACCTGTTTACATTGAGCAACTATCCACAAAGCCTTAACAATTTGATTATATTGAAAGGATATCGGTACTCCTGAAGTTAATGAATGCATTTAACAAAACCCACCCCATACACTTATTTTGAAACTCAAGAAAATAATTCTAAAATTTTCTGGTAAAAATAAATTTTCAAAACCATGAAATAGTGCTTTGAAAAAATGGAACAACAAAAAACGTGAGTTTAGCAAGCAAAGTATAGCCTGCTAAAGAATGAAACATATTTGGATGCAATAATCACTAAAGTATTATTGTGTTGGCATGAAAATATATCAGTGAAAAAGAATAGAAAGTTCATAAACATACAATTGTATATGACAATTTAAATATAAGGGAGTACATATCACTAAATATTGGCAAAGGAATAATATTTAATAAGCAATGTTATGAAAAATTAACAATTTAGAAAAAAAGTTACACAAATTTTAACATGTTCAGAAATAAATTCCAGTCAGATTAAAGGGTTAAATAAAAAAAAAAATTCAAGTCTTAAGAAAACCAATCCTCTCAAACATCCTGCAAGATTTTTAATACTATTTGCATAGTATGACTGGGAAAGCTTATCTCAAAGAGGTTAAGTAACTTACCCAAGGTCACTGTGCTAATTAGTGAAAGAGTAAGTAATCAAATGCAAGTATATTTAAATACAAAATCTATAATTTTCCATTACAATTCTATATTAAGTGCTTAGAATAGTGCCTGGCATGTTTTGAACTAGATAAATTTATCATTGTTAGTGGTGTTTACACCATTACAATCATTATTATCCATAGAACTAGAGGAGAGTTGCAGAATTGATGAAATAAATAAATCAATTTAGAAATAAATATGACTTGGAAACAATGTTAGTAGTATACTTTTACATAATGTTGCCAAAAGTTACCAAGAGCCAATAAAAATTTTAAACCTTCTGAACTAATGATTCTTGGTAATTTGTTTCAAGGAAGTAATAAAAAGAAGTGGATAAAAACACTTTCTGCACAAAGAGGTTTATGACTAGGTCCTCTGTGACAGTAAAAATTTGATAATAATCTAAAATTTGAAGAATCGACATTACTTCATTAATTAAATTTGCTGCATTAGCACAATAGAATAGTAGGTTGATTTTTTTAAAGTGATAATTATGTAGATAATGTAGCAAAAGGAAATCATTGTAGCAAAAGGAAGAACATAAATGTAATCCTGGTAAAATGCACTTAACTACAATAATGGTGCTTACACAGAAAATCACACATAGGGTGACCATCATGGGGATATGGAGTTTTGGTGATTTTTTTTCTTTGCTTTTTTAAAAAATATTTTTTATGTTCAAGTCATAAAATTGGGAGATAATACATTTAGGTAATTTGCTTAATATATTCATAATATAATTATTATTTCCAAATATACATAAGTATATTGACATTTAAATTCAAATTAATGTGAGATTTAATTAGATTGTTTCAGCTCATTAAAAAGGGATAAATTTAACATATTAAATAATATATTTTCACTTTCTCCTCCATTTTTTACAAATTTGAATAAAAATAAAATTTTCTCATTAATCCTTAAATTAATTCCCAACTAATCACTGGAGGGGGGGAGAAACCGTGTCTATGTTTTAGTAGGAATTTACTATGATTAAGGATAATCACTTCCATAGTCTGAAGAATCTAAAGCTTTTCTGATTTCTCTCTGTTCATTAATATGCCATTTTTACAGCCTAATTAATAAAACTTTCTTCTATAGCTCACCCTTGTCCCATAAATTCATCTTGTTAATGTTAATGGGAAGATAATGATTACATTCTTGTGTCATAACCACCACCTTTTCTTTAACAGATAAAGATTGATAGTGATTCTAAGTAGGAGTATGTTGGACCAGGAGGGGATAGGGAAAGAGGCAGAAATTGTACACAAGCTGTTGTGACTTCTTTTTCAAGCTTTTAAATACACACGATTTTTTTTTTATTGGAGTATAATTGTTTTACAATGTTGTGTTAGTTTCTGCTGTACAATGAAGTGAATCGGCTATATGTATACATATATCCCCTCCCTCTTGGACCTCCCTCCCACGCCCCCCATCTCACCCATCTAGGTCATCACAGAGCACCGAGCTGAGCTCCCTGTGCTATACAGCAGGTTCCCACTAGCTATCTATTTTACACATGGTAGTGTATTTATGTCAAACCTAATCTCCCTATTCACCATCCCCCAACTGCCCATGTCCACAACTCCGTTCTCGACATCTGCGTTTCTATTGTTTCTACTTCTAGGTACTTAAACGATATTAACCTTATTTTGAAATGATACTTTTTAAATAAACAAAACCAACAAACAATAAAACTACCAATGAAACTATGAAACAATGTTCTCTTATCTATTAGATGTGTTATTTTATACTTCTTTAGAGAGCTTCTTTAGACTTTAGACAGTGGTTTTATTGTATCGCTATTGTGCCTACATAAAAAAGATAAATAGAAGCAAACCAAGTCAACTGATATATTTCTAAAACATCTTCACACTCAGATCCAACTTTAATAAATCTTTCTTTGGATCAGGGTTGTTTGGTCCTCTGTGTCCGCACTATATCGTCCACTGTGCCATCAAGAACAATAGTGAGGTGGATATTCTGAAAAATGCCCCACAGTTGTCCCAGCTTTTCTCCAAACTGTCGACATCTGTTTTGCAAGTTTTCATGTCAAGGTTTCCTTGAATATTACCAAATACCACATTCCTTGTTCCTCTTTCTACTCAGGTGTTTGCTGAAAGACCCTTTTTCAGGGAGTCTTTTGCTGATCACCATACAACAACACTGTATGCAACAACACCATCCATATTCCTTTTCCTCTTCCCCTCATTCTTCTTCCCAGTAGCATTTATTCCCATCTGACATCAAAACATTTCCTCATTTATCTATTTATTGTCTTCCCCCAGACACACTAGACTGTAAGTGTTATGAGACAGGATTTTACTTCCCCACCCTTTTTTTACCCAGCACCTAGCACAGTACCTATCCCATAATAGATAATCAATGAATAACTGATGAATGACTCAATGACTATTCACCTAAACTATGGAAAATTCAGAAAAGTATTCCTAATTCACAAGCATCGCCCTGCCTTTGAAAGACAGGGTTTACACAGTGAGAAAATGTATTTCTCCTCGAACCCCCCTCTATGGTAACAACCCCACCCCTTTTGACACCATCCTCCCTAGCTGTGTTAATATGAATGTACGTATAAACCACCACAGCTCTTGAGTTTTGAGTGCACTGTTTCCCTTCCTTCTGACTACCTTGATGGTAAAACTGCTTCTGGTCAACTCTTGGCTTATCGGCCATAGGATGCTTTACAAGTTATTTGTTTTCTCAAAAATGCATGGGTTTGGTTTTGTAGACTTCATTAGATATTGAATGTAAATATCTTAGTATATACTTGACATGTAATAAATGCACTATACATATTAGCTATTATTCAGTTTTTAAAGTCCTCCCGGGCTCGGTTCTAGCATCCTACATGAGTTTGAGCAAAAATATTCAAATCTATTTGAAATGCGTTATGTACAGAATGTCCGGAAAGAATCCCATACAGATATGTGGGAGAAGGCTCAATAAATGTTCATTTAAATACAGTAAGTGTGGACTTTATCCCATATTTACCTCCTTACAAATCAAATAATGCTTCAGATGATGATGGGGAAGGAAGGTGGAGAAATAAAGAATACAGTCCTGCTGCAGGTATAGCAACACCTAGTCATGGGAAGATTATATTTTTCAAGTAATTTACATCTTAAAATGTATGGAAAAACAAACACAAAGAAGAATTCAGGCTTCCGTCCATAGTATTCCTTTACCTGAAATAGTTTGCCTCCAGCTATTTTTATGGCTCCCTACAGTGTATTTATCATGTCATAACCTGTGAGCCTTCACCAGACTAGTCTGGAAGGAGGTGCCTGTCTTGATTCATTATTCTCTGATGTTGCATCCTGTTCATTTTCTTCATTGCACTGTACATTTTGTAGTTATTTATTTATTTATTTTTGGTGTACTTGTTTCTTCTTGGTCTCTCCCACTAGTGCATAATTTGATGAGGACAGGAATGATTCATTACATTTCTAGCACCTTCCAGAATGCCTAGCACACAGAGATACTAAATTAATGCTTGTGAAATATATTAGTTAAGTAAAGAACAGCATTCAGCAAAATGCAGTGGAGATCCGAAGAAATTTTTTGGAAAATATTTGGAAATTCCTTTTTTTGCCAAGTCATGTGGATACAACTTTAGGATCGTAACAAAAATAATCACAAATAAACTGTGCTACTCTTTGTTAGTGTAAAAATGAGCAGACTTTGCATCTTCTCTCTTATGTTTGCAAATCAGTAGCTACTTGGGGCAAAATGAAAGGGTATCAGATGGGTAAAGTGGAAAAAAGAAACAAAAAGAATCCTGGATTCAAGGAAATCGGATGTTTTTCCTCAGTTTTCCTTATGACTGTAATGTTGGGAAAGTCATCAAACTTTCTCCTGACTTGGTCACCTCCTCTGTGATGTGGTGGATTTGGAATATATCCTGAGAACCCTGTAATCTTTGTTTTTAATTTTTAGCATTTACGAAAACATGTAATGGGTTTATTATTGTTATCTTTAAATAATTAATAAATATTTTTACACTTAAAATTTTAATTTCTAACATAGATATCAGTAGAGCTGCTCCACACACACAAAAGTTACTTGGGTAGTCAATAATTTTCAAGAATGTGAAGAAGTCCTGAGTCCAAAAATTGAGAGCCCTTGATCTAAGAAAAATGTAATATCAGTCCTGAAGAGAGTCCTTACAGCAGTAACCACGAGGGAAAACAGTTGGAGTTAGCCTACATATTGTTCACTAAGTGACTAGCTAAGTAATAATCATCATAATAATTTATGCAATATTTACCATGTGCCCTTGCTGTTCTAAATGCTTTACTTATTACATGAATATATCACACAGTGCTTACAACAAACCTATGAGGAAGGCAGTACTATTCCATTTTATAAATGGGAAAGTGAGCCCTGAGGTGTTAATGATTTGCTGGTAAATGATGGTGCCAGACTTGCATCTGCAGTCTTACCTTGGAGCCTGTGTGCTCAATCACATTCTGAGTTCCTGGAAATTGCAGTATTTGCATAGAACAAAACATCACGCAGCAGTCAGGAACAATGTGTGAGTAGCCTCACGTGGGTAGATGCTCTACAAATAACGTTAAGTGAAAAAATATGCGGGGAGGGAGGGAGGTGTATTGCAATAACTTTGTAGGAAAATACCATTTGTATATATATTTGAAACAGGTGAAACAGCACCATAGAGTTTTTAAATATAGAGAAGTGTCTCAATAAATGTGTAGAAGTTGAATTGAAAAGATACTTATGTGTTACTCCAGATCAGTTGACTTATGGTGGGGAAAATGGATAGGAAGGTGGGGAAATATAAATAAAACAAAATAAAATAAAAATGGTCCTTAACAAAATGATGATAGTATGCCAAGAACCGAAGAGTTGTGAATTCAATTTTAATACCAAGGTTAACAAGAACAAAGAAAATAACGTCTATTCCATCCCTCACCTCCCATGAAGATATAACCTGCAATCACCTTGAAGAAAAGAATTGTCCCCTTTCTGCCACGGTGACAACCATATGCCCAGGTAACAATAGGAAACAGCCAGCTCTTTCTTTCAGCTTTACTTTTAATCAGTCTCAGGGATTCTGACCCTGATCTATGAGGCTCTCCTCAACAAGAAAGGGTGAGGTACAGTGCCTGCAGAACGTGTAAAGTAGAGCAGAATCCCTGGAAAGGTAAGAACCCTACTAAGGAATCTTTCCAGCGGCCTAAAAAATTGAATATTGTGACATAAAATACGTTCCACTCCTTACCTATGATTTTTGGGGTTTTTTTTGCTGCAAAAGGAAATATTTATTTCACAATTCAGCTAGCATGAGAATTCAGTGAATCAGAATGCTAATTTTGTGATAAGGTTTGTTTATGCCAGGGTCATTTTATTTAATATTTTCTGTTCCTCAGACAAATCTGAATAGTTCACTGAGTTTTCCTTAACTAAGCACTGAAGCAATAAAAACTGTAATTTCTTTCTTAAAAACAAACAAACACCCCAAAACTCATGCCCTCCTTTTCATTAGCATAGTCTTATCTTGTATCTCCTTTTCGGAAGCTTGAGATTAAAATGTAATTTTGTGGGGCTGCCAGAGATGTTTCCCTCAATCCCTTTGGGTAGGGGCTCCAGCACTCCAGCTGCAACACACCTATAGGCCTTTCTAACTTCATCTATTCCATTACTTTAGGGATTCCTCTTTCCCCACCAATCAAGGAGCTGGGTCTCTTTAAAGAGCTGAGTATTCATGAAAATCTGTCTGTTTCCAGTTGCTAGAACCGCCCTTTCCTGAGGGGATTAATTCCAATCGGAGGAAGGTAGACATATGTTGAGTTTGGAGCCTGAGCTATTTCCAGGCCTTTTCTTCTTCCTGGCTTCCCCCTCTGGTTCAGGTTCAAGTTCCTTCTTTCCTTATAGCTGAAAAAAGCAGGAACTATCTCTATAACACCTTGCCTTTTCCACAAAGAATCCACAGAGTGAATAGTTTAAAAGTGCAGATGGAGAAAGGGCCCCTCAGGCTGAGGCTGCTGAGTAAAAGATGTCCCCAAATTGGTATGTGAATTTGTGAAAAGTTCTGGAAGACATGAAACAAAATTTCTAAGTCCTGAACTTCGACCTCAATTCTTCACAGACACATTTATTTTAAACTGAAATCTACAACTTCCTCTTTGCATGGGGCCAGACAAATACCCTCTGAAGGGAGGAAGAAAGCCAAATAAATGTTCTAAATATTCCCCAGGACTTTAATTCCATGAGCTATCGTTTGGTCTAATCCTCATGTAGACATTTTTGGTACCTCAGTTTGACCCATTCTGTGGGCAGGCTAAAACTCCCGGTAAGTAACATCTTTTGAACGCCTTTCTCAAGGATGCTGGCCTTTTCTTTTCCTATATACTCAATTCTTTCCACTTACCTCTAACATTAATTTCAAGAAGCAGACAGAATGTTCCTTGGTCCTGAATCATAATACAAACACAATACCCATCCTTGTAAAATTATCACATGGCCTTATCCTCATTATACAGAATTCTTAAAATTACTCCCTCTTCTGTTATTTCACCTTCTTACTGAACTGAAACAAACTATTTCATTAGACCATTAAACACATCTCATGGAAAGTGATTTGTTGCATACACCAATGCTTATTTATACAAGGTTCATGTCCCATCAATATTTATTAAAAGTCAAAATGCTATTCTTCTTAATTTTCATATCCCCATTTATGTCATGTATTTCATTTAGTTCTTTGCTAATCCTATACTACGAAGTTTTCCCATTTATTACATAGCTTTATGATTAATTTGAAAAGTAAAATTTAGATTCCCTATACTGTTATTATTTTGTAATACTAAGGGAAGCATTTCATTAGTTTCTAATTTTAAAGCCCTTGCAGTTTAGTTCACTCTGTAAAATTCTACTGAAACCTGTTGTCCTTAACAATTTTCTGTAGGGGACAGCTGTTAACACTGTTTGCAAACACCTAAATGTCATCCCAAGGAAGAAAGAGCTTTCTGCTTCTATTATAAAGGGACACATTTTCTAACAGAGCAACCCTGGAAATTGAGAATTACCGAGTCAAGTGCAAATTCCCCCAAAGGCAGAGATCTTTGGCCTCTGCAGAAGGTCCCACTTCTTCCCGCTCCGCCCCGCCCTTTCCTCCCTCCGTTCCCCGCCGCCGCCCAGGGCGCTCGCTGGAAGGGCGGGTGGAGGGTAGGGCGACAGCTGACTCCCGGGCCGAGTGCTCGCGTCCTCCCACCTTCCAGGCGCCGAATTGACCATCCCCAGCCAAGAGAGGTGACAGCCGCGGACCTCTATACGCTTCCCGTCGCCGGGAGCCCGCGCGGACCATGTTTTCCAGCTTGGGGAGGTGGAGCGCCAGCGGCTCCTACCAGCGGCTCCCCCGAGGCCCCGAGGCGCAGGTAAAGATTCCCGGTGGAGGTGCGGGAGGCGGGACGGTTTTCTGGCCAATCTGGCGGCGAGGGGAAGCGGGGAGAGCTGATTGTCCAGACCCTGAAACGCGAACTGGTGTCTTAGATCCCTGTTTTTGTCGTAATCACACAGGGACAGCACAGATTCAGACGCGCACGCACACACACAGACACACACACAGTCGGGAGAGCTGAGATCAGACCCCAGGATGGTGTGAAACTTCAGCCAGCGCGATCTCAGTCAAGGTGGCTGCTGGAAGAGAAAGCAGCATCTTTGAAGGTCTAAGTGACTCCACTGTTTGCAAACAGAAGCAAATATTTGAGAAAGGAATGAATGGACCTGACTTCTGCTGAAGGAGTAGAGGTTGGGATGGGACTCTAAAACCAGTGATAGAGCCTGTTAAAACCACAGGAGAGATCTGGGATAACTAAACTCTGTGTGTCAACTGACATGGTGTTGGGACACTGAGGCCTGGGGCAAATCCAAAAACTGCAGACATTTGACTGTGCCTTGCTACCCTCCCCCCTGGCCCCCATAACACGTGCTCCTTTCACAATAGAAGTCATGTGCTAAGGCAGTGGTACAGGGAAATGAAACCTGCAGTTGTGTATCAGGAGCAATTTCCCTAATAAAAATTCTCTTTGTTTTACTTCTCATCACCTCGCAAGACCGGGTCTTAGATCTAGCCCTTAACACATGTAGTTCTGTAGTACTAAAAAGGAAAAAAAAAAAAAGATTTCAGATTCAGATTTCAGAGGACCTTGTTCTAATCCTGGCTTTTGTTATTAACTCCAAGTGTCAAATGAATATGACAGCTATTCTTCTGATTACATATGAAACTATAAATTTCTTTAAAAGTAAAGCAAATTTTATTTAAATCTATAAAATATAGGCGTTGAATAAGTCCCTTAAAAATGTGCAAGCGCTCCACCAGGACAATATACCTATTTGATTTTAGACGTAGAAGGCTTAATCAGGCACACTGGTTTAACTGATCATTAGTCTAACCACAGAGGTGGCCAAAGGCAGTGAATTACAAATAGGTGGGGTGGGAAATTATAAAACTCAAACAATTCCCTCACCCCCAATTCTAGTGGATTCTTCCTCTAAGATTCCAACAATGTTTATTTCCTTGACTATTACTCAACCTCAATAGCTTTATGGACCAAGAATCCATTTGGGCAAGATTGAAAATACTCATTTTCTATTCGTTACTTCTATGATGCCAAGTTAAAAAAAAATTGATGGCTTCAAAGCATGTTGAAAACCTTGTATGATTACATTTCATTGCTGAGACTTTATATTTTTGACATAATAGATCTCAGATAAAAATCCCAACCTGACCTGTAAGCCAAGAACTTGACCTTCTGATTGAATTTCTAGGGCTGGCATAGTGACCCATGAATAGAAAACCTCTAAAAATTTTCATTGGCAGTGATTAACATTCATTCATTCATATATTCATTCATCTAGAACATGTTATGAGCTGGGCCCTGGAAATATAAATGTAGATCAAACATAGCTTCTGTCCTCCAGAGAAACTAAGTCTAGCAGGAGAGAAGTACCTGTAGGCAAATGATTGGATAGTCAGGTAAGAGTGAGGGTAAATTCAGAGAGGGCAGATCTGAAGAGCCTTTAAACTATGTTAACACAGAACAAGAATCTGAGCATTGGAGGTTGGGATGGAGGAGAGGAATCACCAAAGGCAATAAATCCTACAGAGGATTGGACCACAAGTAAGATGTAGCCAGGAGACGTGAAGTACAAGGAAGTGGACAAGAAGAAAGGTGTTTCTAAGCAGCAGCAAACAGCAACAGTGTGTAACAGATAGAGCTGAGGGTGTAGAATTATGACTGGAAAATAGAATGAATTTACTGGATCCAATCCAGTGTCTTATACTTCTCAGTTGGAGGACTTTGGGCAAGTATTTTTAAACTCTAGGCCTTAGTTTCCTCTTCTATAAAATGGGGATGACAAAAATAGTCCCACCACAAAGACATGTTATATTTAATAATATACTTTTAGTACAGTATCTGGCGCAGAATAAGTGATTAAGAAACATAAGTTCCTTTTGCTTTCTAGATGTTTTCCCTTCTCCGTGAGCCTGTACAGACACTTTCCCATAACTTCCTTCACGATTCCCAGGACCCTCCTTTAATACCCACAAGGAAAGCACCTGAAGTTAGGGATTATGAGGTATTGTTAACTGTAGCAATCACACCACATCCTCAGGAGGCTGCATCTCAAGGTTGAACCCAAAGAAGATTGAGAGCAACACATTTCACTAAATCCTGGACCCAAGCTATGCTGTGGGCTAAACTTTCTGCTCCTCCATCATAATTCAGAAATAACAGGACCACCATTCAAATGAAAATTGCCCATAAGTCATTAATATTAAGGTGTGTTTATGGGATGCCTACTATATGCCCAGTGGTAGATAAGTACAAAGATAATAAAATAGCTTAGAAAACAAAGGCCTGTAGTGGGCCTGGGGAGATGAAAAAAATGAGAAATCATTTGGTGTCAGTTACATCTGCAGAGGAAGTGCTGTCAGAGTGAGAATAGGTGAGTTAGAAGGATTGCAAAATGGTCAATGGAGAAGATGGGAGTAAATTAGAACATTGGAAGATACTGTCAGAATTGTCATATCCTGGTTTTTAACATAGATGTTGCTTTGCAGCAATATATCAATAAGAAACTCAGTGAGACCCATGTTATGAATTCAGTAATTATTTATTGAGAAGTCATTTATACATTCTTGGTGCTTGGTAAGGCTTAATTACATTTACCAGATATTTTACCTGCCTGCCATTTCTTCTGGGATGTAAATGTGCTTGGAATTCACTGTAATAAATTCAGCATAAGATGCCTGACCCAAATTTAAGGAGGCTATTTACCAGAGGGCTCAAAGAGCCTCGTATAAGATGCTTTCACATGGAAAATGGGCCTAGAGCAAATATTAAGTCAAATACCCAGTTCTTGACCTGCTAAAGTAACCTTATCTAGTAGCTTTGCAAGACTTTGGCCCTGAAAACGACAACCTTTTTTATTTAGCTAATGATTCTCTGGACCAGCTAGATCATGTCCTTGTTTGGGTTAGCTTGGCTGATCTCTGCTGAGCTCTCTCAGCATGTGCTATCGTCTGGAGAGTTGGCTGGTGGCTGGATAATGTAGGACCTATTTCCTCATATGTCTGGCAGTTTTCAAGCTGTTGGCCAGGATGACCAGATGAGAACCTTGGTTCTCCTCCATGTGGTCTCTCATCCTCCAGGAGGTTAGCTGGGTCTCAGTCATGTGGTTCACTCAGGGTTCCAAGCATAGCAAGCCTCTTGAAGCTTAGAGTTGGAGTTCTCTTAATGTCACTCCTGTTGCATTCTCATAATCAAAACAAGAAGCAATGCCAGCCCAGATTCAAGGAGTGGGAAATAGAGTCTGTCTCTTGATGGGAAAAGCTGCAAAGAATTTGTAGCCGTTTGTAGTCAGACACAGAAATATATGTATTTTGGATGAGAATACAATCTTCACATTGGTGGCCAGTTATCAAATTGGCAACTCCCTGTAAAATAAAATGTGGCTTCCAGGTTAATCAGAGAGTTTTCAGAACATTTTCCCCACTGATATATGCATTGATACTTATTTTCCAAATAATATGTTTGGTAACAAAAGTTATGACAATTTTATAGTTCACATGTTTGAGTGGTTATTTGGGGCCACCACGTGATAAATGTTTTACGTTCGTCACAGCATTTACTTCTTGAAACAATCATATAAGGATGGATACCAATTTGCTAAATTAGAGTTTACCCGTGAACAACACAGAGGTTAAGGGTGCCAAGCCTCATCAAAGTTGAAAATTCACGTGTAACATATAGTCGGCTTTCCATATATGCTGTTCCTCCACATCCAAAGTTCCTCATCCACAGATTCAAACAACCCCTGATTGTGTAGTACTTACTATTGAAAGCAATCCAAATGTTCAAATCCATGCAGTTCAAACTCATGTTGTTCAAGGGTCAACTCTATGTGTGTGTGTGTGTATACACACACACATATATATTTCTTCAAAGATTTAGAGTATACCGTTTGCTATAACTAAGAGAACAGATTTGGAGTATTATGTTTTCTCCTCTATAGTCGGGACATTTTACTGTACAGGATGAAACACTGTTTCACTTATTACTTCTAGAATCAGAATTTTAAAAAATGTGGTAAACACTTTTTCAATATGAAATCAGAACTGGATTAGAGAGGATCAATGCAAAAATTGTTAAATATGGGACAATTTCTAAGAATGAAATTTAATATTGTGATTAGTTTAACTTTTTAAAAGACACAGATTGATGCTGACCTTAAAAATGTAAAATTATGACTTTTGAGATCTTCCCTTTTAAACCCCTCCTCTTTCGGTTGAACTCACCAGGTCAATGGGAAGAATTTTATGGAAATATTATAACCTCCCCAAATAATATGCAATAGTGATAAATATATAATTGTGTGTATGTTTATACATTTATACAAATTATGTAATTAAACACATACAGAAGTTAGTAAACCAAATGCCTGTTATAGTCTATTTCTATTTTTCAGAAGAAAGCCAAAACTTTTTAATTTAGCAATTAAAATGTTTTAAATTTAGCTTATACATATATGTAAGCTAAATTATGTGTGTATATATGTATTCATATACATAAGCATATGCATACATATATACACAGTCATATAAATTCAAGGAGCTATGTATATATATATATGTGTGTGTGTATATATTTATAGAGAGAGAGAGGAAGTAATGGGAATTTTAGAAATAATTTTCCTTTTCCACATGGTTTCTTGCTATGTAAGTAGTTGTAATGTTGGGAGAAATCTTAAAATTTTTCTAGTGCAACCACTGTCCAAGAATATCTTAATTGTATTCCTTAAAGATTATGATATCAACGTAGCTGAAACATAAATGATTTCATGTCTACTCTTCCACTTGCTGACAAAGATATTTCAAATGTAAAATAAAGACATTTTCTTCATACAATAGCTGTTTTATATATATATATTTTGTTTTGTTTTGTTTTGTTTTTTAGAAATGCAGTCCAGAGAAAAGTGCTTCATTCTTCAGTAAGATGACCTATTCCTGGTTTAGCAGGTAGGAATTTTACTAATTTATCTGTAGTATACCACACTGAGGAAGATTCCAAGCGAAATGACACCTACATGTTATTCCTTTAATCTAAGCATGAATATTTTTACAAAATAACTTTGTAAAACTTTTCTTCTCATATTATTTATTACAAAAAAAATCACATATAGTAACATACTAAATAGTTCCACAGATAAGACTACTAATACTCCTGTAATAAGGCTGCCCCTTTATAGGATTTGTATCCCTGTTAGCACTAGGGAAGGGCAAAAAAAAAAAAAAAAAGTATATATATATATATATATATATATCCATCAAATATGTTACCCACTTTATACATTTTATTTCATTTAATTCTCCCCTATGTCCTATGAGATAGTCTTTAACAGATGAGAAAATCTGAGGCTCAGGAAGAGGAAGTAACTTGTCCATTGATACCCATGTAGGAGCACACTCACCTGATGTTAGAAGTCAGTTTTTTTGAGTTCATGTTTCACACTTTTGTTTGTTTGTTTGTTCGTTTCATTATTCTACTCTTTACTGGAAATGCTCTCTTATATACTTATGTATACTACTATTAAAACACACAATTATTTTTGTAAGACATATAATGTGATTCTTCTCATAGAGTAATTCATCTATAATGTGTGATGAAGGCTTTAACACAAGAATTACATCATATTAAATGAGAAGAGTTGATTTTTTTCTAATTTTATAAATTCAGAAGCTTTCTTTAGAAATGTATTTATTTTCCCCACAGAAATTTTATGATAATATGAAACTAAGTTTATCATCTTAATGCTTCTTCTTTTTTTTTTTTTTTTTGCGGTACGCAGGCCTCTCACTGTTGCGGCCTCTCCTGCCGCAGAGCACAGGCTCCGGACGCGCAGGCCCAGCGGCCATGGCCCACGGGCCCAGCCGCTCCACGGTATGCGGGATCCTCCCGGACCGAGGCACGAACCCGCGTCCCCTGCATTGGCAGGCGGACTCTCAACCACTGTGCCACCAGGGAAGCCCCATCTTAATGCTTCTTGATCTTTAGTTGGTAGAAACAAAATTGCCCAATTTGATCTACAAATATGTTCTCAAGAGTAGCCGAATAGTGTAAAAGAAAGGTTTGGTTGTATACTAGATGCCCTACATTATGCTGACTTTTAAAAATGCAGACATAAATGACCTAGATCCTGTCTTCCAGGAATTCATAGTAGAATTAGAAAGATTAAGAAGTACAGTATCAATTACCCAAAAAGGCAAAAGGTAGTACAAACATGATGGAGAAACAATTTTCAGGAGTGTCATCTAACCAAGTTTGCACAGTTTGGGAATGTTTCACAAGTGATTAATGGTTTAACCCAACATTTAAAAGGTGTAGGGGTGAGCCACGTGGCATTCCAAGTTGAGCAGATACCATATGCAAACCACAGAGGCAGAGGAGAACTGACCCTTCCACATTGCAGAGTGTTGGTGTGGCAAGCCATCAAGCTGGAAGGACAGATCAGAAAGAGTTCTCTAGGACATCCTGAAGATAGTGGGAAGCCAGGGAAGGATTTTCAATAGAGAGTGACATACTATTTGCACTTTAGAAAAATCACCTTTGCAATTCTGTGGATATGATATGTAGGAGATGAAAATGGAGACGGAGAGCAAGGTTAAAAGGCTCTTTGGGTATCCTGGTAGATTTATGGTTACCATCTGAACTGCGGTAATGGTAATGATGAAGAGGAAGGAACAGATTCAAGAGCTATTTAAGAGAGAGAGTTGGTTCGTTGAGGAAATTGAGGAACTGGGAAAAGTCTTGAATAAATCTCAATTTCTGGCTCAGCTAACTGAGAGGATTAGGTGTTGTAAAAAATTTTGTGAATTCGGTTTGGGGAAGTTTCAATTTCCGGTGCCTGACTCATTCCCATAAAAAATATCTACGGAAAAGTAGCTCTCAGACCTATGGATGTGAATTTGAGGGTCACTGACCGTAGATCAGTAGTGGAAGCCATGAGCATGATTGAGATCATCGAGAAGGAGAGCCTATTGAATAGGATGAACAAACAGTACATTGGGAATTCTCAGTATTTAAACAGTGAGAGGAGGGGGAATCTACAAAGGAAGCTAAGTACTCAGAATATGAGAGACAAACCAAAGAAAGCATGTGATTGCAAGCTAGGGAAACTGTCAAAAAAGGAGAAATACAAAGTGACCAATAGGGCTAAATACTGAAAAGGAGTAAATTGAAATAAGAGCTGAGTATATTCTCCATTGTAAAGATGATTGGTGATTTTTATGAAAGCTGTTGAAGTAGAGAACTGGTATACTTGATGAGCAAATAATTGGGCAGAAGAGCTTGAATTATGATAAGAATTCCAAGTTATACAAATCTAGGAATCACTTAGAGGATGGCAAAAATTTTACACCAATATGCTACATTAAGTTATGCACTAGAAAAAAAATAAAGATTAAATATAAATGTAAATGTGGGCTATTTACAGTTAACGATTTTGATTTTTCAAATTTGTGTATGTGTAGATATGTTTTCCAAACCTGAGTTCTGTCTCATCCATGAATTGAGAGAAAGAGTGATGTCTACACTGGCTTTAAAAATTTCAGACTGTCATTTTTTTGGTGGGGGGAGCGTGGATTTTTCTTTCCATTTTATTTTCATGCTTTGCCTTTTAAAAAAATCACTGAGGGACTTCTCTGGTGGCGCAGTGGTTGATAGTCTGCCAGCTGATGCAGGGGACGCGGGTTCATGCCCTGGTCCGGGAAGATCCTACATGCCGCGGAACGGCTGGGCCCGTGAGCCATGGCCGCTGAGCCTGCGCATCCAAAGCCTGTGCCCCGCAACGGAGAGGCCACAACAGTGAAAGGCCCGCGTAACACACACACACACACACAAAAATCACTGACATTGCCCTTGTCAGATTCCATACACAATTTTGCATCCTGCTTTTCAAATATACCATTATAATAAATTTTTTCTTTCTTTTTTAAATTAATTTTTATTAGAGTATAGTTGCTTTGCAATGTTGTGTTAGTTTCTAATGTATAGCAAAGTGAATCAGCTATACGTTTACATATATCCCCTCTTTTTTGGATTTCCTTCCCATTTAGGTCACCACAGAGCACTGAGTAGAGTTCCCTGTGCTATACAGTTGGTTCTCATTAGTTACCTGTTTTATACATAGTTATCAGAGTGTCATTTTTAAGTCACAGACTATCACAGAATGTGAAAGACGCAAATAATTTTAAGTAAATGTACTTTAAAACTTTTAAATCAAGTTATAAAAACTATATGCATTTATATTAAACATTACAAACACCATTTTAGGAGGCCTAAAGGAAAAAGCTGAAATTAAATGTAATAAACAAGATAAAACATAGCAAAATTTAAAATATGGCAACCCAATAGCTTGAAGTCCATATCTTAGATCAAATAGGCAATAAGCTATAATTTTTGAATATCACATTTATTTTCTGTTTAAATTTAACATCTCAGCACTAGATAGGAGATATTTTCATGGCATGCCATTATGTGAAACTATCATTGGCGTTAATCTAATGTGGTTTCTTATCTGGTGATCAAACAATTGCAGCTGAAACATAGCTATTGTTCAAGAGAATGTCTCTTTGAAGACAGTGGTTAATTGTGTTCTCAGATCTGTTCTTTGAGTTACAGAATGAAGTCAGAAATTATTTCCTAGGCCAAATTCAAGCTCCCATAATTATATGAATAGTTCAATTAAAATGTACTCAGATGATACAAACAATTAGCAAATTATATGCTTATGAGCCTTAATCCCTAAGGCAGTAGCTGTCTAGATCATGTTGATGATCAAGTAATTATGAAGGCTTTATTAGCAAATATAATCTGTCATCAGTGTATAATAATCATGGTCATAGAATAATCCCCCTGACATACATGGAAAAATCTAGTTAAAGTTCTTATAGGTCACAGTTGAATAATAATTTTAACCAGGGATACACTATTCAATCTGTCCTACCTTTTGCTCACATATTAATAAAACTTGTACATTTCCTAACTTTGTCCTATACTACGATTTTTGTACAGACTGTCTTGCCTTTTCCCATTACACAATCACCCCTTTCCAGAAATGTTTAAAAATGTAATTAGCGGGCTTCCCTGATGGTATAGTGGTTGAGAGTCCGCCTGCCGATGCAGGGGACACGGATTCGTGCCGCGGTCCCGGAAGATCCCACATGCCGCGGAGTGGCTGGGCCCGTGAGCCATGGCCGCTAAGCCTGCGCGTCCGGAGCCTGTGCTCCACAAAGGGAGAGGCCACAACAGTGAGAGGCTCGCGAACCCAAAAAAAAAAAAAAAAAAAATGTAATTAGGAATAATGAAAATGATGATGCTACTGTATTATCTATACTTTCCAAGTATTCAATTATTACTCATCTACAAAATTTACTTTTCATCTCATCCTCCTACCCAACTGCCACTGGTTTACTACCTTTAACATCAGTTGGATGAGGTACTTATGCACACTTGTTAATGTTAAATATGCTCAAAATTCTCTCTAATGTAACAAAATTGAATGCAGAGTAGAAATATTACACTTAATGACACTGTCTGCCTTTGGTTAAGTTAGCACTGGTGTATATCACATTTACAAACCTGTGGCCAGTCCCTAGAGTTCCTACTGTTTAACCACCTGTAAAAATGGAAAATTAATATTGCTCTGCATGCTGTAGAGAGTTGTGAGTATCAAAGTAGTTTAAGTGAATGTCCTTTGAAAAGAAATATCAATCTAAAAAACACAAGGTGAATGTAAGTACCTTTATTATTGCTTTAGGACTAAAGTCCACAAGTTTGTGGGACCTGGTGCATGCTCCGTTTCACTCATTGGGAGGGTCAACTATTGGTCCTAGTTGCTTCCCCAAAGCTACTTCATCAATTGATTTAAAGAAACACCACTTCCTCTTTTCCTAGATGCTTATGTGTAAAAGTTAGACCAGAAGAGAGCAAAAGAGGTGGAAGAAGCACACACATGGCAAAAGGGAAGTCACAGCCGAACCCAAATACACCACAATCAATTCGGCTTAAGTGTCACTTTTAGATGCTGCATTATTTGGAGACTCAACATGAAAGCCAGGGGTCACTTGTCCCCGTGAACCAAAACCGCTGAGTTTTGCACGGTTCTAACTCAAAATGCTGAAGCAGTAAATGTTATTAAAAATGCTTTTGTGAAAATCAATGCAGTCTTATTTTGAAAATGAATATTTATTTTGTGGAACAGAATAGAAGGACTTAATATGACATAAAAGTAGTTTATTGCTTAATATGTTTTTAAAAGTGCACTGAAGGAAATTGTCCAGCATATTGAACCAACAGAGGCATGATTATGGAAGGTCCTTTCTTAGTACATTTAAGCCTTTTTGTTAATTATGAATTGTAATATGATATTAGACAGTGTAATAAAAGTAAAATTGAATCCAGTGGAGACTGGTTACCACAGGGTTTAAATCCATCCGAGGGTCAATCAATTCAGATTGTTCAGTAACAATGACAATGAAAGCAGTTCCAGTTTGGAGTAGTGTAATACTTTGTTATGGTCTCTTGGACTAATATACTTTGTAATGGAAAAAACTGAAGCTATAGAGTCAGAAGGCCTGGGTTTAAATGGTAGTTTAATTTCTTATTGAATCAGTCATGTCATCAAGCTCAAAACTGAGTATATCTGAACTATATTACTTAGCAGTGTGTTTGGCTTCAGGTAACAGAATAGTCAAATAATAATAGCTTAAATAGATATGTATTTATTTTCTTATGTTATTGGGTAGTTCACCAGCAGGGTGGTGAACTACCTCAGAAATCTTATCAAGGACCCAGGCTTTTTCTATCTTTCCACGCTCCATTTCTAGTGTTTGGCTTTTCACCCATGGTGGCAAAGATGGCTTCTCCATCTCAGACCATTATGTCTTCAGTACAGGGAGGAAGGAGGAAGGTGCAGGAAAAGGAAGGCAAGCATTTTCTCCTTTTGAAGTTTTGTGTCTTTTTTTTTTTGGGCCATGCGGCCTGGCTTGCGGGATCTCAGTTCCCCCACCAGGGATTGAACCCGGGTCACAGCAGTGAGAGTGTGGACTCCTAACCACTAGGCCACCAGGGAACTCCCTGTTTTGTGTTTTCTTTTGAAAAAGAAAGTTCTCCTCAGTAGACTTTTGTTTAGATTTCCTTAGCTGTAACTGAGTTATATTATTTAATGCTAAGCAAAAAAGTAATGAGATTACCAGGACTGATTTAGGCCAATCATAGATCATAACTCTGTGGCTGGAATAAGGACTTACTCTGAGTTCAAGAGATTTTCAAATGAATAAATATCAAATTCCAGTTTGTAGGAAGAGTTGAGGCAGAAGGGATGGGTGTAAGGTAAATACAAATCATTGTCTGCCACAATAACGTTCGTGGTATAACTAGACCATGCACCTTTGTTTGCCTGGGAAAATCTCAGCTTAGACCCATTGTTTTTGCATAATGACTCACCATGTACTCTGGGGCAAGCTTTTTGAATGGAGGAACGTGGAAGTACTGAGAGGCTGGCAGTATCTTGCTGTACTTCTTAAGGCATCAGCTCCAAAATGGCTCTGTGACATTGACTCATATGCTATGGATCAAAGTAAGTCATATGGCCAAGGCCTAAGTTTGTGGGGCAGATACAGCTACTCCACTTGGACATTCTGTAAAGTCAAGTGTCAAAGGGTATATATAGTCCCAGCAGAGGATGGATCCATTTCTCTTCTGATACAAGCCTAAAAAGCAAATATGGGTTTTGGCATGAATACCTTACTGTGAAAGTTAGCTATTTAAATTTCAGTAAGGGAGGTAGGGTAGGTGGGTGTCTCCAGTATGAGATGAGTAAATGAAGTTAGTGTTTCACTGAATAATTGGATATCTAAACAGCCCTGTTAAAAGCTACAAAGGATTATTATACATTATTGAACTCCAGGATAGAGTTGTATGATTTTTCAAACACACTCTCTAGTCATTCCAACCTGATCAATAAAATAATTTATAAATCAAGAAGTCAAGCTAATGTGTGCAAAATTAGCTTTAACTTCATTATTGATTTTGCTGAATTGTTTACCTTGCTCTTTCATTTTTAGAATAATTATTTTAGGCTATAAAAAACCTTTGGAAAGAGAGGATCTTTTCGAACTAAATGAAAGTGATTCCTCCTATATTGTGTGTCCCATCTTTGAAAAACAATGGAAGAAGGAAGTTCTAAAGAATCAAGAGAGGCAAAAAGTAAAGGTAATTAATTATTAAATTGTTAGTACTTAATGAAAAAACTAATAAAGCTTGTTCGAAATATGAGGTATCGATATAGAAAATACCTTAAATATGTGAAATAACAAGCCATTTCTATAAGTATAATTGGTTGTTACTGCAGCTAATTTCTGTCATCAAATTATTAAACATCTCTTCCCTTCAAAGCTCAGGAGCAAATATGTTGATATGTGTATAATTTTTGGCATCTCACCAATATCTTTCCTCATCCATCATGGCAAAGATGGTCTGCATATCTCAGAGAATCATGTCTGTTGGTCAAAGTAAGTCATATAGTGGCCAAGGTCAAAGCTTGTGGGGCAGGGATAGGTTCTCCACATGTAGCATGATGCACACACACACACACACACACACACACACACACACACATGAATATATATATAGTCTTTAGACTTCTCAAAAAGAAAATATAATTTGAAGATAAAAACTGTATTATTTAAACAGTTTCAAAACTCACAAAAGGGATAAAATAAAATATTTTTCCACTTATGCCACATGGTATAAATAATGCCATGTGGTTTGGAGACATACCATACCAATGATATGGGCCATATTTTCAAGTTTAGCTGAATTTATTTTTTTGTTGTTGCTTTACTATCTTTGGAGTACAATACTAATTTTATGGTTAGTTTATATATATTTTATATATTAGTTCTGTTCCCTTTTCACATTGTTTTTATTTTCTTTAATTATGTAGTCATCTTTTCATAAAGAGGCACATACCAGGAAACCATCTCTGCTCCGTGCATTGTGGAACACCTTTAAGTTTGTCCTGATTCAAGTTGCTTTATTCAAAGTGTTTGCTGATGTTCTGTCCTTCACTAGCCCACTCATAATGAAGTAAGTTGAAGTCTTGTTTTTTCTTCTTCCCACAGGAAAATGATAAGCAAATCATTCACTAAAAAAGAGTGAGATAGGTCCCAATTACAAATTTTATTTAGAATACAGGCAGTCTATTACGTTTGCCTGTGATATGAATGTGAATTATGATATTATAGTGAGTAATTACTGAAACCTACCATGTACTAAGCACTGTTCTAAAAATCTTTATATTAATTATCTTATTTAATCTTTACAACAATCCTATGATGTAGGAAGTAGTATTGTACCCACTATCACAATGCAGAAACAAAGAATTTCTAGTACTTTGCCTAAGACCATACAGCTAGAAAATGCCAGAGTTACAATTCAAATCTAGGAAATCTGGCTTGAGTATATGTTTAGAAAATGAAAGGACACATACCTCTATTTTTCTTAGCTGTGGACTTTTGGGAATTGAAATTTATCAGCCAAGGTAATAATATATAAATATATATAAATATATATGTATGTGTATATATTTATGTGTACACATAGAGAGAAAAAAATTAAAGAATTTCTATAATATTTCTATAGTATCTATATGCAAGGATTCACAGGCAGACATTAAAATTGAGTCCTTGACTATAGGCTACCTTTTTCAAGGGGACATTTCCTTACCTCTGCCTGTCATATGAAGGAAACACAAGGAAACTTTTTTTTATGAACTAATAATTATATTTTTTGTTTTGAGTAAGTTTTCAAGTTGGAGTTTTTAAGAACAATTTAATTCATGAAAATAGAGTTAATCCCGAGTTGCCTGGATCCCAAATAATATTCAGGCACATATTTATCCAATATTTATTAAGCACCTACTACATGCCAAACTGTTCTAAGTAGACCATGGGGATAGAGCAAAAACCAAAAAGTCCCTGCTCCGATGACACTTAGAAGGGAGAGATAAATACTAAACAAATGAATAAATATAAATTGTATTAAGAAATAATCAGTGCTAAGGAAAGCAAAGTGCAGCAAGGCAATAGGGTAGAGAATACCAGTCTGGGGAACTGGAAGTTGTTTTTTTCTGTGAGGTGATTAGGGAGGACATTTGTTATAAGGTGAAATTTGAACAAAGTTCTGAAGGAAGTTAGGGAGGAAGCCGAGACCATATCTATTGCATGGCTAAAGCCATGAGGCAGCAGCGTGCTTGGTGTCTTTGAGGACCCTTAGAAGGCAAGTGAGGCTGGAGCAGGGAAGCTGAGAGGTCAGAAAAGGAAAGTGATAAGACTGAGGTCAGAAAGATTTGGGGGCTGGAAAAGATTTTGAAGGGCCTTATGGAACATGATATATTAGAAGGGAAACCTTTGAGAGATTTTGAGCGTAGAATGATACGATTAGACTTCAGTTTTATAGGAATCACTCTAGCTGCTGCACAGAGAATAAAGCAGAGCAAGAGTGGAAGAAGGAACAGCTAAGATAATCCAGGCAAAAGTCAATGATGGCTTCAACTAGGTTGTAGCAATGAAGGTGATAAGTGGTCAGCTTCTGGCTTTATTTTAAAGGTAGAGTCAACATAATGCACTGATAGATTGAACGTAGGTTGAGAGAGGAAGAAAGGAGTCAAGGATGGCTTCCGAGTTTCTGTTAAATCACAAGGTAAATGAGTTACCGTTTATGGAAGGCATGGAAGGCTCAGGAAAGAGTCAAGTAGGGAGTGGAATTTGCTAAATTTGAAATATGTATTAGCCATTCTGCAGAAAAGAATTAAAATAGCAGACCTGACTGCTGTTCTTTGGAAGGCCTGTTTATAGGGCTGGCCTTTGGCTGGCAGTTGGAACTTGAACTTCAGGAGGGTTCCCACCACCTTAACTGATAGGAGTGGTTCAGTATGTCCAGACTGTTTATACAGTCAACATGATCCATGCTGAATACCTGCTTTCCTTCCGAGAGTCTGGAATTTGGGCGTGTGTTAGGAAGAGGGTGCCCTGGATGCTGAGTCTTTAATGGGCTTCCCTGGTGGACAACATTTCACATATTTGCCACAACTAGCTGCTGGGAGAATTAAGAGAGTTCTCTGTGACTCTACTGAGAGAGGACTTTTTGAAGCTTGTACCTGTTTTCCCCTAGACTTCACCCCATTCACCTTTTCTCTTTGTTAATTTTGTTTTGCATCCTTTCACCATAATAATTAATACTCGTGGATATGACTATATGTTGAGTCCTAAAAGTTGTTCTAATGAATCATTTAACGAGGGAGTGGTCTTGGGGATCCCTGACAGACATTTAGGTAAAAAGTTTGAATGAGCAATCGTCTACATAAGTTTGGAGTTAGGAAAGATATAGGCTAGAGTGATAAATGTGGGAACTGTTCCAAATTAGACTAGGTATATCAAGCTACTGTTCTGGATGAGCTCACCTTAGTTACAGTGAAGGGAAGTAAAGATGTCCACACAAAAAATCACAAGCTTTTTCAGTGTGTAGAGGTGGTGAAGACAGGGAAATCCATCAAAAGATAGTGAGAAGGAGTGGCTGGAACAGAGAGAGGAGAACCGAAAGAGAATGGTGTTAAGGAATCCAAGGGCAGAAGCTGTTTTATTGCTGTCAGAAAACTGTTTCTGTTGTTTTTACCCCAGAGTCTCTATTTGGTTCCCTTGTCTATAGACATATAAGCCAAATGTCTCCTGGATTAACTGTCCCCTCCTCCCACAGACAAGATAACAGATGTCTCATTCCCCCTGCCTCTGCCCCTCACCTCTGAATATTCCAGTTATTTTTAAGTAGTTACCACTGAGTAATTACCATTCACCTATGACCAGAAGTCCATCTATCAGAGATGCATTGGCCAGCATCTTCTCTCCTGCCCTGTTCTGGTGATCTATTGCTGCAAAATTAGCCACTTCAAAACTAAGTGGTATAAAACAACCATGATTTTATTATGTGCATGATTTTGTGGACCAGGGCTTCAGACAGAGATTGTTTTTCTCTGCTCCACAATGACTGGGGAATTCACTGAGTAGCTTGAAGAGTTGAGATAGTTGTAGCAGCTCCAATAGAGACATACATCTGGGAACTTGGACCTAGCTGTTGGCTGAGTGATACCTTGATTCTTTTCTGCATCTGCTGGTACCAGAATGTGAAGATGGCTTCTAAACTTATATGCCTGATGCCTGGGCTAGGATGGCTGGAAATGGTCATCTCTCTTTCCCTCTTTTTCTCTCTCTCCACAGCTTCTCTGAATGGTTAGCTTAAGCATTGAGGTCTCTGGTTAGTTGATCTTCTTACATAGCAGCTGGATGTTCCCAGAGTAAACATTCCAAGAAGTTTAGGCAAGTCGTTTTACGACCTAGACTTGGAAATCCCAGGATGTCACTTGGGCCATATTATTTTAGTCAAGCAATTCCTTAATTCAGCTCAGATCCAAAGGGAGGGGAATTAGGTTCAAATTCAAAATGAGAGGAGTAGCAAGTGATACCCAGCCATTCTTAGTCATGTTCTGATTTCCATTTGCCAATGACTGACTACTGCTCAAGAAACTCATTAGAGAATCTCACTGTGGTCACTCTTTCTGAAAATAGTTATAGACGATAGCAATTCAGTGTCTCTGTATTCTTCCCAAATCTGCAGTCTGTGGGGTACTAAAGAATTGTTAAGTCCTTGGCTGTGGGGTAGAGAATTGTCTCCCTAATTTTGTCACACACTTTTTATAACATACTAGCTTGATCACACCTGCAAAACAGAAATTTCAACATTGCATTGAAATGAGTCAGTTGACATGTCTTTCTCCCTGAGTAGACTGTACGTTCCTCCAGGAACTTATTCAATTTTTGTGTCCTTAGCTCCTAGCACAGAGCCTGGCACATAGAACGAAATACAATTCCTGAATGGATTACTGAGTAAATGTACTTATCCAAAGCTATGCTTTTCCAAGAAGCACTCATTCTAGAGTAGCTGAATAAGCTTACAATTCCCACACTGGGGAAGAATTGAGTCATCAGAATTTTATGAATTTATATGATCATGTCTCATGTATAATAAATATATCAAAATAATACTTTCATTAATTTACTAGTAGAAGAAATTTGTTTCTTGTTGATCATGGTGCTTACTCTTTTTTCCCATTTATTGGGATTTTATTCTAATGTCAGTCAAACCAAAAAATGAGTATTTATATCTGATATCATGAATATAGATTTACGGTCTTTACCATGCCTTGATCACAGATTATTTACAGTATTTCCTGGAAATATTTTTAGTAGTTCCATATTAATATAGTACCTGCTGATAGTCATTTAGTTGTTTGATTTTATGAAACAGGAAATAGTCTATTGATAGATGTATCTACAGTAAGAAGAATAGTGCTTCTCGTTCAGGAAATTTAATTCTGAGACCAAGAAGTTATTTAGTAAGTTGCTTTTGTAAAAATAATTTGGAGTCCCAATGGATAGCGTCTGATAGACATCAACTAAAAATACAGAACCTGCTGTTGTATAATGTTTATGTGGGTTGTGGTCACTTCAAATAGTGATTTTCAGTGACTAGAGGTTTATAGTAGGATTTTTAGAGGCACTGGTATTATATTTGATTCGAAGGTACAATTTTAATAAAGATAATTTCTGAAGTACTTGGTTTATAAAGCAATTCGGGCAACATGAATTGCATTTAAGTATACATCTATTAACTGTCCAAGCTGTTAATAAAGTAGATCGAAGCTTAGATAATTAGAACCATCCCCATTGTCTAGGTGTACCCAGCATTGACCTTAATCACGATGACCATGTTGTCACCAAACTTAAGAGGAAATAAGTAAAGGTAGAGGAGAGGGAAATTGGATATGCATAAAAGTAATAAAAGGGGAGCTATAATTCAGGCCTTTAAAGAAACAGTGTCTTTTTGCCATGCTAAGAGATTGTCTACTTAAGTTCTAATTGTCATGTTTCCCTATATTTAACAAAATGCATGATTTCAGCAAAAAAAAAAAGAACTTTTAAATGTCTCTGTGTCTCAATTTTCATGATGAAGTTAGACCAGAACATTTAATTATTTGATGAGATTGCCATATGAAAACTAGAAAATATCCTTCTACCCACAAGCCTGCGATAATAATTGTTGATTCTATTTATTATATATGCTTGAGTAAAAATAAAGGGGGAAAGGATGCCAAATTGGGCAAGTAAAAGAAGAACAGGCAAGAGTATGTACGTGTGTGTGTGTGTGTGTGTGTGTGTAACATTTTGACAGCACTTAATTCACATAAGCATTTTATTACTTCAGATGTTTAACATTTCTTCTCTTTTCTCAATTTGCATATGACATTCAGGCAAATGATCATTTTCTGTGAACACCGCCCAGATTTTGGCTGGAGTGGCTATGGTTATGCTTTGGCACTTTTTGTCGTAGTCTTCTTGCAAACCCTGATCCTTCAGCAGTACCAACGTTTTAACATGCTCACTTCAGCAAAAATTAAGACAGCTGTAATTGGACTGATCTACAAGAAGGTAAAAGATTGAAGAAATTCCCAATTTCTAAATGAACCGTATCCTTATGTGCTTTCAAATAAGGGATCTGGAAAAATAGAAGTGTATATTAAAAAGTTCTAGTGTGTCCTTTGAATATACATTTATTTTGCTATGAAAGAACTTTGACTCATCAATATTGGTTGCATTAATTTCTTTATAGGGTCCTCTGTCTATAGTCCCTGAAATTTCTAGTCAACTCTAATCCATGAAATTAAATGATATTCTGTGTCCACTGTTACATCACTTAACTCCTCCTCAGAAGATGAATGGAATTGAATGTTTTATGGTTGTCTATATTTATGTATCAATAAAATTCCTTTCCATGATCATGTTCCATCTACATAGTACCTTTTACTTGCTCTGCTCACTCTGTCTTTTCATGCAACAAAGCCATCCTTCTCTATACAGTCGTTACCTATTTCTCTTTGAGTCCAAGCCCTCTCCCACCCACCCCAAAACCTAGCTGATCCTTATACCTAGCATGACCCTAAAGTTTAATTTGTCCTTTCTTGAAAATACAATTTTAAATACCACCTCTTTACCATTCAGAGCCTTTTATTTACATGATAGTTATAAACAATTAAAGAGTTTCCTTCCTCCCGTAGTTATCACGGAGTTATTAAATCAACAGGTGTATTTTGCCTTCTTAGTCTGTACTCCTCTATAAATTGTGGGCTCTTCAGATTTGGAATAGGAACTTTTTAACCTGTTGTACCTTTATCATCTAAGAGAGTGGCTTTTACACATTTTTATAAAAGTTGGAAGACTGAGTAAGTGAATAAATGAGCCATTGCCTTCAAGAAACTGGAGAGAACTATTAACATACATAATAAATGTGTGGAACTAAATGCAGATATTATAAGATATCAGATAAGCAGGAAATCTACAATGTGTGTAGGCAGTTAAGGAAGGTTTCACATAGAAAGGAGACTTGAAATAGTCTTTCGGAAAGCTGTAGGATTTGTGTAAGTGGAAGGAAATATAATTTGGGTTGACCTGGGCATGAAGTGTTACAGACGATTTGGCCATATTAGGCCAAAATGGAGGCATAGAGTGATTTTAGAGACTCTGGAATGACCCAAGCTCAATTGAGCCAGGAAATACTGAACTTGAAGTAGAGCTAGCTCTGTATAACGTAGCCCAGGTACAGGGTCAGAGAGGCTGCCCCAGTTGTAATTTTAACGGCTGTAAATTCTGAGAATTTACAGAATCCAAATATGGAGAAAAGATTGATCAAAGAGTCTAGGAATCAGTTTAAATGCTAACATTTGTTTTCGATATATGGTCTATATGGAACAGGACTTCATTCATTGATTAAAGCATTGGAGTTTAGGTATAGGATTGGGGTGCATTTACAAGCATAAAAGAGTAGATTGCGGTAGAAATTGGAGCAAACTGTCCGAAATAAAAAGGAAAATCAAGTGCTATGGGTGAGTCCATTATAAGGGCAAAAAGACCCTGGAGATAATGTAAGAGGGAACAGAGTCTACAGGAGTGAGACTGTATGGGTCCTTAGAGAATGTTTAATAACAAAGGGCACTCAAGGATCAAAGGAATACAGCAATCAAGCTGGTTCAGTGGATCCTGCAGTAGGGATTAAGATTTAATTCTAACTCCATCAGACAAACAGCGGAAGATATTAGTAGTGACCTGTAGTGCTAGGATGCTCTGGGACAGCCCATGCAGGTGGCACAAATATAAGGCAGTCTTTCTTCTGAGTCTCTTATCCTATATCTGCTTTCCAGAGGGACCAACTGGGGTTGCTAAATTTCCCTTCTCCTATACAGATTTTAGGATTCTGATTTTTGTCATATTTAGATAACTTCAAGATCCTAAATGGCTCTCATAGTGGCACCAGATGACCCATGTTCATCTGACATTGGCCCTCCTTCATCAGGGATTTGTCGTTACACTGGGTTAAAGCTGGTCTCACACCTTTTTCTTGGTGACGAAGGGAGGTGTTTGAAAGCTCTTGTTCTGTATCCATCCACATGACTGCTGCTACTTTGGAGTAAAGTTCAGGGAACATCATTTTTTAAGGTTTGTGGGGAAGAACACAGGCCTCCTTCCACTTGATCACTGCATGAGGCTTTGGGTCTTAAAACTCAGGTTTTGTTACCCCTTAGCTCTCCGTTGCAGGCTCCATGGGAATTCTTTTTTTTTTTTTTTGCATTATGCAGGCCTTTCACTGTTGTGGCCTCTCCCGTTGCGGAGCACAGGCTTCGGACGCGCAGGCTCAGCGGCCATGGCTAATGGGCCCAGCCGCTCCGCGGCATGTGGGATCCTCCCGGACCGGGGCGCGAACCCGTGTCCACTGCATCGGCAGGCGGACTCTCCACCACTGCGTCACCAGGGAAGCCCTCCATGGGAATTCTTGAGGGCTAAGAAACAAGATATGATTCAAAAGCAGCATCAGTTAGTCCTGGGCTTAATGTGGGCAGTCTGAGGGCATTCTTCCATCAAATACCATCCAATAGGAGTTTCTGTGATTTTTTAAAATATTCTATATCCACATTGCCCAGTATCGTAGCCACTAGTCATAAATGGCTGTTGAACCCTTGAAACTGAAACGTGGCTAGTAAGAGTAAGGAAGTAGATTTTTAATTTCAATTAAATTTAAGTTGAATAACCGTGTCTAGACTGTCTACATTTGTGGCTTAAAGGTTTATTCTTTCCTTAATTGTGGGAAGTATATAATATAAAGAAAACTGATAAAATTCTGTTTCCATTCTTTAAAATAGATATACTTAAGTGCGGTCAGAAGGAGGAGAGAGAAAGAAAATCCTGGCATACTTTTTTTGCATCCAAAGGAACTGAAGAGAAATGAATTCTCATAGATTTATGAGGATCCACCTTTACGAACACCATGACTCATTAGAAGTACGGCAACCACTGTTTGAGAATCACTGGGATAGAAGTGTTTAGGGCCCAGCAAGTTCTAAATTCTATGATGTCTATGACTTACAGCTAGGATGGTCAGGAAAAATAGTTCAGGAAATAAAGATATGAACCAGGGCCGTGGCAATGAGTCCAGAAAGGAACAAATACACGAGGGAGAATGTGAAATTGTAAAACAAATTTCATCATCATAAGATGAAATGAACCATTAGTGAATTGAGCTCAATGATAAAAAGATATTTCCAGTCCATCAAAGGGGTTTTTGAGGTTGGAAGCCATATCTGGTTTATCTGGGTCTTCTTAGAGCATAATTCAATCAATGAAATGAATGAAGTTTCAAAAAGTGATGAGTCACATAGTTGTGTTACAGATCCTCCTGAGTGGGTCCCCAACAAGGGTCCTTCTGTCCAGTGTCCTTCGAGCCAACCAAGTTTGGGTTAGGAGCAAAGGAAAGCTTTATTCTCTGATCAGATAACGGAGAGATGGGAGCTCGCTCTAGAGCAGGGGTCCACAATCCCCCTCCACCCCGGACCCCCAGTCCGTGGAAGAATTTTCTTCCAGGAAACCAGTCCTTGGGGACCGCTGCTCTACAGCACAGGGCTCTCCCGACAGGCTGGCGGGGAGGGGAGGGGGCGGGGTTCTTGCTGGGTGGTTGCAGCTGTGCTGCTCAGGCTCCTGATCAAGGTGCCAGGCCCAACATCTCTGCTCGCGGCCCGCTGCTGCCATCTTGGATTAAGTGTCATGCGTGGCTACTGCACCCCGACACCGAAGGAAACTCTTTAATTGTTTATAACTATCATGTAGACTCAGCCGTTTCCTTTCTCAGGAGGAACTCTGGTCTGAAGGGCTGGGTGCGAGGCCTCTGCACACTGTCCCCTGGGAGCAAGTGAGACTAGACTAAACACCCAGGGAAAGGGAAAAAAAAAGGTTAGACTTTATTGTATTACCCAGTCCCCTTAGAATTGTTTTTTTTTTTTTTTTAACATCCTTATTGGGGTATAATTGCTTTACAATGGTGTGTTAGTTTCTGCTTTATAACGAAGTGAATCAGTTATACATATGTTCCCATATCTCTTCCCTCTTGCGTCTCCCTCCCTCCCACTAGAATTGTTAATGGGTTTTGCCGGTGACAGTTGTGCTTTGTGTGTTTTCCAAAAGGAGGGTATTTATTTGGTTCCTTGGATAATTTGATGATTTTGAATTACTCAGTCTTTTAGTATTTTCATAAATACTAAGTGTGGTTTATCTTTTCCTTCTAGAAAAGTGGGAGAAAAGAGTTTATATTTGTTTATAATAGTAAGTTGGGGGTGGGTGCTATTAGAGATCAATGGATCTCTCTTAAAAAATGCTATAGTCTTCATGAAATGAGAATAACTGTTCTTGGATTTCCATTGTTTTACTTGGCCACTTTAAATATTCAATAACTTATTAAGGGAGTTTACAAAGCTACATTTAGAGGAGGTGTGGATAGAAGCCTAACTATTGTTGTGATTAGTATTTTTTCCTTTTTTCCTCTTATGGGAGCAGTATTTATTCTGTTTTATCATCAGCACCACTGTGCCCCTTAGAAGTCAGTAGCAGAAATGTAAAGGATTCAACACTGCAGTAGCCATAGGGCTTAGGGGGATCCTGACACTTTGTGAAACTCCCAGGTCTGTGCATCTCCTCCAGCAGCCCCATGACCTCCCACATGCACTGAGCCCCTC
Organism: Orcinus orca; assembly: GCF_937001465.1. NCBI lineage: Eukaryota > Metazoa > Chordata > Mammalia > Artiodactyla > Delphinidae > Orcinus > Orcinus orca. The sequence continues at coordinate 120,085,411 of NC_064563.1, forward strand.
GGCTTTAAGCTAGGGAATGTTAGAAGTGTTCCACTGAAGGCCCTGCCTACTTTTTTTCCAGATGGGCTTTTCCTCTGGCTTTGTATTAGTCATTTATTGAATAAATAGATCTTGAGTGCCTCCTGTATACCATTTACTTTTGTTAGATCCAGTTCTCAATCCTGTCTCTCTTTAAATCAATGTGATGGAAATTCTTTAGAACTTTTGTCATATGAATGGACTTTTGCCTCTTTTCCAGTTTAAATATAAATTTCCACTATTTTTACAGTTATTTATGCTTTTCACTGGGAATTTTAAATGAGTGGGAAATTAAATAAATGAATTTCTAATATCAACCTTAGTAAGAAGATACCAGTAATTAACCTTAAGGATATTGAATTCAATATAATATTAAATAACATACACAGAGGGAAAGTGAGAATTAGGCTTTGGAAGAAAAGAAAACATGTATTTCCAACTTGTCCATGAAGCCTTTTCAATACTCTTATCTCTCTGAATCCCCATGGCTCTTCTTACCTATTGTTATAATCAGCCTGTGTGTAGGACGTTTGTGTAGGAGGGGAGTGGACTGCACAATTAGATTATAATCTCTTTAAGATTTAGGACTGTATCATTGAAAAATTAGCATTCATTAGATATTCATTGATTCACTTGTGTACTTTGTATTGATAAAAGTTAGATGGTTTAGCATTATACGCCAGTAAATAGAGAGGAAGCTCAGTGCTAGAAATCTAGAATTGATTTCTTTTGCAGTTTTTCAATTCCACAAATTGTAAAGGGTCCTTGGTGAATGTATTTGCTTGGGAATCCAACTGTTACTCTCTACCAATACATAGTAAATTTTAAAACTATGTAGTTTGATCAATAATTGTTTTTTCTTCATCTAAAAACATAGCTCTTGATATTATATGATCTGATGCATAAGTAATCATGCATATTTGTCTAAATATATTACAAATTTTTATTTTTAGTTAAAAGTTACCATTGTTTGACTGTAAAGATCCCTCATGATCTACAGAACTCTGAGTATTTTGCTTCTCTTTTTCCAGGCCCTGCTTTTATCTAATGTTTCTAGAAAAAAGTTTTCCACTGGGGAAATTATTAACTTGATGTCAGCAGATGCCCAGCAGCTCATGGACTTGACTGCAAACATCAATCTCCTTTGGTCAGGTCCTTTTCAAATCCTGATGGCCATATCATTCCTTTGGCAAGAGCTGGGTCCAGCAGTGTTAGCAGGGGTAGCAGTCCTTGTGTTTGTTATCCCAATGAATACTTCAGTTGCAAATAGAATGAAAAAGCTGAAGGTAAGAATATGATTGCCTCAAGTTACATGTGTCCAATAGTACTTATTACTTTAATACATTTAGGTGCTGAAAATTTATGCCTTCTTTTATATTTTTCTGAAGTTTTCAAATAATTACCAAAAAGATTAGGCTTTAAAGATGAGAAATAGAAAATAACATATGATTATAAAATAATTACGAATTACTAAACACACTAGTATTTAGAATAACAGGTTTTTCAGTGAATTCTTTTAAACTAATTTTTAAAAAATATTCTGGATTTTAAATGATTGTAAGTCAAATTTTTAGGAATGGACTTATTTATTTATTTGCGGTACACGGGCCTCTCACTGTTGTGGCCCCTCCCGTTGCGGAGCACAGGCTCTGGACGCGCAGGCTCGACGGCCATGGCTCACGGGCCCAGCCGCTCCGCGGCATGTGAGATCTTCCCGAACCGGGGCACGAACCCGTGTCCCCTGCATTGGCAGGCGGAATCCCAACCACTGCGCCACCAGGGAAGCCCTGGACTTACATTTTTAGGACCTTAATCTAGAGCCCTAAGACATCCAAAGAGACTCCAATATTATATACAAATATTCCAAACAGAAAATATGCTTTAATCATACAAACAATATTAAGGATATTAACTTGTAAATGTGTACTTTGTTAGATATACAAATACTTATTATTATATATAAAATAATTGTGACAGTATTATTGGAGGAAACCCTTAAGAAGCAATACCTAAACAATAATAAGTATAAAATAATATAAATAGTAAGCATTTGAATAAATGTATAATACTTATATAATGTTTGCCAAAAAACCAGTATTTGAAAATATACATTTTAATCACTCTAATTTCCAAAGTACTAATAACACTCAAGATAGTACACTTAAAATATAGAAACCTTTATTTATATATATATATATAATTGATAGAGTTTGGGGAATTTTATCCCATTTTAATATAATATGGATATTATTTTATCATTCCATTCTAAATAACTATTATATTTTCTACTCTTTTGGAAAATGTACACCTTGTGTTTATCCTACTGCTGGCTACTTTCAAGTTTATAATGTCTATTTATAACTATTTTCTAACATTATCAACAGAATAATATTGCATGAACATTATAAGATGGTTTTATATAAAATATTATACAAAATAGAGGAAATACATTGTATTTTTAAAAATAGCTATGGTCATGTCAATTAAAGTATTAGCAACTCTCGTCAAATATACTTTCATTTTCTTTTCCTTACCTAGAAAAGCCAAACGAAGAACAAAGACAAACAGATAAAACTGCTCAATGAAATCTTACATGGAATTAAGGTAATATAAAAAGAGCATACCTTTAATTTAACTATTTAGAATATAGCAATGAGTTAAACAATAAATGAATTTTTTAGCATTCTCAATATCAAAGTAATGATATAAGTATAATTTTTGAGGGAGTATTTTAGATTTCAGATGTATAGGAATTCTTATTGTTGAAATAACATTTAAATAAAGCCAAATAAAATGCAGGCTTTTTTTTTTTTGATTCTCAACCAACAACTAAACACAAATATCCCAAAAGATACAAAATATTACTTGTTTCAAGGGTAGAAGTGATGGGATGAAGCAGGGCAGAGTGACAATATCATTGTCATCAGTGTGAAGGCAGATTTATACAGACAGAGTAAGTGATGAGAAGGCAGATTTATACGGGGTTCTTTTACTCAGAATAGAAATGATCATACAAATGCTATTCTATGAAAGGTGTGTTACAGATTATTTGTTTCCTAGAAAAGCTACCCCCACTCCACACCACTAACATTTTCTCTGTGATAAAATGAGTGAAACCTTTTTAACATTTGAATAGAGATCTTCCTGAATTTACAATGGAGCTATATCCTGATAAACCCATCATAAGCTGAAAATATCCTTAAGTCGAAAATGCATTTAATACACCTGACATACTGAATATCATAGCTTAGCCTAGCCTAAATATGCTCAGATCACTTACATTAGACTACAGTTGGGCGAAATCATCTAACACAGAGCCTATTTTATAATAAGGTGTTGAAAAGTTCATTAATTTATTGAATACTGTACTGAAAGTGAAAAACAGAATGGTAGTATGGTTACAGAATGGTTGCAAGTGTATTGGTTGTTTACTCTCTGGACTGTGTGGCTGCCCAGCATCACGACAGAGTAGTATACCACATATTACTAACCCGGGAAAAGATCAAAATCCAAAATTGGAGGTGCAGTTTCCATTGAATGAGCCTTGCTTTTGCACCATCCTAGAGTTGAAAAATTCTAAACTGAATCATTGTAAATTGGAGACCTGTATATAATTTCAAATCCTATTGCACTTGATTATAGCTTACCAGATTTTTCTAAAGCACAAAATTTGCAGAGTTCACATGGAATTTCCTTCTAACATTTATTTTATTTATTTATTTATTTTGCTGTACGCGGGCCTCTCACGTTGTGGCCTCTCACCGTTATGGCCTCTCCCGCTGCGGAGCACAGGCTCTGGACGCGCAGGCTCAACGGCCATGGCTCACAGGCCCAGCTGCTCCGCGGCATGTGGGATCTTCCCGGACCGGGTCACGAACCCGTGTCCTCTGCATCGGCAGGCGGACTCTCAACCACTGCGTCACCAGGGAAGCCCTCCTTCTAACATTTAAAAATGCATAGGACATTCCCTCTGTCTGGTGCATCTATCATTATATACACAGAATAAACCCATTATATGTACCCATTGATTCACCTTAGAATCAATAAATGATATACTGTATTGTGCTGTGTAGAATTTTTACAAAAATATAAATTACTGAAGTGAAAGATTGTCAGATTGAAGATACCTTGAAAGGAGGCTGTTATCCATTTAATCATCTGAACTTTAGAATGGCAGTAACTAACTCTGAAATTTAACTCAGATTATTCAATAAGGTCACACATCCCCAAAGTATATGATCCAGATGCATCTTGCACCTCTTGGTGGGTTAATTGAGAGCTCCTGCATCCATTAGAAAGTAGAGTGATGTATGTTCATAGGTTTTAAGTATTGATATTCATAAAAGGAAATTTGTATTATCAGTAGGACTAGGACAGTGTAGATAAAATAAAAGAAAATTTCCTCAAGATCTAAGCAAAGTTCAAGATTTAAAATAGCAGTCCCAGTAGTAAATACACTAGAATATTGGTAGAGGTCCAAGTGGCAATCAATTAGTATAGTTTAAAGGTGTGAGCAGTTTGCATCCTTGGAGTCTGAAAACAGGTGTCATAGAGCCTCTATTTGATAATGATAATATATTAGCATTTATTGAACATTTTCTATGTGTCATGCACTGTGCCTATCACTTTATATCTGTTTCCTCATATAATTCTTATAAACCTCAAGAAAAAGATTTCTCATCTTCATTTTACAAATAAGGAAACAAAGTATCTGAGCAGGTAAGGGTCATGTCTAAGTTCACAGAGCTGATGAGAGATTATTAGGGATCTCCGGAGAACCAGGACTAATAGGACAGATAGACATATAGATAGATAGATAGATAGATAGATAGATAGATAGATAGATAGATAGATAGATAGATGATAGATAGATAGATGACAGATAGATAGATAGATAGATAGATAAAGATTTATTTTAAGGAATTGGCTTATGATTATGGGGGCTGGCAAGTGTGAAATCTGTTGAGCAGCCTGGAAATTCCAGCAGGAGTTGATGTTGCCATCTTGAGTCTGGAGGCAGAATTCCTTCCTTCTCAGGGAGCCTCAGTTTTTTCTCTTAATGTCTTCAACTGATTGGATGAGGCCAACCCATTTAATGGAGGGTAATCTGCTTTATTTAGTCTGATGATTTAAATGGTAATCAGATCTAAAAATTACCTTCACAGCAACATCTAGACTGGTGTTTAATCAAAGAACTGGGCAACATAACGTAGCCAAATTAACACATAAAATTAATCATCACAAAGAGATAGAGCTGGAATTTGAATGTAGGTCTATCTCACTCTAAAACATATGTGCTGAGCCATTGTATGATTCTGCTTCTGCATGTTTTCCATCTCAGAAAATAGTTTACAATCTCAGAACACCAGTAACCTTTCAGAAAATGGCTTGAAGTCCCAAGACATCAGTTTTCAAGAAATTGGGAGACCAAGGAGAGAAGCTTAGATATTTAGAAATGGGAAGAGAACAGAACTGAGAGTTGGACCAGCAGGAAAATTGACAGGATTAAGCTAGATAGAAACTGCTATGGAGCTCATGCCAGGAACTGGGATGTTGCCAAAATCTGGCTCAAGAATAAGCTACTGGTGGGTAAGAGAGACATAAGCCCGGGGAAATGGTGATTTCCTCCCCTGACCCACTCCAAAAAAACACAATTCAAGGAAGTGTTTTGACTCAGTTGAAAACAGGAGAAATTTTCTTTACTTTATAGGTAACATCTGTTTTTTTTACCTACACAATTATGTGAGTGTGTGTATGTGTTATAGTGTGTGTATTTGTATGTGTGCATGCTTTTATTCCTTCTATGATATTGATTGTCAAATAGTCATTGTCTGACTTCTTCACAGATCCTTAAACTTTATGCATGGGAACCCTCCTATAAAAAGAAGATTATTGAAATTCGAGAACAGGAATTGGAAGTTCAAGAATCAGCTGGGTATCTTGCTGTATTTTCTATGCTGACTTTAACTTGCGTTCCATTCTTTGTGAGTGTGTGTATTATTTCTTGTTTTGATTTTCAAATTTGAATTGTGGATTCACCTTCAAATTACCTGGAATTAAGGTGTCCAAAGTGAAATCTTCTTTATCTGAATTTAAATTAAAACGTATGCAGTCATTAACCTATGGAGATAAGAGAATGAAAGTTTTAAAGAAGGGGAAAAAGTTTTTGGTGCATTCTCATTGGTCTGTATTTTTTATATATAATAAGATTTTACATCTTTGTAAATTTCTTATGGATTGAACATATGCCATCCTCATTCTTAAAAAATATAACCTGTATTTCAGAGTTCCATTTCAGCTCTAAAGTTTTTTGATTTTCATGATTAATCCCTTTTAAGCAAGACCCAAAGTCACACTACATAGAGTTGGGAAGGGAAGTTATCTAAACATTTATTGAGTGTTTCTACTGTTTACCAGACAAGTTATATGCATTGCTTTATTTCATTCTTGAAATAATAAGGCATTACTTTTCTCATTTCACAAAAGGAAATGGAAATATTGATAGTTTGGAAACATCCTCAAAGTTATAGAATTAGTATTTGTAGGTGAATTGATATGAACTGAGGTCATTCTTCTTCTGTCACTTCATACAAATATTGGGAACCTCATGCTATTTAAAGAGTATAAATTGCCTTAAAATATGAAGCAGCAGCTGAAAGCCAAAGGATAAGAAAACTACATATACCTGAAGCATCAATTTTAACCAAAGTTACCACTCTCAGTGGTGATGGGGTCAGGGAACATTCTATATGTCTCCCCTGTTGTTAATTTAAAATATTATTATTTTTTATTCAAACAGACATATGGGTACTATGAAAGTAAAAGTAATATTTACATTTGGAATACTTTAGTAGAAATGTCCAAGAAACATTTGTTTAAGACAGTCCTGTGTACATGATAAATAGTCAATACATTCTCATGCATAAATGAACTTTTCTGCCTTTTCTAAATGAAACTTAACGCGAGTAAATATAAATCTTATCAGTCATGATTTATTTATGTCTTCCTCAGTTAATACTAAGACACAGAGAAAGTATAATTATTGAATATGAGACAGAAGGTATGCACACGTTACTGGAAAACATTTACATAAAACTTCTCCACTTTGAAAAAAGATGAACTACTATATGTTTTAAATGGGAATAATTACTCTAGTGAAAATACGATATGTCAAAGAAGGAAGCTAGACCACATGTTCATAGGATGTCGTTATCTAAGATACACAATTGTATGATCTGTACTAAACATTGATTTCATAACTTTCTGCAGTAGTACTGAATAGTACTGAATTTTGGTAAACAGCAACAATAAAGGTTATTAAAGTTTTCTTTCCTAATTTTGAGTCTCTAACTCATAATTGAATAATTGAAGATAATAACATATCTCTATTTTTAAGGTGTCCCTGGCAACATTTGGGGTGTATTTCTTACTGGACGAAGGCAACATTTTAACAGCCACTAAAGTGTTCACATCTCTGTCTTTGTTTAATATTTTGAGGCTTCCTCTGTTTGATTTACCAATGGTGATCTCAGCTGTGGTCCAGGTACATACAAAGTATCCTTAAACTGAGAATCATTTCTCTACTGAAATCTATGGTTTTGCATATTTCATTTCTTTGTCTTTTTTTAAATTTCACTTTTTGTAGTTGCTTTACACTGCTTTCAAAGTTAACCTCCCTGATTTAATGAGCAATAGAGAACATTATAGAATGGAAGGAATCGTGTCTTCTTTGCCTGTGCTTCTCTTCTATAAAAATGACTTTTACGCATCTTTTCAATAGAAAGTCAATTGACTTTCTTTTCAAGTCAATTGAAAATGACTTTTCAATATGTGATACTGTTTTCTTTGCTAAGTGTTAGTTTCTTTTATTTAGCTTTTTAAAATTTGGTGTTTGACACTATGCCATTAAAGGGTTCATTTTCTGTTTTCAGCTGAAAAATTTTTAACTAGGTGCTTTGCACAGAGCTGGATCTGAATTTTCCCAGGGTTCAGCAGCATTTCGTCTATACTAAATGAATAAACCAGGGAGAAAAATGCATTGATAATATCAGTCTGCCAACAAACCTTGTATGAGGTATCTGGTTCAGCCTGCTTTTATTGTAATCTCCAGTTGCTAGAGGCTCTTTAGATGCTGTAATGAGTAGAAGGTGGCTAAAACCACAAGGAATCCAAAGAACTGAGTTCCTTCATCCCTTTGCCCTGAGATTTTCTCAGTTAAATTTTTTTGATATCAGGTTTGGGCATTCCACCATCAAATCCTTTTCAAGTCTGGGTTCATAAACAAAGTGAATCTTTGCTTATTGGAACCGGCTCTTTGATCTAAGAACTTTGCCTTTTAATTTTTAAATTATTTAAACGAAGAGTAACATACTTCTATAGTAAATACCAATTAAGCTATTTTTGTTACATAATACCATTTTTATGTTATTTTACTAATAATGACCAACAGAGGGCATAGAAGTACTATTGTTGTGATGCTTTTAACACTTGTTTCACAGCACACTTCTCTTAAAAAAAATGTCATTCTTAGAGTAACAGTTTAGTTTTGCTTTTGAAATTAGAATCTAGCTAAAGGTCTGGTATGGCAGTGTCTTCCAACTCCTAGTGGTATGCTACTACTGTCACTAAACAAATAAGGAGAACAATTGTTAAAAAAAAAAAAAAGAAAAGAGAAGAAAAAGACAAAGAACCAGCTCTGCATACTGATATGACACACTTGGTAAACGAAACCACAGCCCAATTACATCTTATCCATTAACAATAGACATTTCCTAGCATAAAGTGAATAAAAATATACTAGAGGTTTCATGCAAGTCAGTTTCAGGGGGAAAAATGATTCTATTTATCATAATTGAACATTATGAACATCAATTGAACATCATAAATTCAACATTTTACAGGTATTTTACTATAACTAAAAGTTATAGTAAATGTTTTATAGTATAGTAATACTAAATGTATTTAGTATAGTATACTAAATATAGTAAATGATGTTTTGATGAACATCATTATGTTCATCATCAATTGAACATCATAAAATCAACATTTTACAGGTATTTTACTATAACTAAAAGTTACTATTGCCAAAACAATCATTTTATTTATGCTCAGAAGCAGAATTCATTCAATCGTCCTGAAGTTGCTTTTAAAAACTAATTTTTGTATAATTATTAATTAATCAGTTATTATGTCTTTATTAGAATGTTAAGGAGGAATTTTGCTTTCTTCTTCTCATGCTTTCCTGCATATATGATATTTGTTTTGATCTTTGATCCTTGAAACTGTTCTTTTTCTTTATGGATGGACTCATTTATAAACATTAAAACAATGCAAACTATGCTTGCTGAATATTTTTATCAATATCTTCAATTTACATCAAAAAATTTTAATCATACTGTAATTCACAATAAATGCTTTTCAGTTTAACTTGTGTTTGAAACCCAAAAAATTTCGTTTGCATTTATTTTGATAGACAAGAATATCATTGGTTCGTTTGGAAGACTTTCTCAATACTGAGGACTTTCATCCTCGAAGTATAGAAACAAAGTACATAGGAGGTCAGCAGTTCCTCTTTGTATTCAATATTTATTTGACTTCTAGGCTGAAGACAATTGATTTGAAGATACATTTGTATTTATTTTTTCTTCCTAGATCATGCCATTGGTTTTACAAATGCTTCCTTTTCCTGGGATAAAACAGGGATTCCAATATTAAAAGAGTAAGTCATGGTTTGGGGAAAATTAAAAACAAAAAAATTTTAGCATTGAATTCTATAATGTTCCATGTTTTTATTTTTTAGAGTTTTTAAGCAGAAGATGAATCTATTGGAATTTACAAGATTTTTTTTAAACCTTTCACTGCACATTTCATTTTTATGGTTGTTTTACTCTCTTTTTTCCCTTTTCATTTCCTCTATTTCCTCTGCAGCATTTGCTGTTGCATTTTGGAAGTTTGGAATGTAGGACAGTGTGAATAGCAGCAATTTCAGGGATGATACCCAGTGCAGTGATACAGTGACTTGTCTAGGAATATACATTAAAAACAATTATAACATGAACTTCTTATGTCATCTCTCTCCTTTTCTTGTCATGCAGCTTAAACATAAAGATTCCAGAAGGAGCTTTAGTGGCTGTTATAGGGCAAGTTGGGTCTGGAAAATCATCTCTGCTTTCTGCCATTCTAGGGGAAATGGAGAAACTTAAAGGAGTAGTCCAAAGAAAGGTAAAGTCAACAATGCATTCTTTTCACATCTCCTAGTGTAATAGGCTACAGCCAGCATATCATTAGTGTCAATAAGAATTTATAAAATTGAATTGAAGATGCAAGTATTTAATGAGCATTTCTAGTTTGTAACAATCATTTAAATTTCCACAGAAATTGATTAACTATGGATGGCTTAGTAAGAGCATTGTGTCCTCCAAATACTTCAGCAAATCATTTAGGAATGCTTATGGTAATTGTTTGATGATATTAACTAAATTGCAACCAATTATAGAGAAACGAATGTGATTTATAATATAGTTTGATTAGGTTTCTAATTATCATTCACTGCAATGTTTCCTAAGTAATTATGGCCGTTCCATTTCTAAGAAATCTTGTAGTTGCTCATGAGAAGGACCTTTGACCTAGAAAAACCTCAGGAAAATAATAATATTAACAGCTTACATTTAAATTTAAGCCTTTGGACTAAGGAGAGGTCTACTCCACTCCCAGCCATTTGTTTTATTCTTAAAGGTCAGTAGGAATAAGAATTCAAGAAGTTCTTCATCAGCTTTTTCTTCTCTGAAATACTAGACTATCTAATGAGTTTTTCCTTAGACCTAACTAACTGTTAGGTAAAATACTACCTATTCGCTCCTCTCACATCTGACAAGATGGAGAAGCTCTATAGATCTGAAACCAGTGTCTTCACAGTTTTGCTCTCGAGGAAAAAGCAACTCCAAATCTTTTTATTTTTTGTTCATAATATATCTTTCCTCATGTCTTTATATCTTTCCTGACTCCAGTTCTTTAGTGATTATTTATTTCTCTCTCAGCATTGCTATTTCTTAGTTTGGAATCAAGTATGATTTTTAGGACTTTTTCTGATAAGTTTACACTTAATGAATACCGCTATTTAACTTTAAGTACACGATCTTTGTCTCCTTATGTGCTTCCTAATGATTACAATCAGCCATTTGTCTATCGATCAAGATGACTATACCTTTTCCTAGGCCAGTAAGTATCCTTTAAAAATATAATGCTTGTCATGTTGATTTTATTATCGTTCAGTTTCTTTGGTTAATTTCACAAAGCAATTATTGAGCACATACTATGTGCCTAGCACTTAGTACCAGGGAAATAAACATGAATAGGATATGCTACGCTTCTTACAGAGTTCATAGTCTAGTGAGGGAGATACTAAGATCAATTACAACAAGTATTTAAATTAGATTTTTTAAATGAAACGGTATAAAAACAACAAATTCTGCTTTAAAGAGAAAAACAATCAGAAAGTAGGTAGCCTTTTATTTAATCTTGAAAAATAATTAGGAGTGTATCAATATAAAAACAATATCAATTCTAGGTTTCACCTGATGCATAAATGATAATAATAAGCTTGAAAAGTTAAGCAGTAGATTGAATAAGATAATGTGCAAAGACCTAGACTAGTTCTTGACATAGAGTCAGCTGACTCCCTATGAATTTTTATGGTTTTGTTATCTTCATTATGATTGTTGAGGTACTCATGGTAAGATTTAAAGATTATTTCTGATACCTTTGAGAATTCGTAATTAAGAAAGTGTTCATGGTGATAATAGAAACCATAACATTGCTATTACTAATCGTAAAGCAGAGAGGACACACTTTGTTTATGTTACGCTAGGGTTGTCAAAGAGAAACAATATATATATATATTTTTTTCAGAGGTATATAACGTGTTTTAATTCTCTTGGAAGAATTTCTCTTTAATGGCTTGTTTTTCTTTCTTTTTTTTTTAAAGATTTGATGAAAGTTCATAATAATGCAACTGACAATGAAATTTATTTATTTCTGAGATATACATTTTAAAGTAATAACTAGAATTATGACTTATAACATTATACCAGAACATATAAGATTTTTAGAAATTTCATGTAATGTCTGCAACATTTATATTAACGTATTTCCATACAAATAACCCAAAGAAAGTTTAGTATTAGTTGTTTGTTTGTTTGTTTGGTTGGTTTTTTATACTGCAGGTTCTTATTAGTCATCAATTTTATACACATCAGTGTATACATGTCAATCCCAATCGCCCAATTCAGCACACCACCATCCCCACCCACCCCACCACGGTTTTCCCCCCTTGGTGTCCATATGTTTGTTCTCTACATCTGTGTCTCAACTTCTGCCCTGCAAACTGGTTCATCTGTACCATTTTTCTGGGTTCCACATACATGCGTTAATATACGATATTTGTTTTAAAGGGAAACAATATTATCTGTCTGTATAATTGGGCACATTGTTCTTTAGGAAGCTTGTTGGTCTGGATCAGTGGAGGATTTGAGGTACCACACTCTGAATTATTTCTGAAAACATTTTTAATCCTAAATATATGTGTCATCCTTATTATATCTAATTTAGTAGTAATATCATAATGATGGCACGGCCAACTTAACATTTAGTATTTATAAGGTGATCTTGTTTACATCTTTCTGTTTCTCAAGGTTTCACATGAGCACTTTTTTGAGGCATATCATTCCAACGTTCAAATTCTAAGATCCCCTATTCTCAGTTTCTAAGGCTTACATCAGACATCATTCATGCAGAGTATCCAATATTCAATGTTCTTTGATAAAACATCAGAGATTTAGAGTCCATTTTTGAATTAGCAAAACTTCTATTGTAGTTTTATTATTAAGAATGAAATGAAACAAAAACATTTTCATTTGTATGTGAGACGCAAATGATAATTATAATGATGATAAAAGGAAAAATTTACATCTCTGTGAAAATTGATTAACTTTTTTTCAGCTGCTGTCATACCAGAACATCAAGTCCACACCTCTCAATGTAGTATTTAGTTCCGGTTTTATATTATATACCACTTTTCCCTGTTCTACAATCTTTTCTCCTGTGTTCTTCACCCTCTGTTCCCCTTATCTTGACTAATGTATATCAAGTATTCAGAACTTCTATCACCCGAGGACAGATTTAATATGCTATTCTAATCAAAAGTTATTCACTAAGTGAGGCAATTCAAGAGCAATTACTTTTGTTTTCAAGATCAAGTCAGATCAGAACTATATTGTTTTGGCTCAAAAGCCATTCTATGTCTTAAGTGCTCAACAAGGAGGAATTAAAAATTAATCTTTGACCTTCAAAGTAGTTGGTAGAAATCGAAAGACTGGTAGTTACACACAGGTCTACGTCAGAAAGTACTTCAAATGTGTGGTATTGTTACAGAGTGCATAATATTCAAAATACTCAAATCAGTGTTTGGATAGAGTCCATGGGGCAGATTGAAATGTGAGTCTCTAGTTCAAATACTGGGAATCCTTTGGAAGACAAGGGCTAGTTCAAAGGATATTTTATGGAGCAGAGTCATATTCAAGAATAATGTCAAGATATAAAATTATCAAAAAATGAATTTAAGAGCAGAGAGTATGTGGAAGAGAGAGATGTGCTGCCCAGAACCCCCCTTCTAGGAAGGGCTTGCCACCCCGCCTTGGGAGTACATATAGCACATCAGCACCTTCATGCTGGCCTCCTGGGGTCCCACTCTGAAAGGCCAGGCCAGTTCAGCCTAACAGAGAACAACTGATGGGTGATGCACCTCCATAGCTCTCTGAAGGGTTGACCAAATCTTTGTTGGATCTGAATTGCTGTGCGACTTCCTGCTCTACCCAATCCTCCTTCTTCCTTTTCTTTCCTAAGAATTGATCCCAAATAAACAACTTGCACCCCAAATTCAACATTATGGGCTGAATTGTATTCCCCCCAAATTCATATGTTGAAGTCCTAACCCACAGTACCTGAGAATGTGACTGTATTTGGAGATAAGGTCTTTAAGGAGATAATAAGTTAAAATAAGGTCAGTAGGGTGGGCCCTAATCCAGTATGGCTGATATCTCTATGAGAAGAAGAAATTAGGACACACACACAAAGGGAAGGCCATGTGAAGACTCAGGAGAAGAAAGCCATCTACAAGCTAAGGAGATAGGCCTCAGGAGAAGCCAACCCTGCCAACACCCGATCTCACACTTGTGAGAAAAGAAATTTCTGTTGTTTAAGCAACCCAGGTCATGGTACCTTGTTAGGGTAGGTAGAGCTGACTAATACACTCAGTGTCTGCTTCCAGAAAATCCCACCAGACAGGTAACTTTGATAGAAGCTAGAGTGAAAGTAAATAAAAGGCACCAAGTAACTCATTTGAAGGGGCCTCTAATAAAAATACATAAGATTAAAACAGGATATAAGATGAAAATGTAGATAGAATATATTTACATTGAAGAAATCATCTAAATATTTTTAAATTCAATTTAAAGAAAGCAAAACCATGGACTAGATACGTTCCTTTAATGTGGTGCATGCAAGTTCTCCTTTTCCCTTGTTAAGAGTATTTATTTTATATCTTTCTTTTGTAGGGCTCTGTGGCTTATGTTTCCCAGCAGGCTTGGATTCAGAATTGCATTTTGCAAGAAAACATTCTTTTTGGCTCTGTCATGCAGAAGCAGCTTTATGAGCGAGTTTTGGAAGCCTGTGCACTCCTTCCCGATCTGGAGCAGTTACCAAATGGAGATCAAACTGAGATTGGAGAAAGAGTAAGGAAAATATATTTTATCTTATGCAGGAATAACATTCCATTCAGCTGCACTAATAGAATATTTATAGCCTTTTTACTGAGGTCCTGAAGAGCTATACAACTATAATTTTAAAAAGTCATTGTAGAATTCCTATGAAAGAGATGGCCATATTAAGGACGAATAATTATTTATTATTGACTATTTTGAAAATAGATTAAAAATCAGCAGGAAATTCTGTTGTTAGTGTCCAAATGGGGGAATGAAAGCCCACCAAGTGGATCATCAATGCTTTGCCTTAGTTGCTGGCATAAGGCCGTTCACTATCTAATGAGGGAATAATAGTTTTGTTTCTTCCTGAAGCTCTTGTGCACAAAGTCAAGGCTAGGACAGTAACAACAGAGCCCCAGTCTCCAGTGGTTGCACCAAGGCCAGGTTCCAACGAGGCTCTGAGACGATGCTGTCATGAATGTACCTGTTCCATATTTACACATTCCTGATTAAGAGGAACTTGTTTCCCAGGCGTCGTATTCTTTGCTCTATTTTATTTTCATCTCATTAATGAATAGTCATTATGCTACCCAGTGTTTTGGAGTTAAAAATAAAACAAAACAAAACAAGATATCATGAGCCAAAGTATGAAGCCCAAGAGATGATCCCCAACCCATGACTAAAATCTCCACTAATTAAACATGAATGCAAAAGCAGCCTCTGCCTACGATTCTTGTGTACTATGAAGATAAGTAAATAATCCTTAGTGCTTTGAATTTCTGAGAAGAGAGTTAGAATAACATTGTTAGGCATTTTTACCCTGGCTTCAAGTTATTTAATTGTCTTGTTATATAAATTGAAAGTTATAGAACAAAACTATAGAAAGGGGAAATATTTAAAATCGAGGGTGTACATTTTGCTGTACATCTGAAATTAACACAACATTGTAAATCAACTATATTTCAATAAAAATTTAAAAAATAAAATCTAGGATGAGGCAAATTTTACCTTTAACTAGACTTACTTCGGTTTCATTCATAGCCTGTTACTTTGCAGATGTATTTTCTCGAAGTGTTAAATTGATTTAATTTTTTTGCAACCTCTGTGTTTTTTCTGGCATCTTCACTATCCCTTGGTGAAATGGCACCATAGCTAGAATTATGCAGAAATGTGACTTCCTTTTCAAACTTGTTAATACATATCGAACATTATGCTGATAAAGCCAATCTCTAATAAAATGAAATAGCTAAGTATGTAACTAAAAAATTGAAGTGGGAAAAATTCAAAATGTGAAGTATAGATTTAATATAGTCATTAAATGTTATTGCCACTTATAATTTCTGCTTTTTATATTTTTAAATTAAATTTCTCCCAATCTGATGATGTACTTTAAAATAAACATATAATTGAATATTTCAAAAAGAAATCTATTTACAGCTGTTTATGAGATGACCAAGATAATGAACGTAGAATTTTCCTCACTTTTATTAATCTTTTTCTTTGGCATTCTTCCACTGAACACAAATAGTTATTAATCTATTATATGCCCTTATTCTGCAATGGGGTATATAAGGGTGAGCAAAAGAGCTATCAATCACCCAGTCTTCAAGGGACTGCAATCAACTGGATCTCTGCCAATGATATTATCAATTGTCTTTACCAATATTTATTTGGACACTATGTGCTGGGAATGCAAGGATAAACTAGGCACGAGCTCATAGGAGAGTGAGACACTGACATGGGTATTGTCATTTCTAGCAATGGGTGAGTAAACAGGACACTGAAAGACAAGAAGGGAGGGAATGAATCACTTTACTTGGAACTCTGGGTAGAAGATTGATTTCAAAGAGGACTTAGAGTATCTTTTGAGTTGAAAAGGGAGGATATGGGCACCCAAGCAGAGTGTATAGGCTCTGCCCAGATATGAAAAGGCAGGCTAGTCTGCTTGTAGGTCACAGTCACTTGAGAAGGCAGCATTGGGTGAGTGGTTGAAAGATGAGTTAATACCAGAATATAAGTATCTTAGGTTTCTACTAAGGAATTTGCTGATGCTCATGGATGATGGGAAGAGAGAGACACGGGCATACAAGATTTTTAAGCAAGATGATAACATAATTACAAGATTCGTGATGACAAGTCAGAGGATGGATTGGAGAGAGGAGTGATTGGGTAATAATAGCTAATGTTGATTGTGTCCATATTTGGTATTGGCTTTGTCCTAAATATATATATATATATATATATATATATTTTTTTTTTTTTTTTGGCGGTACGTGGGCCTCTCACTGTTGCGGCCTCTCTGGTTGCAGAGCACAGGCTCCGGACGCGCAGGCCCAGCGGCCATGGCTCACAGGCCCAGCCGCTCCGCGGCATGTGGGATCTTCCCAGACCGGGGCACGAACCCGCGTCCCCTGCATCAGCAGGCGGACTCTCAACCACTGCGCCACCAGGGAAGCCCTGTCCTAAATATTTTACACTCAGTAAATGCTCATGACAAGCCCATGAGTTGGGAGCTGTTATAATCACACCACACACACACACACACACACACACACACACACACACACACACACACACACACACACACATATATGTATCATAGTACTTTGTATATATTTTTTTTACTCCTGGCTCCCCTGCTAAAATGTGACCTCCTCATGACAGAGGCTCGGTTTCATTTATCTTTAAATTCCAAGTGCTAGCACAGCACCCAGAGTATAGGAGATATTTGTTGAATAGTAGGAGGACGAGAAAGGCAAAGAAGCAATGACATTTTACAATTATAGGGCACTGGCTGATTTCTGTGCTGCATGGAGAGCTTTTAAACCAGATCTGTAAACACTAAACATAAAATAAATCAAGTAAATTGGGCCTGGCCCCATAATTCTCCATACATGGCTGTACACGTCGACTTTAATTCTCACAGAGTGATGTATATTCCTTATTCTTGCTTCTTAGAGTTGTACTTTTGCCAACAAGACTTGTACTAATCTTTCTACAGAAGAAAACAGGACATGTTGATTGCTGCTTTGGTAATTTAGCTATTATTCTCAGTCTCCTGTGTGTCAATTTAAAAATGATCACCAGTGTCAGTACACAGCTGGCAGCCAAAAGTTTTCTTTAATGTTCCACAGGCACAACTTTTCAGAGTTAGGGAACCGGAAATTCTTTTCTCCATAACTGTTAGTATCTACTTTTGAAAGCACGCAATTAAGAGAAAGCAGATATATCTGTTAATGTGCACAAATTAGTGGTACTAGGAAATAGAGGCTTTTGGAATTTTAGGATAAAGAAAGGTTGGAGTGTTAACCCTGAATTATTACCTATCCCTGCTACAGAAGAGAATTTGGATGTAACTCTATGTGCTTTGAGATTTACACATTTTTCCTCTGGTTCTGTTTTTTCTCCTGCTTCATTTTCAGGGTGTGAATATAAGTGGAGGTCAGAGGCATCGGGTCAGTCTGGCCAGAGCTGTCTATAGTGGGGCCGACATCTACCTCCTGGATGATCCCTTGTCTGCAGTTGATGTTCATGTTGGAAGGCAACTTTTTGAAAAAGTGATTGGGTCCTCTGGCATGTTGAAAAACAAGGTAGCCATAGCATCACTTATGCTTTAGTGAGGGAAGGAGAGGATAATCTATGTAGCATTATGCCCCAAATTCTAATATTTTATTTGTTGAAGCAGAGTAGTTAAATTTCACATAAAGAATGAGATGTTATATTGCTCTTTTACAGACTCACTTTAATGAATGTTTTAAAATTTTTTACAAGTTTACTCTGACCACAACTTATGTGATTATTACCTCATTGACTAATACCATATTCGAAGGTGGTTTACCTGCCAAAATGAGTTGTTTTTAGCTTAGGTGACTTTTTTTGAAAAGTGGTATTTTGGTGCATAGCACTTTTATAAAAAATAGTATTACTTTATTATTTATTACTTAAAATGTGGTATTATTAATCTAGCGTTCATAACAATTCAATTGTCTTGTGAAGGAACCAAGAAGAAAGGAATTAATATTTACCAAGTGCATACTATGTTTGACACTAAATTAGTTCATTTAGTTCTTATAGCAAGTCTCTGAGATAGGCATTATCGTTGTTCTTGTTTTATACATGAAGAAACTCAGGGCTTATAATGACTTGTTGTAGCTTGCTTAATTTAAGAGCCACAGAGATTTTTAAAAGCCTGTCTGACCACAAAACCATACTCATCGACTCACTATATGTGTTTACAGATTTATAAATATAGAGAATTCTGGAAAATTTAAATAAATGTATAAATATTTAAAGAATGGACAAATGTCTTTACTTATTGAAATGAAACCAAGATAAATCTTCTCATTCAATTTTATGTATATGTATACAATAATATGGAAAGATTTAAAAATAAAGACTTGAATCAAACATGTTTTTGTAATGCTACAGGACCTTAGAAAAAGGAAGCAAGAGTGACAGTTATAAGATTGTTTTTAATTTGCTGTAAATTTGATTCATTTTTAATGAATGAAGAATACCTGAACTAATGGGTTAAAAACATTTGCTGACTTTTTTCTTTTTTCTTTTTTGTCTAGCAGTGTATCATCATTCATTGTGAAATATATTTATATATGCTGCCTCAAACTGGCACCTACCAAGAATTTTACTCTAAAATAGTAAAGACAAAAAATAATGATTGCAGCTCTCTTTAAAATGGCTTATTTTTGCCATCTTTTGTAACCCAGGGAATAAAATACTCTTTTGTAGACTCGAATTTTAGTGACACACAACCTCACACTTCTACCCCTGATGGATCTTATTGTTGTAATGGAAAGTGGCAGAGTAGCACAAATGGGAACATACCAGGAACTTCTGTCTAAAACCAAAAATCTCACGAATTTGCTTCAGGCCTTCAGTGAACAAGAAAAAGGTGAGGACACAGTGAAAAATAAACCTAAGATACAGTGTGCTTACCCATTTTGAAAGCCCATGAATTGCCTGATTTCTTACTATGCATTTTTCTTCATTCATGCTACTTAAGTCAGGAACTGGGTGTCTTCCTTTCTCTAGAAAAGAAACAAATACGTTGGGACACATCAGCTAAAAATCAACCTTGTTCATGATTTTTAAGCAAAATGTTATGCCCCAGGGTCAGTTTGTTCATTTATGAAATAAGAGATTAGATGATTTATAAGCTCTGTTACAGGTTTAGAATATAATGGGTCTAAACATTCTACTTTCTTTGAAATTAAATCCATGTCAAATAAATAATAAATATTTGAAACATACTATTACATGTTGTGGGAGAGAAACAAAAGAAAAGAAAATCTGAAGAATGACAAAGGAGAATGATATTTGTCTAACTTTTACAAAATAGCAACTGAGTTTATTTACTACTAATTTTTGTTACTATAGTCCTAGTATTTTAAATTAAGATTCATAGATATTTGTGTAAATGAAGTGGTTTGGTCTTTATCTAATTAGGACATAAGGATGTTTGAAATCTAGTATGAGTTTAATATTCCAGAGATCAGTCATTTTCCAGCTCTGAAAGTTGGATGTACCATTATCTTTTTCCAGCTGTAGACGTTTTCTCATGTGTACCACCATCATGATCCTTGTTCTATACCTTTCCAGAACACCACTGAGAAATGGCTGGAAAACCAGTGAACTATTTCATAATTGCAGGCTAAAAGAAGACATATAGAGTTATTCTTAGTATTTCCTACATGAACTGGTATCTATTCATTCACTTTACACTTTACCTGGATATAAAAGTCAGAAAGATATGAAAGCAGTTTATAACAAGATCAGTGCAATTTAGTATTTTAATGCCATGAAATCAAAAAGCAGAGCCATTTTGCTGATGTGTTTCTCTAAGCTAATACACTTTAGGTATGCACTACTATTTTCTTTATTCCTTGTGTATGCCCCTTTCTCAAATTTAAATATTCTATATGTAGATACATTCAGAAAACCCTGATCCATTGTCAGGTGGCTGTGATCATTCTTAATAAAAGAAGACCTTGTCTTTTCTTAATGGCTAGCAGTTTTGGAAATGAGCCCTTGCCTATTTGGTCAGGCTAAGTAATAATTTATATTTAGTGTGTAGGAAAGATATATCTATGAGTGTCTCTGAGGGCTGCAATGAGGATGTGGTCTGTCATTTTCTCTATCCCCAGCACTTAGGTAGCCTCATGTTAGGCAAATAACAGGTACTCAATAGCTGTTTGTTAAACAGATGAATCTGCCTCCATTTTTTCTACCAAAAGTATGTCTCCTCAGAGTGAATGGGATGATTTGTAATGCTACGAGCCAGGATATATTTTTTGCTACTTATTTTAAAGGCAACATGAAATATAAGTTGTATTACTTTGGAAAATATAGCTCTGAAAGCAGGCAGTGTGTAAGTTTTAAGTTCAATATTTAATCTACCATAAAATATGGAACACAATTTTGAAAGTTGTGGAATTTGCTCTTGTTTAAGTCTCCAGTTTTGGAAACAAATATCATACCTCCCTCCATTGATATATCTTATGTACACCAGTCCTCTGTGGTAACAAGTGGAAAACATTCTTGAAGTTGAGCTGACATTAATAGATGTTACTATCTCAGCAACAGAAATATGACAGATTTAGGAAAATGTAAATTGAGCTTTCTTCTAGTTACTTCAGTATTGTGTCTTTTCTGTTAAAATTCAGAAAGGTGGTGAGTAGAGATCATTTTTGTACTAGAAATAGAATATGGTTTTTACAATGAATATTTCTGGGATTTTGATTTATTTGGATGGTGAGTAAAAATATATATAAAGTCTTTTAAAAAGCAGGCATAAAATTACTCATGTTAATACTAGATAGATAGATATTTGTAAAAGGTCAGCCATATATATTTTAATTTTATTAGTGACCACACACAGCAGAACAAAAATAGATCAACTGATATACAATTGATATAAAACATCCCCCAGACAACAACTTCAAACCTGGTTACATTTAGTCACATTCCTACAGTATTGCCCTTAGACCTGGGCCAATTTGACCCAGTCCTATACTACGTCTCCGCTCTGCCTTCCCTGGCTGGCTCTCTGGCCAAGGCCTAGGGATTGTGCCCATCGGGGGTCCTCTTCCCATCCCGCCACTCCTTGACCACTCCAGGTACTTGGAGTCCCAGAGTTCTCTGCTCATATGACATAAATTTGCTCCAAGGACCTGGGCTCTCATTCTTTAGTTCTACCCTCTTAAGGGTCGACTGCTCTACTGGCATTCACTACTCCTTGGATGAAGGATGTTTTTTTTTCTTGGAGGAGGGTTGGCAGAGTCTGGACATGTAGCTGAGGCAGCCACAGACATGGTGAGGGGTGGAGCTGGGGTGGGAGAAAACCCAGCAAGCACCTTGACCACATCACCCGGGACTACCGCATTCCCCAGAGGAACTCGCAGGGCTCCAAACACTCTCACCTGGATTTTGCCTTCCAGGTGGTCGGGAAGGTGTATGTGTTAGGGTAAGCGATACAACTTATTTACCAGTCTGTTAGTTCCATCTATAGCTATCAAATACTTAGAAGTATGGTATGCGGGCCTTCATTTATACTCTTGCCCCAGTTACCACAAATGTTAGGCGCAGGCCTGTCCCTGTGGGGAATTTCTTTCTCTTCTTTGCATAAGTAGTGAATAAAAATCAACTTATATCTGAGAACATTTTTACTGGAATTTAGAAGAAAGAGGACAGAATGTGATTTGAGAAGTGTGATCCCCACTTCTAAATTCAATCTGTGATCTATCATTTATTTTTTACAATTTATCCTTTTTGGCCTGAGTCTGTTCAGGAATTACTTTAAAAAGCACACAATATTTCCATTTAAAACTTTTTATTAACTTAATGTGACATGAAAGTGGGAGTAAAAGTCAGCACAACATAGTGGAAAAAACATGGGACCAATTTCAGAGCCCTGGGTTCTGGTTCTAGCACTGAATAATTATATGAATCTTTGTAAAAATGACCTCTTTTCATTCTTCCCATTTATGAAAAATGGGACTTGAACTAGATCTGTTTGTCCTGGTGTCTGATGTGGAAATGAACAGTGTACATTTTTATCACTCCCTTGCCCCCAAAACTGCTTATGACCCAGACACTTTTTCTTTTCCTATAATTCTCACCCTCACTACCAGAGTTGATGACAGATAAGTAGAGTTTACAGTAC
The DNA here is from genome assembly GCF_937001465.1 of Orcinus orca. Taxonomy (NCBI): domain Eukaryota; kingdom Metazoa; phylum Chordata; class Mammalia; order Artiodactyla; family Delphinidae; genus Orcinus; species Orcinus orca. The sequence continues at coordinate 120,108,364 of NC_064563.1, forward strand.
AATTTGGTTTGGATACACCAGATCTCTAAAACTCCATCTAGCTCCGAAAAATCTATAAGTCTTAGCTTATGGAAATATTATATAAGAGGTGAGAATCAGAGGAGAGAGAAGAGTTTATGGAAAAAGATATGACTAAAGATAAATTTACATATTTGTAGGTTTAGGATAATTCTTACCCATACTAATAATACTGATGGTAGCTAAGATGTCTTAGGTATTAATTCTGTCAATATAGTCACAAGTGTTTTACTTAATTCTCCCCAAAATCCCCTTGAGGCTACATGGTCCTAATATACATCTTGCCCAAGTTAAGACAGTGTAAGTTGCAGAATTTGAATCCATCACTTCCTATGTTTCATGCCAGAGGCCAGTCAAACTCTTAAACATTATATCAAACCTGTAGGAACAAGTACATTGACGTAGTGTGAAAGACAGGAAGGAGTGTAGGGCTCAGCTCACGCTTGCTCTCTCCATCTCTCTGTCTTTCTCTTTTTTTCTCTCTCTCCCTCTCTGTCTCTTTGACAAATTTGGGTTTCAGGCAAATCACTTATCCTATCTGAGTTTTATTTTTCCCTTCAAAATAGGGGTAAATTTGCCTGTTGTTCTCTTTATCTTATCAGCTCATTTTGGCACTCAAATTGTATAATGTATGTGAACACGTTCTATAAATTATAAATATATAAATTCAAACATTATTATTATCAGCTATAAAGATGAAAATGTGCCTTAGGTAGGAGAGGATGAAACATCCCCAAATTGAATTTTAATTCCGTGAGACATGGAAACCCACGTTTCTTAGAGATAGTTGATGTAAATCAGAGGCTTCCTTTAAGGACCAGATGTTTACTTCTAGAAATAAGAAAACATAGAGTTCATATAAGAGACCTTAGAAATCTCCAAGTCCACTTCCTTCTTTTTAAAGATAAAAAGTCTGAAATTCAAGGAGGTTAAGTATTACACTGTGGGAAAAGACAAAAATCTGCCTAGCTCTGAGATGTTTCCCATCGAAGTCACTAACAGTAACTTGAACCTCAGTCTTGTAGTTCTAGATGTGTGACTTTGATTAATGCTACCTGCTTTACTTCTCTGTGCTTTTTATCTGTAAAATAAGGATAATCGTAGCATCTTCCTCACAGGGGTAGTTTTGAAACATAAGAGTTAAAATATGTAAAGTACTTAGAACATTGCCTGCCATGTAGGAAGCTATTATTAGTGACAATAGTAAGAACATGACAGAGATTTGGGGATTACCATTGCATGCTCTTAATACTTTTCACAATAATATTTGTCTATAAGACTTGATGATATTGCTTTTTTTTTTTTAAAGACTGGAGTCATGTTCCTCTTGGGCAAATACTTAAACCTTCTGTGGAAGATCCAAAACAAGTTAGCACTCCTCTCTAATGTCTAAGAAAGAACTTCTCCGTAGGCTTTTTCATTATGGAATCTTAGTTTTATCAAGACATTACAAAACATTTTAGGTGAATAAGAAATAATGGGGAAAATGAAAGGCTCCCAGTATACCTGTGGATCCAGAACACAAAAAAATTCTCTAACTTGTATAATCTTTCATCATATTTCTCTCTATTTTGTGCATTGTTTGCTTTTATGGGTATAAAAGCACTCACCGTCTTCTTCCGCAGCTCATGCTTTAAAGCGAGTCAGTGTAATCAACTCCAGAACTGTACTGAAAGAACAAATCCTGGAGCAAAATGATAGGTGAGTATTAGGGTAATACCGGGCTCATAGGGATTATGGACTAATTAATTACATTTTTTAGCATTTAAAATGCATGCTATAAAAGTGATCTGTACATTATGATGGATACAAAATGTACTTAGTGGTTTCCAAATTTTATACTAGGAGTTACAAGGTTGTATCTAAGTTTTTAAGTGAGATGTATGTGACTTAATTTGGGACACATAGTAACTCTCAGTAATTTCTAGCCAAATTCTACTAGAAGAAACCTACTCAGATTTCTGTGTGAGCTAAAGATATACCTCAAATGAATCTGTTTAGAAAAATAAGAGGAAGGGAAGGAGGGAGGAAAAGAATGATAAGGGAAAGGAAGAGAGAAATAAAAATAATAAAACTTTGACCCTGATTAGATTGTTATATTATACTTCTTTTTCATTTTTGTAAGTAATTAAAATGAACAGTGATTGAAGCAAATTAACCTAATCAGTTATTTGCCCTAATACTCCAACAGTTGCAAAGAGGAGACAAAAAAAAAAAAAAGGAATAATAGCAAAAAGTGGTTTAAAAAGTAAGTGGCTAGAATTATAGGGAGGTGCTAAAATGCAGGATTGGAATGGATTAGAGACAAGCAAATACTTCAGGATCCAATAGCTCAGAATTTTGTAGTTTTGACCTCGAGTGAATGAATGGGCCTTGAATTTATTATTTTTTTTGAAAGGATTGGATATTCCTGTGGTTGTGTGATGATGTGGATGTTGCAGCTTGGAGCTCTGTGTACATACCAGGTTTAGCTGACTGAATAGGTAAATTAAATTATTCCTCTGGATCATAAAGACCTTGGACTGCTTTTCTTCTTTATTGTCTTGGTGTTGTCATCCAGTCTCATGACTTTAATTACCTTTACTCCAAGTTTATATCCCCAGCCCAACCTGTCCTCTGAACCCCAGAGTTGGACCCTCCTCTTTGATGTCTAATCTTCTTAGCTAATGGCAACACTGTTCTTCCCGTTGCTTAGATAAAATATCTTGCAATCACCCTTGACCTCTCTCTTACTCCATATCCAATCCATCATCAGATCCCATTGGCTCTATCTTCAAAATATATCCAAGAATCCAGAATTCAAACACTACTCATCACTTTCACAGCTTCCCTTTGTCCAAATCACTATCATTTCTCCCCTGAATTATTATAATTGTCTTCTTACAGGTCTTCCTGCCACCAGCCTTGCCCTGTACAGTCTGTTTGCAGCGTAACATCCAGAGTGGTTTGTTTTACAAATATGAGTCAGATCATGTCATTCTTCTGCCCCAAATCTCCAAAGGATTCACATCTCAGAGTAAAATCCCGAGTCCTCACAATGACCTATAAAGCCTTGGAGGACCTGGACCTGTTTACCTTTCTCAGAACCTCCTAAAGCTCATCTCACTATCCTACTGCAGCAAGACTGACTCTGCTATTCCTGGAAGGCTAGGCATGCACCTCCCCTGGTGCCTTTGCACTTTCTGATCCCACTGCTTAGGGCATATTTCTCCCAGATATCCATATGGCTTGCTCGCCCATCTTCTGCAGGTCTTCTGCTCAAATGTCACCTCATCAATGAAGACTTAGTTAGCCACCCTATTTTATACCACAATACTTCTTACCCCTTCCATGCTTTTTCCCCCATAATTTTTACTAATTATCAGTGTACTGGAAAATATACTTATTTACTTTATTTTGTCTTTCTCTTACCTCTAGGTTATAAGCTTTATAAGAGCAGGAATTTTTGTCTTTTTGTTCACTCTTCTCTTGCCATCTACATAACACATTTCAACTAAACACTGAATAGCATGTGTTCAGTAAGTACTTTGAATGGATGAATAAATAACTAGAGACTGAAAGCACACTCAAGGAACTTTTAATCCATCATTTATTTTATTTTATTTTTCTTACCATTATAACAATAAGTTTCATTTAAATGAGTGTCAGTTTTTAAGGATATCCAAGAAAAGCAAAAAATACACTGAAACAGACTTTGAAATTTCTGGGCTGTGGGATCTTCAAATCTCTAAATTATAAAGAGAGTTTTCACCTGTGTATAGTCTCACCATACACTCAATAAGTAGCTTGCTTTAAGGCTTAAATCTTAAAAATCAATAAGTATTGTTATAAACATAATCATACCCTTTCCTCTGTAATAAATCATTTTTTCTATTTATAAGTCACGGTTAGTCATATCCAAATTGAACCTCTTAAAGTTTTTGTGAACCACTTTTACAAAATTTCTCCTTGAAAAAAGAACCCCAATCCCTATAAACGTTTGTTTACAGAACTGGTTTCTAAACATTTCTCAAGTTCTGGCGGCTCAAACAGAAGCCAGCATTGCTGAAACTTACTTCTTCAGTAGAGTACATCAAAAGGATCACCTCAATCCTACCATGGCACATTCATGTCAACAGAACCCAGCGTCAAACTTACTTTTTAATGACTGTGATAAAAATGTTATTGGAGGTCCATGAATCCCCACATACCAATCTTTTCTTGTTTTTAGGCATGGCAATTATATCACTTTTATTTTTTGTTTGAGAGGTCAGAGACCTATTTTCATTTCTCCAAAACATGTACATCTTTGCCTACTTCCATGTATTTCCTAGTTTATTACTTTCTATACTATTCCTAGTCTAGCTTTCATCATTTTTTATCTGCTTTACCATTTGGTAAGGTAACATTACATGGGGAAGATTTTCCTGACTTTCAACCTAATTTTTTTTAACCATACCCAATTATTTCCAATTTATGCAGAATTAAGATAGACTAGAGATTGGAAGATACAAACAGACAGGAACTTCACAATGGAGACTCTCTACAGTGGGATGTACTGAGATAGAACAATGAATCTTCCTCATGGAAGGGTTCACAGGGAAACTAACTACCCATCAAGCGGGAGGTGGAAAAGAAGTTGGACCGAATAATGACTGAGAGTCCCTCCCTTTGAAATTTAAGAGTTAGAATTACATTATGATGTTAGTTTTGTTTTCACATGGGGACTAAAATAAGTTGAACTGTTTCAATATTTTGTTTTTCATTTTTTGGTTTAAATTTATATGGTATATATTATTTTATTTCCTTAAATATTTATTACTATCTTCCCCGACCAAAATAAACTGGAAATGCTATTTTAGTATCTAGACTGCCCCCTTTTGGCTTTCATGTCAGACTCTATTAATCACTTTAATCCTCCCATACATACTCTGTACTTTGCAACTGTATGCTCAGTTCAGGGATAACGGTTTCAGTATGTTAATTTTATATATTTTATACAAAAATATGCAGACCGGTATTATGCCGACTTTCCCAAGGGTTTCTGAAGGACAGAGTAAAACTCATTTTTAAAACTTCTCTACCAGCATAAAAAAATTTGCTTTTTTAAAATTCAAATAAAACCTGCTATTCACAACAAAATGCCCAGGACCAAATGCAGAACTTTTGTGGAAAAAGGATAATTAACATTGTAGTTTGGAAAAACAGTACCCTCCTGTGTAGTGGCCAGTAAATTATTGGTCTTTCTTAGTTATGTCTAATTAGGATGCCTTAATTCCCTTTTAACAGTTGGGTTCATAGCATTTTATATCCAGCTACATTAAGAATTAATTTTTTGGCTTGACACCAATGCTAAATTTGCTTATCCAAACAGAAGCCATGCCAAGGGCTTGAAGGATGATGACAGTAATTAACCCAAATCATATACCAGGAGCTATTCCGATGAAAGTGTCTGTTAAATAGTGTATCTTTTCCTGAGGTAAAGCTGATCCTACAAAGGGCATGCATGTACTGCAACCTCCCACAGAATGTTTCTTGACACTAATGCCAGAGACGGAAAGGGAAGAACTACTGGGCTGATCAAATAGCCATTTCTTATTCTGATAAACAAAATGGGAAATGTGGAGAAATGGGGGCATGTACCTCAGTTTAGAATTTCTAGAGGTCAGTTTGATATTAGATATATCAAATGACTTAGAATGTAGCATATCTCATGCTCCTATGTCCCTACAAGGGACCATGAGAGATGTGTAAAGAGAATTATCATTACAGCAATAATTAAAGCAGGAAAAATCTGCAACCAGTATACATTTTGATTTTGTTAAATAAATCTTAATATAGTAAAATGATAAAATATTATGTTGCCATTTGACAAAATATAATGCTGTAATAGAATAGTATTTGAGGTGCATTATATACTGAGTTACAAAGACCACGGGTAAAATTTTTTAAAAATTCAGACTTGTTATAGAGCAACATTTGAATTATGATACCACACATATAGAAAAAAGACTATAGCAATCCTCACCAGCATGTTAGCACCAAATATCTCTGGAATATAGCATTATGAGTATTTTGCTTCTGCTTGTCTTCGTCTGTTTTCTCTCTTCTTTCTCCTCTGTTGTCTTTGCTCCTCTTCGTGCCATTCTGTATTTTCCAAACATTTCTTCAGTAACACAATTCCAGAGGAATTGACAGCTACTTGGTGATTGGTTGGAAATGTGTCAATGTTGAGACCGAGGAAGCGTCGTGGCCAGAGAAAGCTTTTGAGGAGATAGGAAGTAACTGGTTTCGTGTAGGGCGTGTTTGAGATAATCAAGCAGAGACGAAGTAGGTGGCAAGTAGGTTTTTCACCGTATGGATCTGGAGCTCAAGGAAGAGGTATGGACTTGAGAAATCCATGTGAGAGTCACCCACAAAGACGAAGGTTGTTGAAACTGGGAATGCATGAGAGTGCTCAGAAAAGAGTGTGGAGCATAGAAAGGAAATAATGACTAGAACTGAGCCTCAGGAAATACAAACGTTAAAGGAAGACAGAAACTAATGGAGGCCCAGAGAGGTGGGAGAAAACACAAATGTGTGATGGTAGGGAAGTAAGAGGAAATGTCTCTTCAGCAAGGGAACGGTCAATGATGTTAAATGCCATGGAGAGTTTAAGTGAAATAATTTTTAAAGTATCCCATGAATACAGCAATAAGTATTGTACTTACTTTATCAAGGCCCCATTGATGGAAACCGTTTCAGCCAGGTGCCAGAAAGTTCGAGGAGAAAAAGGTGGTTTGGCAGAAAAATGTTTGGCTACAGAAAGAAGGCAAGAAGTAGGATAGTAACTGAACATACAGTTGAGGGTGGAATCATTTCTGTGGTGATGGTATTAATTATAGATGAGAAAAATGTGGAGTTCTCTGTGGGCTGAAGGGAAGGAGTTGCTAGAAAGGAAGACTATGAAGATTAACAAAAGAGAGGACAGAATTCAGGGTCTCCTAGATTTGCCTTAAGCTAAGAATCCCTTGCATCATTTGTTTAAAAGACAGATTTCTAGAGGGGAAATCTTATAATCTGCATTTTAAAAAGACACTGTCAAGTGTGTCATTGACAGGAAAGTGTGGAAACGCTATATTTAATAAATGTATTTTGAGAAAATGGGGCAGAATGGGATTCAGCTCATAAGGTTATCCTTAGATCTGAGGAGAAAACTACCTTTGTTTTTTACAGGAGAGAATTAGAAAAGGCTGGGTGGAGATGCAGATAAAAGTAGAAGTGTGGTGACTGACTTCCCTATCTGCTTTGACTTTCTCCATCAAGTAGGACACGGGGGCGCCTTCTGAGAGAGATGCAAGAATTTCTAGGCACTATAAAAACCCGGGTGGAAGGAAGATATTACTTTATGGTGGAGCCAGTTTGCTGGGCTCTATGATCTTTTGAAGCAGCACTCCGCAGATGGGCAACAAGTGTGACAAAGGCTAACTTGTCAGTTTTAACGTTGAAATTTAATTGAAAGAAAGCTATTAAAGTTCAGAATGTCACCACAGTTTGGATGACATGGTAATCATGGAGTACAGGTTGGATAATAAAAGGAATCGAGACAGGGCCTAGGTTTGCCTGGGGCTGAGAGTTTCCCGGATGTGGGACAGTCAGTGCTAAAACCAGGAATATCCCAGGTAAACCAGGATCGTTAATCATTTTAGGGGGCAAGGATGATAGAAAGTTACATTTGGGAACTGGGGTCTAGGTAGAATAAAAACCAAATACAGTGAGAGTAACTGAATGTACAATTTAGAAATAGAAAAGGTTATGTTATGGCCAGGGACTGAAACAATTGGAGTCAAGTTTTCAAAGGTGGATTAGTTCCAGGTAATAAGATTCATGGTTTGCGGTCATGAAAGTTGATGGCCAATGTAGAATGCAGATGCAGGACTCTGGAAGTATGAAGGTCATGAACGTGAAAAGAGATTGAGTTTAATACATTTGTCCTTGTCAGCTGTGACGTCACCCAGAATGGTGGCAGAACGAAGTGGGACGAATTAGCCTGATGCTAGTCTTCTGATAGGACAGGAGGCGAGTAGATGCGGAGGCACAGATTATGGTACAGCCAGATGGCATTGTCTTACACAATCTAGGGATTTGGCTCAAGTTTGAAGGATAATTATCTAGAAGAAGCAGTGAAAAAAATCATACAATATGCCCTGGCCCTAAAATATATGGGGTAAAAAAGAATAAACGATCTCCCTTCCAGAAGATTAAAGGAACATTATTATTATCACGGCAAGTCAGGTCTCTGTTAATGAAGCAGAAGAGTGTGCAATAAAGTGGTTGAGAATGTTTAACTTTTTAAAAAATGTTTAGTTGATCTAAAAACCTAAAAAAAATGTACATCGTCTTGCTTTATCAGGCCCTTATTGGATCAAGGAAAACAGTTCTCAGTGAGAAAAGAAAAGGTCCCTGTTGGTGGGGTAAGCACCAGAATAACTAGTGTTATTTGTTACTAACCACTCAAATATAAATGTTATTAATAAATACCATATGTTTTTCATTGAATTTGAGGAAGGTTGCTATATGATAGTTTGAAGAAATTGAATTAAATGGAACAGTTGGACATTATAGTGGTGTTTAATTAGGATTACATGTTATTTAGCTATGTATATTCTGGTTTACTAATAATAGTAACTAACATGATTTCAACTTTTATTTTTAAGTGCTCAGGACTGTGCAGGCACTTTGCTTGTATTTATAAGGTGGCTACTAGCATTACTCCAATTTATAGATAAGTAATCTGAGGACTAGAGTAGTTAGTAACTTAGACCAAGATCATAAAGCTTAGGATATGTCAGAGCAGGATTTAAATCTAGCTTGTGTGACTTTAAGTACAGTAACTTTATTTTTAAAAACAATTTTGCTTTTAGGTGAAGTTCTCAATCATTCTGAAGTACCTCCAAGCCTTCGGCTGGCTCTGGGTATGGCTGAATGTGGCCACTTACCTGGGGCAGAATTTGGTGGGAATTGGACAGAATCTGTGGCTTAGTGCCTGGGCAAAAGAAGCAAAGCACATGAACGATTTCACAGAATGGAAGCGAATAAGAAGCAATAAACTTAACATCTATGGATTATTGGGATTAATGCAAGGTTAAACAAAAAGTCTAGCTGCTTTTCTTTTCTCTTTCTAACCTAATTGATTCAGATGCAAACGTAGGGCATTGTTTTACTTTTTAAAAATCTATGTCATAATATTCAAATACTTTGGGAGAATTCAAATGCCTATGTTTTTAGTTCACCATATTTGCAAGAGTAAACAAAAACTTGTATGTGTCAACTACATGGCCCACACTGAATATTATCAATTTGTCTCATTTAATCTTGACAATAAGTATTTAGAAAGGTGTCATTATCCCCATTTTACGGCTGAGGAAACTGAGTCTCATATGTTAAGTCAGTCAGGACTCAGAAGTCTTGAATACGTGGCTGTCCACTGTATGTGTGAGGCTTGTGACTGATGTGAAGATCAGTAAGTGAGTCTTAAAAACTGCGTTGTAAGTAAAGCTTAAAACTACATCGCAAGCAATATGCGTGTAAAAGTAGTAAAAGAAAACACTGTAAGGATTTAGAGCAGGGGAAAGCCATATTTGGTTGAGAGATTAAGGTAATTTCCAAGGCATAGTTGGCATTTGAGGTGACACTAAAAAGATGGAGGGAATTTTGTCAGGGATCACAGAGGACAAAAGCTGATAGATGCAGAGAAAGATGTGAATAAAGATGGATGGGAAGGTGAGGGGGATATAAGCATAGGTGAGGATGCCAGTCTGAGTAGTCTTTAGGGTTTTTTTGGTTTTTTTTTTTTTTTTTTTTTTGCGATACGCGGGCCTCTCACCATTGTGGCCTCTCTGGTTGCGGAGCACAGGCTCCGGACGCGTAGGCTCAGCGGCCATGGCTCACGGGCCCAGCCGCTCCGTGGCATGTGGGATCTTCCCAGACCGGGGCACGAACCTGTGTCCCCTGCATCGGCAGGCGGACTCTCAACAGCTGCGCCACCAGGGAAGCCCCCGGTCTTTAGGTTATTGATAGGGCAGTAGGGGAACTAGAGGTGGAAAGGTAGTTTGGAGATGATAGTTAGAAAGGCAAGTAGAAAACTTTGAGAATTGGGGGAAAAAGAAGTGACAGAATTTGGAGTCATTTTTCAGAATAAGAATAAATTTTCAGTGATGAAAAAAGATGGATTTTTATTGGTGGGACTAAAGTCAGAGACCAGGGAGAAGTTGAGGTTGGTAGGGAAAAAATAATCAATGATCTTAAGGAGTCTAGATGGGAGATAATCTAGTACAAAAAGATCTCTTATCTGATGCATCTCCTTGTCACCCAAAGCATCTAGACTAGTGCGAACCAATGGGTAGGGAATGAAATAAGATTTGAATAAAGTATGAATGGAGGAAGGGTCAGAGAGCTGCAGTGGGACTGGAGAAAAGGGATGGATAGGAAAGACACTGCAGTGAAAACATATGTAAGAATTGCTGATTTGTGGGTAGGAAGAGAACATCACTCATGATTTTGAGTTTGGGTAATTGAGAGAACAATGAAGACAAAAATAAAGAAACCAAGGACGAGGGAAGTCAGTTGGTAGAGCAGAGAAATGATTAATTCAATTTGGAGCACGTTTAATGGGAAGTGTGGATACATATTTTTCTGCTGTTTTTTTTCTCCCCAGTAGCAGAATAGATACACATTGTCCTTCAAAGAAGTTAGGTGATTTGAAAGAGTAAGAAGAAAGACACTCAAAAGTATAGTACTCAAAAGTGTAGAACAATTAAAGGGAAGATATTTTTAATTAATTAATTAACTTTTGGCTGCGTTGGGTCTTCATTGCTGCGCACAGGCTTTCTCTAGTTGCGGCGAGCAGGGGCTACTCTTCGTTGCGGTGCGCGGGCTTCTCATTGCGGTGGCTTCTCTTATCGTGGGGCACGGCCTTAAGGCATGAGGGCTTCAGTAGCTGTGGCTCGTGGGCTCAGCAGTCGTGGCTCTAGAGCGCAGGCTCAGTAGTTGCGGCACACGGGCTCAGCCGCTCCGCGGCATGTGGGATCCTCCCGGACCAGGGCTCGAATCCGTGTCCCCTGCGTTGGCAGGCAGATTTTTAACCACTGCACCACCAGGGAAACCCAAGGGAAGATTTTTTAAATAGACAATTTTTGATGTGTTTATAAGAAGAAAGGAAGACAAAGTGAAGGAGAGTGATAAATTCAAATAAGAAATAACAAAGCCATCTACGTGGAAGTCTTGCTGTCTAGGGATATGCATAAGGGAAAACAGAGATGCATGCTTTTGGTAACAGAAAATGAAGATAACGTTTAAAAATTTGTGATTTAGGGCCTTGCTTCTGTTTTCTGCTCTCCTATCTTATTTTTATTGTGTGACCATAGTACTTCTTATAAGTATCTCCATCAGAAAGTAAGCAAATACTGTGAGACAAATTTATGTTTGTTTTGTCATTCTGTTAACAACATTCATTGAGGAAAGAGTTGTTACGTTAACAACTAAAATGAGATACCAGGACTTAGAATGTGTTTGGTTTTGAGTCAGTGAATCAAGTTTTTTGGCTTGTGGTTTGCAACTCGAGGAAAAAGTAGGTATAGACATTTAGAATGCTGAGCAGCAAAAGAAATGTCACATATACATCTCTATATCTATGTCTGTCACACATATATAGGAGGGTTAAACTCTTACCAATCCAGTGAGCTCATGTTACAGTTTTAAGGGAGACTCAATATCCTTCGGAGAATATTTTAAGTGAGCAAATACTGTTTTTCCTATACTAGACAAGGTATGCAAGTTTAGTGTTGAAAATTTTACTTGTGTAAAGTTTTAATTAACTATCAGTAGGTATAGAAAGTATTTTGTAGTAAAGGTAACAGATTATTCAGAGTTTAATCAAAAAGATTTTTTCCTGATTGGATTTTTGTTTTTTACATTTAAAAACATTTAAATTTTTGACTTATTATTAAATACAATTATAAATTATTTCTTAAGAAATGAAAATATATAATTTCTGATTTTTTAGTAGTCTGCAGCTGTGTCCTATGGAACCTGGTTCAATCAAGAGCAGGCTGTATTCACTGATATCATCAAAGCTCACATTATTTTTTGAGCTTTAAAACATAAATAGCACTTTCACATGTTAATGCCAGAGGCTATGAATAATATAGAAGGCTAACATTCAAAGAAAACTGGAGTACTGAAGCAGAAAACATTGCATCTATATTTTATAACAATAATAAAGATCTTACCTTATCTTCTGAAAAAGAAATAGCCCTGAACATTTTATTCCTGGTTCCCAGCTATTTCCTTTAGAATCTCTAGGGCACTCTGAACATCCTTAATCTATTGTGTTTTATGCCCCCTTGTTAGGAACTTCCTTTTCCAACCCAATGTGTAAAATATAGGCACCTTATTTTCAAAGTGCAATGTTTAAGGAGTACACACCAGTCTAAGATGCGTGACTGGATCATTTACTTTACTTACCTCACAAAATTCCACTGAAATGACAGTGGATAAATATAAAAGTAAAGGGTTCAGGGGATTTCAGAGTGATAAATGTCTACATAAGCGATTATACTGATAATCAAGGGTAGAAGAACCTGTAACCAGGAACAGATACTAGATGAAACTGTCAAAGAATAGGGAGCGGTTCAGTCTAGCTGTGGAGGAACTCAGGTACAGAGAGTAGGATTGAGTAACGTCGAAATAATCAAAGTGATTCACTAGAACATTGTTCTTCTGTTACCAACTGGCACAGCAGTAGTACAGTGAAAACTAGGAAGCTGATGTTTAAAAAGGAAATTAGGGTTACTAGTGTGTTTGACCTACATAGAAGAAAGCCTCCTTATGTGGCTTTTGGAGAAGTGTCAGCCTATGTCTAGATCACCATATGAGACTTCCAGTGTCACACCCACTTAAGTGGAATTTCCATTCAGAGGAGTTTGGGGAAAATTAATGTGCACACAGGCAGAAGAAAGCCACACCAGGTACCTCTTAATTCACCATGGTTTTTTTGTTTTGTTTTGTTTTTGTTTTTGTTTTTTATCACCATGTCTTTATCTTGCATGTTTTAACTGGTAATGATGGATGGTCATGCATTTTAATCAAGTGAGCAGTATAGATATGAGCCAACAAATAGAGCAGTGGAGCCCAGAAGTAAAATAGTCATATTTGATATGTAAGAGAAGCTTAAAATTAGTATCTTCAGATATTCAAAAGCAGAGGCAAAGCAAGAGCAGAATGTGCTTAAATAAGTTCAATCTAAGAACAAGAAAGTTCTTAAAAAATTTAAAGAATTTAAAAAGATTGTACAAGTGTGAGAAGATAAATCGGTAGAAATTGTCCCAGATGTACAACATCAAAAACATAGATGGCAAATGATAAATAAGGAAAAATCAGAGGAATAATCCAAGATGTTCAACATCCATACAATAAGACACAGTAAATGCAGGTGGAAATTATCAAATGCATAATATTTAACAACATTTTCTGTAACTGAAGAATACTAAAGCCTGTTCCCACAAAAATTTCCAGTTTAGAGCAGAAATACAGAGGGTTCCAAGAGAGTAGTTTATGTTGCAGGATGAGGGGGTGAAATAGGATGAAAGAAATAATAGACTATCTGCTGAGTTTAAACATATTCCAAAGAGATTTGCTGACTATTGAATTGTTTGGGAATAGATTAGTGCTTGTTGCATAGAAAAATAGTGGTACAAGCATTATACATTTAGTGAACTTCATGAATATTATGTTTAGTAGTAACGTAAACACTGAATATTTGAGAACAAAAGGGCAACAACCTATTTTTGGAAGGACTAGAAGCAAGTATGGGGAGTGAGGTAGGAAAATAATAGAAAGTATTTAAGAGTAAGAAATTATTAAAGAGCAGTGTGTGATGTTATTTAAAATATAAAGGAACTAGCTAAAAGAATTTGAGATTGGAACAAGAATCCTGTTGGCAACACACTTTTACTAACAATTTTGTATAGTAGAGATCAGCGGTGCAATTATGTATCCCAGAAGACTCAAGAGCAAATGGCTTAAATAACATGGAAATTTATTGATGCCTCAAATGGAAAAGTCCAGGCACAAGTTTTTAAACACACTTGATCCAGGGGCTCAAAAGAAGTGTCCACCATGCTTTCTCAGTTCTGCTCATTTTCCTCTTTTCCTGAGCCATTCTCAGGCTTCACATGGTGATGAAAATGTTCTCTTTCAAAGAACCTCTTTCCATAGAAATCCATGAAATTACTCTCCTTGAAACAATTTGAGTCACATATCCACCCTTGAACCAATCATTGTAACCAAGCATTTCTTCCTCCACTCCTACAAGTTCCCTAGTTTGGGGATTCTTTGTCCTTTCATTTCTTCTTACACACCTGGATAGTTCTTTTCTGAGCTTGTCTCTTTCTTGTTGTATTTTTGTCAAACACAGCTACCAATAGTCAATAGATGCTGTTAACTGTGTTTTAACCTGTTCCACTGAAGCTACATATTTATTATTTATATTTTCTAACTTTTTAGTTTTTTCAAGAACCTTCTCACCAACCAAACTGTAATAGCTTGACAGACCAAAAATAGTTTATTCATGACTCATACCACTTGTCCACTGTAGGTCAGGAAAGGGACTCTTCTGATTCTAGGGCCCAAGTTGAAGAAGCAATCCAACCACTATTTTAAATGTTGGCAGGCACTGTGCAAAGGGAATAGGAGCTTTAGCAAGTCTGACACCTGGAAGTGTCATGTGAAATATCTCAACTTACTGTTCAGAACTATTCATTTGATTGCATCAATCACAAGGAGGTCAGAAAGTGCAATTCTACCATGGACCTAGAAGCTAGGAGAACTGAAATTATTTGTCTAGCAACACCAGTCACTACCACATTGTCTTTCAGGACATCATAAAGTTAATAGGTTGCTAAAATTCTGTCAATCCGGTTGATCTCTTATCTTTAGAGCATTTCTCTAGAACCTATGCTCATGAATAAGGAGAGCCCTACTCTTATAGCACACCAGAGTGTCCGTATTTATTTTCCATGCACCATATGCATTTATACTTAGTTTGGTCCACAGTGATACATTTTTAAGTTTGATATTTGAGTTTTCCATTAAAAATAAATGCTATTACAAGCAATCTTTTGAGAGTTAAAATTCAGAGTTTAAGCTGTTAACATGTCATTGATAACAATTTGTGTTTAGGTCTCTTTGTTTGCTCGGGAACTTATGTACTCACCAGAGGGTCCTTGGCTGCCTCTCGAACTTTGCATGCTCAACTGTTGGATAATGTGCTGCATCTCCCACTCCAATTCTTTGAAACCAATCCCATAGGCCAGATCGTCAATCGGTTCACCAAGGTAAGTAAGCCATACCTTATTAAATAGCATACGTATAAATGATCCACATTTAGTACCTTATTATCTCATTTGTAAAAAATATCATTCTAAAAAGATGGGATTATGTTTAGGGTAGATTTCATTGTTATTTTATTTCTAATTATTGGGACATTTATAATTGATGTATAGCAGAGTCACATCTTACACACATACTTAAAATAACCCTTAAAAATAGCTGAAAGAATCCAAGAAGTGCATGTGCTCTGGTGTCTACAACTCCAATTCTTATACACATTTAGTTTGAGAATCAGTGGTTCAGGCTGAGGAGGGGGAGAAATGTAAGTCTGTATCGACATATCCAGATTTTAAGCATTCTGCCTTTAAAAGAACTATCAACTCATTAATGGCAAATGGGGGATGGGTAGAGGTTCCCAGAGTGTCTCTGCTAACCTATAGGGTTTTGCCCATTGTGTTTACTATTAAGTACTTGTAATTGTACTGTCCAATAAAATGTAATGCAAGCCACAGAGGTAATTTAAAATTTTCTAGTAGCCACAATATAAAAGTAAAAAGAAACAGTTGAAGTAATTATTTATAATAATATATTTTAACAGAAAATATCTGAAACATTACTTTAAAGTATAATCAATGTAAATTTATTGATTGAATATTTTATTTTTCTCCTACAAAGTCTTCAAAATCTGGTTTGTATAATAGACTTCTGTTAGATCTCAGTTTGCAGCAGCCATGTGGCTTCTGTATTAGTGCATAGCCATGATCTTAAAATATGGCAATATATTTTTGTGTATATGAAAAACATTTGGTGTGGTATGGGGAAAAATGAGGATAAAACATCAAAATATAAATGAGAATACCTAGCATAATCAATGTTTGATGGAGTATTAAATCTTGCTTAATCATACCAGTGTCACACTGTTCTTTGAAAGTTTATAGAAGAACTTGATCACCAGTGTTCTTTGTCTCCCAGTGGACATATCTCTATGACCCTCCTAAACAACTCGCATTATTATACAGTAACATGACAAATGATTGGGTCTTGAACAGATGAGAATATGAGAAGGTGTATTTTAAAGACAGGCAGGAAGTTACTTATGAATATGATGCTCTTACACTATTTGGTATGTGAGATAATCAGGGAAGTCCCAAAGCAAGGCTGAGAAGAAATAAAATTCTATCTCCATTCTTTATCAGTGTTGTCCTAAACTGAATACTCCATCCCTTCAAGGTTGAGTGCCTTCCTATTCCCTGGGATCTCTAAGGTCGTACCTTATACCACAAACATAGCTTTAAGTTACATGTGAACTGATGCATGACCTTCCCATGTCCATTTCTCAGTCCCATTGTCCACCTCTATCTTTCGGTTTTTAATTTTGTAAATGAAGATTATTTTGTTTTCCTGTTTCTTCTGATATTGGCAGGATCCAGCTATCCAAGAAGGTCACTGGACATGTTCTCAGTGGATAAGAATGGCCTAGGAGTGTTTTACAGTTTTTAGGGAGTGAATAATGGTAGACCAATGCCCCTGAATCCCCAACTACCGGGGTTTGGACTCTTTTTTTTTTTTTTTAACAGAGTCTGATTTCAGTCATATAAATTAAGTGCCATGTAGTTGTCATTGGGAAGTACAAATTGGTTGATCATAGACATATTGGTACTAGAACACCCTCTTAATTGTTACAGCTGAAAAATACATGGGGGTGGGCTGGGGAGGGCAGAGATCATATATTGAATATTTAGATATTTAATAATCAGATTGTCACACCTGGGTAAATGTTTTTATTTTTACAATGAATGATATATGTCTTCTTCCCCTCATTTTAAACCAATGAAAAGTTAAAAATAAAGTGACTCGATATCAAATTTTTCAGGACATGTTTATAATTGATATGCGTTTCCATTACTACTTACGGACCTGGCTGAATTGTACACTGGATGTTATTGGAACAGTTTTGGTCATTGTGGGAGCTTTACCACTCTTCATTCTGGGGATTATTCCTTTGGTTTTCCTCTATTTCACTATACAAGTAAGTACACGGATTTTTATGTGTATTAATAACTTATAAGTTCACAGTCAAATATAGTTTCAGACCCACTTAGACTGCCTGTTAGTTAAGGTTCTCTAAGGAGCAGACATCAAGAAAGGATTAGATGTACTAGAGAATTGCTGGGGGAAATGCCTGTAAAAGATAAAGGAGAGGGAGCAAGAGAAGGCTGGGTGAGCCCTTCGACAGCGAGGCAGGTCTGCTCCCTTCGAGGGAGAAGGAAGAGGATTGGGTAGGAAGAGTCTTGGACTGCAGGACGGTTCCATAAGAGGTTTGGTTGAATGAATGGGAAGCTCACAACCAACACTGCCCAGTGGATGCTCCCATGTGACCCCTGAATGGGCTTGTTTTGGCACCCCTGCCATGCTCAGTCTTTGCCTGGGAGTCATCTGTGGGAAAAATGGCCTTCATTCTACTATAGTAGTGGATTTGGAGGGGCAGCGGCTGGGCTGTCAGTCAGCTATGGGCCCTGCAACAGGAGAACTGAGTTGTGCATTTTCATGGCCACCATAAAACCTAGGTGTTGTTTACATTTTAGCAGAAAGTTAATTTGCCTGAAGATCCAAGAGAGAAGCACATATTGCCTTTTGCCCTGTTATCCCTGCTATCAACAAACTATTGCTGGAAGAACTACAACAGATCTCTCATGATATGTATATATCCTTATATTCCAATTAAAATGTGGTCAACCAGGGGCTTCCCTGGTGGCGCAGTGGTTGAGAGTCCGCCTGCCGATGCAGGGGGCACGGGTTCGTGCCCCGGTCCGGGAAGATCCCACATGCCGTGGCAGCTGGACCCATGAGCCATGGCCACTGAGCCTGTGCGTCCGGAGCCTGTGCTCCGCAACGGGAGAGGCCACAACAGTGAGAGGCCCGCGTACCATAAAAAAAAAAATTAAAAAAATGTGGTCAACCAGTTTGAATTCCAAAATTATGTCACTGTGAGGCTGTAGTGTAAAAACAAAATTTCTTAACCCATATTTAAATTAAATATAAAAGTTTTTTGAGGCTCTTTATAGAAAAGGATGCAGTTCTTGTAGTTTAATGTTTTCTCAACCTAAGTTTTCAAATTCATATTGGAGTTTAATTTGTCCAACCAGGATGTTAATCATTTGCTCATTTCTGCACCTGTACTATCATTATTCCTCCTACTTCCTGTGTTGTCCCTCTTCTCTCTGCCTATCTGGATCTTACTTACCCTTCATGCCTAGGTTATATTCTACTTTCTGTGAGAAGCATTCTCTACCAAAGTAGGGCAAAGAGATATGACTCATGTAGGTATTATGGGTTTATTATGCTGCTAGTATTATAGGCTGTTTTTTTGTTGTTGTTCTTGTTGTCATTTTATTTATTTATTTATTTATTCATTTATTTATTTACTAGACCAAAAATTGTCTCCTCAGTGTGATTGTAAGTCCTCTGGGGCAGACACTACGTCTTATAGTTAGAAAAAAAAAAAAAGTCAAGAAATTGAGGAATGGTGTTGAGGATCAATTGTGTCTGCTTAAAAAAACAAAAACAACAAAACATATCACAAGTGATAGTCTTGTGGTTGGTGCACTATAACAGGGTGTCTGGGAGTGGAAAAGAGTCTAGAAACCATGTCTTGTTAGGCGGAACTTTATAGGGTGAGCCCTGAATGAAGATTCAGGAACCTCAGATTACTTTCCTGACTCCTGTGTTTGGTATATCACTTTCTTTTCCAGGCTTCATTTCTTTTCCCTGTAAAATAAGAGGTTTGCTTTACGTCAGTACTACTCAAAGTGTGGTCCCTGGACCCATGGGCCTACAGAATCAGAATCTCTTTTTTAAAAAATCACATTTTACAACCAAAATATACACAATTTTTACTTGCTAATCATACCCTAATAGAGCAGAGGGAAATAAAGAATTTCTCACAGAAGTCTGTGTTTTTAAAATCCTTCTGGTAATTTTTACTAAAGTATGAGAAGCACTGATCTAAATCAAATGTTCTTAAGCTCAATGCTCTGGTCAGTTTCATGGAAGGACCCCCCAGGGCTTCTATAATTCATTGAACTTTTATGAAACTACCTTTGAGACAATCTCTTAAGTCCTCTTGCAGGCTCAGAATGCCGTAATCGTTTGTATTCTCTAGAGCACTTAGCATAGAGCAGAGCTTGTAAACTGTAAGCTGACAGGCCACATGTAGCGTCAGGTATGTTTTAGCGTAGCTTGCTTAATGTTTTTACCAAAATGAAGACATTTTTAAAATTAGGAATTTTACATAAAATTCCAGATCTGAAGATTTTCATGAAAAAAAATTGCAAGATGTAGCAAACTCTTTATTTTCATTTCCAGTTTGTAGCAATTACATGGGGCTGATGAAGGATCCACCCATCCCAGCTGTCCTCAGCCCAAGTCAGAGGGGAAGTAGTCAATTATAATTGTGGCCATATTGGTTTTTTTGGCAGAAAAAAATAAAGAAAATTTTTTCCATAACTATATTTAGGTACAAAAATCTTATTGTTTGTACATTTGGTTGGCTTCCTTCATTTAATGGGTTAACCACCTGGCCACACTTCCAACATGTAACATAGAGCTTTTTCCACAGTAGGTACTCAATAATGGGTGTTTGAGAGCATTATCAAAGTGAAATTTTGCCCAATTATGTTCTAGTTGTGCTATCCAGAATTTGGGCCTTTTACTGGTACAAAGGTGCATTCGTTTCCTGGGGCTCCTGTAACAAACTTGGTGGCTTAAAACAACAGAAATTTTATTCTCTCACAGTTCTGGAGGCCAAAAGTCCAAAATCCAGGAGTAGGCAGGGTTGGCTTCTTCTGGAGGCTCTGAGGGAGCATCTATTGCATGCTTCTCTCCTAGCTTCTGGTGGCTGTCAGAGACCCCTGGCATTTTCCTTGACTTCTAGGTCCATCACTCCAGTCTCGTCTTCACATGGCTTTCTCCCTGTGTCTGTGTCTTCTCCTTTTCTACTTTTTATAATGACACTCAGACTGTATTTAGGGCCCACCCGAAATCCAGGATGATCTCATCTCAAGAACCTTAATGACATCTGCAAAGATCCTATTTCCAAATAAGGTCACATCCACAGGTACTGGAGGTTAGAACTTGAACTTAACTTTTGGGGGCTGCTCTTTAGTTACACAAGTACCCACTACACAAGTATCTTGCCATGTTCAAACTATTGAAGCAATTTTGCCTACATCTTCCCAACCGCCTCTTTCTGTTTTCCTGTTAGAGATACTACGTGGCAAGCTCTCGGCAGATTCGGCGGCTGGCAGGAGCATCTCGCTCTCCTGTCCTTTCCCACTTTAGCGAGACTCTCCTTGGGGTGTCCACTATCAGGGCATTTGGACATGAACAGAGGTTCGTCCAGCAAAACAAAGACGTGGTGAATGAGAATTTGGTCTGTTTCTACAACAATGTGATTTCGAACAGGTAAGTCATATTCACATACCCAGTTCAGGACTAGTCTCTTCTTGGATATTTTGTTCACTAACTTCTAAACAAAAAGTGTTTCTTGTTTTTTTTTTGCGGTACGCGGGCCTCTCACTGTTGTGACCTCTCCCATTGCGGAGCACGGGCTCCGGACGCGCAGGCTCAGTGGCCATGGCTCACGGGCCCAGCCGCTCCGTGGCATGTGGGATCTTCCCGGACCGGGGCACAAACCCGTGTCCCCTGCATCGGCGGGCGGACTCTCAACCACTGCGCCACGAGGGAAGCCCCAGAAAGTGTTTTTAATGATATTTCATCAAAAATATTAAAGCCTTAAATATTTCTAGTATTTAATATACACTTAAGTTAAAGTGTGTCTATTTATGTCCGTATGAATAGTACATGCTACTTTACGTGAAAATAAGGTCCCACGTTTTTTGAAGGTTATACAGGATGCTATTAGAATGAGTAAAGATGTGACTCTTTGTTGTATTTTATATTTGTAGAATGGATTTTCTTTGCAAACAATAATCTATAATATTTTGAATTTGAAGCTATACATTTCACATAGAGGAGAAAAAAAACATTAAATAGTTGGGCACATGTTAACTTTTAGTGACTAATTTTATCATATAGAAAACGTGCATGTAATCAGAAAGGTAAGTGATTTTCCAATGGGATTTTAAGGTAAATGCATCATTTCAGCTGATGTTCTTTTGTTTTGATTTTTAATTCTGATTAAGTTTTAAAGCAAAGTTCTGCAAACGTAAAGTGTATTTTTATGCAGAGAAATCCTTTGCTCTACCATCACTGCAAAAAGCCTGTTTGATTGAGTTCTAAGTAAGTGTGAAAAAAGCGAATGCAGCTATTGATGTTTACCTCTTCCGTTTTCAGAGGAGAGCTCATACTAAGTGCACCAAAGCTTCTGCATCTCAGTTCAGGAATATTTTCCATTATTACAGGTGGCTGTCTGTTAGACTTGAATTTCTTGGCAATTTAATGGTGTTCTTCGCTTCACTGCTTGCTGTGCAGGCTGGCAATTCTATGGATTCAGCAATAGTTGGTTTGTCCATATCCTATGCCTTAAATGTAAGTAATAGTGATTTTGTGGTATATAATATGTTTATAATCCAATTAATTAAGCTCTCTTCTCCTTTTCCTGTCTGAATTATAGACTGTATTAACTAACTAATGAGAGACAAATCTGGATTACCCTGGAGGCTCATTTCTTTCTTTTGCTACTAGCAAAAGAGCTAGCTCAGTATTTCTAAGTTAGCTCACAGAGAAAACAGGCTGATACCCAAGGCTCAGTGCTAGAGGATCCAGGAAACTCCTGCTGTTGCATCATTACCCAGAAGTTTCCTGTTCTCCTATCCTTATAGAGTTATAAAGTATAACAGGGATAGGACCCCTCTCTACCGTGGCCTGTCCATCTGGTTTGCCCAAACTAAGCAGAGAGATAATGCAAGCTCTGGGGAGAATATATGCTCTGCTTGTAATTTTTTCTCCTAATAAGCCCTATTTTATATGATACTGCAAAGTGCTAGTGGTATGACTGTGTGCAAGTCCCCTTAGTAAAATAGAAAATGTATCAAACTGCTTAATATAATTCCATATTATTTAAAAGATGGGTCTACATGATTTGGGTACATGCCCTTAGTCCCTTATCTAAAAGCCTCAAGTCAGTTACATTTCAGAATTCAGAACTTAGGCTTCTAGAAAGGAATTATAATACATTTAACATCTACACACACACACACACACACACACGCACACACACACACACACAAATAAACATATCCATATGTATGTATGTATGTATGTATGTATATATGCAGGGCCTGGGGCAGAACTCTGTAATCAAACTCTTTGTTCTGCAGTGAAATATGTGAATGTACATCCTAAGTGGGTTAAATCAACACTTTAAGGAGACCCACATCAGTTCAGTCAGTTTGGCCATCAAATGGTTTAGCACCAAACTCAAGAAAAATCTGAATTGTGAGAGTTTTGTGACTTTCAGAACTAGATTTGAAGTTACAAACTTGGGGAACTTATATTTAGGGATAAGTTGCATGAGAAGAAAGTAGAGTTTGGGAGAAAAAAAGGAGACAGGAGTAGTCAGAAAATTCCTTCAAATGGAAGCTGGTAAAGAATGCCAAAGGTAACATTGTGTACAAATTTTTTCCTCACTTAGGATGTACATTTCTTAAGGCATATCCCATCAATCTTGGTATTCATCATTTCTTATACCAAGTATGGTCTCCTTTAATATATGTTGAACTATATTCATTCCTTCTTCTGACAAATAACCATTGTTTATGATATTAATGAATTTAACAAACTTAAAGAAGCACATGTGTGTCTAAGAATAAATATGCTCACTTCTAAAGTTGTTAAATAATTCTAAGAAATAAAATATATGAAAATTCTGAAAAATGAAGCTTTATAAAGTATTATTAATAGTATATAAAAGACTGATACTCATTCATTAAGCTCTTGGTATTTCACCTCCAGATTACTCAGTCTCTCAATTTTTGGGTAAGGAAAGCATGTGAAATTGAAACCAATGCAGTTTCCATTGAAAGAGTTTGTGAATATGAAAATATGGATAAGGAGGTAAGCACTTCTAAATAACTAATAAATGGATGCAGAATTAAGATATTGTAATACATCTTGAACTGACATCTTAAAGATCAATTTTGAACAAAACCTGCATTTCCAAATTTATGCTGTAATATTTTGCATTTCGACAAAATTAAAATTCAATCTATTGTAAAATACACCATTATTTTATATAATCACTAAAGTGGAAAAAAAGCACTGCTAATTAAATTAGGACTGTTCATAAATTATAAGATATCCCATTTCAGTATTGTTATAAAAATGAAATATGAGCACCTGTTTTTAAGGGGCACAGTGATCTGTCCCCTACCAATGTAAACCTATGATTATAACTTTGTAAAGATTTTACATTGAGAAAAGTGTCTTAATGCAGTCACCTCACAATTATTTACAGTCTGATTGTCCAATTTCAAAATTAACTATGCCTTTACTGCTTATACCTTCTGTCCCATTTACTCACCATTAGCATCTCTGTGGATGGGAAGGAGAAGGAGAAAAAATCAGTCTACTTTTTTCCCTTTAATTAACTATAATTTGGGAGAGAGAAGAATTAGACTATAGACAGAGTATAATGTTAGCATTATCTTCATATTTTACTAATCTAGGGTACTTCTGTCTCCCAGTTCCATGAATTAACAGGGCAGATGATAAAGGGTATATGTTGAATTTCTGCATCTTCTTCAATCCATTTATAAAGTTATCTAAATCTTCGTGAAACTTTCCTCTTTTGCTCACTCATAACTCTGAGGAAGAAGTGTTCCTCCTCCAAATAAAAACCTACAAATTTCCAGTTGTATTTTGGAAACATCTCTTCATATCTTTTCTCAGACCTTATTCCATTAACCACCTTCTCTAATTCCTAATTTCAGCCCCCCAACCCCTTTACTCCTTTCAGCCTATAAATATACTAAAATATTTTCTGCATACTCCAACTCCTACCTGAATTTTGAATCTTCCTCTAGATTCTTCCCTGGGTCTTACCTTCCTTTTTCATACACATTTCACGAAAGATTAGTCTACCTTCACGATCACAATCACAGTTACCAATATCTAGTTTGTTCAGCTTATTGCCATATAATGACTAATATAAAAATTGTATCATTTTCTATATTTTCTAAATCTTTTGCTATTAATATATGTTTTCTTTTCATTTTGAAAAAAGTTCAGTAAAATGTGTGTGTGCACACACAAGCACACACACATTTAAAAAAAAATCATCTTTATGTAATTTGATGCAAGTTGTAACAGACACCATTGCAAAAACCCTTGATGTGGAAAGAAGTAAATGTGTCCAAATGACCCCTATTTACTCCTCTATAGCCCCGTTTCTCTGCTCCTCTTTACAGCAGAATTCTTGGGAATAGTTCCTGTACTTGCTCTCTCTAATTCCTCTTTTCTCATTCTTTTCTGGACCCTCTTTCGCACAGGCTTTAAATCCTACCACTTCACTGAGCCTGCCCTCGTCAAGATCACTAATGGTAGCTTCTCAGTCTTCACTTTACCTGGCCTATCATTTGACACTTGTGATCGCTCCCTCTCATGAAAACACTTCACCTCGCTGGCGGGGCACCACAGTCTTCTGCGTGTTCTTCTACCTCCTGCTTTTCCTCCAGGGTTCCAGAGCCAGGCCTCAGTCTCAGGTCCTCAGCATATGTAGTTAGTCTCCTTTACCTGGAAAGGGTTTCCTCTGATATCCACATGATTTGTTTCCTGACCATGTCCAGTTAAGCCTTTTCTAACCTCCCTGTTTAAAATTACACCAACCCTGCCTATTTCCTGATTTCCAAAGTTTTATCATCAACTAACATTCTGCATAGGCTATATGGTGCTTTTTGTCTCTCCTCACCAGCATGCATGCTCCGTAAGGGCAAGAATTATTTGTTTTTCTCACTGCTAAATCACCAACAACCAAAGCATTAACTGGCACAGTAAACACTCAGTATTTGGGAAATGAATAAATGACAAACTGTCCTCCTCTCAGCTGAAAATTTCAGGTTACCTTCAGCTCCTTTATAAGGTTTTAGATTTTTCTTAATAACTTAATAGAAGATGGGAACCCTCTTTATGTGTAAAAATTTATTTCTAAGATTTTGGTATTTTTAAAAAGTGTTTTCAGAAAACTCATAATGTTTACAAACGTCATTCATCATTTTTGTTTTATCACTTTTGTTTATATGCATGAGAATTATTTTTATTGGGGGGAGCTATTTTTATTGTAATTATAGTTTAAAAAATATTTTGTTTTAAGGCACCCTGGATAATGTCTAAAAGGCCTCCGTCACAATGGCCCAATAAAGGGATAGTGGAATTTGTTAATTATCAGGCTCGATACCGAGATGATCTTGGTTTAGCATTACATGATATCACTTTCCAGACTCATGGGGAAGAGAAGGTACCATATATATTTCATAAGTCTCACTTTACCTTTCATCTGAATATATTTATTGTTAAGGCCAAAGTATACTGTGATATTGAATATAAGATGGTCATTTGTTCAAATTTCATATAAAAGTAATAAAGACGTGGTTGGTTTGTACAAAATAAGTTTTTCCTCTATCAACAAAAATATATATTTTAAGCTGTTCATAATCTATTGTGAAACATGACTTTACTATTTTTTAGCTTTATTGAGGTAAAATTAACAAATAAAAATTGTATTTTTTAGGGTGTACAGTGTGATAGTTTGATATACATATATTGTGAAATGATTATCATAACCTTAAGAACACTTAAGATCTACTCTCTTAGCAAATTTCAGTATTATTAATTATAGTCACCATGCTGTGCATTAGATACCTAGAATTTATTTGCCTTATAACTGAAAGTTTGTACCCTTTGACCAACATCTTCCCATTTTCCCCACCCTTCAATCCCTGGTAACCTTTTGTTTGACGTTTTGATGTTTTTAGATTCCACATTTAAGTGAGATCATACAATATTTTTCTCTGTCTGGCTTCTTTTACTTAGCATAATGTCCTCGAGGTTCACCATGTTACCACAAATCACAGGATTTTCTTCATTTTTATGCAGGATTATATATATGTTTATATACATTTTTTTTTCTTTATCCATTCATGCATGGCATACACTCTTCAACACACATATTAGCCCAAGCCTTTCCAGTGAGTAAGGAGTGTCTGGATAAAGACTCATCCTTGCATGTCACGTTAAGTCTTCCATGACAGTCAATGTTATTCTGGTTGGCAAAATTAGATTCTACTGACCTGACACGTAATGTATTTGTTGTCAGTACCAAGGTCCCCTTCCCTTACAAAAAGTACAATGTAAACTGTTTATGATAATTTCATTATAGATTGGAATTGTGGGACGAACTGGAGCAGGCAAATCAACACTATCAAATTGCCTATTTAGAATTGTAGAAGGATCAGGAGGCAAAATTATTATTGATGGAATTGACATATCTACAATTGGGCTTCATGACCTTCGTGGCAAACTTAATATTATTCCACAGGTAAAGACTGTTTTGTCGTTAGTCTTTCTTAACTCCCTCTAGGGAAACTTCATCTTTTGTTCTATTTTATTTTGTTTTTGTTTTAATTTTTTTTTTTAATATATTCCTTTCAAGCATACACATTCATTTTGGGGAGCCAAATTATTTTAAATGTATTATGAAAAATAACTATGTAATTAAATCCTATTAAACACTCTAAATCTGAAGTGTTCTCCCTACGTGCATTTATCTATTTGAAAACCTATGTTGCTTTGCAAGTTTCCTTCATAATACAAATAAAATACAAATAAAATTCAAATGTAGAGATTAGGCTGAAACACATTGGTAGTTTTTGGAAGAAAAAAACAGTTACTGAGGCTTTTGCTTAGTTGGTAATTTGAATGTAGGATTTTGATTCTTTTGACTTGAGGTTTAGAAATATTGAAAAAATGAAAAGAACAATAATGCAGTTAGATCTTTTTTCAAGTCCTTTGATTTTTCCATCTGTGGCATCAGAGGAACTTGATCATTAACAAATATGCAAATTGGCTCAATAATATGCCTCTGCAGTCCAAGATGACTTTATTCAGTTGTGTTTAAGAGATTTAAGCTGAGTATTTATGAAATATCTTTATATTATTCTTTAAAAATATCTTAAAATACTATCACCTCTTTGTCATAGTGTTTAAACACATACTTACATTCATGAATTTACTTCACAACAAATTTGAGTAAAATCTGAAATTCTGACAGGGATAAAATTGACTGGAGAAAAGAAACAGTCATTCCCCTCTTATAAATCAAAACAGGCGTAGTAAAATACAGTTTCACTAGACATGTCAGTGTATTGGAAAGAGCGTGGACTTGTCGTCTTTGAATTCTACCTGAGCACTTACCTTCTGTGTGTCCTTGGATGAGAGCTTTTTAAAACCTCCAGTTCACTGTCTGTCAAATGAGGATATTTACTTCTATCTTTCTGGATTGGTGGGCTGATAGATAATATTATATACATAGTATAGATTACATTTATTCAGTTCTTTTCTGTATTATATTATATCCCTGACTAAAGGGCAGCTACCATCATTATTATCGTGGTTGTGATCGAGACATTATTAATAAGAGGACGAGAAAGAATCAGGAAGCTTATAATGATTTAATCTAACTTGCAACTTATTCTGATTTTCTTCTGCTTTTGGGTTCAATATAAAATGAATTTGATAACTATTTAGTTTTGATCATTTTGTGTTTTCCTTATTTAATGTACGCATGCCTCATGTGACAGTAAGATTACTGGTGACTATTTTATTCTCTAGGACCCAGTTTTATTTTCTGGAACCCTTCAAATGAACCTCGACCCCCTAGACAAGTATTCTGATGTTGAGCTATGGGAGGTGCTGGAACTATGTCACTTAAAAGAGTTTGTGCTGTCCCTTCCCAAGAAGCTGCTGCATGAAATTTCAGAGGGTGGTGAAAACCTCAGGTAAGCTGCTAAGAACAGAGCTTGGCCAGGTTATTCATTCAGGGCTTTTTAGAAACGAGTTGGCCTCAAAAGGAAGTCACTCCTGAGCTACCACGGATCTTGTCTGGCCTCTTCAAAGCACACCATTGCTGATTTCTCCTAGGGAAGACAGACAAGGAATAAATAAAATGATAGCCACTGGCTGGGAAACTGCTGGTGAAGGGAAACAAAGGGACAAAAGAGGAACAATGCAGTAGGAAAAGTCACTATTTAATTGAATCTTCTTCTGCAAAGACTCCTACTCTAATAGCTTTCTTCCTAAAAAAAATTGTTGTAAGGGCTACTTTGATGTTTGACGTCTTAGGACGGTCCCTTTATGGGATCAGAGACCTAAGGGAAATCAGTTAGACCCTCTCTGCACTGGAGAGACACAGCCTGTATGACTCAGCCTCTTCTTTGTTTACTCTCTCCTCCCTCTCTCTGTTTCTGCCACCTTGGCCTCTTTGGTTCCTTGCTGTTTCGTGAAGATGCCACGCCGGTTCCTGCCTGCCTCAGGAATTTTACATCTGCCAATCACTTTGCCAGGAACAGGTTCCCATTGGAAATCTTCAGGACTCACTTTCCACTTCCTTCAGGCCTTGAATTTAAAGGCATCTTCTCAGAGAGGATTATTTTGGCATGCCCATCTAAAATGCCCACCCCGTACCCACATTTTACACCCTCCCTTTCTGTACGTTCGAATTCTTCTCATTACTATGCATTTTGCTCATTTATTTTTTGTCTCCCCATGTAAACACACAGACAGAGCCTTTTGTCTGTTTAATTCATTGTTCTATTTGCAGAACTTGGACCAGAGTCTGGCATATAGTAATCACTCAGTGAATATTTCTTAAAGAAAAGAATGAATGAATGTGTGGGTTAGGAAGAGAATAACAGTATAATTAGAATTTTAGAACAGGAAGTGTGTGACCATAAATCCATTGTGGAAATCATTTTACTATTTTTTATAACAGTGTTGGACAGAGACAGCTTGTCTGTCTTGCTCGTGCTTTGCTGAGAAAAACAAAAATTCTCATCTTGGATGAGGCAACAGCTTCCATCGATTTTGAGACTGATAACTTGGTGCAGACCGCAATCAGGAAGGAGTTTTCTGATTGTACCATCCTGATGATTGCTCACAGACTGCATTCTATCATTGACTCAGACAGGTATGCTTTATTTGTTTTCAGAAATAAACCAGTTTCTACAGAGATACCTACTGAACATATGAAACACATTAATTACTTGCCACTAGTAAAGGATTTTATCTGTGCTGAGAGATACAAAATGTCCCCTAATAGTATGGAAGATACTTTCCAAAATAATTAGAGGAATTTGTTAATGCTCAAAGAATATTAGAAAACTTGATATATTTCCTTAGTTAAATAGTACCTTTATTTTGTACTGACATAACTCATACAGTAATTTAAACCTTACGGTAGCAAGAACAAGAAGGGTGAACTGAAACACTGATTATAGGTTACCTGACTGGATTCTTTTCACATTGCAGGGTGCTTGTTCTAGACTCTGGAAGGATTACACAATTTGAAACACCACAGAATTTGATACACCAGAAAGGACTTTTCTTTGACATGCTAACAGAAGCAGGAATAACACAAGACTCAGGGACAAAAAGTAAATACTTTTAGTTGTATATTGATTATACCAAATAAAAAAAAATAGTATTTGAAAAAATAAAGACAAGGGAGAAATGCAAAACAGCGGGCCCCTAGCTACATGTTAACACAAACAAGAGATAAGCACCATAGCTCTAACCATAAGGGGCTGTACCCAACCTTCTTTCTTCCATTCATTCCCTCCAGAATATCTGCCTTTCCCTCATTGCCCAAAGTACTAAATGCCATTTATCCCTCAAGTCTCTGACTTTGTTCAGGAGTCATCTTCTGCACAAAGCATCTCTTGATTTTTCCCTTCGCTCCCCTGTCTGATCCACATGCCCTTTTTCTGTCCTCTGAGTAGCCCTATGTGCATACCTTTATCATGGCAGGGACCATACTCTATTTAAATCCTTTTAGTCTGCCTCTCCTTAAAGCTACTTGAAGGCAAGTGCCCAGTTTATTGTTTTTGTGTGTTAGGTTCCTAACATAGTACCTTTCAGATTGTTGATACGCCACAAACATTTGTAGAATGAATGATTAGGCATTTTAGAGTAATATTATACAGGCACCTATAATAACTTCTGAGTTATTTTACAGTATATAAAATTATGGAGGGGCTTCCCTGGTAGCGCAGTGGTTGAGAGTCTGCCTGCCGATGCGGGGGACACGGGTTCATGCCCCGGTCTGGGAGGATCCCACATGCCGCGGAGCGGCTGGGCCCGTGAGCCATGGCCACTGGGCCTGCGCGTCCGGAGCCTGTGTTCTGCAATGGGAGAGGCCGCGGCGGTGAGAGGCCCGCGTACCGCAAAAAAAAAAAATTATGGAGGAATCACAGAAAAACATATTGAGTTATTCAGCTGCTTTTTGGAAAGAGTAATTATATGTTAACTGAATTTTATAAAATAAAATTTTGCTTTATTTAAAAATAATATTTTATAATATTTTTACTATTTACTTTGAGTAAAAAACCTATATTTTCTATGGAACGTCATTTTCTGGCTTGATTAACCTCAGTGAGTTATATATCAGATGGTATACATTCACAAGTAATTGTTGATTTGTAGTACTAATTATATTTTGAAGGGCTTTTTCATTTGGTAGTTTTATGTAATAGAAGCCACATTGTTTCTCTGAATTGCCATTCACATTTGAAGTTTTCAAACTTCAATGGTATTTTCCTTTCAAGATGATTTTAATAAAATATTTTAACATGTTAAGACTCAACAGCCATTTCTTTTATCCTCTTTTTCTCCTTCCTGTGCAACAACTTTGCACAACCTTGCTTCATCCCCTAAGTGTATTTATGAAAAGTTACCATAAATTATAAAACCCTATATTATCTAAAGCTTCATTCCTTAAAATGTAAGCTACTGAAAGTGTTGTCCTGACTTTACAATTCCTGTAGTACCTACCACTATGTTTTGTACTCAGTAGGCATTGAATAAATATCTATTGAAATCCATTAAGAAAGGGAACTGGATATTTCATTAATATCAGTTAAAATTTATGTTTTGGCCTCTTTACACATGTAGTAAAATCCATCAGAGACACTGCATAATTTAGAAATCTAATGGGAAATCAACAGTCACCTGGATAAATTGTGGTATCTTCATACAGTGGAATTCTATACAGCTATGAGAATGAATGAACAAATGCTACAGGCAACACCACCAATGAATCTCACAAACATAATGTGGAGTAAAAGAAAACACAGGGGACTTCCCTGGTGGCACAGTGGATAAGACTCCATGCTCCCAATGCCAGAGGCCGGGGTTTGGTTCCTGGTCAGGGAACTGGATCCCACATGCATGCCGCAACTAAGAGTTCACGTGCCACAACTAAGGAGCTGTGTGCTGCAACTAAGGAGACCACGAGCTACAACAAAGAGGCTGCCTGACACAACTAAGACCCCATGCAACCAAATAAATAAAATTTTTAAAAAAACTATAAAAAAGAGAAGTCAACCACAAAAGCATATTCTTACATGATTCCATGATTCTATTGATACAAAAGGTTTTTTTTTTTTTTTTTAAATAAAGAAGAGAAACTATACTCCTAGAAGTCGGGATATTGGCTACTCTTGGTGGTGATGGGTAATGATTGAAAGGGTGAACAAGGTGGGCTTCTGGGAAATGATTATGTTCTGTTTCTTGATCTGGGTCTGAGTATTGGTTCAATTTGTAAAAATCATCAATCTGTATACTTAGGATTTGTGAAAATATAGATAGATAGTTATAGCTATATATATACATAGATATCTCATGTATAATATAGTTAAATAAAGAGGAAAAAGAAAAAGTAAAATAAATTAGTCATTTAAAATGACTAAGCCAAAATTACTCAATATAATATTATTGTGTTTTAAAAAATCAATATTTCATTCTCATTTTTATTATGTACATCAAGTTTGTTCAATCACTGAAGTACTCTTTGAAACAAAGTGCAGGATACTTAAAATGACTGGATTATAGAGAAGTAGTAAATTTGAATTAAAAAAACCTTTTAATTCAATGATTTATTTATTTCAAAATTTTAACTTCAAAATATATTAAGAAAATAATTATTATCATTTGGATATGCAGAAATATTTACCTTAGCTGATAGAATGAAAATCCTAAGAAGCATTAGGTTGAATTATTTTAGGATGAGAATATTTATTACTGAAAGCCCACTATATGCCAAGTAATGTGCAAGGCACTGGAATAATTTATTACTTTCAATTCTCAATAAAGAATATAAGAAAGTTATTACCGCTCATCCTATTTTACCAAATATGATAAGATACCAAGAGGATCTTGGCCAATAAAATGTAGAATCCAGGCCCACATGACTACAAAACTGATGATGATGTTCTTTTCAGTTCTCTAATAAGATGTCTCATTCCTAGAAGAGCCACTTAAAGAGTCCATAGTTCAAGAATGGGGCGGAGAAGAATTTAAACCAATAGCTGTGTAGACAAATGGAATTAAACCTTGGGGGTAGGGTGCTTCTTCAAATATAGTATTAGTTTGAGCCATATGAAATAGTCATTTTTGTAGGTAAAAAAATAGTTGAATAAGGTCAATTTCATATACTTTTAAATATAGCTTTGATATCAAAGTGTTAAGAAGATGTAATGCAGTATTTTAATACACGTGAAAATAATAAATAGTTCTAACTGGTCTAGAGGGCTTTTATTCTAGGAAAAAAATCAAGAAAATTAAAATAAAATATTATAGTAGTTAAAAGAGTTCAGGATCTAGTGACAAAGTGCTTATGCTAAATCTCAACTCCACCACTTTCTAATTGTGTAAACTTGGGCAAGTTAACTTATTTCTCTGGACTTATTTGGGTGTAAGAATTTTATCTACCTCCTAAGGGTTTTGGGGTTTTTTTTGAAAATTAAATGAGATAACACAACATTTAGGACAGATAAAACTCTTTCTGGAATATAGAAAACATTCAGTAACATGTTAGCAATCACTTCAGTACTAACAGTCATATCTCCTCTCCTTATAGTTGCAGTTTTGTGTTTACAAACAAAATCACATCATAGGACATAGTATTAAGTAAACAAAAAGGGCAAAACTAAGCCAATGTTTATGAAAGGCTATTCTATACACAGCAACAACTTGGGGATAATTGGAGATTAAAATAAGACACGGTCCTCAGTGATGTGCAGTGTGATTGATCTCAGTGAGATTAAGCAAAGCTGAGAAAGCAGAAACAGGGCAGATCTCTTTCTAGTTCCTTCCAGTTCTCCTAGTTCCCACTTTTCTAGCTGTCATTTTCCAAGCAAGTAGACCACCTGTGGAATACAGAAATCAGGACTTCTGGCTACATTATGAGCCACATTTCTCTAAATCTTTTTATGAAAATTAATACTATTTTGATAGTTTGTATGGTGGCTGCTATTGGGTTAATGGGGCCAAGGTAACTGGTGTGAACCCAGTAAAGGCTGACTGGCTTCTCTTGATGACCGCTGACTAGGTAACCAGGTTATTTACAGATCAACCAGATTTTGCACATGCTCGTTATCATAGTTGATCAAAGATAGTAACATTTTCTCTCTTGAGGGCAGCACAAAGAGAAAAATAAAACTGAATAGGGGGCTTCCCTGGTGGCGCAGTGGTTGAGAGTCCGCCTGCCGATGCAGAGGACACGGATTCGTGCCACGGTCCGGGAAGATCCCACATGCCACGGAGCGGCTGGGCCCGTGAGCCATGGCCGCTGAGCCTGCGCGTCTGGAGCCTGTGCTCCGCAACGGGAGAGGCCACAACAGTGAGAGGCCCGCGTACCTTATAAAAAAAAAATGAATAGGCATATGAGTAAAGTGTTAAAATATATCATAAACTGAAAAATGTTTGTGATAGTTGTGAAAAATATTTGTGAAAAATTTGAAAAATATTTTTCCAAAACACTTACAAGGAAAATGATACATTGTGCATTTTTGTGTGTCAAGGGAAGAGATACAAGATTGATTTTTGAGTTCATGTTTATAAGACTCAGCTTATCATTAATATACTTGCGAATGATTATTGGTTTACTGCTATTTTTCAACTCTTGATAGAAAATGTAATGTGGTTATCAGAGAATAAGACTAAATGAATGATTTAGAATACGTGACAGTGGAGTACCACAAGAACTAGGCATAAATGTTAACCCAGCTTTAGTCAACACTAACTCTGTCTGAACATCTGCTTCTGGCTTTCTGTTCTGAGCATTTGTGCAACAATTTCCAGGTATTACAGAACAGCCTCTGCTTTCCCTGTATTGCTATAGCTATGACTTTACAGAGGTAATAGACAAGAATTAATGTTGGCCATGATGCGTAAGGTCTTGAAAATTGTTGTTTCATGTATTTTCTTCCACTTTTTAGTTGAATCAGTTCCTTTTTATTCCATCTTGGCCAGAAGCAGAAGTCCAACAAATGGCAATTTGACCAAATGTTTAACCACAAAGTAAGGGTCAAAAGTTTAAAAACACAAGGAAGGAAAGAAGGAAAACAAAGAAAGAAGTGTAAACAACTAAGGGGCTTGTTTTTCTTAGGTAGAAAGAAGTCCCAAGGTAGAAAGGACAAAGCTGGCCAGAGCAGTTCCATAACACCACTGGCCACTTCTACCTTTAGCTCAACCATCTATTACATGTCCATTGATTGGTAGTTGCAAACCCATTGCTTTATCTCCAGCATCATGTCTGCATTTCAAGAAGGTAGAGCAGAATTATGTCACATACCCATCCCTAGCTGCAAAATAATTTTTAAAGTTGGGGATGTCGCCACTCCAAAAAAACTGGGTTCTGAAAGTAAGAATGAATAGAAAAGATAATTGCAGTAGCATTTAGCAAGGTCTGCCACCGCTACTTTTTGTCGCAAAGTATTTTTCGACTATGACAAAATATTCTTAATTTAGTTACTTGGGAGACAAAAGAAGGGTAGTGGTTACAACTAATAAGATCCAATTTCCAGTTTCCAATACTATATAGGCTATGTTAAGCAATTTAAGGTGATTGGATGAACTCTTAACAGAATTGTGTGTTTGTGTGTGTGTATTTATGTATTTACGTTGTGTATGTAGATCACACACACACACACACACACACATATATAGCTATAGTTATAAAGTTGTGTTATGCCATTTAAGACATTTCAGGAGGTCTTTTAGGTAAGCCAAAAAATAGTTAATTCAATGAGGTGTAAGACAGACTGTATTTGTTAGTTTTTTAACATCCAAAAAACTTAATGTGAGGCAAGCTATTAATTCTTCCCAAAACTAAATAAATGCTTTACCACAGCAAATTTATTTTCTCTTATATTTCTGCAGAATTCTGCAGAAGTTTTTGACTCATAGTTTCAGGGTCTTGAGGATATTAGGGAAAATAACCTATTTTCTTGTGGCATTTTCTTATAATCCCTCATAAAATTAGCAAGTCACTGAACTTTGTTCATTCTCCTTCTATCATCTCCATTCATAATACTTAGCACTTTCTTGCCAGGCACTCACAAAACCCCAATGAATTAGGTACTATTATCTTCATTTTGCATCTTAAAAAATCTGTAAATTCAAATTTGCTTCTCAGAAATGTAAAGAATTAAATAGCACTGTCTAAACCTGTAACATTATCTGGTAAACAAGAGGTCTTTCCTGGATACTATCCAGTTTAGTACTGAACAAAAATGGTGCTATAGGATTGCATTATGGGATGGATAAGGCAGCACAGCATTGGGGCTGAACATGGACTGGATTTGAATAACTCTGCTACGTATTAGTTGTATAATCCTGGGAAAATTACCTAACACATCTGTGCCTTAATTTCCCTATCTGAAAATGGGGTAAGAGGAACTACCCCTAAGTTTGTTAGAACAAAATTAATTAGTATTGTTAAAACATTTAGAACACTCCTGTACATAGTAAGCACTATTATCTATTGCTGAATAAGAAATAAATAAAAATTTAGTAAGCTTAAAACAACAAAAAATTATTATCTCAGTTTCTGTGAATCGTGACTCTGGAACTGCTTAGCTCAGTGATTCGTGCTTAGGGTCTCTCATAAGATTACATTCAAATTTGAAGTATGGCTACATCATTTGAAGCCTTGAATACCAGGTCGAAGCATTGGAAGTCACATAAGAAGCTGCCTACCTCAATAGGGCACTGTGTATTTGTTAGTCAAGTGAAATAAATGTGGATGTATCACTATTATTTCCTCATATATTTTGAATCTCCGAGCAGCAGTAGTTAAAATAACTATGAAGGAATCACAGGAACTAGTGATTGGAGAGTCAAATCTACTGTTTTTATTTAAGGGCTCATTTGAAAAGACATTTATCAAATGAACTTAAAAAAAAATTGTATTGAGTTTCTTGCCCAAAGAATAAACTTTATTAGAGAATTATAAAGTATTAATCACCAACCAAAGGATTACAGTAGTCTATTATGCAGGATTATTAACTATCTAGATTAGTTTTGGCTCTGTTATAGTCGGAAGCCATGAATTGGTATTCAGAATTTTGAGTATACTGTTCATGATACAGGAAATTTCCTGTATCATGAACAGTATACTCAAAATTCTGAATACCAGTTCATGGCTTCCGACTATAACAGAGCCAAAACTAATCTAGAAAAACAAATATCATATATCGCTTATATGTGGAATCCAGAAAAATGATACAGATGAACATATTTGCAGAGCAGAAATAGAGACACAGACGTAGAGAACAAACATATGGACACCAAGGCGGGAAGGAGCGGTGGATGAACTGGGAAATTGGGATTGACACATATACACTACTATGTATAAAACAGATAACTAATGAGAACCTACTGTTCAGCACAGGGAACTCTACTTAATCCTCTGTGGTGACCTAAATGGGAAGGAAATCCAAGTAAGAGGGGATATATGTATATGTATAGCTGATTCACTTCACTGTACAGCAGAAACTAACAAAACATTGTAAAGCAACTATACTCCAATAAAAATTAATTTAAAAAAAGAAAAGTAAGTAGAAAAGTAAGCAATTCCAGGGACATTCAGGATGTAGGGAATTAGGTAATAGCTGCTGAGGTCACGTGCCGTGAGCATCAGATCAGCTCTATTCCCGTTTCCTTTCTTATTTACATACCTCAAATATGTACTCTGGGCATAGTCCAGAATAGAAAATGAAGGACACAATTTAAAAAACAAACTGCAAAGTGGTATTTATTTACATTAAAATGTGAAATACCTGTATACACACAAATCTAAGAGGCACAATCTGTTATGCACAATAACTATGATCTTCAGAACATGTTATACACAACAGTATCTGCTGATACATAAGTGGTTCCAGTGAAAACAGTAAATACCAAAACATTCCTGACACAAAATAAATTATTCATTCACATATTCTAATCATACAAGACAGTTAATATTTTAAAAGTTATGTACTTCAAAAAACACTAGCAAGATGTACAACCAAAATGTATTGTTTTATGAAAAATGTCTTCAGATTATTATGCATAAATGATCCCTTTCAGAATGCATTTTTACCTTTTAAATAAACTACATTGATTTCAAGACTATTTATATATAGCCCCCTAATATGATTGAAGACATTTTTTTTAAAGGTATAACTATACTATAGTTATGCTTTTCTAATATGCTAAACTAATGTCCCCCAATTCCAACACTGCCTATTTTTCAGAAACAATCAAATTATTTAAATTCCAATTTTAGAGTATGAGATTAGCTGCCCTGTTTTGCAAATTGTTTCCTCTAAGGACTGTTAACAGATTGTCCTGAACTATCTCATATACCGGAAAAATTCAAGCTTTTTAAAAAAAAGTCTTAAAATGCTTTAGGTTAAAGCTGGTTACTATCTATGGAGATTTTGATAAATTGAACACTTTTCTCTTAAAGACCTTTGCAAAAAGATATTTTTCAATTTTAAAATCTAGTAAAGATTTTTATAAAGTCCAAAAGAACACTTGAATATTTTCAGAACGCAGTGAAGGATTCCTCTTTGGCATTTCTCCATTTAGTTCTAAAATAAAACATGTCAACATTTTATATTTTTCTATTTACCTACTACAGACATTTTCTGTACACAAAAGTATTTGATTGAAATTGTTTTAACAGCAATTTCATTGCTAAGAAATTTTTCGTTTTTAGGATCTGCAAAAAACACTCAGATTTTTACTATGAGAAGCAGAAATGTTTTGATGTTGCTGAAATGAGCTTGCTTATTTCTCTTTTTCAGTGGTTGGAACTTCAACATCCTTTCAAATTCAACAATGGATAAAGCAGACATATTTTATATTAGCAAAACTGCTGACCAGAGTTTAATTTTTGAATATCGATAGGAAGTAGCCTCTATTAAGGAAAAAGAAAATCTTCAAATAATAGGGGCATCACATAAATAAAACTACTATATTTTCTTTCTTGGTTCCTGCATCTTTTCTAAAAGGAAACAAACCAAAACTACTACAAATATGGATTTGTGGACATTTTTTTCACATTGTCTTCCACATTAGATTTCCACATTATTTCCAGTATTCACAAACTTTTTGCTCTCATCACACACTAACCTTAAGGCTAAAAACAGTCCAAGTCTGATTAGTTTTAAATGATGGTAGGAAACAATAACAAGGTTTTTACAAATGAGTACAATTTTCCTCATTCAAAACTAAATACGGGTAAAAATCTCAGTAAAACTGAATCAAATGCAAGCTAAATTCTCCAGGGCTTACTGAAAATAAACAATGAAACAAAAACATAAAATAAATACTGTACCTAATTACTGCTGTTTATCAATGTCTACAAAGGTCTTAAATAACAAAACAAATTTATAGTAATGACGGCTTTATTGTGACATTAACACATTTTTAAAATGTAATTAATAATTCTCTATTGTTTTCAAACCATGCAGAATCATGGAAATCCAAGCAGAGAATGACACATAGCAGATGAAGGAACGAAAATATAAATTGGTAATGAGACATTTGAATAAATCTGTAGCTATTTTAGAAAGAGAATAAATTGATCCAGTAAATATATTTTGAAAGTCTGGAGAATGCAGGTTATAGGAATAGGACACAAAATGGGATACTGAGTTTGTGAAAGTAATTTTGTTATATATGGCAGTTACTGAATATTATATATGCAGCTTATATTAATAACACTGCTATCTCCCAGCCACTGTAAGTACCTGACATCAACACTGTCCTTCAAGTATAGTTCAAATTTAAGAGTTACATGTGATAACCAAGTAAATAAATTACCAGCTCCTGCTAATACAATTTAGTAAGAACTGGGAATCCTATAATTGGCACTAGGCAACGTTTATAGAAGACAGTTTTAAGTGCACATGGATATCTACTTCCAGAATGCAGAAAATACAGTCACCTATGCTCCTATAAGAGTTTTACCTCAATTCTTTCACTTTAGAAGTATTTGTTGAAATGGGATCTCTCCAAGATCAAGGATCAATCTGGCCACATTCAATTCTAAAACAAAATGTTCTGTAAAATTTCATATATATAAATGTTACCTTTTAGGTAAATGTGTGAGATATTTTAGAGACTTGATTTAGTGGACAGAGGTGGTCTGATAAATAGGAAGAGATCAGCAGACAAGATCTCAAATGACCATCCCTGCATAATTCAGTTGAAGTTGGTCTTTTGTAAATGCTTACTGGGAATTTCTAACGCACTGACTTGGAGAGGCCAAGAGCCTCCATCAATCCCTGCTTGGATTGCCACTCCTGTCACCACTGCCAAGTCAGGGTCTACAGACGTGTTGGGATCCTTTCCAAAGAACTCTTGAATGACTTGGCGGATTCGAGGAATTCGAGTTGAGCCCCCAACCAAAACCACCTCATCAATCTCAGTTTTTTCCAGGTGGCCTTCTTCTAGCACTTGCTGAATGGGTACTAGTATTTTCTGGAAAAGATCTTCATTAAGGGTGTCAAAGAGCTTCCGTGATATTTCTGTTTCAAATAAAACCTGACTTTCTCCATTTTTCTTTTCAGGAAGGCTAGCTCCAAACATGCTGTTCACATGGGGGCTGTCTGCTGGGGAAAGTTCGTCCTTTGGTAGTTCAGTGTCACTAATCTGAGGTTCCTTCCCGTCCTTTTTCTCCACCGTTAGTAATACCGACATCTGGGCAGTCTGATGAAGAGTCAGGTTTAATTTGACCATTTCTACAGCTTGTCTTAATCTGTGGATTTCCTCTTTCCTAGAGGGTAGGAAGCCATATGTTTGATAGATCTGTTTATATAAGTACTGAAGCAATCTTTGATTGAAGTCTTGTCCTCCAAGTTTGTTGTTTCCTAAGTTAAAAATTTAAAAAGTTTATATTATATTTATGAATATATGTGTATGTGTGTACATATATACGTGTGTCTGTGTAGTATGTATGTATAAATGATATTCTGGGAATAATAAGTCCTTATTTAATGTATTAAGATTTTATTCATACAAAGACTGATTAAAAATAACTGGATTAAAATGATTTTAATTCAAACGTGTACTATTAAAATACAGTGCACATCCGGGTTTAAATGATGTAATAGGAAGTATCTCAGTGATGTCAAATACTTTTGCAGAAAGTAAGAAATTGAGAACACTGACCGGCTTTTAAGTAGCAATTTAAAAACACTAAATGTCATTATTTTCAACAGAAGGAAGTCCTTCTTTTAATTAAAAAGTACCAGTAAGCATTTTCTTTTTTAAAAAATCCTTTTGTTTAAATGATTAAGGGCTGAAAAGTAGAAAAAATAATTTAATTAGGAAAAGAATAATGCAATATAAATGCCCACCACTGACCTTGGTTCTAAATGGAGTCCAGTTAGGCCACCTGTAACTTAAGCTCCACAGGCTTAATTCCTGAAACTAAATTAACCTTAAAAAAAAATTTAGAATGCAAAATACTATTATTAGATTTCCTAAAGATATCTATTTTGTGAAACAGATTATTAAATGAAATAAACCGATCGTCCTTCATTTTAAAATAATTTCTTTCCTTCTGTTCCCTTTACCATGGAGGTGAAAACTACTGGCTCAGTTAGCTACAAATGGCAGTATATTTATTTGACTTACAGGATGTCCAGTTATTTTTTGAGACTTAACTTTTTGCTATAAATACAATAAGTGGTGGCATAAGATTACATGTACAGAAGATTACCAAAATGAACGCAAAGAATACGGAAAAATTTTTAAATGAACACTTTACACATTAGATATGTTAACGTGCCTCAATCTCTTTAACGCTCCCTCTATTTTTCTTACCAGACATTGCTCGGGTTAAAAACATTCCTCCTTGTTTATTCAGCAATGACACATCTAGAGTTCCTCCGCCCAAATCTATCACCAAGACGTGAAAGACATCAGCTTTGTGGAGACCATAGGCCATAGCTGCTGCTGTGGGTTCAT
The DNA here is from genome assembly GCF_937001465.1 of Orcinus orca. Classification (NCBI taxonomy): domain Eukaryota; kingdom Metazoa; phylum Chordata; class Mammalia; order Artiodactyla; family Delphinidae; genus Orcinus; species Orcinus orca. The sequence continues at coordinate 120,150,268 of NC_064563.1, forward strand.
TTATTACTCTTAAGATCTTCAGTCCTATAAAATTGATTGGAGGGAAGAACAATCATGAGAGGACACTATTAAGAAATTTCTTCTCATTTAATCTTACAACACATTAGTATCTTCTCTTATGTGAACTCCACTGAGTACACAGTCACAAACCCAATAAAAATAATGACATGGGATGGGTAAATATACGTTCTTCTAAACGGGTGTCATTAAAATTATTCTAAAAGAAGATTATAGTATAAAGAAATAAAGGCCCAGATTCACGGAATACATCATTCTATTATTTATTAATACTTAATTTTTAAAAATCTCTCAGCCTCTTCTAATTTTCCTATTTTACTTGGGAATATATGAGCAAATAAACTTTAGTCATTATGCACTGTAACAAACTGCTATAGAAATGAGGTAAGCTTAGTGTGCTCTTCTTTTAAAAATGACTTTTTGATAAAAAGAACACATGAATAAACAGAGAAGAAATGATAATAAAATGAAAATTCCAGATGATAGGCTCCAATAGCTACAATGACACTTTTAAAAAGTACTTAAGATGCAAGACCCTTGAATGCAAATCTGAAATATACAGCAAAATCTGACTTCAAGGTAAAGTTAAACAGTAAATGTGCAAGCAAAAGATCAGATTTCCTTGAGCAAAACTCCTGCTTTAAGCTAACTGCCACACATAACGAGCGGCCGTGAAAGTCGTATGGCTTTATGTATCACGAGCCATAGAAACTAGTCAAACTCTGAAGAATTTATTCAAAGACCATAATACCTTTCCCTTAGCTCTCTGACTTCATCACTCACTCTGCTCTGGCCACACTGACCAACTTCCTATCTTCTTATGTACCAGCAAATTCTCATTTTATGGCTGCTACACTGGCACTCTCTCTCCTACAACACAGTTCCTCCATATATCTGCTTGGTTCACAACCTTGCTTCCTTCAAATCTGCTTAAATGTCACTTTCTCAATGAGGTCTACCTGACCACTCTCTTTAAAACCTGCAAATCCCCCTATTCTCTGATCACCCACCCTCTCCCCTTATCCTGTCTTTTTTTCTACGGCAAGTTACTTTCTGACATACATTGTATCAAGGCTCTCAACCAGAGGTCATTTTGTTCCTCTGGGGACAATTGGCATTATCTGGAGACATAAAATTATCACTACTTGGTGGGGAGAGTGCCACTACCTTCGAGTGTGTACAGGCTAGGGGTGCTTCAAAATGCCCTATAATACACAGGACAGTTCCCCACAGCAAAGAATAATCCAGCCCCAAATGTTAATAATGCTAAGTAAGAAATGCCATAATATACTTATCTTCAAGGCTGATTTTCTGTTCCCTCCAATAGAATACAAGCTCCATGAGAAAACGGATTTATCTGTTTTGTTTACCTAGGCACTTAATACTTGCTGAATGATGTTGAATGAATTTTCTCCCACCTCAGATTTTTAAAAAACATTATATTATATTCATCTTAACATTAAAAGAATTTTAGAAGAAAAAATTCCTCATTGCTAACGTGTGTCCATGTTCTTTCTTAGCCTTTCTCATACGCCTGATAGGCTGCTGTCATAATATACACATTTTACATTGTACAATGGGGCTTTCTAAATTGTTTGTAAACCTATATAAACATCCATCTGATTTATCACCATATAGTTTGTCTAGGTGCCTAGTTACGTGGTTTGCAAATGATACACATTACTACAGATTTTCAGCCTAACAAAATTTTGAGCAAAATGTAACTCAGGCAAGTGATATTACCTGCAAGGTTAGCAGCTTGAATTGTCGAATTTCTCTGTTTTAGATCAAATTCTGCTGGTACAGAAATAACAGCATTGGCAACTGGCATTCCAAGATATTCCTCTGCCATTTCCTTTAATTTCAACAACAGTCTAGAGCCAACATATTCTGGGGAAACGGTGATCGTCTCATTACTTGTCACAGAAAACTCAACCATTCCATTTTTGTTTAAAACCTGTGAATAAGATTTGCAAAGATAAAAAAATATATATATAAAACTGTGTGTGTATATATCTACATATACATACATACACATACGCTAACACACATACATATGGAATGTATTCAATCAAAACTTACCTTTAAAGGGTCATAAAATTCATTTGTTATCTAGCAAGTGCATTTACTAAGATTAGAAGTTATTAAAAGTCATACTTTAAAAGCTATAAAATGAATCCACTCCACAGTTCTCAATAAGAGCAGAAAAATAAAATTCATTACTAAGCATATAATTGAAACATAGAAGATTCTCCATATATATCTGTTAAATGAAAGAAAAGATGAATGATAAAATAGAAGGAATAACAGTGGCTAAGTCATGTTTGTGACTCAAGATCTTCTTTTTTAAAAAATTAATTTATTTCCAAAAGTAATAGATAATTGAAAGAATGTTCTGGTACATATTAACAAGAATAATTTTAGTACTTCGATATGTTCTTATCTAAGAATCAATATCACTCACATTCTTGTTTCCATGGAAACATGTATTAGCATCTGTTTCCTGCTAATGTAGTTGTACATTTGTACATTTAAAAAATTAGACTAATTCTAAAACATACTAGTTTCACCAATAGTTTGTATTAACATCAATAGTAAAAGAGAATTAGTCTGTTCTAAGAAATTATAAGAAGTTTACCCCAATCATTCAAGACTACATAATTAGTTTTCAATTAAGAAAATTTGACCTTCCAAAAAGTATTTTACCTGCCTGGGGAAAACAAAAACAAGCTATGAACACTTAAAATAAGGTCCTTAAAATAAGACCCAAATATACCAGTACCTTCAGAGTGATCATGAAACAGAAACAACAAAAAAACATGATTACTTAGAAACTTAAAACAAACAAAAAAAAAACCTTTAAAATAACTCTTGGATCAATAAGTAATGTACCCAAAGCTGTAATTTAGAGGAAACTGTATAGCTTCATATGATTTTATCATTACATAAGAAAAATTACAAATTAGTAAAGGGTCTTAAGAAAGAAGCTAAAAGAGAACAAAGAAGTAAACCTAAGAAATGCCTGGAGAGATTGTTTTTTTGCTCCTTTGAAAATGAATAAAAATTTGAGAATTTTTATGATGCGTTAATCAATAAGCAGCACTGATACCACTATTTTAAAATCTATTTATTTAGAATCTCACTTCATAATTAACCAAAAGGGTGGGGGGAACCCTACATGGAATAAACATTTAAATGTTTAAAAGAAAAAAAAAACCCAGCAAAACCTAAACCTACAAATACTTATATAAAAGCATTAGAAAAAAAAGTACAAGTGGATAGGATGGGAAAGGCCACTGTAAGCATGGTAAGAGTCCAAAAACATTTTTAAAAAATTATTAATAGATGATTTTACCACATAAAAATTTAACAGTCTTGACAGTTCAAAAATAAAATTATACGTCAGTTTTATTAAAAAAAAGGAAAACATACTGAAAACACATCACAAAGGTATTTTATAGTCATTAAGGGAACGATAAACACCCCAAAAGAAAACAGGACAAAGGGTAAGAAGTGGATCACTAAAGAAAATGAAAATGCCAATAAACACATTTTTAAAAGTCTGACCTCAACAGAAATCACAGGAATGCAAATTAATACAAGATACCATTTTTTATTTATCTATTGGCAAAGATTGAAAAACAATAACTAGTGAAGATATAGGCAGTCTAAAAAATAGGTAAGGGCACATAAACTTTTCGGTGCACAATTTGGCAATACAAATCAAAACACTTAAAAACATGCAATCATTTGGCCTATCAATTCCAGTTCTTGAATTCAAATTTAGGAAATTATCAGAGAAGTGTAAAAACATACATGTACAAGGATATTCACTGAAGCTCCAATAATAGTGGAAAACCAGGGAAAAAATAAAACTTACACTGACAGAGACTGGACAATTAATTGGCGGAACAGTCGTTTCACAAAACCATGAAAGATAATGATGTGAGCCCACTGACTAACTGTCCATGATATATTGATGAGTTTCAAACAAGTCATTACACAGCATGCCTAGTATGATCTCTTTTTATGTATATAAATATGTATACACACAAACACAGGAAGAATATCTATTTATCCATCCACCCATCTATAGGTACGTGGGGCTTCATTAGCCTACGGCTACAATGAAAGAGCTGTGCAGACATTCTGAGGATAGCAGAGTGAGGAGATGGTAATGTCCTAAGTCCTCAGTAATACTGTGGGACCACTGAATTAGCTAACCCTGGAGCTGCTGTGGGATTGTTTGTTATATGAGATAATATAACTTCCAGGCAAACTGAGTCTGTTGAAATAGAATGTTTTGTAACTTGAAGCCAAAGCATTAATTGAAACAGTATTCTGAACTAAAGTTAAAATAGATTTTGGCTTCACTTACCTTAAATGGGTATCTGCCAATTTCAGCTTCTAGCTCTTCTGGGGTAAAAATCTTGCCTATGAATCTTTTAGCGTCATATATTGTGTTCTGAGGATTTGAGTCCGCCAGCTCTAAGCTTTCATACCCCACATAAACATCGTTGTCAGTAAAGGACACCATGCTGGGTAGGCTGACGTGCCCATTTTCATCTGGAATGACCTTTACTTTTCCTGTTCCAGGAAAAAACACCCCAACTGAACAGTAGGTAGTGCCAAGGTCAATTCCAATCACCTTAGGAGTAGGCAGTGGTAAATACTGTTGCGCGAAATAGCCAGCCAACAGGAGAGTCAGAACAGCTGATCCTGAAATACAGGCAAATTACAAGTTGCGTCTTATCAAACTAGTACAATGTGCAAAATTACAACAGTAAAATCCCTTTACTATCACGCTTCCATACTAGACTAAAAATACTGTCCAAATATTTTCTTTTATAGTACTCACGATAACATTTCTCAAACATCAAGTTTTTCATAATGCAAACTGACTATAATACAATTAAAATGAAGTAACAACAAAAACAAACAAACAAAAAACCCCCTGTATGTTTGTGTGCTTCACTTATGGGTGAGTAAAGGAATAAAAAATAAAAACATTTCGATAATAATTGTGCTAATGCTGAAGGAGAAGTCATTCATCTGGAGCAAAAGCTAGAATATAATCCAATTCTTGATCAAATGATATTTAGATTTTATAGTTTTATAATTAGCTTTAGATATCATTATTAAAAAGAAACTAGCATTAAAATTTCCACAGCAAAAGCTCTGTTATTGTAAGCGTGAAACTCTTTATATCCCCTCTCTTTTTTCCTTTCAAAAGGATGAAACGGATAAACTGGATTAAAATAATTTTGGAAATTGCTTAGATATTTTTAAACGGTCACTTCATAACAGAACATAGTTAACTTTTTCTGTATTAAATACAGAAAACGGTGATATTTCGGAGGTGATATTTCGGAGAAGAATTAAAAGTGTGTAACCCTGATGATAACATAAATGGAAGCTCTTAGAAGTCAGGTTTTAGTCACGCTGCATCCCCTGCACCAATGGTTCCCAGCCAGTAGATGACTGTTCAATAAATATTAATTGCTGAAAAAGCCAAATACGAACAAACGCCACGCAGACTGTAAACATAAGTGATGGAGAAAGAAGTCAATTCGTATTTACAGCTAACCTGTTATTTGGTTTCAGGAGGCTGTGCTATACACCTGTGTCCATCCACGTTACATACAACTCAAAACACCAATTTGTAGGAGTCGGCTTTACTAATTATTAGGTCATCCTCATCAACATAATGAAATGACATCAGGTGCCAATCCCACCTTCCTCTTGCCCCTACGTACACATTTTCGGAAGCATTTCATCACCTTCTCCTCCGGAGAGGGTAATTCCTACCCGGATTGGTGGAAAGAACACTGGACTATACATCAAAGAGGTATCTGGCTCTCTCAAAATCCAGCATCCCATGAGTCTACAGTTCGGGATGCTGCTGCTGTTCCTCTCCCTTCCTCCACAAAGGGGTCTAGGGATCTAGGAGATGCACATTCTGGCAGCCTCTCAAAGGCCCCAATTCAACCAACGATTCAAAAATCGACGTTGCGTAGGAAAGAACCCTTCCCGAGGCCCAACGTCCCTGGGATGTATGCAGAGGTCGCCGCCGGCCTTACCCGGGCCTACTGCGGCTCGGGCCTTCCTAGAGGCGACCCCCAACCCGGCGTCGCGAACAGCCCCAAACCGCCTCTGAGTCACCTTTCTGGCGCCCTACCCGCTGCGCCAGCGGGATCCAGCAGATGCAACAACGACCCCAACACCCCGGCCTCCCTCAACCGCTCAGGTGCCCGCAACAGCGCAAAGGACCCTCCTGATCACTGACCTAAGATCGTCATCTCTCCGGCCATCACAGTCCCGCCGAAGAGGCTTAGGATGACTGTACCGGACGTGAGGCACCGCCCCCACGCCGCCCGGCAGCCCCGCGCTCCTCTGGGAAATGTAGTCCTGTTGCTCTGACGCGGCCCGAGAAGCTACATCTCGGACCAGAGAAAGGACTTCCTTTACCGTGAGGACGCGGGCATGAGGGCCCCCATTCAACCGCTGCCAGGGGCGCCCGAGCCGCCCTCCCACGCAACGGACTACAGAGCCAATTAGGCTGGGGTGGAGGAGCGCTAACAAGAGGGACTGGAGTTTCTAACCAAACCTGTAGCGCCTGGAGCCAACTTGAGGTAAAAACAGTGTTTTTAGCACCGCCTCGCCGCTTTGCCTTCTGGGAAGTATAGTTACGGCCTGACCCCTTCGCCTGAGGGACAGTGAGCACCATTAGGTTATTGCGTTTTAGGGTGATGTCCCTAACCAGGCCCAGGATCCAGCGTTTGTTATTTCGTTCTTTCTACCTTTTAAAGCGTTCTCGTTTGCCTGCGATCCGGATTCCAGATTGCGGGGGGGGGGGGGGGGGGTTGTCCCAAACATTCCCCCCGCCCCCGCCCCTCGCTCCAGCATCCCTAGAAGAGCCCCTGCCACAGTGCGGGCGTAGAGGGAGGCAGGGGCTGGCGACCCTGGAACTTGGATACGATCCTCACTCCTGTGCTTTCGTTTTGGAAAAAAGGAATTCGAGGAATCCTCAGTTAATGCGATTTATCCAAAGGAGCAGGGACACATTTTCCTCTATTGCTAACACTGAAGAGGGCCGTTGAAAAGAAAAACGTAAACGAAATACCTTAACTTTCTCTTGAATTAAGTTATAAGTGGCAGGAATTGTTTTCATGCACAAATCACTTAACATGCAATGGCCATTTAGGACACTTGTGAACTGTTTTTCTGGTTCTAGTCTTAAATAGACCCGAGTTTTCTCGCTTCTTGGTCCCTAGTGTACTTTATGTGTGCTCTCCACTTTCGTGTATATTTTAAATGTGTCATAATGTAAAGAATAAAAAGCATGTGTGCCTATAGTGAGTAGTGTTCACTACCATTTCCTTATGAAGAATGCATAATTCAAACACTCAGTTCCTGAATATTACTGGGTATAATGATCATGTTAACATTTATTGAGCACAGTGTTAGCCACTAGTAACAACCAGAAGGAGAGACAGAAGATAAACACATAAATGTAATTTATTATGGTGTGTAACATAATTGCAGTATGGCCATAGGGCAGAAACAGGATTGAATAAAGGCTGTATAATTTTACCTTGAAGAGAGGACTTGGTGGAAGATAATACGTCTAAGCAGTACTTTGAAGAGTAAAAGGGAGCCACGAGATGGGTTGATGGGATAATAAGAAGCAGTTGGCTGGAGGTGTTCTAGGAAGAGGGAACTGAATTACCAAGAGTGTGGAAGCAGAAGGCAATCTCATAGAAGGCTGCTGGATCATAAAGCGTGAGGTGGAAGTTTCAGAGATAGAACTAGAGGTGTAAACCAAATCAGGAGGATTAGTCATTTGTGGCAGGCACTGGTCATTGCCATTCTCCTTGCCACCCACCCCTTCCTCCTTGCTAATAGGAACAAAAATTACTGGTAAGACTATCCCAGTTGTTTCTCAGGGGTATAGTAATGTTATTAAGAACAGAAAACACCGGAGTTGGGAAATAAGGATGAGGGCAGGGATATGGAAAGAAATGTGGATATACTGATTTCTTCATTTTTCCTAGCAGGGAGTTAATAGGTATTATGTAGAATGGCGAATTTCAGAAATAGAAACGTAAGTAGATCATTTAAGTTTATGAAGGCAACTTCCTGAAGGACCAAAAACTGATAAAACTTATAGAAAAAGGAATAGGTTATTAAGAATAAGTGGGATAAAATTAAAATGTACATTTTTTCAGTTTTTCACGGAGGAGTGTCAGTATATATAATTTAAAGTTAAACTTTTAAAATCTATATAGCAAAATATATCAACAAAGGAAGCAGTAAAACCAAAAAATATATCAGATGACAGATTTAAGATCAATTTTTATTATATTTATAAATATAAATGGGCTAGACTAAAAACTGGCACATTGTCAGATTTTCTTTTTTTTTTTTTATGCAGTTGTAGCTATTTATGAGAGAATTTTTGAGTGGATAACTAAATGAAGTTCATAGCTTGAAAATATCCTAGAGGGCAAGGTGGACCTACCCCTTATTTACAGAGAGAAAAATAAAAGACCAAGAGAAGTCAAGAAAATTATGCTCTCAATTAGCATTCATTCTCTTAATAAATTAAACCCTACCTTCAATTTAGTGATTAGAGGTAGGTAATCTTTAAAAATAGTAGGCAGAGTGAAAATTGTCTAATTATATATCCCAGTAATTCACATTATTATTTCAGAAATGTGCTCCATTAGGAAACTCATTGCCAAATAATTAAAATCTTACAACATATCAATGTAATTCAGAGGACAATTGCCCTTGTTGTTGTTTAAGAAAAATTCATTCAATGGAAAATTGATCCAGTTCTCTGCACATTCATTAAAAGAGTAAGCGTATTGAAATTACAACTTACTGTGCATTACATTTTTAGACTGTATGAAACACTATAATATTTGAACATAAAAAATTATTCCTTTGTTAAAATTATGCCATAACAGGACAAATCTCATTTAATGAACCGGAATATGTGTACTTTTTTTTCTTTTACTAGAGTGTTATGGCTTCATATATTTCTATCTTCTGGGGACTGAACATTTATTACATGAAGATTTTTCATGTAGAGGTATAGTAAGTAATAAATTTGGTTTGTAACTAAAAAGCTGATGCCAGTGTTGTTTTTTCAAAGAATCTATTACACTTCAGAATCTTTGATAAATGTATTTGCTATTTAGTTTGAAAATATCTTTTATTTTGGATATTGCCTATACGTTTCCAATGAATTTAAATGGAAATATATATTACATATGTCCCCAAAAAGTAACATATTGTCTTTTAAAAATATATTTCTGATCAAAGCAAAACATAATAAAAACTTAAAGGCATAAGAAGGCATTAATACTTCTTACATGATCAACAATATATATCCCAAACAATAAACCAGACAAAACTTAGAATTATTACCAGTAAAACTGAGAATGAAATAAGTATACCCATTTACAACTATTATAGAGCATTGCTCTGGAGTTAACAGCCAGTGCAAGAGAATAAAATAGAAGTATAAATTTGGAGAAAGAATAAAGAAGAAAATGTATGATTCTTTTCTAATATAATTATTGTCTTAATTCAGACAACTGTAACAAAATGCCACAGACTGGGTAGCTCATAAACAACAGAAATTTACTTCTCACAGTTCTGGAGACTGTGAAGTCCAAGATCAAGGCACTGGCTGATTTGATGTCCGGGAAGAACCTGCTTTCTGGTTCATAGAAAGCTGTCTTGTCTTTGTGTCTTCACAGAGTGGAAGGGACAAGGGAACTCTCTGGAGTCTCTTTGATAAGGGTACTAACCCCATTCAGGAGGGTTCCACCCTCAAGATCCAGTCACCTCCTAAGGTCCCACCTTATAACACCATCACACTGGGGATTAAGTTTTAATATATGTATGGTAGGGGCACAAACAAACATTCAGTCTATAGCAATTATATACATGGCAAAATTAGCACACCAAAAATATCTGAGAAACAATAAGAATTGAATAAGGGGCTCCTTTAATAATATTGTGCACAAATAATTTTCCTATATGCAAACAATAACCAGTTAGAAAAATATGGCAGGAAAGATCCTGTTTAATGTAGAAACAAAAAGGTAAAACCCATAGAATTAAATTTAAAAATAAAAGGAGAAACTTTCAAACTCCCCTAAGACTAGAACAATATATTTAAGTAAATGAAAGATAAAACCTTCTTGGATAGGAAAACTCAATAAATTTATTATAGAAAATTTTAAACATACATAAAATAAATTAATTACATGTACTTTATCCAGATTCAATAATTATCAACTAGTGACTAATCATGTTTCGTATCTATTTCCACCCATTTCCCAATCCATATTAGTTTGAAACTAGTAGAAAATAGATATATTTTTTATCTTTAAATATTTCAATAAATATATTTAAAAATTAATAATTTGCAAATACACACACATTGTCAAACCCAAATATTAAAAATAATTCTCTACTATTAAGAATCTAGTTAGTACTCAAATTTCCAATTGCTCCATAAATATTATATCGTTTTCCAGTTTGGTCCATTGACTTAGAATTCAAATAAAGTCTACAACTTGCAGTTTTAAAAAAATTGTCCTCCAAGGTTTTGTATAGTCTGAATTTTGCTGATTACATCTCTATGGTATAAACATGTTTGTTCCTTTTGTGTATCCAGTAAAGATTGTTAGTTGGATATGGTGGTTTGATCGAATTTAGGTTCTTTTTTGTTTTGTTCTTGCAAGACTATTTTGTCTTTGGTCATGTGTTTTTCTATTGGAAGGCAAATAATACTTGGTTGTCTCCCTTTTAGTTGATGATTAATGCCCAAGCTCATTAATTTATTAAGCATTGCAAAACAATGATATTCTATTTTTCCTTCTTTGTTAGGTGGAATATATTTATAAGCAAGAACTTCTCTCATTTACTATTTGATTACCTAGTGGCATAGTTTATGTAAAAAGGCAAGATTAACGCTTGATTTGTTCTCTTTACTTTCTACTTTTAAAAATAATCAGTTAGCTTACTTGCATCCTCCAGTGGTGACCAGTTAATTTGTTGTTATTGTTATTGTTGTTGTGTGGTGGTATATGTTCCAATCTATTTTAATTATTATCCTTTTAATACTTAGATTTTCTTAACTTTGGCCAGTGGCAGCCTCTTCAAAATTCACTGTTAAGTGCTTTTACCACAACCCTAGTAGGCTTTACTTATTTCCTTGCTACTTGCTCTGAAAAGATGCCTCAGGATCCCCTTATTCTTTTTTTTGACTCATATTTATTATTAGCCATACCTCCAAGGATCCCTGCTTGGATTTGGTATTTAGAGACCATAATTTGTGAGATAGGGAGTTACTATTTTAAAGATGCAGTTCTCCTTATATTTTTAATTTCAATGAAATATCAAATACAATGCCAGAAGGATATTTTATAACTTGACAAAATGACAATAAAACTCATTTGGAATATTTAGGAATAAGAATTTAATGAGAAAGCCCTTTCACATGTTAAAATAAATGACAAAGCTACAAAAATCAAAACAACTTTATACTATAGAGGAAATAGAAAATAGACCAAAGAAGAAAGTGGCATTTCCTTTAAAATGAGGAGAAAGGGAGAGATGGGTTATCCAATAAGTTTTATTGGAACAATTGGTTATGTCGTTAACCACAGAGATATTTTACTTTAACATCAAAATAAATTCCAGATGGATGAAAGATTTAATTCAAAAAGTATAGGTGGTTTTATTCATTAACTTGGGATTTGAAGAGGTATTTCAAATTAAAACTTAAAACCCAGAAATTGTGAAGCAAAACTATACAAAAAAAGAGAAATTTCATTATATAGAATTTTAAATTATTCATATATAAATATATATGAAGTCAAAAGACAAATGACAAGCTGAGGAAATATTAAACATACATGAGATGCAAGAGAGATTAACTTCCTTACTTTACAGAGAGCTCCTCTAAATATAAATATTTACAACCTAATTAAAATATCATAAAAGTTATTAATAACCGATTAATAGAAAGAAAATAAAAATGCAAGTGCAGAGTCCACACCAGAGAATCAGTGTCTCCTTAAATTTTGCACTCTGGTTATGGCCCTGTGACAAAGTAGACTCCGAAGCAAGAAGTATTATTAGATGTAAAAAGGAATATTTCATGATAATAAAGGATAACAGCAATCTTAAATTTGCATTTGCCTAAAAAAAGAGCTTTGAAATATATAAAGCTAAAATTGACATAGCTTTAAAAACACATACAGGAAAAACAGTAAAACCCAGAACCATAGATGGACATTTTAGCATACCACTCTCAGTAACAGAACATGACATTATCATCATATGACATTTCTCTGTGTGTCTCAGTGTATCTTTAGTTGGCCATTTTCTTATAAGGACATCAGTAATATTGGATTGAGAAACCACTCTACTCCATTGTGACCTCATTTTACCTAATTACATGCGCAACAATCCTAACTTTCAAATAAGGTCACACTCTGAGGTACTGAAGGTTAGGACTTCAGCATATCTTTTTTTGGGAGGGGGACACAATTCAACTTATAACAGACAGCAAAAAGTCATGTTACTCTTTTGATTTATATTTATTTAAATGTGATTAGAGTTTCTTTCCATTTACCACTCCTATCCTTGAACTATTGCTATGTTATATTTTGTACATAGAGTATGTTATTAATCCCACAAGGCATACTTATTATTACTTTTAAATCATAAATATGCATTTGATTTAACTTTAACTTTTATAGTGTTCATTTCTTTCATCTTTGACTATTTTCTTTCAACTTGAAAATATTCCTTTCATGGGCTTCCCTGGTGGCGCAGTGGTTGAGAGTCCGCCTGCCGATGCAGGGGACACAGGTTCATGCCCTGGTCTGGGAAGATCCCACATGCCGCGGAGCGGCTGGGCCTGTGGGCTATGGCCGCTGGGCCTGTGTGTCCGGAGCCTGTGCTCCACAATGGGAGAGACCACAACGGTGAGAGGCCTGCGTACCACAAAAAAAAAAAAAAAAAAAAGAAAATATTCCTTTCATGTTTCTTATAGTGCTGGTTCACTGGTAACACATTCTTTCAGGTTTTTTAAGGAGGGGCTGAAAACATTGTTAATTCACCTTCATTTTTGAAGAATATTTTCATTGGATATAGGATTTAGTTGGCAGTTTTAATTTTTTCTTTCAGTGCTTTAAAGATGTCATTCCATTACTTTTGTCTTTTATTTATTTTGGAAAGTCAGTCATAAATCTCATTCTTACTTCTGGAAGGTGATGTGTCTTTTTTTCTCTGCCTGATTAAAAATGTTCTTTTTCTCTATAATTTGAGCATTTTAACTGTGTTTTTCGATATACAGTTTCTTTGTATTTATCCTTCTTGGGGTTGGCAGAGATTCTTGGATCTCTGGTTGATGTCTGCCATCAGGTTTGGAAAAATTAGCAACCATATCTTTTCAAATATTGTGTTCATCCCTTTTCTCTTCTTCTGAGATTCCAATTACACATATATTCATGTCCTGCATTATTTATTGTCCTATAGTCTAGTATGCAGTTCCATTTTTTCCAAGTTGTTTCTTTGTGTACTTCTGTTTGAATATTCTATTTTTATGCTCACTAATAATGTCTTTATCGTGTCAATCTGCTATTTACTGTGTCTAGTCTGCTGTTAAACACATTCCATGAGTCCTTAAACTCATATATGTATTTTTTTTCAGTTTTAGAATGTCTCATTTAATTTTTATGTTGATTCTAATTATATACTGAAAATCTTTTATTCTTTCCAATTTACTTTATTTACAATTATTCTTGTTATTTATTTTAAAGGTCTCATCTGTTTATTCCAATGACATGATGGAGGGTGGAGAATCTCCTTATATCATCTTGTTTCTTTTTCTTTTCAGTTACATTCTCCTGCTTCTTCAGATATCTCATATTTATTTTAGCATGCCAAAAACCATAGAGAGAGAGGTTGATCTTATTTTCCCTCAGTCAGTATTTGCTCTTCTCTGTTACACACATAGACTGAGGGCAAATTACTTCTGTTCAATTGGAAATTTAGCGTGATGGGTGCTGAATTGTAGGTTAAGATAAATTTAGTACTTCTTGGGTTTCATATATTTCAAGTAGAGACATTTCTTTTGTTTTCACAGGCCCCTCCCTGTAGAAGAGCTTTGTCTCCTAAGCATTGCAAGAAAGCAAGAGTTTTTTGCACCACCCCAACACTCATATTCCATTTCCAGTGACTACCCAAAGCTCTGCTAGTTTCTCTTTCTCCTAGTAGAGTTTCTCTACGTAAGTCTTAACTAGATCTTCAAATCACAGATTTGACAAATGCTCCTAATGAAGCTAATCACTGCTAATCTCATCTTGCCTAAGAAGAGATATTCCATCTCTGGAGATAGTTTGTCCATTCCTTTTTGCTTCCTCACTGCTCTGGTGTCTTTATAAATTTGACTTATGGATGCATGCATTTTTCCCTTGTTTGTTAGCATGGTCAGGGGGGAGTTATAGCTTGCACCTATATTCTGCATTCTACTCAGTGGTTTAAATAGATACTTTAGCTTTTTTAAGTCTAATTGATTAGTCATGGCTGGTATGAATACTGTGACGAAAAGGATTTTGACATCACATTCAGACTCTTGGGGAATGAGGGCCATAATTAATTAACAATTTCTACCATGGGTTTGGATATGGGAGTGTGGCACATATGCTAGTCCTGTGTCTAACTGCACTATTACTGTGTGCTACAAACTTTGGCGGGTGGTGGATGTGCCCAAGACAAAGAAAGATAAAGACGGAAAGAGGCATGTACATTATAGACTATGAATGGAGCCTCCATGGGAGAAGGGGCTTTGTTGTCTTGTTCTCCATTGTATTCCCAGTTTCTGAAACAGTGAGTGCTAAATACATTGGGGCTGCTTAAAATATATTAAGTGAGTGAATAAGTAAGAGAAGTAAATATGGAGTGGATATAATTGGATGTAGGTGAGACCCTTTCCTGAATTTTGGGGACCCAGCTGCTTGCAGACTATGATCATGTCTGGCTCATCTTAGTATTTCCACAGCATGCCATACATGGTGATTAGATGCTTTTGAATGAGTGATTGAATGTGTATTGGAGCAGGTTATCATATATATTTTTAGTGTTGCTAAAATAATTGGATTTATCCATTCATTACATGAACTTTTACTGATTGCCTATCTGTTGTCAAATTCTACATATACTGAGGACAGCTTTTACTTAAAGTAATAACAATATGAAAATTTATACAAACAATAAGATAATATCTTAAATTTCTTTTTCACTAAATGCTACATAAACAGTGTATTCAACAACCTGTTAAAATAATTTTAGTCTTTTATCTTGTTTAATGAGCATTAGTGTCTTCTGCCACAAAGCTAGTCGTTCAAAGATTATATTACCTTGAACTTGAAGATCAAAACAAATGACTCTACTCATGAGAGATAAATCACTTCTTTCTGAAAAGCCATTTATTAATGATGAATTTGTATATAAATATGTATTATTTAAGTTCTCTTTAAGTTATAACAGTCTATGATTTGCTAAACAATTTATTTCAATGATGAATAAAACAAAATAATAATATTTATCATTTATTTAATTCTATAATAACTGCTTTATATGTATTATAAGCTGTATTTCTTTTTTTTTTTTTTTTTTTTTTTTGCGGTACGTGGGCCTCTCACTGTTGTGGCCTCCCCCATTGTGGAGCACAGGCTCCGGACGCACAGGCTCAGTGGCCATGGCTCACGAGCCCAGCCGCTCCGCGGCATGTGGGATCTTCCCGGAACGGGGCAAGAACCTGTGTCCCCTGCATCGGCAGGCGGACTCTCAACCACTGTGCCACCAGGGAAGCCCTATAAGCTGTATTTCTAAAAATGGATTTTGGGATAGGTTAATAATTTTTTACAGACAGGTAGCTAAGATTTAGAGATTTAGCTAAGGCAGAATTTGAAACCAGGTCTGTCTTATTAAAAGCAAACAAAGAAACTATCTTCTTGTCTTAGTCAGCTTGGGCTGCCATTACAGAATAGACTGGGTGGCTTAAACAACAGAAATTTATTTTCCCATAGTGGTTCTGGAGGCTGTAATATCCATGATCAAGATGCCAGCCAATTCAGCTCCTGATGAGAGTTCTCTTCCTGGCTTGCAGATGGTTGCCTTCTCACTGTATCCTCACATGGTTGAGAGAGAGAGAGAGAGAGAGAGAGAGAGAGAGAGAGATCTCTTTTCTTCCGTTTAAGACCACAGTCCTTTCAGATTAGGGCCCCATCCTTCTAACCTCGTTTAATCTTACTTACTTCCTAAGTACCCTATCTCTAGATACAGTCACATTGGGGGTTAGGGCTTCAACATAAGATTTTAATGGGAGTTCTTCAACACTATAATAGGCAATTTTGTAATTAGTACTATTTATAATTTTTAAATAAGGATGAAATGATTTAATATCTTGAGCTTTTTTCAGTTATTTTATTCGTCTTCTGGGTGTAATTTGCTTTGTGACCTACAATTAATAACTCCATGAATAACTCTCTGGCAAATAGTAATATTTGTTGAATGAATGAATGAATTCTATCTCCTAAGAACAAGTTTATGGTCATACAGATTTGTGTTCTTGTATGATTTTCAATTTTTTCTCTCCAAAGTATAAGTTATACATTATTTTTAATGCAAATGACACTCTGTAATTATTCTTCCTAGTAGCTCTAGAATTCAGGGAATGGTTATAAACCTAAACTATCTTTGGTTTCCTAAATTTAATTATGCCTTACAATATGGCACTTCAACAGTCTAATCCTCTTTGCCACCTTCATTGTTCCTCAGCCCATCAAAAGAGTATGTAGCCACAGCAAGATCATTATATTTTAGATATGGTTTTGGAGCACATGAATAAAACTGTCCCAATGATTAAAAATTATTTTATATAGCTGGAACATTCCATGGGGAGTTAATATGGATTCTAGAATATGGCAGCGTGTATCAATTTTCAGGTGGTTTTCTCTTTTTCAACAAAGAAAGCCTTAAGAAACATGGCGTTTTTCAAAGTATTTATTTGTTTTCCATAACAAAAAGTTTTGGCCTTAAATTTTTATCTGACATAAAGAAGAAGTTCAAGAGAAGTGCAAAATAAAATAGCTTTCTAGGCTTAACTACATACAGGCTGAAGACAGAGGAGAGAAGGGGAGGGATGTAAAATGTTCAGAATCTCTAGGTCCTATTCAAATGGTCTGACTTAAATATTTTAACAACAACCTATCTGAGATTTTAGTGATAAGTGTTGAAAGGTTTGGCTAATTTTTACCAGATTGTCTGTACTAAGTATATCAAGATACTCTTTTGGTTGAGATTGGGATGAAATCTATAAACTTGAAACAGAATAGCATATGTTGCCTGGTAGAACAGGAATAACTCTGGGCCAGCTATTAGAAGAGAGTTCCAGTGCCAGCTCTGTGACACTGATTACATCTCTTCAACAGAGATGGCCTTGGAGATTCATTTTTCTTCTAAAATGTTGTAACTGATTTCTCTCCCTCCCTTTTCCCACCTTTCTTCCCTCCCTTCTTTCCTTCCTTCCTTCCTTCCTTCCTTCCTTCCTTCCTTCCTTCCTTCCTTCCTTCCTTCCCTCCTTCCTTCCTTCCATAAATATTTATTTTACACCTACCATTTCTTGCAGTAAGGAACCAGAGTGAAAGAATTTCTGAGCTCAAGGAGCTTATAACTTAGTTGGAGAAGCCCACATATTTAACAACTACTTGCTAAAATAGTCATACAATTTTGTGTGATAACTGCTTCAGAGAAAGATTTACCTTAATGGAGAGGGGACTTTTTGGATAATATTTTATGTCTTTATTTCCCAACAGTTATTTCCATGTATTAAAGGGAAGCATTCAGCCTTTTTTTTTTTTTTTACTGTAATGAAATAGAGATTTAATTGCTAATGGGCCAAAATTTCTATAAAGAAGATAATACTGATAATGCAGTCTACTTAGGACTCTTTTAGACTAACTTTAGGACTATTTTAAATATATTTTTAAACAAAATTAGCTGTACTTTCCTAAAATTTTTCTTTTGCAGTATTCTAGGAAATAGGTTTAAACTTATTTCAGTGCCATTTCAAATGTTGGCAATGAGTTGTTTTATTCATGAAGATGATGAGCTCAGAGGATTAGGTGAAATATACTGTTGCTCTAGATTTCTCATTTTTTATGTGAAATTTTTTTCATAAATTTTAGGCCAGCTGAAAACATTTTCTTTATATAGCTTGTTGTAAAAAATTTAAACAATGCAGTAGTATGTAAAATTAGAAAACTTTTCTCCTTTGAAAAATCCAACTTTCCCATATGGTGTGTTTCCTTGAATTTTTTTTTTTCTGCAGACATACATAACATAACTATACATATTTTAAAATAGAAATGTGCTCATATGATATATATTATTCTGTAATTTTGCATATTTTCCTTAATAATATATAGTAAATATCTTTCCACATTGTTATGCAAAATTCTGTTCCAATCTAATAGCTATGTAATTCTCCACTACACTAATGTACTGTAATTTATTTAAGCAATCAGATATGTACTTGGGTACTATTGGACACTTGTGTTATATCTAGCTTTTTGCTCTTATAATTCTGCACTGAAATCTTTCTGCATCTGTCTTTCCTTCTTCTATAATTATTTCTGTGTATCACTTATTAGGAGTTAAAAACTTTAATTTTGAATAGGTATTTTGATAAGTATTGCTAATTTGTCCTCCAAAAATCTGTACAAATTTATACTCCTGTATATAAATGTGTATGTGTAGCTGCCCCTCCCTTCCTTCTGGCCAGTGCTGCATATTATCAATACTTGCTAATCTCATAGGATTTGCTAATCTCATTACAGTAACTGTAATCTTACAGTTACTTTATTTTTGCATTTATATGTTTATTAGTGATGTTAAAAAATCTTTGTTAATGTTTATATTTCATTTATATTTTATTTTGTTCATATCCTTCATTCATTAGTTGGTCATTTTTATTTATTATTTTGTGGATACTTCTTATTAATATTCATATCAAAATTCTCATTTATATGCTGTAGTAGTTTTTCCCAGTATGTTGTTTGTTTTTTATTCTGTTTATGCCATCTTTTGTCATGTTGAAGTTTTAAATTTTTATATAGTCAAGTGTTTTCTTTTATGGCTTCTAAGGTTGGTGTCATTCATTGAAAGAACTTCCCAAATTAAGATTTGAATAATGCTCCCACATTTTATTCTTATATATTTTTGTTTTATATTCAAATCTTAAAGTTAACAGAAATTTATTATAACATATATTGTGAGATTGATTTCCAATTCTATTCCTAAATATACAGGCAATTGTTTAAATAATAGTTACCAAGTAGGCTGTTCTGTTCCTCACTGGTTTGAAATGATTCATTTATAGTGTTCAAAACTTCCATATGCTCATGAGTCTTTGCTTGACTATTGTGTTTCATTAATCCAATTATCGGGGTCAGTAACATACTGTTTTAATCACTGAAGCTTTATCATAAATATTTTTATCTGATTGGATAAGTGTATATTTATTACTCACTTTTGACAATTTCTTGCCCCTTTTCATTGACTTACTTTTCCACATGGATTGAAGAATCAACTTAGTTCTTTTTTCTCTAAAAAATTCTAATAGGATTTTGATTAAAACTTTAATCTTTTGTATTGGTTTGAGGAGAATTGACATCTTTCCAGCAATGAGATTTTCTATCTAGGAATAAGATGTATTTCCGTATTTAATGAGGACTTCTATGTCCAGTGGTACAGTTTTAATTTCCTCAAATAGGTTTTACACATTCCCTGTTAAGTTTATTCAAAGGTCATCTGTAGCCTTTGTTGGTATTATTATGCAATCTTTGTTAGAATTACACTGTCAATTAAAACTATTAGACTACTGATTTTTTGATACATTTAATCAGTTTAATTCTCATTTGATTTATTTCTGATTTTCTAAGTAGCTATCATCTTTAAATAATGATAATTCATTACTGTTGTGGAGTGAGAAAATAGTGAAGGAGTTCCCTGCAAGTGTGGGGAAGCATTTTTCTTTTTATTTATACTGTATGGAGCAGTGCTATATGGGGATACTATTCCACTTTTTCTTTGGCTTTGAGAACCATGTTAGGAACCTGTTTAACTTTGTCCAAAATGGAGTCCTCACTGGTTGTAGCCTTCATTCATTAGACAGACAAGCTAGTACCTCCAGAGTATTATAAAGGCATGTTTTACTCCTAAATTTTTCCAATTACCCTGGGAGTTGCTTACTCCCAGGCCTGCTCTTGTTTCCAACCTCTGCTGATGGGTTTCTTCCTAGCACTGGTTCAGAAAGTTGGTGCAGCTTCGCTCTGGATACTACATTCTTTTCCTGTTGAATTTTTGATTTTTTTTTTCTTTCTTTTCATGCTCTTCTTATCTCAGTGCTTTATTTTTTATGATTCTTGTATAATATTTGGTACACAAAATTATGTATATAATCTATGTATAAATTGTGAAGCAAAATAATAAAATGTACACTGATGAATCCCCCTCCTACCTTAAGAACTTTACCCATGCCATTCCAAATACCACTGAATCTACCAATGTGTTTCTTTCCTATCTTTTCCTATTCCTGCCTTCCTCTTAGAAATAAATTTTGTGTTACCCATTTCCTTTCTTTAAAAATTATCAATATGATGCATACCAAAACAGTACATTATTTAGTTTTAGTTTTGAGCTGTGTAAAACATTTGGCCACATGTTGGCATCAGTTAGGGTTTGCTCGGGGAAGCAGAACCCATATGAGTGATATAGAATTAGGTATTTATCGTAGGAGTTAGAATTTAGGCAATTATAGAACCAAATACGCAGTCTCCATAGGTCTCTTTTTTTTTTTTTTTTTTGCTCCCCTCAGTTTGAAGTCAGCTAGGACTGGGTCTGTAAGTGAAGCTGTACATGAAGTGGGAGAGACCAAGGACAAACTGGAAACATATTTGCCTTCCATGGCCTCCAGTCTTGATGAGGCAGATGACCTGCAGGATAAGATGACTCTCTTGACCCTGGAGCTGAACCACAGCCAGAATCAGAGAAGCTGAACAAGACCTGGAGGTATCTGGGTGGGGAGCTGTTGGCCTGGCTGCTGTCCTTTGCCAAGATCAGTCACAATGTTTGTGAACTGCAACTGCACATGAATGATACTGATATTCTGGGAGTTAAAAATTTCACCTTCCAAATCTCAGATAAATTTCTCTTGTAGCAACCTAACTAAAAAGCACAGAGACAGGGGGACTCTAGGGCACATAGTTTCAAATTAGTTGAATCGACCTAATGAAAAATTATCCACTTTTATAGATTTCTGTAACTTTTTTCTCTATTTACTTTCTGAGCTATTTTTTTGTAGTTATATATCCTTAATTTTATTGGTATATAATAGCTCATTATGTGAAGAAACCTCACAACTTATCCATTCTGCTGTTTTATGGACATTTCATTTGTTTCCAGTTATAATTGTCGTTATGAAGAATGCTGCCGTAGACATTCTCCTGATGTAATTATAAAAGCATTTCCCAATGGTTTAGAAATAGGAGAATGTAGAATACATGAATATTTGGCTTTATAAAATAAATCCAAATTGTTTGTTAGAGTGGTTTTACCAAATTTATACTCATAGCCATGCCATACAGAGTTTTAATTGAACCACATGGTTGCCAACACTTGGCTTTATCATACTCGTTAATATTATCTACTCTGATAAAAGTAGAGTGATATCTCTTTGTGATATTTATTTGCATTTTCCTGATTGTTAATGAGATTGAGTTCTTTACATGTTTTTAACACTATATTTTGCAGTTTTTAGTACTAATATATGTTGCAAATATTTCTATGGCCTATCTTTAGCTTACCTTTATAATGTTTTTTAATGACATAAACTTTAAGTATATAATGTGGTCAATTTTATCAGTCTTTTATGATTAATACCATTTATATCTTGTTTAAAAACACCTAACCTACTCTGAGGTCATTAATATATCCTCCTATACTCTGTTAGCTTTGAGATTGGGTCTTTAATCAAATTGGAATTGATTTGTGTGTGGTTTGTGGTAAGGATCCCATACTCTTTTTTTTTCAGATTTATAACTATTAGCTGAATATTATTTATTGAAGAGTCCATAATTTCTATGTTTTGCATGGCCATCTCTATTATACATCAGATTTCAATATTTATAGGTCTGTTTCTGAGCTATTTTATTTTACCAGTCAATTGATCTAATATCATTTTTATTATTATAGTATTATAATAGATCATGCTATTTATCAGGGCAAATACCTTTGCTTTATTCCTTTTCTTCAAGAGTGTGTTGGCTATTTTTCTTCCATTTATTTTTTATACAAATATTAGAAAAAAAGTCTAGTTTCCATTTCTGTATTCAAGGAACTTAGAAGCCCCCATTCTGTCCTACAACAAGTAAAAAGCTGAACAGACTGAAAAATCAACTCTTCTAGGATCCATAAGAGAGGTGGGTAAATGGTTGGAGAAAAATATACCATGCTAACACTAGTCAAAAGAAAGCAAGACTAGCTATATTAATTTTGTGCAGAGCAAACTTTAAAGTAAGGAACATTAGGGATGCCCTCTTTAGAGGGCATTGCCTATTGATAAAGCAGTCAATCCTTGTAGAAGAAATAACAATCCTTAACATATATGTTCCCAACAACAGAGTGTCAAAATACATGAGGCAAAAACTGCCTTTATCAGAAATAGATCCAGTAGGTAGAAAAATCAGTAGGGACATAGTTGAACTCAATAATCCATCAATCCATTGGATATAACTGACATCTACAGACCATTTCATCAAAAAATAGTAGATTACACATTCTTTGCAAGCACATATGGAACATTCACTGAGACAGACCACATTCTGGGCTATATTTGTTAACATGACTTAACAAATTTAAAAGAATAGAAATCATACAATATCTGCTCTCAGACCACAGTGGAAGTCATAATAATAGAAAGATGACTGGAAAATTCCAAAATATGTACAGAATCAAACAATGTACTTTTAAATAACACATGGATAAGAGAAGAAATCTCAAGAGAAATTTAAAATATTTTGGACTAGATGAAAATAAAAACACAATTCATCAAAATTTGTGAGATGCAACAAAAGTAGTGCTTTGAATGAAATTTATAGCACTGAACGCATACATTAGAAAGAAGAAAGATGGAAAATAAAAAGTCTAAGTTTTTACTGTAAGAAACTAGAAAAAGGTCAAATTAAATTCAAAGTATGCAAATAAAAGAAATAACAAGAATTAGAGCAGAAATCAATGAAATTGAAAACAAGAAATCAACAGTGAGAAAAAATGAAACCAGAAGCTGGCTCTTTGAAAATCAACAAAATCAATAAGCCTCTAGCCAGGCTAATTAAGAAAAAAAAGTGAAAGAGAGGATACAGATTACTAATATCAGAAATCAAAAAGGAGACATTACTGTACTCCCAATGAACATTAAAAGGTTAATAAAGGAATACTATGAACAGTTCAATGCCCATAAATTTTATAACCTACATGAAATAGGCCAATTTATTGAAAGATACAATCTGCCAAAACTCACACAAGAAGAAATAATCTGGACAGATGTATATTTATTGAAATAATTGAATCAATAATTAATAACTTTCCAAAACTGGAAACAACAGGCCCAGATGGGTTCACTGGTGAATTCTGTCAAACATTTAAGGAAGAAATTATGCCAGTTCTCTACAATCTCTTTCAGAGTATACAACAGAGGAAATACTTCTAACCCATTCTATGAGGCCAACATTACTGTAATACCAAAACCAGACAAAGACATTACAAGAAAAGAAAAATACAAACCAATATCTCTCATGAACATAGATGCAAAAATTCTCAGTAAAATATTAGCAAATCAAATCCATGGCCAATTGGGATTTATCCCAGGTATGCAAGGCTAATTCAACATTCAAAAATCAATTAGTGTAATTCATCACATCAACAGGCTAAAAGCAAAAACAAAAACACATGGTCATATCAATAGATACAGAAAAAGCATTTGACAGAAGCCAAAAACCATTCATGATAAAAACTCTTAGTAAACTAGGAATGGAAGGAAACTTGCTCAAATTGATTAAAAAATATCTGTAAAAACCTTTAGCTAACACCATACTTAATAGTGAGAAACTTGAATCTTTCCTACTAAGATCAAGTACAAGGCAAGGTTGTCCCCTCTCATCACTCATTTTGACATCGTATTGGAAGTCCTAGCCAATAAGAAAAGAAAAAGAAATAAAAGTTATACAGGCTGGGAAGGAAAAAACAAAACTCTCTTTCTTTGTGGTTGACATAATTGTCTATGTATAAAATGCAAAAGAGTTAACAATAACATCAAAAACTCCTAGAACTAATAAGTGATTCGCAAGTTTTCAGGATTCAAGGTTAATAGACAAAAGTCAATTACTTTTTTATATATCAGCAATGAACAAGTGGAATTTGAAATTTAAAACAATAACATTTGCCTTAGCACTCAGAATATGAAATTTTTAGGTATAAATCTAACAAAATGTGTACAAGATCTGTGTAAAGAAAACTACAAAATCCTGATGAATGAAATCAAAGAACTAAATAAATAGATACTCTATACATGGCTAGGAAGACTCGATATTGTAAAGATATCAGTTCTTCCCAACTTGATCTATAGACTCAATGAAATCCCAATCAAACTCCCAGAAAGTTATTTTTGAATATCAACAAACTGATTCTAAAGTTTAAATGGAGAGGTGAAAGACCCAGAATAGCCAAAACAATATTAAAGGAGAAGAACAAGTTTGGTTAACTGACACTACCTGATTTCAAGACTTACTATAAAGCTGTAGTACTGAAGACAGTGTGATATTGGTAAAAGAATAGACAAATTAATGGAACAGAATAGAGAGCTCAGAAATAGGTCCAGGTAAATATAATCAGCTGATCCTTGTCAAAGGAGCAAAGTCAATACAATGGAGTAAAGGTGGTCTTTTCAGCAAATGGTGCTGGAACAACTGGACATCCACATGTGAAAAATTGAATATAGACACAGATTTGACATCTTTCACAAAATTAACTCCAAATGGATCATAGACCTAAGTGTAAAACACAAAACTGTAGAACTAGAAGATAACATGGGAGAAAACCTAGATGACCTCGGGTATGATGATGACTTTTTAGATACAACACCAAAGACATGATCCATGAAAGAAGTAATTGTTAAGTTGGACTTCATTAAAATTAAAAACTTCTGTTCTGCAAAAGACAATGTCAGAGAAGACAAGCCACGGACTAGGAGAAAATATTTGCAAAAGACATCTGATAAATGAGTATTATCCAAAACATACAAAGACAGTAAAACTTAACAATAAGAAAACAAACAACCACATTAATACATGGGCCAAAGGCCTTGACACCTGAACAAGAAGATATACAGATGCCAAATGTTCACGTGAAAAGATGCTTTACATCATGTGTCATCAGGGAAATGCACATTTAACAAACATGAGATACCACTACACACTTATTAAAATGGCCCAAAACCAGAACACTGACAACACCAAATCCTGGTGGGGATGCGGACAACAGGAACTCAAATTAATTGCTAGTGGGAATGCAAAATGGTACAGTCATTTTGCACAATAGTTCTGCAGTTTCTTACAAAATTAAACATACCCATATGATTGAGCAGTCGTGCTCACTGATATTTACCTAAAGGAGATGAAAACTTAGGTCCACACAGAAACCTGCATGTGATTGTTTATAACAGCTTCCTTCATAATTAACAAAATTTGGAAGCAACCAAGATGTCCTTAGGTAGGTGACTGTATAAATAAACTGTGGTACAGCCAGACAATGGAATATTATTTAGTGCTAAAAAGAAAGGAGCTATCAGGCCATGAATAGACATGGAGGAAACTTAAATGCATATTACTAAGTGAAAGCAGCCAATCTGAAAAGGCTACATACTATATGGTTCCAACTATATGACATTCTAAAAAATACAAAACTATGAAGATAGTAAAAGGATAGTAAAAAGATCAGTGGTTTCTAGGGGTTAGAGTGGCGTCAAGTCAAGGGATGAAAAGGCAAAGAACAGAGGACTTTTAGGGCAGTGGAACTATTCCATATGATACAATAATGATGTATACATGTCCTTATACATTTATCCAAACCTGTAGAATGTGCAAAACCGAGAGTGAACCCTAAGGTAAACTGTGGACTTTGGATGATTATGATGTGTTAATGTAGGTCCATCAGTCGTAGCCACTCTCGTGGGAGATGTTGATAATGGAGGAGGCTATACATGTGCAGGGAAGGAGGTATATGGGAAATTCCTGTATCTTCCCCCCAGTTTTGCTGTGAGCCCAAAACTGCTCTAAAAACTTGTCTTTTTTTTTTTTTTTTATTAAAAAAAAGCACTTGGGTGATCCACTTTGATCAGAACAGTGGATCTGGGACCATTTTAGTCCTGTCCAAGGACCTTAGCTAAATCCACGAGTCTCAGATTCATTTTCTCTGTCTTGCTACTAGCAAGGATTTGGAGTGATGATTTTTGCATTTGCCCTTAGGGCATCTCTGCCTCCTGAGGATTCTTTTTTGGCTTTCCTTTTGAATTTCAGCAAGCTTTTTAAAATATATATATATTTTAGTCACTTAGAGATTTTCCTTAAATTTTCAGCAGCATGCAATAAAAATAATTTCTTATTGAAGCTCTTTTTTTTTTCCGTAGTGAGAGGACTCTAATGTGTCTAATATACAATTCTTCCAGAAGTGCAAGTCCTCCAGATTTCTTATGTTGCAACCTTAAAAACTCTGAGCTAAAAATGGCATAATTTAAATTGACTGATGACCCCCGGAAAGGCAATTTTTACTTGTGAGTTAGGGCCAGTGAAAGTGACCACACACCTTAACTTCTGCCATTAAAATCAATTGACCTGGACCCATATCCTGTTTCTCTATTGTACATTATTACCGAAGTTGGAAAGAACTGTGTACCTAGATAGCTGAGAACTCTTAACCACCTTTCTCTCTTATTTAAAAACTATAAACCAGAGATTATTTGCTCTCCAGATGGGGTTATATGAATCAATAATAGTGAAAAGCCATGCCAAAATGAGAAGGATAGTCAAGAAAATCTCAATATCAGTAGTTTAAGAACTTTAAAAAACAGTCCAGAATGTAGATATGCCTGGATGATATCCCCAAAACTAAGAAGTCTCTGAAACAAAGAAACAAAACCAGAAGATTATTTTGTTAACCTCTTATTCAATATCAGGCTTCATTATGACTCTCAGATACTTCAAATTAATTTTAAAACTATGAATTGAAAGTCTGCCACTTGAGTTCTTAGCCAGACCTTGCTATCAATACTCATGCTTTCCACGATCATGGCAGTAGCAGTTCACTAACATTTTGGCATGCTATAATTTGGATGTAGTTTGAAGTGACCTTTAACTTTGACATTTAGTTCTATGGGGATGAAGTGGGAAAGGAGTCATTTCAATGTTTCAAGCAGTATCCTCACCAGAGAGACTGGGTAGAAGCATGCTGAGAGCACAAGCTTTGAAGCCAGACAGACCTGACTTCACATCCCAATACACAATCCGAGGGAAGTTCTAGACCCTGTTAGCCTCAGACAACCCAGCTGGAAAAATGATCACAGTTCCTTCTTTGCAGGGCTGTGGTGAAAATGAAGTGAAATAATATGTATATTATACTTGACATATAATAGGCATTCAGTAATAGCATATACTGTATTCCCTATTATAATTATTATGTACTTACTTGTCTTGGACAAATCTACATTTTCCTAATGAGGATTAGATAATAAGAGGAGAATGATAATTATTCTTTCCTCTTAAGCAATATTTGTCCTTTAATCAAGGAGTGGAGCAAAGGAGGTAGAAGAGGGTGAGCATGGGGATCTCATTTACTAGGTTGGTCATCAATATGAATCACATTTATTGCTCAACTGTCTTCCTCATTTATTATTGGCATAGACATCAAGTAAATAATTTAAGCACCATATAGAATGTATGAAGTTATATATGAACTGCTTTCCCTGTAGTTGAAGTTCGAATCCAAATATTATTAGCAAAGTAACTCAAGCAGAGCCAATCTATTTTAGACCACTTATGGTGAAGGTTGCTGCCCAACTAATCTTCCCTAAACAGTGAATTTATCAAGTCACTCTCTTTGAATTTATCAAAACTCATCTTTCTTACGTCCTGATTCACCAAATCTAAACTTTCCGCCAAGCTTGAAAGCTTGAATCTCCCTATACGGGCCACTCACTTTCAAGCCAAGTATTTCTTGCTATTCCCTTACCCTACTCTCTGCTTTAGGGTGACCTACTCCCTGCCCACAAACAGATTCTGACCAGGCTTTGCTCCCTCCCCATTGCTCATGTTCTCTTTGCCTGATGCAACGTTCACTAAGACTTCTGCCTTCTCAGATCCAGACCAGTATTCACATGCCCTTTCATTGCTTTTCCATTATGAGCATTTCCCAAACTAGTCTCTAACAATCCCCAAACTTGTGCAGGAACTTTTACATGACTTAATTTAGCTCATAATTTAATGCTGACTTTTGTTGACAATACTATTTCATGTGAAATAAAGTGGTCTATCCAATCAGAATATGGGGTCCTTGAAAATAGATTGTCTTATAGTCCTGCATCTCTTACAATCCTAAGTATAGTATTGAACACAGAGGCTTGATACATGTTAACTGATGAACTATTTGATTATAATCAGCATTTTTATATTTGCCCACATTGTGACTTTAGCCATGGATAATATCTAACATACTGAGTTAATTTATGGTACAAGCAAATTAAGATTCTGCTTACAATTCTTGGTTTTTGAAATATTTTTTAAATCTCAGGGTTCAAAGCATGAAATTTGAGGGTGCTAAAGAATATGCAAATTATATTTTGTTACCCAAAGGTATATTTATAGTATCTTAATTAACCTAAACTATTTAAGAAAAAGGGCTATATTTCCACTGAGTCAAAGTGCTCTTGGGACAGGAGTCCCAATTTATCAGTCACAATCAGCTGATTAATGCTTATGTCTGATGACTTTTAGATACTTCTGTAGTTGATACATCTATCTTGAGAATTTTATAGCAGTGGGAGAAAATAAATCAGTTTCTTTTACTGCCTTATAATACTATAAGATAAACTTTTAATATTTTTACATAATCATGGCTTACATTCATTTTCTAAGACAGAATCCTAATTTAATGTCTTCGATATATTTGTTTTATACTTTTTTATCTTTTTCATTAACCATACTATTATTATGTACTTTCAAAAAAGAAAACTAGTTATTTTACTCGAGTTGTATGGTATACTATAACTTTTAGTAGGATATTATTATACATTACACAAAGCAGGCTTAATGTACTTAAAGGTGTCTTGCTAGCCCAGATTTTGTTCCCAGATTCGAGGAAAAATGCACTCCATTTATTTAATTATTATCTTTTTAATATGAATCTCTCACCGTGTTCATGCTGTGAAATTTTAATGGTCTAGAGATGATCTGGCGAACAAGTTACAGAGTGAAAGAACAAATGGTATTTTGAAGGTTTGAACAGTGAAATATATAGTGACCAGCAGGTGTCTCTGTTACACAATGTAGTTGAGATTCTGGAGGCTTTTCTAACATCGACCCTATTTTACATCTAACTAAATTCTCTTCAATTTTTACATTTAAATTTCCTCTCTTCTTCCACACCACTTAAAGAAATCCTTACTCCTTATATGGTTCATCATGGCTCTGCTTTTTATTTTCCTTAAGATGCTGTATCCAAAATTCATTTTTTAGTGCCCAACTTCTGCCTTCTTTCTTTAAGTTTATCTTGTACCATTTTTTAGAATGAGCATTGGATTAAGATCTTTAGAAGCCCTCAACACTAAAAAGATTGTAAAATCACATCTTCACATATGTAACGAAATCAAAATATAGTAAACTGTAAAGTAATGGTAAGGAAGTTTGACAAAGTTGCTCTTTTTATTTTTATTTATTTTAATAGTTTAACATCTTTATTGGAGTATAATTGCTTTACAATGATGTGTTAGTTTCTGTTTTATAACAAAGTGAATCAGCTATACATATATCCCCATATCTCTTCCCTCTTGCCTCTCCCTCCCTCCCACCCTCCCTATCCCACCCCTCTAGGTGGTCACAGAGCACCTAGCTGATCTCCCTGTGCTACGAGGCTGCTTCCCACTAGCTATCTATTTTACATTTGGTAGTATATATATGTCCATGCCACTCTCTCACTTCGTCCCAGCTTGCCCTTCCCCCTCCCCATGTCCTCAAGTCCATTCTCTAGTAGGTCTGTGTCTTTATTCCCATCCTGCCCCTAGGTTCTTCATAACCATTTTCTTTCTTTTTTTTTTTTTTAGATTCCATATATATGTGTTAGTATACAGTATTTATTTTTCTCTTTCTGACTTACTTCACTCTGTATGACAGACTCTAGGTCCATCCACCTCACTACAAATAACGCAATTTTGTTTGTTTATGGCTGAGTAATATTCCATTGTATATATATGCCACATCTTCTTTATCCATTCATCTGTCGATGGACACGTAGGTTGCTTCCATGTCCTGGCTATTGTAAATGGAGCTGCAATGAACATTGTGGTACATGACTTTTTTTGAATTATGGTTTTCTCAGAGTATATGCCCAGTATTGGGGTTGGTGGGTCATATGGTAGTTCTATTTTTAGTTTTTTAAGGAACATTCATACTGTTCTCCATAGTGGCTGTATCAATTTACATTCCCACCAACAGTGCAAGAGGGTTTCCTTTTCTCCACACCTTCTCCAGCATTTATAGTTTGTAGACTTTTTGATGATGGCCATTCTGACTGGTGTGAGGTGATACCTCATTGTAGTTTTGATTTGCATTTCTCTAATGATGAGTGAAGTTGAGCATCCTTTCATGTGTTTGTTGGCCATCTGTATATCTTCTTTGGAGAAATGTCTATTTAGGTGTTCTGCCCATTTTTGGATTGGGTTGTTTGGTTTTTTTGATATTGAGCTGCATGAGCTGCTTGTAAATTTTGGAGATTAATCCTTTGTCAGTTGCTTCATTTGCAAATATTTTCTTCCAGTCTGAGGGTTGTCTTTTTGTCTTGTTTATGGTTTCCTTTGCTGTGCAAAAGCTTTTAAATTTTATTAGGTCCCATTTGTTTATTTTTATTTTTATTTCCATTTCTCCAGGAGGTGGGTCAAAAAGGATCTTGCTGTGATTTATGTCATAGAGTGTTCTGCCTATGATTTCCTCTAAGAGTTTTATAGTGTCTGGCCTTACATTTAGGTCTTTAATCCATTCTGAGTTTATTTTTGTGTGTGGTGTTAGGGAGTGTTCTAATTTCATTCTTTTATATGTAGCTGTCCAGTTTTCCCAGCACCACTTATTGAAGAGGCTGTCTTTTCTCCATTGTATGTTCTTGCCTCCTTTATCAAAATTAAGGTGACCAGGGCTTCCCTGGTGGTGCAGTGGTTGAGAGTCTGCCTGTCGATGCAGGAGACACGGGTTAGTGCCCCAGTCCAGAAGGATCCCACATGCCGCGGAGCGGCTGGGCCCGTGAGCCATGGCCACTGGGCCTGCGCGTCCGGAGCCTGTGCTCCGCAATGGGAGAGGCTGCAGCAGTGAGAGGCCCACATACTGCAAATAAATAAATAAGGTGACCATATGTGCGTGGGTTTATCTCTGGGCTCTCTATCCTGTTCCATTCATCTATATTTCTGTTTTTATGCCAGTACCATACTGTCTTGCTTACTCTAGCTTTGTAGTATAGTCTGAAGTCAGGGAGCCTGATTCCTGCAGCTCTGTTTTTCTTTCTCAAGATTACTTTGGCTATTCTGGGTCTTTTGTGTTTCCATACAAATTGTGAAATTTTTGTTTTAGTTCTGTGAAAAATGCCATTGGTAGTTTGATAGGGATTGTATTGAATCTGTAGATTGCTTTGTAGATTATGCAAAAGGCCTCAGCCAGGAGTTTTCATTGATCAGACAAACAGGATTGGATAAAGGGTGTCAAGGGAGAGCCAAATGAAAGCAGAGGAGGTGTGAATGTGTGCACCTAGACATTGCCAAAGAGAGTGTAATTTGTACATTCTTACAAATAAAAATCTAGCATTTATCAATAATTTATTATGTGCTAAATTTTGTATGTATTCCCTCATTTTTCCTCACTGTAGCCCTAATCAGTGCTATGATGAATCTCATGCTAAAGTGAATAAGCTCAGGCTTAGAGATAAGTTTCAAAAGTTTCTGCAATAAGAGATTGGCTAGCATTCTTAACCTCTATGCTGTATTTTTAGAAGGTAGCTTGACACTATGTATTTTCTTATTTAAAATTTTGCATCCCCTTGTCTTAGCACTTCTAAGATACAAAGTCATAAGAATGGATAAGTGCAAAATATATCTACAAGGTTTTTATTAGGGACTTTTATAATATTGAAATTCTTAATGTTATAGAATCAGTTTTCCACAAAAGTTTGTTTCCCATGAGGCTTCTTGGGCATCTCCAGAAGAATGGGAAGCTGATTTGATGAGGATCAAGTTATCAAGAAGGAAGAGGAAGGAAGCAGTTACTGTCCTGTAGCTAGCAGATCTGGTCCAGATGCCATCACAACTCTAGCAGACATTACCACTGTTGGGATGAACAAACTCTAGCATTTTCTTTCTGTACTTAATTCAAAATTCCAGGTTCTATGTCCCAGGAGACGACCTCCAACTGACCAGATTTAGGTCACATACCAATGCCTGGCTATTGAACCAGGAGAGATAATTTCTCTCTTTTGGCATCTGGAATAGAAGACAAGTCTCCTAGAATTTTTCTCCCCGAAGACTTAAAACACTGGAAAACAGTTACTTTACTAGTTGGAAATTAGGATGCTACTGGGGAGAGGGAATGAAGCTGGGAAGACTAAAAATAAGAAAGTGACAAATGAACATAGACTACTTTAAAATGGAAATATCCAGCAATGGAGGATTAATGGATTAATTATATCAATCTAATAGAATACAAATGAACAATTAAAAATGAAGTTGTGAAAGACTGTTTCTTGACATTGGGCAATAATCATGATATACTGATAAATTAAAGTTAAAATTAAAACAATATGTAATGTATTAATCCTTTCTTGTAAAAACACATACAGAGTCACAAATATGCATTCCTTTATGTGGAATTCGGAAACACTAATTCTTAGTTAGTGGAACTAAGTACTTTCCTAAAATTGCCCGGCAGCTTTTTCTTCTTCTTAACAGTTTGTACTTCCTTTTCTCATGACTTCTTTACTAGGTCTCCCATCACTTATCAGTTCCAGTTAATCTTTAGAATCTTTAGTGGAGAGAAGAGTGCTCTGTGTGTGTGTGTGTGTGTGTGTGTGTGTGTGTGTGTGTATGATATCTTCTAGAAATGTAACTTTTCCCTCCCCGTTGTCGTTTGTTTTATGTGTTTATATGCCTGTGTAAATAGGTGCAGAGGCTGATTTAAGCCATGTGGACTGTGCCAGGAAATTGTTTGAGAATCACTGAATAAGAATGAGCATTGGGCTTCCCTGGTGGCGCAGTGGTTGAGAGTCCACCTGCCGATGCAGGGGACACGGGTTCGTGCCCCAGTCCTGGAAGATCCCACATGCCGTGGAGCGGCTGGGCCCGTGAGCCATGGCCGCTGAGCCTGCGCGTCCGGAGCCTGTGCTCCGCAATGGGAGAGGCCACAACAGTGAGAGGCCCGCGTACCGCAAAAAAAAAAAAAAAAAAAGAATGAGCATTATCTGATTTGAAATAATTGGAAAATCTGGGTGGTTCTAATTTCTTTGCTTATTTCATGAATTTACCTTATTTTCTCTATGAGGGAGAAGTAATCATACTATTTATTGAATTTATAGGAGCAGTGAGAAAATGAATAAGAACACTTGTAACATGTGTTAAGTATTTTAGGCAAATTTTACTACAAAAGCATTAGATAGCAATGATAAATTTCCACTTATAAAGATTACTAATTTTCCAGCATCTAATTTATAGCCATTTCTTTGAAATATCATCTCATCTTGAAAACACATCTGAGAAGAGCTTGAGACACAATCTGACAATGCATGTGGGATCATGCTGATGTTTGTCAAATGGTTCTTCTAAGGCAGTCTAGACTATTAACCACTGCAATGCCTCATCATCTAGATGTCACCCCCACTGTGCTGACCTGTGACTTGTAGTTGTCTAGGTGTCTCATTAGTGTAAAGAATTGTTTGGAGTAAATGTAATTTTGAGCCTTCTTGCTCTCCCTGGTCAGCGGAGAATGATCTAATTCACACAGGCTTCCTTAGTGCACTATAACTTGTTCCAGAAGTTACAGCTGAGCATCTTTTGAAGTTAGAGTATAATGTTAATGAGGTTAGGGATATGGACTTTATAGTCCATTTAGCTTTGTTGTGTTCCTCTCCCCAGTGCCTTAACTCCATATAATAATTTGACAGTTACATAATGTAGGGGAAGTGAGTTGAAGTTTGCCTATGGATTAGCAGAAATCAAGTACCTATAATAGAAAAAGGAAGCAAGATGCACATTACCGGGACTTCCCTGGTGGTACAGTGGTAAGAATCCACCTGCCAATGCAGGGGACACGGCTTCGAGCCCTGGTCTGGGAAGATCCCACATGCCGCAGCACAACTGAGCCCGTGCGCCACAACTACTGAGCCTGCGCTCTAGAGCCAGTGAGCCACAGCTACTGAAGTCTGCACATCTGGAGCCTGTGCTCCACAACAAAAGAAGCCACCGCAATGAGAAGCCCACACACCCCAACAAAGAGTAGCCCCCACTCTCCATAACTAGAGAAAGCCCGTGGACAGCAATGCAGCCAAAAATAAATGAATAAATAAATAAATTTAGAAAAAAAGATGCACATTATCTTCCTTACGTGAAGCTCGAAGCATTTTATGAAACAAGCTATTCAATAATTTGAAAAAAATTGCTTTTCTTGAAAAATGTAATGACTAAGAATGGCAATTTAAACAATTTAGTAGGTTGTTAGAGCATATTAGAAAAGATTTAAGGATCAAAAATCTTGGAGTACTTGAGATCTCCTTTGGGCTGTACATTCCTTTGTCTGCCTGGAAGCAAAACAGAGTCAACCACCCCAGAAAAATTGTTCCCTCCTCCTTTATAATTCTGATTTCATACCTTCCCTAATAACACACTTTAGGAAAATAATTTTCAAAATGATTTTCACTCATTTTTGCATGTATATTTCCAATAGTATTTTCAGTTTATTTTTTTTAAAATGTCATTTTTAGGAACATGGTAAAATGAAATCACAGAACACATATGTTATATACTTGAAAGCAATTAAATAGATTAAGCAGGGCACTGAACTAATAATGTGTAACTATATGTTTCTGTTTCATCTGCATAAATTAATATGTATGTAAATGTATTAAAATAATGAGTCCAATATTTGTACCACCTTGATGTGAATGTAATTTTGGGACAAAACACATTTTGAACACTTTTCTATTTTACATAATTTGGAACATACTTTGTAGATAATTTCCACAATTCTTGTTCTTTTCCTCCATGTAAAATCCCTTCTCAAAGTTATAATAGTCTGTATTTCAATGTGGAAATAGGGAATTAATAGGTGTACCTCTTAAATTTCCATATGTAACAATTAAGGAAGATGCTTCCAGAAGGTCTTCTGATTAAAACAAATATGTGATTCTCCTCCTTTCGCAAACATGGATAAAATAATTTGTAACTGCACAAATGAGTTCAAAAGAAGAAAGGGAAATGCCAAGGTGCATCAAAAATGAAGAGGCAACTGATCTCTGGAGCGCTAAATGCATTAATTCACCATGCAGTTTATGGAGATCTCAGTTCTGGTAGTAACCAAGGTGCTGAATTTTAAGATTCATATGGCGGCTGGACATGAGGCCTGGGATCTTATGGGCCTTTGAAGCCAAGATCTATACAAAAGCCAAAATCCTTGAAGAGCTATGCTATTGAGAGAGATAATACACTAAGGGGAAAAAAAATCCATATCCAGCAACAAGGGAGCTTTCTCTAAGACCTGAGTGAAAATAAAAGTGAAACACAGCGATGGTGGTCTTTTCTGAGAAATCAAAATCCCTAGTTCTTCATTTTACAAGTTGAAGAGTCAAATTTATACTTTATTGCTGACCCTGAAACACCAAAATGAGAGATTAACATAAAACTTGACCCTAGGATGGGGACACTCTTGAATCTCTTGCAGAAGCCTTTGCAAAATCACACTGGAATTAGACTACATAATCAAGGTCACAGAAATCCACTCAAAGATGACAAAACACAGGAGATGACAAACAGGAGGAGCAGAATCTCTAGAACTTTGTATAATAGAACAATCTGAAAAGACTGAAAAGAAAATCTTGAAGGCATAACAAGAAATTGAAACAATAAGAAAAATATTGTTTTAAAAGGAACCAAACAGAACTTTTGGAGAAAAATGCCTCACTTGTTTATAATAATAACAGATAGGTAAAAGAAACAATTTGCTAAAAGAATATAACAATCTTGAACTTGTACGCGCTGAGAATATAGCCTCAAAATACATGTATTTATGTCCATTTTTGTTTCAAATATAATGAGGAATTTTAAACCCCATTCAGTTAATAATATATTAAGCCAATGAAATATTAATAAGACTGTAGAAGACTTGAGCATTTCAGTTAACCTTCTTAACCCATGGACTTTTATAGTACCCAATGTTTATAAAATATATGTTCTATTCAAGAAAACATGGATGTACCAAAATTAATTATATTCTCATTGTGAAAAAAGCCTCAAAGATGCAAGTACATCATTATTATGCAGACAATATCCCCTGACCAGGTAAACATGTAAAAATAATAAGGTAAATAAAAATGAATATCCTTAATACAAAAATATAATCAAAATTGCTTATACATTAGTAACTTAGCACAATACATTTCTAAATTATTCATGGGCCAAAGTAGAAATACAAATGTAAATTAGAAAGTATTTAGTACTAGATAACGATGAACACATTATATAACAAAACTTAGCAGATACTGCTGAAGCAGTAAAAGAAATGTATAAACTTAAATTCATTTGAAGAGAAGTTATGGTGATAAATAATGATTGAGGCATTCAACTAAAGAAGTTAGAGAAAGAATAAAAATAGAAAGCAGCCTCGTAGCATATAATAAAGGTTAGAAAATTAGTGAAATGAAATAGAAATGAATAATAAAGGTCATCAAAAGTCATACACCGAGTTCTTAGATCCGTGCAGGTTTGTTTATATGTGTTCTAACATTTTCTTCTTTTCTCTTTTTGGCCTATCTCTGACATTGTTTAAATTACAACACATTATTATAAAAGCTATTGCAAGCAAGACAAAGAAAGCATTACCAAATCAGTAGAACAAGGATGGACTATCAAACGGTACTGTAATATTTCCATAGCTATACCTATGTAAATATATAAAACTAGACACCTGTTACCACGTACAAAAATACATTCCAAGTACATTATATACTAAATATAGAAAACTAAACATTTTTAAAGATCATGTCTTTATGTTATTGGAGTAGGTACTTTTGTAAACAAGACAAACAGAAACTTTAAAGGAGTAACAAGTAAACATATTCAAATGTGTTCAACATCATTGAGGAAATGCAAACATAAAAACCACAACGACACAGCTCTGTTCTCCCACTAGAGTGTCTAGAATTAAAAGCACTGACATACCAACTACTGAGATTGGTGTGGAATATTTGGAACACTCATACACTGCTGGTGGGAGTGTAAATTGAGGTAACTACTTTGTAAAACTTGTTAGTTTCTGCCAATTCTAAACAGATGCTTACCCTGTGATCAAGCAAATCCACACATTCAATAATATTCGCAGCACTTTTATTCATAGTTCCAGTGTTCCCATCACTAGAAACAACCCAGATGGCCACCAGCATGAGAATGAATGAATTATGGTAAAGAATGAACCACTGCTACTCACAACATGGATGAATCTCACAAACAAAATGCCGAGCAAAAGAAACCAGATACAGGAGTAGACATTGTATGTTTCTATTAGTATGACATTTAACAGCAGGCAAAACTGATCGGTCATGATATGTTTACAGAAAGAATTCACAGGGATAAGACACTAGTAAGCCTACCAGGCTGCTGAAAATGTTCTATACCTTCAGTAGTGTGGTGGATACCCAAGTATACAGACAGGTAAAAATTCATAGATCTGTACACTTAAGATTTGTACACTTTAATGCCACTTTATACCTCAAGAAAAAAATAAAAACCAAAATCACTTATCAATTGGATTCACTAAAAAAGTGAAAATACAAGTGACAAAAGGGTGACAATATTTGCAACTATGTAACCAAAAAGGATTGGTGTCCAAGCTCTATAAAGAACTTCTAAAAATTAATAAAACAGAAGAAAAGCACAAACAATTCAGGAACAAATAGGCAAAATACACAAATGGGAATTATTAGCCAGTGACCATCAAGCTGATGAGCTGTTCAAGCTAACTAATATTTAGGGAAATGCAAATTAAATCAAAGTGAAATATTTCACACCTATCAGATGGGCAAAAATAATCTGTCAGGTAACACAAGTTTTGGCAAGGCCTCAGTTTCTAGGAGCTCTGAGGGATTTCTCCTGGGTGTACATACTGATATTCTTGGGAAAGCAATTTGGCAATTCTAGGAAAATGAAAGATGTGCATAGCATTGAACCAGTAATTTTATATCTCTGTCAGTAACCTAGAAGCATCTTCTCAAATATTCACACACACACAATAAACAATTCAAGAATAGATTATTTATAAAAGAGAAAAGGTGGAAAAACCTGTCATCCAATAGTGATATAAATAAACTTTGCGCTCTACTTATACAATTTCTTGATTAAAATAAATGAATGTATCAAACTATATCAACATGTAAATTTGTCACAAATGAGTTAAAAGTAAGATATAGTGTGATACCACTTATGTAAAATTTAAAACACACAAGTGAGAGTTTATATTGTTAATATACATATACATATGTAATACAATTACAAAAAATATTCGTGAGAATAATACACACCAAGGTCAGGATAGTGGATGATGAATTGAAGGGGGTAGAATTTTTACTGTGTCTATAATTTTCTATTAAAAAAAAAACCTAAAACAAATAGGCCAAATGTTCTAATCTGTTATATTTTGTATGAGGAATATAGTCTCTCTATACTTTGGAGTTACTTCATAATTTAAAATTTTAATTAATCAAAAAGAAATGAGACTAGGCTATGCCTTGAGTTTTCTGTGAATTAACTTCTGTTTGACTTGTTCACATATTCTCACACAATTTTATAAAACATGAGAGAATATTAGTATAGGTAATTTTCCATGTCCTGTCATTTGTTTTTAGACCTTTTAATCCTAGAATGGTTTCTTCTTCTAGGGATGATGTAGTAACTGGGGCCAGGATCATCTGATAGCTTTGCTCATTCACCTGTTGCCCCTGGGCTGGCAAGACTCCAGCAGCGGAGTCTCCTCATGCATCTGTCTCTCTGCGTTCTCTCTTTGTTTCTCTCCAGCACAGTGGCTTCAGAGAAGTAGGAATTCTTACAGCGTCCAGAGCTCCAAGGCCATGTTCCAAGAGAGAGCCAGTTGGAAGTTTTATCTGTTTTCATGATCGAGACTTAAAATTCATGTAGCATCACTGTTGATTCTGTTATTTAAAAGAGTCACCAAGGTCAGTGTGTATCCAAGGGGAGGAGATTTAGACTTTACCTCTTGACGAGAACACTGTCAAAGAACTTGCTGGCATGTTTTAAAATCACCAGAACCAGAGTTTGAACTGTGCTAATTTTATCTTATGAGGTAAAGCCTTTACCCAAGAATCCACTGGTTTGGAGAAAGACATCAAGTAGCGCCCTGTACTTCTGACAGCAGCCTCGTGGCCATTCTCACAAATAATTCTACCAATAGTCTGCTTTTCTGTAATACATTAAAGAGGAAAGGTGCTGATTCTCAAATTCCTCAAAACTCTCTCTCTCCTCATCTAAGCCTATAGCACTCCCCAGGGACTTTTTCCCATCAGCGCAAAGCTGTTTCCACTCTGTCTGGACTGGGGATAAAGTTTTTACAATAAAAATCTTGTTTTTTCATATTTTGCTTTTTCATCAAGCTTTAACATAAATTATTGGTGTCACTCATTATTGTACTGAACACTTTTTGGCTCCTTGTTATTCAGCATACCTGACACATTGGTCTCTGGAGGGCACTTGCTTTCTCCAAAGCCAATGACAAATGAAAGAACATAAATATCAGAGCCATTGTCATCGTACTGCATAGAAAATTGTGCCTCAAACATTGCTCCTCCTAAATGAAAACAGACTAAATACAGCTGACTTCAAAGTATGGCGGTGTGCACCCGTCCTTAGGTGCGTGCTGAAGACACTATTTCTTTCTCCTACTGTCCCTTTAAACTGCTCAGTGAAATAGTTCTATTTTTTACCCCATCTGCTATCTCAGACTTATCTCCTAACTTTTCTATTCTTTCCGATGATAAAAGAACTCTGATCACTTTCAAACAAAAAAACCCTCTCGCTTTAGTGATAGATTCAATCCATTGTATTCATATGAATTCTTCATTTATAGCTAAATAACCTCTCTCAGCTCTGGCCTGCTACAGCTGGGAAGCCACATGTGGAAGAGGTAAGGACTCTGTTATTGGATTTTTCTCCCCTTTCCTGCTTTGAGCTTTGGTTCCTCCCGGCTTGTCTTTTGCTCTTCAAGGTTGGGAGGATGTATGAAAGAAGTCGAGGAGGAGAAATACATGCGTACATTTCACTTTTCAGGTTTGAAGACACTACTGTTACTATCTTCCTCCTTTTATTCATTTCACTTTTCTCATTCTCAAATCTTCCTGACCTTTGTACACACTCAGAAATTTCAGCTTGAGTAATTTGTAAAATGAAGGGTTTAAGGAAGTAGAACTTCTAGGCCCTGTGGACATGGTGCTCTCTAAGCACCTGGGAGTTTAGATAAACACAAAAGAGAAAAGAAAGCACAGGGTAAATGGGTTTTGATCACTGCGATATTAGGTTCTTGAGAAAAAGAATGATAACGGATCACTAGAGGAAAGGAAGCACGAGGCATGAAGAGTGGAGCTTGAACAGGTGGACGCAGGGCACTGAAGCTGTGCACGCTGCCTGAACCCACAATCTTCTGCTTTCAAGCAGCTCAGGACTCCCTCAGTCACTGCCATAGTCCAGTCAGGCTTCTGCTTATTTTCTCTTTCACGCAAGAGAAAAGATCATGGAATATGATGAGAATTCATAATTGCGAAGTTTTATACGATGCCTAAGCTTAATTTAATGAGGAACAAAATACTTGTTACATAATTTTTACACAATTAGAAGCAAGGCTTAAGTGCAAATTTCCCAAGAACAATTACGATGATTAAAGCCATTCACAGTCAAGTGTCAACGATTAATATAAAATCAGTCTTTGGAATGATGGTAGAAGGAGAGAAAGACCACTGGATTTCCGATGGATGGTAGAGGACAACATCCAACATCTAGGTGGGAAAATGGCACACAGATGTTTAAGGAGACCAACACTGGCTCTTTTTACCACAACTGCCTTTGGATAAGTAAAAGCTTTTTCTGCAATACATACATTTTACATGGGTCATGTCCCAAATGTTCTGTCTCAAAGTACACAGAAAAGGACTTAAAAGGGACAGGGGGAGCCAGATTCCCTGTGGACAGTAATTCTGATTCCGAAGAACACATGCAGTTGCTCAACCACACTGCTGGATTGAGAAATGAGGTCTTGAGAATTTCCAAAGAAGTGCTTTCAAGATAATAGAGCTTTGCAGTGTTCCATCGCCTTCAGGGGAACAGCAGGATGGATGGCTTTCCCTCTAAATGGACTAAACCTCTAAAACCTAACAATGACGGAACTGA
Organism: Orcinus orca; assembly: GCF_937001465.1. NCBI lineage: Eukaryota > Metazoa > Chordata > Mammalia > Artiodactyla > Delphinidae > Orcinus > Orcinus orca. The sequence goes on from NC_064563.1 coordinate 120,192,392, forward strand.
GGCTTTGGAGTTGTTTTAGGGAAACACCATGAAAAATAAAATTCCTGTCACAGTTCACATCACTTCAGGATTGACATTACTTGCTTGTATTTGTTTTTTATTTAGTTTTGGCGATGTTGGTAAATGTCACTTGAGGGATCAAGTCTTCATAACAGGAGAAAAAAGTAGAGAAGTAAAGCAACTACGTGGAAAATTTGGCCAGATTTGCAGCTCATGCACTCATTAGCACAAGCATTTCTTTCAAGAAGCTGGTAAGCCACTGACAGTGCTAAGAAACTGCTTTTGATATAACTTCTGAAATAATTCATTCTTTACCTTGGATTCTTTCACCTCCAGAATTTTCATGATTATTGGCTTCCTATCATTTGTGGTTTCATAAAGGAATTTCAAAAATTGCAGGTGTTGCAGCTCATTTAAACTTCTTTTTTTCACCTTCGAGCCAGGCCTCTTCTAACATTTACTTACCTTATGGAAAAGCCAAACTTTAGTCTATCACTAGACACAAAATTTAAGGGATATTGTTTGTGTTTTGTGCTCACTCACCTCTGTTGTGAGCACTGCTTTCAGTGATTCTGTTGCCTCAGTCTGCTCTGGCTCCTACATCCTGGCATCAATTCTCTCTTGGATGCCATTCCAAAGTAGTTTTTTTTTTTTTTCCCACTCAATAAATAGATATGGAAAATGGTGGTATTCTTATGTTTAGCATGAGGTGAGAATGTTTATATTTGATTTGAGGACCCCACAATAGAATTTTGAAGCAAAGATAGATAGTGGTAGAAGTGGCAGGTGAAATTATATGGAGCCCTACCTGATGCCCCTTTCAACAAATACACCATAAAAATCCTCATCCTCTTATTAGTCAGATTGAAGGGGAAACCCTCTTCACTATTTCTTTGTCTGGATGTCACTTGTGGTTATCTAAAAAGACGAGGAGATTCTCATCCTTCATTTAAGATAAGACTACAGCTATAAGAATTGAAAAGAACTAGAAGATGGTTATAGTATATTAACAAATCAATCATTTGGAATAAATGGCCAAACATGATAAGTAGGAGGTCTCCCAGAATCATCCGGATAACATCTTCAAGATTCCACTTCTTGTTATGATGACTTGGCCTCATCTATTTGAGACTATCACCAAAGGAAGGAAACAGGCATGAGAATGATTGTAGTACAGTAAATCAAATTCTTTGTCACCGAAAATCAGTAAGGGTAGAATTATGGTGATACATTTATTTAGCTGATAATATAAAAGACAGAGTGAGTTTCATTAAGATAGAATTTTGAAAGGTGTTCTGCTTCTTTGGTTTTTGCTTTCTTTGGACAATAGAATAGTGATTCTAATAGCTAGCAAAGATCTACCTGATCTGGGTTCCCTAGAAAGATAATTGTAAGACTTTACAAGATAATCAAAACTTTTTTTGTGAATAACTGAGCCTACACTTTCTTTACACATAGTATTGTATTACACACAAAATTTTACTGTCACTTAGAGCTTTTAATCCTTAAAAAACTTTCCTTTACCCACTCCCATTCCCCTTCAATTCCATTTCACTGTAATCTCTGTAAATTATTTTGTGATTATATCCTTCCAGATTTTTTATTCAATGGCTTTCTTTTTATTCTCTCCAGCCTTTTCTTAGCATTTAACAGGATATTCAGGACGTATTTCCAGGTTATCCACCTCATTCTTTTTAATGACTGCATAGTATTCCATTCTAAAGACATATTATGATTTGTTTAATTACTCCCTGTTGGATTAAGTTGCTTTCAGTGTTTTGCTATTGTAAACAAATTTTTGACAGGATATTCTTGCTGTTTTTTTTAAAATTGTATTAATATATTTTTGGGGGGGGGTATAGTTGCTTTACAATGCTGTGTTAGTCTCTGCTGTACAATGAAGTGAATCAGCTATATGTGTATATATCCACACCTTCTTGGACCATCCTCTCACCCCCCTCATCTCACCCATCTATGTCACCACAGAGCACCAAGCTGAGCTCCCTGTGCTATACAGCAGGTTCCCGCTAGCTATCTGTTTTACGTATGGTAGTGTAGCAACTGATGAGGGATTAATTTCCAAAATTTACAGGCAGCTCACGCAGCTCAATATCACAAAAATAAACAACCCTATCAAAAAATGGGGAGAAGACCTAAATAGACATTTCTCCAAAGAAGACATACAGATGGCCAAGAAGCACATGAAAAGATGCTCAACATCACTAATCATTAGAGAAATGCAGATCAAAACTACAATTAGGTATCACCTCACACCTGTCAAAATGGCCATAATCAAAAAATCTACGAACAATAAATGCTGGAGAGGGTGTAGAGAAAAGGGAACCCTCTTGCACTGTTGGTGGGAATGTAAATTGACACAGCCACTATGGAGAACAGTATGGAGGTTCCTTGCTATAATTTTTAAAGGATAGATTCTTAGAAGTATGATCACTGGGTTACAGAGTATGCACGTTTTTAACAATTTATACTCCCATCAACAATATAGGAGAGTCTTTGTTTCTCCACCTTTAAATCAACCTTAAACTTTTTTAATTTTGCAAAGCTGATAGATGAAGAATGGTATCTGACTTATTTTGACTTGTTTCCATTATAAAAAAAATCTATATTTTTTCTAGGATGATTACAATTCTGTTTTTTCCCATTTACATCTTAAATGATCTCTCATTTATTATGGTACAAGTGTGATATAATGATTCAACTATTCTTTTTCATATGACAGCTAAGTGCCTTAATACTATGAATTGAATAAAACATCCTTTCTCCACTGATGTGAAATGCAAAATTTATCATATATAGGTTCCAATATATACTTGTGTTATTTCTGCACTCTATTCTAGTCCACTAACCTAATTCTCAATTCTTGTATGCATATGAGACTTTATAATAATAAGGAAATACATTTTAATAGCTGGTGAGCCACATCCCTTCTCATTATTCTTTTCAAAATTTTCTTATTTTTTGTATCCACTTGTCAGATTTCAAAGAGAAAAAAAGTCAAACTTATGTTTGGAATACTATTAAATTTATCTAATAATATAAATCCTTTATATCTGAATAGGGTTAAGGCTTCCCATCTGGGAAAATGGTATGTTTGTTCCTGTATGTTCTTTAGTAAGACTATATAGGTTTCTTCTTATAATTTTTATTACTTTCTTATTAAATCCATACTTAGGCATTTATAAATTTTGTTGCTAATATAAATTTGATGTCTTCCCCCATTTTATTTTCCAAATTAATTTTTTATTCATAAAGGAAAACTGTTAATTTTTGTTTTTTCTCACATAGAGCCACTTTATAGAACTCAATTGTTAGTTTTAAAATTATTTTAGGGCTTCCCTGGTGGGGAAGAGTCCACCTGCCAATGCAGGGGACACGGGTTCGTGCTCCGGTCCAGGAAGATCCTACATGCTGCGGAGCAGCTGGGCCCGTGAGCCATGGCCGCTGAGCCTGCGCGTCCGGAGCCTGTGCTGCGCAATGGGAGAGGCCACAGCAGTGAGAGGCCCGCGTACGGCAAAAAAAAAAAAAAAAAAAAAATTATTTTAGCACAGTAAAGGAGACCATATTTACAAATCATATATCTGAGAAGGGGGTAAGATCCAAAATATATTTTAAAAAAACCTATATAACATAATAGCAAAAAACAAAGAAACAAAACCCCAAACAAACAAGCAATCTAATGAAAACATGGGCAGAGGATCTGAATAGACATTTTTCCAAAGAAGACATACAGATGGCCAACAACTATACGAAAACGTGCTCAACATCACGAATCTTCAGGGAGATGCAAATCGAAACCACAGTAAAATATTGTCTCACACCTGTTAGAATGGCTATTATAAAAAAGACAAGAGGGCTTCCCTGGTGGCGCAGTGGTTGGGAGTTCACCTGCCAATGCAGGGGACATGGGTTTGAGTCCTGGTCCGGGAGGATCCCACATGCTGCGGAGCAGCTAGGCCCGTGTGCCACGGCTGCTGAGCCTGTGCTCTATAGCCCGCGAGCCACAGCTACTGAGCCCACGTGCTACAACTACTGAAGGCCATGTGCCTGGGGCCTGTGCTCTACAACAAGAGAAGCCACTGCAGTGAGACGCCTGTGCACTGAAAAGAAGAGTGGCCCCCGCTCACTGCAACTAGAGAGGGCCCGTGTGCAGTGGCGAGGACCCAATGCAGCCAAAAAAAAAAAAAAAGACTAGAAATAACAAGTGTTGGCAAGAATGTGGAGAAAAAGTAACCCTCATGTACTATTGGTAGGAAGGTAAACTGGTGCAGCCACTATGGAAAATAGTATGGAGGTTCCTTAAAAAATTGAGCTACCATACAATCTAGCAATTCGATTTCCGGGTATTTATCTGAAGGAAATGAAAACACTAACTTGAAAAGAGATATGCACCTCCATGTTCTCTGCAACGTTATTTATAATAACCAAGACATGGAAGTGCCCATTAACGGATGAGTGGATAAAGAAAATGTGATATATATGTGTATATGTCGCACAATGGAATATTATTCAGCTATAAAAAAGAATGAAATCTTGTCATTTGTGACAACATGGATGGACCTTGGGGGTTATGCTAAGTAACATAAGTCAGACATATCACATGGTGTCATCACTTATACATGGAATTTAAAAATACAAAACTGAACTCATAGATACAGAGAACAGATTGGTGGTTGCCAGAGGAGGGAGGGTAGGGGTGGTCAAAATGGGTGAAGGTGGCCAAAAGGTACAAACTTTCATTTATGAAATAAAGTCCTGAGAGATAATGCACAGCATGGTGACAACCGTTAACAATACTGTGTTTTATATTTGAAAGTTGCTAAGAAAGTGGATCTTAAAAGTTCTTATCACAAGAAAAAAAAAATTTAAAATTTAACCATGAGTGATGATGATGGTTAACTAGACTCTGTGGTGATCATTTCATAATATGTACAAATATCATATCATTATGTTGTACACCTGAAACTAATATTATATGTCAATTATATTTCAGATAGCTGTGATGATAATTGATTGGAAGGGAAAGAATGGAGTTGTGACAATAACTCAGGCCAGAGATGTTGGTGGCCTGCAATAAAGGGGTTGTATTGGATACAGAGAGAACTAGGTTTATGATCCTAGTTAAAACTTGAGACTTTGATATCTCCTTTACTCTTGCTACCAACATGCAATCAGTCATGAAATCTGATAGGTTCCAACCTTTATAATTTCTCATACACGACACTATCTCTAAAAATAAAAAGTTTTTTAAAATAATAATAGTTTAGTTATTTATTTTGGATTCCCTAGATATAAATTTACATCATCTGCAAAAAATAATAATTTTATCTTTTTTCCAAAATTTAATGAATTAGCAAATTCTTTTCTGAAATTTGTTGCATAGGCGAAACTCTCCAAATTATTGGTGCCCCTCATTCTTACCTATCTTGCTCTGGCTTTATTGGGGATGCTTTTAGTATATGACCCTTTAATATTTTCTGTTAGTTTCTAATAAATACTACTTATGATATTTAGGAAATTGTCTTTTTCTATTTTCATATTAGAAGCATTTTTTAAAAATGAGAAAAATATCTGCCACATTTTATCAAGTTTTCTCTGTGAGGAACTAGTAGCGATCCTACATCAGCTGAGGAAATACCTCTGGCTTGGCCTGGATTCTTCTGTGTGCCTTGTATTTCTCTTGTCCCACGTGATCTTCACTGGAATATCTGCTACTTACATTTTTATCATTATCTTTTGCTGTATGCATATGTATTTAATCAGAGTACACAATGCACTGAATCATTCCCAATGGATTTTTAGAATATCTGATTTTGTCCAAAATCTCACTGAATGTCTGAAGCCATGTGATACTCTGACTCTCTTCTCTCATGCTTCAATCATCCGTTTGGATATATGTTCTCTTTGGCAACTCTGTTCTCTCTGTGGTAGTAGCAACCTCAGTGGCAACAGGAGAGAGGGAAATTTTACATCTTCTTTGGCAGGAATAAATACTTCCTGCCTGGAGTCCAAAATGAGAATAAGTTGCCCACTGTGCAGAAACATGGAAGTCATGATATTCCCGATGAAACATCTTTAAATAGTCTCCCGGCAGTCATGTTTTGGGTGTTACTGTTTACAATACCGTAGGGGTTACATTTCCATGAGATTTTGAATAATTTAGCAATAAAAAACGAATTGTTCATTCTGTAATGTCTATTTTATTTTGCACTGTTTACACTTCAGCATTTTAATAGCATTGAGGGATGGTGTCCAGGTTATTTGCATCTTTATTTCTGTCATTCATGGAAAAAAAAGAAAGAATGGAAGTGACTTGGGCAAGTCAAGCAAGTTGGCATTGTGGATGATTACAGTTATGAACCTCAAGTTACTTCTTAAAAATGGGGCTTTTTTGCACTCAAATGAAACTGGATAATTGACGTGTCGCTGTGTATTTTCTTTTGTAACAATAGATCCTACCAGCAAGAACTTTAATGCATCATATTTTATCCTTTGCTTGCTATGTAAAATGGTTCTAAATTTACCATCTATCTTCCCTTGACCTTTTACTGTGCTATTTGTTTTTCTCAAAACTAAGATTTCCCCATCTTCTCAACCCTTTATTTACTAAACTTTTTTTTTTAAACCCCAAATATTTTATTCAAAGTAAATTGTAGTTAATATGTCAGACAAAAACAAATACCTTCATATGCATGGACGACATTTTTCAACTTTTATTTTGATCTAATTTTAGATTTATGGAAGAGTCACAAAAATGTAGACATTTCCTGTATTAAACTTTTAAATTTGGTAGCCGTTCTCTGAATTTCTTCCAATTTCTTGGTGTATTTTAACAAAGAAAACCCAGAACCCTGAATGGTGAGGGCTTTTAAATGCCAAGTAGGGCAGAAAAATTACCTCATTTGTTTTCACATGTGATACTTTTATTAACAGCAGTCCAATTCAGTGTTTATTTTTCTGGCAAGAATATTAATTATTGACTCATCCATTCTATTCCTTTCCTTATAACCTTGAGGGCAACACACAATGAACAGAAAATGAAACTTAAAGCATGGAGCAGAGATTGGGGGTCAAGGGAACATGGCATTATGGTTTCTCAAAATTAGCTTAGCTTTTGTGATATTTGCTAGGCAAATAAACTTTGGGTATTAAATCGACAATATATTGACAATTATACAAAACTCAAATGCCACCCTGCATCTATCTGACACAGCACTGATGTAAGTAGGATCCCATTAAACATTACTGTTGCTGATGTTATAACTTTGATTTAGTTCCTGCAGATAGTTTTCTAGCTTTTATTTTTACACTTCCAACTAATCGCCTCCTGTTAGCATTTTAGTTTTATTCCAGATACAAGTCTATACTTCCTGACCATAAATATGAATTTGAGGATATTTTATAGCACTTCACAGTTTGTAAAAATAACTTTCATGTATATGATCTTACTTGATCCCACACCTTTTGGGGGTGGACAGAAAATAAATTCTTAGCTCCATTTTACAAAGGGAAGACCAAGGTTCAGATTCCTAAGAAGCTGTCTAAGGAGTTAGCACATGTGGCTAATTACATGGATACTGATTACTAGAACTTGGGCTAGTGCACAAGTCCTTTGACTCCTGGCCCATTGCTTGTTCAAGTATACAACTCTACCAGAAAAGGTTAGCATTATTTTAACTCTGCTTTATCACTGAGCTTAGACTATGCCCACAGCGTATCAATGGCAGTACTCAAACGCAGGTGGAATGAATACTGGTTACAGAAGTTAAGAAGGAAAGAATAAAAAACTAAGTCAAGAGATGAGGTAGAGAGTAATGTCACGCAAATTGTCTCTGGACACTCAGTGGTACTGTTGTCATAGGTCACCAATCCAAATTTTGTTTTTAAATCTATCAGCCATTTAGTACTGATTCTGTAAATTATGCCAACGAGGACGTATATGGTTATCAGTTACTCATGTAACTAATATTCCCAGTGTGTGTGTGTGTGTGTGATTTGTGCTTGTGTTTGTAATAATAACAGAATTAATTATTGCTACAACAACTCTTTCACTCTAAACCCTAGACCTCAGAAATCATTTCTTTTCCTTTCTCGGAGGCCCTGCACCTTGCTGCCTCCATGAGAGCTATTCCCTCCCCTGGAACAGACTCGGCACAGTTCTGCAACTAAGCTCTTGCCATGTGTCTTCATTGCTAAATGATAAACTGCCCAGCCTCGCCCCCCCCATAGTCTTTCCATTTACCTTGTCAGTACAGATGTTGCAAACTTGGGATCAAAAGGAAAGTCATGACTCGTATCACGTATCATTATTATTTTTGAAAGTGTTTATAGAGAGCTAAATCCAAAATGTCAAATGCTGAGATTTCCTGGAAGTAAATAGTAAAAATGCAGTAACATAAACTCTAGGTGTTTTAACTTTTCTCGCATTTCTGTTTGACTTCTGATCCTATGGTGATTCTGTCAGAATATTCTAGAATTGTCAATGCATCTAACCCATTTCTTTAGTACTAGCATTCTAGCACTGAGTAAGTTATAATTATGGGACACGGTAGTGTAAGGCAGAGACTCACCCTCCTTGTGCTGTTCTGGCTTCCATTTCTGGCTCACTGCCACTCTCTCCTATGGCAAAGACCCAGAAGCCTGGGAACAGGAGAAATACACTATCAGTTCTCATCACACCTACCTGGCTTTTTGCCACTCTCAGGTGAGAGCACCTGAAAAATAACAGCCAGGTAAACTGCCATTTTATTGACTTGTGGAAAAGGAGAAAGCCAAATGGGCTTAATATACCTGATTTAAACTGAATTCAGGTCAATGCATCACATATGTTTGAGAGCACACTCTGTGACTGGAAGAAAGCGCACAGAAATAAATAGGAGTTTGTTTCAGATGAGGCAGATGCTTACAATATATTGTGATAAGGGGACTATTCGTTCTATGGACAAATAAGCAATAGTTCTGGGGAGGCATTTATCACCCCAATGAGAGGCACTCATCCATTCACATTAGACCTCTCAGCTCCTTTCCTATCTCTGAAGGTGGCAATGGACTCCAAGTGCTCTGTGCAGCTCCATAGGGGTCACTAGAACAAGCCACGAGAAGTGGTGGACTGTTCTAACAGTCTTGTACTCTTGGAGTGGCTGACAGCCAAGGGCATTAAAGGTATTACAGCTCTAACTCTCTTAAGTTGTGACTTGGCAGGGGACCATTTTACTAGTTAGTAGGAAGATGCACCACACAAATACATTTTTTTTATTATCAGTAGCAAACCTGCATTGAAAGCTGTCATGACAATAAGGCATCCTTGCAGACCAGGGAACACAGTAAATAGATGGAAACGTATCGAGATGATATTGTAGTATTGAATTACAACAGGGATAATAGCATTGACTCATCCCAGAAGGATATTGTAAATAATGACCAATTCATTGTTGCAGAAACTTTGAAAATAAATCAGTGAAAATCAAGAAGACAGATCTGGATGACTCAATGAATCTGTTTTTTTAGAAAGGCCTACTGAGTCCTCTATGGCCAGGGTTAATGGTATTATTTGTAGTTCTGTTTGGTAGAAGCTCTGAGGAAAATTATCACACTATGGTGACCAGAGTATGGACTTTTCCAAAGTACCTATGCTTTCTTCTTTGCTCATTACTGAAACCTTAAAAACAACAAGGCTGACAAGTAGAAAGACACCTATAGAAACCTCAGGGGAAAAACATACCCTTTAATATTTATTTTGACTGAGGAAACAACCAGAGGTCTCCGGTGATGAGGTAAGGGTGGGGTCTATTGGTTTAGAAGAGTGACCAGGAGAGATCTATTTTTCTGTCTGCTGCATAGCACTTTTGTAATATGTATTTTCCTTTTCTTAAGAGGCAAATAGCACTCATTGGCTTCTCTGACCCTCCATCTCTCTTGTCATTCCTGTAGTCACATTGAGAGAATGACAGCTTTACAAAAGGTCAAGTATTTGTCATGTAAGAAAACCGCATTACTCTTTCTCAGAATTAATGATTTCAAGATACAAAGGCAAAAAGTTAGGTTACCACAATCCTTCAATTAGTTTATTTGTTTGAATCATAAGGAATGTACCCACTTTATGGATGTTTGAATTACTTACGTGGAAGTAAATCTTTAATGAAAGTTTTCATCCTCTGTCATCTCTTTGATTCCTTAATGGGCATTCAGAAATCTAAGCAGTTCTCCCCCTGCTTGGCGTTGTTTTCAGGATATGGTGAAGTTATGAGGCAGTTCCAAACCAGTGAAAAATAACGGTATCTTCAAAGACGTGTGCATCTAAGGGAAGGTTATGATTCAAAATTAACAAGTTATTACCCCTAAATTTTCTTCAACTCCCAACCGGTATAAAGATACTTTCTGGGCAATTTAGAATGACTGCAAATCATTTTGAAATGCTTATTCTTATATCTATCTTTGTAATAATAATAGCCTACATACACTGAATGCTTCCTATGTGCACCTGACATGCATTATCTTATTGAATGCTTACCATGAACCTGTGCAGTGGATCCTTTTTTACCCCTCATTTTAAAAGGAAGTCAGCCATCCCTTCACCTCACACTTACATCATCACCAGCCCTATTGACTTTACCCCCAGAGTACAGCTCAAACTCTCCACTTAGCTCCATATCCAGGGTTAACCTGCTAGTTCCAGGCACTATCATCCCTCACTTAGCTTCCTGCAATAACAGTTCTTTCCATTCTGGCTCCCATCCAACCTACATAGTAGCCAGAATTATCTTTTAAAAATGCATATTGATTCACATTGCTCCTCCCTGTAAAATCCTGGTCTGTGAAGTTCTGTGGAAGCTGACCCCTCACACCTGGCCTGTTCTGAGTCCACCTGCTTCTCCAGCTCGTCTTTACCACCTTCTCCTAGCTCATGCCATCCAGGCTCATGACAGTCTTTCTCTTCTAGAACATGCATACTTGTCTCACCTTCAAATGTGTTGTTTCTACCCAGGCTGCCTGAAGCACTCCTTCAGAATCTGCCTGGCTACTCCTACTCATCACTTAGGTCTCTGTTGAAACATTGCCCTCATAGTTTCCTCAACTCATCCATCTAAAATAGGTTCTTCTGTTCTCATAGCAATGTTATAGCTATACATATATATATGTATCTACATCTCTCGCTCATAGCAGTTTTTATATCTATATCTGTTTATATCTGTGTCATAGCCACTGTCATTCATCTATATGGATAGATTTTGTCTCAAACCCTTGCTGATTTTTATGTAGACCTAGACCTGTGATTTTTCACTGTAAATCCAGAATCACTTAACATTTGTTAAAAACAAAGCAAAACATTTTGGAAGTGCTTCTTAAGATTTGGAAGCCTTTCTCCTTGGCTTGTAGACGACTGTGTTCTCCCTGTGTCTTCACAAGGTCTTTCCTCTGCAAGTGTCTGTGTCCTATAAGGACACCAGTCATATTGGACTAGGGTCCACCCTAATGGCCTCATTTTTATTTAGTTATCTCTTTAAAGCCCCTATCTCCAAATACAGTCACATATGATGTCAACATAAAAATTTTTGGTGCGAGGAGGCACAATTCAGTCCATAACACATAAATAGTGAATTAAGGTGTCTGAGGTTCAAACAATGGGCTTTCTGACTCCAAAGTCCAAATTTTTCTACCATACCAAATCTGCCTCTATGTCATTAATTCTCTTTTCCACTACCTGTAATCCCTCTTATTAAACTCTACTTCTCACCATCCCAGGGTGCTGCTCCTTGCTAGTAAGATTTTGAGGAAATTAAAGTCCTTCTTCTGTTGAGAATATGGAGTGAGTGAGCTATAAGAAAAAGAGTCAGCAGTCAGGAAGTAAAATGTTTAAAATATAGATTAAGGAGGTTGTACAATTATGTGTAGTCTGAAAAAAAGACAATTATTGAATGAATATGGATTTTTTGCAAATAACTACAAGATTAATTGACATTATTCTCAACTCATGGGAACTAGTTTCAGGAGAAAATAATAGAAATCCCTAGCTCCAGTCATTGTTTTGTTTGCTCTTCGCCATAATCTTGTTAGGTAAACAGAGTTCCTTTATTTTTTATCATTGTAGAGAATAAGGAGTTGAAGCTCAAAGAATTTGTGTAACTTGCCCAAGTGGTAGAACTAAGACTCCACCCACTTCTTTTGATTCACAGTGCAGTAATCGTTTGCTGTACTGGCTGCCTTCCTATTCAGTGTACCCACAGGATACTGTGTGAAGTTCTGTACGTAACTTGTAGATTCACCACAGGATATGCTATCAAAGAACTTCCTTTGTGAAAGATCAAACTATCTACTCCTCACCCTCTCCACCTTGCCCCTCCAGCCCTGGAAGCCCAATGGCATGCAAACGGATACGCATATCCACACTCACAAAGCCATATCTTATACTTATGGGAGTGCATTTTCTGAATGTGGAACTTACCCAAAGGGGAGTGGGCACTAACTGCTACACAGTATGATTGAGAAGTTCAGAAGCTCACATCTGCCTTCAGATACGTCTGCCAAGACGCTATACTTCCTCCTCTTAACTGATTCTAACACCTCATCTATAAGAAGAGCTAAAATTGGTAAAAAAAAAACAAACAAAATGTCTCAACTGTCACTATAACAACTGTTTTTCACTAGTGAGTTATGAAATAAATTTTGTGGGTCAAGACCAGCATTTCAGATATGAAGTACAATAAAATAAAATCGAAGATAGCAGAGTGCACTGCATGAAATGAGAGAAAATATAGTTTCATGAAAATTTTGTTTCCATTTTTTTTCCTCTGTGTGTGTGCAAGCCCACATACTGGATCCTTATGAAAAATGTATTTCTTGATAGATGGCAGTGAAAAAAGTGAGAAACATTTCTTTAAAAAAAACACCCAGCTCCCCATACTTTTGAATTTAGGATTCTTTTGATAATATGATAAAAGTGTGGTCCCTTTCCCAAGATGAATGCACACACATTCCTATACCTATGTTTTTGGTACCATTTTAAAGGACCTATAGGCTATATGAATCTTACCTACTTATCTCACGTTAAGAACACTTGCTCTAGCTAAAATGCTTTTCCTGGAAAGGGGAGAAATGACCCCTTGAGATTTCTTCTGGGCCATTTTATTCAACGTTTCTGTATGTTAGCCTGAATACCTTTAGAATTTTAGAGCTAAGAACCTAGCCTAAAGAGGATGAGAGAATTTATTCAACACTTAGTTCATAATTTTTACTGAATAAAATAAATCTAGCAGTATAAGGGTTTTCAAGCCATACCATACCAGCTCCACTGAGCTTAAATTCCAAAAGGGGAGAGAGGCAATAAGCAACCGAATAAGATGATTTTTTAGATAGGGTTAAGTTATAAAGGATACGATAGAAACAACTGGAAAGGAGGGGGATAGATTAAGGAAGGCAGTTTATTTTGAGGTGGGGATCAGAGAATGTGTCTCTTTTATTAACTTGGATTGCTATACAAATGTTTGTGGTCATGCCTCCCCTGTCATATTACACCTAACAGAGTACTTCACAATATTTCAAAGCACTTCATGAATATTTATTGACTGGTAATTTTATTTAATTTTTTAAGGATAGATGGAGAAAATATCATGTCTAAGAGTATAGATTCTGGCATCAGACTGCTTGAACTTGAATCCTTGCTCTGCCCTTTACTAGCAACGTGGTTATGGGCAAGTTACTTAATCTCATAAACTAGTTTCTTCAGGCTTATCTCTAAAATTGGGCAAATAGTATTCCCTACACAATTAGCCTGTTATGAGGATTAAATAGGTTAACAAATGTAAAGAGCTTGTATATTATGTTTTCTGATGTTCACCTCAGTACTTCGTGCTTTTGAAAAACAACCATTTTGTGATATCTCACAATTTTGTGGGTCAGGAACATGGGCAGATCTCAGTGAGGTAATTCTTCTGCGTTATTCTGCTGACTCATCAGCTGAAGTCACTTGGTGGTTTCTAGCTGGTGGATGAGCTAGTCAGGAAAAGTGCAGGAGCGGGGAGTGAGGGTTCCAAGTGGCTTCTTCACTCACATGTATGTCATGTGGTGGGATGAGTGGAAGTCTGGACCCATAGAACAGAGCTCCTATGTTATGTCTTTAGACTTAGTCTTGCAGGATAATTAGATTTCTTATGTGGAGGCTCAGGGCTCCCAGAGAGAGTGTTCTAAGAAAGAGGAAACAGCACCTGATGTCTCCTTAGAGCCTGGGTCCAGAAACTAACACAGATGCTTTTGCCATATTCAAGTAGTCAAAGTTATCAAAGAACCAACTCAGATTCAGGAAGGAGTTATAGAGCCCACCTTTCCAGATATGTCACAGAATTTGTAGCCATCTTTAACCTGCCACACCATGCATAGCACCTGGAAAGTACTAGATAAGTCTAAGCTATAATTATTATATCCCCTTACGCCTTTCAAAAAGTGTGGTTATATGTTCATTTCAGGTTGTCGTAGCAAAATCGAACTTTAGCCTTGCTTTTTCTTTACCTTTTCAGACTTCTTAAAATAGTAGGTGGCAGCTGGAGTTTTAAAAACTGGTGCACCCTACACAGACCACTGAGCATTAACTGTGGGAATTTCCCCCCCGCCCCGCCCCGTGACAGCACTGGTTTTTATTTATGCCACAAGTCACATAGAGCTCAGTTTCAGTTTGTTCACTGTAGCCAATAATCCCACTAATATCACCACACAGTTGTGTGTTTCCTCTGAGAGGCCAAGGACTTAGAAAAAAAGGTGCTATCTAAGTACATTAAAATTCATTAGTAAACAATCAGATTTTCCTGGATGCATCCACTGCTGGGCTGAACCTCAGGCTCTTCCTTCTCTTCCACAGCAACACCAACGAAATCTTCCGTATGAAAAGGACAGAAATAAAAACACACATAAAAAGTTGGCCACGTCCACATTTTAAAATTTCTTGTAAAAGACTGATGATTGTGAGGCAGTAATCTAAACAGACATTTCCTGTAATCACTTACGCCCCATAACGAATCAGCAGCTCAATGGGGGTTGTGCATTCTTATCTGCTGGTTTGGCTATCTAACTTGAGTCTTTTTGTTTTGTCCAACTCTGCCTATCCTGCCTTCCTTTTTATTTATTTTTTTCCAGATTTAATACTTTCCTGAGGTACATAAATGCTCTTTTTGGTTTTGGAAGCTCAAGGTCAATTTAAAGGCAAGTCCCCGGAGAAGTGAGCATTTGTGACTGGGTCATCTATTTCCCTGAATCTGTTACAGCTTTTGAGATATGTGTAAGGAGGAGAAAACAGATAAGCAAAATTGGTTTTTGAGACGAGGGGCACCTACAAATGGAGCACTATTGACCATGAAAATGTAGCATAACGGTATTTATTTGGAGAAAAGATCCATTTGATCATTGCATCCTCTGTCTTGAAACCAAAATGTTTATGTCCTGCTTTTATTAAAAATTTCATCATAATGTAAGCCATCCCCACCCCCTTCAAGCCACACCTCAACCCACGCAGTCCCGGTTCGGTCTATTAAATGAATTCCATTTTGAGGTCATTATTTTCCCCAAGTTTCCCAGAATTACCACTCCTCCCTCTGCAAACTGTTTTAATTTGTGTTGCAAGGCTGTTTTCAGAAGGGATATTTGCTAGCAGGAGTATTGATTCTGTAATGGAGTTGCAGTTCAACTGTGACAAGAAGACTGATTTTTTTTTCTTTTTAAGGGTCATCAAGATATTTACACTCCAGAGGATAAAATTTGTACATAAAATCACCTGATTTTGCTCGTGCCCTTTCTTTTTCCTGCTTAGGCAATACACTTGCCTTAGCGCTTTGCTCGAAGTTTACACGTTTGCACCTTTGAATTACTTTCAAAAAGAAGGCCATCATTGCCTCTTTGGAAACGAAAAATTGCCTTCTAACAAGTGGGAAGTCGATATTCCCCAGAGACCACCAGTCTCCTCATGTGTGACATTATTCCCATTAGCATGCTGGGACTCTTACAGATTTTACTTGAAGCACAGTCTGGTGGAGGGAGCGCTAATTAGGAACCAGGAAGACTGTTGATACTCTCTCCTGCTCTCCACTAGCTACTTAAATTGGACCTGTACTTAACCTTTACAAGCATCCTCTTCCTCTGCCATTTAAAGCAAGAATGTGGAGCCATGTGATCTTATGGGTCCGTTTTAGTTCAAAAGGCAGAAGCATAACAAGCTTAAAATACTTAGCTTTGTTACGAATTTAGACTGGACAGTGTCAAATGAAGTACTTTAAATCTTTTTTTTTTCTGTTTTACTGTACTCCTTAATGTTGATTTAAATAACTAATTTATTTCATCTAAGATTTTTAACGAAAAGCTGGTCCTATCCACCTTGCTTCTGCTGATGGGCTACTCAGAGAACCTCGCACAGGGTGTGAATATGGGAAGTACTGAGCTGATTTCCAAGGCTCAGTCACCTTTGCTCCACATGGCAGCGTTTCCATCAGACTGATGTTCACAGTTCTATTTCTGGCAGCAAGCTGCTTGGCCACAGGGCTTGTACAATTTCTCTTTTTTTCTCAACACAGCACTTTCCCAGTTCATGTAAACTCTGTGTTAATTATTTTGGCTGTTAGCTGAGAAAGAAGAAAAGCTCACATTTGCTAAATCAAGAATGACGAAGTGGATTCAAAAGTGCTCTTTCTACAAAATGGTTTACACTCCGGAGCTAATGCAGACCCTCTTTGTTTCAGTTTGTTGCACGCAAATATCGATTAATCATTTTTCTTTATTAGCTTATGTCCCCTTGGTAGTATAATGCATTTGATGTTCCTTCTGTCTTCCAGGAGAGCGGGATGCTATAAACCCAGGCTGACACTGTCAGCAAAAGGATTTCAGCAGTTTCTAGAGGTGGGGAAACAGATAATTAATGTTAGTCTCCTCTACTAAAAAATATAAATGCCAGAGAGGGATGGTGTTTTTCTTTTCCATATCCTGTAAAACTTTGTGTTGTGAATAAGTGGCCTACAGGGAAGCAGGAGACGCTGGTGAAATCATCCAGTTCAAGATTCTGATTCTTCCGTTAGTTCCACACTGCTCCCTAAACAAAGTTTTCTGTGTCCTCTAAAGAAGGACCAGAGGCCAATTATAAAATGTGCACAGCTGTCAGAGAAGCGTAAGTGTCTAGGCAAAGGAGAGTATTTGCATGAGGTCTTTCCCTCTGACTACCTAAAGAATGTGTATTTTTAGGTGCAAAGGAGAGAATTAAGCTGCCTCTTTAGGTCCTAGTTGATAAGCATAGTTTTAACAGTCAGAACTCTGTGGCTCCAAGTATGGAAAAGAATTGAGTTAGTTTACATATGGAAGAAGATGTGCTTCACAGGACTAGAAGCTGGGGTGTTATAAAGACTGGGGACATATCTCTGTGCATCTGTTTTCTTTTCTCATGTTTCACACAGACTTGTTATTTGGTCAGCACCGTGGGGAATATAAATACCTCACAGCTCCTAGGATCCTGCTGTCTTAAAGCAAACAAACACCAACAACAGAAAATAGACCTTGCTAAACTGAGAGTCTTTCAGTCCCAACTCCAAAATAAGGAGAGGGCAGTATTTTTTTGTCTCAGCTCACGTCGAATGAATATTGTCCCTTGAATTACCTGTGGTAAGGGGGTTCTATAAGGAAACCCATATTTAGCTGTTGGGAATGTACTAACTCTTCACCTCCACACCACTCTGTGTCAAGGAAGCCACTCAAGTATAATTGACTAAAGACTATTGACCATTGTCAAGGACCTGAACTTTTGTACTCAAACCAATGAAAATAAAACTCGATGTATGTCCTTGATTGATGTGCTTATCAAGAGGGGCTTTTCCTTTGTGGCAAAAAAAGAAAGTAAGGTCCAAAGCTGAAGAGAAGACATACTTCTATTACTTTTTTTTTTTTTTTTTTAAATTTTAGGCACTATTCATTGACTTTCCACTGTGGAAAAGGAGACTTTTGTTCTCTTTGACACCCAACTTCTCCACCTAGCTCCGGCACCCCCACAGCGCTCTCAAAAAACACATTTCCTATCCCTGCCATATAGTTATATTTTTGGATAGAACAATAATGACTGTTTTTATTATTATGAACATGTATTCACACATGTTCATTTCACAGTAATGAACAACGCCAGAATTCCAGTGGCTTTTGCTCATGCAAAGTCCACTCCAGGATTAAGTGACTCTCCTGGGCAGTTGTCCTTTATGCACTGGCCCAGCAGTCCACAATGTTCTCATTTTGTGGCTGTACCAGCTCAGTTTACAATCTAAGGCAAAGGAGAGAGAATGGAGTAGAAAATCCAGGGGCGAACTAGGGCACCTACCAGGCACCAGTGGGGGACCACAGACACCTAAGGGGACAGGAGGAACCCCCAGCAACCGGGTAGGACATGGGGCATGGGGAGAGTGAGGGGGGAGGAGAAGTGGAAGCGGGACAGGACTGGTGCCCCTGAGGGGTGGCTGGAGGAGGGGAAGGGATCCCACGCCCGAAGGGGGAAACTGGGGGACCATTGGGAGGGCAGAGGATCAAAAGGGAGCGTGGCCAGGTTTCCCTGCCCACTTCCCTGCTGAGATGCCGGGCCTGATCCTCTGCCCAGCTAGGCCTCCTCCAGCCATATGGGTCCTGAGGGAGTGGGAGGGAGGGAAGGGGGAGCAAAAGTAAAGGCTGGACCTCCAGGACCGGCACCCCTCAGGGACAGCTGGGGGAGGGGAGGAGTTCCTACACCCAGCGGGACCACCCACGGTTAGGGGTCAAGCAGGGATGGGGGAGACCCTGTGGGAGATGGGGTGGGGGGACGTGGACGAATGGAAGGGAAAGCGACCAGCGATTACCCTGTCCACTTAGGCACCGGGGAGCCTGTTGAGCTCCCGGGCCTAATTCTCTGCCCTCAGAGCCTCCCTCCTACCGCACAGAGCCTAAACCCTGCCCCTACACCACCCCCCAGGGCCCCACCTTTACAAGCGGAAAGCCCCTCTGAGACCCCCTCCAACCGCGCTAGGCCTAAACCCCATCCACACACCCTCACCCAGGTCCTCACCTCCAAACTCCTGAACTCCACACTCCAGAGGCCCCCATTTGTCATGCTGCGTCTCTGCTTCTGGACAGGTCCTAAGCAGAGGCCCCGCCCCAAGTTTGAAGGTCGCTGCCTAGGCCCCGCCCCCAAGTCCTGTCCTGGCTGAGTGGGTCCTGAGCCTAGGCCCTGCCTCACACTCGAACATCATGCCGCCACCCCCTTAGGTCCCACCCCACCCTAAACCCCACCCCTGCCTAAGTTCCATCTCTGCCTAAACTCTGCCCCCATGGCCAAGGATTTTTTTTTTCTTTTTTCCTCTTTTAGATTGGGGTTCTGTTTAGCCTTGTTGTTGATTCATTTATAGTTTTATTTTTTCTAATCTTTTATTTTTCTAATTTTATTTTATTCTTTATGCTTTGTTATTGTTCTGCTCCTTTTGGCTTGTTCCCCGCCACCCTTTTTTTTTTTCTGTAGTGGTTTTGTTTTACTTTGTTGCAGTTGTTTCAATTATATTTTAATTTATCCTAGCATATTTTTTATCTTTCAAATTTTATTTTGTTTTTTATTCTTTGTTATTGTACTGCTCCTTTTTTTTTTTTTTTTTTTTTTGCCTCATCACATGGTTTGCAGGATCTTGGTTCCCAGGCTGGAGGTCAGGCCCAAGCTCCCGTGGTGGGAGCTCTGAGTCCAAACTGCTGGACTAACAGAAAACCTCAGACCCCAGGGAATATTAATTGGAGTGAGGCCACTCAGAGGTCCTCATCTTGGCACAAGGACCTGGCTCTATCCACTGCCTGCAAACTCCAGCACTGGACACCTCAGACCAAACAACCAGTAACACAGGAATACAGTCCCACCCATCAAAAAAAAAAAAAAGAAATGACAAAAAAATATGTTACAGATGAAGGAGCAAGGTAAAAACCTACAATACCAAATAAATGAAAATGAAATATGCAACCTACCTGAAAAAGAATTCAGAGTAATGATAGTAAAGATGACCCAAAATCTCAGAAACAGAATGAAGAAAATACAAGAAACATTTAACAAGGATGGAGGAGAACTAAAGAGCAAACAAACAGTTATGAACAACACAATAACTGAAAATAAAAATACTCTAGAAGGAATCAGTAGCAGAATAATTGAGGCAGAAGGATGGATAAGTGACCTGGAAGATAAAATAGTGGAAATAACTACTGCAGAGCAGAATAAAGGAAAAAGAATGAAAAGAATTGAGGACAGTCTCAGAGACTTCTGGGACAACATTCAACACACCAACATTCGAATTATAGGTGTCCCAGAAAAGAAAAGGAAAAGAAAGGGTCTGAGAAAATATTTGAAGAGATTATAGTCGAAAACTTCCCTAACATGGGAAAGGAAATAGTCAATCAAATCAATGAAGCACAGAGAGTCCCATACAGGATAAACCCAAAGAGAAACAACCAAGACACACATTAATCAAACTATCAAAAATTAAATACAAAGAAAAAATATTGAAAGCAGCAAGGGAAAAGCAACAAATAACATACAAGGGAATCCCCATAAGGTTAACAGCTGATCTTTCAGCAGAAACTCTGCAAGCCAGAAGGTACTGGCAGGACATATTTAAAGTGATGAAAGGGAAAAACCTCCAACCAAGATTACTCTACACAGCAAGGATCTCATTCAGATTTGATGGAGAAATCAAAAGCTTAACAGACAAGCAAAAGCTATGAGGATTCAGCACCACCAAATGCTACAGGAATTTCTCTAAGTGGGAAACACAAGAGAAGGAAAAGACCCACAAGAACAAACCCAAATCAATTAAGAAAATGATATTAGGAACATACATATCAATAATTGTCTTGAATGTAAATGGATTAAATGCTCCAACCAAAATACACAGAGTGGCTGAATGGATACAAAAACAAGACCCGTATATATGCTGTCTACAAGAAACCATTTCAGACCTAGGGACACATACAGACTGAAAGTGAGGGGATGGAAAAAGATATTGCATGCAAATGGAAATGACAAGAAAGTTGGAGTAGCAATACTCATATCAGATAAAATAGACTTTAAAATAAAGACTGTTGCCAGATATAAGGAAGGACACTACATAATGATCCAGGGATCAATCCAAGAAGAAAACATAACAATTATAAATATTTATATACCCAACATAGGAGCACTTCAATACATAAGGCAAATGCTGACAGCCATAAAAGGAGAAATTGACAGTAACACAATAGTAATAGGGGACTTTAACACCCCACTTACACCAACAGACAGATCATCCAGACATAAAATAAATAAGGAAACACAAGCTTTAAATGACACAATAGACCAGATAGACTTAACTGATATTTTTAGGACATTCCACCCGAAAATGGAAGAATTCACTTTCTTCTCAAGTGCACACGAAATGTTCCCCAGATTAGGTCACATCTTGGGTCACAAATCAAGCCTTGGAAAATTGAAATTGTATCAAGCATCTTTTCTGACCACAATGCTATGAGATTAGAAATCAGTTACAGGAAAAAAAACAGTAAAAAACACAAACACACGGAGGCTAAACACTGTGCTGCTAAATAACCAAGAGATCACTGAAGAAATCAAAGAGGAAATCAAAAAATACCTAGAAACAAATGACAATGAAAAAAAGATGATTCAAAACCTATGGGATGCTGCAAAAGCAGTTCTAAGAGGGAGGGTCATAGCAATTCAAGCTCACCTCAAGAAACAAGAAAAATCTCAAACAATCTAACCTTACACCTAAAGCAAGCAGAAAAAGAAGAACAAAGAAAACCCAAAGTTAGTAGAAGGAAAGAAATCATAAAGATCAGAGCAAAAATAAATGAAATAGAAACAAAGAAAGCAATAGCAAAGATTAATAAAACTAAAAGCTGGTTCTTTGAGAAGATAAACAAAATTGATAAATGGTTAGCCAGAGTCATCAAGAAAAAAAGGGAGAGGACTCAAATCAATAAAATTAGAAATGAAAAAGGAGAGATTACAACTGACACCGCAGAAATACAAAAGATCGTAGAATACTCCTACAGGCAACTATATGCAAATAAAATGGACAACCTGGAAGAAATGGTCAAATTCTTGGAAAACTACTACTTTCCAAGATTGAACCAGGAAGAATTAGAAAATATAAACAGACCAATCACAGGTAATGAAATTGAAACTGTATTTAAAAATTTTCTAACAAACAAAAGTCCAGGACCAGATGGCTTCACAGGCGAATTCCATCGAACATATAGAGAAGAGCTAACACCCATCCTTGTCAAACTCTTCCAAAAAATTGTAGAGGGAGGAACCCTTCCAAACTCATTCTACCACCAACTCTCTGATACCAAAACCAGACAAAGATGTCACAAAAAAAGAGAATTATAGACCAATATCACTGATGAGCATAGATGCAAAAATCCTCAAAGGATTTTGACGATTCCTGACATAGCCGTTTAAGCATTCTATATTTAATTACCTGGACAGCTCCCATGGCCAGTACCATCTCTCACACTCTACTCCTTTTGTTTTTTATGTGATTTTGTGATTGAAAGACTCATCTATTTTGAGCTCTTCTTTGGTTGCCTGGGATTTATAGTTCCTCAGCTTTGTTAGGTTTGAACTGTCAATCTCGTCCCACTTGTTTTATAATATCTTCCAGGAGTTCTTCACTTTTCTGGTTTTTAGTAGCATACCACCGAGATTTCAAGTGCTGTTATGGATTTATTTTTATCATTTTATTTCTTGGGTCATTAGAAAAGGGATTTGAGGAAGCAGGAAAGCTAAACTCAAGAGCCTTTGGTAAGCCATCTTGAGAGCCTCTATGCCTTTTTTTTTCTTATTACATATAGACTTCTTGAAATACTTCCCTGCTTCCCCCACCCTTTTTTCCCCACCATGTTTTTTAAAAAACTTGCAGAGACAAATTTCCAAGGTAAAACCTACTGAATATGACAATAAATATACATAGACCCAATCCTTGACTGCTCAAATCCCTCACCCAAGGAGGAAGACAAGTTGTCCCCATAGAGATGGATTGATTCTTTGTGATTACACGAAACAGTTATACCAGAAAACTGGAGTTCTACTCCTGGCAAGACAGGTGAAAATGATGTTATTCAGGAAAATACAAATAAAGATGTTAATGATTTGTCAATGCACACTCACCAAAATGGTTAAAGTGAAAAAGACTGATGTTATAAAGAGTTGGCAAGGCTGCATGGCAACTAGAACTCCTTTACCAAATGATAGTAATGAAAACTGATAAAACCATTGGTGAAACTGGCATTATCTACCAAATTTGAACACACACAAGACCTATAATCTGGAAAATTCACTTCGAGGTGTACATTCAATAGAAATGCATGTACAGGTACAGCAAAAGACATTTTTGATAATGTTCATATCAGTATTATTTTCAGTAGTCCCAAACTAGAAACAACCTAATGTCCATCCATCATCAGAAAAATGTATAAATATGTTGAAAATATTCATATATTAGTACATACAGCATGACTTCTATACAGCAATGAAATTGGTAAACTGCTGTTACATAAAAGAGATTAATCTCACAAAAGTTAGTGAACAAAGGAAGTCAAATAGAAAAGAGTACATATTGTATGATTTCATTTAGAGAAAATTTAAAAGGAGGCAAACTAATCTATGGCATTAGATGTCAGTATGGTGATTACTTTGGGGGAAGAAGAAGAAGAAGAGCGGGTAATCAGAATGGGTACAAAGTGAAAATCAGGGTGCTGGAAACTTTCTCTTTCTTGACCTTGGTGGCAATTTCATGGGTGTGTTCATTTTTTGATAATTCAAATTGTCCATTGATTTGTGCATTTTTCTGAGTTTACAATTCCTCAATTAAAAAGTGACAAAAGAAGCTGCCTTGCTTGAAATAAATAATCCCATTATTTCCAATATACATGAGCCAACCCAATCTCTAAATTATTATATTTCTATAAGAATAGTAATGATACTCTTTATTTGTATGATATTCAGCAATTTTTAGAGAACTCTCAAATTATCTCACTTGGATTCATGACATCATAATGAAGTATCCTGCAAGTAATTTTAGACTTCTTGACATAGAATAACTCAGAGAATTGTCCTTTGCCATGTGTGGCAAGTAACAAAACTGGGACTGGAACCCAAGGCTAATGACTCTATTCTGCTATCTTTCACTATACTTACTGGCCTCCACCCTGGAACTTTGGGACCTTGGATAGATTTTTTTTCTTATCTTTCATTCCCTAATGAGTCTTTCTGCTTCATAGCTATCCTAAAAAACTAACCTAGGCAATTTTTTTAGTGATTGTATGAGTTAACTATGTTTTCAAAGAAGCTTCTTAGAAAAATTTTCTCACCCACAGGTGAGATCAAGCACCATAGAAATTTGATCACAATTGTGGGGTTGATTTTTGCTATGTTACCTTCAGATACATGGCCTTACTCTCACATTATAGTAGCTAATGATTATGCTTATGTGTAGACTCAGGTCTGTTTGAAGGGAACCAATCATATACAAATGAATGCACTTGTTACTCTGAATTCTGTAAATTACCTGGCCTCTCCCATGCCAAAAGTACAAAGTATAGGGTGAGAGAAGTGGAAAGAAGTCAAATACAGAGGCCCTCAACTCTAGCCATCCTGCCCCAAGTACAGTTGGATTTTAAAACACCATCCTCCAATTTACATTTAAGTCAAAGTATCTGATAGTAGGTGGTACTAGGGAGAGGATGGAGAATACATGTCCTAACTTGGGATGAGTTGGGGAATGCTTAGGAGGTGGGATGACACAGGGCAGGTAGAAATGAGGAGGCAGGAAGGCCATATGATATTTAAGAGTTGAGGTTTATACTTATACAAATAAATAGATTTATACTCATGCAAATAAAGTAGAGTTTATACTCATACCAATAACTCATCTAAATATCAGGAGGCAAGGCCCATTGTCCTTTCTTTCTGTTCCAAGTTCCTCTTTTCTCAAACTTCGGAGTGTTCTTTGTGTATTATTTTCCCCTTTAAAGTTTTCCTAGATTCCTCTATTTCATTGTCTTCATGTGGATGATATGTCCCTGCTGTGGCTGAATTTGCTTTACATCTTGAGAGATATCTGAATTTAATAGTATTTCTGACCTAGGAAATCTCCAGAGAGGGGCTTAAAGACAACAAGGCAATGGCTTAAGATGATCAAAACAAATAGATGCATAGTTAGGCACTGGTTTGCTTTGTTTATATTGTCCTATCCCTCATCAAAAATTGTTTGAGAATCACGGTTTTATAAAAGAAAAGTGAACTAACAGTTAATGCTTTCTAAAGTTTGCAAACAGGAAAGACTTCTCAATGGCAACATAATACAGTTTGTAACATTCAGAATCAATGCCCGTATGCTTCAGTCAGATTAATGACATAATCAGGAAAATAGTCTACCAACTAAGAGTGCATCTTACTCTAAAATAGTACCAAAACCTTATGTTATCTATAGCATAATTTTAACTGCTTTCATATGGAAAATTTTTCTCAGTCAACCTTTGCTGCTCTGAAGAAACCATTATAATTTTTGAGTAAACAATGTTTAAACCAAAGTGCAATGTTTATTCTCAAATACACATTTGGGTCTTAACATTGTTGTTTTAGTCTGATTAAATGTGAATTTCTCATATTTAGTGCTAGATTAAGAAATAACTGTGTAACTTCTTCTTTCCCTTGTTAAGTTACAGGAAAGCAGTTAATTATAATTTGTAAATGGTGATCATAGGGATTCAAAACATGAGAATTACAAACTACTCTCTCAATTTATTTCTATTTTGATTGCATACAAATCAATTTTATTTTAGTATCAACTTTAAAGACTACAAAATGGAGGAGGGGAGAAAAGATGACACCCCATTAACTATACCTGCCTTCAAAACTTCTGCCAATGCCCGTAGCTCCAGAATCCTGATTTCCTTGGCAGTTTCCAACCCATCAGTGGGTTTTGTGCCTATTTCAGGACAAGAGAACAGAGAAAAAAGATAAGAGGGTGAATTGTGCTCTGTTCGGCTCATAAACTGTGGCAGATAGAATCAATGAGAAAAAAATAGACAAGCTTATATTTGAAAAATTATTCTTATTGTAAAAGAAATACATGTTCACATAGAGAAACACAGAAAAGTCTAAAAAAGAAAATAAAAAAAATATCTGTAACCCATTTCCTAGAAAACCACTGTTAATATTTTTTTTTCAATTTCTGTATAGGTTCTTTCTGTGTATACATACATACAGTACATAATGTGTATGTGTGTATTTCATATATATAAATATGTGTGTATATACACACATATATATGCATTCCTTCAACTATAAATTTTGTTTCATAATTTTAATAGACTAATAATAAGTTGTGGATCATTCCAGTAGTGTTATATATAATCTAAAAAACCCCCCAAATTAGCTAACCATTTCTCCATTGCATATTTAGGTTATTACACATTTACTATATGTTGGATCTTTACTCAGTGCTGAGGATACAATATTTGCTCCAGAGAACAATCAGATTAATAGAGTAAATAGACAATTTTGCAAGGGTGATAGTTCGATTAATAGGAGAATGGCCAATATTATATGAGAGCGCACAGGAGGGAATTTGATTTATACTGACGGTATGCAGGTTGTCCTTTCAGAGAACGTTAATATCCGAGTTAAGTCTCAAAGCCTGAGTAAGAGTTTCAGTAAAAGGAGTGGGTGTTGATATAGGGAGGGGATGTGGATTAGTTCAAAAGGTATGAGATAAACCACATTGGAAAAATTGAAAGCAGTCTCCCATCATCAGAGGATTGGGTAATGAGGTAGGAGTGGTAGAGTGATGAATGATAAGGCTGGAGAATTAGGTAGGAGCAGATAATTAAAAAATCAGTCTAAATGTTTGAATTTCATTCAGAAAGTACTTGAGAGCCAGGGAAGGATTTTCAACTGGGGAGTGGTGTAATCAGATTTGCATTTTACAGTGCAGTCTGGGGAATGGATTGGAGGAGATCGAGTATGGAGTTGTGGAGATTAGTTAGACTCCTGATGATAATGATTCTGTGAAAGGAGATGATTCCAAGTCCTGAGGCAGAGGAAGTGGAGGTGAAGGGGAAGGAATAAACTGGAGCGTTATGTTTTGATACTAATATTGTTGGGACTGAGTGACTGATTGCATGTGAAATACAAGGGAGAGGGAAGAGTTAAGTGTCATTTTTGGATTTCTAAATGGATGATGGAGAACTGGTAGAGGATAAGGTTTTGGAATGAAAATGATGAATTTAATTTTGAACAGGCTGAGTTGGAGATTCATGTGAGACACTTAAAATAAGTCATTGGATAGAAAGGCTGGGCTGAAAATTTAGAGTGGAAGCATTTTTTCAATGTTGGATACCTAACTAAGAGTGAAATTACTGAGTCATGGAGTAAGTCTACGTTTAACTCTATGGGAACTCTTTTTGAAGAACTATCAAACTGTCTCCACAACAGCTACACCATTTCACATTCCCACTGCAATGCATGAGGGTTCTAGCTTCTCTACATTCTCAACATTTGTTATCTTTTTGATTCTAGCCATTTCAGTCAGTGTGAAGTAGTATCACAGTGTGATTTTGATTTGCATTTCCCGAAAGACCAATGATATTTAACATGTTGTCATGTGCTTATGGGTCATCGCGTACCTTCTTTGGAGAAATGTCTGTTCAAATCCTTTGTCAGTTTTTAAAATTGGGTTGTTTCTTACATTGTTGAGTTGTAAGAATTCTATGTATTTTATGGATACAAGTCCATTATCAGGTATGTGATTTACAAATATTTTCCTCCAATCTGCGAGTTGTCTGTACATTTTTTTTTTTTTTTCGGTACGCGGGCCTCTCACTGTTGTGGTCTCTCCCATTGCGGAGCACAGGCTCCGGATGCGCAGGCTCAGCGGCCATGGCTCACGGGCCTAGCCGCTCTGTGGCATGTGGGATCTTCCCGGACCGGGGCACGAACCCGTGTCCCCTGCATCGGCAGGCGGACTCTCAACCACTGCGCCACCAGGGAAGCCCCTGTACATTTTATTGATGGTATCCTTTGCAGCACAAAAGTTTTTGGTTTTGATGAAATCCAATTTATCTGTTTTTCTTTTGTTACTTGTGCTTTTTGTATCATATCAAAGAAACCATTGTCTAATCTAAGGTTTGGAAGATTTACTCCTATGTTTTCCTCTAAAAGTGTTACAGTTTTAGCTCTTGCATTTTTGCGTATCATTCACTTTAAGTTAATTTTTCTACATTGTGTGTGATAGACGTTCAATTTTATTCTTTACATGTGGATATATAGTTGTCACAGCACCACTTGTTGAAAGTAGTATTCCTTCCTTACTCTATTGTCTTAGCACCCTTGTTGAAAATCAAATGGCCATGAATGTTATATTTGGACTCTATTCTAATCCACTGATATGTTATGAATAATCTTATGCCAGTATTTTGAAATCAGGAAGTGTGAGTAGCCCAAATTTGTTCTTTTTCAAGATTATTTTGTCTATTCTGTATGCCTTGCATTTTCGTATGACTTTTAGGATCAGAGGGTCAGTTTCTCCAAAAATGGTAGAAGGAATATTGATATGGATTGCACTGGATGCATAGATCATTTGGGGGGGTATTGCCATCTTAGCCATGTTAAGTGTTCAAACCCATGAATATCCATATCTTTCCATTTATTTAGGTCTCAATTTCTTTCAATGATGTTTTGTGGTTTTCAGTGTACCTGTCTTGCACTTTAAAAAAATTAATTCCTAAGTATTCTTCATGGTATTACAAATATAGTAGTTTTCTTAATTTCATTTTTGGATTGTTTATTGTTAGTGTATAGGAATACAGCTGATTTTTTAATATTGATTTTGTATCCTTCCACCTTGCTGAACTCATGTATTCATTCCAATTTTTTTTGATAGATTTCTTAGGATTTTCTGTATACAAGACCAGGTCGTATGCAAATAAATATAATTTTACTTCTTCCTTTCCAATCTGGATGTCTTTAACATATTTTCCTTACCATTACCCTGGTTCAAACTTCTAGTACAGTGTTGAATAGAAATAGCAAGAGTGAATATCCTTGTCTTGTTTCTGGTCTTAGGGGGGAAGCATTCAGTCTTTAACCAGTAAGTATAATGTTAGCTGTGGGATTTTTATAAATACTCTTTATCATATTGAGGAAGTTCCCTTCTATTTCTAGTTTAATGAGTGTTTTTAATCATTAAAGAGTGTTGGGTTTTCTCAAATGCTTTTCCTGCGTTTGTTGAGATTATTGAGTATTTTGGTTGAGGATTACTGTCTCTATAGTCGTAAAAATATTGCCCCGTAGACTTCCTTCCCTTGTGATACTTTTTCAGCTTTTGGTGTCAGAATAATAGTGGCTTTATAGAATGTGTTGGGAAGTATTACATTCTTCTATTTGGGGGGAGATTTTGGAAATATTTTGTTAATTATTCTTTAAATGTTTGATGAAATGCACTGGTGAAGCTATCCTGTTGTAGACTTTTCTTTGTGGGAAATTTTTGGATATTAATTCAATATGTTAACTTATAAGTGTATTCAGATTTTCTGTTTCTTCTCAAGTCATTTTTAATAGTTTGTTTCTAGGAATTTTTTCATTATGGTCAGAGAACATAATTTGTATTCCCTTAAATTTTAAATTTAATCAGATTTGTTTTATCACCTAACTGTATACTGGAGAATGTTCCATCTACACCTGAGAAGCATGTGTATTCTGCTGTTTTGTGTGGAATGAAAACATATTTGGTCTGAGATTTTGAAAGCCAGTCCAGTTCTCTTTGGTTAACTACTTGCATGATATCTTTTCCTGTCCTTTTACTTTCAACCTGTTTGTCTCTTTGAACTGGAAGTGTGTCTCTCGTAGACAGCATATTGTTGAATCGTGTTTTTTTTTTTTTTCAACTGATTCTGCCAAATTCTATCTTTTAATTTTAGTATTTTAATGACTTACATTAATTTATTTACTGGTAGGGTAGGATTTCTATGTGTTATTGTCTTTGTGTTCCTTTACTTTTCCATTTCTTCCTTATTTTTTATTATATAGATATTTGAAGTTATACCATTATAATTCCTTTATTTCTTTTACTGTTTTAAAATTTTTCTTCACTATTGCTCTGAGGATTATAATTAATGTCTGAAGTTTAAAAAATCTAGTTCTTTTTTTAAAAAGTAAATTTATTTATTTATTCCTTTTTGGCCATGTCAGGTCTTCGTTGCTGTGCGTGGGCTTTCTCTAGTAGCGGCGAGCAGGGGCTACCCTTCATTGCGGTGCATGGGCTTCTCATTGCAGTGTCTTCTCTTGTGGAGCATGGGCTCTAGGCGTGTGGTCTTCAGTAGTTGTGGCTCATGGGCTCTAGGGCACAGGCTCTGTAGTTGTGGCACTCGGGCTTAGTTGTTCCACGGCATGTGGGATCTTCCCGGACTAGGGCCCGAACCCATGTCCCCTGCATTTGCAGATGGATTCTTAACCACTGTGCCACCAGGGAAGTCCCTAGTTCTTATTAAAAGAAACCTAATGTTAAACAGTATACAAAACTTATTCTGATATAGCTCTGTTCTTTTCTCCTTCTTTTGTGTTATTATTGCATACAAATTATATATTTACATATTATAAGCCAATGCATAGTTTTGTAAAATTATTGTTTATGTAATTGTCTTTTTAATCAAATAGTAGAAAAAAGGAATTACAAACAAAAATACATTTATACTGTTTTTTATATTAACCTCTGCAGTTATCTTTACCAATGCTCTTTATTTCTTCTTGTGCATTTGAGCTACTGTCTACTGTCTCTCATTTTAGCCTGAAAAACTTCCATTAATATTTCTTGTAAAGAAGGTATGGTAGGGTTATATTCTTTAGTTTATGTTTCCTGAGAAGGTCTTAATTTCCCCTTCATTTTTGCAGGCTAGTTTTTCTGAATATAAAATTCTTAACAGTATTGGCTGATAGTATTTTTCTTTGAACACTTTGAATTTGTCATACAGCTGCCTTCTAGAATCTATGATTTCTTATGAGAAATCGCCTGTTAATCTTTGAGAAACCTTTGTACATGATGAGATAATTTTCTTTTACTGCCTTCAAGATGATCTCTTTGTCCTTGGCTTTTGACAGTTTTACTATAAGTTGCCTAGGTATGGATCTCTGAGTTTATCCTACTTGGAGTTGATTGAGCATCTTGGGTATGCATTTTAATTTTTTCCATCAGCTTTGGGAAGTTTCTGGTCATTACTTTTTATTTCTATTTTTTTTTAATATTTATTTATTTATTTGGCCATGCTGGGTCTTTCATTGTGGTATGTGAGATCTTCATTGTAGCATGAGGGATCTTGAGTTGCAGCATGCAGATTCGTACTTGTGACATGGGGGTTCTACTTCCCTGACCAGGGATTGAACCCAGGCCCCATGTATTTGGAGTGTGGAGTCTTAACCACTGGACCACCTGGGAAGTCCCTAGTCATTACTTTTTAAAGTAGTCTTTCTGCCCTTTCTTTCTCTCTTCTTCTGGAACTACAATTGTATATTGGTATAGTTGATGGTATTCCATAGGTCTCTGAGACTCTGACCATTTTTTTTCATTAGTTTTCTTTCTGTTCTTCAGCCTAGATTATCTAACTTCAAATTCTGCCATTTTGAGGAGACCTTCAAGATGGCGGAGGACTAAGACATGGAGATCACCTTCCTCTCAACAAATACATTGGAAATACATCTACATGTGGAACAACTCCTACAGAACACCTACTGAATGCTGGCAGAAGACCTCAGACTTCCCAAAAGGCAAGAAACTCCCCACGTACCTGGGTAGGGAAAAAGAAAAAAGAATAAACAGAGACAAAGAATAGGGACGGGACCTGCAACTCTGGGAGGGAGCTGTGAAGGAGGAAATGTTCCACACACTAGGGAGCCCCTTCACTTCGGGGGTTGGGAAGGAGGGAAGCTTCAGAGCCATGGAGGAGAGCACAGCAATACGGGTACAGACGGCAAAGTGGAGAGATTCCCATACAGAGGATCCGTGCCGGCCAGCACTCACCAGACTGAGAGGCTTGTCTGCTCCTGCGCCGCGCGCAGGCAGGGGCTGGGAACTGAGGCTCCGGCTTCGGAGATCGGATCCCAGGGAGAGGACTGGGGTTGGCTGCGTGAACACAGCTTGAGGGGGGCCAGTGTGCCACAACTAGCAGGGAGGGAGTCCGGGAAAAAGTCTGGAACTGCCTAAAAGGCAAGAGACCATTAATTCAGGATGCACGAGCAGAGGGGATTCAGAGCATCACCTAAATGAGCTCCAGAGATGGGCGCGAGCTGCGGCTATCAGCGTGGACCCCAGAGACGGGCATGAGACGCTAAGGCTGCTGCTGCAGCCACCAAGAAGCCTGTGTGCGAGCACAGGTCACTATCCACACCCCCCTTCTGGGGAGCCTGTGCAGCCCGCCACTGCCAGGGTCCCATGATCCAAGGACAACTTCCCCAGGAGAACACACAGCGCACCTCAGGCTGTTGCAACGTCACTCCGGCCTCTGCCACTGCAGGCTCGCCCTGCATTCCGTACTCCTCATCCCCCTCCTGGCCTGAGTGAGCCAGAGCCCCCTAATCAGCTGCTACTTTATTCCTGTCCTGTCTGAGCCAAGAACAGACGCCCTCAGGCGACCTACACTCAGAGGCGGGGCCAAATCCAAAGCTGAACCCCAGGAGCTGTGTGAACAAAGAAGAGAAAGGGAAATTTTTTCCAGCAGCCTCAGGAGCAGTGGATTAAATCTCCACAATCAACTTGATGTACCTTGCATCTGTGGAATACCTGAGTAGACAATGAATCATCCCAAAATTGAGGCGGTGGACTTTGTGTGATTTTGCCTGTATAGCTTTGCTTTTATCATTTGTCCTCGAGTTCTGTCATTTTTTTTTTAAGTATGGTTTTTAGCCCTTGTTATTATTGGTGAATTTGTTTTTTGATTTGGTTGCTGTCTTCTTTTTTTTTATTTTTAATACTTTTTATTTTTTAATAACTTTCTTTTCCTTCCTTCCTTCCTTCCTTCCTTCTTTCTTTCTTTCTTTCTTTCCTTCTTTCTTTCTTTCTTTCCTTCTTCCTTCCTTCCTTCCTTTCTTTCTTTCTTTCTTTCTTTCTTTCTTTCTTTCTTTCTTTCTTTCTTTCTTTCTTTCTTTCTTTCTCTCTCTCTCTTTCTTTCTTCATTCTCCCTTTTCTTCTGAGCCATGTGACTGACAGGGTCTTGGTGGTCCAGCCAGTTGTCAGGCCTGTGTTTCTGAGGTGGGAGAGCTGAGTTCAGGACATTGGTGCACGAGAGACCTCCTGGCTCCAAGTAATATCAAAAGGCAAAAGCTCTCCCAGAGTTATCCATCTCAGTGCTAAGACCCAGCTCCATTCAATGACCAGCAAGCTACAGTGCTGGACACCCTATACCAAACAACTAGCAAGAGAGGAACACAACCCCACCCATTAGAAGAGAGGCTGCCTAAAATAATAATAAGGTCACAGACACCCCAAAACACACCACCAGACATGGTCCTGCCCACCAGAAAGACAAGACCCAGCCTCATCCACCAGAACGCAGGCACCAGTCCCCTACACCAGGAAACCTACACAACCCACTGAACCAATCTTAGCCACTGGGGGCAGACACCAAAAACAATGGGAACTACAAACCTGCAGCCTATGAAAAGGAGACCCCAAACAAAATAAGTTAAACAAAATGAAAAGACAGAGAAACACACAGCAAATGAAGGAGCAAGGTAAAAACCCACGACACCAAACAAATGAAAACAAATAATAACTGAAAAAGTATTCAGAGTAATGATAGTAAAGATGATCCAAAATCTTGGAAATAGAATGGAGAAAATACAAGAAACTTTTAACAAGGACCTAGAAGAACTAAAGACCAAAGAAACAATGATGAACAACACAATGAATGAAATTAAAAATTCTCTAGAAGGAATCAATAGCAGAAAAACTGAGGCAGAGGAAGGGATAAGTGACCTGGAAGATAAAATATTGGAAATGACTACTGCAGAGCAGAATAAAGAAAAAAGAATGAAAAGAATTGAGGACAGTCTCAGAGACCTCTGGGACAACATTAAACTCACCAACATTCGAACTATAGGTGTCCCAGAAGAAGAAGAGAAAAAGAAAGGGACTGAGAAAATATTTGAAGAAATTATAGTTGAAAACTTCCCAGATATGGGAAAGGAAATAGT
Source organism: Orcinus orca (assembly GCF_937001465.1). Lineage (NCBI taxonomy): Eukaryota > Metazoa > Chordata > Mammalia > Artiodactyla > Delphinidae > Orcinus > Orcinus orca. Next base: position 120,226,662 of record NC_064563.1, read on the forward strand.
CATCAAGTCCAGGAAGTGCAGAGTCCCATACAGGATAAATCCAAGGGAAAACACACCAAGACACGTATTAATCAAACAATCAAAAATTAAATACAAAGAAAAAATATTAAAAGCAGCAAGGGAAAAGCAACACATAACATACAAGGGAATCCCCATAAGGTTAACAGCTGATGTTTTAGCAGAAACTCTGCAAGCCAGAAGGGAATGGCAGGACATATTTAAAGTGATGAAAGGGAAAAACCTCCAACCAAGATTACTCTACCAGCAAGGATCTCATTAAGATTTTTTTTTTTTTTTTTAACATCTTTATTGGGGTATAATTGCTTTACAATGGTGTGTTAGTTTCTGCTTTATAACAAAGTGAATCAGTCATACATAAACATATGTTCCCATATGTCTTCCCTGTTGTGTCTCCCTCCCTCCCACCCTCCCTATCCCACCCCTCCAGGCTGTCACAAAGCACCGAGCCAATATCCCTGTGCCATGTGGCTGCTTCCCACTAGCTATCTACCTTACTGCCTTTGTTAGTGTGTATATGCCCATGACTCTCTCTCGCCCTGTCACAGCTCACCCTTCCCCCTCCCCATAACCTCAAGTCCGTTCTCTAAGAGGTCTGCGTCTTTATTCCTGCTTTACCCCTAGGTTCTTCATGACATTTTTTTCTTAAATTCCATATATATGTGTTAGCATACGGTATTTGTCTTTTTCTTTCTGACTTACTTCACTCTGTATGACAGACTCTAGGTCTATCCACCTCATCACAAATAGCTCAATTTCGTTTCTTTTTATGGCTGAGTAATATTCCATTGTATATATGTGCCACATCTTCTTTATCCATTCATCCGATGACGGGCACTTAGGTTGTTTCCATCTCCGGGCTATTGTAAATAGAGCTGCAATGAACATTTTGGTACATGACTCTTTTTGAATTTTGGTTTTCTCAGGGTATATGCCCAGTAGTGGGATTGCTGGGTCATATGGTAGTTCTATTTGTAGTTTTTTAAGGAACCTCCATACTGTTCTCCATAGTGGCTGAACCAATTCACATTCCCACCAGCAGTGCAAGAGTGTTCCCTTTTCTCCACACCCTCTCCAGCATTTATTGTTTCTAGATTTTTTGATGATGGCCATTCTGACTGGTGTGAGATGATATCTCATTGTAGTTTTGATTTGCATTTCTCTAATGATTAATGATGTTGAGCATTCTTTCATGTGTTTGTTGGCAGTCTGTATATCTTCTTTGGAGAAATGTCTATTTAGGTCTTCTGCCCATTTTTGGATTGGGTTGTTTGTTTTCTTGTTATTGAGCTGCATGAGCTGCTTGTAAATTTTGGAGATTAATCCTTTGTCGGTTGCTTCATTTGCAAATATTTTCTCCCATTCTGAGGGTTGTCTTTTGGTCTTGTTTATGGTTTCCTTTGCTGTGCAAAAGCTTTGAAGTTTCATTAGGTCCCATTTGTTTATTTTTGTTTTTATTTCCATTACTCTAGGAGGTGGGTCAGAAAGGATCTTGCTTTGATTTATGTCATAGAGTGTTCTGCCTATGTTTTCCTCTAAGTGTTTTACAGTGTCTGGCCTTACATTTAGGTCTTTAATCCATTTTGAGCTTATTTTTGTGTATGGTGTTAGGGAGTGATCTAATCTCATACTTTTACATGTACCTGTCCAGTTTTCCCAGCACCACTTATTGAAGAGGCTGTCCTTTCTCCATTGTACATTACTGCCACCTTTATCAAAGATAAGGTGTCCATATGTGCATGGGTTTATCTCTGGGCTTTCTATCCTGTTCCATTGATCTATCTTTCTGTTTTTGTGCCAGTACCATACCGTCTTGATGACTGTAGCTTTGTAGTATAGTCTGAAGTCAGGGAGCCTGATTCCTCCAGTTCCTTCTTTCGTTCTCAAGATTGCTTTGGCTATTCGGGGTCTTTTGTGTTTCCATACAAATTGTGAAATTTTTTGTTCTAGTTCTGTGAAAAATGCCAGTGGTAGTTTGATAGGGATTGCATTGAATCTATAGATTGCTTTGGGTAGTAGAGTCATTTTCACAATGTTGATTCTTCCAATCCAAGAACATGGTATATCTCTCCATCTATTTATATCATCTTTAATTTCTTTCATCAGTGTCTTATAATTTTCTGCATACAGGTCTTTTGTCTCCTTAGGTAGGTTTATTCCTAGATATTTTATTCTTTTTGTTGCAATGGTAAATGGGAGTGTTTTCTTGATTTCACTTTCAGATTTTTCATCATTAGTATATAGGAATGCCAGAGATTTCTGTGCATTAATTTTGTATCCTGCCACTTTACCAAATTCATTGATTAGCTCTAGTAGTTTTCTGGTAGCATCTTTAGGGTTCTCTATGTATAGGATCATGTCATCTGCAAACAGTGACAGCTTTACTTCTTCTTTTCCAATTTGGATTCCTTTTATTTCCTTTTCTTCTCTGATTGCTGTGGCTAAAACTTCCAAAACAATGTTGAATAATAGTGGTGAGAGTGGGCAACCTTGTCTTGTTCCTGATCTTAGTGGAAATGCTTTCAGTTTTTCACCATTGAGGATGATGTTTGCTGTGGGCTTGTCATATATGGCCTTTATTATGTTGAGGAAAGTTCCCTCTATGCCTACTTTCTGCAGGGATTTTATCATAAATGGGTGTTGAATTTTGTCAAAAGCTTTCTCTGCATCTATTGAGATGATCATATGGTTTTTCTCCTTCAATTTGTTAATATGGTTTATCACATTGATAGATTTGCATATATTGAAGAATCCTTGCATTCCTGGAATAAACCCCACTTGATCATGGTGTATGATCCTTTTAATGTGCTGTTGGATTCTGTTTGCTAGTATTTTGTTGAGGATTTTTGCATCTATGTTCATCAGTGATATTGGCCTGTAGTTTTCTTTCTTTGTGACATCCTTGTCTGGTTTTGGTATCAAGGTGATGGTGGCCTCGTAGAAGGAGTTAGGGAGTGGTCCTCCCTCTGCTATATTTTGGAAGAGTTTGAGAAGGATAGGTGTTAGCTCTTCTCTAAATGTTTGATAGAATTCGCCTGTGAAGCCATCTGGTCCTGGGCTTTTCTTTGTTGGAAGATTTTTAATCACAGTTTCAATTTCAGTGCTTGTGATTGGTCTGTTCATATTTTCTATTTCTTCCTGATTCAGTCTTGGCAGGTTGTGCATTTCTAAGAATTTGTCCATTTCTTCCAGATTGTCCATTTTATTGGCATAGAGTTGCTTGTAGTAATCTCTCATGATCTCTTTTATCTCTGCAGTGTCAGTTGTTACCTCTCCTTTTTCATTTCTAATTCTATTGATTTGAGTCTTCTCCCTTTTTTTCTTGATGAGTCTGGCTAGTGGTTTATCTATTTTGTTTATCTTCTCAAAGAACCAGCTTTTAGTTTTATTGATCTTTGCTATTGTTTCCTTCATTTCTTTTTCATTTATTTCTGATCTGATTTTTATGATTTCTTTCCTTCTGCTAGCTTTGGGGTTTTTTTGTTCTTCTTTCTCTAATTGCTTGAGGTGCAAGGTTAGGTTGTTTATTCGAGATGTTTCCTGCTTCTTAAGGTGGGCTTGTATTGCTATAAACTTCCCCCTTAGAACTGCTTTTGCTGCATCCCACAGGTTTTGGGTCGTTGTGTCTCCATTGTCATTTGTTTCTAGGTATTTTTTGATTTCCTCTTTGATTTCTTCAGTGATCTCTTCATTATTAAGTAGTGTATTGTTTAGCCTCCATGTGTTTGTATTTTTTACAGATCTTTTCCTGTAATTGATATCTAGTCTCATGGCGTTGTGGTCAGAAAAGATACTTGATACAATTTCAATTTTCTTAAATTTACCAAGGCTTGATTTGTGACCTAAGATATGATCTATCCTGGAGAATGTTCCATGAGCACTTGAGAAAAATGTGTATTCTGTTGTTTTTGGATGGAGTGTCCTATAAATATCAATTAAGTCCATCTTGTTTAATGTATCATTTAAAGCTTGTGTTTCCTTATTTATTTTCATTTTGGATGATCTGTCCATGGGTGAAAGTGGGTTGTTTAAGTCCCCTACTATGAATGTGTTACTGTCGATTTCCCCTTTTATGGCTGTTAGTATTTGCCTTATGTATTGAGGTGCTCCTATGTTGGGTGCATAAATATTTACAATTGTTATATCTTCTTCTTGGATCGATCCCTTGATCATTATGTAGTGTCCTTCTTTGTCTCTTTTAATAGTCCTTATTTTAAAGTCTATTTTGTCTGATATGAGAATTGCTACTCCAGCTTTCTTTTGGTTTCCATTTGCATGGAATATCTTTTTCCATCCCCTTACTTTCAGTCTGTATGTGTCTCTAGGTCTGAAGTGGGTCTCTTGTAGACAGCATATATAAGGGTCTTGTTTTTGTATCCATTCAGCTAATCTGTGTCTTTTGGTGGGAGCATTTAGTCCATTTACATTTAAGGTAATTATCGATATGTATGTTCCTATTCCCATTTTCTAAATTGTTTTGGGTTCGTTATTATAGGTCTTTTCCTTCTCTTGTGTTTCTTGCCTAGAGAAGATCCTTTAGCATTTGTTGTAAAGCTGGTTTGGTGGTGCTGAACTCTCTCAGCTTTTGCTTGTCTGTAAAGGTTTTAATTTCTCCATCAAATCTGAATGAGATCCTTGCTGGGTAGAGTAGTCTTGGCTGCAGGTTTTTCTCCTTCATCACTTTCAGTATGTCCTGCCACTCCCTTCTGGCTTGTAGGGTTTCTGCTGAGAGATCAGCTGTTAACCTTATGGGGATTCCCTTATGTGTTATTTGTTGTTTTTCCCTTGCTGCTTTTAATATGCTTTCTTTGTATTTAATTTTTGACAGTTTGATTAATATGTGTCTTGGCGTATTTCTCCTTGTATTTATCTTGTATGGGACTCTGTGCTTCCTGGACTTGATTAACTATTTCCTTTCCCATATTAGGGAAGTTTTCAACTATAATCTCTTCAAATATTTTCTCAGTCCCTTTCTTTTTCTCTTCTTCTTCTGGAACCCCTATAATTCGAATGTTGGTGCATTTAATGTTGTCCCAGAGGTCTCTGAGACTGTCCTCAGTTCTTTTCATTCTTTTTTCTTTATTCTGCTCTGCTGTAGTTATTTCCACTATTTTATCTTCCAGGTCACTTATCCGTTCTTCTGCCTCAGTTACTCTGCTATTGATCCCATCTAGAGTACTTTTAATTTCATTTATTGTGTTGTTCATCGTTGCTTGTTTCATCTTTAGTTCTTCTAGGTCCTTGTTAACTGATTCTTGCATTTTGTCCAATCTATTGTCCATTCTATCTCCAAGATTTCGGATCAACCTTACTATCATTATTCTGAATTCTCTTTCAGGTAGACTGCCTATTTCCTCTTCATTTGTTAGGTCTGGTGCATTTTTATCTTGCTCCTTTATCTGCTGTGTGTTTTTCTGTCTTCTCATTTTGCTTATCTTACTGTGTTTGGGGTCTCCTTTTTGCAGGCTGCAGGTTTGTAGTTCCTCCTGTTTTTGATGTCTGTCTCCAGTGGCTAAGGTTGGTTCAGTGGGTTGTGTAGGCTTCCTGGTGGAGGGGACTAGTGCCTGTGTTGTGGTGGATGAGGCTGGATCTTGTCTCTCTAGTGGGCAGGTTCACGTCTGGTGGTGTGTTTGGGGGTGTCTGTGGCCTTATTATGATTTTAGGCAGCCTCTCTGCTAATGGGTGGTGTTGTGTTCCTGTTTTGCTAGTTGTTTGGCATAGGTTTTCCAGCACTGTGGCTTGCTGGTCGTTGAGTGAAGCTGGGTGCTGGTGTTAAGATGGAGGTCTCTGGGAGATTTTCGCCGTTTGATATTATGTGGAGCTGGGAGGTCTCTTGTTGATCAGTGTCCTGAAGTTGGCTGTCCTACCTCAGAGGCAGAGCCCTGCCTCCTGGCTGGAGCACCAAAAGCTTTTCATCCACAGGCTCAGGATGAAAGGGAGAAAAAGTAGAGGGAATTAGTAGAAGTATGAGGAAAGAAAGAAGGAAAGGAGGGTAGGAAGGAAGGAAGAAAGAAAGAAAGAAGCAAAGAAGGAAAGAAGGCAAGAAGGAAAGAAAGGAGGGAGGGAGGGAGGGAGGAAGGAAGGAAGGAGGGAAAGAAGGAAAAAAGAAAGAAAGAAGATACAGTAAAAATAAAATAAAGTATAATAAATTTATTGAATTAAAAAATTCTTATTTAGAAAAAAAAAAAAGGGACGGAAAGAACCTTAGGACAAATGTTGGAAGCAAAGCTATACAGACAAAATCTTACACAGAAGCATACACATACACCCTCACTAAAAGAGGTAAATGGGGAAAAATCCTAAATCTTGCTGTCAGAGACCACCTCCTCAATTTGGGATGATTCGTTGTCTAAAGGAGGGAAGGAAGGACGGAAAGAAAGAAAGAAAGAACGAAGGTAAAGTATAATAAGGTTATTAAAATTAATTATTAAGAAAAAAAATTAAAAAAAAAACATGGACGGATAGAACCCTAGGACAAATGGTGGAAGCAAGACTATACAGACAAGCTCTCACATAGAAGCATACACATACACATTCACAAAAAGAGGAAAGGGGAAAAAATCATAGATCTTGCTCCTAAAGTCCACTTCCTTAATTTGGGATGATTGGTTGTCTATTCAGGTATTCCACAGATGCAGGGTACATCAAGTTGATTGTGGAGCTTTAATCCGCTGCTTCTGAGGCTGCTGGGAGAGATTTCCCTTTCTCTTCTTTGTTCTCACAGCTCCCAGGGCTAAGCTTTGGATTTGGCCCTGCCACTGCGTGTAGATCGCTGGAGGGCGTCTGTTTTTTGCTCAGACAGGATGGGGTTAAAAGAGCCGCTGATTGGGGGCTCTGGCGCACTCAGGCCGGCGGGGACGGAGGGGCACAGAGTGCGGGGCGGGCCTGCGGTGGCAAAGGCCGGCGTGACTTTGCACCAGCCTGAGGCGCGCTGTGCGCTCTCCCGGGGAAGTTGTCCCTGGATCCCGGGAACCCGGCAGTGGCGGGCTGCACAGGCTCCGCGGAAGAGGGGTGTGGAGAGTGACCTGTGCTCGCACACAGGCCCCTCGGTGGCGGCAGCAGCAGCCTTAACGTCTCCCGCCCGCCTCTGGGGTCCGCGCTTTTAGCCGCGGCTTGCGCCCGTCTCTGGATTCCGCGCTTTCAGCCGCGGCTCGCGCCCGTCTCTGGATTCCGCGCTTTCAGCCGCGGCTCGCGCCCGTCTCTGGGGTTCGCGCTTTTAGCCGCGGCTCGCGCCCGTCTCTGGAGTTCCTTTAAGCAGCGTTCTTAAACCCCTCTCCTCACGCCCCAGGAAACAAAGAGGGAAGGAAAATTCTCCTGCCTCTTCTGCAGGTGCAGGCTTTTCCCCGGACTCCCTCCCGGCTAGCTGTGGTGCACTAACCCCTTCAGGCTATGTTCAAGCCGCCAACCCCAGTCCTCTCCCTGCGCTCCGGCCTCAGCTCGCAGCCCCGCCCGCCCCGGCGGGTGAGCAGACAAGCCTCTCGGGCTGGTGAGTGCCGGTCGGCACCGATCCTCTGTGCGGGAATCTCCCCGCTTTGCCCTCCGCACCCGTTGCTGTGCACTCCTCCGCGGCTTCGAAGCTCCCCCCTCCGCCTCCCGCAGTCTCCGCCCGCGAAGGGGCTTCCTAGAGTGTGGAAACTTTTCCTCCTTCACAGCTCCCTCCCACTGGTGCAGGTGCCGTCCCTATTCTTTTGTCTCTGTTTTTTCTTTTGCCCTACCCAGGTACGTGGGGAGTTTCTTGCCTTTTGGGAGGTCTGAGGTCTTCTGCCAGCCTTCAGTAGGTGTTCTGTAGGAGCTGTTCCACGTGTAGATGTATTTCTGGTGTATCTGTGGGGAGGAAGGTGATCTCCGCGTCTTACTCTTCCGCCATCTTCCGCCTTCTCCCTCATTAAGATTTGATGGAGAAATTAAACTTTACAGACAAGCAAAAACTAAGGGAATTCAGCACCACAAAACCAGCTTTACAACAAATGATAAGGAACTTCTCTAGTCAGGAAACACAAGAGAAGGAAAAGACCTACAATAACAAACCCAAACCAATTGAGAAAATGGTAATAGGATCATACATATCGATAACTACCTTAAATATAAATGCATTAAATGCTCCAACGAAAAGACATAGACTAGCTGAATGGATATAAAAACAAGACCCATATATATGCTGTCCACAGGAGGCCCACTTCAGCCCTAGGGACACATACAAACTGAAAGTGAGGGGATGGAAAAAGATATTCCATGCAAATGGAAATCAGAAGAAAGCTGGAGTAGCAATTCTCATATCAGAAAAAATGACTTTAAAATAAAGACTATTACAAGAGACAAAAAAGGACACTACATAATTATCAAAGGATCAATTCAAGAAGAAGATATAACAATTGTAAATATTTATGCACCCAACATAGGAACACCTCAATACATAAGGCAAATGCTAACAGCCATAAAAGGGGGAATTGACAGTAACACAATCATAGTAGGGGACTTTAACACCCCAATTTCACTGATGGACAAATTATCCAAAATGAAAATAAATAAGGAAACACAAGCTTTAAATGTTACATTAAACAAGATAGACTTAATTGATATTTATAGGATAATCCATTCAAAAGCAACAGAATACACTTTCTTCTCAAGTGCTCATGGAACATTCTCCAGGATAAATCATATCTTGCATCACAAATCAAGCCTTGGTAAATTTAATAAAATTGAAATCATATGAAGTATCTTTTCTGACCACAGTGCTATGAGGCTAGATATCAATTACAGGGAAAAATCTGTAAAAAATACAAACACATGGAAGCTAAACAATACACTACTAAATAACCAAGAGATCACTAAAGAAATCAAAGAGGAAATAAAAAAATACCTAGAAACAAATGACAATGAAAACACGACTACCCAAATCCATGGAATGAAGCAAAATCAGTTCTAAGAGGGAAGTTTATAGCAATACAATCCTACTTCAAGAAACAAGAAATGTCTCAAATAAACAACCTAACCTTACACCTAAAACAATTAGAGAAAGAACAGAAAAACCCCAAAGATAACAGAAGGAAAGAAATCATAAAGATCAGATCAGAAATAAATGAAAAAGAAATTAATAGCAAAGATCAATAAAACTAAAATCTGGTTCTTTAGAAGATAAACACAATTGATAAACCATTAGCCAGACTCATGAGAAAAAAAAGAAGACTCAAATCAGTAGAATTAGAAATGATAAAGGACAACTTACAACAGACACAGCAGGCATACAAAGGATCATGAGAGATTACTACAAGCAACTATATGCCAATAAAATGGACAACCTGGAAGAAATGGACAATTCTTAGAAAAGCACAACCTCCGAGATCGAACCAGGAAGAAACAGAAAGTATAAACAGACCAATCACAAGCACTAAAATTGAAATTGTGATTAAAAATCTTCCAACAAACAAAAGCCCAGGACTAGATGGCTTCACAGGCGAATTCTATCAAACATTTGGATACGAGCTAACACCTATCCTTCTCAAACTCTTCCTATATATAGCAGAGGGAGGAACACTCCCAAACGCATTGTACGAGGCCACCATCACCCTGATACCAAAGCCAGACAAAGATGTCACAAAGAAAGAAAACTACAGGCCAATATCACTGATGAACATAGATGGAAAACTGTTCAACAACATACTCGCAAACAGAATCCAACAGCACATTAAAATGATTATACACCATGATCAAGTGAGGTTTATCCCAGGAATGCAAGGATTCTTCAATATATGCAAATGAATCAATGTGATACACTATACTAACAAATTCAAGGATAAAAAACATATGATCTTCTCAACAGATGCAGAAAAAACTTTCGACAAAATTCAGCACCCATTTATGATAAAAACCCTCCAGAGAGTAGGCACAGAGGGAACTTACCTCAACATAATAAAGGTCATATATGACAAACCCACAGCCAACCTTCTTCAACGAAACTGAGTTATTTGTAGTGAGGTGGATGGACCTAGAGTCTGTCATACAGGATGAAGTAAGTCAGAAAGAGAAAAACAAATACTGTATGCTAACACGTATATATGGAATCTAAAAAAAAAAAAAAAGGTTCTGAAGAACCTAGGGGCAGGACAGGAATAAAGATGCAGATGTAGAGAATGGACTTGAGGACACGGGGATGGGGAAGGGTAAGCTGGGACGAAGTGAAAGAGTGGCATGGACATATATACACTACCAAATGTAAAGTAGATATCTAGTTGGAAGCAGCCGCATAGCACAGGGAGATCAGCTCAGTGCTTTGTGACCACCTAGAGGGGTGGGATAGGGAGGGTGGGAGGGAAGGAGATGCAAGAGGGAAGAGATATGGGAACATATGTAGATGTATAGCTGATTCACTTTGTTATACAGCAGAAACTAACACACCATTGTAAAGCAATTATACTCCAATAAAGATGTTAAAAACAAAACAAAACAAACAAACAAAAATTCTGCCATTTCAAATCTGCTATTAAATCCCTCTAATAATTTTTCATTTCACTTTTTATACTTTTCAACTCCAGGATTGCTGTTTGGCTTTTTAAAAAAATAATTTCCCTTTATTAATATTCTATTCAGTGAGACATGGTTCTTAAATTCTCCTTTAATTCTTTGGAAATGTTTTTATTTCTTTGAACATGTTTATAATTGTTGATATAATATCTTTGTCTAGTAAGTCTAATATCTGAACTCCTCAGAGATAGTTTCTATTGACTGGTATTTTTTCTTTGTATGGGCCATAATTTCCTGTTTGTTTGCATGTCTCATAGTTTGTTTTTTCTTAAAAACAGGATGTTTCCAATTCTGGAAATCAATTCTCTCCACTCTTTTTTTTTTTTTTTGTAGCTGTTTGGTGGTAGTGTTTTTTTGTTGCCTTGGATGTTTGTTTATTTATTGAGTTTCCTGGACTAATTCTGTAGTACCTTAATTCTTTGTTGTATATACCACTCAACATCTCTTCTCAGTTGGCTTAGTGGTCAGCTAATGGTTGGACAGATATTTCCTTGAATGCATTAAACCAACAAATGTTCATGACTTTACTGATGGGCTTTGTATGTGTGGGGTTGAATATTTCAATACTCCAGTAAGCAGTTTAAAACTCTACTTTATTCTTTATTTCCTGCTTATGCAGAGCCTCAAAGTCATCCATAGGTGTGAGATTAGGGTCTTCTCAGGTCTTTCCTGAGCCTGTACACACCTGTGCACATGCATGTGACCTTTGAGATTTCCGGAAATATGTTGTATATTTTCAACATCCCATGTGAGAATCTCATTCTCCAGCTTTTCTTTTTAAATTTTTTGGTATGTCTCTTATTTAACCCAACTGTTATTTCTACCTCAGGCAACTGCACTATTGAACCACTGGCATTGATTGTTTTCACAAGTGCCTTAGAGACATTGCTGTTCACACTAAGTGAGCTGAGTTAGGTTTGATTCAGCTGTCACTCAGGTCAAATAAAAGTATGTCCGAGAATGGAGGTGCCAGACAGGTAAACAGTGACAATTCTGTAGGGCTGGGATTTGGGGGGAATGCCAAACTCATTCTGTTCCTCCCAGTTTCTCATTGGCTGTTGGTTTTCACCGTTAGTATTGTTATGTAGCTGTTTTTTGTTTTCTTTAAGTTGAGGTATAGTTGATGTACAATATTATATAAGTTTCAGGTGTACAATATAATGATTCACAATTTTAAAGGTTATATTCCACTTATAGTTATTATAAAACAGTGGCTGTATCCCCTGAGTTGTACAATGTAGCTTTTGGTTTGAAGGCTACCACAGAGACTGGTGGATAAGGGTAGTAGGAGTAGAACAGGTTGAAATGCCACAAAGCTTGGTGTTTTTAACAAAGTTCATCTGTTTTTTTTTTTAAAACTCATGTTTTTGAAAGCCTTTTATTAATTTCTAGAGTTCTGAAAAAGTTTATTTTGACCATTTTTGCTAGTATTCTCTTTGCTTTTATAGAGGAGTGGATTTATATAGGTCTGTGCTCTGCCATTCAGAAGTGTTTTCTATTAGAAATTTTAAATCTCCTTATAGATAGTTTCCAATGTTCAAGGAAAGTTGAAACCACTGATTTTTAGAGAAAAGATTATCAAGGGAAAGATTATAGAAAACGTAAGCATTCAAGACCAAGTAGTGGCTGAGGAACTAATGAATGAGGCAGATAAGAAATGGTTCAGAGATGGATAGGACTTACATAAATCAAAAGAGTTTCAGGAAGGGAATAGTCAAAGCTATTGAATGCTGCCTACAGAGTTCAGAAAATGGATTGAAAATCACTGATCTGAATGATCTACAAGACACTGTGATCTTTGTTAGAGCAATTACAGTGCAGTGGTGGGGCAAAATCCTAACTGTAGTAAGTTGTGCCATAAATGGGAGATTGAAAAGAGAAAACAAGTTTAAACATCTCTGAAGAAACTGGACTGTGAAGGGAAAGAAAGATAATATAGGCGAGGGACAGTGGACTGGAACATGCATAAAATCTAAGAAAACTGAGATTAAACCACAGCTCCAATTTACTGGTACTAGCTATGTGTCTTGGCCAAATTACTTGGTTCTCTTAGCTTCACTTTCCTTACATGGATAATAATACCAGTCTTTTAAGATTGTGTGTGGGTTAATTGAGATAAAGCCAGACAGTAATAAAGAGTTCCACTTGTCTCTTGCATGCTACATGGGGATGGAAATGTTAGCTTCAGTTTTCTCATCCATAAAGCAAAAGAGTTGGATTATATAATCTCCGTGCTCCCTTCCGGCTCCGAGCTCCCTTCTGGCTCTAGTTTAGTATTATTCTTCATATAATTTGTGGGCTAGATAGATATTTAAAATTGATCTGGAACTTAAACCAATCTGTGTAAGATAGTTTACATTAGAAAAGAAATTTAGAATTCCAAAGGATTGATTTACAAATAAACTTTGGAAGATAGCTCTGCTCAGCTGGGGAATACTTTTAAACAGATGAACTCATCCCAGGCATATAATAGAGAGCACTTACCAAGGCATATTTTAGAGCCCTTAGAAATGAATTTTGAGGAGAGGCACATCTGTCATGATATCAGATCCCAAAGATTAGGTCTGTGTTTTGGGGGCTCCTAGATTGACTGTTCTGCCTGAAATATTTGTAAGGGTTTATAACTGCTAGTTTTTCATGGTTGAGGAGATTTTGAAGCAATAAACCACTTGGAGAAGAAGGCAAGGCTTGAAATCAACCAGATAGTGTTCAGGGAAGAAGTAAAGAGGGGAAGCAAGAGTGAGTCATTGGATGCAGGAGGATTGGTGAGACCAACAGAGCATAATGAGACCAGGATTAGATAAGGGACTCAGAGACACAGGAAAAGGGGGAACTGGAGGCCAATTAAGGCTGAGCTGAGCTGGAAAGGAAAAATAAAACAAAAATTATTTCCTCACAGACTGATTTCTTTTTCCCACCAATGCTCTCAGCTTGTTTTGTCAAATCCACTGATATATTTTGGTATAATTTATTTGGGTAGACATAGTGTGAAATTTAACCTCTCATTTCAGGGAAAGAATCGAAAACTTGCACATTTTCCATTAGCAGATTAATGCTTTAAAGGTTAAGGAAAATTGGCTCTGTGATTGAAAGGAGATGAAATGACGAGGAAATAAGAATATTGAAAAACAATACCATGTTTATTGTGATTTTATTAAAAATCATTTTCCATACAACTTTTAACACATGGTGTCTCAACTGTGGTTTCTGCCTAAATTGTGAAATAATTTCTGCTTTGATTTTTTTTTTTTTTCTCCTGTATGCGGACCTCTCACTGTTGTGGCCTCTCCCGTTGCGGAGCACAGGCTCCAGACGCGCAGTCTCAGCAGCCATGGCTCACGGGCCCAGCCGCTCCGCGGCATGTGGGATCTTCCAGGACCGGAGCACGAACCCGCGTCCCCTGCATCGGCAGGCGGACTCTCAACCACTGCGCCACCAGGGAAACCCTCTGCTTTGATTTTTACCTCCTCTTGCTTATGCCTCCCAAGTGGCTGTAAATAACTTTATTTTTAAAATCAAAGATGGTTGGAAAATTTTCCTTTGGGGATGTTCCAATTCCATACTACTTCTTGAGATAGCTGGAACTGTCCAGAGTGGCCTGGGAATCCCTCATCAACATTGCTTTACTTGGAGGCTACATGTCCACTCAAGACACTTTACTCACTTTTGCCTTTTGGCAAGAGAGGATGACTGGCAAGTCATTGGATGGTCTCTTGCCTAAGTGGACTCTTTGGATGGGACCTTAATCACTGGGGGCTTTGTAGGCAGCAAGTCAGCACTGCAGCTCTAGAGATCTTCCTTAGCAACCTGCAAATGACACTCATATTATGAAAAATGTCTCCAAAGACAGACATTTTCAATTAGCCAAATTACTCTAACAGGGCATAGCTCAGGAAGATTTAAGGCAGAGCTGGTTGCTGTGCCAGCCAAGAGGCCGGCTCTGCCAGTTGAAAGGCAAGCACATCCTTCCCTGCCAGCTTGCAATGAAATGATTCTTGCAGTGACAGCAGATCTATTATGCATGTTTGATTTAAGGCCCTCGATTACCATACCTTTGTAATTATCACCGGGCCATGATGAATCCTGGGGAGAGTAAGGGTCTTAAATGCAGGGATCCAGGAACCTAATCAGAATGCAGTGTGTAGAATGAATCTTTCTTCTTGACATTTTACCTCTTTTCAACCAATTGTTCTTGGTTTGACTAAAACTGTGGCACAGCTCTTTGCCAATAATTGTGATTCATTTTCACTTTGCTAATCAAAATGTTGTTTCACAGGCTCTGATGGTGTTCAAAACACCTTATAGGAGGTATGATTTTTCTCTAAATTGGCTGGTGTAGTTCTAGTATTTCACATGAAGTTCTGGGAAATTTCGTAAAGCCTCGTCTGGCTCAAAAATTCTCTTACTCTGGCATGGTACACTTATAAGGATTCTGAAAGGCAAACACTATATTGTTGATATTTTTTATTTTGCTGTTACTAAGATCAATGTTACCTAGACTGGTGATTCTATTTTCTTCCTACTTAGGCACCATATGTTATTTAGGAAACACAAATTTCAGAGGATTTGTAAGGACGAGAGAAGTTGCTTTTTACTGATGAGCCATAACTTCAGTCAGCGATATTATGTTAAATATCTAACTTTGCCCAATATCCTGTTTCACGTAGGGTTGAGCAGCATGGTATGAAGGAAAGAGCCTGGACTTAATTCCAGAAGATCACAGTGCAAACCTGAATTCTTCTTGTTTGTGAATAGGTGTGACCATGGATAGATCTCTTCACCCCTCTAGACCTCAAATCTTTTCTACAATGTGATGGCATTGGGATAGACCCTCTCCAGGTCCCCTCCATCTGTGACATCTGTGATTTCTTGAAAACGGGAGTCCATCCTCTTGACCATCAGCATTAAAGTACTTTATATATAATTTTTTTTTTTTTTTTTTTTTTTCTGCGGTACGTGGGCCTCTCACTGTTGTGGCCTCTCCCGTTGCAGAGCACAGGCTCTGGATGCGCAGGCTCAGTGGCCATGGCTCACGAGCCCAGCCGCTTCGTGGCATGTGGGATCTTCCCGGACCGGGGCACGAACCCATGTACCCTGCATCGGCAGGCGGACCCTCAACCACTGAGCCACCAGGGAAGCCCTATATATAATTTTTTGAAAATAGTTGTCTATGATACTCAAGTTACAAGTTACTAATGTTTAGTAACTCTTTTCTCCCAGGATTTTACCCATACCTGTCTTGTATTATTGCAGATAATGGAAATTTTGGGAATTTGAAGTCAGAGAAGGGTATATCAGCATCATCCCCATATTCATAGACTCAGGGTTAGAATGGAATTGATTCCTTTTGGTTTGGGAAATCTTATAACCACTGGGACACCTATGTCCAATAGACTCCTTTGGCCACTTTGTATCTTTGTATTATTGTATTACATATAAGTCCTGACTTCCCAGCTAGCTGATAAGTCCTTGAAGGTCTGGAATGCATTTTGGGCCTCTAAGTATCCCTAGCACCTACCATCTAATAAAGCCATATAACTGATCGCTGAGTAAGTTATACAACATAATTTTTTAAACCTTATGGAAAAAAATTGTATAGGCTGCAGATTTCTTTTTAATCACTGAAAAATAAACAGTTCTCCATGGAACTCAATGAAAAGGAATGTAGAAATGAATCATTTGGTATTCTGTTGTAAACTGAAATCCACATTAGTGTAATTGATGGTTATTCGATTTTTAATTGACAATACCTCCCATAAATAATATTGTATACAGCTAAGTAGTTGCTACTTCACAAATAACTTATCTAGTATATGATTATATTTATTACAAACTGATGTATTCTGGTTCTCAACTTATAGTTTTAACACAGCGGAGGTGGGGACCACCCAGATACCATATATTTCTGTGTGGTTTCCCCCTTCCCTCTGAAACTATAAATTGAGAAGCAGAATGTCTCAGTTTAGAAGTGTCCCAATCTTACAGCTTTTAGGGATGCCTGCCTTCCTTCTCTGAATTCTACAGCTATTATTCTGTCCTGTTGGTTTGGCACTATGATGCATCTTTTGTTATAGGATGGTGTTGCTATTATAGTCTTTGGTATTTGTCCTGCCTCCCCAGCTAGATTGCAGATTTATTGAGAGCAAAGACCACATATCTTATGATTCTGTATTCCAAGAGTCTAATAGAGTTTTACTTATCTAGAAAGTGCTCAATTAATATTTGCTGGAATGCTATAGGTAGGGCAATAGACACATTTCCCATTGCAAGCTCACCATAAAGGCAACAAATGTAAGTTTACTTATTGAATTTCCTAATTCATGAAACAAGCTTAAGGTAGAAATACCTATTTTTCTTTTATAATAATTTAACTACTCTAAAGATGCGTTATTCTGTTTCCTTTATATCAAAAGATATATTTACGTCTTTTAGATAATATCATAGAGATTAGTCTGTGATCTTATGCAAGTGTAGGGTATTTCAAGATTAAAATGACTTTAATTCATCTAAAATAACAAATTTGTTGGATAACTGAATTTTTTCTTTATCAACATTTCAGTACACATTAAAATGTGGGCAGCTTCCTAATTATTGACAAAAGATAGTAGATTTTTATTAATAGAAGTTTATATTCTGCCTGATTCATATCTCAGAAATGCACTTATAAACTTTAAATTTAAATAATTAGCCTAGGTTTTGAAGAATTTGGGGGCTTTGTTCAGGGAAACCTACCCTAGACCTCTAAAAACATAGTAAACACAACATTTATAAAGGCAGTATAAAAGAGACACTCTATGAAAATCTATATAAATCAGGGTCCCCAGAGTCCTTTTTAAGACTCAGGATAAGGATGTAATTTCTCTCATTAAACTCCCTTGGTATGAATGTGATAGTTCAATATTTCATAAATATTTAATGAATTATTATTTCCTACAAGTTTTGAGTGTTTGGACAATTGAAGCTTTGTTTGGAATATAAGTCTGGCTGTGTGGGGAAATGGGTAATTATAAATGCTTGACACTGTGTCTAGAAAACATCTGGGAGAAATCATTTCTATGCTTTAGAGAGGCCAGGAAGGACGTTTAAGGGGATTCTTTATGGTATAAATTTGAGAGTGCCCAATGAGGGTGTTTCTTCATTCTTAAAGTATAATTACTATTAAAAATAATATCACTAATACAAATAATGAAACTGACAGAGGTAAAATGCTGCAGAAATCATGCTAGGTGCCTTACTTGTTTAAGCTACAACTCTGCAATGGAGGCATTAACCTCTCTTTTTACATTGGAGTAAACTAGAGCTTAGATGCTTAAGAACTGTAGCAAATAAGTGTTGAAACTAAGTCTGATCCCAAATCTCTCACATTTCAAAAATGCATGTTCTTAAGTTGCTTAATGTTGATTTCCTGTGCTGAGGAAAACTTATTTTTTCTTTTACTCTCTAAAATATAGGTAGATCTTCGCATACTGGTTCTGGCGCTGTCTCACCAAGGAGCTTCCGATAACTGCCAGTCACATGGTGACAGTTATGCTTGATTAAGCAGATCCAGTAAGTACTTGATCGACTTTTTCCCATAAATGCTGACATTCTGCAGCCAAAGGGAAAAGAACACTTGCCATTATTCTAAGCACTCTGGCCCGCGCTCTTGTCCCTACCAATAATACCTGGCTCTGAGTTTCCTAAGACTAGTGTTACCAGATTCTTAGACTCAGCCCGATTCCAGGGTTGCTATCAAACATTTCCTTGGGTAATTTGAATTTTTGAGGTCTGTAAATCCTACAAGCAGACAGGTGACGATTTATGAGATTTGCAGAGGTGTTTGGCAAAGGGTCATTGTTGCCATTGGTCATTCTATCCCTGATAATTCATTGCTATCGATTTTGAAGTCTTTAAAAGGTTCCAGAATTCTCTAAAAATACATAGGAAAGAGTGCTTTGAAAATTATAAATGTATGCTATTATGAGAATCTAAACAATCTCACAAGATAACACGAATAACACACGGATTTATAGTCCACTAAAAAGATGAATTTAGCGATGTTTTTCAAAAGATGGATCAGAATCACTCAATGACCTTGATACTGCTCTGGGCCCTATGCTCCCTGCCTCAGACTATTATACTCTCAAACACAGAGTATTAGGGGAATGTAAGTGGCTTAAGATAGTAAAATTTAATTTTATGTGGTACTCTAACTTGGGACAAGCAGCATTCCTGAATGGCTCTCTCCAAGTATGACTCAGGGGTTCAGACTTTTTCTGTAGTCTCCACAATTCAGAGTTCTATAATTCAGAGTTCTAGAATTCAGAGTTCATTGCTTCCAGGTATATAGATAATGGGGTGGGGAAGCACAAGAAAGAGTAAGGAAAACCTAGTGAGGGAAGGACATGAACCTCAAAGAAAGATCTTATGGTCCAGGCCTTAACTTTGCCCAGAACTTGTTACTTGGATTGAATGCAAGAGAGCTCATAATATGCCCAGGAGCCTAATAGACACAGTTTGGTGAACACATAGCATTTTCTCTGCCTCATAGATTATGTGAGTAAGGCTGGATAGAGCAGAGAAAAGCAAAATCAAGTAAGCATGAAAAACTTTGATCATAATAGAATTTTAATGGGTGCCCAACAATGCCTTCAGAGTTAATATAGGCCAGTGCAAAGAATATATGATCATAATGTGACTTTTAGGCAGATTATTTTCATTTTTATAATCTATAGTATGGTCCTTGGGAGAATGCAAACGGGGACTACTGATAAGGAATAATACCTGAAACCAGTGCTGGCTTTATGGGCATGTAACCTGTGTTATTGCACAGAGCTCTGCTCTCACAAAGGCCCCATATTCAGGTTAATGCTCTCCTATTGCTGTCTTAAAATTCTTAATAGTTTTGAACAAGGGGCCTTGCATTTTCATTTCACTCTGGGCCATTATTCTAAGCACTCTGGCCATCTCCTATTGTGTATCTGGTCCTACCTGAAACTCATGTCTTACCAGAGACTAAAACTAGGCTCAATGAAAAAATGAAGGTACAATCTTTAAGATGCAGTTAATGCTCACTGACCTTAAACTTAAAGAAGGCAAATTACAATGGCAAAGCTGTATGTGTGTATGTGTGTGTGTGTGTGTGTGTGTGTGTGTGTGTGTGCGTGAACATGTGCCCATGCAGGGTGGTTTTTTTTTTAGGACAAAGTTTATTGGGAGCAATTTGTTTTAATTGATATTCATCGAGCATCATTCCATTGTTTATTGTTAGCTACTCATGTGAAGAGGTGGTTGATGTCTATAGCACAAACATTTGTTTCAGATAAATGGACATTTCAGTTGGGTAGGTTTTAATTAAGCAACCTTTATCGTACAAGTAGTTGTTTTTGAAACCATGAGAAAATTACTATAATTTGCTAATTCTGTTATCCAGAATCTGAAAATGCTGAATCTTGTCTACTATAACCTTGAATATGATTTTGACCATGAATGACCCAAGCATTTGGCAGCAAAATAAGGAATAAGAAACTTTTCCAACGTAATGCATTAAATTATTTTTCTACTGCATATACCTAGGCAGAGTTTAACTCTTCTCAAGCTCATAGAATTCTTTGATTCTGAAATGAAGGATTTATTTTTAAATCCTGCTTCCACGCCACTTGCCTATAGTGCTATTCTAGCATATCACATTGCGTAAGGATTTATTTATTTACACATTTGCCAAGGGAGCACACTAAACTCTTAACTCCTTGAGAACAGGTGCTGTTGCCATTCATCTTGCTATTCCCAGAGCTGAGAAGAGTTTCCAGGCACCTAGAACATGTTCAATAAACATTTAATGAAGAAACTAAGAAATAAATAAATCGTGATAAAAATATCATTTTTCTTTCAGCAAAATAAATATTTCCAAGTCTTAAAGGAAGATTTTGGTCTTAATAAAACCAAAATCAGGATTTTTTGTTTTGCAAGAACATTTTAAACTATGCCCTTTGGCCCATAACAGCTATGTTTCTTCCAGGTGGGGATGAAAGAAAGCATACTCTTATTAAGCGAAATCTTAAACGTCTTAAGGGTAAAAATAGTGTGTACTTAACTGTCATATTCAGAAATTCATTATGTTATTGAAGGAGATTTTTGTCCTGTTTAAAACAAAAAAGGCTTGCTTGAATACATTCACACAACACATGTACAAATAAAGAAGAATACTGTATATATAGTTGTCAAAGGATATGTATGTTGATATACTTTTGCATTAAACTTGCTGCTAATAATATAATTGTTCCCATGCTCTACTAGTAATGACCATGAATAGCGGTCACTATGCTTTTGTTTAAGTCTGAACATGGTTTAGTTCAGCCTTACTGTATTAGTATTAGTTTCCTGTGGCTATAACTAACACAAGATCCATAATGTAAAACAACAGAAATTTATTCTCTCCTAGTTGTCTAGGGCGAAAGTCCAGGACCAGTATCACTGGACCAAAATCCAAAGCATGTCTGCAGGGTCACACTTCCTTTGGAGGATCTAGAGGAAAATCCATTCCTTACCTCTTCCAGCTTCGGGTAGCTGCTAGCATTCCTTGGCTTATGAAGACATCGCTCCAATCATCAAAGCCAACATCTTCAAATCTGTGCTGTGTCTTCACATTGCCTTCTCTTCTTTGCGTGTCAAATCTCCTTCTTCCTCTCCCTTATCAGGACACTTGTGATTGCATTTAGGGCCCACCCAGATAATCTAGGATAGTCTCCCTAACTTGAGATCCTTAACTTAATCACATTTGCAAAGACCCTTTTCCCAAATAAGGTAACATTTACAAGGTCCCATGGATTACAATCTTCTGTCTTTGGGGGCAATTATTCAGATTGCTACTTTTTCCCTGTTCACTTTTGCATTAATGACTATGTAGTGGGATTCCAATTGATGTATAATAGTGTACATTTCTCTATGCTCACCGACACAGAAACGAGGGTGCTGTATAAGTGAGTGTTGGAGAACTGTAAACTAAATAACACTTTAAGGAAAATGCTGCCTAAAGAAGCAGGCTTTGGCAAGAAGAGCTCAGAAAGGGAGCTCATAACTTCATGATAATACCTCACATAAATTAATGTTAATTGTCTCCCCCAAAGCAAGGCCATTAAGCAGGTTATTGCACCTACCTCTAGAATTTATTTTGGTATTTCTTGTGGTCCTACCTTTTCAATGGTATTTTACTGTTTACTTTTTACCCACCTCCTTGACAGTCCTTTCTGGTATATTTCATCTGTAAAATATAACAAGAGGAGGAAATAAATGACCAAATAAGCACTGATAAACTCTGCAGCAATCAAAGATAAAAGGCTCTAGAAAGACATCAGCATGTGGAGTTTCATTCGGAAACACAGTTCCTAACAAATGGAAAGAATAAGTGTGTCTACATTCCCTCGTTATGGACAGCTAAACTGTCAGTGACCTTGTCACTAGCCAGGGAGGAATTCTCTATTTCATTTTTTCCACTGTGTTGAGGTAAGACCCTCTGAACCATGAAAAAGAGGTTTTATTCCTTCAACACATTTTATTCATCTCCTACCATGACAGATATCATGTACAAAGCCCTGGCTAATACAATTGCTTTCTTTCTCCCTGTCAATAGCTTTCCATGTAATTTTTAAGTCTTCAGAATTTTGCAAAGTTGTATGCTTGGTCATTTACAACCAAACCAAGGTCACAAAAGGACAGCTTAGTTGGAGGGGGGAAAAAAGGAAAAAAAAAAAGAGTGCAAAGAAGTTACATAAATGTCCTCTAGCACGTTCCCTGTTCTGAGGGCTAATGTACTGTAGCAATTCATCAGTCATTCTAATAGTCTTTTAACTTCTGTCTGAAAGCCTACTAAATGCTAACATCTTAAATGTTTAATATTCTAAAACATATTTTCATTAATCATGCAAATTATCTGGGCATCCATATTTTACAATAACTCTCTTCAGAGATTGAGGCCTTAGGCTTTGTGTATGAGAGACCCATGTTAGTGAATGATATTGTAGATGAAATATAACTTAAAGAATTTTAGCAATGAAAAGTTGCTAGTAAAGTTCCAGTAGCTATGTGCCATCATGTTTATTAAAAAAACAAAAATTATATTAATGTCAGATACTTCTGATTAGGTAGCAAGCAGTGAAAATATGCACTAGCTTCATTCTATTCTATTACATAGTTGGTGGATGGATGTTAATGTTGGTAGATGGTATATTGTCCTAATAGAAATGACACTATGTTTCATAGCAAAATGGACTGTGGGCTCAGTTGTTAGAAAAGGATAGAATATGAGTTCCTTGCAGTTAGGTTGGCCTGAACTTCACCATGAAAACCTCCATTTATGTTTTGCCAGTCACCCCAATTCCAAGGATTCTTAGTTGCTTGGGAAAAGGAGAAATATGTGGGTGGGCCCCATGAAACAGATGAATGAGGAATTGAAAGAGTAAAGGGCATGAGTTTTGGTAATGTTAGTGGAAATGCTTTACCCTGAAGTTATTTGATTGTCAGCAGGGATGGAGGTTGGTCCTGAAATAGATAGAAGTGACCTGTGACTGTGTAAATGCAGTTGCACTGGAATAACAGAGCAGTGCTCATTGGACTCAAGAACATGACCTAAGTAACTGGAGGTCATGAGCAATTGTGGTGGATCAGTGCACTAGTCCAGCTCCCAACAGGAAACAGATGGCACAATAAAATTAGGGTAATTCAAGGAAAGCTTATTTATAAAGGGACTAATTACAAATGTAGGGGAACCATTAAGGGCTGTGTAGGTAGTGAGAGCTAACAGCCACAGAGCTGTTATTAAATATATGCCTCAGGAGACAAGAGAAAGGAGCAGTTATCAGAATTTGAAGGAAAGAGAGTCATTACAAAAAGCCACCTTTGGGGGACCGTTGATTCAGGGGGACCACCAGCACAAGGTGATCTCATGGAGAAAACAAATACCCTGACTTCACTCCCCTCTCTCCCTTCAGTCTCCTGATGGGACTTTCCATTCATTGAGCCTAACAGGAACCTAAAGGCACAGGTCAAGAATGTGATCCATACAGGTTATAGCTTCCCTGAGTGGATACTAGGGATTCACATGTGGAGAGTGAGGGTGACATGGGAAGTCAGAAACATCTAATTTTAGTATGAATACCACTTCTTTAGTTATCTGACCAAAATTCATAACCACTCTTTGAATGTGTTTCCTTTTTTAAAGCACTTCTTTTATGGCTAGTTTCTTTCACAATATCACCTGATACTATATTCATTATCTTAACAAAATTTCTAGTAGCAATGCTGCTTCCTCAGTACAAAAGCATTAACTACCTTAGCCTCTGAGTAATCGGATATTTAAAACAAAAAAACCCACCTAGCTAGACTCTGAACTGGTTTGCAAGGCAGAAATAGAGACACAAATGTAGAGAACAAGTGTATGGACACCATGGGGGAAAAGGAGGGGTGGTAGGAACTGGGAGATTGAGATTAACATATATACACTAATATGTATAAAATAGATAGCTAATGAGAACTTGCTGTATAGGATGAAGAACTCAACTTCGCTGTACAGTAGAAACTAACACAACATTGTAAAATAATTATACCCCAATTAAAAAAAAAAAGTACCTAGGGGAGAAAAACCACATAGCTAACTGCCATCCAGACAGTTCATTATTCTGAACATTATTCTGAACATTACTATACAGTTTGGTATAACAGTGTGCTTTTAAATATCTGTAATCCGTACTGCTAAAGGAACACGGAAGTCTTCACTTTTTTACATAGTTTGTCTTCATCTTTTTTTTTTTCAGAGCTGTGGAAGGTCTTTATTAGGGCTGTTCTGAGCCCCTCACAGTGTTACAGGCACCCACTGGTCTTGCTGTTGCCTTTGCTCTTTGGGGACTTGGGAGGGAAGGCAGGAGGAAGACCAGCCTTCCTGGGAGAAAGAAGGCCCTTACTTGGGGCTGCGACCAGGTGGTGGGAAAAGTAGAAAATTCAAGATGAGAGGGGCCTGTTGGGGGCTGGAAGGGGATGGGGCTGCCACCCAGATTGTGGAGGTCATGGAGTGTGGGCTTTGTGAGAAGGAGAGTGGCAGTAGGAAGCGCCTAGAGTAGGAAGAGCGGATGGGTGGTGCTTCCTGGGCACTGAATGTGTGCACCAGCCAGGGCACGAGGGCCAGGACCAGGCATGGCCAGAGGGTGTGCTTGAGGAAATTGAAGATGTAGAAAAGGCTGATCTGAGGGGGTAGCCCAGCCAGTCCAGGGGGCCCAGCAGCCCCGTGGACAGCACAAGGCAGGCTAGCTTCAGGCTGTATCCCAGGTATGCCCTCTGTACCTGGGCATAGCAGGGAGAGTGCAGGGTGATGCCCAGACCCAGGGCGGCCCCTGAGTCATGGCTCAGGGAGGCAAAGGGCCGGCTGTCCAAGTGTACTCACTCAGGCCGCTCACACCACTTAGAAGCCAGGTTGATGGACCGAGAAAGATCCAGCCCCAGTGTAAAGAGAGTCCAACAGATGAGGCTGGCACCCAGCAAGAGGGCCAGCGAGCTCAACCCATAGAAGCTTAGCTCCTGCTCTATGGGCACCTGGGGGTGTGGTCATCAGCCAGCCCAGGACAGCACCAGTTATTAGGCCAGCCAACACCTGGTGAGGGAAATGTGGTAAGAGGAAGACCTGGGACAAGCCAACTGCCAGCAGGAAGGTGCAATAAGCCAAGCTAGGTATCACTCTCACCCAGTGGCTGTAGGTCCGAGTGGCCACCTGGGAAGAGATGGCCATCATTATGGGCCAGAGAGCTGCTCCTGTGATCTTACAGTGTCTGGAAGGGCTGCCTAGACTAGTTTCACAAGAAGAGGGGAACTGGTGAACCTGGGCTGGAGCCTGGCTGTAGTACCCAGACACATGGACCCACCAAAAGGGCTTGCCTCTGAACAGAAACCACATGAAGACGAGGTCAAGCCACTTGGTGATGAGACTGATCCAGAGCTCTGCAATGCCCACCCAGCGAGAGGCCTAGTAGGCCGCAGGGAAGTAGAACAGAAAAAAGCCAGAAAGTTGACCCAGAGCCACACGTTCTCTAACCAGGGCAGCTGGTTCTGCAGCGCCTCGACCATTGCAATGCCCTCGCCCAGTGTGGACTCTGTGGCGACCAAGGGGCCGGCCCAGCCAGGGTTTGATTAGAGGGTTGGTGATGTGTCCAGGGTCCCTCCTTTGCTGCTGTGAAGATGGATATGTAATATCAAGGGCCAAGATTCCTTCCAGACCAGAGCTTTCTCCTCCAGCACCACTACCCTCCTGGATATTTCGAGATCTCTTGGAGAAAAGGCTAGGGACAACCCCTGCTCCAGGGAACCAGGCATCCCAGGCCCGTGCTGAAGCAGGACCTTAAGTTTGCACACACAGCTGGCAAATTGGTCCATGCCTTCCTTCCCCAGCCCAAGACTCTCTTGCTTGAATTCATCTGCTGTTGATTTGGAGGCTGACAGATAAGCCTCTTGATTTTGATGGGTCATCCCCAAAGGCTTTAGAGTTCTTACACATAGAAGGAGTTGATGAATTGCAAACAAGTATAAGAGTCAAAGTCACACTTCCTCCCAGTTCTAAGCTCACCTTGCCCCTCCCCCTTTCCACAGTTTGCCTTCTAATTATATTTGTCTAGTAAAATGTTTAACCATTTCTTCCTGAATTGTGGATTCTAAAGTACAATAAAAATCCAAAGGGAAATATATTTGGTGTTATATAGAGAGACAGACTTTTTCCCAGAGCATTTTCAATGATTACTGCAGGAATGAATGAGTAAAGGTTTCAAGAATGAATAGTGGCAGAAAACCAACTTACTATTATACATAAGTCTCTGCAGCCCCCGGGTACAAGTACTTCTGTATCTCCTTTTGTTGAGTTCTCTATTTTTTTTATGAATATGCATATTGGGGAAAAAAGGCTTCCATCTGCTCTCTTTTAGCTGATTCTATCACATTTTTGAACTGTGCATCATTATGGAGCTTCAGAGAAAGATGATCCTTTACATTACATATGGATATAAAGGAGAGAAGGAGTTGATGAATTGCAAACAAGTATAATTTATATGGACAAAGTGTGCCAGAAGTGCTTTTCACCCCATTTTACTCTGCAAATGGAATGATTCCTGCCCATTCACTTGGCCTAGTGCCCAAGAACTCAGAGAGGAAAACCATGCCTTTAGCCTATGCATCAGGATTTCACCTCTTCCCTGTGAGGAAATGGTGCTTTGCACTCAGGCTCACCGGGGCCTCCAGAGGTCAAAAAAAATCTCTGAACACACTAATGTTACATTTTTTAGGTTCTTTTGTCTTGGCTTCTTAATTTATAATATCATACAGACGCATTGATACTTTATGTGAGAAGTTTGCGTGATGGAGTAGGAAAGGGGGAGTAATGAAAAGCTCATATTTTCCTGGTAGCCTCTCTTTGCTCTTTGATTTCCCATGATAGATCATTTGCCCAAATGCCCATAAACTTTGCAAATATTTAAATCTTACATTTAGGGTATCTTCCTAAGGGCTTCTTTGTTGGCTATAGCACACTTGGCTGTGACTCTATACTGTAAAGACCAGGGCCTAAGGTGCAGTAATAACCCCAAACCTTTTATTTATTTAATATAGACATTCATTTATATATTTAATCATTTATTCTTCAAAAATGATTATCCCTATCCTGTGCCAAGAGTGAGGAGTCAGAGCTAAATACAAAATAGCCTCTCCCTAAACTGCCAGGAATAAACAAAGAAATATTCTGTCATGACAAAATGGTCATGAATCTGTAAAGGTCTGTTAAATCAACGGACTCTCTCTCATTGCTGCTGGACAGCACATTTGTCTTAGCCCTCGGGCATTTGTGTCTGAAGAATTTCATATCACTACAAAACCATGCCAGTATTGTGGTAGCATGTGCACTGCTTTGATTTTATGTTCAGATATCAGTTTTTATGCACATACTGCATGCATTGTGCTGGTGCTTTGAACACATTATCTCATTTAATCGACAAGATAACGTGGAATATTAGTACTATAATTATATATATTTTGTAGAGGGAAAAAGCTAAGCTCAGAGAATAAGTGACCTACCCAAAGTCACACAGTCCTCAAACCAGGATCTCCGGTCAATGTGTTTAGGTCAACACTGGGTGTGATGAGATGAATTCAGTAGTAAGATAGGCAGTAGCATAAAGTGAGGGTTACTTCTGTCTTATTTCCATAGCCAAAAACCTGGTCAAATTTAGAAACTGCTGTTCTTTTGCCTGTATTTAGTCCCTATTCATTTTGCTTTCAACCTTTACATAATTTTAGCATGACTTCCCACTTTTATGAAAGAGTACTTGAAGTCTGCATGCTGATGGGTTATACAATTTTCTTTATCGGTGGTGGGGAGATGGAAGTGGGTGTGTGTGTGGGGTGATGAAGTATCTAAAATTTCATCATATTATTTTTCTCAGAACTTACGCCTGTAACGGAAGTTTCTCAACATGAAATGTCATCAATTTGGTCTCACTCAGGAAGTTGCAAGGCACTTGACTGTAACCTCAGAGAATTGGACAGTGTCTAAAAGCTGAAAATTTTTAGCTCGCTGTCATTTTAGAAGTTTCAAAAGTTATTTTATTTCTTAATGAATTCTTTTTACAATTTAATTGATTAAAAAAAGCTTCTGATAAAATGCTTCAGGGTGAAGATACATGCCTGTTTATATTAGCAATAGAATGGTGGGGGGGGAGGAAACCAGAATTTAAATCATCTAATTTTTGCTCTTATCAATAAAGTATTATAAAGATTTTATCCATTTACCTGAAATGAAATTTCTCTAACCATGCATACTGTCACAACAAACTTGAATCTGTAAATATAGGCTATCCCTGGGATCAGAATAATCACTGCGTTCCAGAACGGTTTTACAACCTTTCTAAACTGAGAGACTCAGCTGCTTCCAATGGAGAGGCTGTGGCGAGATTGTGATGCAGATTATCTGATCCAAAGGGTTTTTATGGCATAGTCTTGGACAGCATATATATTCCATGTCTAAATATTGTTGAGTGATTAAATAAATGAGTGAGACTGGTTCTCTCACCAGGTTTCAGCCTAAGCCAGTGTAATCATCTGGTAAACATTAAAATGTCAATCCTTGAACCACCTTCACATCTACTCTTAAAAGACTCAGACTCGTGTCTCTCTCCCAGCCAACAGTGGAAGGTCTAAGTCTCTCAACTACCTCACAACCTTGGATGACCTATTTATTGCCTTTCCACTCCTCTTTATCCAGCTTTCCATGGTCAAGAGAAAAACTTAAGGAAGGTGAGGCTAGAGCTGCAGGGATTGAGTAGGTAAAGTAAAGGCAGCAGTGCTCCCAACATGTACTTCTACTACAGTGTCCTTTTCGGTGCTGTGCTCCATGATGGGGCCATTCTACCAGCAACTGCAACCTCAAGGTGTCTTCACTTTCCTCCTTTCTTCTCTCTTTGCATGAATCCAAGTTCTCTTCCTCTGCTTCAGTCTCCTCAAGGCCTCTGCAGCACTTCTGCTCAAAAGTATTTCCCTTAATTCTTGATTGGTACCTTCATTTTGAAGGGATTGAAGTTGTGGCTGAGTATGTTTCACAGGTGATATCCACCATTTTACAATCAGGAAGTTCCTTATATGCTTCCCAACCTACAATTTCCTGGCATCTTCATAAAGAAGCTATACTCTCTTGACCTCTCTGAGGCAACAGGTTGATTAAAGTTTAAAAGTTACAGTCAGTGGTTGTGCTGTGTCCAAGGAGGCCCTAGAATAATCTCTTTGAGGTAGCAGTCCTACCAGGAGTGGGGCCATGATGGAGCCAGCATGTTGGAAATTTGAAATTGAAACATGATTTCCTGCTGTGGAGAGGGAAGAACAGAAAGAGACATGTGCTTTACTCCTGACCTGGGCACTACATCTGGGATTAACTCTCATGGATCTGGAAAAATGTGATTGAGATTAACAGTGTAATATTGTCCCCAAGAATTTAAAATAACACTTTGTGTTTCCTGATTTTTCCTAAGGCGTTATGTTTTATTTATTTAAAAAAACTTTTAGGTCACTTTGGAAGGCATTTACCTATAGATTGAGTAGATTGATTTAAACATAAATATGGAATGTGTTGTATGGGAATAATCGTTATATTTAATGCCCGCCAGCAAACAATTCCTAAATGCCCACTCTGTACCTGGTATTACACCAGAGATTAAAAAGACTAAACAAAATAATCTGTCACAAGGAGATTACAGTCTAATGTAAGGGCAAGTGTCATAATAAATAAAGTGTAACGTGATAAGTGTTGTAACCAACAGAGGTACAAGTTGCTATGGAAACACAAAGAGGGGAACACTAAAGGGAATCATGGAAGGCTTCACAGAGTTAAGTGACTTTGGTGGTGAGCCTCAAGACAGAAAACAGAGGGTGGCTTCTGGATATAGAAAATAGCAGGAGCCACTCCAGGAAAACAAGTAACATAAGAAAAGTTGCCAAGGGAATAGTGAATTCAGGGCATTGCAAGTAGATTATTTTGGCTGGAGAATGTAGAGTGAGAGTGGGAGAGGAAAGGTATGACTCATAGAGTAGGTTAAAAATTGTTGGGAAGGATTTTCTATATCCCTGAGGGTTTAAATATTATACTAAAGACAATGAAAAGCCATCAAAAAATTTTAGGCTGGGAAGTATGTGATTTAATTTTGTATTAGAAGCTCTTTCTGGAGATCATGTGGAGGATGGATTAGAAGGTAGGGCATTGACAGAATAGAAGTCAGTTGGAAAATTATTGCTTCATTTCACACATGAGATTATGAGGTTCCAAAGCAAGACAGCAACTATGGGAATAGATAGAAAGCCATGAATATGAAAGCATTTCTAGAGGTAGGATACATAGGGCTTGATTACTTATTGAATCTGTATGAAAAGGATACATGTGAGATGAAGCAAGAAATTATTTTCTGCTTTGGGTAACTGGCAAGAGGTTGGTACTGTTAAAGAGAGAGATAGATTGGCAATAAAACAAGAGAGACAAATTTGCAGAGAAAATCAAGAATTTAGGTAAGTTGAGTTGAAGCTTCCTAGAGTGCAGTGGACTGAATTGTGCCTCCCCCCATCCCCTTAAATTCAGATGTGAAGCTCTAAACCCCAGCATATGGTATTTGGAGATGGGGTCTTTGGGAGATAATTAGGTTTAGATTAGGTCATGAGAGTGGGGACCTCATGATGGGATTAATGCCCTTATAAGAAGAAACACCAGAGAGCTTGCTGTCTCTCTCTGCCATGTTGGAGGCTATCTGCAAGCCAGGAAGAGAGGTCTGACTAGAACCCAACCATGCTGGCGACTTGATCTTGGACTTCTATCTTCTGAAACTGTGAGAAATAAATTTCTATTGTTTAAGCCACTCAGTCTATGGTGTTTTGTTATGGCAGCCTGAGCTAATACATACAAGTATTTAGGAAGTTGGATAACATAGATCTGGGGTTCAGGAGAGAGACTGAGGTGAGGTAATTGATTTGGAAATTGTATATATATATATGTGAGAACTGACTATAAAACCTCATCTGATAGGAGATATTTTGTCTAAAGTTCTAAGATGAATATACTTTAAGTAACACTAGTCTGGAAAATACCAAATGCACATAGTTCTTTTTATTATTAAAATTAGGGTATTTCAAAATTAAAAATATTTACACTTAAAGATGAAAAATCTGTACAATTATTAAAATTAGTTTTACTAAATCAGAATTGACAATATATCATTATCTATACTTTCATACAGATAACAGTGAAGAAATCAACAAAAAATAATTACTAAAACTCCACTGTGGATCAGGATAAAATGTCTCCAGTATTAACTCACACTTTGCTTGGACAATTAGTTAAACAGACACATGCTCTGTTACTATTCATTCAACAATATACACAAATTCAAAACTGGCAGGTATAAAAAAAGGAAGTTTTTTTTTTTTTTTTGCAGAATTATTTTGCACTTATAAAATAAAGCCAAATAAGGCTTATGTCGCACATACCAAAAACTTACGCTATCCTTTTTCTGATACAGGTAAGTGAAATATTAACACGTAGCATTTAAAATGATAAATATACATATTATTTACAATAATTGGGAACATTAGAGATATGAGCTTTTATGTACAATCATTCCTATTAAAACATTTTAACTTCAGGTTTTATCTGCAAATACTTCCCTTCCTCTCCTTTTTGATCTTTTATTGATAGCTCAAGAAGAGTTAAAATAGAACACATTTGTAGATGTAGAGTTGATAATATGTATTCAGTCGCTTGGCTCTGTGATAGCAATCTTCTGTACCATGTCGGACAGATTTTCAGACTCCAGATCTTCTTTACCATTATCTGAATTTTCTGATGAGATATAACAACCAGAGTCCCTTGGGCAGTCATCTAACTGTGACTTATTTAAGGAGATGTCTGGGCTTAAGAACAGGGACACGGATTCATTTTCTTGCTCCTGAATAGCTGTAAATGGAAAAGAGGGCAGCAGTTAGGCAAAGCCAAGAAAAGTTTTGTTCATATACTCATTCATCTTTGAGCTATTTTAACTGTTCCAAACTTGACTTCATTACAATTGAAAATTCTGTAAGTAAACAATATGTTTGTTTACTATAAAAGAGTAGTTTGAACTCCAATATTCAAACCACTGTTTTCTTAGAAGACAGTTTTCCCTTTGTTGCTCACTTGCAGTTTCACGGAGTTCATGTGAATGGCTTACATAAGTGAAGATCAATATGGACTCTCATTTTACATTAATAACAAGTTGCCAAAGAAAGCAGATTGCATCCACAGTGTGACTGATGCCTTGTCCAAATACTCCTTAAAGTAACATCAGAAGAAGTCATTTATAGTTTAAATGTACAATCCAAGTCAGTAGTGATCTTCTCGAACAGTTCTTGAATCATGATAATGTGGATTAATGAATAAAAAATCACTATGGGCAACAATGTACAATAGGATTTCAATAACCTGGAATTTAACTAATAAAACTTAAGAGTATCCAGAATTTTCCTATGTTTGCATTCATCAGAAAAGTAGACATAGAAACCAAGCTGCTTTTATTTTTTTTAAATTTTTTGGCTGTGCCACATGGCTTGCGGGATATTAGTTCCTCCACCAAGGATTGAACCCGGGCCATGGCAGTGAAAGTACCGGACCGAATCCTAACCACTGAACCACCAGGGAATTCCCCAGGTTGCTTTTAGATAGAAACACTATGTCCATTGAATCTGCCTTGTATAGTTTGTCTGCTACTTCTTTGTTTATAGTTCTGAATAACAATTATTTATATTCAGAGTGGTAATT
This sequence comes from Orcinus orca, assembly GCF_937001465.1. NCBI lineage: Eukaryota > Metazoa > Chordata > Mammalia > Artiodactyla > Delphinidae > Orcinus > Orcinus orca. The sequence goes on from NC_064563.1 coordinate 120,259,528, forward strand.
CTGTGTCATCAAGGCAGTATTCTGGATTCAACAGGCATTATCTTTTTAGAAAAAAAAATTACATTAGCGATGTAACGAAAGATATTTCTAAAGAACCTAAGCAGCCCTATAGTTTTACTCTCCTCAAGAATATTAAGCATCAGTGTTCTCATTTTCAATGTGAAGTTTCCTTCTTTGCATTGCCTGACACCAGTAAACACATGTTTCTCTGTATCATGAGATGGGTTTCAAGGAAAGGAGATGGATCTTAGGCTACCACCTCTCAGCTGTATCAGCATGTTTTGCTATTTCCCCTTCTAACCTTGGGGCTTCTCCACTTTGGAGATTTGAATAGCCCTACATTGGAAGAACATACATTTCAGGGTGGATTAAGACCTCTGCCTTCAGAGGCTATGCACTTCATCCCCTTCCAGTGAGAATAAAGTAAATCCAAAATCTTTGGAAGAAGGAAATTGTGTAATTGTATAATTTTCCTGTAATTTATCTTTTGGAAATCTACCCTTTATCTTGTCTACACATCTCCTGTTTTTAAATGCATTTTCTAGGCTTCGGATATCTTGCCAACATTAGTTTATGGTCCACTGTGTATCCAATTGTTATCAACCTCTATTACAAGAGAGAATTAAGCCCTGGTACCTCAGCACCCTTGTACATAATGAATTAAGTTCTTATCAATGTATCTACAATGGTACTAGTTATGTACCTTTCATGGAGGAATTGAGTCACTTAAATTATTTTCTGTATTATGTGGTTTATATGGGAAACACAAGTTGAGAAAGGTTGGAAAAAATGATAAAAATTGCTTAGTCCACTCATTTTCAAAATGAATCATAACAGTTCTTTTAACCTTTTCCTCAAAGTTTTCATTTGCAACGATGAAACCACATTTATGCCATTCTTCTTAATCTTCTCCACATTTGTCACAACTTTATTTAACTGTGGACTCAAGTAGCACAAATTTAAGTCTAGTGATGTTATAACTAGTTCTAGGTATAAGGACCTTTAACTTAATATACACCTATTGTGATTGTTATTTTAAAATGTTAGCTATCATGAAGCATTTTCTCTTTATTAGTTATAATGACCTTCAGGTTTGGGGGCATCTACTTAATATTGACTAGTCTTTATGAGTATCAGTCATTCATTTTTGTTTCCAAGCCCTTCTTTTATGAAAAGGCAGCACTGAAATGGGACCTCATTCTTTAAGGAAAAGCTTTCTCCTCTTCCTTTGCTTTTCGGTCTTACTGCCACTGAAATGAAAGAGCCAGCCCTGTGTTCCATTAGCCAAGTGTTTCCGGAAAAGGCCAGAGGAATCAGTCTTTTTGCAATGCTTCTTGCCACATCAGCAGTGATCTCCATATTTGGAATGTGGTCCTGTTAGTCAGAATGGCTGTGGGGATAAGGCTGTATTTCCTCAGTTTATATTTGGGCCCATTGCCTCAACACAAAATTGAAAGAACTGAGTTCCTACCCTCAGACTGACATCCTAAACATTTGGACTTGGCATAATGAAAACTGCTCCCAACACCGTGTTCTGTTTAGGTTGATTACTGATGGTGGGGCTCTCTTCAAGGTGTAAAACTGAGGTTTAAAGAACTCTGATTTCCAAAATTAGCTCTTTTCCTTTCAAAAACTAGATACTTAGTTTGTGATTTCATCCTCAGAAGCCACTATACATTCACCTCAAAGAGTAACAAAGTAAACAATATATTTGTTTTTATTTCCACCTGAGAAATGCTGTATCACATTCTCCAAATTCCAGGAATGGTTTGTTTTCAATACAGTTTATTTATTGTAGAAACCTTTCATCTGCAATTTTTATGGAAAAAGGAAATAATTGCTCAGTATGAAAGTTATGCAGCACAGTAATTTACAGAACAGCAGTAATTTGCTAAATGATTTCCTAATGAAATGAAAACATGACTACGCCTCCTCAAAAGCTTCCTACTAGGCTTGCAGTAATTTCAGGCAGGTGATCGGCTGGAGACCCTCAACTGTAACTATAAAAAGAGAAGGCAGGTCAGTAAATTATATTATGGAAATGAAAGCTATCTAGCATTCAGTTTTTGTATTTGGAAGGTCAAGATTTTCCTCTTCTTGTTTTTTTTTTTCATCTTGATGCTAATGACTTAGGGATTGGCACAAACCTAGGTCTTCTGCTATGCGTGTTTTTCCAGCAGAGGAGATGAATTCACACTAATACCTCCACATGTTCTTTCTAAGTCATTTAGTCCCTTCATGTGGCCATGAAGCCAAGTAAAGCTAACTGACCTACCTAGAAATTGAAACTATAACCTTCATCAATTTTGTCCCATGGTCCAATCATCTGAGCTAACCAGGCAAGTAATACATTGGAATAAGAAACAGTTTGCCTACAAAATTACAGACTTGCCATAGGGTATATGAGTGCATCTTTTTATACCAAAATATTTCTGATAATACGTTAAGTTAAAAAATTATTATATATAATTTTCCTATTATTAAAATTATGTAAAAACTTAGAGATATCATATAATTTACAAACGAAAGTGTTAAAATTTTAGATAGAGTTCCTCTGTATTTCTGGATCATATACATTTTATATTTTATTTTAATAAAGTACAAAAAAAATAATATGGTACCATTTTTTAATAAAGCCCCTGAATGGTTTGCAAATATCACCAAAGCTGTACATTTAAAAAATCTGGGTATATTGGAGAGTTAGTAAATCATTTGAAAAAGGGTATAGTTTATTGCTACCAGCTAACAGCAGGCATAATAGGAGTACAGAAAGCAGTCCCAAACAGTTCTGTACTTTATGTAATAAAAATAAAATAATTATGTTAACGAAAAATTATTTAGGAGGTATTTTGTCATAAAGAACTAATTTGAATACTAAAATACTTTATTTCTTACCAAAATTTTTATGGAATTGTATAAAGCCCATGGTTCAACATAAGATAGTCATCAATGGAGATAAAAAGTGGCATGGTGATTAGAACATAAGAGAGCTAATATAATTATTCATAAAATAAATATCGAGTTGTGACATTTAATTAATTAAGTATAGGCAATCTCAATTATACTAAACATGAAGAAAGCTTTAAGGAAATCAAACTAGATTCCTATTGCTGGGAAAAAGTTCTCATGCCCTAAGGAGAAAAATTTGTCCTATATTCACGTATTAGAAAGTTAAAGATTTAATAAAAAAATGTAAACTACTAGTTTTTGCTTGACTTTCCCAGTTTTCTTTACCCAAATATTCCAGATTTTGACTTTACTATCTTGTTTTCCTTAGGTATGAAGCCTCTGTTCTTTAGGCCAAGTACAGTATTATAAAATAATGCAATCCGGAGGGCACTGGAAAATAGCTGGCCAATGAAAGTGCTCCATAAACAATGTGTTTAATAAAAAGAATGTAATGTTTAGATTAATTAAAGGAAATATGAACTAAAGAAGATCAAGTAAGAAATTTGTTGAAATTCAAATGACGGTACCTCTTCAGTCTTTGTATTATCCTCCTCTCGTTCTCTAGCCTGGTACCATCTCCAAAGAGGAAAAACCAGGCTTAAAGCACATCTTAGGATGGCTCAAAATCTCATTCTCATTGGTAGCTCCACATGAGTCACTCAAACCAAAACTCAAGCACTCTCCAGATAACTGTGGGTATATTTATTTGTCCAGAGGTAGCATTGTCCATGGAGTAACATTCAGTAGGCAACATGGTATAACTCTTAATTATTTCTTATTCTATCTGTCCTTAAATTATCTGAATATTTTAATTTTCTATTTAGTGACGATTTGGTATTTATTTCCTTTGAATACCTACCCACCTTTTGGAAAAACAACAAGAACAAACTGAAAATAGGAATGTCTTCACGATAAACCAATCAGTTGCTGTCTTCCCGAGGCCATGAGAGAATATGGAGTTGAAATGACTCTCCCTGTTTGCAGATCTCTCTTTGCATCCTAGCATCGTAGTCTCCTCTCTAATGAGATGTACATCTTTTCACTTACACTCCCAACAACTTCCACTCCACTCTGCTGGCTCCTTCAGTAGGGTAGAGGCACACTCACTCAAGATCCAATCACTCAGCACCGACAGGGACAGCACCATTAGGCTGCCACTTCACTCAAGCACACAGTTCCATGAGAGGCTTTGGTCCCAGGAAATGTTTACCCGTGGTTGAGTTGTTGTCACATTGGACTATTTTGATAATGACCAAATAATATTAAAGGCTATTATTCTATTGCTAAATTAAGGACCTTGGAAAATCAATATCATATTTCTTACAGGTTAAATTAATCCTGTTTACTTCACATGGTGAAAAAATAACCTAACTTCATTATTTTAAAATGTATTATTATTTGGCAAAAATAACATTACTTTGCATATTACTGATCTACAATTTGCTTTTATCATTTAATATGTTTCGGACATCTTCATGTCAGTAGGCATTTCATTCTCCTAATATTTTCCTACTATTTTATTGTTCACATATATCTTAATTTATTTATAACAAATTAATTACTGATGGAAGTTCACATTGGTTTTAGTTTTAATGAAACTCCTTGTAGTTTAGCTAGTGTTTTTATGCATTTGTAGAAATTAATCAAATTCCTAAAACTGGAGTTTCTGCATAAAAAAGTATGCACATTTTAAACTTTGACAGTTTTTACATTATCTCCTTCTAGAAATGTACTCATTTACACACTTGCACACTCACATGCACACATGGTTAGCGTATACATAAAACGAATCTTGACAACACATATCAACACCCACCTGCCCGTTACAAAAACTTCTGTGTGTAAAGTGGGATTGAAGGGGACTTTAAGTTTTATAAACAGAAAAAAGTTTTGCTCACTATTTGCAGATCTCTTCACTCCCTCATTCAACATGTATGCATTCTACAAGCATCTGTTACCATCCACTCAATGCAAAGTGTGGTGCTAGGGGCTTTGGGAAGGTACATGGTAATAGAGAATTCGGTCTTGTTTGGCCAGGGTAAACACTACAAAGCCATGCCTAGTACACAATCACAGTGCAATATAAAAACAAGTACAGGAATGCCCTACATGTACAGACATTATAAGTGACTGAGGTGAAAATTCTATGAACTCTTTCCTCTGGAGATTGTTCTCTGGTTGAAGTACAAAATGTTTCTATTTCATTTTATTGTTCTTTGTATTATACAGAATATGGCATCTAACATAATTTCAATCTTAGGGGGTAAAACCAAAAAAATCTGAAGAAAGTAAATTTCATAAAGCAAAATTTCTATGCCTAGAAATAGATATTAAATGCATATTTATAAATACATAAATGTAAAATGCCTGGGTGCCTTCTCCGTCTCTGTGGATAGTTAGCATATATTTTCTTAAAGGCCCCACATTTCTTGAATCTAGATCCAAATCATACGGCAAGTGGGTTGGAAACGCCAGGCATGCATGTCAGGGGCTAATGCACCAGGCTACCCTGGCACACTGTCAGGCCAACTGCTGGACTGCTGCTTGGCATAGCTACAAGCCTCCCCTGCTGGCAGCTCATGTTCCAGGCTCCTGGCTGGGCCTTGCCATTTGCCCTGTATCGTTTGGGGCAGGGAGGCAGGCAGGAAGACACAACTGGGGATAGCTGAGCAATGAGGGGCTGCTGTGTCCACAGCTGGTGCTGACAGCCTGGCACACAACCCACCCTCCCCCTTCCTCCTCACTGAACACTGCAAACAAAGGTTGCAGGTAGTAACCTCCAATACGTTATAGACAGATTCTAGTATAGTCTGTTTATTCTGTTACTAAGTTGTTTTTGGTTTCCAACTTAAATTTTAATTATCCCTCTGTTATGGGGAAAACAAGATATTTCCATCTCCTGTTTTCCCCAAGGACAATAGTACACGTTCTCATAGACACACTTTTTTTTTAATTTTTTTTTTGTGGTACGCGGGCCTCTCACTGCTGTGGCCTCTCCCACTGCGGAGCACAGGCTCCGGACGCGCAGGCCCAGTGGCCATGGCTCACGGGCCCAGACGCTCCGCGGCATGTGGGACCTTCCCAGACCGGGGCACGAACCCGCGTCCCCTGCATCGGCAGGCGGACTCCCAACCACTGCGCCACCAGGGAAGCCCTAGACACACTTTTAAGACACATCAAAGTGCTTCTAAATGTAGGAAAAGAGAAACAAGTTCAGAATAAAAAGAGCTGTTTAATTATAAACAGCAGTTACCTATCTTATTATTTTAAAGAGCCATTTCTCAGCAAGGCAAAGGGGTTTTGAAGGTTGTGTTTATGGAAAAACACACACAAATATATTCTCTATTCTCTTTTTTCCTTGCTGGGAATATTTACTCAAAGTAAACAAACAATTTTAAAATTCAGAAGATAAATAGAGAAAATCTAATGTGCACAAAATTAACAGATTCTGCTCTTTTGCTCCTTCAAGAGCTGAGTACTTCACCCTAATTTTTCTTCTTCTTCTAACCTCATCTAGATTCCCAGCTAAAGGAGCCAGTAGCCTAATTCTGCTCAGTTCTAATGCAACTTGAGAACAAATTCAGAATACCTCTGTACTGATCTTGCCTGGGATTGCAGAACCCAAAGTCGTTATTCTACTCCAGAGGTAATACTGTGATCAGCCCTAACACCACTCGCCAGCCCTACTGTCAGCTTTTTGGAGAAGCAACTTTACCTCCTTTCAAGTAGTGACCTAAAAAAGTTTAATCCGGTTAACATTTTCAAGGTCAGAGTGGGTACAATGCTATCTATTTTGGCCTAAGAGAACAGGGAAATTGCTTGCTCTAAGTCTTAGATTTCTGTTTGTCCCTGTTCCATCCCCCATCCTCTTGGTCCCTCTAGATGTATTAAAGGCTCACATGGAGCTTGTGATCTTTTCTACCTAATCTCAAAGCTTTAACTCCTGCCCTCAAAACAGGGGCCCACTCTGCTCAATTTTTATATTGAATGATAAGCAAAGCAAAACTTTCCAGTTTCCAACTTAAGAAGCAAAGAAACTCTAAACTAGGAATTTATTGACATTCCCCCAAACTGACATTATTCAGTGATCAAAATAAAATGCATACATAAAATCCTGGCCAATTTGCATACCCCATTCTTAAACACACACAAAAAGCTAACTGTTTTTAACCTATGACTATGACATGCATTTGTTTTTAATAACGTCTCAGTTTTATACAACCATACGTTCAAGGTCTTTATCATTCAAGGTACATGAAGGTTGTGCATTTAATCTTTAGCATGGTTGTAGAAGATATGATTCACAGAGTAGAGAATAGATAAAAATAAGCATGCAGCAGCATGGTGCCGAATCATCAGAACTCACCATCTTATCAACAAATAGAAGTCATTCTTCTTTATTTCTTGAGCAAAGCAGTTTCATATAAGATAAATAGCTTTCAGTCAGAATAGCCTAACATGCAATATGCATCTTTTTGACATGTATATTCTAATACTACCTTAGACCGGTAAGATTAAAGGAAGAAAAATCTCAGGGTTGTATGTTGACAACAAACACTGGTCGAATCTACATTTTGTCCATTTTTCATCTCCCAGAATTTGACTCAGTGTGGGTATGTTTGTACATTACTGGATATTATTAAATGATCAACCTCTAGTGACCTTCAAGTACTGTTTTCTGAAGTTTTATAAAGAGAAATAATTCAGGGAATTTTTACTTTTTTAGGTCAAACATGGAAAGTCACATCATGCTTTGGAGATACTGTCTTTTGTTTTCAGAGACCAGGGCGTAGCAGAATGTATTTCTAATAGATTTAGGAGACTGGGTTCTAGGTATGTGACCTTGAGAAGGCTACTTATCTACTTTAGTTTTAGTTTCCCCATCTTGTATAGGAAGAATTTGGGTCAGACGGTTTTTAAAATTACACCTAGCTCTAATATGGTATCATCCATAAGTTATTCTTTTGTTAACATGGAAAGTAGATGGGTGATGAGGGAGGCCTTCAGTGGCCCATGCCTTTGGCACTGGACTGAGCTTCCCTCTGTGGGTCTCTGCTGAGCACACTTGTCTGGCTGAAAGCCCTGTTTCCCATGGCTCTCAGGCCCCTTCATTCACAAATCTTGTTTCAATGAGGCCATAGTAGCCTTTCACCTTTCAGGGCGTCATGCTGTCGCAAAGTTTCCGTTCTCACTTAAATATTAACTTCCACTTTCTGAGATGGAAAACTGAACTGAAGGTCTTGGGAAAATTGACCAAGCAGTAGAAAACTTGAATTTTCAAATAGTCACTGTTCTATTCATATTTACCAGTTTGTATGTGTGGAAGAAAGAACTTGGATTTTTAGAGTAGACTGCCTTTGATTAAAACTCCAACTCTGCTACTAATCTAGCTGTTTGGCCTCTTTGAAATTCATCTCTGAAATATGTTCTCATCTATAAAATGGGCAAAATACCTACATGGATGTTATTGTAGACGAAAAGCAATTATTTACAAGTGCTCAAAAAATACTCTTCTTCCTCCCTCTACTTCAGCATCAACTTATTTCGGAGAGCATTGACAATGACACTGAAAATTATCAATTACGAGAAATCTGCAGAATCCATTTCTTAGCGTAATATTGCTTAGTGAGGACCCATGTTCTGAAATGATGAGATGTGAAAGGAACTGCCTCATTTCCTTTGAAGATATTGCTATACCAGTTTACACTGACCAGTTTTGTTTTGGCTTGTACTTTTGAGTAAATAGGCTACTTTCTTAAGTTTGACCTGTGTCTGCCTCTGTGACCCGATTCCTCTCTCTTCTGCACCTCCTAGCTTCCACAACTTCAAAGAATGCGTACAAACTCCTAGGCCAAAGGATGAAATCAATTCTGCGGGTTTCAAATTAGTGATGCATGTGAAAACTCTTTGCACAGGATGAGGATCTATGCAAACTCAAGACAGTAAGTAAGGATAAAGTAAGGTACAGTTTCTAAAAAAGTAAATTAATTCTCACTAGATAAAAGGCCAGTGTATAATACACATGTGCAGTTCAACTATGCCATTTTGTGAGGCATATGAGGGAGGATATAGAAAAGCTCACGAAGGGACAGTCAGGAGACCTGGGTCCTAAATAGAACTCTCCTCTTTACTCTCAGTCTGGGCTGTGTAAGAAAGTATAACATAGCATCACAAACACTGGTCCTAGCTTTCTAATTCACTAAGTGCGTGAGCTTGGACAAGTTGCTTATCTTCTCAATTTCTCATTATAAAAATAGGGATGATACTAGCTCACAGAGTTGTGGAGAGCATTAAAGAAGAAAATAAATGTAAAGATCTTGGCTCAAAGTTTTAGTCAGAGAACATGTTCAAAGGATAATTAATGATTATTATTAATATTACTTGTGAAAGAGAAGGTTGGATTAGATGATCTAAGTTCTTTTTCTCCTTTAAAATTAGACACCTTCCCCCCTTTTTTCTAACAAAATACTCCTTGCAGAGTTTGGCACTCCCTGAGCTCAGAGTTTTGGGAGCCTGGCCAGATTTAATAAGAAGAATGCTCAGATTGGGCAGTTGTAAAAACAAAAGCTATCCCATCTTTACAAATCCAGTTAGCATAGCCAGTATTCAAGGGAATCTACATGTGTTACTCCATCTTTAGTTTATACTTACAAATACAGAGAACCATCTCAGATAATAAAAGTAAGTGCTGAATATTTTTGCAAGCTATTATAGCATTTTGAAAGAATACTGTAAACACTTACAAGATGTGACTCTATGGTAATGAAACGAATTTTCTTGTGTGGAGCGAAGGCTCATTAGCTCAGAGCGATGCTCTGTGCTGTTCTACAGAAGTTGCATATGACATTTCTCGCTAATGGCTCATGCTGTCACTAAATATTTGTTTCTAACTCCCTCAGTTTTGGGGAATGTGGACATCCACTTGTGTGTAAATTAATAGCTCTGTAGAATTTAAATGAGGTACCCAGAAAAGCCCTTTTGTTTCCTGAATCCAGTAAGGAAAAAAAGGCCCTCTTTCTAATGATATATTTGACCAGAGTTGTTGTTTCCAAATGTATAAGAAAATACTTATTTTATTGGAAAGAATGCTTTACATGATTCTCAGTAAATAAAACTGGGGCTTTGTTTTTAATGATCTTACTGTGATTCTCAGCTAGGGAGAAGAGTAGGTGTGTGTACTTACTTTCTTCATCAAGAAGATTTTCAGCAGCTGATAGTAACCTCATCCTATCTTCTGGATTTTTAATGTTTAATTCAATGAGATGACTCTCTTTTATATCCTTTAAATCTTCTAGGGTCTCGTAACCATTGAGCAAAAGTGTTGAGGTGTATTCCTGTGGGGAAGAAAAAATATGCATAATATAAGATGGTCAGATTCAAATATTTTATTTTTAGTTCTCTTTAGATTAAAAAACAAAAAGTGTAGGAATGCATGAAAACCAAAGGTGCCAACAGAACTTTTGCTTAACTTTATTTTATTTGTACTAGTTTTCCACATATGAACTTGGGGGCATTTAAACTGTATATGGTATAGTTCTCACCTTCTGGAAGGACAAATATAAAGAAGAAATGACTACTTTAAGCTATACAATGCTAAATCATGGATCAATTAAACAGCTGGATCGTTCATCCCATTTGGCAGTTTTTCACTTCTCAAATAGTGAAATTGACAAAGCTAGTATGTTATTAAGTCTGTCAATAAAATGCCTCTAATACAGTATATTATAATAATATTTCTGGATCTATACCTTTTCTTGTTTGCTTGGTTGCAAAATCATCTACCCTTATTAACTTCTTGGATTAGGTTAAAAAATTAATTTGAAATAGACTCAATTTATATAAAAAAGTATACTTAGCATTTTGATTGAAAGGCATTATAGAAACCTAAGGAATCTCAGACTTTCTATTTATTTAAAAGCTTTTATTAAGCATGAAAGCACTGTGGTTGGGAAAAGTATTGTTTCCATTTCTTATCATGTATATTTTGTCCATCATTTGCATCAATATAAATTAGTTTAAAATTCATAGGCTTCTGATTTCAAAGTCTGTTATGTTATTTATGTAACTTCTGTCTAACAATAGAAATGCAAATAAATTTGAATGCTTTTCAACTTTCTCAGATATTCCTCCCATTTTACTTGATCATAATTTCAATATCCTTATTTTAGTTACTAAAATTGAATAAGAGGAGGTATAAAAGTTTTAAGTAATCAGAAAGAACTTATTACTAGCCCTTTATTTATTTTTAAAAAAGGGAAAGAAGGAGTAGCAATTCAACTCTTTTAAAAGTGATGTATCCTAGAAGGAGCACTGTGTTAGAACAACAACAACAAAAAAAATCCCATCCTGATGTAACTAACTGTGGATTCTTGAGTAAGGTATTTCACTTCCTTAGACCTTGGTTTTTTCATAGGTCACAGAACAAACAAGTAGCTGAAGCAGGATTCAAACTTGTGCTTCCTCCAAGGAGTACCCCATTTGGGGGACACCAATAGTAATATTGAAAGGCCTATGTAATGTGTCTATAGACAAGAATGCAACTAGATAATTCAGGAAAACCAGTTAAGGAAAGATTAATTGGCTATTGTCTTGATGAATTTTGAAAACTATCAAAGTACTGCCGTGTTAATTTTAGAAATGGATTGCAAAACAGTAAACTGAGTGAGGCTAGGCATATTGTATGTACATGCCATTTAACAACATAGATATTTCATAAAAAGTTTTCTAATGTAACAAGAAAATAATTGGATTTTAAATACAGACAACACAGTTTTCTTAACACAATCATTATGAGGGCTTAATGATCACTGTTTCCTAACAAATTACTTTAAAAACAATTAATTTAGTTATCTTCTCTTGACTTGCTTTTGATCTCTGCTCTATAGAAAATACAATTTTCTTTTCATTTCTCCTTTCAATTCTCTGAATCTTTACCTTCACTCTTTATATTTTCTTTATCATTCTCATTACATGTTTTCTCCGGGACTTTTATTCTCCCAAGTATATTTCATTTTTCACTGCACTTTCTCAACCTAATCTCTACTGCGACTGCTTATTACCATTAGAGTTTAGTCCAAAGGATGTTGTATCAAGACCTGTCCTCGCATAATAAAAGTAATAAAGGGTATATATAAACTGTTTTTGGAAAACAGATTTTCCCTTTCTGTAAGTCATGTATTTTTTAACTAAACAAACACTGACCCATTCTCAATTACTCCATCCGTATGCCACCAAAATCAAACAGGCTATAGGTTTGCTAACCTGAAGGTGAATCCTCTCTAAGAACTCCTGCAGAGTCTTAGGTTTTTCCTTTCCACTCCTTCTGTGTGCCTTTATTTTCTTGGGGGCTGCTTCTTCTTCTGAGATGACATCCACATAAATAAATTTGAAGTTTCCCACCTTATTGTTCAACATTCCTGTCCACATCCCCATTGGCGTTTTGCAGATAATGTCTATGATATCTCCTTTCTAAAGACAAAGAAATATACAAATTAGATTTCAGAGAACTCTGGTGTCCATGACAATTGGTAGAAAGAATGGAATCATTGAAAATTAGAATAATGAGGGCATTACACTAAGGAGGTTTAGAGTTAAAAATAAATCTAAGAGGAAATTTCTTTTAAAAGTTTAAGGAAACTATTTACTAGTAATATTGAAAAAAAACCCAACATACTTGAAGAAAGGCTCCTAAATGTATTTGATGATGTGTTTATGTTTTTGGTATTGTATCAACTTATCAACTTATATTTGTAGAGTATCCTATAGTTTACAAAACACTTTTGCATTCATTAAGTCATTTTATGCCCACAACATGCCTCTTAGATATGTATGCGAGGTGTCATTATTACTCTAAATATTACAGAAAAAGAAATGCAAGCATTAAATAATTTCCCAAGAGCTTACAGGAAGTTAGTGACAGAACCAGAACTCAAGCTTAAGTTGTTTGAACTCAAAAATAATGCTGTTTTTATTTACCCTGTCAAAACAATATATATGTAGCAAAGCTCAAGCTATCATTCCTGGAGGGGGTCCCAAGTAAGGAAGGGGAAGAAAGACAACTCTATGACTCTGTCTGTCCTTCTAGTTCATCTGAAAAATTCATCTACAGTGTGAAATAAATCCACCTCAAGTATTGTATCCATCTAAAATAATCAAAATGTTCAGAACTTTGTACATAGCAAATATGTAACAAAAGTATATATGCATTAAGGATAAATTAAGCTAATTATCCTAGATTAATTAATAATTAATACTAATTACTTATTTAACACTTAGATTGAGCTCCACAGCAAAGTTTGGATTGAAGTATGAATGAAATGCATTGGGATAGACAAGCCAGTTGGTCTTTCTCTTTATTCACATCTAAGAGTAAGACCGCAGGAGTTATTGGCAAGAGTAGAAAACTCCACAGGGTATTTTTTTTGTAAAGAAAGTTGATTTCTATGCAAATATAGTGTCTACATTTGTGTCATAGTTACTCCGTTGAGACTTACAGCTTTCTACCTCAGAGATGACATTATAGATTCTGATATTTTTGTCATTTTAAGGGTCTACCCTCAAACAAAGCATTAAGTCTGCTACTAAAAATATTTTTTTTTCTGCTGCTCTGTGAATGTGTATTCTTCCATCTAAAACATGGATTTTATTTGTAATAGTAGAATTCAATGTGATTAAAAGATCTGGTCTTTCCGATTTATGATAGTTTGCTCTTCAGACACTATGAGCTGTTCACCTAGTTTTTCCTGTCTTCAACTATAGGGAATCAAATCCTAGGCTAGATGGGATCAGCTAAGCAGACTTAGAAAATCCCCAGAAGCTTTAGGGGAAGTTTCAAAGTATGGCAGTCCTATACTACATCCTTCTTATTATCCTTTAAACTTGTAAAAAATATACATTACAGGGAAGCCCACAGATCACAAGCAAAAATCCAATTTCATTTCGGATAAGACCCAGGATGGTCAGCAACAGTATTCAACACCCAGTGTGTCTGTGGAATTCCTTATTGTGTCCTACTCGAGCTCCACAAATGTCCCCCTAGGCAGCACAAACGGTGGTGCAACCTTTGTGTTGTGAAGCCCTCACAGCAAAAGAAAATGAACAAAGAGGATAAGAATAAAAAAAGAGAATTCAGGAGGGAATGTCACTGAGAGAAAGTTGTCAGGTTTCTCATGGCATTTGCAAGTATTGACTTAAGTATTGAAGTTGCCTGGCCAAGTCAGGTTCCCAAGACGTTTGCTCTGCTGGGCTCTTGCCTGATAGTTCCATTTTCTCTCCCTCTCCTTGGCTTCAGGTAGAACTGGGCACCTCCAGCAACTTGTGAGAATTTTGGTTTTCAGAAAAATGTAGACAATTCCTTCTTCCCAAATAAGCTCTGATTGTACATTATCTACATAATGCAACTTTTGCAAATAGCCTCAAAACACTGATCCCCCTACCCTACCTCTCATGTTTTGTTTGAACTCCTGCCGTAGTACACCAGTCACCAGTTCTCCTATTGGGAAGAACGTGCTCACCCCCTAGTTCCCCATACTTGCACTTCCTGAAAAAGATCATACACCCAGCCCTAGACAAACCATACAGAATGCGGATATGATGTGCACACACCTTGATTTTGAGGGAGTCAGTGTCATAAGGGCTCGGTGTGAAACTGGTATGTACACGGGCACGGCCACAGAATGGTCCGGAGTAGGGGCCATCATCATCGAGTCGAAAGCTGTCCCGGTTACTTGTACCATCTGAACAGCTTGTTATTCCACCTGATAAAGGCAAAGCAGAGGTTAACAGTTCTCACTGAAGGTTCATAACATTCTGAACCATCACCGGGACATAACTAAGCAGGAATAATGCTGAAGCATTGGATGCCAGCCTCCTGAGGTGGTCCTAAGTGACCGATCCCTGTTTCTGCCTCCCAGTCATTTTCCACCGCTGACTTCTGTCCTCTGAGCCATTTCTGATCTTTCTCCAGTCAACCTTATCATTCTTTCCTCTACCACCAAACCAAACACTCTTACTTCAGTCTCTATCATCTGATCCAGTAGCACAGTGCTTTGAGCATTGGATACTTGCTAAAGGGGCAGACAGTAGAGACTTAATTCCCTGTACAAACCAGATAATTAATTTTGTACGTGTAAACAAAGGCAGAAACCTATAGCGACAGTTTGATCTTTGTGTGCTATTGATCAGGAATGATCAAAGCATAAGACCACAAGCTTCCCTACAACTTATCACAATGTAGCAAAAATAGTGTCTCAGACTTCCTACTGTGTACCAAAAGCCATTTTGAAGCAACATCTCTGTGTATAAAAGGTAGCATTTTTGCTTGTTGTGTGAGCGTCAGGGAAAGAGGAAGTGTGTTCCAATGTCTGTACTCCTAAACTGTTCAAAATTTTTCTAAACTGGGCTTTTTAAACTGCTCCAAATCCTTGCTCTCTGGTCCTCTTCCTTTCTGATTTTGAATCTCAAGGGGGAAAAAAAAGAGATTCCATTTTTCCTGCCTGCCTGGGGGCAAGAATGTCTCCCAGTGGAAGTAACTCTGAGTCTCTCTACTGCTCTCACTTGTCACCACATTTTTTCCTTCACTGTGGCCTTTCAGTGCTCTGCTTCATGAGGGAACAGCCCCAGTATCTCTGCCATTCTTTCAAATAAGTATAGAAATAAGAGAATGATCCTTAGTGATTCTCCATTTTTTTTTTTTTTTTAATATGGACTGGTGTAAAAGAAAGGTGAGTTGTGTCTAGTCACAGAAATTAAGTTGTTTATGATAACAGCTAAGTAGACCCCCATCTCCTCACACCCTCCCTTCCATGACCACTCCAGTCCCTGGCTTTTCATTGTAAAATTATAAAATTTTATAATTATAATTGTAGAATTATAAAATTCTACCCATATTTCGCATTACAATTTTGAATTTTAAAACTTCCAGCAGAAATGAATACTAATAAAATCTGAATTTCACACATGCAAAAATATATCCCTCAAATGCTTCTGTATTAGCTTTTTCTTCACAAAATAACTGTTCTACAGCCAGTAGGAAAGTAGGAATAAAATTCAGGATATTTGCAGCAGCTGGTCTTTGTGATCCATCTTCAAATAACAGAAGCAGTTGATTTTAAATGAAATGGAAAATAAACTTTGAAAAAAACATTTAAAAGCCCTGAAAAGATTAGAGGGATAAGTAACAGTGTGCATATAAAAAAAATTATAAGGCACCCTGTAGTATCAGTAGTTTCATTCAAATATTGTAGCAGGACATGTGACTGAAGCCTGAGTGACTTCTTTGGTAGAAACGATGTTTTTAGAAAATTCTTATTGAACACATGCTGATTCCTTTTTGTCACTAATTGGTGATATTCCTACTATTTAGTATTTACATACTACTTCACTCTTTACCGGCTAATGCTGAATGGAAACCTAAAAAGTAAATGTTAGAACTGATGCAGATGTCCTGCTCTTTTCAGAATACTTCAGGATAAAAAGGAAAGGAAAAGAAGGAAAACATGACAGAGGGCAGGACAGGGAAGGAATAAAGAAAAAAATGAAAGAAAACAAAAGAAAGAAAGAAAGAGAAAGAAAGAAAAAAGGAAGAAAGAAAGGAAGGAGGGGAAGGAGGTAGGGAGAGAGGGAAGGAAGAAAGAAAGGAAGAGAAAAGGAAAGGAAGAAGTACATGGAGGGGGGGAGAAAGGGAAGGAAAAAGAGAAAACAGGATTTTAGTTTCCTGAATACTTCAAGTCGTTTAAAAAATTTGGACTCAAAATAATGCTAGTTCTCCCCAGCACATTTTATTGTAGGGATTCTGATTTAATTGTGCAATATAATCTTTTGGAGGCATATCCCCAAGAGCCTTGCTGACCACAGTGCTAAAAGTTTCAAAATAATCCATAATTCTAATATATTATGTATTATTTTAGACAATAGCATTGCTATAGATTCAACACATCCTACATTTTCATTATTTCTCTTATCAAGTAGTTGGAACATTGGTGAAATTTTGACAAACAAGCCAAAGAGAAATAAATCTGTTGTTTTTAATTAACTTAACCCAGATCTCCCATCTAGACTCTTGTCACTTATTTTATAGCCTTACTTGATGAGCTCCGCCCACTGTAGAGACTGTCCATGGAGTCACTGGCTTTGAGGGAGCTCTTCTCTGTATGGGTTCCAATCGTGGGATCACTGTTCCGATAAGGTAAGGCATCCTCTCCATCTTCCCCATCCTTCAGAAAATCATATCAGAGGTTAAATGCAAAGAACTCATTTCCTTGGAGACTTTCACTGTGTGCATTGATTTAACAAAGAAGACATATTTTAGCAATAAAATACTTAGGAATACATCAGCATAAAATATGAGTGTCATGAATCTTTAGCTCAATTTCAAGCATAACATTTTATGGTATAGTGGGAAAAATTCTTTAGATGAAACAGCCCACATTTTGGAATTTAATTGAAATTATAAAGTTTATTTTTGTAGTTAGGATGAATATCATATCAAGACTATTTAATCAGAAATGCTAGTTTTATTAACATCTGTGCTTTATCTGTTAAAGCACTTTTATTTCTTCATGGTCTCCTTATCATCTATTTATCACCATTACTAATCCTTTGAGATCTGATATTACAAGTTTAAACTCTGCATAGTTGCTTCGTGTCAGTTATTTGCACCCTACCAGACCACTAGATATGAATAAAACATACACACTTTGCAATTCTAAAGCAAAGCTTATCTAAGAAGCTTTACAAATCTCATATGGTGCTTGCCACCTAGTCAAGTGAAAAGCACATCTTGCATAAAATTAGGAAAGACAGACAATTTCAAAAGAAATTACATCTGCTTGAAAACATCTCAAATGTTTTCCATGTTTATATAGTTTCAACAAAGCCTATGAATTTCTTAATATTCATCAAAATATAATTCAATATTCCTCATTTTTGAGCATTTCTAAACATTGGTAAAAATTCAGACTATACATACGATATATGCTCAGTTTGATTCTCTGCTTTTATCCATTCTTTTATTCATTTGTTCAGTTATTCGACACAAGTTTGTAGAACACCTTCTAAGTACCTGGCATTGTTTTGGGAACTGGAGATATCATGGGAAACAATATACAGGGTCCTATCTTAAATGAGGTACATTTTAGTTTGTCAGGGTGTGTGCGCATGTGCGTGTGTGTGTGTGTGTTTGTAGTGTTTGGGGAGGTTTGTGTAAACAAAGTGAGCAAGACAATTTCAGAGAATAATAAGTGCTATGAAGGAAATAAAACTGGGTGATGTGAGAGGATTAGCTACTCGGGTTAGGGTTGAAGGAAGGTTGACTGATTTAGAGGGAATAGCCTCCAAAGACCTCCTCCATAAGGTAATAGAGTCTCTGAATTCTTGACCTGAATGATAAGAAGATGTGACTTATATGAAGATTTGGAGACAGTTTTCCAAGCAAAAGAAATAGCAAGAACAAAATAACTAAACTCAGAATTAGCTTGGGTTATGCAGAGGAAAACAACAAGGCCAGGGTAGCTGGAGCTGAGTGAGAGCAAGGAGAGCATTAGGATGTGAGCTCAGAGAAGTAGACTGGAGTCAGCTCAGGAAGGATTTTATAGAGCACTTTCAGTAACCATGGAAATGTGCACTCAGATCTCTTGCTGCGGGACCCTTCTTTACTGACAGCCCCAACTACTAGCCTTCTGTATCGATCACTGTGTTTGCAAGGAAGCCATGTTCCAATGACTTAAGCAGTGGGGCTACCATTTGAGTCCATTCTGGTGGGATGTGGGGCTTCTCTAATGGAAACTTTTGGTTCAAGGACTTCCCATCAATCTGGCCAAAGTTTTCTTAGAACAGTGTTGAAGCCTGAGACTTGAATGATCCTCCTTCTTTCTTCCTCTCCCTTTACAGGTGTCAGACTTGCACTGTAGTCTGAAGGATTTCCTTGCTCATTTTTTCTTTCTCTTCTTTATCCTTCACAGGCATTTTCTCCAGTAAGTCTTTGGTGTGTTTATTCCCTTCTTGGGGGTCTACTTCTCAGAGGACTGGAATGAACACATCATAGTAAGGGAATGCATTTTGGTACTGTAAAATTTTAACCAAGGGAGTGATGTGTTCTGAATCTGACTTTTCAAAGCTCTTTCTGGCTTTCATGTGGAGAATCGCTTTTATGGAGGAAAGAGTGGAAGAAAGGAAACCAATTAGGTAATCTAAGCAAGAGAGTTTGTTTATTTAGTCTAAAGCAGGAATAATTTACATGGAGAAGTTAAGGGTTTTAGATATACTTTGGAGTTAGTACCAAGAGGATATGCTGATGAATTGGTGTGAAAAGTGAGAAAAAGAAGGAATTTTGAGTGATTTGTAGGCTTTCTTCTCTCTCTGTCTCTGTCTCTCTCTCCCCCCTCTCCTTTCTTTCCAGCATCTACAGTTATGACAGTGTTGTCTATTTCTACCTGGAAGACTGGACAAGAAACAAACTTTCTGTAGAGCTTAGAGAATCAATAATTCCATTTTAGATATATTAGGTTCCAGTTATCTATTATGCATCTATGTGATAATATAAAATAAACAGTTGGTTATATAAGTATAACAGATAAGTAAAGAGATCATATGGGACTTCCCTGGTGGTGCAGTGGTTAGGAATCTGCCTGGCAGTGCAGGGGACACAGGTTCAAGCCCTGGTCTGGGAAGATCCCACATGCCACGGAGCAACTAAGCCTATGCTCCACAACTACTGAAGCCCACGGGCCTAGAGCCTATGCTCCACAATAAGAGAAGCCACCACAATGAGAAGCCTGCACACCACAATGAAGAGTAGCCCCTGCTCAACGTAACTAGAGAAAGCCCACGCACAGCAACGAAGACCCAACACAGCCAAAGATAAATAAATAAAATAAATAATTTTTTTTAAAAAGAGAGAGATCATAGCTAGAGATGTAATTGTGAAAAAGTCATGAGACAAGATGAGATCACTTAGGAAGAGAGACTAAACTAGTAGAACACCTAGGAAAAAGCCTCGGGAAGACTCAATATTTAGAAGGACAGGAAAAAAAGCAGAGCTAAGAAAGGAAACTTTGAGAAAGAAGGAAAGCCAGAAGAATGCCCAAAGAAACCAAGAAAAAAGAATGTTTCATATGTAATGAAATCATCACTTGCATCAGGTACAGCTGAAAAGTCATGTAAGAAGAAAGAAAAGTGACCATTCGCTTTGGCAACATAGAGGTTAATACTGACTGTGACAACTGTTTTAATGGAGTACTGGGGACAGATCCTATTGAAATGCATTAAAAAGAAAATAGCTGTAAGATATATAGATCAATGGAATAGAATTGAGAGTCCGTAAATAAATCCATATATTTATGATCCATATATTTCTGACCATATATTTATGATCAATTGATTTTTCAGCAAGGATGCCAAGACAATACAATGGAGAAATAATTGTCTTTTCAACAAGTAGTGCTGGGACAATTGAATATCCACATTCAAATGAATGAAGTTGGACTCCTACCACACACCATGTAGAAAAATTAATGGATCATACACCAAAATTTAAAAGCTACGACTATAAAACTCTTAGAAGAAAACATTGGAGTAAATCTTTGTAACCCTAGATTAATCAATGGTTTCTTAAATACAATACTAAAAGCACAAATGATGAAAGAAAAAATAAATTGGACTACATCAAAATTATAACCATTTGTTCTGTAAATGACAACATTAAGAAAATGAAAATACTATCCATGAACAGGAGAAAATATATCATATCGCAAATCGTATATCTCATAAAGGATCTGTATCCATAAGATATTTTTTTAAAAAGCAACAATAAAAATACAACCCAATTAAAAAGCAGGTAAAAGATTTGTATAAACACTTTTTGAAAGAAGATATGCAAATGGCCACATGAAAATATTCTCAACATCATTAGTCATCAGGGAAGTGGAAATCAAAACTATAATGAGAATCTATTTCACACCCATTTTGATGGGTAGCATCAAAAATCATACAATAACAAGTGTTAGCAAGCATGTGGAGAAACTGGAACTCTCACACATTGCTAGTGGGAATGTAAAATGATGCAACTTCTTTGGGAAATAGTTTGCCAGTTTTTCAAAGTATCAGACAGAGTTACCATATAACCAAGAGAAATGAAAGAATACTTCCACATAAAAACTTGAACACAGATATTCATATTCATATTTTAAATCACGCTGAATCATTCATTCAGCGTGATTTAAAATAATCCCAAAGTGGAAACAACCAAATGTTCATCAATTGATGAAAGGATGAATAAAATGAGGCTTATCTATAAAATGGAATATCATTTGGTGATGAAAAGAAGTGATGTACTACTGTTTGTTACAACATAAATGACATATGTTCTTCACATACTACATGAGTGATCTTTCTAAGCCTCAATTTCCTCTATGAGAATGTGATAATGCTTTCTTCCACCCAACTTCTGGGCACAATTATTGAGGGAGAAGATACATCGAAGGCCTTCATAAACTGCCAAATATTTCTAAACTACCTAGAAAAATATTAACAGAAAAACACAAGTGATTAACAGAGGACACTTACCTTTTCTTCAGAAAGGGCTTTGATATACTTTTTACCCACTTTTTTCTTCATTGTCCAGGAAATAGCTCTCATTTTTTTACCTAAACTTCCTCCATTATTTGAACTTTTGTTTTGTTCTCCACTTTCATTTATGCATTCCGCTTCATGTACCTAGTTAGAATTATTTACAAAAAACAAAACAATAAAGCAATGAAAAACATTGTCATTTGTCCACACTCCCTCTTCTCTCTTTTCTCTACTTCAATGTTCTTTATCTTCACTGTAAAATTACAAACTAAAATAAATAAGAAAGTATATTAGTTTATTACTATCTGTGTTAACTTACCATTACCTAAGTTTCAGAAAAGAGTACTATAAATATTTTTAATTTCAGGTTTTTCTATCTTCCTTTACAAAAGCTTTGAAGAAACTATCTAAGCATATTTTTAACTTCAACATTTTTCTGTGCTGTTCTCTTTCATAGCCTGAATCACAATTTTATTTAGATATTTATTTATGGGTTTTGTTGTTGTTTTAAAGTCTGTCTCCTCCTAGACTCTAGGCTTCATGAAGTAAGGATTTTCACCTGTATTGTAACAGTACTTTCTGAGTGCCTAAGGGAGATCCTGTCATAGAGTAGATGCTCAACACACATTTACTGAATGAATGAATGATGGTTTGCTAAAAAATGTGCAAACTACTTTATCAGATTCACTAAGTTCCTTCACAAATTGCTAGGCCACCATTACTAATCAATGAATTTGAATGAGCCTGAGCAACTTTTATAGGTTAACTCTAGAATTATAAACTTAATAACAGTAAATATATCTATGTATGATTATGGAAAGTTGAAGGTTTATACAATATGGGAGTTTGAGATTGACATATACACACAGCTATATTTAAAATAGATAACCAACAGGGACCTACTGTATAGCACAGGGAACTCTACTCAATACTCTGTAATAACCTAAATGGGAAAAGAATTTGAAAAAGAATAGATACTTGTATATGTATAACTGAATCATTTTGCTGTACACCTGAAACTAACACAATATTCTTAATCAACTATACTCCAATATAAAATAAAAATTTTAAAAAAAGATCAACAAGAAATCCCTCATGATAAAAAAATTATATAGGGCTTCTCACTATTTGTATACACATACTGCATTGTATTATTTACAACTGTGTAAATGTTGATAGACCATATAGCTATATACAAGTTTATCAATGTATATTCATGCATGTATACAAGTTTATCCATAAGTTTATATATACATAAATATATAGGTGAATAAAAAGGGATAGATGTAATATATGTATAAAAGGGGATATATTATATATACACATGCATATGTATGCACTAATGGAGGTATTTATAAAGTAATAATAGGTGTCATTTTCTTTCTACTTTTTTTTTGTCTAGAATATCCATTGCTGAAATCAACATATTTAAAGATATTATAGGTAGATGGATATAGGAATCTGAAAGGTATTCTGAGAGTCGGATATGATAAAAAGAATTCTTTATAAAAAAAAACAAAAAATAAAGATGCAATATATAGAATGAATAATTAAGAAGTGCATAAGATCTAAAGCCTATTGATCTAAAACAAATCTATCACATGAATAGATAACTCAGGTTCAATGATAAGCATATATTTTTACTTTTCTCAATGTACATCCCTCCCCTCTATTTTATTAGTTGTTTTACATTTCATTAATCACTTATCACAGTTGGTCCATGGTTTATGAGATAGTAAAACAAATAGCAAACTTTGGACACGATGTTGCATCCTGCCTTTGTCATTTATGACCTGTATAATTTAGAAGTAATTTTATTCAAACATATTTCTTCAGTGATAAAATAAAAATAATAATAGTTCCTACTTACAGGTAGGTAAAGTGCTTAGTGCTGTGCTTACTTCCTGGTAAGTGCTCAATTAAATGTAGTGATGATGATGATGATGTAAATAATTTTATGGGAAGCTTTTCTTAAGCTACATTCAAAGTGTTCATGGTTTGCAAATGTGTATGGAATGGTCACCACTGAGACATTTCAAAGTGTACAGAAGTATGAGAGTGCAAATGAGCAGCCTATGCTCTCCTTAACTAATTTCCAATTAAGCCATTTAATCATTTCCTAAATTAAAGCAATTACAACTTACATGAAATTTAACATATATGTTGTTTTATAGTGGAAATGCTCAGAAAATTTGGGATCATCTGTGTTACTTTAAACTGTAAATCCTTCGTAAGTTGATGTTCTGCCTTCCCAAACATCTGTTAGGTTTCTTAGATAGCTTTTTACTCTTAATGTCCAGCATGGTACTAGATACTAAATAATTGTTTGTTCATTTATCACAAAAATGTATGCAAGGTTATGATCTTTAAATATATTTCTTTTTCTTACTGTAATTTGCAAAAATTACACTGGCTTCATAATTTTTCATAATGTGTTTGTATAACACTCATTAAAATGGAATAGAATACTAACCCCAGTTGAATCATCTGGTTTTGATATGGAATTATTCCGAAAACGGTCAAAATTCCCAAAACTGCTGCTGCGCTATAAAATACGAAAGAAAAAGGAAAGGAAATTTAGGATTTGTGACTTTCACTGATAAAACTGCTAAATAGATTAGATTATGGTTCAGTAAGCATCAGTCTCTTGCAAATACAGGATTAAAAAATCTCTCTGGACTATCTAAAGGCACTGAAGGTGTAACTATTATTAACATTGTAATATTTACAGTTCATAAAATGTCTTCATATGTTTATGTTACAGTGTTAAGCACCTTGGAGAAAAATCTATTAAATTATTTTTAATTTATAGTGTTACTTTTGCTCTTGAGAATGGCATGTATTACTAAACAACCAACCAACTAATAAAAAAACAACAAAACAAACACACAAAAACAAGCATTTGAGTAGATCCACAATTGTGCCTCATAAAGATCATATTTATCAAAAAATAAAAATGAACACAAATGCATTT
The DNA here is from genome assembly GCF_937001465.1 of Orcinus orca. Taxonomy (NCBI): domain Eukaryota; kingdom Metazoa; phylum Chordata; class Mammalia; order Artiodactyla; family Delphinidae; genus Orcinus; species Orcinus orca. The sequence goes on from NC_064563.1 coordinate 120,284,018, forward strand.
CCTGTAGCTAACTCCTGATAATTTGAAACTCTCTACTAGATGTCAGAATGAGAAGGCACATACACAGACCTATTAATAAATTGAAAAGCGCATTTAGGTGTACACAGGTTGGGAGGAAAATGAATTTTTCCACATTTAACATGGAATTACAGTGAGACCCCTGGGTCAATTTCATTCACTCGTTTTAAGAAAAAGCTCAGTATGTTAATAGAAGACTTATTCTCTTGGATACTTCTTGCCTACAAGGCTAAATTTTTATTCCTATGTAACTCATTCTAGGCAGGTAATTACAAGCAATTCCTGATATACTGCAAAGTAAATGATTCTCCTAAACACATTTTCAAAAATCTTTAGAGTCTTTGAGTCACAAAATTGATATTTTCTCACTATTTAATTTTATACATTGTTTGGGATGGTGGATATCGGATGTTACAGACTTTATATACCCACAAATCCCAAGAATATGTTATCTTAAGAACTTTATCTCGTTTCAAGCTTATAATATTTTCAAAATAAGCTGGTGGTACTGAAAAATAACCTGGTAATTTGAAAAGTTAAAAATGGGAGTCAGTAATCTATAAAACTTTGTATTATCCTTTAAAAGTCACAGATCATTTTAGTTCAAGTTGGCTTCAAAGGCTCTTAGTCTTTACAAGCATTTTTATTCTCATGTCTCCCTACTAGTGATCTTTAAAACTCCTTGTTTCCCTTTTAAATCAGTTGAAATAAAAAGATCCTGACACGTGACAAGGGTTTAGCTTGATAGACAGTGTGATACAGAACGTCACCCCAAGGATGATGGCTGTGTTAGACACAAATAATGCCTTTCGCTGACTTGCTACCCCTGATGAAGAAGCCCTTCAGCTTGTGGTGAGGGGAGAGAAAAAGAAGGACTGAAACTGAGAACCACTCTGGTTCTCACGCAGGGCTTACTAACTTAGAGTGATTTCCCAGAGCATTAATCATTTCTACTTGCCTAGTAGGCATTTCTGCCAGGCCATCATTGCCCAGAAATCACAAAAGGGAATTGAGTGTATTCTTGTGTTGCTTATAAACTATCTGAACACAGGGAAATCTGTTACTCTTTTATCTACTTGAAACATTCTTATGGCCTATTGGAGCTGGTGCTTAGGGCAATTTTGTAGTCTACAACCAGCCTATGTCCTGCCTACTAAATATTAATGAGGGTTACAGCATGATATCCACCACTGGATAATCGGTCGTGTTGCCTGGCATGAATAGGCTCACTTCAGCGTTTCTCTACCGTATCTTCTGCCATTAACTAATCAATAGTCACCACCCTTTAAAATTAATTCTCCCCTCACTATGTCAATAAAGAGAAGCAGATAATGGAGTAGTGGTTTTCAGGACTATTACTTTGGGTTTTGTCAGTCATCTCATTATGAATCACTCAACAGCTTTAAGCCAGAGGAGTAAAATACCAATCTGTCCTAAGACACCCTTTAGAAGCAAATCTAAGTATTTAAAATAACGTTTTTAAAATTTCAGTATTCTCTAGTCAAAAAGTTAGTGACTTTCTGAGATGGTTTCATAATGTATAGGTTATGGCTTAATGAAAAAGGGCTAATGTCTACTATGAGATATGGACAGTGAACAAATGTGTAATTTCTACTGCTGTTAAGTTTCCAGTGAAAAGGTGAATCACGTGGAGGTAAGCTGGTTTCATAGATGATAGTCCTTTATAAATAAGAATGTATTTCAATATTGATCATTTTGCACTGTATAATTATAATGGATTAAGTTTAGCAAATACTATTTTGTGACAGAACTCCCATCAAGACAGAGCTATTATATAAACAAATAGCTATCGACAAAAGAGTAACTTAAATAAAAATGCAATTTATATTTTAGATAATTCTTTGTTTTTGTTGACATTAGATTATATTTAGTCTTTAACTATAAATCTATACAGTCTTTCCTTATGCAATTAGATATGTGTTTGTAAAATGGCACACCTGTGGAAGGTAATTTGGAAAAACTAGCAAAATTACATGTATATGCCCTTTGACCCAGAAATTTCATTTCTAGATGTCTATGTCAGAGATACACTTGAATATAAATCATCCACATTCAATGTAAATCTTTTATAATATTGAAAAGCTATAAATCCCAATGTTCATCAAGAGAAGACTGATTGAATAATTTATGGTAAATTCAAACAATAGAAATGTGTGCATCTGCAAAAACACTGAAATATAACTATCTGCTATGGAATTATCTCCAGGACAGTGCACGTGAAAAAAGACAAGTGGAGAAATGTGTACATAATAGACCGCCTTTTATCTAAGGGTGGAAATACATGTATGTGTCTCAATACAGGCAAAAATATATTTTCCTTCTTAGAGAAATGGGGTAAAAGAAGCAAAGTAAAAGGGACAGAAAACACACTTCTCTGAATATGCCTTGTTTTATAAATTTGACTTTAAAACCATGTAACTTTAAAAAAAATATTTATAAACAAAATTAAATAAAAATAAAAGCAATCCTTAACAATTCCAAATAAAAATAATGAATCTAATTTCATATTGAATTGGTGGCTTAGAGAGAGGAATTATTTTAAACAATTAAAAAAAAGACAGTAATTTGATAGTTTGAAGGACCAAAAAAAAAAAAAAGACAAATTTTAACCTGTTTTCCAATCCCATTTACAATTGCATCCAAAAAAATTACCTAGGAATAAATCTAACTAAGGAGGTAAAAGACATGTACTCAGAAAACTATGTCACTCATGAAAGAAATTGAAGATGACACTAACAAATAGAAACATATACCATGCTCATGGATTGGAAGAGTTAATATTGTAAAAATGACCACATTAGCCAAAGCAATCTATGGATTCAGTGCAATCCCTACCAAAATACAAAAGGCATTTTTCACAGAATTGTATGAATTCACAAATAACTCTAAAATTTGTATAGAAACACAAAAGACCTTGAATAGCCAAAGCAATCTTGAGAAAGAAGAACAAAGCTGTAGTTACCACATTCCCTGATTTGAAACTATACTACACAGCTACAATAATCAAAACAGTATGGTACTGACACAAGAACAGACACATAGTTTAATGGAACAGAATAGAGAGCCCAGAAATATACCACACTTATATAGTCAATCTACAGCAAAGGAGACAAGAATACACAATAGAGAAAGGACAGCTTCTTCAACAAATGGTTTTGGAAAACTGGAAAGCTACATACAAAAGAATCAGACTGGATTACTTTCTCACACCACATAAGAAAATAAACTCAAAATGGATTAAAGACTTAAATGTAAGTCCTGAAACCATAAAACTCCTAGACAAAGTCATAAGCAGTAGGTTCTTTGACATTGATCTTAGCAATATATTTTTTGGATATGTCTCCTCCTGCAAGGGAAACAAAAGCAAAAATAAATAAATGGGACTACATCAAGCTAAAAAGCTTTTGCACAGCAAAGGGAATTATCAACAAAACAAAAGGCTGCCTACTGATTAGGAGGAGGTATTTGCAAATGATGTATCCAAATAGGGATTAATATTAGAAATATACAAAGAACTCATACAACTCAGCATCAAAAAAAGAAAAAGAAAAAAAAAAAAACAATCCAACAACCCAATCAAAAAATGGGCAGAGGCCCTGAGTAGACATTTTTCCAAAGAAAACATACAGGTGGCCAACAGGCACATGAAAAGATGCTCAGCATCACTAATCATCAGGGAAATGCAAATCTAAACCACAATATCACTTCACACCTGTCAAATGACTATTATCAAAAGACAGCAAATAACAAGTGTTGGCAAGGATGGGGAGAAAAGGGGACTTTTGTACACTCTTGGTGGGAATGTAAACTGGTGTAGCCACAATGGAGAACAGTATGGAGGTTCCTCAAAAAATTAAAAAATTAAACTACCATACAATCCAGCAATTTCACTCTTGGGTATTAATGCAAAGAAAAAAAAAAAGCACACTAATTCAAAAAGATACTTGCCCCCCTTTGTTCATTGCAGCATTATTTACAATAACCAAGCTATGGAAGCAACCTAAGTGCACATCAATAAATGAATGGATAAAGAAGATGTGGTATACAAATACACACACACACACACACACACACACACACACACACACACCCCACACACACAATGGAACAAAAAGGAACAAAATCTTGCCATTTGCAACAACGTGAATGGACCTAGAGAGTATTTTGTTAACTGAAATAAGTCAAACAGAGAAACACAAATACTGTATGATTTCACTTGTATGTGGAATCTGAAAAAGGCAAACAAATGAACAACGTAATAAAACAGAAACAGTCATACATACAGAGAACAAACAGGTGATTGCCAGAGGGGAGGGGTCGGGGGATGAGAGAAATAAGTGAGGAAGATTAAGAGATACAGACTTCCAACTGAAAAATAAACGAGTCACAGGTATGAAATTGGGGAATATGGGAATAATAATGTAATATCATTGTATGGTGACAAATGGTAACTAGACAGCATGTTGGTCATTTTGAAATATATAGAAAGATCAAATCATTATGTTGTGCCCCAGGAATTAACATAGTGTTGTAGGTCAATTATACTTCAAAAACAAACTCAGAAAAAGAGATCAGATGGTGGTTACTAGATTCAGGGGGTAGAGAGAGGGGGATTGGATGAAGGTAGTCAAAAGGTACAAACTTCCAGTTGTAAGATAAGTAAGTACTAGGGATGTAATGTACAGCATGATAAATATAATTAATATTGCTGTATATTATATATGATTGTTAAAAGAGTAAATCCTAAGAGTTCCCATCACAAGGAAAAGATTTTTTTTATCTTTATCTTATATCTATATGAGATGATGAATGTTCACTAAACTTAGTGTGATAATAATTTCATGATGGATGTAAGTCAGATCATTATGCGGTGCATGTTAAACTTATATAGTACTGTATGCCAATTATATATCAATAAAACTGGAAGGAAAAAAATTTTAATTTTAACCTGTTTTCAGTATTCACACCATTGTTAATGATATCGATATATATAAATGCGAATGTTGAGAGACAATGAAAATAAGTAACCATGTTAATGACATTTGAAGTCAAAATTCTCAGTCTATATTCTCAAATTTTTCATTTTTTCATACCATAAAGTAGGTAAGCTTTCAAAGACTACTAGGGCCATGCCAAAACGACACAAGGGCCATATTAAAAGATTGTCACTAGGGTAAATTGTATCCAAATATGGGACAATTTTAGTAAAAGGAAGAATAATAACTGAGCTACACTGAAATACATCTAATATATCAAAATTCATGAGTTCATAATGATACTAAGAAGAAAAATATCAGTTGTCACCTTTGGAAATGTTACAGCCATATTATGAAAACTGGCAAATAAAGGGAAAAACAAACATTTAATCTGTCCTTCTTGTATAAAACATATTTGAGAGTAAATAAATATTTAATAAAGGAAAATTTTTCTTTCCATGTATATGTGTGATATAGTCTAGCTAATCAATTAAGTGATGAAATTACCAAAGTACCATTTTGTAAGTCCCAAATGCAATAATGGATCTAGGCAACAATCATCAATGTCTACTCAAATCACAAAAAAGAATGAACCAGAATATGGGCTTCATAACGGAAGCACCTAATATCACCAATGAAATATTCTTTTGAAAAAAACCTGCAATCACACCAAGCTTCTGTATCTAACTACCAGATTACAAAAAATACAGAGACAGAGGAGCATCTTAAATGACATCAAAAAGATGAAGTCAACCAGAAAATTTTAGACAATGAGAAAATTTACAGGACAAATAACCTGGTTGCTTCAACTAATCAACAGAAAGAAATAAAAGAAGAGAGGGAAAGTATAAATTGAGAATCTTTAAGAGTTGTATCAACTAAATAAATACTGCAAAATCCATAGATCTTATTTAGATATAAATCAAATAAACCACTGTAGCAAAACACATCCAGGAGACAACTGAGGAAATTTTAAAATAAGTAGCTAGATGATGATATTGAGGAAGTATTGTTATTTTTCATTTGTAATTCAAAATAATCTAGTGAGGGCAGGAAGTATGTGGGCATAAAGGAGACATGATTGGATGTTATTTAATGATTAACTGGGTGATGGATATATGGGGTAGATTGTACTACACTCTGAGTTTACATATGCTTGAAATTTTCCATAATAAAATGTTGGGTTAAAAAAAGAACCAAATGTACCTATATAAAAGTTAAAAATAATTTACAAAGAGTTAATAAGGTGTAGGGCAGGGGGAAGCATATGGGAAAATTGTAACTTCCTCAATCTTGCTGTGATCCTGAAGCTGTTCTTAAAAAATTAGTCTTAAAAAAAAAAAAGGGTAAATGGTTGCACAACTTTCTAAGGAACTAATTTTTAAAGAGATCATTAACATTACTTAGGTCATGGTTGTTTAGAGGTATGGATGTATTTAAGGAGAAAATAAAGTTTTGCTTTCTAAATTTATTTTAGTACAACTAACTTTCCGATATAAATGTATTTTACTAGACTACCTTTTGAAGACTATCTGGTTATGTGGTACAGTTACCCTCTTCCACATAGCCTACTTGGCTTCCACAAAAATAGGGCTGAATAACTGGCATTTGGGTTGTTTGGACTCATTCGTGTGTGTGTGTCCCTACGCAATGCAAAGAACTTAAGAAAGGATTCTTTTTTGTTCATCACATTTCTTCTCTAGTTTTGTATAATTCTAATTATTACAGAATGTCTATTCATTATATAAAGCTAGCAGGATTCTTGGAAATCATATAGTCCCTCTCAATGAGGAAACTGTTATAGGAACAAAAACTTGCAAAAAAAATCCCCCCCCTTTTTTTTTTTCAATTCTCCACCCTGCTGTACTCTCCACTATGTCATTGCATTACAAAGTTTTGATCCTGTTTTCCATTTTCAAAGAAACTTGCTATTTAAGCGGGATGAAAAATATGTAAAGTTAGCTTGATATATAGAATAGAACTGAGTAGGTTTCTTAAAACAATGACCATCCTAAATTTATCAACATGAAGGAGAATTAGGGAGTCTCTTTTTTTTTGGAATGTAAATCAACCTTTTGACCAAAACCAAAAGAATTGAACCCTTATTTTCATTTTTTAACCACTCTCCAGCTTCCGGGATCTTCAAGTAAAATCTTATCTCCATCCAGCATGACAATATTTGGGTAAGGCATTGGTGGAAAATTTCACAGTCTATTTCAAAGAAAAATTTGCATATATGAGTCAGACATCTGCAGTATTTTGAAATATACTGGCAAATTAAAAATCACACACACTCTGCCAATGAGTTCTCACATCATCTAAATATTGCACATAGAGCCTTCATTGGTAATATGCTCTTAAAGTTCAGAATTCTGTTTCAGCACGTGCTTGTATGAATATTCTATAATAATGGTATGCTAAATCTCAATAAGCTTGTCAGCCTTTATCCAAAGGCATTTGAGGATTTAATTGTTCTAACTAACTCAGGTGCTGAGATCTTTTGAAGAGTATGAAACAAATTTAACTCACTTAAAATAATCTATGAGGATTGACTCAGTGTTAAATAATTACAGTATCATGTGGCGCTGATGGAAGACAGTTGTTTGGGCGTCAGGGAGCTGAAGGCTGAAAGACAAGCAGCGTGTGAAATAAGGCCTTCAACACTAACATTTTAACCTTGGGTAAAGGCAACTCAGTACTCAAATATGTATCAATGCTCTAAATATTTTTAATGTACATCTGGACTCTTAGAACAAAAGTTAGTCTACTTGATCTCTCTGTTTCAGTATCTTTCCTATCAACTGCACGCTATCTAAAGGAAGTGCAGATTCTGACTCCACCACAGTGTTTTAAAAAGTTGTGTCAAAATTTCCATGCTAAAGCTTTCCTTTCAGAAGTTGATGTGCCAAGAGATGTTTTCTGTAAATTGAAACTACCTCAAAGAAAATTACCTAAAGGAAAGAAAACTAGAACTAAAAAAAAATCAATGCAGAATGAGCCATACCTGTAAAAGCGTTATTATTTAATGTAACAAAAATAAGTTTTATGAGTGAAAAAGATTCAAACATTGAGAGTTCTCAATTGCACTGCTGCATTACTTACTTATTACCATATCTCATGATTTACATTGCATTCACTGACTATAAGTATGCTGCACTTTTAGGAATTGAATAAAAATTAAGATATTCTATTTTAGCTGGAAAGAATTTTTTAAATAAATAATACTGATATGTCTTAAATATCTTTTTTTCAGGTAAAAAGCATAATGCAACCAAAGTTCAGTCACTTGATATTACTAGGTATCAACTCTTACAAAATCCTATAGAATAAAAAGGAAATGCAAAACTTTAAAAAATGTGACCATGATCAGGCTATCTTGAACATCTCAGCTTCTTGTTTTACCTATTGTAAAACTTCTGCTGGCTTACTCAGTCCTGTATTATTATTATAGCACTGACTTTCTATTCCTTCTCTCTCTTTTTCTAACTACTAAACTAAACAAGTATACTAAGTGGTCCCTCTTGATCCTCCTGGAATTGTTTCATTATACCATCCTTCCTTGAAATCTTCAAGAATTCCCTTAGGGAACCCAATTTTGCAGCTTCTCTAATTTACAGTAGCTTCTCTGCCTGCCTTCAGGCTGGAAGGCATATATGCCAACAAAAATCTCTCTCTGCTTATGGCCTCTTACCCCTGAGGATCTGTTTTGATCATGCCTTCTGAACCTTCCACCTGCACTGTTGGAAACCGGTATTTGCTCACTGCTGTCTTTGGGGAGTTTGGACACATAATGCAAAATGTAATATATTTACCACACACACATTCTTTCAGCCTTCACATCTGCTCAATTCTTTTCCCAAATCTCTGTTGTAGGCATTTATCTTCATTACCGCTATGCAACTATGTGCTTATAACCCCATTCCTGAGTCAACGAAATAACAACTTTCAGCTCTTTAGTTCCCAAATTCTTGCCTCTCCAGTCATCTAAAGACGTCACAACACTGGACTCCTTTCCCTAAAATACCAATTCTCATCATTCCATTCATCTTCTCAAAATGTAAAGCTTGCTCCACATTGGTTTCTTGGCCCCTGAGAGCTTGCTTTATGCCGAGTGATTTATCTATAATTATTTCATTAAACAAATACAACCCCCCCTCTGAGATGGTTATTGATTCCTTCAGTTTACAGATGAGGAAAACTGAGGCTCAGAGAGTTTAAGTGACTCTTCTTTAGTTAATAAAATGAAGTCCAAACTTAGCATGCTGCACATTCATGATTCCCCATGGATTCAGGTAATGCTAGTCAATCTGATTAAGCAGAACTTCTGACACTTCTTGCTGGCCAGTATGGACACACTCGTTTATGTTTCTAAGCTGTTGCTCACGCTGTTTTTCTCTCAAGGAAAGTTCTTCCGCTCTTCTTCCTCCTACTCAAATCCAGCCCATTCTTCAAGGGCAGGATCAAGTCCTACCTTGTCTATGAGACCACTTGCCGACACCTCATCATTTTAGCACACATTGATTGCCACCGATCTTAAGCGATGTAGGCCTATAGAAAAAATCCTACAGTTGGGAGCCTTGGGAAAATCACAACAGATGACAAATCCCACATATTTCTCTTCAAGTTAAATGACAAAAACCATACATTTCACAGTTACACAAAAGCAAATTATAACTTAGTCACGTTATAGTCAAAGAAAACAATTTGCTGATGTTTACTTAAGGAGCATAATGTTTTACATTATGCAATTCAGTGTAAATATACTAAGGGGCTTCTATGGCTAAACTTTGTGCTTGGGATCAGGGCTGTCTGTATGAATAAGAATCCATCCTGGAGGAATTTACACTCTATTGGTGGCATCAATCACAGAATTCCAATCTATAAGAGCTAAATAGAGCCATATTCAGATGAATGGTATACAAATATAGAAGCAATTCCTAAAAGCAGACTATATTTACACACACAATAAATTAAAAATGTGTACTAGATGTCAGCTTGGAAATTTATATTCATCATTATTTATACTTGTACTGACTACTTAATACATGAAAGGCATTTTGTATGCATATGTCTATATCTATATTATTGATAGTCTAAAGAAAGACAGTAAAATGATCACAGATTTTGGACATGAAATTAGCTGAAATCAATACAATTTGAATTTGCTTAACCATCTTCAAAAATTATTTACTGTAAGAGATTGTGTAGTTATTGACTGAGGGACTACTTAGAAATTGCCAAATCTAAAGAGGATAATTGCTAAAATGATGATTAAAGTAATAAAAATACAATGAACCACACACTGTGTATTAAAAGGAGCACTGGATGACAAAAAAATGTGTCTTAATAATTATCTCCCGGGGCTTCCCTGGTGGCGCAGTGGTTGAGAGTCCGCCTGCCAATGCAGGGGACACAGGTTTGTGCCCCGGTCCAGGAACATCCCACATGCTGCGGAGCGGCTGGGCCCGTGAGCCATGGCCGCTGAGCCTGCACGTCTGGAGCCTGTGCTCCGCAACGGGAGAGGCCACAACAATGAGGCCCGAGTACTGCGAAAAAAAAAAAAAAATATATATATATATATATATATCTCCCGAACTCTTCAAGGGAGAGAAAGGAAGATTGTTTCTAGTGAACATAATCATTTGGGGGCACTAGAAAAGTGTTGTGTATTCACAAGAATATATCACTAGGATTTCCCATTGTCTGGATGGACTATCTTTCGAAACCAGAATAAGTGGAACTTTTCAATTCTTTGCACCAGCATGGATGGGTTGTTAAGACCTTCATGGAGAGCTGTGTTGAAAAGCGTTCCAATGCCACTTTCGGGCTGAGAGTTAGAGATCATGATTAACCATGTCCACCAAGGTTACACAAGATGGTCTGTGTTTTAGGGAAGATGGTGGGGAGGAGAATGAGGAATTACAGGTAACATACTTTATGCATTTACCATACCTATTCAATGATAAGTAATTTCTGTGAGCAAATTTCCATTACTAATTTTGTTTCCTAGGCACCTTGATAGAGAGAATGCAGTATGAAAAATGGATGATTCAGATTTCCAGTTACAAGAAATATGTATAATCCTCCCATAAATTTAGAAATTAACTTTCTATTATGTACCTATTAGAGTTTTTCTACTTATAGCCAAATATTCAATAATATTTTAACTATAGTCACGACATTGTCAACTATTTTAATCCTATAATCTTCAAAAACAAATAAGTCTGCATAAGTAATTCTCCAGAGTAGCATATGGCTAACAAAAGAAGATAATATTGAATGTCATGGTTAAGGAAGGCAGCAGTTATTTAGGAGAAGAATGACTTTGAAGTAGTAATCATAGCAGGCCTTACTACATTGATCATAATCTTAATGGTCAATGGGCTGGTTTTCTCAATAAAGGCCATAATCTACTATTTGTTCTACCTACTAATGAAATTATATCATATGTATTATGCATAGTATCATTAATCTAAAAGACAAACTATTAAAGAAATGAAAGAGAGGTTATGCCTATTCAACTTTATCATCAAAGAGATTTGTAAAAAGCAAGAGTAACTTTTTATCATCTAAATTAAACTGAACATTCTCTTTCAGGTTTTAGATTTAAGCCTTTTCTCCTTTTCAGTAGTCAGAGAGAGAAAAAGTCTTGAAAATTTTTTCTTAGTTGACATGTGGTAGAAGAATGTACAGTACCTTTAAGTCCATGAAGATACTTATTCACGTACTTAGTAGTTGAGTATGTTGACTCAAACTTTAGGATCTTGAGAAATTTCCTAACCAAGTTTACCAGTCAAATGTTTCTACCACTAAATCCAATTACTCCAGTTTTAAAAATAAAATAAAATCTCCACAAAGAGGCCAGCATTCATAGTACCCATTGCTTTGAAATCTTAGTTAAATAAAGGAGTGAAAATAAAGTTGGGAAAATAGAATCCATTTAATACACTTTCCCATCAAATTCTCTGGAACAAAAACTCTCCTTTACCTCCATTAGTCTGCAATGTGCACCACATTCACTTGGTCTCTGGGTACATAATGACCTCTAACATTCTCCCCAAGGGATGGTCCAGTCATGCAGTGATCTCCTTGAACACAGGTAATGACAAACAGCAAGCTAATTCTCAAAAAGGTTTTTTTTTTTAAAGTCATTTTTACTACTTTTAAATGAGTGTGTTTGATGCATGATTTTGGTCTCCCTGATTAATGGTCACCGCCAGCCCAGCTTCTGGAATTGTAATGTTTCTGTGAGCTTCCCTCCAGCAGAGCTCGACCATTAATCCAGTGGCATATGTCAGCTCAGCAGAGCAAGGTCACTCTTCTGCTTCAAGGGGAACCTTTTTAGAAATAATAAAACTGACAGAAAGTTCTTTTTTGCATGTTTTATGCCACCTGAGGTTGAGTGCTGCAGTTAATATCATAAAGCTTATAAACATTCCCATCTCAGGCAGCACCCGCTGACACTATGCTTAGGAATTTAAACTATTTTTTCTTAGTAAGAACAGACATGTTTATGTGGGGCAAATATACAGTATGTAATCCTGAACAAGGAAAGAATAAGTAGAAAAAAAATAGTTGTAAGTTCATGCTAGGATATTTGGAAGAGATGTTTGGGTTCTATAACTTCTTCATTGTCAATTACATCTATTTTCCTTTCATTGTATTTGGATTTGGCTCTAAAAATATTTTAGTCTATTGAGGAGTTAATAGTGGTTTGAAATGTAATAGTAGTGGTAGAAATGAACTCAGTTTACGACAATTCCTAAACCTACAATATATGTCTGATAATTGTAGAACATTTATCTTTGAAGGAATTTTATTTTTAAAATTATGAACCTTTGTTTCATTGGTAATGGGTACTTTAAAATTGGTAAATAATTATAGTGAGATATTCATAAGCTTAAAGTAATTTGAAATTTGTAGATGGCTTAGTTTAGAAAAGATGGTGGCTGTATAATAACTCACAATATAAAGAATATACACCCATAAGCATTACAAAATTTATATATCAAATTATTTATTATTACTGTTAATTAAAAAATCAAAGTTGCCAGGCTAAAACCATGTGAATATTCAGAAAAAATTTTAATCAAATATTCAGACCAATGTCATATCACTATATATTATGATATTGATATAAGGTAAATCTGTCTTGAATCTTATTCCAGGAATTTAAATTGTTAACATTATGAAAAACATAGAAAAGAAACTTCATTGTTTAGCTGTCTTTATTTTATGAATATAGAGAAAAGGTGGGGTCAGGTGGCAACTTAAGCCAGTCTTTCCAAGAAGCCAGTTCCTTGGTTGGGTCTCCATGTCCAATGTCAAGCCCTCACATTGACAGGTACAAGAACTTTATTTTTCAAGCTTGCAGAACTAAACAACTCCAAGGGGGACTGACTCATAAACTAAACTGTTAGGCTACCAAAAATGGCAATACCAAGTATTGGTTAGGTATGAGAAATTCAACTGCCAAGAAGAATGCATATTTTTGTTGACTGATCAAAGAAATGTCTCCCCTAGAGACATGGGATGCAAAGTCATTGCTGGAAGTTTGTTTGATTAGTATAGTAGAGTCACAGAAAAGTGAATTAGGTTGTATTAAAGGCTAGAGACACGAAGTTATAATAGCCTGAACTTAGTTCACCTAAGTGAGCAAGTCTGCTGAGCCTAATGGAATATTTGCTTTTGTTGATACAGATTGTTCTGCAGACTCAATGGCAAATTTCTACTCTCCACCTCCTTTCTAACCTCCCTGAAAGCAACTCTTTGCAAATGCTTTTTTTTTTTTCTTCAGACAGATTACATTACAATTTTTGATTATTGTTTTGTCTCATTACATTCTAAGAATGGTTACTTTGTTTTATATGGGTGTTGCCCAGATCTTTATCAGTGACACATTTACAAACTATGTCTTGGAGTAGAGTACTACTTTAGATGACTTATATTATCCATTAGTCATTACACAAGTATTGTGCATATGTTGAGGAAACATGACTATGTTCCATATTATAAATATTTTTGATGGTAGCCAAAGTGTAATAGAGGGCACATGGAGTCTGAAAGTTAGACAGAGTTCAATACCCTTTGTTCCCCCCCCAAAATTGCAGGGATACAAATATGAATTAGATGCATCCCCTGTTCTTGATGGTAACTCCATTTGGGAGGACATATTAGAATAAACTATGCTAAAAGAAACAATAGAGGTATTGAACAAGTACTATTAAACTAGAAAGGAGGGAGAGATTATTAATCAAACATGTACCATGTGCTAGGGAATTTACATATGGTAATTAACTTAATTCTCACATCAATCCTATGTGACGTGCCTTAACATATCCCCTTCTTCAGATAAGCACAAGAAACTCAAAAGATGTTTAACAAAATGTTCAACATCTCATAGTTAAGAAATATCAAAATAAGACCTCAAACCCAATCTATAAGACTTTAGTTCATATTTCCTCCTGCTCTGCCAGAATGCCCTCTAATGCACTGCCTTGGGTTAACTGGTGGAGGGTTTCTTGAGGGAATGAGAGTCCAGTGAGGTATTAAAAAATAAGTTCATGAATTGAGAAAAATGGGCAAAGGTATTCTAGGGTAAGAGAGGCACAAACAGGAAAGAATGAGAGTGGTCAGAGCCACTGAAAGCTGAGAGTTGGATACACAAAGAGAGACACCAGGTTATGTGCACAGAGGGGCAACAAAGTTAAAGGGCAGCAAGTGGTGGCCAACTGCCAGCCAGAAAGAAGCCTAGACAGATCCTTCCCTATGGCCCTCAAAGGAAACCAATTCTGCCGCATCTTGATCTTGGACTTCCAAACACCAGAACTGTGAGAAAATAAATTTCTGTTCTCTATGCCACTGAGTCTATGGTATTTTGTTACAGAAGCCCTAGAAAACTAATACAGACTTAGGTGAAAACTTCCAAAACTCTTTAAGTGAAGGGAGAAAGGGGACATGGCCAGCTGTGTTGACAAATGGCTCTCTATCTATAGAAGAATCACTTTGTCTACCACCAGAGACAGCTTAAAACCCTCTTCTATTCTTATTAATCAATTCTTAATGGAGGACATTTTTGTTCTCTACTAAGAAGCTAATTATGAATGTCTTGTTTCCAAAAGTTCACCTAAGTCCTTAACACTAGAAAGGAAGAGAAATGGATCAGTTTGGGAATGCTAAATTTGGAAACACAGCTATGTAGAGTATGGACTTAATTCCATTATTAAAAAGAAACCACACAATCTGCAGGGATAATGAAGCCATTTATCTCCTAAGCAAGGTAAGGAAAGTTTAAAGAGATAAGTGTGTCATTAAATTGATTTTTAACAAATCCAGTGCATTGGTAGTCAAGGTAATGACTTTATACCTTCCTATAGGATGTAATACCCACATTTACAAGGGGAGTCTACACTTCTGTCATTTCTCTCAAACCATTTGTCTCCAGAACTTTTTATGTTTCATCTGGGCACTGTGTTTTTTTCAGATATAGCCGTCTATTTGGTACTAACCCTTTGCTACTTGCTTGAAATAAAACTTGATTACAGATTCATGTTCTATAAAATGGGATGGCTAGAGTGAATTGATACTTTGTTTGAAGATAATTTTTCAAGGCTAAAATTATTTACCTCTTTCAAACAATTCAACAAGTTGAAATAAACAAATTATTAGTTCATCTATTCTGATTCAAGGTACCCCAGAAATGAAAATTAAATTCAATAGAAAATTGTATTTTGAAGAAAGAAGTAGAAACTTTTGGGAAGTGGCATATCAGTATGGGGGTAATTTTCTGGTGGCTGGGAGCAGAGGGATGAGGGCATTTCTCCTTGAAGTGTGGGCACCAGCTGGAAGAAAGAACAGTGCAGAGCAGGGGCAGCCTTTCTCTTTACCACCTTTAGAGCCCATGTGGTAAGTTCCTTTCTTATATATCTAGATGTATACAGTATGTACAAATAAATCCCAAATTCAACATCTTCTCAACATCCACCTGTCACTTCCCTTGTCTGAGCCACCATTATCTCTTTCCTAGTTTCTGTAATAGCTTCCTAAAGGGTCTCCTTTCCCTGCTTCCTCCCTCACTTTCTTCAGTGTATTTGAAACACAAAAGCAAGAATAAACCCACTAAATATAAGCCAGATCCTTCTCTTCCCTTCTCAAAGTCTTTTAATACTAGCTCAAATCCTTATAATGACCTAGAAGGCCCTCTACATCTCTGTGTGACTGCTCTTCCCCTTGTGTATTCTGATCCATTGTTTCTCAAACACACCAGGGACACTCCATATATACACTACTATGTATAAAATAGATAATTAATGAGAACCTACTGTATAGCTCAGAGAACTCTACTCAATGCTCTGTGGTGAATTAAATGGGAAGGAAATCCAAAACAGAGGGGCTATATGTATACGTGTAACTGATTCACTTTGCTGTACAGCAGAAACTAACACAACATTGTAAAGCAACTCTGCTCTAATAAAAATTAATTTAAGAAAATAAAAAAAAGGCTTTTGGTCTTGCTCATCCCTGGGCCTGGAGTAAGATTTCCTCAGCCAATCTCATGGCCAGCACTTCATTCCCTTCAGGTCCCTTTTTAAATGTCCCATTCTCACCAAGTCTTCCCTGGTTCTTTGTATTTCGTATTCTTCCTTTTCTTCTTAACACTTACCATCACTTAACCTACTCTGTATTTAACATATTCATCTTTTTTATTGTCTGTCACCCCCAGTAAATGTAAATCCTATGAGGCCAGGGGTCTTTGTTTTATTCACCACTGTATTCCCAGCATATGGTCTATATTGTTCATAGTAAGCACTCAGTAGATATCTATTGCTTTGAAGAATGAAGGAAGGAAGGAGTGAATTAACTTTTAAGTTCTTTGAAGAGATTAGTAGAAAAAAATATCTCCAGATTGGGAAACTTTAAACGTTATTGATGCTCAGGTACATTCTACATTAGGTAAATTAGAATATTGAAGAAGGAACCCAATCATCAGTATTTCTTAAAGCTCTTCAGTGATTCAAATATGCAACCTAGGTTGAGAACCATCAATGTAGAAATCATTTCCAAACTTTAAAGTGCTCACAGAGCTCCTGGGTATCTCACTACAATGTATATTCTGAGTTAATAGGCCTGGGGTAGGCCAGAGAATCTGCATTTCTAACAAACTCCTGGAATGCCAGTGTTGCTAGTCTGTAGGACCACAATGAGTAGCAATACTTAGATCCATATTCAACTCAAACTTGGTGGCCCTGTAATACTTTTTACTGTGGTCTATACTCCATTTTCTTCTGTCTTATGTTATTTGTCTTTAGGTTTGCATTATAATTTACTTTAAATATTTCTTGGAAAACAAATATGACACAAATACTAACTAAATACAGAAGTGAAGAGAACCTTTAGAGAGATTTTTTAGGGGAACGGGGGGGTAATAACCCAAAGTAAAGATAAACATTTATTTATACCCACCATTTTTCTAATGGGAAAAGTAGATTCAAAATATTACTTACATTGTATATCACATACCTTACTTGGAATCACTTTGTTTGAAAAGACAAAACATTCAACTGAAGAAACATAAATTAAAGTCTGAAAATTATACCCCAGATGATGACACAAAAAGAAGTAGCAGGGGGGAAACCCACAGGTTTAGAAAAAGAAAAGCCGCCCGAATAATCTCAAATCAATTTTTTTTGCTAGCCATGATATCTTGGACAAAATTTTTCACAGCTACAGTGCTGTTTTCTGTAAATTAGGTGGTGGAGGGAGTTCCATAAACCCCTTGTGCAAGTACTTGGCCTAAAGTAAGCACCGGTTCATATAAATACTTCTTCTCTTTTCTTATACCTGGTTAGATAAGAGTTAAAAATGTATCTTAACAGTCTTGATAGGAAAAGCAATGAAGAAAGCTCTTAAATGCCACAACTATGTGTCATCCTTGTCTAGGAGCATAAATTTGCACAGCGGGCAGTCCAGTGAAAACAACTCATAATCAACTCATCACCTCTCATCATTGCTAGGATCAAATGCAAATGGGAAAGAATGCCACTTCAGTCATTGCTAGTGAAAATTAGCATCTGTGACACTAATGGTGTCTATTTAGTATGCACTTTAGATTTTAAAAAATGGTAAAAAAAAACAAAGAAAAAACTATTTCCAGAGCTGCCATTATGTCAGTGTTTCCCTTTAAAATAACAGTGGTATTTGAATCTCCTTTACTCAAAGAGAAACCTGAGTTAAGATTTATTAACACAGATCATTAATCCCAGCCAAATAAAGGTCAACCTGTTCTAATTACAGGAGCAGAGCTTCATTTGTGGTGTCTATTCCTTTTCTATTTTCAAAGTTTCTACCATATTCCCTAACCTGGAACAATGGTCTACTTGTTATGTAACAATGGGACTCTCTAGGGATTCTTGCACAACATTTACTTTATTGGAGTTTTTCTCAAAATAAAACTTAGAAATGATTTATAATTGTATTTACACACAGGCATACAAACTTTCTTATGTACACACTAACAGTCTTGCTACCAAGAATAATGAAAATACATAGTACTAGTCAGTATTCATACTTGAACCAGGTTGCATACAGTAGAAGCAAGAAACTTCATTCACTTTCCAAGTACTTATTAAGAGCTTACTACATTAAAGGTGTTATACTAGATTTAGGAGGGAAATACATGCGTTTAGCTATCGCAATACTAGGTCATGATTTTTTTGACAATTTGAACATTTGACTGCTAATAAAGTTGTTCTTATTGTTGTTTTACAATTTTAAGTTTTAAAGCTTGGATGGACACCTGGAGGGATTTAATAGGTGGAATCCTGTCAGAGACAGGAATGGAGGACCTCTAAATTCCTTTCCACCTGACAGAGAGAGGCTCTTAAAAATATGCTCTCCCAGTTTTCCTTAAAATTTAGCTGGTGATTAAGACAGAAATAGAAATAGTATCTATGGTCCCTATGCTTGTAACGGTGGCATAATAATTAAGAACAGGAGTGCCGGAAATTGACATATGTATTTTATACAACAGAGTTTTATTTTTTATCTGTGCATCTTTGCTTAAGTTCATTAACCTTCTCTATGCCTTCTCATCTATAAGGCTAAATAAAAGTTATTCTCTCACAGAAATGTTACAAATATTAAATAAATTAATGTGCAAAAAGCTCTAAACACAGCCACTGGTACATCATAACCTCACAGTGAATATAGCAAACTAAAACATTTCAGTTGGAAAAAGAGTTAAGGAAAATTATGTTCTATAATTTAAAGATTTATTGAGTGTAATGAGATCATATCTTTTGCACTCTGCATACTAGATATGCTTATTTTTTTAATTCACAATCAGTAGTGGGCACTAGTGATGATGAGGTGAAAACAAAATTCAAAAAGGAAAGTACAGTACCTTGCAAGTATGTTAAGAAAGGCTATTTTTGATTGACTAATCTAAATGTAGAATACTTAATCATTTATCAAAAAGAAATTTATCCAATATCTTTCTTAATTTGGAATTTACTAATACGCCATAGAGAGTTCTGAGACATGAATTACAACAGTTTCCCTTATGGAATATTTCTGGTCTCTCCTTTTTAACCTACACTATGAATTTCTTGTAATAAATATGAATGCTATTTGTCCTATTTATGAGCTATTTGAAGGAAAGAACCCATACCAAAAATGGAGAAACAGAGGAGAATAAAAGGTGAAAAAGAAAACATATTAATAAATTATAGATGGTAAAATGATATTTTAATGGGTTCTGATTTTTTTTGATTCATGGATATCTTTATTGATAAGTCTTGTGAATATAAGAAAATAATAAATTATTTTGTATACGGACTTATAAAATCTATTGCTACATTTTATATCCATGAACGTTTTGAACTTTCTTACAACCACAGGACATATTTAAAAATACTAATAACAAAGTCCTTCTCCATTTACTTACTTTTTCAAATGAACAGTTTTGTAACTTTTATTTAAGGAATAACATTAGGTATAATATTCACTCACCATTTGAATTGGGTATTAGGTCACCTGAACTACAACCCACAGAAGTTAACATGAGCTGCATGACTAAATAATAGTCACCTCATTTTTAATGTTGTTGCTTCTTACCTACTTTAGCATTTACAGTTAAAAAGCAAGGAAATCTCTCTCAGAAATTTTGAAAGAGTATAGCACAAGGAATGTATGTTTCCAGGTCAAGAGATGTGAATGATTGTCTGGTATGTAGTCAATTAGTGTAGACGATGATTCCCTACATTTCAGACTGATTTCTTGATGGTCCTATTCTATCTTTCTAGACACAGGCCCTATGTTCCCTTCTAGTAGATGAAGGGATTTGCAGTCCTCACTCTACTAGACATTTATTTGTAGGAATCTCTGCCATCTCTTAGGGATTTGGCTCTTTTCCCATAAAATACACAAAGAAAATTACCCAGTAAAATAAATGTGAATTAAAGCAAAGTTGTTTCTAACACATAATTATAATAATTGGAAAAATATCACCTCCATATTAAAAGGAAAGGATTTAGTTGATCTGGAAGGTATGAACATGTGAATATACATTCACATAGCTCTTTAAATTCATATAAAATGAAACCATCCATCTAAAGGAAACAGGAATTCATTCACAGCAAAAGTTAATGTTTCCAGTGTGACTATTTTCTGTGATATATTTTGTTACCAGATGTATATTTTATCAAATATATTTTTACATTTATGAATAAGTAAGTCAGTAAGATGAACAATATACCACTTCTATTACAATAGTTCCTACAATTAAGGCAAATGATGATCATAGACTAAAGTATCATTTTGAAAATTGTTCAATGACATAAATATGATAGTAGTTCACTACAAAATAGAGTTTTTATGAGATACTCTAACTTTAAATTTTAAATACTTGGAGGGAAACCACTGCTTCATATTAATTTTTGTGATCTCCTTAAAACTTACTACTGTCAACTCAATATTGGTTGTGTTTAATCAAGCAAATTGTATGTAAAAATAATCTTGAACAGAAAGGTAAGTAATGCTTTTAAAAACTTTGTTGTATTCTTTGGGAAATGTTACCTTGAATTTTTATTTTATTAAGGAAAAAGAAATCATGCTATGTTATCCAGCTGTATTTTTGGTTTTTCTTTGCGGTACGCGGGCCTCTCACTGTTGTGGCCTCTCCTGTTGCGGAGCACAGGCTACGGACGCGCAGGCTCAGCGGCCATGGCTCACAGGCCCAGCCGCTCCGCGGCATGTGGGATCTTCCCGGACCGGGGCACGAACCCTTGCCCCCGCATCGGCAGGTGGACTCTCAACCACTGCACCCCCAGGGAAGCCCCCAGCTGTATTTTTAACTAGAGATGCTTGCCTACCCTTTATCAGATTTTTGTGTCAGAAAGAATTAATATTGAAAATCATTTATTCTTAGTTTTCAAAGACTGGCAATCATTTATTTTCAGTTTTATTCAGAGAGGTTGTGTGGTAACTTGCAAAGAGTTATAAAACATAGACCATTGTTCAATGTCACAACAGTTCAAAAGTTCACAATCAATTCCCAACTCCTTTCTCTCTGAATGGTGCCTAGCAAATAAAGGTCAATAATTGATAATAAATCAGTCCTCTAAAAAGACACCTGAACTCAGTTATTGTTTATTCACAAGCAGATTTAAATTGTTATTTACCTAAGAAACTCAAAAACTGTACAGGTTTTGGAAAACTTCTCTGACACCAGTATTTCACAGATATTTTCTTTTATGTTATTAATGAAACTAATTTATAGTTCTACAATAGAATGTAAACTTTGTTATCTCATATCCTACTTTTTAAGTAGTAATTATTTTCAATACAAAGAGTAGGGTAACATTTCAAATAGAACCAATTTGTCAAATCTATAAATTTATGGGGTTTTGATGTTTCCCAAACACAACCCAGTCCTCTCTCTAGTAGTGAAGTTAGTTCAAGAGAGAGAGAGTAGAAAAAATAACCTCTACAACAAGCTATCATATTTTAGTCTGAAAAAATGAAAAAAATTAAATATTTAATCAAAACACCTCCATTTTACAACCTCATAATTAAATATATTATGAAGAGCTGAGAATGCAAGAGATAAAATGCACTTGGTAGATTGTTAAATAGACCTTGACACCTTTATAGTTATTAAAAATGTACACCAAGATTTCATAATATCAGCCTTTCAAAAAGAGACCACCAAAATGATTTCCGTGAAGTTGACAATACAAGCTCAAAGTTCAGTTACAGATGTAAATAATCAAATATGCCCTATAAGATAAAATTACAGAGACAATAATTGTCAGGTATTATTTAACACCTAAACTTAACTTAGCAATTCAATTTTTTCCATATTTGCCATGAGGGATTCAACCCTATGGTTGAATTGATTTATGACTGACAGATAAGAACAATGTGTGTGCGTGGGTATTCTATTAAACATGTTGGTTTTGTCCGACTATGTATGAAATTACCTTACCTTTGGTTTTTGATGTTTCTCCTTCTCTGAAACATTGGATGGTTTTCTCTTCAGCATTTTGAATTCAGACTACTCCAAGTGAGTGCACTTTCTGTTGTTACAGAAACAACTGAAGACGGTCAGCAGTATGTTATCTATGATGTAGAGCCACAGATAAGTTTGAGCCTAGTAACCTGCCACTTCCTCTTTTGGTCAGGATATGACTTCACATATACACGGGTGAAGTTTTTTTTGGTTTTTTTTTTAACGGTAATTCTTTGGTAACTCTTTAACGTTCTGTTCCTGCTGTATTCTACGAGGTAGATTCCTAAATCTCACATTTTGACATGCCTGCGTTTACAAGGACCATGAAGATTTCCAAATAAAACGCATTTTTTCAGTAGACACAAAAATAAAAATCTATAACACATTCCACAGGTAGAGGGAAGAAAACATCTGAGCCAATAAATGAAACAAAACTTGAAATGTGAGCTTTTTAGTATTTAAAAATGAAGAGAATACTCAAGGTAGTCAATTTTGCTTCCTAGGTAAACTTTATTGGAAGACATAATAAACTAGACTTTAAACAATACTAATCCTATTTAAAGCATGTATGCACATTAAAAAAAATAGAGTATGGATGAAATTCATATAAATAGGAATATGAATCCAGAATTAAATGATTATGCATATTGTTACTTTTGTAAAGTTCTGATTAATATGGAAATCAATTAAACAGTCCCTCAATTAACCAGATGTCCTTCTGCTACAAACTTCTTTGTCATATGCTGATAATTGCTGTTAGAGTGGTGATCCAACGGATCAATGGTACCTTCAAATGAAGCATCCCAAGTCCTTATTTAACGGGCCTGGAAGAGAGCTAATAAGGCTTAGAAAGACTTTCCCTATCAAACTAAAGGGTTTAACATTTTTATTATAATGTCAAAACCAACATAGGAAGTAAAAGCAAGAAGTTCAAGATTTCTTATTAATTAGTGATTTACCAAAGGGAGACTGGTAAAATGTCTGAAATTCCACTTCTATTAAAACCGGCTTGTAAAGGAAATCAACTTAGATTTTGTTTATAAAACCCCTGGGGTGAAAAACAGTGGTATCATATTCTTAACGAGCAGCTTCTCTACAAATCAGCTGACTCTATTTCTCAGTCTTTCCTCATACCTCTAAGACCCTACTCTCTGAAACCCAGTTCTAGTTTCCAAATTTCACTGATTCATTTAACGAATATTAAATTGAGCGTCTGTTGTGTGCTGTCTGACAATATATCGAGCCTCCTGACTAGCTAAAAATAATTTATGTTCTATAGCAGAATTGAAGGAATACACTTGTCAAGATTATGGTTAATATGCTTCTTCTACTGGATATTAAGAGCGGAATTATATTTTTCAAGAATTATCAGGCTGGTATTTTCAAAATAATGACACAGAGGATAACACTAAAAAACCTGAGGACTCTGAGGTTGGGTAATTCCCTAGAAGTATGCTTCCTTTCAGACTTTCTGTTGGGGCTTAAGTTACGGCAGTGATCTAAGCAAAATTTTTTTCATTTCTTCAGAAATTGAAAGTCATGAAAAAAGTATTTCTTAACTGAAACATTTGCAACCTCTGTGGCCCCATTTCTTCACCTCTGAGTAGAAATTTAATTCAATTTTAGACTTCAGGCAATAACATGGGAATGATAATGTGCTAATCACATGTTAGGGTTTTGGTGAGAATAAAAGGAAATGCCAATAAAGAATGTACTTATTTAAGAAATGTTTTATGTCAAGAAATGTTCATGGATTTCAAACAGTTATGTTTGGGATAATGTTTGCTATAGATTGTATTTCTATAATCACAAGTAAAGAATAGAGAACACTCACATTCATGGTGACCACAGCTGGACTATATGCCGCTTTTAAAAGTATTGCACTCAAGCGGCTTGTAGAAAAATCTCAATTTATGATCTCTAGGCCTTTTTACCATCATTAATACTGTAAGAAATATTTAAAATGTAAATAAAGCTTGAAATTTTTTCCCTCAGAATTAAAGATGGGAAAAGCAATTTTCCAACTTTCTCTTCTACTCGAGAAAGATGTTTTCCAGAGATTAAAAACAGGTGTGACGTTTGAGGTGCTATTACAATCTGTATTAAACATATTGGTCCTCGGAAAATCTCAGGTGACAGAGTAGCAAATGCTGTGATCGATTATCTCCTATTCTGTGGAAGTCTGGTGCTATCAAGATATTTAATGAATGACCCAGAGTGATATAGCAAATTCTAAAGTCAAAGGTATATAGAACAGGAATGAGGTAGAAAGTCAGTATTGAGCACACAAATTCCCTGTCATGATGGAACCACGAAGCCACATGTTGCTTAAGACATGTTCTCAAACAGGGAAATTGCAAAAGAGCAAAGTCTCATTGCTTTGTTTTCACACATTACCTTAATGGTCTTAACACAGGCAAGGTGAAAAAAGGCTGGGACTTCGTGGCATATATGTCGGTTACAATTTCTGCATCATAGTGGGTAAGGCAACATTTTAAAGAAATTGCAAACAAATGACAGCTATTGGGGTGTATTTTATGAGAAAGTAAAGTGAGACATAAAAGAGTTGTTTCAGCAGTCCAGTAAATATTTATTGATAGTTTGCTATCCAAATTCAAATCACAGATTAATTTCTGTCAGCAGAAAGAGAATGCATTGTTCATAGGGACAACAAGTCCCAGAAACTCTGCAATTGCTATTTCTCGCTGTAAATTTTAAAAATACTATGGTGGTTAATCAGAGTGTATCCCAAAAAGGATCCACTCTTGGTGTGCTGCAAACATTATGCTTCTGTTAGAGGAGAGCTGCTGGTGAGGCCCTAGATATTTTGGGAAGCCTCTTGGGAGAGAACCTGGCCTTGTGACATTATTTCTTATTTAAATTTCTAAAGAGATAATGTGGCACATTACCTCACTATCTTAGTTGTAGAAGAAACAGAGAATTGAGATAAATAAAAAGGACCAACAGTCTAAGATGAATGGTGAACCTAAAGAATCATACAGGAAGAAACTCTTTTGAAACAGAGGAAGAACTTCTTAGATCACATCTATGCATGGCAAGATGTTTGAAAACAACATAAGAGAAGACTTAGTAAACAAAAAATGAGGTGTCCCAGTTCATCACTGAATAAAACAATTAGGGGATCTAAGTTTAAAATATATGCAACTTACTCAGATTATTTCAACAAATTATAAATATATACTTTCTAAGTGGTTGCCGTAATAAGTAATGATAAAACAAAATTTCATACATTCATGATTAAAAATTTAATATTCATGACATCTTCTTATTCTCAAAGTTAATAATAATAATGATGACTATTAATTTTGAGTGCTTATTATATGCCTTGCATTGTGCTTTATTCATATTTCCCATGTAATCCTCAAAAAATCTCCATAAGCTGGTACTAACATTGTCATCCTCAACTTCCAGGTGAGGTTAGGTAATGTGCCCAGTTTGCACAGCTAGGAAGTGGTGGAGTCAAGGTTCAATCCAAAAATCTCAGCTCATAAACATCACTCTATACCATAGTTATGCCTAAGGACCTGCCATAAAATGGGAGTGATTTATTTAGGGGTTAAGGTCTGGAACGGTAAAGACTGGGGAGAGGGAAGGTAATGCTGAGCTATTGGTTGGAAAGAGTGTTTCAATCAGTAGGTGTGTATAAAAATATCAAACCAGTAAGTGTGTAACTATCTAGAACCCTATTCTTTAATTAAGACTCAGTACCACATAGACAAAACTGCTACCTCTTCAATTTTCTTCTCCCACCCAGGCTACCTTGTTGTGACTCTGAGTAAAGAGTCCAGATCCTCTCAAAGCAATCCTTAAAATCATTTTTTCTAATTTCACGCTTATAAAAATCAGGGTTGGAGCACAGACTAGATTTGTCTACATGATATGAAATTCCCTAGGTTCATCATCCCTGCTGATGGCTTTTGATAAAGCATCCATCTATGAATTGATATTATCTCTGAAGTTACTACCATAAGCATATCATATTTTCTCCTTGATCTGGAGCTATAGCTCCCCAATTTATATTTCTAAAAAATATTTATTATTCTCTTAACCTTTGACTTTTAATCTTACAATCTTTGCTTGCCTCAATGTCACACCCAAATTATAGTTATAATCTTCTCATTTCTATAATATGTTTCCCTTTCACACTTCTAAATGTCATTTAACATCTTGTAAAAACTGAAATGTTTACCCTAAAAACTTAAAAAACAGTAGCTCCCTGTGACATCCGTTTATACACCCAGACTTCTTATTTCAATTCTTTGTTTTATCCATCCA
Source organism: Orcinus orca (assembly GCF_937001465.1). Taxonomy (NCBI): domain Eukaryota; kingdom Metazoa; phylum Chordata; class Mammalia; order Artiodactyla; family Delphinidae; genus Orcinus; species Orcinus orca. The sequence continues at coordinate 120,310,838 of NC_064563.1, forward strand.
GTATTAAAACCATTTTTCTCATTGGTTAAATTCATTTTTCTACATGATAGGCCCACACTTTCTTGATTTATGTATTAGACGTTGTCTATTGATTCCTGTTTTTGTCCTTGAGGATTTTGTACTCCTTTCACTTCCCTACTCTCTTATAATTATTTAGTTAAATCATTACTTATTGTTATTTTATAAATATTGTTCATGGATAAGTAAAATTATGTTTATTGCTTTGTGTTCCCTTGCTGTTTATTTTTGGAGTTCATAATTGCTAACATATCCCAAATAAATGCCCCCAACAAATTTATCAACTGATTTTTTTTGAACATTTAAGTTCAGTCACCATACTTATAATTTTAAATGCTCAAACATTTCAAATTTATTTTTTCCTGGTTTCAGTGGGGTGTGATTAATCTCTAAGTATGCAGTACTGAGGCTTAAATGGAAATTCTCAATCACCTCTTGGTTTGGATCCTCTTGAACTTGAATCTCACATTATCTTTTTTGTCTATTCTTTCATTTGCAGAAACACACCTCCCTAACGGAAATGTTTTAGGACCTTGTAGATCCTTAACATTTGAATGCTATCTTGACTTGGAATTCTAACTTTATTCTTCTGCAGAATTTAGACAGCCTCTCCATTGTCTTCTAGCTTCCAAAGTTTTTGTTGAGAAGACAAATGACATTGGAGAGAAAGAAAAAATATATATATATGTATATATACATATATATATGTGTGTGTATATATATATATATATACATATATATATATTCCTTTTATCCTTGGTATGTCCTAAAATGTCATATTGTGTCTTGATATAGTTTATTTTTTCTTTCCCTGCACTGCTCTCTCAATGGCTCTTCAAACTGGAAACACACAACCTTAAGGTCTGTTTCTTTAATAAATTCTTCATCTCTTTCTCTGTTCTCTTTTTCTGGAAATCTTATTAGTACAGTGTTAGACACCCCAACTGATATGCTCATTGTATTATATTTCTCTGTTTTCTTCTTCTCCTCCCCCTCCTCCTCCTTCTTCTTCTTCTTTTCCTCCTTGTTCTTCTTCCCCTTCTCCTTCCCCTTCTTCATTTTTTCTTTTAACTTTCTAGGAAATTCCATTATTTTTCCACTAATTATTCTAATAAATAGTTTCTTTTAACTATAATATTTTGTTTTGGGACTTCCTTGGTGGCACAGTGGTTAAGAATCTGCCCGCCAATGCAGGGGACACAGGTTTGAACCCTGGTCCAGGAAGATCCCACCTGTCGTGGAGCAACTAAGCCCGTGTGCCACAACTACTGAGCCTGCACTCTAGAGCCCACGAGCCACAACTACTGAGCCCGCATGACACAACTACTGAAGCCCATGTGCCTAGAGCCCGTGCTCTGCAACAAGAGAAGCCACGGCAATGAGAAGATCGCACACCACAATGAAGGGTAGCCCCCATTCTCTGCAACTAGAGAAAGCCCGTGTGCAGCAACGAAGACCCAACACAGCCAAAAATAAATTTATAAAAAAATTTTTTTGTTTTGTAAAACTTCTTATTGTTTCCTTTCATAACACTTTGTTCTTTTTTTTAAATACAGGAGTAACAATTAATGAAATCAATTAACATGCAACGATATGGATGAATATTGGAAATACAATATTAAGCAAAAAGAACATTTCACAGAAGAATTGCATATAGCATGATGCTCTTTAGAAAAATACATACACAGTATAAAAAATAAAGGAGTGAGGAACATAGCTTTTAGTGTAATGATTTACTTGGGTGCAGAGAGTCAGGGGATGGAATGGGGGGTTAGTGTAGATGGGTACAGGTTATTTTTGAGGTCTTAGCTTTTACTTCAAGGGTATATTTTAATAGCAATATATTTTAAAAACTAAAGAAAAGAGGTTTTGAGAACATTCTATTCTTAATTCTTGGAAAGGAGGTAAAATGTAATGGTTAAGAGGGTGGACTTTAAGCTGATTGCCTGGGTTCAAATCCTGGCTCTGCCATTTGCTAAGATGTCCTTGGCTAGTTACGTAGCCTTCCTATAAAATGGACATGAGAGTAGTGCCTACCTCAAAGGAATTGCTCTGAGGATTAAAGACACTATTATAAAGTTAGTAGAAAAGTGCCTGGCGTGTACTAAAACACTAAGAACTAAAATATAAATGGAATAAGTTCTCTTATATATCTGAGGTTATTAATTACCATTTTTATAATTTCCTTCTGTTCCTTTCGTTGTTTTTGTCTCTTTCTGATTTCTTTGACCACTGTTTGCTTTGACCACTGTCTTTCATCTTTGAGGCTTTCTTCAAATGTCTAGTGATTTTTGGTTGTTGATACATCACTAAGAGTATGGTATAAAAATCCTGACTGGAAGCTCTGTGTAAATGGGTGGGCTTGTTAAGTGATCAGGCAGCAAGAAGCCTTTTTATCAGGAGAACCCTAAATGGCAGCTTCTGAAATTCTGTTCTCTGAGATCATTTATGTTCTGCAGGTAGTAATCCTCCCATGTCCTGGATGGGCTGTGAAGGAGCAGGTTAGTTTCCTTGCAGGCTTCAAATGCTAGGGCTCTGAGGGACTCTTTGGTGCACACTAACTCACTTCATTGCAGCATCCTTTTCTGCAGGTTCTGAGATTGCCTTGCTCCAATCCTCCATTCACCTTCCATCATCCCAAACATTAGTTGGCATCTCTTCTCCTATCCTTTTACCAAATGTCTTTGTATTTGTGGGTTTGCATCTTTTTGGTAAATGTATATAGATGATATGCTACATTTAAGTAAAGTCTAGCTTTGCCAACTATTCACATTTTTATCACCTCCAACTCTCTTCTTTAATTCTGCCCTTTAAAACATTTGTGTTCTTTATCTTATTTGCTAAACTCCTAATTACATGAAGCATGTAGCTAATTACATAAAACTGATCCCTATCACTACCACTCCAACCTTATAATTTTTAAGATTGACATAGGACATGGCTACTGGTATGACACAGTAGGAAGAAGGCAGGTAAAAATATGAAGCTTTTCAATAGAAATCCATTTTCACATTTAAGTAATTGTGTTCTCTCCACATTTTCAGATTCTTCTCACAAGCACAGGAATACAGTATCCTGTGAAAATAGTTTGCCTTTTCATTCTTTATAGATAGTCTAAAACAATAAGAAATGTTTTTATTAAAAATCTTCAAAGTAATTTTTAAACTAAGAATATAATCCAGTACCTCCTGAATTATGCCTCATTAGGCTAAAAGGAAATTCTGTTCATAGTACAATACTGACTGAACAAATTGAACTAACTTTGCATAAAAAATTTTTTAAATTAATTTTTATCAGATCATAGTACATGTACAATTAAAATCCTTTGTTTTTTTCTCTAAGATCAGGTACAAGAAAAGGACGTCCACTCTTGCCACTTTTATTCAACATAGTTTTGCAAGTCCTAGCCCCAGCAGTCAGAGAAGAAAAAGAAATAAAAGGAATCCAAATTGTAAAGGAAGAAGTAAAACTGTCTCTTTTTGCAGATGACTTGATACTTTACATAGAAAATCCTAAAGACACCACCAGAAAACTGCTAGAGCTCATCAATGAATTTGGTAAAGTTGTAGGATACAAAATTAATATGCAGAAATCTGTTGCATTTCTATACAGTAACAATGAATTATCAGAAAGAGAAATTAAGGAAACAATCCCATTTACAATTGCATCAAAAAGGATAAAATCCTGCAAATAAACCTACCTAAGGAGGTTAAAGACCCATACTTGGAAAACTATAAGACACTGATGAAAGAAATTGAAGACGACAAAAACAGATGGAAAGATATACCATGTTCTTGGATTGGAAGAATTAATATTGTTAAAAATGACCATACTACCGAAGACAATCTGTAGGTTCAATACAATTCCTATCAAAACATCAATGGTATTTTTCACAGGACTAGAACAAATAATTTAAAAATTTGTATGGGAACACAAAAGACCCCGAATAGCCAAAACAATCTTGAGAAAGAAGAATGAAGCTGGAAGAATCATGCTCTCTGACTTCAGACTGTATTATAAAGCTACAGTAAGCAAAACAGTATGGTACTGTCACAAAAACAGACACATAGATCAATGGAACAGAATAGAGAGCCCAGAAATAAACCCATACACCTATGGTCAGTTAATCGATGACAAAGGAGGCAAGAATATATAATGGAGAAAAGACAGCCTCTTCAATAAGTGGTGCTGGGAAAACTGGACAGCTACATGTAAAAGAACAAAATTAGAACATTCTTTAATACTATATACAAAAATAAACTCAAAATGGATTAAAGACCTAAATGTAAGACTGGATACTACAAACTCCTAGAGGAAAACATAGGCAAAACAATCTTTGACATGAATTGCAGCATTATTTGGGGGGGGGTGTCTGTCTCCTAGAGTAAAGGAAACAAAAGCAAAAGTAAACAAATGGGACCTAATTAAACTTAAAATCTTTTGCACAGCAAAGGAAATCCTCAACAAAACAAAAACACAACCTGAATGGGAGAAGCTATTTGAAAATGATATGACTGATAAAGGGTTAATATCCAACATATATAAACAACTCATACAACTCAACATCAAAAAACATCAAAAAACCCAAACTACCCAGTTAAAAAAATGGGCAGAAGAACTGAATAGACATTTTTCCCAAGAGGAAATATAGATAGCCAACAGGCACATGAAAAATGCTCAACTTCACTAATCATCAGGGAAGTGCAAATCAAAACTACAATGAGATATCACCTCACACCTGTCAGAATGGCTATCATCATCAAAAAGAACACAAATAACAAATATTAGAGAGGATGTTGAGAAAAGGGAACACTCATACACTGCTGGTGGGAATATAAACTGGTGCAGCCTCTGTGGAAAACTGTATGGAGGTTTCTCAAAAAACTAAGAATAGAACCACCATATGACCCAGCAATCCCACTCCTGGGTATGTATCTGAAAAAAACAAAAACACTAATTTGAAAAGATACATGCACCCCAATGTTCAGAGCAACATTATTTACAATTGCCAAGGTATAGAAGTAACCTAAGTGTCCATCAACAGATGAATGGATAAAGACGATATGCTATGTATACCCAATGGGATACTACTCAGCCATAAAAAAGAATGAAATTTTGCCAATTGCAGCAACAAGGATGGACTTGGAGCACATTATGTTAAGTGAAATAAGTCAGACAGAGGAAGACAAATACTGCATGATATCACTTATATGTGGAATCTAAAAAATACAACAGATTAGTCAATAAAACAAAAAAGAAGCAGACTCACAGATATAGAGAACAAACTCGTGGTTACCAGCAGGGAGAGAAGCAATGAGTGTGTGAAACTTTTGGAAATTGTAAAGCACTATAGAATTAAAAAAATCTTTCATTCCATTAAAAAATGTAGGCTTTAAAATACTTCTAAAGCCATAAAAAATCCCCTGCTTAATTCGTACTTCTTTCCCCAGAAGCACAAGAGGAAGGTAGACTACGCTGATCAATAGACCATGATTTCCTCTCTTTACCTGTTGAAGAAAAATGTATTAATAAAATACTCCTGGTGAGATATATATGAGCTTCCTCAGGAAGTTATTCTTACACAGGAAGTACAAAATTATTTCTATTTCCTTTCTACCTTCACTCATTGGAAAAATTTATAGCAGATTCAAAAGTGACCAGATTATTTTTCATACCTTAACATTTGAAACTATGCTAAAGCTGTAAGAGATAGTAACTGTATAGCCTATTACTTAATCAAAACCCCTTATGGGACCTTCATCCCTTCAACTTTGTAATTAAGATGGAATACTTTAATTGCATATCAGTTTAATTACAAAAGAAATGAATAGAGTATGATTGTAGTGAAGGTTTTTAATGTAAAACTGTATACAGCAAAATCAAATTTCACAGTGTCATACATACATACACTTAAATCATATGTATGCATATATATGTATTTATATGTATGTATACATGTGTATATATGCATGTATATATGTGTTCATTTATATGGAATTCCATCTTTACCTTTTAATACAAAGAGTAATGGAAGAACTTCTTAGGAGACCACGTATGATATAAATAGGTAGACATTGCCCACCCCAACCCAACACATACAGACTGAGGTTTCCACATAAAGTGTGAAACCACAGCAAGACACAGGTCCTCAGAAGCCTTCTTCTTGAGAATTCTTCTGCATTCTAATTTTAAAGCATTTGTATTTGTCATTTCTGGGAAGGGAGAAATCAAGTGATCATTTACAGGATTTTACAAGTATGTTACCCATAATTCAATTCTATTTTCTTCTCGAATATGAAAACTTTCCATAACTTTTGCAGCTATACTTGTGAGAAAGGAAAATCTGTTTTTTCTTTGTCAATCAAGTAGTGTGGTGAATCAAATAGCCAAGTTAACATCCGTGTCCAGCAGCCTAAGAAAACTAACTGATTAATTGAAACCTAACATCTATTTGGAAAGAAACAGGATTCCCTGTTTTATTTTCAAGGGCATGAGATTCTAGACCCTCAAAGCAGCCGCTGCAGCAGTTACACGCTCTGGTTACTAGTCGTCTGCTGAGCAAGCCTGGCTTGGGGTCTGCTTTTCCTCATGTCACCCTTCTCTGGAGGCCCTGTGAAGTGATGAGAGTGTGTGGACTTTGGAAGAGTGACATAGGTTTGAGTTCAGTCAAACTATATAAACTTGGGCCCAACATTTGACCTCCCCAACTTTCAATTGCCTCATTGGTAAAAGGGGAAAACAGTATTTCCTCGTGTGATTATTGTTGGGATTAAATCAGACAATATATATATAAAATTCCTGATACGTAGAAGATCTTAACAAATGCTAGTTTTATCCCCTCTCCTTCAAATACATAGTAGAAAAGCATTAGATATCTAGGCTTTCAAGTCCTACTTTCATTCTACATTGTGGTCACAGTGTGACCCAACTTCTTGGGAACACGTCTAGCCTCTGGTTTCCAATGCTGGTACATGTGCCATGGCTAGTTTAACCTGCTGTTCTCTCATTGTCACATGCTATAATGATATTTGAATATGCTGTTTATCCTCAGCCACCAACCGGGGGAAATTTCTACAGAAGACTTCAGTTCTGCTTTCACTTAGATTTGGTGATAAGCATTTAACTGTGGATTTGTAATTGCACTTTGAAAACAAACTCCGTACTTTCTCATGACCAGGAAGGCCTGGACATCTATGGCCTTTGCCTGTGTGGGCCACTCTCCTTTCTTTCCCTGATCCAGTCATGCTGGTCTTCGCTCTGTGCTTGGACACTGTTCAGTTCTTTTGTGTCTTGGTCTTTTAGTCAAGCCCTCTCTTTTGTTTGAAGTGCTCTTCCCTTCCCTTTCACATGACTGGCTCCTTGTCATTCTTAAAGCATCAGCCTCCATGTCACCTCCACAGAGGGCCTTCTCCAACTAAATACACGTAGGTGCTTGACCTTTTTTTTAACTGCTTTTATTTGTTTGTTTGTTTGTCTTGGTTACCTAGAAGGTAGAGGCCACCCCTATTGCTAGCACTACCACAGTGCCTGGCACAGGGAGAGGTCAGGAAGTGTTTGTTGAATAGATGAATAACTCAACTCTATAGGTTTGTGCAGTTTAGGCCATTTCTTTGGATTAACAAGTATCAGGATTGAAATCTCAGAATTAGTACCCCTCAAAACCAGAAAGGATTATGGCAGGCAGAATAACTGTTTAACTAGACATTATCAGAAAAAAATCTTGCAAAAATTTTGCAACACACAGACTATAAACCACTTTCAAAAAACTCTCTTTTATGGAGAAATCAGTGAGATATGTCAACATACCTTGCTAATGAAGATAAAGATCTATTATTTTTTTAACATCTTTATTGGAGTATAATTGCTTTACAATGTTGTGTTAGTTTCTGCTGTATAACAAAGTGAATCAGCTATATGTATACATATATCCCCATATCCCCTCCCTCTTGCGTCTCCCTCCCACCCTTCCTATCCCACCCCTCTAGGTGGTCACAAAGCACTGAGCTGATCTCCCTGTGCTATGCGGCTGCTTCCCGCTAGCTATCTATTTTACATTTGGTAGTGTATATATGTCAATGCTAATCTCTCACTGCGCCCCAGCTTCCCCTTCCACCTCCCCATGTCCTCAAGTCCATTCTCTACATCTGCGTCTTTATTCCTGTCCTGCCACTAGGTTCATCAAAACCATTTTTTTTTTTTAGATACCATATATATGTGTTAGCATACGGTATTTGTTTTTCTCTTTCTGACTTACTTCACTCTGTATGACAGACTCTAGGTCCATCCACCTCACTATAAATAACTCAATTTCGTTTCTTTTTATGGCTGAGTAATATTCCATTGTATATATGTGCCATAACTTCTTTATCCATTCATCTGTTGATGGACACTTAGGTTTCTTCCATGTCCTGGCTATTGTAAATAGAGCTGCAATGAAGATTTTGGTACATAACTCTTTTTGAATTATGGTTTTCTCAGAGTATATGCCCAGTAGTGGGACTGCTGTGTCATATGGTAGTTCTATTTTTTTTTTTTTTTTTTTTGCGGTACATGGGCCTCTCACTGTTGTGGCCTCTCCGATTGCGGAGCACAGGCTCCGGACGCGCAGGCTCAGCGGCCATGGCTCACGGGCCCAGCTGCTCTGTGGCATGTGGGATCTTCCCAGACTGGGGCACGAACCCGTGTCGCCTGCATTGGCAGGCGGACTCTCACCCACTGCGCCACCAGGGAAGTCCTCATTGTAGTTTTGATTTGCATTTCTCTAATGATGAGTGATGTTGAGCATCCTTTCATGTATTTGTTGGCCATCTGTATGATCTATTATTGATTTATATCACATTTTTTCTTAAGGCTGAACATCTTTTAACATAAGTTTTTACCATAACAGCTTTCCAATAAAGTGTTTATCCTGATGTTATGCACATGGGAGACCTAATTTCCTCTTCTACCAATTCGGCTCCTGATTCTAGGACATCTAATTTTGAGCCTAGGAGCTTTCCTGCAAAGCATTCACTGGAGTGAAATATCTTCTTTCCTATTGAAAGAAATTATATTGGTCCCATCTCCACTAAAATGCTGGCCCCATAATTCTCTAAATATTAAAGCTTGACTTGAACTTGTTAACTCATCGTTGTGGAGATGACATTTTAGAAAACTAACACTTCTCCTTTGAAAGAGAAAATAAACTTTCTTTACAAGATGATAAATACTTAGGGGAAAATGTGTATTTTTTTTTTCTAGCTCTTAGCACAATCAGTCAGTATGTCATATGGTTCATGCAGAGCCAACTTCTTTATTTCAGCCAGGAAAGGTCATCTCCTCCGCTGACAATCAGCAGGTGAATACAATCCACCTGGAGATGGTACCAATTTGGAAACTGTAGAAATCTGTTGCTAGTCTTTAAGCCATCACACCTCTGGCCATCATGAGTGTAGCAACCCTTAATATGCTTTAACGCCTTTCCTGTGACACACTGTTTTGCCCTGGAGAGACAGATTTGGCAAAAGCCCTCTAGCAAACAAACACAGAGAAGACTAAGTGGGACTTGAATGCCCCACAGGTATAAAATATTACTTCTCGACTCTTCTCATCATTCTCGTTGTATTCCAAGATATGGACGTGGGGCCCTATCTTATTTGTTTAACAAATATGTCTTGAATGTCTACCGTGGGCCTGGCAGTCTACCAGGTTTCCAAAGATGGAGAGGCATGGGCACTGCCATCTAAGAGTTTACAGTTTAGTGAGAAGACAGACCAATAGAGTGACAATTCAACATAATGTGTTTTGTATCAACCCAGGGTATATGAGCAGGGAAAGCATAGAGGGCACATTGTTAATTTGTCTGAAGAAATAAGGAAAAATTTTACTAAGGAAGTAAAACTCTCAGGAGTACTTGACGTAATAATGAGCTAAATAGGAATTTACCAGGCAGACAAGGGGAAATGCAGGGGGATTCCAGCAAGAAGAGTATATGAGGGCAAGAGGCATGAGAGTGTTTGGTATGGTCTGGGAGTGAGGAGTAATTCCCCACAGCAAGTGGGTGTGGGAAATGAGGAGAAAGACGGATGATGGGTCTGGCAGGTGGCTTAAGGCCAGACTATGAAGGATTTGGAGGCCATGTGTTATGGGTTGAATAGTATCCCTCCAAAAAGCTATGTTGAGGTTCTAACCCCCAGTACTTCAGAATGTGACCTTATTTGGAAATAGGGTTGTTTCAGATATAATTAGTTCAATTGAGGTCATCCTTGATTAAAGTGACCACTTAATCTAACATGACAGGTGTCCTTAAAAGAAGAGGGAATTTGGACACACACATGCACAAAGGAAAGTCTACATAGAAACTCACAGGGAGAGGATAGCCATGTGAAGATGGAAGCACAAATTGGAGTTATGCTGCCACAAGCCATGGAAAACCTGGAGCTACCAGAAGCTGGAAGAAAAAAGGAAAAATCCTTCTGTAAAGGCTTCTGAGACATCATGGCCCTGTCAACACCTTGATTTTGAACTTCTAACCTCCAGAACTGTGAGATAATAAATATCTGTTGTTTTAAGCTACCCAGGGTGCGTACTTTATCACGGTAGCCTTAGGAAACTGATACAACATGTTAAATAGTGTAGATTTGAATGTAATGGGATCATAATTTATATGGGTTGGAAACTACTGAAGCAAGAGAGCAACGCGACCAGATTTGTGTGTTACAGAATGGGTTCTGGCTGAAATGTGGAGCACAGATTAGAGATGGGGAATGGAGAGAATCTGCAACATTTCTGAAGCTTATTGACCAATATAGTTCCTCAGTACCTCCTCACCTATGAAACAAACAAAAAGGATCACCCTTCTCCTTCTCTCAGTTTGGCCCAAAACATTATATTAGAGCTCTCCTGTCTGCATAACATTACCTGGATAAAGAAAAGGGCATACTTTGAAATTCAGTCCTACCAGATCACTTTATTTAGTGATGGAAATGTCACAATGAAGACTGACAGTACTAATACAATAATATGGACATTTGAAATGATGTTGATATTGGTATTTTGATACTGATTTAAAAATTCAGTTAAAAAATCTTAGAACCCTGAAATGAATAAAATTAATTTTCCAGTAGCAAGCCATTTAGGTTCCCAAAATTGTTTCCTTTGCTCTTTATCTTAGTTGCAGAATCTGGTTTATATCCACATCTTGAAATGTCTATTCCTGTACACGTAAAAAACTTGTTAAGAAACACACTATCACTAAGATCAATACTAAGGAAACTGGACTACAGCTGTTATTTCTGTTAAGGGTATTTCCTAGAAATATCATGAACTGTGATAATTGGCAGCTTTGATGCAAGAAAATGACTTTTCTCCAATTGAAGTAGGTGGCATTCAAACCTATGACACTTACACTTCTAAGGCTGCATACTCTTTAGCTGTTTTCAACCTCCTGAGACACAACATGTCATACTTGCATATATGAGTAAATAATTTAATGAATATAAAACACATCTCCATATATCTTTCATCTCATTTACTGAATACCATAACTGACAATGTTACAAAAATATTAATTATATGACATAACCCAAAATGTAAATTATGTTTCTAGTTGTATTATATTGAAGAAGCAATTTAATGTCACTTCCATTTTTAAAAACATGAAGCACAGAGTACAATACATTTAAAAATCAGTGAGATTATTAAGACTCTAAATAAACATGAAAAACTTGTGAACACAAGTTAATATTCAGACGTCTTGGACACATATGTAAAATCATAAAATTCACTTGGGAAAGTTAAGGCTGAGAGAGAAGAAGAATGTTGATTTAAGGAAACAGCTAAGGGCAGTACTGGATCTAAGGACAGCACTGGCCTCTTCATTTGTCATGAAAATGTAGTGCGGAACTATTGTCATGTGACCTTCCTCCCCACTTATTAAGCCATAGGTACACAAACAACAGGGGTTTTCGATTAGTTGTTCCTACAAAATGCCATTTTAGAGAGGTTGGAGACCTTAAATGGTATTGTGTAACAGTTTCTTACCCTGCAAAACAGGAAAGAACAGATATAAAATATTTGGGAGCAGTTGTGAACATGGATATTGATAGAGGAGTGCCTTGTCTCTCTGTGATTGACACATGTATCAGCACCCATAGCGGTAGAACTACCTAAATAGGAAAGGACTGAACAAGTAATACAGGCACAATTCAGAGTGGTAACAAAAAGTAAACCCAAAATACCCTATGTCCACATGGGAGGCTGAGTTAAGTATACATACCCACTGACATTCATTCATTTTTTTCATTCCTTCTTCCAAACACCATATTTTATTTCCTACTGTGTTGCCTAGCATTGGAAATTATCTTCATTTTAAAAATTGCCACTTTGCATATATTATTTGCACTTTAGAAAGAAGAAGATGACTAGTTCTGAACACATGCGATTGATTTCAGATCAGATCATCTAAGAGAGAAACTTGGATGCCTCCAAAATATTGACTTGAAAGAAGAGTTATATGGATACAGTTTAGAGTTTAAAAGCCAACATTTTGCATACTCATATATTCAGTCTAGTTTGTTATTAAAGTATAGAATGAGACAAGAAGAAGATAGATTTTTGGAAGAGGAAAATGAACAAACATTTATTGATAACGCTGCTGTAGAGCATTACATCTCAATCCTCTTAACAACGTATAAAGTGTTATTATCTCCTATTTTACAAAGAAGAAACTGAGGCACAAAACAGCTACCTCACCTAAAGTCAGAAAGGTAACAAATGGCCAAGAATTGATCTCAGGGCTGACTTCACTATACTACACAGCCAAACCTTTCATGTAGAATAAAACTCACAAACAAATTAAGGAAGAACACAGCAAGCCAAAAGCAACCCCACTCATTTCTTTAGCAGTCAGCTGTACATATAAACCTTGGTTTTGTAGCTAGAGAATGGGCCACCTCCCCTTCTTCTGCTCTAGTCCCTTTTCTCACTCTCTATTTTGTAGTTCTTTTCCAAGGCCTCACTACACTGTCACTTCCTCCTAAGACCCCAAAGGAGTATATATTCAGGAGCAGTCAGAGAAGGAAATTGAGGGCAGAGAAGGGTAACTCAAAATCAACCCAGTAGGAGAAGTTGTAGCAAACACATACTTACCAGACAGCATGCAGGCTTTGAAAGAATGGAAAAAGGACTGAGGAGGTAACTGAAATTGAGCGGAGGTGATAGGGAGAAAAACAAAAGGGATACACCACAGAACATGTAAAGCTGAGAAGAAAACACATTTTGATTTCTGTATACCATATAGAAGTCCTGGAAAATGTACTGAAAATATTTCAATGATTCATCCTCTGTTGATAAAGTTAACATTTACTCTGGGAGCAATACTGAAAAGTTGAGTCAGTAGTAAAGTTCAAAAGTAGGTCAATGAACTCAACAAAATTCTTCATTTACACCTGCATCTATAATTACCACCCTGGTCTTGAGATACAACTTTCTAAAAATGTATTTGTTTCCTTTTAACTTTGGTTCCTGGGGTTCTTGGTCACCATCAATATGCCAGGCAGGGAGCTAAGCACCTTTACATAAAACATCTCTTACCATCTTAATGATAAGTCTGGGAGAAAGGCTATATTTTTCCCGCTACACCGAAGAAACAACTGGGACTCAGACAGTAATGTGACTGTGTATGCCATGGATTCCAAATTTAATCTCAGGATTTCTTCCTTTAAAGTCTAATGGCCTTCCCCTTATACTGTGTTGCATAAACTTCTAAACATCATGGTGAGTACAATGCTAGCCATACAAAAAATGCAAAAATATTCTGTGGATGCTAGGGCTTACTAAATGTTGGAGATTGATAGGTTTTGCTTTAAAAGGCAAGCTAATGTACATTTGCCAGTGGGGTGGAGAGAGGGCAGAAATCTAGACAGTGGAAAGAACAGGGACATATCACAGTTTATTCACTTCCAATTCCATACACGCAGACTGAATTTCTAGTTAGTTCTGTTACTGGTAAAGACATAAGCTCACTCTTCTAACAATTTGCCTGGATACAAAGACCAGAATGTTGCTTGACAACTCTTTGGCAGTAACCACATTTGGGCTGTGGTTCCTTTGGCTGAATTTAAATTCAGCTGTATTTTATTCAAGGGAGACTCTTTCCCACTTCCATCTGAACTGAATTAATGCATAATAAATATAGGCATCAAATTTACTAATTGCGGTGAATAAGGATATCCAAGGGTTACAGACTGTCAGGAAAAGCACATTACAGAACCTAAGCATTCAATTTCAAAAAGCCTTTTAACATAAATATTTCAAAAGTATCAGCTTTGTTACCATTTCACACCAATGATTTTTATTTCCCAAACCTATTCTGACATTTAAAGGAACATTAAGAAAAAATACATATTGCATTATATATGGCTACCACTATATAATGCCACTTAAAAGTTGGTTTAGAATAAAGATAAAGGCAGAGGAAGGTTGGCTATGGTGAATCAAATGAAACCTTTTTCACATATTTCTTTTTGAGTTATGTTAGTGTTATATGATGCAAAGAAACACACACACACACACACACACACACACACACATACACACACACATACCACCTCAAGATCCCATTCAAACCTATCAACTTGGTTCAAACATCTCAGGATTTAATGATCATGACCCAATGATACTGGAAACTCTTACTAAAGTAAATGGGCTCTGTAATTAGCAAAATTGGACATTTTCTTTGACTCTCTGACAGAGGGAATGATTTTTGTTCCCCAGCGATCTGGTAGAACACTGTGTTAAGGGCCTTAGGTCATAGAGGAATGTTGGCAGAGAGTTCCATGCCACTAGAACAATAGGAAGGCAATCCACTAAAACATCTGTATTAAGGAGCTGGCAGAAGAGACAGTTGAGAAATGGGAGCATAAAAAATGAAAGTCACCCATAAGTTGGGGAAAGTTTCACCAATGAGTAAGGTGAATGGTTTTTACCCAGCTTGGATATTAAGCTCAAAAGAAAACAACAATGACCCAGTTAAGAAAATCAGATTCTATTTAGAAAGTGACTTAAAAAAATAAGTATTATCATAAGAGCTATTTATATTCAAAAGCATTTTGTAAAATCTGGAAGGTACATAATTGGCCTGGTCATTTGTTATACCCTCTGTCCAGGGGTTTTTCTACTCTGTGATTTACCAAAAGTCCCAAACACTCTCTGATAGGAGTTTCAACCAAATCAGTTTGGAAAGCACAAAACTATTTCTGGGGAAATATCAGTGGCACCCACTAAGGGCTCTGTACACTTCCATATAGGCTGATCACAGGAGTCTTTAGTACTGAGAATTCCCAACGGCTGCCCAGTGCATTCCTTTGCTGTGTTCTCAGTGTGAGATCCCTAAAGTGACTTGACTATCTTATAGGTATGGGACTTGGAAGACTTTAAAATCCCAGCTTGGCCCTGTAACAGGGCTTGGGCAACTTCCTCAACCTTCCAAGGCCTATTACCTCATTTGGAAAATTGAATTATCTACTTTTGGGGATTGTCGTGTTTATGAGATTAAATAACTTCTGAAAGTGATATACATATGAGAGCTTCTCAAAAAGACTTCCTGGATTGGTGAAGGTGAAATTGAAAAATCAGGGAAGTCTTTTCTTCTATGCAGAGATGATTCTCAAACTTTGGTGAACATAAAAATATCATCTGAAGAGTTTGTCAAAGAATGTTCATCCTAGAAATGCTGATTCAGTAATCTGGAGTGGGCAGACCCTGGTAACAAATACCGTAGGTGATTCCGATGTGGTTGGTTCATGAAACCACACACAGAGAAATAGTTTTAAAACATAATACTCTAGCCAGATTTTAAGGCAGATTGTTTTATTTGGAATCATCAGACATACTGTGATTCTTTCTTTCAATGTCTTTTCTCTCCTTCAAATCTTCAGGCTTCCAAACCCTCTAATTCTCATCTAGAATGAGTTCCCTAAGCCCCACTCCTAAATAGAAGTATATCAAGTTTTCACATCCAAGCAGCACTGAGTTCTAGTAAGCATGCAATGGCAAGACATCCAAGTTAGGAGAGCACTACACATTTCCTCCTGCCTATTTATTTTAAAACTGGATAAAAATAAATTAAAAGGTGTTCACCATTTTACATATTAAAATATAAGGCTCTGAGTTTGGGAATATTTTCATGGGAATCAGGTCCTATTCCCTAGATGATGGCTTAATATAATTCACAACTGCTATTTATTCCTTCACAAAGTTGATTCATGAATATTTATCCTGGACGAGATCTTAGTGGTTACCTAGTCTTACCTATTTGTTTTACAGCTGAAGAAATCGCAACCTATACCATCTGGCTTATCCTCCAACTCAGAATCTTCACCAACGAAGAAGTTTCCCATCCAAGGGAATCCTAATCGAGAAGCCAGTCTACGCTCAGAAAAATTTCCCCACTGAACCAAGCTTTGTTATCCCACGTCAGAAAGGAATCTGGTATCTTAAATTACAGTCATAAATCCTTCATATAAATAGAATGCAGGACATTTGGGTTAATTTCTTTCATAATGCCTTAACTCATGGGATAAAAAAGTAGGATCATAGATTTATTCCACAAAGGAATACACTCCTCCAACAGAATAAAATTACCTTTTTACTTCAATAATTGAAAGTCTAGCATTAAAGAGCATTAAAAAATTATTTGCTCTGAATAGAGATTCTCTGCCACTTTCCATTGTAAAATCTGAATGCTTTTTGGGTAATTGCTGCTTTGGGTTATTTCCCCATTTTCTTTCCATGTGTACAGAAAATTTAGAGCTGATGATATTTTTAATATGAATCTTTATCTGCTGTGTTCACAGATTATTTTTGCACTTTTCAGAGTGTGTTCTGCTAACCCAGGCCCACACAGCTTGCAAAGATCCCCAGAACTCTTTCCTCTAATTCTTTTCACTCTTTATAAAGCTCTGAAAGATATTGATTCTGCAAATGTTGAAAAATTAACTTATCAAAAAATAGCACACATAAAATGGGGACTGGCGAACGAAACCCTAAGAATATTGTTTTAACTGGAAATTGTACCATTAACTGCTACAACTTACTGTATTCCTGTTATGGCTCTTTGTGATATATTTATCACTGTGTGGGAACAGTTTAATCTACTCCATACAGAGAGCAGTAGGAGGTCTCAGTGGCCTCAAAATATGATGGCCCTCGCCACAAACAACTAATCTAAATTTCTTGCAGGTGGCAGGTCTAACTTTTTTCCAAAAGGAAATAACCCTTCTCTAAAAGTCAAATTTGTTTTCAAAGCTGCTGTGGTGTCTTTAACCACTTCTTTTTCTAGTTTTTCAGTTGACACCTTGTCATGACTTACGGTGGGTTGCATCAATCATTCTGGGTTCTTACAGAAAATGTTTTGTGGTGGTGACTATCCCATGCAAGAAACTAAGTGCCCTTTGTGGGTGACTGCGTAGGTACCTCTGATTTCTTGCCAAATCATCCAGAATGCCACAAATCCATTAAATCTCTCCACAGGGAGGAAAAAAATTCCCACACCCTAGAGAGAGAATTTATGGGTTCATTTCAATCACCACAAATGAAAGCCACCCTTAATATTCATTAGAGATTTTTATGGTGGCAATATGCATTATCTATTCCTATGCCCCTCTGAAAGGCCAATTTCCCTTGAAACCTTGCATGGCTCCAAGCCACTCTTTGTAGAAACCATGGCCTATGTCCAAGTGGAGTCAGAGGGGGCAAATGGATGAAATTTCCTTATCCATTGGTAATGATTCCGTTAAGCCATCGTGGTGGCTATGAGCTTCTAAGTTTTAAAAATGAAAGGACAGATTTGGAATGTACAGTCATGTCATTGTATCACTTCTCCGTCGTCATCTGTGACCATATGTCCTAAAGTGAAAGGGGCTTTTTGGTTTGCATGACCAAAGATGGCTTTCAAAACTGACATTTCTTTCCTTTGGAGAAATGTGTATACTGGGGACCTAAGTCTACGAGCCTGAGAACTGTTCGTCTCTTCTTTTTCTACCACTACCGTTCAAGTCACCATCATCTTGCACCTATTTTTCTCTTCCAATCTGTTTTCATCACTGTATGGAAAGCACTCTTCTCAGAATAAAAACTTAAGCATCTAAACAAGAAACAAACAAACAAAAAACACAAGCCATTAGCTTAAAACACTTCTTGCATAGCTCCCCCTTGTTTTTAGGAGATGAACAACAAAATTTAGCATAACCTATGAGGCCGTAAGTGGTCTGATCCTCCCTTGTGCCTCATCTCCTTGCTTTTCTTGTACCGCATCTGTACTTACCTGTGCCACATCTTCTTGCTCTCTCTCCCCGCCATGCTGACTCTCATCCTCCCTCCTTTCGGCTAGTTAACTCCTGTGCTTTTTACATCAGATTTGAGCTCAATCATCATCACCCCTGAAAGTGTATCCTGACTCCTCAGCTGGATCAAATCTACCTATATAGGCTTCCATAGAGCCATGTGGCTCTCATAGCTCTCATCAAAGTTACCATTTCATTTTTATTTGTGTGGTTATTTCTAGTTTTGTTTCTGATTGGACTATGAGGCTGGCAGTGTTTGTTCTGCTCAACATTGTATCTTCCTCACCTGGAACAATGCAAATACTTCAAAACAAATTGTTGAGTGAATAAATAAATGAGTTCCTGACTTTAATCCATTTTGCACCCTGGCTAAAAATCCTTTTCAGTGGGTGAGATGTGGGCTTCAGTTTGGGTTGGGCTTGAGGTGAACTGCAAAAAGGCCATATTTCTAATCTAATTATTCATCAGTGTGGTTGTGTTTAATAGCTGGGAACCATGAGATGCATAAAGATCTTACACTGAATATTCATAAGGGCTTTAAGGGTGAATTCAACCAGTTGCTTTACAATTTCATAGGAAGGCAAGGGGACATGAATTTCTTTCCTTCATTTTTCATTCTCTTATGAAAAAGGTGTGTTATGCCTGAGAGTTATCTTCTGACTCTAAAATAAAATGCCATGACCTGCATATGTGATATGGCTATGACAAAATATATGAAAGGAGTTTTAAAAAGCTAAAATTGTTTTACATATGTAAGACACTGCTGATACGGTGATAATTTGGAAAGTCAGAAAAGGGCAATGGGGAGCCCAGTACGTGTACTCTGAACCCCACCTTCTTTTTGTCTGCATGTCTCAGAGATTCACAAGCGTGGGGTCACCAGGGCACCTCCGAGAAGCTATAAGCGGGGTCTCACCCTACCCAAACTAGGCAGTTCTGGCTTTCTTATCTATAGGGAGAAAATTGGGCAAACTATACTTATACATTTTAAAAATTAGTGAAAATTAGTAAATGTACATTTACTACAACATTATCTCATATGATACAAAATTGCTGAGAATTATTGATGGTGAGACTCTGACATCAGGTGTGGCATCTTTGTGGTCCCACAGCCCAGAGAAATACCTGACGTATCGTAGACATAATGCTGTTTTTCACTGCATGAAAGGTAAATAATTATAAACACATAATTAAAACTTGTAATTAAATAGTACTAATCATCACTAGAAATAGTAGCTCTTCTTCGTTACGTTCCAACTGTGTGTCAGGTATAGTTAAACATTTTGCATCCAATTTTTACAAGAACTCCACAACGAAATCTTCATTATGCCTATATAGATAAGAAACTGAAACTCAAAGAATTCAAGTAACTTAGCAATCACACAGACAGTAAGCAGTGAGGCTACAGTTCAAGTCTAGGCTTCTTCGGCTCCACTACTCTTAGTTTCCACCATGTACAGCTCCTCTTTGCCACCATGTTTATTTTTCTTTCTGCTGAACTATTTAAAGATAACTTTGTGATAGGAAAGGTCTGGACTGAGAGTTAGGAGGTTTACGTTCAGTACCACCTCTGCCATCATCTGCTGTGGGACCTCAGGTAATTCACTTAACCTTCATGCGCCTCAATTTCTCCATCTGTAAGATGGCAGTGATGTTTTGCCTAGTTCACAGCGCCAGTATAAAATGAAATGTGGGAAAAGTTATGTTGCATCTCAAAGGCAGGGACTCTATTTATTAAGTGATTAAGCCCCTATCTTGAATTGGCACTTTCAAATGCATCATTTCATTTTATACTGAAAGTTGGGAACTAACGTCTTCATTTTTCACAGATGAGAAAGTATAGATACATTACTAGCCTAATCTCGAAAGTTACAAAGTCATGCTCTTTGCAGGAAAACGGACTCTTACTGATTTGGGTTTAAAATCTAGTCCTGCAACCTACTGTTACATTACATAAATTATTTAATCTCTTTTACCATTAAAATGGGAATAATAATACCACCTAACTGAATCATAACACAAAGATAGCATATATAAAAGCACCTGAAATATAGTCAACTGCTAACTCAATGGAGATTATGATCGTCATTTTATCGACATGTCTGCATGATCAGGACAAGATCTCAAAGGTGCCACCTAGTGTGTGTGTGTGTGTGTGTGTGTGTGTGTGTGTGTGTATGTGTGTGTGTGTGAGAGAGAGAGAGAGAGAGAGAGAGAGAGAGAGAGGGAGCGAGAGAGAGAGATGGGTGATGGTGGCAGAAGAGGATGTTTCACTCCAGCCCAGCACTCTTCACACTGCACGGCCCCTGCTCTTCTGCCACCCTCTACAATTGTACTTAAACTTCACCCGCCCATTTGTCAAAACAAGGTTTTGTCCTCTGAGATGGCATTCAAAAGGATTTAAAAAAATAGTTCTTCTTGAGTGGCAGAAACCTTCTTAGTTCCTGAGAATGGAAATATAGACATTTTGGTTCATGAAGAAGTTTTCATGGTCAGGAGAATCTGGCTGTATCCCAGGTGAAGTCTGTATTCACATACATAGTTGCTGGTTCAGAACATGAGGAAGTAGCCAGGACAGAGGAAATGTAGTTGGTCAGGAAAAAGAATAGAAAATAAAAATCCAAACCTAAAATAGCTTATGTAAAAAAAAAAAAAAAAATAGAAAGAAACCAGGTCAACAATGGGCACCTGAAAAGTGAGAAGACAGCTGCTTTGAAAAAGCTGAAAGAAAATCTTTATGTACTAATCTCTTTCTGCACATAGGCCTTATCTTCCTTGGTGTACCCTCATAGCCCAAATACTGAAGATAAAAAGGAGTCTTAAATATCATTGATAGCTCTCCCTCTTTCTAAAGATGAGGAGGTAGCAGGCCATGGAGATTAAGCATCCTGACCCAGAGAGATCCCAGTAAGTGACAGAGTTGAGCTCACAACTGGCTCTCCTGGCTCCAACCTGTGTTCCTTTGATGTGTAACATGGCTTCTGACACACTATGCTGCACACTCAAAATATGACTTTGTCTTTAGCTTGCTTAGCAATAATTGAATTTTGAGCTTGCTTCTCTGCCACAGAAGAAATTCTACCAATACTTGGGGCATTCTCCAAGGCTCATTATATAAAATGTTCTAACATTTAGGCCTCTCTCTTCCCAAAGGCCAATGTCCAGTATTAGTGATTTGCTTTATTCTTCTGAACCGCGCAAAAGAGTTAGGTTCTCAGTAAGGAGGCACTTGAGGTCTCCCATGTTCAATGAGCATAACTGGGTCCCCTTCAGATTGACATTCATTGTCCTCCTTTGTCTATCTGAGAATCCAAAGAAGCAAATTTCAACTTTCTTGTAGAAGCCAAAATGTAGTTCTAATTGATTATCATGGGTCCTATATCATTATCACAAGAGCTATTCTAAATTACAAATATTTTATGAAGACTTTAGAAAGATTTTATTTTGGGGAGTACCAATTCAACTTTCTCCTTAATTTGATGCACTTGCGTAAATAAGCACAGAGAAAAAACAACAACAAAACAAAGAGAGAAGTGGGACAAAACCCTTAGGGCAATTCATGAAAAAGAGGGATTCTTGGTTTCTATAACAGTTTTAGAACTAGACCACAGGTCTGTTATTTTCACTTACATTCATGAGGTTTGTGTAACTGGGAAAAGCCAAACATTAGCCCAAATAATTTGATTCGTTTGCATTCTACATTGTCCTGCTTCAAAAGTCTAATTTAAAAATATCTCTAGTTATCCTGGACTTCTAGAATAAGACTTCACACTTACAGAGCAATTACATTTTCTCATTTTATCTTTATATTTATTATACAAGATTTTATTAGAAAAATACATTTAAACATTTCATAAACATTTCCAAATTACTCTCCTCAAACTCAACCTAAATAATTTCCATAAATCTGATATCTTGCATTATAAGGTCTCATAATTTAAATGTTTCTTCCATAACTTCTTTTTTTATTTTTTTAAATTTTTAATTTTTTAAAATTAATTTATTTTATTTATTTTTGGCTGTGTTGGGTTTTTGTTGCTGTGCGTGGGCTTTCTCTAGTTGCAGTGAGTGGGGGCTACTCTTTGTTGCGGAGCACGGACTCTAGGCGCGCGGGCTCAGTAGTTGTGGTGAATGGGCTTAGTTGCTCTGTGGCATGTGGGATCTTCCTGGACCAGGGCTCAAACCCATGTCCCCTGCACTGACAGGCAGATTCTTAACCCCTGCGCCACCAGGGAAGCCCAACTTCTCTTTTTTAATGTAAATGTGTTTGCACATCTGGCCAGATCTTCTCCAGGATTATTTTATATACAAGTATCACAATATGTTTCCCATCTTAGTGAATTTTTATATTGAGGATTGTGATTATTTGTTTTTCCTTTTTACCTTTTTTCATAAGACCCCATAAACTCTCATTATAAATATGAAACGGTAGATTCTTCCTCCCACATACATATTCATAGCCTAAGTGGCTTAGGAGGCACTTGACGTGAGTTTGCTAATGAGTGAATAAATGGATGAATGAATAAATGAATGAATGAATAAGCTGTTGCAGCATCTCCCATTTTTCAAATTCTTCTCTTGGGTAAATGTTAATTTTCCTTCCATCAAATACCATTGGCTATAATTAAAAATTTGTCATGTAAAATACTCATAATTAATTATTTGTTCTTGTTCATTTAGGACCTTAAATTATTTTTAGAATCTTGATTCTCAAGTTAATTAATTTCCGTGCAGATTGTAATAAGTATAAATATCTTTTGGTATTTTTCTATCACATTTTCCTATTTTTCCTTCTGCATTTCTCAGTCCAGATTATCATTTACTCTGCCTTCCTTTTCACAGGTTGTCCAGATCCATTCATTAAAACCTGTTCTCTTTCCATACCGCCGTAATTCCAAGGTAAGCAGATACAAGTTTAAAGCTGTTCTAACAAATAGCTTTTGCTGTTAGAGTTGCATACAAGGGCGTTAAACTATGAGGAATCAGGCATTGATGGTTCATAGCCTGTCTTCCTCTGCGTGGATATGGGAACAGTCTTCTTGGTATGTGTTATTCACTGGGCCAGTAAAAATATGCCCATCAGTGGGACACAGAGACTTTTGTCAGGAATCTAACATCACTAATGTACAAAGAAAATGACAATAGAGCCTATGAAATTAATTTTGCATTTTTTCTAAACCACGTGCCTCCTTACTCTCTTTTTACTGGTCCTCTCATCCTCATTCCTTTTCACACATTTTTTTCTTCAAAGTGTACCACACGAATACTTACTCATCCATATGTATTTTTAACCTTCCATACTAGTCATCAAACAGGTAGAGAAGAAAGGAAGTTCTAAATGAGAAAACAGTATAAACAAAGCTATGAAGATGGGAAACAAATCACTGTGTTTGGCAAAAGGATGGTATCACTGTGCTTGTAGCAGAGTGTGTGTGTGAAAGAGACTGGTGAGAATCTAGTTAGAAGGCAGAATAGGTGAATGAGTTTGCTTTTGAACCTGTCGATGTTGGGGAGATGCTTAAAAGTTTGTAAGGGGAGCGGCAGCACTAGTAACACTAATGATTCTGAGCTTCAGAATCATTATTCAGGTAGCATTTATCAAGTAGATTAGTCAAGTAAATTAATCTGGTAATGACATGTCATGTTGATTGAAGGAAGTAGACTAGACTAGGGTCAGAGATACTGGGAGAGATTGCCAAGGTTGAGAATAGAAAGACAAAGTAGAAGATAGGCACAAATAGCTTATCCTGGTTTTGTCACCTCTCTCCCATAGATCAGTAGTTTTGGGGGGACAGTATTAAAACTCTGAAACCACTTAGCAGTGGGGCTGTAGGACCCAAGAACATTTTTCTATGTCAATAATTAGAACATCCACTACTCCCATTTGAATGGAAAGGTTAACTGTAAAATCTTTGTTCCTTTATTTCTTGGTTAACTTTAGCACACATCCTGGTCCTCTCACTGAAACAGTTCTGTAAAAAAATCTTCCATTCTCCACACTTTCTCTTTTGGTGCAATTTTGATGGGTTCACATAATACTCCAATAAGACCTTTCAGCTCCACTCTTATCATCCTCTTCTTATGCATTTTAAGATGCTTTAAGTAGAGCTTTGTTTATTTTCTCACCTTGAGATTTGGTATATAAACTTCACTCATTTTTCTTTGACTTTTATGTAATTTGGTTTCTCATTATTATAATTTTTCTATCTATGCTGCATTTGAATTCTTCTGTACATGGGTCTCTGTTTTGTTCTTTCAGGCCTTTGACTTTCCTTCTTTCTGAAAGAGATTTTGTTACTATCATTTTTAAATATATCACACTATTTTTATAAAATAGATTCTGGAAGATTTTAGACATTTGAAGGGAAAAAGGGATATTTATTCCCCTTTTTCATGTCAAGATTACTTCCATTTCTTAATCTGATAAACTATTTATTCTTCTTATAAATCTGAAAAAAGTATCCGAGATTTTGAAAAATATATTAGCTACTCTTTTAATATTACCTTAAAGGAAGACCTCGTCTCCTTTGCAACACACAAATTTATTCTTTCTTGCCCTTATTCCCAACTAAGTCTGTGGCTCACTTTCTCCTTTTTTGTTATGATGTTTCAAATTCTCAGCACGCAGGATTTCATAAATACCCTTCAATCACTCTCCTTGTAAGTTGATTGTAAACACTTGGCTACAAATATTATTTTTGGTTACCTCCACTATTACCTTTCTTAAGATGCATCTGAAATTCTCAACACCACTCATCTTGGATGTTAGAAAAGATCGACATCCCTAAGTAGTTTTTCCTTTCACATCTCTCTTGTGGAATTTACACTTTCATAAATCTCATCTTTTGCCTTTCTCAATTTATATCAAGTCTGTAATCACATATCTCTCCCCAATCCTCAGATCCCATAGACCTTATACACAACTAAACTGCATGTTAAACATCTATGTGTGTCTCATTCTCCCCTTGTTGACTTCTGTGAAGAGTCCTTCACAAATAATACATTTCCCTGTCTGGATTCAATTTGTTTATGGTATCTCAACTGAGTAAAATGTTGCTCCTTTCCAAGCCCAGTACAAGCCTCTTGACCCTTTGATTTAGGTATAAATATTACCTACTATCAACTGAGTCCTGATGTCATTTCATTTAATCTTCCCAACAGCCTTTGCACAGCAGACCTCGATAACCTTGTTTTACAAATGGGTATTTTCAGTATGCAAAGAATCACTTGGAGGAAAAGAGATGAGTAGGGTCTGAAACCAATACAGAATTGGAATTTGCGCATTAAAGAGGGTAAGGAGTTTGCCCAATCTCACTTTGCTAGTGATGTCAGCGTTGGCATTACACCCAGCTCTATAAGAACAAGCTTTGAGAGTGTGAGCCTGAAGTGGGCTAGCAGGGAGGTGTACCTGGGTGAATAAGGACTGTCTGGAAGACAAGTCCCCTTCAGGCCACCTCAAAACTCTGATTTAATGATGGGATCAAAAACACTGCAATCCACTATTGCTGAAATTTCTGACATCGAGAAACTAATTCGTGGATTGGTTTTATTTCCCCAAAAATGTGGGGTTTAGGCCCAGCTCCAATGTATCTGTATATGTAGGTACATTTAGAAAAAAATCTGGTCACACTTTTACCCTATAAAATTGCAAAAATGTCACTGCTGACTACCTGTCATTGATAGTAAGTAACACTCATTTGAGAAGACTTTTCCCTCA
Source organism: Orcinus orca (assembly GCF_937001465.1). Classification (NCBI taxonomy): domain Eukaryota; kingdom Metazoa; phylum Chordata; class Mammalia; order Artiodactyla; family Delphinidae; genus Orcinus; species Orcinus orca. The sequence goes on from NC_064563.1 coordinate 120,336,896, forward strand.
ACACTATCTGCCTTCTGTATCTTGCCTAGAATGACAGTTAAAGTATAACCCAAATAATAGCCTTGTAATTACTACAGAAAAAAAATACCAGCTATGCTAAAATGAAACTAGATTTTTTACTTGCTATTATTATAGCATATATGTGTAGAATATAAAAATAATAATTTGCACTCATCCAACTTCTTTCACTCTATGTCTCAAATCCCTGAGCGCAAGGGGTCTCATTAAGTTTACCAAACCAATTTAACTCTAACATGTTCTTGAACCTTCTCTCCAAATCCACTGAGGTTTTCCTGTTCACAAATGCTGAACACTATCATCTGAAATTCTGAGCACTCTGCAGATATGTTTGACCTTCTGCAGATAAAAACTCCTTACTTAATCATTTAGCTATGTACTAAAATAGGCAAAACTACCTAAATAAAAAAGAAAAACATTACTATGTATATATACCAAAATCAATATACGCATTCACAAACACTCACACACACATAATAACTGAGTTTATGTACGATTGCATTAATATAGGGACAGTTAGAAGAATGAGAAGAAAAGTTTTATCTAGATCTATGGTAACAAAGTCCATTGGTTTCTAAAACTCCATTCATTTAGTCAGCAAATTTTACTCAAATATTTATTGAGTGCCTATAATATTCTAGAGACTATGGTGGATACAAAGATGAATTACTTATAGCAAATAAACTAACGTCCAACTCATCCCACTACAGTGTGGAGTGTGGTAAGCTCCATGAAGACAGGAGCAGTGCATGTATTGTTTAGCTCTGCGTCCCCAATCTAATATTGTACTGGCACACAGCGACACCAATATATATTTGATGCCTATACAATGAAAGAATAATGCCCTTAAGTGATCTAGAAGTTCAAAGGAAGGAACTTCCTGTCTGGCATGACCCAGGAAGGCTTTCTAGAGGACAAAGCATTTGATCTGAGTCTGAAGGGATAGGGTAATGTTTTTAAAGGAAACAATAATATACCAGGCAGATAAGTAACTTATGTTCAAGTTGAAAAAAATTAGACACTTTTAAATCTTAGAATATTTGTGTTATTTAATTTTAGTTTGTCAATTACCTCATGAGTTTAATATTACTATTTCCATTTTACTATTGAGAAAATTGAAACTAAAAAGTTCAATAATTTGCCCAAGCTAAACAAATAGCAGAGGTTGGATTCAAGCCCAGATTTGTCTAACTCCAAATCCATACTCTTTCTCTTGCACCATATAGCCTTATGACCTAGCTTAGTATATGGAAAACACTATAATGTATTAGCTTAAATCAGGATCCCTAGTCTAGTTTCTAGATCTTGGCTCCATTTCTTATTAGATCTGTGACGTTGTACCTGTTACTTTTTTGTACCTCATTTTTCTCAGTTGTAAAATAGGAAGGAATTAATAGTAGAATAACACTTCCTACATTATAGGGTTGTTGTGAAATTTAAATGAAATGATACATGTGAAGTGCTTAGAAGAATAGCATGCACAAAGAAAATGCTCATTTAAATTAGCTATTATTTGTCAGTGAAACTGCAAGACAACAGCAATAATTTAGACAATTCAACGCACATCTTCTTGATCTGAATCAACATCCATTGTCTTCCTTTAGTTAAAAAGAAATCCCTGGAAAATATTATGCAGTAGTTTATTCAAACACAAGGAACATGTCTAATAGTAACATGATAGCAGAAGTCACAAGAGCTGCATTGCTTTTTGGAAAGACAGCTCTAGCTCTGGTAACTTTCCAGAGACTCATAAATTTGACTGAATAGTACGTTTGTTATCTGTTTCTTTCCAGCTAGTACAAACAACCAGATAAGATGATACATTTCCGTAGTTTACAAACTTACCCATGAGTGTGGGAGATCCATATCTGTACAAGAAGACTTGAGATATGGGTGGTGAGTGCAGTGGAAACAGTTGTCCCAGGGTCCAACCCGGTCAATTTGGAAATCAACATATGTCCACAGCGGGTTTTCTGGGAAAGGCTTCCAGCTTTTCCACATCTGAACTTTACCTCCACTGTGGGATAATATTTTGGCCAAGCTGCATCCAGTTGAAGTACTGGGTCTAACCAGTGATGCAGAAATAGAATCCAATCTAATCTCCATTTCTTCTTTCCTCCTTGTACTAACATTATTAACTCTCTTTTCTTGGGATTTGGCTAATTTCATACAGGAAATCAATGTTTCATCTTCATCTTCTGAATGGTAAAGAAAAATAAGAGGTCTGAAAATTTTTCACATGTAGAAATTATGACTATTATAATTCCCTTTATATAATAGAAATGAATGAACATCACAGGCTAAACCAGGAAGTCATATAATTTTACAAAATAGTTTTACAATAGCATTTCTTTTTTTTTTTTTTTTTGCTGTACGCGGGCCTCTCACTGCTGTGGCCTCTCCCGTTGCGGAGCACAGGCTCTGGACGCGCAGGCTCAGCGGCCATGGCTCACGGGCCCAGCTGCTCCGCGGCATGTGGGGTCTTCCCAGACCGGGGCACAAACCCGTGTCCCCTGCATCGGCAGGCGGACTCAACCACTGCACCACCAGGGAAGCCCTACAATAGCATTTCTTTAAAGGGTAAATCTTTGATATATTAAGTGACTGGTTTTGTAAAAACAGATTTACCTAAAATTTTTTGAAGGCATATATAATGATTAAAGCCAGTTTGACTGGAATGACTGGAAGCCACACGCAAATAGTGTACTGAAAGACACTGTAGAAAAAATACAAATTAAAAAAAATTCTCCACATGTTATAAGCATGATATGGTATGTTTCTATTCTTAAATATTTTTAATGTTTGAGGTCATGTGTATAAGAAAGTATCATAAAGAAGCACATCAAATCTTTGCCTTACTTAAAAGAATGAAATCTCAGTAGAGATTTTTGGAAATTCTTTTGGTATCCTAAAATTCTCTATTTTAGTATCAATCTGCAAAGAGATTTATTCATGTGGTATGTCTCATGGTGAAATATTTTGGAAAAGTAAGAACAAGACTGAGAAAACAAAAGGAAAAGGTACAATCTTTGGTCCTATAAAGTTGATTAGTGAGACCTATATTTGCATGTAGTGTAGGGTCTGATGAAATTTCTGTTAGTATATAAAACATTTATAGAAAATAGAAACATATATTACCCTTAGTAACTTGTGCCATATGGTCGAATCTATTTAAGTTCAAATGCTTAGCTGGTATAAACAAAAGATTATGATTAATAGCTCATTCTTGTAAATAAATGAAAATCAAAGTTGCATGTCACGATCTGCCAATTAGCTGCACTCACATCAAAACTGAATCATACTGTTTTCTATGGCCAAGGAATGGGAACAGTGGACAATGTTGACCCTTATTTTCTTGTTGAGCTTTACCCATAGCTTTCTCTTACTCTTCCTCTGAGTCTGGTTCTGAAGGAAAGGGGAAAGGGAATGTCATGGATGAAATTCAGGAACAGTGTAAGGATATTTGTTTCACAAATAACTTGGCAAAAAAAAACCCCAAAAAACTCAACATTTAATGATTACTTTAAGGCCTTATCAAAATGTCCTTCATTAATATATGCTACCCCAGTTCTTCCTCAAAACGTTTTTATCAGCTCATTGAGCTCTTACTTACGGAGATTTATTGATGTAGGTTTCATCTCATTCAGACTCGGCACCCTGGCTTTCTTGGTCCAAACCAATTTCTGTAGTCTCTTTAAGGTGCCCACGGATTCCGCGGGGTCATCACCTGATTTTATGGCCTAGCACAAACACAGCTCGGGGTAAAGACAAATCATTCTCCACAAAAAATTAAATATAAAATGTGTCGAGATCATAAACGTAGGAAAATTGAATAATATGACCTTGACCTGTAGCCTGAGACAATTAAGCAATAACTTGAAAACACACCACCTTTTGCAGGTTCAAATTTGTAAAAGTATATTACAGCTGGCCAGTCATAACAAGACGGAGCAATTTTTAACCAATTTTTTTCTTTTTACTTTAAAATGCAGCAAAATGGATTGAATCCAGAGCAATCTATAAATGAGGCACCCCTGCTCAAGGTGAAATGGTGGACAGGAAAAAGTCCTTTGCAGCATAACGTAGATAGAGCCAGAAATTGAAAGTTGCTACTTGCATGTGTTAGAATAGACTGATAGTGGTAAAAAAAAAAAAAAAAAAAAAAAAGCAGAATACAATTTTCTTTATTTTCCTTTTGGAAACTTCTGGTAAAACAGCATTTTATTTCAAGTATAAAATATTTTCAAACCATATACTTTTCTTTAAATAGCCTCTTGCTTTCTAAAAGATACACACTGAGAAAAGCAAAAACACAGCCACAACATTCTATGCTATGTTTTAGTACATAGTCATTAGTATTTAGTCATTGGTTTATTGTGGCAAAAAAAAGTATTGATAAAAGAATTAACATTGCTTTAATGACTCAAAGTTTTTTTTGGAAGATACAGAAATATTTCTCGCTAGCTTAATGTTGACAAATTTGTATTTATATTGCTTTTACCTATTATTTTTAAGATATTATTCTCAAAGATTTCAAAATATTTTGGAAATTAATACTTTATGTGCTAAATGTTATACTAATTGGTAAGATAGCTGTATTCTGTTGTATTAACAAGATAAGAAATTATGCATAGAGGAATACTTCTTTTTCATTCAGAAAACTCAGGATTCAGAAATACTTCTCTGCCTGCTTCTGCCTCATTCTTTCATCGAACAGCTGATAAATGACATCGAAATAGATGCTGCAATTTTTAAAAGTTGAATGATTTGCTTCCTCATTAATGTTTGAATGAGCCGTATTTATAACAGTGCTTCCCAATCCTTTGACAGAGACTGTAAGCCCAAAGAAATATTTGGAAGAAAAGGATCTCTGGCATGCAAACGTTTTTAATTATTATATTTAGTTCTTATTCTTGGTCTTTAAGAATGACTTTGAACAACCAACATAAACTTGATGTTCTGATTGCATATAATACCTAAATAAGAAATGGGATGTTTTGTCAGAGCAAGCCATACCTGTTTGCATTAAATAAATGGAAAAATACTGAAATCATTTTAATCTTACAGAGAGGACTGTGATGAGATTTTCTTAGATATGCAAAATTTTCCTCTTTTTCCAAAGGTCATGCTTAGCTTACCACGATTTCTATTGCTATTTATTTTTGTTATTTTCCCCAGTATTCCTTTTCAGTACTTTCTGAGTTACTCAGCTTTACAGGTCTATTACAACTCAAGAAGAGTGATTTTCTAATCTTTAGCCCCTTCCAGAAATAATGAGCTGGCATTGCACAACCATTGAGCACAGTATTTTTTGTTGTTGTGCTTCTTTTCTTATGGCAACCTCTTCATCTTACAGACAAAGCTTAATTGCTCCATTGAAACACTGGCAGAAAAATAACCTTCTCTTTCCCCCTTCTTTGTGAAAAAGACTTTCACTTGATTTGGGGAAAGATGTTAGATCCAAGGTAACTGAATTTCTTATTAACCATTTGCCCCTAGGAGGAATGGAAACTTTTGAATAGTGTCTAAATTCAAATGTGTGGTTCCATGGCCCAGAGGTGGTAAAACAAACTGGCCCCGCATTATTTTGTTCACACTCTATTATAGCCTTTTTTTTCTTTTTTTTGGGGGGGGTACGCGGGCCTCTCACTGCTGTGGCCTCTCCTGTTGCAGAGCACAGGCTCCGGACGCGCAGGCTCAGTGGCCATGGCTCACGGGCCTGGCCGCTCCGCGGCATGTGGGATCTTCCCAGACCGGGGCACGAACCCGTGTCCCCTGCATTGGCAGGCGGACTCTCAACCACTGCACCACCAGGGAAGCCCGATTATAGCCTTTTTGAGACACAGTATTGTTAACTTTTATATCTTTATTCACTTACTCATATTTGAATTATTAGAGATCAGTCTATTGCATTTTATTCATTTTTGAATCCGATATGCCTAGGATTGTGCATGGCTTAATAAATGCTTGCTGAATGTAAATATACTCTTGGCTTCATACTTATGTTTTATCTACCAAATGGATTACTCGTAGTAAATTGTTTATATTAGGCTGGCTACTTTTTAATAGCAAAGTACTTCTGGAAAACTTTCTCTTGCTATTAGATTGTATATACCTGATGCATGAAAATTAGAGTTAATATTATTATAAGAGGTATAGAATCATTAAGATTTTCTATTAAAAATAAGTCTTCTAGAATATTTTTAAATAATAGTGTTATTCACTACAATCCTCTAATCTGTTACCTGTATATTTAGACTGAATTTGATTAAAATTTCCATAATGTGCCTTTTAATTTCTAGATATTTTCTAAGAAGACCGACCTGTAAATTAAACTTACCATTCAACCAATCAACAAACTTTTATTGAGCACCTACTATATGCCAAACACGATCACACTTTCTGGGAATACGGCATTGAGCAAGTAAGATGAGATCCCTGCTTTCATAGTCTACATTCTAGAGAGAAGTGACATACCATTAACATATAAACAAGCACATGAACAATAAAATGTGGCATAAGAAGTGCTGTGCTAAGAATTCACAGGGTGATGGCAAGGGAATGGGGGGGTTACTAATTTACATTAGGTTATCAGAAGGGTTTCACTGAGGATACTGAAACTGAGGCTTGAATGACAAGAAGGAACCAGACATATGAAAATCTGGAGATCGTTTTGGATTCAGTGGATGGTCAGGAAGAACATTTCAACTGAAACTTTGATAAAGAGCGAGCTAGGCAAATTGCAGAGGGAAGAGAATTCCTGGAAGAGGATACAGCCTGTGCAAAGGTTCTAAACCTGGAATTCTTGAGAGAATTCTTACTGTATACCTAAGGAAGAGAAAGAAGGGAAGAGTGGCATGAGATGAGGCTGGAGATTTAACTAGGAGTCTTCAAGGAAGATTTTTTAAAGCAGGCTGAGGAATATATATTTTACTCTAATCAGAGGAGTGACACAACTTGGCTTATATTTTTATTCATCTTCCCTCTTCAGTGAATTTTGATCATCTTCCTTTTTAAAGGACTTTTCCCAATAGCCTTCAAACATGCTCTGATCTCATCCATCTTTAATTCACAATCTTTTATTTACCACTCTTTCTACTCCCTTTCCCAGGCATGCTTCTCAAAAAAGCTAACTGTGTATGTTTCCTTTAATTTAATCTTTTTAATTTCTCATCCTTTCAACCCATCTCATGTACTCATCAATCAGCTTTTGTGTCTACTATTCCATTTAAATTGCTTTTGTGGTCCAATGAACTCCACAAACTCCATTACTACGTGATATTCAGCAATATTGACCATGATGACCTTTAGGAAATACTTCCTTTTCTTGGCTTCTGTGACTATATGTTCCTGTTTTTTCCTTTCACCTTTTTTGGCTGTTTTTTCTCTAACTCCTATATGCTGGCATCTCATTTTCTCTCAAAATTAAATGCTTAAATTCCTTTAGAACTAGCTCTGGGCCTTTATATAATATTGCCATCATTTTTTTTCTCATCTACACACACACACACACACAGACACACACACACACACACACACACACACACACACACAGCTTTTAATACCACTTATATGCTGATGATTTCCAATTTATTTCTCTAAGGCTTTCTTCAGAGCTTCAGATTCACCTCTCCAACTGTCTATTTAAAATGATTTATAAGCCTGATCAAGAGTGACCTCTAGCCGCCCCGCTCCCAAACATGTTTCTCATCTGGTCTTCTTCAACTCACTGAATGCCATCTTCATCCACCCTCCTGCATATCCCACAAATCGGATTATCACCTTTGCCATTTACCTCTCTTTTGGTTACTTATATTTATCCCATTACCGAGTTTGGTCTATTCTCCAATATGTGTCTTGAAGCTGTTTCTTTTTTACCATTTCCATTGTTATCACCCTAGTTTAATTTTCTTTCATTGAAACTATTGCCAAGTCCCCAATTGGTTTTCTTTTAGTTTTTGTACTCCTTTAGTTGATTTGTAATATAAGGTTAGAGTTCTCTTTGAAAGATGTAAATCTGGTGATATTACTATCTCTTAAATGACTGCAGAAATCCCAAGTATTCTTTTAATAAAATCCAAAACTTAATTGGGTCTATAAGGCCCACTTCTCTAGGGTCCCCACTGGCTCAGAAGGTGCAGGCCTCTAGTTTCCTAATCTCTGTAACTCTCCTTTCTCAGGGTTTTTGTATATGCTGCTCCGTCTGCCTGGAATGCTTATTCTCATTCTCTTGACCTGGTTAATTCCTTCCTACTCACCCCTGGAGCCTCAGCCTAATGTCATTTTTTTCAGGCAGATCGTTCCTGACTCCCAAGTCCAAATTAGGTCTGCATTCTTTTACAGTCTTGTCTTTCACTGCAATTTCAGATTTACATTTTTGTGTCATCATTGGTTAAATGTCTTTCTTCTCCAATAGGTTCTAAACTGAAGGAAGGTAGGAACCATACCCTTCTATATAAGTATCATGCAGTAGCCTTAGTATCTGTAACATTGTTGACAGTTAGTACTCCACATGAATTAGTTAAAATAATAATATGAGGGCTTCTCTGGTGGCGCAGTGGTTGAGAGTCTGCCTGCCGATGCAGGGGACACGGGTTCGTGCCCCGGTCTGGGAAGATCCCACATGCCGCGGAGCGGCTGGGCCCGTGAGCCATGGCCGCTGAGCCTGTGCGTCCGGAGCCTGTGCTCCGCAACGGGCGAGACCACAGCAGTGAGAGGCCCACGTACCCCAAAATAAATAAATAAATAATATGAAATTAATGAATGAATAAATGGATGAGGACTTGATTTGGTAAAATATCTATTTCTTCAAAATGTAATGATGCAAAAAACAGGATTAGGAATTGAGAAATGAGAGGAAATTTAAAAATTATTGTATTTTGCTTACTTATTGTTTTCCTTCAATAAAATGGTAATTATATGTGAATATAAATTTAATATTTTCATACATATATTTTAATATTTATATACTGTATTTTTATATGTAAATGTGCATATCTTTTAGTTCACTTGGCTCACATTCCTTAAATAATGTAAAAATTTTGTTACAAGTGTTGGATTAAATACACATCATTTTCTGACACTTTGCTTGACTATTAGGATGATAGAACAGTTTTTAGAAAATAGCACCAATGAATTATTGAACTGGATTAGTCCTACAATCATATTTTATGAGCCAGGATGGAAATTACTGGACTTCTAGTCTACCACCCTATTTAAAAAAAGAGAAAACCCAGAGAAGATAAGTGGCTTATCCAGGGAAGATAATTCATTAATAACAGAGCTAGGATGAGAATCAAGTTTTCTGACTTTTTTTTTTTTTGCGGTACACGGGCCTCTCACTGTTGTGGCCTCTTCTGTTGCGGAGCACAGGCTCCGGACGCGCAGGCTCAGCGGCCATGGCTCACGGGCCCAGCCGCTCCGCGGCATGTGGGATCTTCCCGGACCGGGGCACGAACCCGTGTCCCCTGCATCGGGAGGCGAACTCTCAACCACTGCTCCACCAGGGAAGCCCAAATATTCTGATTTTTAATCCAATATTCTTTCTCACAAGATTTTTAGGAACCAACTAATTATCTAGTTACTAGTTATCTGGTATTGATGGTCAAATTAAGACCAACCAAACTCAGGGTTTTGATTTATAAGTTAAATATGGTTCTCCAATATAGAGGATAAGTATCAGGTATATAGATTTATAGGCCTATCTTCATATATTTATATAAAATATAATATATAATATATATCTTCTTTTATATATGTCTTTATATATAATACATATGAATATTTAATATCACATATATTTATACATGTGTTCTCTTTCATATATGTATTTCACTACCAGGGAATTTAAATCTCTTCTAATTTTATCCCCTTCCTTTTACACAGGAGAAACTGAGGCTTATGGAGATTAAGTAAATCCAAATCATCTAACTGTATGAACTGTGATCTCTTTATGCTACTAATGAAAAGGAAGTTGGAAAGTAACATGATAGACCTTGAATGAAGTAAAATAATTTCCCTTTGTTCTTTTTTTGTTCTTAATTTCTGATTTAGAAAACTTTTCCTCCTAGTGATCTCTTTAGCAAGTATTCAAATAGAAAAAACCAGATCACCTGACATCTATAGCACATAATTTCTTCAAAAGCGGAAATAGAGGTTTTTAAAAACCTATTATCTTGGTTTATTTTTAAAGGAAGCTTTAATGAACACCCTGAAGTGAAACTTCAAGTAGTTTCATGTATTTTACATTGACGATTTCTCTGAACCTCGTAGTCTTATGACTTTTCACATATTTACTCAAATTTTGCCAATTCTTAGGGCTTTAGAAATGATTTTTTTAATGCACACAATACACTGTTAAGTGGAAAATCAGAATGCAAATTTGTATAAAAAGTATAAACCCCCCCTCTAAGTGCCTTCTTTCTTCTTTATATACTCGGCATTTTCCAAGTTTTCTACAATGAAGACATATTACTTCTATAATTGGGAGAAATTATATAATTTTAAAAATGTATTAAGAATATAGGTTTGTTTTAATCAAATCTATTTCTGCCAAAACTGTATCTCCATTCTCTTTCCTGTGAAAGTGATTACTCTCTATTTATGACCTAAAACATACTCTAAAAAGATAATTTGTAAGGTCACAATGATCAATTAACATTTAGTAACTCAATGGACAGTAATAAAACCAAGAGGATTATGAACTAGAATCAATCAATGCAAACAAGTTTCATCTCAGAGGTTTATTTCACTGCTTTCTTTGGAACTACAACTAGCTAAAAAAACAATTTGGAAATAATTCATTTACACAAAAGAAATATTGATTGAAGAAATAACTGGTGGAAAAATTGCCATGTTGATGTTAAATATACTTACATAATTATAATTAGAAAATGTATTATTTTTGTGATAGAAATTGAAATGAAATGAAGACTGTATCAGCACTTAAAATAGGGTTGGGCACAATAAAATAAGTCATTGAATGAATAGGCAGGTGCCTACACTAATTAATGAAATAGAATATATTCTCCTAGAAGCCTTATAAGATATTTACTCATTCATTCAACACATATTTACTGAGCACCTAACCTCTGGGAGACGCAAAAGAGAATAAGACATTTTGTCTGCCTTGTGATGCTCATTGCTTAATATGAGTGATTTTAGAAAACAGTCACCTAAGTTTCTGTGTCTGTCCCTTCCCCTGAAAGGTGAGCTCTTTGGGGTTCCAGAGCTGTTTTGCACATCTCAACCCCGGTCTCTAACATGCTCAATAAATATATGGGAACTGAACAGTTGGTGAAAAATACATCTGGAGGAAAAGGTGAATGTGTGTCATATGAGAAATACAAATAAAATGTGATGGTTATTCACAGGAAAGACTGCACCAAGTAAGGTGCGGAAAGGAAACGCATTTGCCTAGAGGATTAGCAGGCATTCGAACAGCTAAGCAATGTAATTTAGCATGTCTAATAAAGCCTTTTGTGTAACAGGCTTATCCCACTAGATAAATACAAATCACCTACTCAAGTTCTAACAGATTTCTGGCTCCTTCTTCTCCCTCTCAAGCAGATTTTGGGGTGCATAATTCTGGTCTTGGAATAATGTGTCATCTAGGCTCTATTTTCCAAGACGCAAGGAAGTTACAAGTTCACAGCCATCTCTCCCCATTTCTGTATGAGTAGCCAAGACTGCTCTTTGCTCATTGACCCGTAGGTTGCGGTCTATCTTTTAACGTGGAGACACTGCCAAGCCATCTGGAAGCTGCCAGGATTACACAAGTCAGAGATGCAAATGAGGTTGTGTTGGTTTAAGGGGAAAGGCTGCAGAAGCAATATCTTTCCTACTTCCATGTAATATCCTCTGCTTTGAAATTTTGAAGAAGTTTCTGGAACAGTTCATAAGCACATTTCTTTTTGGGGGGGGTACAGTCTCTAGCTGACCAAAAAATGTGAATGATAAGAAATTTAAGAGCCAGTATACAAATTAATTAATTTATTTTAAGCACCTGTTGGATTCCTAACACTATACGGAGCTATGGGTATAGTAAATTACATAGAAAAAAATACAACCCTTGTATCTAGGAGTTATAATTTAACATACACAATAAATAAATGAAAAGTGTCAGGAAAACCTGGTTTAATAGAACCAGCCTTGGACTGCAGATAAGTGACTGCTCTGCTGTGATGCTCTGCTTTGTGACTAGACATGTGCACTTGAGCAAGCCATTTCACTTCCCTATATGTCTGCAAAATGAGGAGCTGGATCATAGGAATGCATTGCTGCTCAAATAAGTTTAGGGACATTACATTATATATGTATCCATTTTGCTACCTTATATAAACTCTTGGACCTCAGAAGAGTATCAAGGAAAAAGTGGGAATGAGCTACTATTAATCACAGATTATTAACATTTGAAAAAGCCTTGTATTCATCTAGTCCAACACCTTAATGGTGAGAAAACTGAGGCACAGAAATATGAATTTCATAGCCTAAGAACACAGTCAGTGGTAGCTCCAGGTCCTTTGATCCAGTTCTTTTGATTCTGTTCTAATTATCTCTTAGTCTTCCCAAACGCATAGCCTTATTTTCATCGGGGAAGTCCTTCTAGTATTCATTGAGATTCAGTTGTTTTTCTCCCCACAGCTCTTTGATATTTTAACTAGTCATTAAAAACTCAGAAGGCATGGGAAACAGCAAAGGTAGGGTACAGTAATTTTTCAGGGAATAGAAGTAATATTTAAATAGTACCTTTCCATCACCTCTTCCTACCTAGCACAGCTATCATTCCTTTGACAAAAAAGTACTGTTGAGAAGAAAACTATAGAAACTTAGATGTTAACATGTTAATTATCTTTGGGAAGAGCGGGCCATAAATGGAGATATCTTGAAACTATTATATTTGTACCTACATAAAGAAAATGATTTGTTATAGATGGTTATTTGCCACAGACTCTGCAAATTTATATTACATCTTGGGAAATAATAATCAAGGGAAGTTGTATAATTTAGCTTATAGTGTTCCCAAAAGCCAATCTGGAAAAAGAACTGCAAAGAGGATTTACAGTCTATTCAAGCCCATAATATTACAAGACTTGCTGCTGTACATGAGTGTCCTGGAAATGTTTCCATACCTGCTAAAACATGTCCTTTCCCTGAACCTCTGTTTAGCAATAGCTCAACAAGGAAAGGAAGGTGGTTGACGTGATCTGAGGATTTCAATGTCATACGAGAGAGTTGGCACACAAAGGTGATATACTTTATAACACTAAAAAGTTTTCCATGTCTCAAGAGAAATTGCTAAATTTTAGGGAAAGTTTTTTTTTTTTTTGCGGTGTGCGGGCCTCTCACTGTTGTGGCCTCTCCCGTCGCGGAGCACAGGCTCCGGACGTGCAGGCTCAGTGGCCATGGCTCACGGGCCCAGCAGCTCCGCAGCATGTGGGATCTTCCCGGACCAGGGCACGAACCTGTGTCCCCTGCATCGGCAGGCGGACTCTCAACCACTGCGCCACCAGGGAAGCCCTAGGGAAAGTTTTTTTACATTAAAAACTCATCCTTCTTTGAAGGAAATGCTTCTCTTGGGTCAGGAACTTTCTCAATAAGGACAAGTCTTTTTATGTTCTCTAAAAACACTTCCATGTGCCAGCTGAAAACAAATGTAACAAAGAACTATAGAAAACAATGCTCATGGCATTAAAATTATTGGGAAAGAGATGGAGAAACTACTTAAATATGATACAGTAGGCTTAATATGTCTTGGGAGTGAGAAGAACTTCAACATTCAAATGTCACCCTTTTTAATGTTAAAAAAAGAAAAGAAGATTGATGCTGACATTCTTTAAAACAAACAAAAACAAAACTGTACAAAGATACCAGAATAACTGGGAAAGGATTCATTTCCTCAACCAAAATTATCACATTATCAAAGTACAGTGATTAATGTTTCATCGGTAACTTGATCGTTACATACACGTATACAAAGATGAATACATATGTGCATGTATGTACATATAGTATATATACATTATATGTATAGTGAATTCACTCCCAACCCCTCACTTACTCAAGTCCCAACACATGGTCCAAAGCCCAGAAGAAGTTTGGTAGAAAGTTAGGGTCAGAAAAATGGTTTATGAAGCCGTCTATTTCTTCTTCCCTTAATGCCCTCCATCATTGGGTACATAATGGGTATCTCTCTTTGAAACTCTGATGGAGTTTAAACTCAAACTAAATATACATTTGGAGTTGGGTCATATCTGGCATCATAGTATTAGGGGACTGAAACCACCCGCCCTGGCCAGGCACCGTAGTAACCACTTGCATGCGTTATCTTACAACAGGAGATCCTGGTAAGGAATGTGGAACTAGCAAGCTACCACCAATGGGAAGAATTCAGGAAAGGTCAAAAGGAGAGAGGAGACTCTAGTCCATATGTCCTACCAACTTCCCAGAATCCTTCTCACTGGAATCCATCTTGGCTGAGTGATGCTCACGCCACCAGGAAGGACCTTGGGTCAGAGTGATTGGCCAGAGACAACCAGTAAACTAACCCAACTACCGTAAAACCTGAGATTGCAAGCCATGTGGCAGAGTTCTCCTGGGTTCCTTACCCTGCTGTTCTCTGCCCGGGCGCCCCTTCCCAATAAAGTCTCTTGTTTTGTCAGCACGTGTGTCTCCTTGGGCAATTCATTTCTGAGTGTTAGACAAGAGCTCATCCTTGGGCCCTGGAAGAGGTTCCCCTTCCTGCATCAATAGCACAGGATATTTTTATTATGCTTGGTTCCTGTCAATGTAAGGTCCTTACTGTCAACTTCTACTCTTTTGAAAAATCCAAGTACCTGGCATTAAGCACGGTTTCTACCCAGGGCACCACAAGCCTACAGCAAAAGGCACTGGATAGAGTTTATAATAGAAAACAGACACGAATTTCAACTTTTATTCTGAGGGGAAGTCTTAAAATGGGATTAAGAAGAGTTTAGGGAAAGGACATAAATGTTCATTGAATATCTTCTAGGGGTAGTATACATATGCTTCTTCGTTTAATATTTATAACAATCATAAGAAGTTTTTCTTAGCATCATTTTACACATAATGAATTTGAGGCACAGAGAGTTTAAACAAGTCCAAAGTCAAGAGTTATGACTCATATAAAGGTAAAGCAAGTTTGGTTACTTTATAGTAACCAAAGCTAGGCAGAAGTCCACAAGTTCTAGACCAAAACCAAGAGGCAAAATGTAGAAACTGACAGAGTAGCTGAAGTGATGGAAACTAGTACTGAGTGATCGGATTTCATTTTGCCATTGAGTGTAGCACATGGATTTTTAAAGAATTAGGCCCACATTTTCAGGCTTGTGTTCCCTTTTAAAGATATCAACTAGTTTGGCACAGTTTAAGTTACCAGAATATGTTTGCTAGTCATTTTTTAAATTATATAATTCTTTTAAAAATGAGAATAATACTGGAACTTCCCTGGTGGCGCAGTGGTTAGGAATCCGCCTGCCAATGCAGGTGACACGGGTTCGAACCCTGGTCCGGGAAGATCCCACATGTGTGGAGCGGCTGAGCCCATGCGCCACAGCTACTGAGCCTGTGCTCTAGAGCCCGTGAGCCACAACTACTGAAGCCCTCGTGCCTAGAGGCAATGCTCCACAATAAGAGAATGAGATGCCACAATGAGACGCCCACGCACTGCAATGAAAAGTAGCCCCCGCTCACTGCAACTAGAGAAAGCTGCATGTAGCAACGAAGACCCAACGCAGCCAAAAATAAATAAATTAATTAATTTTTAAAAATGAGAATAATACTGAGAAATACCCAAATAATTCCTATCAATCTTTTAAGATGATCAAGAGGTGAAAATGCCCACAGATATTTAGAATTAGAACTTGGCTAGATAACACAGCTCATTCATAAAATTCATTTGTTACTACCAGCCATTTCCTTTTCTGTGAATAAACTAAAAGTTAAAATGAAGGTTGCTTAAACTCTTTCCCTTGCTTTAAAAGGGAATATAGATAGATAGATAGATAGATAGAGTATAACTTTGGATACTGAAATAAGATCTAGTCTGATTTTAACTTCATTTCACCAGAGACAAAAATGTACATTACATAACATTCAATGTTTTTTTAATACCAATTAAAGTCAGTCTTTAAAGTCTTAAAGTTAAAAAAAAAAAAAAAAAGAGGTTACATTCTATTCTAGCTACCAAATAGAGTTCTACTTCTCTCTGTTTGTGAAATGAGTTATAATCTTGGTCTTGGGATGCAGGAATCCACCTCCACCTGTAGCCTCAAAATATTATTAGGTAGCTCTGGTGGTTTTAAAATATACCCACAAATTGTTTTATACTGCTCTCTTCAAAAGATGGGTCATAAGTCCCCTCCCCTTAGTATGAGCTGGATTTAATAACTTGCCTTTAACAAATAAAAAAGCTGGAAGTGATGGTATCTGACTTCTGAGACTAGATCTTAGAAGGCATTTTGGTTTCCTTCTTACTCTGTGTCTTAGACAACTCACTCTGGGAGAAGCCAAATTCCATGCTGCGAGGACACTCAAGCAGCCCCATGCGAAGTCCAACACGGTGAGAGACTGATGCCTCCAAACAGCTCCTCCCACAAGGAGCTGAGGCCTCCTGGCTGCGGCCACGAGAGGGAGTTTGGAAGCAGTTCCTTCGGCTTAGGCAGCCTTCAGATGCCATTTTAATTCCAACTTCATGAGAGACCCTGAGCTAGAATCACCCAGCTTTACCACTGCCAAACTCCTAACTCACAGAAACTGTGGCATAATAAATGTTTGCTATTTTAAGCCCTTAAATTTAGGGGTAATTTGTTATGCAGCAACAGATAATATAGTAGCTAAAGTTATATAATGGAGAAGAAAGTACTTGAAAATAAGAGCAATGCACAACATCATTAGTTCATCTTTAAGTGATCACATCACACGTAAAGACTATTTTTTAGTTGACACTTTCAGGAGCTATTTAAATAATCTGTCATTTTGGCCTCTTTTTTTTCCCGCCTTATGGTTTGTTCACAACTTTGCTTAGAACCACAGAAAAGTTGTCTGATGAAACCTAATGAGGGACCTGCCTCTGTTGCTTGTTAACAAGAGGATCACAGCATAACCTTAAAGCTCTTCCCTAGTCACTTGGTGTCATGACCTCAGTTAAGCTCACCAAAAAGCAATTCTGCTTTGATCTAATATACACACCTTTCCCAACAATGCTGTGCTGTACTGGATACAGTTTTAAGTATATATATATAGCCAATGAACTGTATGTAGTCCATAGATTTTTTGTTATTAATCTAATTTTCATCTTACAGGCTAAATGACTAACTCCCAACTCTAGATGGTGATTACACTGCTTGAGAATTGAAGGAGGCTAGTCTAGATTGTACAGTCAGAGCTGATTCCAGACATCATCCAACTCTGTGAGCACAGTTTGGGTCTAATATCTTAAACCAATTAGGATTCAGTATTAGCAGAAGTAACCATTTTAAAAATAAAGTATATCAGTTAGGAATACATTCAGCTTTGAGGAACAGAAAACCTAACAATAGTGGCTTAAACAAGTATGGGGCTTATATTTCCACACAATAAGAAGTCCAGACATAGGTGGTCCAATGCTGATGCAGTTACTCAAGAATGTCAATGATGAGTAATGCTCCACACATTTGCCTGCTTCACCATCCTTAACATGTGCCTTTTGCCCTGAGGGTTGCAAGATAGCTGCTAACTTACCAGATATCAAGTTCCAGCTCCAGGGAGGGTGAAGGGCAAAGGACAAAGCTTTCTCCTCATGAAGCTTTGCTTTATTTTTTTTCAAAAAAGAAAGCCCTCCCCAGGCATTTCTGACTACATCTCATTGGCCAGAATTGGGTTTCATGACCACCCCTAACTGCAGGGGAGGCTGACAATTCAAATACTTATCCTTACAGTTGCCATAGAAAAGAACATCAAGAAAGAGATTGATTGGGGGCTTCCCTGGTGGCGCAGTGGCTGAGAGTTCGCCTGCCGATGCAGGGGACAC
This sequence comes from Orcinus orca, assembly GCF_937001465.1. NCBI lineage: Eukaryota > Metazoa > Chordata > Mammalia > Artiodactyla > Delphinidae > Orcinus > Orcinus orca. The sequence goes on from NC_064563.1 coordinate 120,354,942, forward strand.
GGGTTCATGCCCCGGTCCGGGAAGATCCCGAGTGCCCGGGAGCGGCTGCGCCTGTGAGCCACGGCCACTGAGCCTGCGCGTCCGGAGCCTGTGCTCCGCAACGGGAGAGGCCACAGCAGTGAGAGGCCCGCGTACCGCGAAAGAAAGAAATTGATTGAAAGCGTATGGAGTGATCTAACACTCTAACTTTAGGGAACCTAAGGTTTTGAGGAATATACATATATTTTTATAAAAATATAAACATATATTTACATGTAAATAGATATAATAAAATATATTTTTATTATATATTTATATGTAAATATATAATAAATATATAAATATATTTATATATTTTATAAATATATTGTGTATAAATATAAATATTTATTTTAATATTTAAAAAATTCATTCATTCAGCAACACTTTTTCCACGGAAGTTGCTCAGGGAGAAAATGTTTTGGTGCATTCCTGGCTGGAGGTACTTGACATTGCTGAATACCACTAGCACTGAAAGTAATAAATGTTATCCTTCTTCTATATCATGAATATGAATGGTGCTCTGAAGGCTGAATGCAACCAAAGAATTTACATGAGAAATGAGGCATGAAACATTTTTGAAAATATATTAGCCCAAAGTCCGTATTACTGCATATTTTATACCCTTTTCAATATGCTACAGAAGGTTTGAGCCATCAACTGAATGCTGCCGGAAAAGAACAAACAAGAACAAGGATACAAAAATCAAGGCTGGGAGTCAAGTTGCCGCAAGATGTTCTTTATGGTCGTTATAATGATCACAGTACCAGGCAGCTGGCTTTGCTTCAAACTCTCCCCTTGAGCACTTCTCCTGCAAGCCTGGTCCTCCAACAAACTAATCCCAGGCCAAGCAGACAAAAATATTCACGGAGTAAAGTCAGTATCAGAGAAAGCATTCCATAAATATCTTCCCCCACTCCGGCCACTTGGTTCCTTGTACTTTCTTTTACTTCTGAGATCATCTTCTCAGTTTGAGAACATGAAGGAAGCATGTCTGGTTGAATGTATTGTGGCTGGAAATTCAATTCATGTTTAAATCTTTTATTCTGAATGTTTGTATTGTCCAAAATGTATTTTGTAGGCATGGTCCTAGGGTAATAATAACTATAATATGTTTTACATCTTATGAACTTTATCCCATGTTAATGATATTCAGTAAAATTGCCAGTGATATGAACATATTCACCCTTTTAAGATATTATTCAGTATTTTGATCCTTTCTACTTTTATATAGTTCTAAAAAGTTCTGTAATGAATGCATATCATTCCTGTAATATGGAACAACTCTCAACTTTGGTTTTTCCAGGAGGCTGTTCTCTTCCCAGACCAGACCTGAACCTAGTTGGAGCTTGTAAAGTGAAAATACGTGAGACATCAAGTCTGCAGACAAGTTCTCATCAACTATCTGGTTCCCAGAGTCTCATGGTTCATGTACTGAGCCTCCTCTGGAAACTCACATAAAAATACTGATTCCTGGACCTCAGACATGATAATTCAGTTGGACCGGGGTGTGGCCCAGAAATCTGCATTTTAAAAAAATACCCTAAGTTATTTGATATAGATGGTCCCCAGGCCACACTTGGAGAAACGATGCTCTGGTAAGTCATTTGCTCACATGATGAGAGGCCACAGTCTATGCCAAAGTCCATCCTTATGGATTCCACCAAAGGGCCAGTTTCCCCTTCTCACCAGAGAATGGTTCCCTCTCTCCTTCATCTTTCAAAGGGTAAACTGCTTCTACTTTTCTTTTCCTCAGTCACAAGGAGTTAATATATTAATAATTTTCATAGCGCTGCTTAATATTTAATAATACTCTGTTACACTGAAGTATTCTGTCATACAGAAAAAGTGTTTCTTAATTAACTAAGCTCAACTGAATGCCTACTGTGAATAAGAAGAGGGATATTAAAGATAGATAAGATCACCTCCCAACTCTCAAATGAAGATTTCTAGATTAGATAGCTCCTGCCTATCTGTCACTGGGTATGAATTCCCTCAACTAATCTTTACTGATAAACTACATAGTACATTTGAATGGTTACCATTCTAGAAGAATCATTTCTTAGCCAATTAAACTGTACAGAAAGTTTGGTGTTAAAGATTTACCTTTAACCCTTTAGTCTAAGAATGTTCTATATCATTTTCTTATTTCTAAGAGATAGTTCTATTTTTCTACTAAAGACCTAAAGAAGAATTCCTCTGGGCACAAAACATGTCAGGGGAGCTCTTACTATAAACCAGTTGTTATTTTTTCCTTGCTATCAGACAGTGTTTCACTTAAGCTCATCTAAATTTGGGAGGATGAGACTGCATGTTTCAGAGATAATCTACCAGCTGTGCTCGTGAAAGGGTCATTAAATTCTTGCAAAGAGTAAGAGGAGAAGGAAGGGGAAAGAGAAGAGACGAGGCTCTCTAACAACAACTAAATTTTTAAAAACATCTCTTAAATGCCAGCCATGAGGCTAAGTGCTTTAATGAAGTATTTCACTTAATCCTCATGACAGCCATGAGATATAGGTTCTTTATAGATTGATTTTACAGATGATGAAAACTGAGGCATCGAGAGATTAAGTAAATTGCCCAAGGTCATATAGCTACGAGGGCCAAACTAAGACTCCAGCAGAGCCCTGTCTGTTTTCAGAGCTCTCAACCGTACACTGCAGGAGAACCCATTGGTTGACAGACTTCCTGGCAAAGTGCAAGCTGGCGCAGCAGCCCTCTCTCGGGAGCATAGTTCTATAGCTCCGGCGGCATCAGAGCAGCCAGCAGGAGCTGTGCTTGATCAAAAGTTACGGTCCACTGTCTAACTCATCGGAGGACCTCCGACAGCCTCAGAAATCAGGCTGGATTTAGGAATTTGAGTTCCCTTTCCTCACCAAATCAACCCCTCATAATTCATATGCTACCTACCAACTGCCTGTGGATCAATCTACTGTGCTGAGGAAGGTCAGTTCTAAATTTTCTAATAAAACCATCAGAATGATTAAAGAGAACCCTATGGCTGTCAGAAAAATATCAAAAATCAGTATGATGACTGAGTTGGCCCTATTGACTCATATATGATTTTTTGTTACAGGGTGAATAGCAATGATTTGGCTGTTAATTAATGCTATGTTGTTATTATTAGGGAGGCCCAAGGTTCAGACATGCTTAATTGCTTGAACTCCTGGGCTAATTAATGCAAGTTTTAAAGGGCTATGTCAGAAATCACAGTATATGTTTTTACATCAAGCATAAAACATGAGGGACATGCCCCTCACTGAAGATTGCCAGAGAGTTCTAAACACTTAGCACAGGTTTTGCCAGAGAAAATCCCAGTATATTAATTTATCAAGTTCAGAGTTACTTATCAAGAGGCTATAGAGCATGATGTTTTGCATAATCAAAATGGTTTATTAACTCATCATCATTTAATTTTTTCATTTATATTCCAATTCACAGAGACATAAGCCTATGAATTACAAAACAGCCTGCAGTAACTAAATACAAAATAGCTACAAAGCTAAGTATTGTACACCACGTACACAACTATAACAAGATGATTTTCACCAAACACCATGTAAATGTTGATTATTTACATTACCTGATAAGAAGTGCCTTGGAGTTTTTTTCCTTGAAGAGTATGTCTATTATTACTCAAAAGAAAATCATCTTCATTTAGATCTATGAAAAGAGGTAAGCGTTACACAGAGATTATCAGAAATTATAAGATTTAAGAAGTTTAAGTGCAATTGAATACCTAAAAATTTTCTTTAGTCTATTAAGGCCTTATATTGACTAGACCATGAATGTTTACTTTCTTAAAGATACACTGTTCTTATAAGAAACCAATCAAACTAAAATAGAAATTTAACAAAAAAAAAAAACAAAGGATGCCTCTGACCAGCTGTGTCCTTGAGCAAGCCATGGAACTTTTCTGGGACTCAGTTTCCTTCCCACTTATAAAAGAGTAGCATCTGAGCTACTAAACCACTTCTAACTCCAAAATGCTATGAGGTAATGTTATCACCTCACTTGTTTCTGTTAAACCGAGCTTTCCATCCCTGGCATTTTGAGCTTCATTAGCTTATGTCTTCTCAACATGAATTATTTATGTTGAAATTCTTCTCTGCCTGCTTTGGTAAAAGCTTTGGAGTGTGTCATCCATTTGCTTGCAGCTAAATGAAACCTTTTCAAAAGATAGCAGCATTTCCCTTTCAGGCCCTGTAAAACGGGCTCCATTTATATAAATCTGACATACACAGTGCGCTAAAAGAAGACAGGACTTCATGGATCACTTACTCCAAGCCCCGTAGTTTACAGATGAGGATACTGAGACCCACAGAAATCACCTGGCCTCCAGGCCAATGACTTTTTCTTTCACCTTCACTCCCTTTTACTTCCAGTCACTACTACTACTTCAAGTTTCCACTATTCCTCATTCTTGTATTCTGAGGGGGAGGAAGGAAGAGGCAAGGCCTACCTTCCACGCATAGTGAAAAACAGAAGCAGGTTTATCCCCCCATCCCCACTATAGCTATGGTTAAAAGATATATTAAATTCACAGCTCAGTCTCAGAATTATTTACACCACCTAGTTAATATTTCACATCAGAGTCACCACACTACAGGGCTCCAGAAAATGCTGAAATTTTAAAATGAGCTGGTTTTGTGATCTGCCTCTTTGAAGAAAGATCTGCCATCACACAGAATGGTAGAAACAGAGTTTTTACATCTTTTTCTTAAAATTTATTTTCTGTACTTAGAAAAAAAAAATCTTTCCTCTGTTCCTATATTCCTTTTCAATTCTTTTCTTTTTTGTGATCCCTCGAAACTGAATTTTGGAGAGCTCCCTCTATAATTACTCTTTTGGGCTCAGGAAAACACCAGTGAAGTAGACTCCTGTACTCTCGAATCTGGAAGCCACAGAGCGAGGGATGGGCACAATGCATTTATATCACTTCCATAACAGTGCAAGGCAGTAAGATGAGTGATTCATACACTACGGTGGGAAGAGAGCACCAGGACCCAGAGTACTCCCAGAAGATGCAGGGCCCCAGTGGAAGCTTGAAGAATGGAGATTGTTTGGAAAGGCAGAAGAAAAGGAAAAGTTAGATACAGCAGCAATACTGTGAACACTAGCCTATAGTGTGGAATAAGTGGAACATGTTGAATTAAATGTAGAAATTGAGATTGGTCACGTCAGAGGGCAGTTCTAGATATTGCACAAGAGGAGGTGAGCCTGGGTGGGTGAGTAAGGCCAAATGGCAATGGACCTTGAGTGCCAGGTGGAGGAATGTGGACATAACCCACGAGACCAGTGCTGCAAATATAAACATCTACAGAAGGCAAATAAGTAATTTAACTCAATGAAGTGAATTTTGTCAAGGAGACATTGGGAGATCTGTGGTGAGGTGAAGGTCTGTCCGCCATTGCTAACGGGCAGCCATTGTTCTCAGCTCTCTCAACAGAAATCACCTCAGACTTTGGACCCAGGATTGGCAATGTCCCTCATGTTTCTCAATAGAGTATAAATATATGAATTTTAAGGTAAAATTTCTTGATTTTTAAAATACTGTACGGCCTAAACAAGCTTTTTCTCAAAACAAATTTATTTCCAAAACTACCCATTTGTGGCCTCTGCTTAAAAAATGGGAGATTTATGAGGGTTTTGGACGAAGAAAGGGACACCAGGAAAATGGCATTTTATGAAGATTAACTCTTTGTTTTGTAATCTTATACATTTCATTTATTTCTAACCTCCCAAATGTTACCCTGCCAAAAACATTTATAAAGATAGGAGCAATTTGGTCCGAAGCAGCAACAAAGGCAATAGTTGAATTAGGCAATATGCAGGTTATATTTTCCAAAGACAGCCACAACAATATCTCCCATAGCACATGTTCTTCTGCAATGTGACCTTAGCACTCCTCCACCAAGAAATGGAGTTTAATTCTCCTTCTGCTGAATTGAACTGGCCATAGTGATTTGCTTGTCACAGGAGAGTGCAGTGGAAGTGATGTGTTGTGACCTCTAAGTCTGGGTCAGAAGAAGGCTGGCAGCTTCTACCTGGGTCTCTTGTAATACTCACTCTCAAGACACTTCCTTGTGTGATGTGTGAAGCTCCCTCTCATGTCTTTCCCTCCTGAAACCCAGGCTTTAGCCTGGGAGAAGCTCAAATTACATGGAGAGGCCACATATTAGTTCTCCAGTTGACAGTCCCAGCTGAGCCCTGGGATAACCTGAAGTTATCCCAGACAAGTACCAGACATGTAAGTGAAGAAACCTCTAGATGACTCCAGCCACCAGCCTCAGTCATTCAAGTCTTCCTAGAGGAAGCCTCAGACGTTGTGAAGCACTACCCTGACTGAATCTCTGACTGGCAAAATCCATGAGCCGAATAACATTTTGCTTCACGTCATTACGTTTTGGGGTGGTTTGTTGTAGCAATAGATTATCTGTACATGCATGAACTACATCAGCGGGTCACAAAAGACAGTGTACATAAGAATGTATCTTCCAGCATAAACATTCGGACTCCAACTGCCCTTCAAATGCAGATGCAGGAAAAAAAAATGGGATTTGATTAAAAAAGCAATATCTCTAATCAGCTTCTAGGTGATTCTAATGGAAATTAGACTTCGGACCATACTCATGTAACTATAATTCTAGTAAGAACTCTCCTAAAGAATTGAAGGGATACCAAGATTCATTTGTATAAAACACTAGAACTCAGAGTGTTCTTGTCATTCAATTCAGAAAGGCTTCCTTAGAAATAAAAGAGGCCTGCTGTGGCAAGCAGCCTTTGCTTAGGAAGTTTATTCCCACATCAGAAGCAGACATTCAGGTGTGAGATCAGACTTCTCTCTGTCATTCCTCACGTAGTCCAGTCTAAACAGAGTTAAAGTACATGCTCTTGGGAAATAATGTCTCAATCAAATTGTGGTCCCTGAAAATTAAGCAGAACGGTAAATGCACCTGTGACTCTATACATTCACCATCTTGAAAATGAGGGTATCAAGCCAGTAAAGAAGAAGACTGAATAAGATCTCGAGAAGTTAAACTGAAATATTTATATGCTTATGCTTACTCTGAAAAGGCTGGCCAAGTAATGATATTGACTAGAATTCAAGAAAGAATATTTCAAACTAATGGTAACTCCAGTGTTACCCTGGAAGGTCCTAATGTCTTTACCAATGTGGTTTTTATAATGAATCTCATCAAAATCATACGTAAAGAGGATTCATTTTAAAAATAATTTTGCAGCAGCATGAGTAGAGTGAATTTTCCTTCCATCACGAACCATGTTTCCTGAATGTATCCAGCCCCTTATATCCTTTACAAACATAGCCAATTATTTTCACATATTTTCTGTTTCATGGAATAGTCTATCACAGTAACACCATTTGAAAAAAATCTCTAAATCTCCAAGTGCGTTTTGTTTCCTTTACCATTTTTTAAATTTTGCTTTGTTTTTATTCTTTGTACTTTTTAGTATAAAATAATGAAAACCCTGTTCTTGAAAATATCTTTACTTAAATCATAACTTGATCTTGGGTAAATTCCAATTCATAGATTTCAAAGTTTATTCTTTTCAGGCTTTTTTCCCCCCCATAAAACTAAGGCCAAAATAAATTTAAATATTTTTAAAATCGATTTTAATTTTACTAAAATGAATATTATGAATATTCTGCCTGTTTAGAATGCTAAAAATAAAACAATTAACATGAATTATAGATTAATTTCCCTTGATACCTAAATTATGCCAAGCTTTCAGTTGTAAAGTCCTGAGCACTCAATTTAAGCTGCATGTATTTTACAGATGTAGTCCCAGTATCACAGATGTAGATTTAGATGAAAGTATTCTTAGAAGAAGGAAATGGACTACAGAAACTAAAAATGCTTCTGGCTCTCAACTATTGTGATAAAATTTGTCTTAAGCAACATAACATAATCATGTTATTGGGGTATGTGAATATCTTTATGGATTAAAATACCAGGCACAAATCCTTGGCTAAATATAGCCTGTGGCAGTTTCCTTCATCAGGCTCAATACTCTTCAGGACTGAATTGCTGTTAATATAACTTGTGTCATGTGGAAAGACCATTTTGATATTGAAATTGAGAGGAATGGACTTTTTTTGGTTCTTGAAGTTTGTAATAGATTCTTTAGGAGTTTATGTCACTCCTATCATTTCCCTATAGGTTTTCTTCTGTTTTATTGAAAGATGGTCTTTACAATTTCATCATTAGTATTCAATAAAAACACGGGCTGTGGGTGATAACAAAAATGCACTCACCTATCTTCACCTCAGTAAACTTCACAGTCTGCCTATCCTCAGGCCCAGTAAACCACTCTTAAGTAATTATGCAATTAACAGCTAAATAGTAGTGCTTAAAATGAGAAAGAAATATTGTAGGTTGATATGTAGGGCACAGGTTGCTTAGAAATACCCTGAGCCTTCCAAAGGAAACTACTACACCCATAAAATTCAAGTCCACAACTTGTGGCTCTCCCTCTCCCACTAAATGTCTCCCTACAATTTACAATGGAACCGACAGCCTTGGTCTCAGGCCATCAACTCTTTCTAGCACAGCATTAATCCCTAAGAAATGTCCTGTGACTCAGCTGGTACTGCTGAAATGTCAGCTGAACTTCTTAGGCACACATGCACACACACACACACACACACACACACACACACACTCACACACATACACAGACTGAACACAGGGGTGCTTAAAAATCTGAGAAATATCAAAGCTGAAAAGTCTTCTTTAAAGGCTTCTTTTTTGTTCTCTGACAATGAAAAGATCACTAATCAGAAGCACCTCAACTCAGGCCAAGATTTTTTGCTGCTTTGTCAGTGTAGCTATAATAGAATTACTTACCTACTCCTGCTAAATTTAAAACAAAAACAAAACCCACAGCATTTTACAAAAAGGATGTTAAAGAAAATAGAATACTTGAAGAGTTTTATGGCAAAATTTATGACTAAAAATAATCTGTAATATAGTTATACCTTCTTTATTCACAGATTAATGTACAATAATCTAAAAGTAACACGTGCTTATTAAAGAAATGGATGAATGAATGGATGGGTGGATGAATGTTTGATTAACTAACTGAGGTGTGAATGAATACAGCTAGCATTCATGAGGTGAAGACAGAATCCAATCAAAACACAATATTAATAAAAGATTTCCTATAATTAAAAGAAAATATCTAAAATAATCCCAAAATGTTTCACCTATTTATTTATTTATAATGGAGAAATCTGTGAATATTTAAAAATTAAGTTAAAACTATTTACCAAAACATTATTCAATCTTGGATAAAATTGATATATTTCAAAGGAAAATGATTATTTTCATAAATAATTACTTTGTAAATCTATGAGCTCCTTCATGGAGCTCAAAAGGCAAAATCTGAACAGAGTGTATAATCAAACCATTAAATTCCTGATTATAAAAATACATTATAATTCCCTTTGTCCCCAAATATTAAAAAATCTTTTAAAATTAAAAATCAGAAACTCTTAAATAATCAATAACTAATATGAGCAATTATTTCTTGTTCCAGTAACATTGGAAGGTGAATACCAAGCAGATCAGCTTTTTATGTTCTTGTTCATCTTTCTGAACTCTTACGACTTTCTGTTTTATTCATTACCTTCCCAAAGTTAAGTAATTTTAATTATGAAGTCTTTTATTATTAATACATTTTCCTATACCTGACTGCTAATTTGCTTTTCTTGGGATTTTTTAAATCATAAAATGACATAATTTTGCATTAATAGTCAAGTTTATTTCTCTTAAATTCTTAAAGAAAACCTAAAAATCACAACTGTTAATGTATTTTTGCATTCTTTTAGACATTAAAGACTTTCAAATATTTTTGCAACTGATTCTTTGCTTCAACAGGCAACTTAATTACATTCTACTTCCTTTTTGCATGTCTGTGTGTATCTACACACACACACACACACACACACACGTATATATTCTATTAATAATGTATACATTCTATTCTATTAGTTTTTCCTTTTTAAGTAGACCACAGTGCACTGCTTATTTTAATGAAGAAAGATGTAAATTTTTCTTACCTGCCCTTTAAACTGCTTTGGGAAAATGCAAAGTCAGCTGAACTAAATTTAGCAATTACCTTTTAGCTGACAGAGTCTTCTGATGTGGGAATCATTCTCAGGCTTGCTGGGTTCCTGCCAAGTTGTGTCATTCACAGTTTTTCCCTCTAAAGCAAAGCAGAAGATTGGTTAGAAGAATTCACGGTAACATCTGTGTAAGAAATTTGATATCAAAACAAGTTCAGCACACGGTTGTAACTTGGTAAGTAATATGTTAAGAAACCATTGTGGGGCTTCCCTGGTGGCGCAGTGGTTGAGAGTCCGCCTGCCAATGCAGGGGACACGGGTTCGTGCCCCGGTCCGGGAAGATCCCACATGCCGCGGAGCAGCTGGGCCCGTGAACCATGGCCGCTGAGCCTGCGCGTCCCGAGCCTGCGCTCCGCAGCGGGGGAAAAAAAGAAAGCATTGTGGTCCATTCTGGGGAGTTCTGGTCCCTGATGGACACTCCCAGATGTTCTGTGGGCTCCCATTTATTTCCATAAACTACATAAGCACTCAAGCATAGATGGTAGAAGGTTGCTACTGAAATACCTCTTGATAGCTTTTGATTACATTATTCTTTGGAGTATTTTTCTTGAATTAATAACCATTTATTTTTTATACATCAATTAAAGTAGCTCCACCCTCCACATTCTTCACTGTTTTTTGGGTTTTTTTTTTGGCGGTACGCGGGCCTCTCACTGTTGTGGCCTCTCCCGTTGCGGAGCACAGGCCCCAGACGCGCAGGCTCAGCGGCCATGGCCCACGGGCCAAGCCGCTCCGCGTCATGTGGGACCTTCCCGGACCGGGGCACGAACCCGTGTCCCCTGCATCGGCAGGCGGACTCTCAACCACTGCGCCACCAGGGAAGCCCTTTTCACTGTTTTTAACAAAATGATTAAGTAAGCGTGTAGAGAGAACATTGAGTTGTTTCAAGAAACGCTTAAGATCCTTGACTGGGAGAACCATGATTTTCCCAGACTTGTCCTTCTAACACGTGGAGCAGGGTCTAGACATGTTGTAAAGAAGTGAACTGCACCAGAATAAAGAACTGGAATCCCTTCTAATCTGTTTACTGAAGACTAAGCATCCCACATGCTGTATCACACCATTGATAAAGCAAATTTTAAATAATGCGACAAAAGCATCACACAAACTCAGCATGCTGTGCTGTTTCTAAAGTCAGTATTTGCTCTCATATTTGACTACAGAGAAGGCAGGTGATCATCAAGAATTATATTAGCATGGACACATCTAGAGTCCTACGTGCACAAACTGAATATGCTATGAGAAGGGCATATATAAATGGAAAATAAAAGAGTGACTACTTCCTTTTATTTCAGATCATGCACTATTCAAATCAGGGCTAGTATTCAAAATATTTAGCAACTACTGCCCACAGGGCCTTGACTAATGAGATGGGACTCAGCCCCTGTAGATGTTGCCACTGGAAGAATATCAGACCCAATTAAAATGCAGATGCCCTTGGTAGATGCATCCATGGGCGATCATGACTTTGGCCTGAGTGTGCTTTTCATGCCCTATCCAGGAACCTGGTTTTGAAAAGAGGAAAAAGGGGATTTGAGCATCCGACTTCTAGGTGCTGCTGGGGAAAAAGGGTACCCACAAGTTTGATGAACTGCATAAAAAATGAATTATTAACTGAATAATCCAGTTGTTTTGTCACTACAAATGTTTTATAATTCGTATAAAACATTCTATTTTTCTATATTCTGTCAAGGAAAGAGAGATATCTTCCATTAACTTTCTAAAAATAATTAGATATTTACTTTAAAATTAAAATACAAATCAAGCCAATTGCCCCTATTATTACTATGGGTACTGTAACCACAGAAACTGAAGAAAAGCTCTGGTGCTTGAAATGCTGAGGAAAGTCTTTCATAATTCAACCATTTTTTATTTCTTTTTTATTCATTCCTAGATTCCTAGATATGAAAAGATATCTAAGAGATCATCTTGAGCATGGACCTTCCAAGCTAAAGTTGGGAAATTGGAAGATAGTCAGCCAATAAGCCAAAAAGAATTATTTTTTTAATATAAAAGGAAATTATTCTGAATAAATCAATGGTTTATTTGTCTTAGCCATTTAAAATTAGAATGGAACCACATTTCTTTTTTTTAAATTTCTTCTATAAAATTCAAAGACAAATCAATTTGACTTTCATCCATTACTTTCTGTTGCTTTATGGCATTAGCAGCAGAAAATCACTCTTAGAGAAAGAGAACATATCATTTGCGTGAGTAATCTTATGAATTACTAACCAAATACTTTGCTTTCAGACATAGATCTCCGGATTGACCTAGAAAAAAAAAGAAACCAATATTTAAGTCTAGATTTAATCATTTATATTTTAAGTGAACAGAAATTAGATCACTTAGACATGTGTGCAATGTCCTGGAGAGCAGGAATAAATTCTAAGTTCTACATATGGGCCTGAATCTTCCTGACTCTGGATGGCAAAGTACAGCTAATACATATTGCCTGGAAATTTCCGTGCAATATGAAGAAACTAACTTTCATAAATCTCACTACCCCACCCCTGCAAAAAAAAAAAAAGGGTAGGCCATTTCTACATGAATGCATCTCAAGATAATCAAATAGTTCATATGGGAAAGTTCTTTTTCAAATAATTCTATTCAATAAATACAGAAAGAACATTGCAAATTGAATGTAACTATTGTACAATCCCTAATGAAACAATAAATCGGGGCAATAATTACCAGTTGCTGTTAAAGTTTTTAATTGAAAGGCCGATGGGCAACTTAGTGCTGGATGGATCAGTCTGATACCATCTGAACCCACTAAGCAACTTCACAGTTGTAAAAATAGAGACAACCAGATATATGAGCTTCCAATGTAATGCAACAGGAAATATACAGTCACTGATGACCTACTTTTAAAATATATATAGATAGATAATCAAACTTGAATCTTATCAAGCCTGGAGATCTAACTAAGAATTTACAGGAAACAGAAGCGAGAACACATGTTTAAAACACACACAAACACACACACATATACACGCACACACACACACACACACACAAGGATGCAATCAGTAAAATTAAAAAATATGGAAAATTCCTCAGAACGAATAATCCAGTTTCTTCAGCAGATAAATGGGGAGAAAAACCTATAAATTAAGAAACATGAACAAAATGCATCACTTGGATCTTCTTTGGATCGTGATTCAAATAAACTAGCTACTGTTAAAAAAGCTCTTGAGGCCATCGGAGACATTTTAATACTGACTGTATACTTGGTGATATTAGGTTATTTTTCTTATTTTGTTCTAGTACGGCTGTGGTGTTGTGGTTATGTTTAAAAACAACAATTCTTGTTTCTTAATGATATACTGGAACATGAAATCGTCTGATATGCTTTAAACAAAACCCAGTGAGGGGGGTGGGAGTGGGGAGTCAGATGGGTAGCGATGAAATAAGATTGACTATAAATTGATACTCGATTATGTTAATCAATTTACACATTGGGTGAACACACACACATAGTGTACATGTAAATAATTTTGTTAGAGCTGGAGTGTTTTCCATTATTCAGCTTTATTTTAAGCTCAGGGTTGTAAGCAAAAACTTACATATATAATGTTTCTTTTTTTCTTAACCATTTTATTTTGGTTTGTTTTAATTTTTTAACGCAAAATGCTCATTCAGGACAACTCTTGGGAAGTAACAGGTGTTCCCAATAAAGCTACTTATAATATTATAAAGTGAAGTAGGTGCATAATGACAGGAGAGGTTATTCCCTTCAGGGGAGTGATGGACAAAAGAATTGAGGAACTCAGGAAAGTCTTCAACTTTAACTGGTTGGAATCCGAGGAGCATGTTAATTGATTTGGCTTATGTTTGAAGATTCCTAATTCCTAATCCTTAATTAATCCTAATAATTAAGGATTCCTAATTCCTTCTGCCCCTCCATGTTTAGGTATCATCTAATCTGTAGAAGCATCAATCGTCAGCCAATGGCTGTAATTTTGTTTAAGTATTTGATTTGGGATGAGTGAGTTCCTTATCCATGGATAGAATAAACAGCTACACAGGTGGGGCGATTTTTAAGACTGAGAAGAACCCTGCTAAAAAAAACCCTCTTTACTCCCATTCATGCTTCAAATGCCACTGAGGTAGTTTAAGTACGTAACTATGACTAAAATGCAACTACCCTTGCCTGGCAGGTGCTCTAAACTGTTAATCATGAAATTATCTACTTACTATGGCTGCATTTTATATCCTTACTGGGAGAAAGCTTTGAGCAGGAAAGGAAGGAAAGACTATGAAAGCACAAAGTGTTTTGTGGGAGGAAGTAGTTGGGGGAGGAGGAGAGGCAAGAGCTGTCAAAAAAGACTACATCCAGAAAGAACTTCACATGTTAACAATTTTGTCTCAGACCGTTCCAGAGTGCAAGGAAGCCGTTCTTCTGTATCATCAGCAACCAATCTGGAAATTTCCCCATAAACCAACTTCCTGCTGCTATGTATTTCCTGCTTATTAGTTAAAAATCCCATTACCTTATGCAACATGTGTGTGTCACGTCCTCTGGCAGCTTGATGTGCTGAATATAAAGCCAAGCCTGACCTAAATAACCCAAATCTCTTTGCAAACACATTTTTATTTGGATTAGGAGAACTCCAGAAGATTAATAGTTCACCGATAGAAACATGTTTTCGAGTAGGCTTCCACTTTAATCTGAGCCTAGTTTAGACACATGTTTCTTCTTCTGAAAATTTAATTTTCACATCCCTGTCTACAGGAATGTCACAACACAAGTTTCCTAAGCATAAGCATAAACATAAATGTTAGCAGGGTAAAGCATACCTAGATTTGTACATGACGATTTTTAAAAAAGCACTTTGACAGGAAACCCACTAAAATAGTCCATTCAACATTGTAGAACTAAGAGAACATAAAGTTTTCAAAGTAAATTTGACTTACTTTCTTTCTGGTTTTGCATTCTCAAAATGAGAAGCTTCCTGTAAAATAAAATAAAAAGTAAAATAAAATAATACTACCCCAAGAAATCAGAGAATTCAAGTATAGTTTATCTTTGAGTATAATCCAAATGCAGTTCATTTTGCCTTTTCCTAGTAAAATTTTAGTAATTTATTTAGTAGAATCTTGCTTCTAGTTTTTACTTTTTTCTCTCTTTGTCTTTGTAACTTTGATAAATGTTTACCTTATTGTAAGTCCGTGACAGTTAGTGAACAAGTCTTTTAAACAAAAACCTGTAATTAAATCCTTGTAGCCTCAAGTTTATATCCCCCTTCAACCCACCAAGACCAGGGGGAGAGACACATACCAGAGTATGTTAATTACATTACCTTCCTTTAAGAAAGATGGAAAGTAGCCTATTACAATACCCTAAGTGTGTTGAAATACACCTGTGATTCATCTGACCTTTTTCTTCAGAGCCGCTGATGCTACGTAAAATCCCTTATACTCTGGCAGAAGAAATATGTTGCCACATCTTTCACCATCCTCGAAAGAGCTTAAACTGCTTCCAGGCGCCTTTAAGAACTCTTCAGATTCTCTTTCTCATTCATCCACTCCTTCATTCAAAAACCATTTATGTTTTTGATGTTCAGTGTTTTTTGAACATCTACTATATGATAGGCAACAGACCATGTTCTGAAGAGTTTTGTTTGGCGAGGTAGGAATTTGTGTAGTAAAGGACATTGAGACCAATATTCCACGTAGTGAGAAAAGCAAAGGCTGGAAGGAGTGGTGAACAAAAATCAGAAAAAGGAAAGTTGTTTTTTTTTTAATTAAAGTATGGTTGACTTACAATATTACATTAGTTTCAAGTATACAGCATAGTGATTCAGTATTCTTTTTGCAGATGTTACTCAAAGCTGGTTTTATTATTCCAATAGTTGACAGTATTAGTCTGAGCACTGTAAAATTCAGGAGAAGCTTTCCCCTACATAGTAACTGAGGGGAACCTTTCTCAAACCCTTATTGTGTTTTTATCAAGATTTAACTTCAAAGACAATTTGAATTACCTATTTCACGTTGTTGGGTAGAACTGAAAACCCATGTACTGAAATAATCAGTCCCCAACTTGAGAAACAAGTTTTGCCAAGTTAAGATGCCTGTGGATCACCCAGAGGACAACGTCTTATAGAAGAGATGTGGGGGTGAAGGTAAAAATGTGGGAGTCACGAACCAAGCCCTGAGGTGAATTGGGATATCAACAGACTTTGAGGACTTAATGGTTAGATTGATCACTCCTTCGATTCTCTGTGCTTTGTCATCAGGCGTCCTAAAAATAATCAATCTCTAACCATGGTCTTTTTATGAAATTTTTTCAGTCTGGTCTAGAAGTCTCCAAACCTCAGTCCGGAAGCTAACTGTATCCTTTTCACCACAATCAGAGGACACACAAGCTTTGTGAGGGTCATCAGGAAAGGGGATGGCCACCCATCTTTGTAGTAGTATTTTCCTGTCATACATATTTGGAATGTAGCTAGGAAGGAGCAAACTCCATGTTCCCATAATCTATGCAGTTTGGGCCAGTTCTGTCTCAATAATCAGAATCCATTGTCATGAGTCTCATTAATTTGTTATGTGAGTTTAGATAAATTTCTTTGGATTGTGAATCTTGCACTCTTCAAAATAATTCTACCTCTTTTGAGTATAAAGAGGAAAGGTGTCTGGTCCGGAGTTAAGCAGTACAGAAGATGGATTTGAAATAAGAAAGATAGGAAACATTAGATATCTTTTGTATTTGTTATCATTTGAATCATAGTACTTTTTGAATCCACTTATTATATCAATAATTCATTGTGTTTTGCTACCAAAGAGATTTAATTCCAGATGACACAAAACTTGTGTGCAATTGAGCCCCAAGTGTTTGAATTGGGGCAGAGGGCATATTATTCAAGCACAGCCTCTTGCTTCAGCTGGGTAAAGCCTTAGCTAAGTTAATAAAATCAGATGTTGGACCAAAACTGGTTAAATATGTGTAGTTACTGATTGTAGTGAAAGGGACACAATTAGCTTCTGAGCTGAGGTTTAGAGACATCTGGACCAAGACTTGAAAGAATTTCATAAGACCATAGATGGAGACTGCTTATTTTTAGAACATACGTTGTCACAACATTCTCTAGGGACTATCTACTTCGTTCTATTTTACTGGAATCCGGGTCATCCAACATTTGCTTGTAATGAATCAGCTTAGGTTTGGGGATCTTTTATTAAAGAGTTTTCTTGTAATGAATACTTTGAAAAAGATTTTGAGCTAAAACTTCTTTCGAATCCTTATTAAGATGAAAGAGTTAATGTAGTTCTCCTTAGGTAACCTTCTTCCTACAAGAGGGTAGGGAGAGTCAAGCACCCTAAATTCAGTCTCAGGTGTGATTATATGAAGGAAAGGGATTACTCAAATAGGGCAACATCTACTTATAAGAATAAGACTTCTGTTCCCTGGGTGTTGCTTAATTGTAGATGACTACTGAACTGGTTAAGCAATTTTTAGTACTTCTTGTACCAAGCAGTCTGCTTACATAAGCAGACTGTCATGTACTTTGGAGTTCAGACCCTAGGTTCTTTATTTCTGGAGGGGCAAGTCAAGAAGGACTATACATAGCTTTATTTTTAGAACTACATCTGTGTGTGTGTGTGTGTGTGTGTGTGTGTGTGTGTGTGTGTGCGGTGCACGAGTGATACTCTGAACTACAAAAGGAAAATACCATTTCAGAGAGTCAGTGAAATCATTCTGTCTAGTCCATTAATTTGACACTTGCCATAAATACCAGCTAAAACTTGCTCCTGTTAGCCTTCATTATCCCCTAAGTCAAGCACTAATCATTAGTCTTACCTTTCATTCACTAGGGAGCTTGTGGCTTAATTTAATTGTTATCCTTGGCAATTTTTAGGAAAATAAAAAAATATGAAATGTAGACAAATTATTATAAATGGGCCAGTAGAAACTAAAGAATATGTCCAACCTATGTTATTTTTCAAGTAGATGAGAGTAGGCTCTAGGAGCAAAGCATTTTCACATAACTATGAAACTAGGTCAAATTAAGGAAAATTTAAAAACAATTAGAAATGAAGAGAGAGAAGGTGTCATTTAAAAGAATAGAGAAATTTTGGATACCAACTGCCATATTTCTATTCTCATGCAGTGGTTACAGTTGACTGTCCTTTGGGATTGAGTCTAATATGTGCCTGTTTCTTGTGTTATTCGTTTTTAAATCTTACTTTCAAATCACAAAGTCAAAAGGAAAAATGAAGTGAAGAATATGTCAGGAGTTGTTGTTGACCAGCCAATGGAAATGTGAAAGGTATTTCTGCACAGAGAATAATGACTGACAGTAAATGATGGTGTAAATTCCATGGTGAATTTTTAAGACTGAAGAGCTGATGAGATCTGACCTTTGATTTGCAAATGAATAAATTGAGGTCCCAGATGGTAAATTGACGTGTCTAGGGTCATACATACAGTGCTTTACCTTGGTTAAATGTTAGTCATATTTTTCATTCTAATGTATTCTTTAGAATCATATAATTCATTCATTCATAGATTTATAGTTCATTCAACAAACATTTATTGAGCATCTGTTATGTACCAGACACTCTTTTAGAGTCAAAAAAGAATTACAAGTGGCTCTTCTCTCAAATATCCACCATCAATGACCGCTGCTCTCAGGATCCTGTTGGATTCCATGATTTTCCTAATTTTGAAGATTAAATGAGCTAGCCTTTATAAAATCCTTACATGATTCCAAACACACTGAAGATACTTACAGATGTTATTTCTCATTAGGTTAATTATTCATTAATGATTACATGGAATTCTGATAATGAGGTAAGAATTGAACATAAATACACACACATATACATACATACATATAACTTCTTATTCAAATAAGCTAACCCAGTTTCTATTTTATTCAACTCATTCTCTTGCAAGAATAAAGATAATTCACTTGCATAACTAAAATTATTTTAACTAATATCAAAATACTGTGATTCCAAGAATGCCACATCCAAACTGAATGAGCTTATGTCTGGACATTTCTTAACCTCTTAGGCTTCAATAAAGTTCCCACAGATGTTCAAAAAAAGAAAGGGAAATTCACAGAATTTCCCTTTAAAAAAATTCTAATAGACATCTGGAAAGAGGATGCTTATGATGCTTCAAATTTAATAAAGTGGGCTAATTTTGCAGTGCACTGAAAAGCCACCAGAGAGATGAAAAAATGTATACCCAGCTTTCAGCTCGGTTCTCAAAACAAGGAGGAAGTTTGTGTGCTGGATAACAAACTATCACCCATGTGAAGGAGTCCTGCCACCTATGAGGTCCTCCATCCTGCCTCTACACCTGATTACAAACATGTGGAGAAAAATCTCATGAAGAAGTCTCCTAAATTATCAAATAGATCACACCACAAAGAGAAATGTTAGTCAATATAGCTAGTTGGAGCCCAGGTGGTTAAAGCAAGTTACTAAGATGACAAGACTTTTATAGCTTTTCTAATTTCTTGATTTAACACACTTGCAAAATAATAATGACAGAACACTTATGGATTATCAAGCACACTTCCAAATGCTTTACATGGAGTAATTCATTTAATCCTCCCAACAATCCCGTGAGGTTTATACAGTTATGTGTCTTCAATTTACACATGAATAAACTGAGGCACAGAGCAGTCAAATTCTTGCCTAAGGTCACATAACTAGTAAGTGGTAAAACTGGGATTTTATGCCTGATGCCTTAATGAGTACACAATGCTACTTCAATACTTGACTACACAGATACAAAATCTACCTGTCATCTAGATCAGAGATCCCACAAACGAACTGTTGGCCAGAAGAGAGAATGGCTAGAGAAATGTAATACTATATGCCACTACTAAACAAAAAACTCAGAAAGCACACTTTTATCAAAGTACTAATACGAATAATTCAGTATTTTTTGCACATAATTCTTTTTTTTAATTGAAATATAGTTGATTTACAATGTGTTAGTTTTAGGTGTACAGCACAGTGATTCAGTTATATTTAGTTATGTATATAACTAAAGAATATATATGTAAGAATCTTTTTTAGATTCTTTTCCTTTATAGGTTATTACAAAATATTGAGTATAGTTCCCTGTGCTATACAGCATGTCTTTGTTGGTTAACAGCAGTGAGAGGCCCGCGTACCGCAAAAAAAAAAAAAGGGGCACTTCAGGAATCTTTGAATTTAGATGACAGACTGCACATTGGAGGCCCCCCAGTATATTACTGTAATAAAATTATGGTTCTCAGGGAAAACAGATTTTATCCCCCCATGAGAATACAACGAAGAAGAAGAAGCAGAAGCAACCTCAGCTCATTGTGATGGGAAAAGTAGACTTTCTTGCCAGCCCACCAGCTCCTGTCAAAGAGTAATAACCCTATACGCTAATGAATTCTGATTTCCCCAAGAGAAGCAGGTGGTGTATGGCATCCCAACAAGGCTCATCATCTCAGGGCAGACCTTATAGCTTGTAGTGCCTGGAGAATGCACGGGTACTGTATCTAATCCATGAGGGACAGAGCTGGCAAATTAAATAGAACTTTGCCATTCGTCTACTGGTGTGCCAAGTGAGCTTTCTATCAATCCTGAACTAACAAACTCCTCTCACAGTGTTATAAATATCCAGGATGGCAAAATAGGATACTTAGAGGATGGTTATTTGCATTATAAAAGGTTCTTCCTTTTCAAAAAGATTCTTTTCCAGACTTCCTTTTTTTTTCATGGAAAGGCATTTTATTTTAAATAAAGCAGTGTGTACATGTCAATCCCAAATTCCCAGTCTACCCCTCCCTCTCACCCTTCCCCCCGGTAACCATAATATCATTCTTTAAGTCTGTGAGTCTGTTTCTGTTTTGTAAATAAGTTCATTTTTATCATTTTTTAGAACTTTCTTAAGTAGCCTTAAATGTGTTCTGACTTATGAAATTATATTTACACAAGGTTTTAGAAAGGGGAAAGACAACTAATGTTTAGATTTCATGTTACCTGCCACTTATATCATTATTTTATTTAATCCTCATAGCCACAAATGGAACAAAAGCAAACCAAACAAACTTGCAAGAAGTGTGATAGGAAATAAGATGGGTAAAAATATCAACTTCCATCCTTACAGTGGAAAAGCACCGAACTGGCACTCCAGAACCTGGCTTGATTTCCCAGGTCTGCTACTAAACTGGGCCAGTTCCAAGAACCCTCTCAGAACTGTCTCTACATCAACAGTATGAAGGTTAGTGAACAGGAACTTGAAAATCTCTTCCAGTAAAAACAATCCATGTTTCCTTATCTACAATATTTCAATCCAAAGTCAGTAGGGATGACAAAAGGTTTTAAGAGAAAATTAAAATGGGAATGGGCTTTTTTGCTTTACAGCTTTTTCTTTAAAATATGAATAAAGAGATAACCATGGCTTTCCTTAGATTCAATTAGTAATTATATCATGAACTTAGGAAATAAAAAAGAGAATAGGGCATAATTAACCTCAATCTATTGATTTTATTTTATTTTAACATAAGTTTCTATTTAAGTGAGGAAACTAATTAAAACCAACAGAAAGTGTTCACATATGAATTGGTGGCAGAAGAATAGCTGTATGTGATCGTAGATATAATGGGTAAAAAATAAAAATGAAAGAAAAGTGCAGTGTTTTTAATGAAGGTGATCTATGTTTTATATGTCAACTTGTTATGAGTCATTTCACAATCTAGAAATCAAGAAAAGGATTACATGCACTGTTTTGACACTGACTCCTCTTGTTTATAGTTTGATGAAGACCTAGCTTATGGGATGCCATTGTTAGTCTCATTTTCTTCCTTCAGTGTCTATGTTATTCATAGCTATGTCAATCCTGACGTTAATATGGAGACAGAACAAAAGAACTCCCGATTTTAATAGTTTGGAGGCAAGTAAGAAATGCAGCTGAGTGTTTAGAATACCAACCTGGGAGTCACCTAACATGACTTCATTACTCACCTGTTCTAAGATATGTCACATTTCAGTGTCCATTTATCCGCTTATAAGACACTTGGCTCTAAGTGATTTTTAAGGCCTTTTCTGGAAGATGTTAGGACAATGTTCAGGGATAATGTCTTACCTTCCTTTCACCATTTTTTTTTTTTTTTTTTTTTGGCGGTACGCGGGCCTCTCGCTGTTGTGACCTCTCCCGTTGCAGAGCACAGGCTCCGGACGCGCAGCCTCAGCGGCCATGGCTCACGGGCCCAGCCGCTCCGCGGCATGTGGGATCTTCCTGGACCGGGGCACGAACCCGTGTCCCCTGCATCGGCAGGCGGACTCTCAACTACTGCGCCACCAGGGAAGCCCTCCTTTCACCATTTTAAGCTGTAGTTCTTCCTTTACAAACCCAGCTTAAATCTCACCTTCTCCACTGAACTTGCACCGTTAAACCACAAACCACTATCATGTTCTTAGTCATAACACATTATTGATCATTTACTTTGTGCCTGCCACTGTGCTAATAATGTTAATTGCACTGTCACTTTTTATTCTCAAATAATGAATGAGAGTAACAAGCAGTTTCCTCATTTTATAGGAGAAGAAACTGGGCTTAAAGAATTTAAGGAACTTGTCCAAGATCATGTAGCTAGTAAATTTCAAAGCTGGCATTTTTATAAAGTTTATTTGACCCTCAAATGTTGTGCTCCTGACTATTACATTATTTTTTTTGAAATTCCTTCTGAGAAATATTGTAGAAGTTGGGCTTGATACTTATAATACAGCATTTAATTACATAGTGTCTTATTTTATTCTCTAGATATTTTTGATATACATATTTCTACTGTAGTTGACAACTGTCATTCACTAAACCTAAAATCAATGTGCAGAAGAAGGAGGAAGAAGAAGAAGAAGGGAGAAAGAGAAGGAGAAGTGAAGGATGGAAGGAGAGCAGGAAGGAAAGAAGTAAAGAGAGAGAGAAAAAAAGAGAAAAGAGAAAGAGAGAGAAAGAAAGAGAGAGGGAGGGAGGGAGGGAGAGAGAAAGGACTCCCATTGTTACTAGGATGAGATATGTGGCTTAGGTCTTATCCATCACACGGGCAAACTTAAGACACTGATTCAAAACTGACTAAATGGGAGAAAAGATAAGGTGTGGGCATCCATTTTTAACGTAGCAAATCTCAGCAGAGATAGTGTGGTTCTGGAGCCTACTGCTATGACAGTAGCTTCTTGATTTGGACACTTCCTGATGGTGGCAGAACAGCTCTTGGGGGTGGCAAGTTTCGTAGTGTGCTTCTCAGTAATGTCTGCAAGCTCGGCTAGAGTATCTATCTTCAGCCTCCCAACAATTCTGAGATTTCTTTAAGCTGTAATCCATTTCTTTCTGCTTAAATTAGCTAACATGGATTTGGTTATCTTCAAATTAATCCTGATCAATAACTTATCAGGTTAATTTTAGGTCCTGTATTAGTTATCTATTGCTATTCAATATATTACTCCAAAATGGAATGCCTTAAAACAATATACATGGATTATCTCACAGGTTCTGTGTGTCAAGAATATGGGTATGACTTAAATGGGTCCTCTGATTCAGGCTTGCAGTCAAGTTATTGGCCCAAAGGTATGAGGTTTCATCTAAAGGCTTAGCTGGGAAGAGTATCCTCTTCCAAGCTCTCTCAGTGATTGTTGGCAGCATTCAGTTTTCTGAAGTCTGTTGAAATGAAGGCCACTGTTCCTTGCTGGTTGTAGGCTGAATGCTGCTCACCTGGGCCTCTTCTAGATGGGATCTTGCTCCACCATAACGTGCAAGCAAGAAAGCAATGGAGACAGTCCTCTTGCAAGACAGAAGTTATAGTCTTTTATAACTTAATCATGGAAGTGACTTCCTATCACCTTTGCCAAATTCTATTGGAATCAAGTCTCACACAAAGAAAGGTGAGTATTACATAAAGACGTAAATACCAGAGGCAGATGTGATGGTGAATTTTATGTGTCACCTTGGTTTGGCCACACAACTCAGGTATTTGGTCAAACACCAAGTGAAATTATCATTTAAGTCAGTAGACTTTGAGTGAAGCAGATTACTTTGTATAATGTGGCTGGACCTCATCTCCATAGTTGAAGGTCTTAAGACAAAAAAACTGTAGCCCCCCAAGGAAGAGGGATTCTGCCTCTAGACTACCTTTTGGCTTGCCCTCCAAATTTCAGACCTGCCAGCCTCCATATTGGAGCCAATGAGCCAATTCCTTAAAATAAATTTCTCTTTCTATATATCCTCATCCTATCAGTTCTATTTCTCTACAGAGCCCTGATTTATACAAGAGGGTTCATTAGAGGCCATCTTAAAAGTCTGCCTTCCACAGTTCCAAAAGGAGAATAATAGTGTTTTAGGTTAGAAAACACTCCCCCTTCCCAAAAAATTTAAAGTGTACACATGGAACCATTTTAGAGCAGCAAGGGACCTTGGAGACCATCTAGTCTAACCTTATTATCTTATAGAGGTGGAAACAGAGAACCAGATAGTGTAATGACTTATTCAGCGCTATTTAGGAACAAAGCCAGGGCAAGACCTCAGTTTTCTCTCTTAAGGTCCTTACCATTGCCCCATAAATTCTCCTAAGTTGAGAGCCGAGAATTGCACTAGTCGCCTGAAGACTGATTATAGTGAAGGAAAATCTTCGTGGGCAGATAAACTACTGACCAGCTGGGTTGTTCTTCCCTTCAGTCGCTCTTCCGATAGCGGGTAATGGTTTTGTGCCGGTGCTGCCTCATCCTCCAACCCAGATTCCTTAATGATCAGTGGTGTTCACAGCCAAGATGGCAGGCTGGGTCATAGATCCTGCCAGTGGCTACGGAAAAGAGCAAAACTAACTGGCCAAGAAGGGATTAAACCCTTGACCTTGGGCTCATTAGTGCTGAGCTCTAACCAACTGTTAGACATGTATTGTATCATTCATTAGTGCTGAGCTCTAACCAACTGTTAGACATGTATTGTATCATTTGTCTTTAAAACTATGTCTTTAAAACATATTCATAAAAATATGAATATTACGCTCTTATTCACATCTGGTAGCTGGGAACAATTAAATTGATTTCTCCAGTGCTTTTTATCAGTGCAGAATGTTGATGAATGTGAGTACATTAAAAAATTAAACTTGCATTTTAAAATATTTAAGTTAAAATGGACCCCCCCCAAAAAAAACCAGCACCTGAATTATAAATTAGGCTAACAAGAGCCACCGTGATAGATTTTCTTGTTTACTGTTATTTACACATGGAAGGAAATCTAGGAATGAATGTCAAACATTGCACTCAAACTGGGTGTTCAGGATTTGAGGCAATTTGTGGAGATTAAAATCTTGGGTTTTCTAATGCACGTGACAATAAATCCTGTTGCTTCTTCTTGTCCAGCCTGGTAAAAATCAATGCTTTTAGGTAAGGAGTGTTGATTACAAATTATTTTGAACAGTTATTTTAAAACGACATCCAAGCTCAAATGAGAGTTTGACTTAAAGTCATTTAATCAAGGATATCAAATTAAAGGAAGGAAAATGAACATTAACATGCATTTTGCCAGGTGCTTAACGTTTGTTTTAACATTTGATCCTCACTACAAACCCAGAGACAGACATTTTTATCCATATTCTATTCCTCAGAAAACTTAGGGTTAGAGAAGTTCAAAAACATTCTCAAGGATACACAGTTCTCAGCTACCTGGGGAGCCGGAATAAAACTCAAGTTTATTAACTTCATTGCCCATCTCAAGTTCTCTCTGTATGTCCTATATATACATATATATTTATATATACACACATACATATATATATATACATATCAGATTGTATTTAATGTGCATATAAAAAGGTTGGATTCTTTATCTTCCTATCTTCCCCTCCTCTTCACTTCTCATCTCCCCAAAACATGTTCTCACACTCAGCCTCTCCTACTCTCTCTAAGTCTTGCATAGACGTACATTCATAGCACACACACACACACGCTTGGGACAGAAAGGCCAAAGAACATTAGTATTTGGGAAGCCAGAGCTGCAGTCTTGACTCCATCCCTCATTTCAGACAAGTCATTAATCTCAGCCTCCTCATTGGTTAATACACTTGTTCCCTCTGGTCTTGTCTCTTCCTAAAAGTATATAACTGTTTATCTTCAAGTATTTTTATACTTTATATTTCTTTTATAAGTATACTTATATATATATACTTATATATACTTTTATAAGTAAAGTAGGGGATTTATATTATCTGATTACTCTGATGCCTCAACATCACCAGCAAATTCAAGCCTCTAATTCTATGCTGTCCAACATTGTAGCCATTTCTGGCAGTATGTGGCTATTGAGCAATTGATATTTGGTTGGTCCGATCGAAGAACTAAATTTTAATTTAATTTAATCTTAATTTCGAAATTGAAGCTGGGTCAAAAATTACACAATTTTTATTGTTTCATTAGGAGCAGGATTCACTTTAACCATTGAAACTTTAGCATCTGAATTGAGATATATAAGATACAGACCACGGGCTTCCCTGGTGGCGCAGTGGTTGAGAGTCCACCTGCCAATGCAGGGGACACGGGTTCGTGCCCCGGTCCGGGAAGATCCCACATGCCATGGAGTGGCTGGGCCCGTGAGCCATGACCGCTGAGGCTGCGCGTCCGGAGCCTGTGCTCCGCAACGGGAGAGGCCACAACAGTGAGAGGCTCGCGTATGGCAAAAAAAAAAAATATATATATATACATATATATATATATATATATAAAATTAACTTTTTATAATAATTACATGTTGAAAGAATAATCTTTTAGATATACTTGCTTAAATACATTATTAAATAAATGTCCACCTGTTTCTCTTTTTAAAAATGTCACTCCCTGGGTCAGCAAACTTTTTCCCGGAAAAGTCAGATAGAAATATTTTAGGCTCTGTGGGCCATATACAGTTTCTATGGCATGGTCTTCTCTATTTTTGTTTTTAAAAAAATTGCTTTAATGTAAAAGCTGTTCTTAGCTCCTGGGCAGTACACACACAGGCCGCCTGGGGCAGTAGTTCTAGCCGCAGCTCTACAGTGACATATTTGCCCTTCTAACCCCAGTGCTCAGTAGCAAGAAGGAATGCTCTTCTCTGAAACTGAACTAAGCTGAATCCATACCTAGGATTGTTCTCCTCATTTTACGAAGAGGACACTGAGGTCTAGAGAATTTAAGCAACTTTCCCAAGTCAAATAGCTGGTAAGTGCAGAGCTAGAATGAGAATTCATATCTGCCCAGCTCCAGGGCTCACATAGGACACTGCATCATACATTCTGCATTATTAAGACTTTCCTTAGTTTGATTAATGAACCTTCACTGATCCATTCATTCAGTAGTCATTGAATGAGTACTTGTGCAACATATAAGTAATAGAGACATTTCCCCTGTTCCACATTTAAGCTCATTTTTGAAAAGGTTCAAATATCTTACCAATTTAATTTATGAGATACAAAATGAAGTGGAAAATTGACAATTATTTGCTAACTTCAATCAATATAGATGGCAAGCCTGATAATTCAGGCTTGATCCTGTTAACCGCAATTGGCAGAGGTACAAACATTTTATGTTCTTACTTTTTTTCTAATTCAAGATCCTTTATTAGCTTCAGACATAATAAAGAGGTGCTAAAATAGGTAGAGGATCAAGGAGTAACAGCCTACATTTTAACCAATGTAAAGATAAAGTAGTCGATCTCCAGTGAGGCTAGTGTGTTAGTCTATTTTCTTTCAGCATGTTTATTTAGTTGCATGATCATTTGCTCTGTCAAACTTTATAGCTAGTTTTGTTTTTTTTTTTGGCAGAAGACCTCCAAAACTCTCTGGCTTTGCCATATACTATAAGTGGATCTCTTATTATTTACCTTTATGAAATTTAATAAAGTCTCATTTTAAATCAATTTCTCTTTAGACCAGCTCTCCCTTACCAACCCCTCCTAGAACTGCAATTAAAATGTAAACTAGATATTTTTGATGTTCTTCATTTAAAATCCCAACATTAACTTCTTTCCCTTAAATGCCTTCTCTATCCTTAATTGTGCAGTTGGTCCACAACTGATCATCTGCTTTGGGACTCTGGAGCATCTTCCATCCACCTGTGTAACTCCTCATTTTGATTAACATGGTGTTTTCCACATAGCAAAGCTCCTAATTAGTATGCATAAATAAAATAGCTTTAAGGGAAGCCAAGAAGCTTAGGATTCTTTTTTCATTTTGGTTTTTCTCTTCAATTCATGGGGCAAGTGACATTTTTAGTATGGGCTACAAATTTCCACTGTAACAACTAGATATGCTGTCGGGTTGGGTGTAAAGAGTTTAAGTTTGAGAGCACCTCTCCTTTCCAGTAAAATTAAAATTACAAATACATTTGGGCTGAGGACTCTCGGAACTTGAGGAATATCTCCATTAACTTTAGGGATGTTTTCATAGTATTTTCAGAACATTAATCCAAAAGAAGAATCTATTTCCAATTCTATTAAAACTGGTCCAAATCTTTTTTTCCTTGGAAAAAAAAAAAAAAAAAAGGAAAGTGAGGAGTGAAAGTAGGAGAAAAAAAGCATCCATTCTTCAGAGGCTTAGATGGAAAGTCAGGAGGAAAGTTCTAAATCACTAAATTTCATTATTAAAAGACTAGCCTTCTTTTATCCAAGCTGTGGAATCATTTTAATTAGGAATAAAGTAGGTATCAATGATAATTTGATACACCTGGTATAATTCACCAATTGAATAGTAGAATCAATAATTGAACCAGTTGTTTTTCAGTATATATATATATATATATACACACACACACATTTATGTTTGTATATATGCATATATTTTAAAATTAGTGAGTATATATATTATATATGTATATATAAAATGTATATATATATACCTCAGTATTTAATTATATATGCAGAAAGACAGAAATATACAGACAGAAAGAGAGAGAGCTGTAGCAATTTAAATCATGTTTTTATTATTCTCATCTACTTTTGCAGTGTAGATGAAGTTTGATAACAATCCTATTAGACTGGTTGGCCATGAACTTGTTTATTTTTCATGCATACTTATTAAACTCACGTGTTTAAGGAAATATCTTCAGGCTCTTCAGCCTATTCAATTTTTCTTTTTAATTGTAGCATAAAAATGCTTCCAAACATTTTGCAATGTCAATTGACAGTATCACTGTAAATGGACTCTCTGTCTCTCACATTAAGATGTAAAATGTATTGCTGCTTCCTCTTAAGCATATCTGTCAACATCAATATCTTCTGGGTATTAAAAAGTATACAGAGTTGAGGGAAGAGTTTCCACTGCACTAAATTTTTAAAATTATATTTACTTACTGAGACTTATTATTGAACTTGTTTACTAACTTACAGTACATTACCTTTCAGTTGATCTAAGTTTCTGGGAAACAGAAACATTCTGGAAGTTGGGAAAATAAGAAGTTTTCAATGTCCCCGAAGAATAAAACTGGTAGCTGTACAGGCAAGTACAAAACTCGAAGGTATTTTACTCTAACCCTTTCTCTAGAGCAAAAAAATATCTGGGTTTGAAGCCTGGGTCATCCTCTTTTTAACTGGGAAAGTTATTTAGCCTTTCTCAACATTTCTAAACCTCTGTAAAGGTTTATTGTAAGGATCAACACAGGTAATTTCATATATAACATCACCTCGTGTAGTTAATATTATTTTTTGTTATTGGGGAAATGTGTGATTGCAAGGGTAAGACGTGGCATCTAAATCTACAAGTACAGAGAAGTTCTTTATTTGCCGCAGACGTAGGATCTTTTGTATTGTCCTAAGTCACAATAGAAGCCACGTAAGTTTATTAGAATGGGATTAACACAAATACAGCACAACTGGCTAAGAAAACAGCCTGCACTGTAAAACAGGAACAGAGTCAACTTTGCTGAGCACGGAGAACTCTATGCCTCTAGTAATTATAAATATAATTCACAAAAACCATTTGCCTTTGCATTCGAGTAATACTCAATATTTTGTAAGTAAGTTGATGGTGTGTGTCCATAAATTTAAGAAGCAGCTCAGTAAAGTGGTTAGCACAGACTTTAAAGCAGCCAGAGGTGTGCTGGAGTTGACACTAGAGAGAATGAATAATTAAATATTCAGGTATTGTAAGCCTGTAATTCAACCATTGGTAGTTTGAAATCAACCATGGCAGGAGCATTCACACCATGGAAACTGGCAAAGGCTATTATACAAATCTCAGGTTCCCCGCATCCACCCCAAAAACCTGGTATACCAGTAATGATGCAGGCATATATATATTTACTTGCCAGATTTAACACTTAATGGTTTATAGTCTTTAACAAATTATGTTGTATTTCTATCCTGCAATTTCCTCATCTAGAAAACAATACAATTATTTCTTTGTCATAAGGTTGCTTTTGTTTAAGTGACTTAAGTTACATAATCACCTAATACATACTTTGTAAATGGTAGTTCATACTAATAAGCCCAAATCATGTAAGAGACACAGTGAAGAGCAAAGCAGAAACTAAAAGTAAATGAAGAACTTTCTGAAAACAGGGTCTTTTTGCTGTATTAACAGATTTCATTAAGCAAGTGATTCTAAATATATAATAGAGAAGAGGTGATCCATTCAAGGTTCACTCACCATGAAGAGATTGCTGTGTGAGTTTCCATTTTCCCCAGAGGGTGAGAAAAGAGAATCAGTTCTACCAGAAGTTCCCTCTTGGTGAGGTTGTTGTTCTGGGACTGGCTCATATAAGCTGTCCATAGAGCCCTCCTGCAATAAAGAGATTTCTGAGTCAAGGAAAAATAAAATGATAATTTTCATTGAAAAGTCATCTAGCCATCTACCCACCTTTATACAGTACCCCATCTAAATGATCCCGTGCATTGGGATTACGAGTTTATGGTATGCCAGTGTTCAACAGTGAACAAGACAGTAAAGAGAGGCATTCTTAGCACTTATTACAGGGCCAGGAATTCAAACAAAACTCTAAGTGTTGGGGAGCCATGCACAAAATGTGGCAATTTCTCAAGAAGCATGATGAAGTCATAAAGTTTGAGGTACTAAATAAAGACCTATTTGGACACCAATAAACTGTGTTGGGTGTCAGGTCATAGGTTTTAGTTATATGTATCCCTCTAATTAGGGTACTAATTAGTACTAATTAGTACATGTCCTTGTATAAGAAACACAATCTGTTGTACTTCAGCTTCCTCAACTGTAAAGCTGCAGTTTTATCCACCTTACAGAGGAACTCTCAGGATGAAATGAATACAGTGTTTGCTTTGAAACAGCAAAAGTATTTCACAAGTACAATAAAGGCATTCATATTAATGTTTACAGTATTTGTCTTAATAAATAATATTGTTCATTTGTTTTTATATTTTCATGGAATAATGAATTTTAAAATGTATGAGTTTGCATTTAAAACCATTGTAAACTCTGTGTTAAATCCCCTTTGTATTTGGGAAGCAAACTTAACTGAATTGACTTCTTATGTTTTTTTTCCTTTTAAGACAGAATTGGTCTAGTTATGGCATCATCTGGAAACAATCTTAAGGGAAAGAGGTATACACTTAATATATTGAAAATTTCTAGACATAGTAACTGGGGAGGCTGATAATGGTGGCATCAAAACAAAGGTCTGCTGGATTATGAAAAAGTTTTCTTGCTTTAAACAATGAGTGTTGCACTGAAAATGTTCTCATCTTTAAAAATATATTTTATTAAGATACAAGCAAAGTTAAGATTGAATTGGATTCACATTGTCTACCTTTAAAAATTTCAACCAATGTGTTCTACAGTTCCATAATTCAAGTAACTTCTGCTCCAAACACATGGCAAATTATTGGGAAAATTTGAAAGACTTAAGTAAGCTCTAAGACATTTGTGCTCTAAATACCTAAACATGTAGGGAAACCAAAAACCTAACAGAAGCACAAAGTGGTGCATGGAAGTTAAGCTTTGGACCTGTTAGTTGTCCACCCACAAACGGGCAGCCTTGATGGACCTTGGGCCTGGTGGTGTAATGTGTAATAGCTTTCCTCCACATAAAGCAAACTCTGTGCTGAAATCCATGGGCTGCAGCAGTACCCACAGCTATGAAAAGAGGTTGAAAATATCTCCTACCCATAGCTGCTGGGGCTTTTGCTTCTAGGAAGCTGTAGGTCAGAAAAGCAAAATTCAACAATGCAGCTGGCACACTGAGATCAGAAACAAGCTGCCAGCTGGCTCAGTGATGGATCAGTAATACATCAAATATCACCTTGGGATGAGATCCCTGGACCAGCAATGTAAGCCTTGGTTCTTAACTGGGGCCTCGGAGAGACTGGAGATTTATGCCTTACAACCAAATGGAGAAATGTAAAGAGGCCAGGAAGGAGAGAAGAGAGAGAGAGGGGAGGATGGAGGTGAAAGGGAGAGGAGTGGGAGAGGGAGAGACAGAGAAGAGACACACAGAGAGAGACACAGAGAGAGAAGAGAAAAAGAGTTATCGTTCAACATTAGCCAAAACACAGGAAGGGATCGAATGCTGAGAAAGAGAGTCAACTGAATTGACAATCTGAAAATAAAGCCATTTCCATTCCAGATGAAATTAAAATCATAAAATGGATGAAAAATAATTTCAGGAAAAATATTTATTATCTTCACAGAGCTAAATAAAAACGGAATATACAATTAAAAATAAATAACCTGTGATGAAACCAAAACAGGCAGAAAGGAAACAAACACTGAATAATTAAAAAGTCTTGAAAATGAACAATATAATCATAGAAATTTGTATTAAATAATCAAAAATTGGGATGAACTCTGGACCTCTCAAAAGAATTAGCAAATGCTGAGGAGTTCACCCAGGGTGCAGCATAAAAGGATAAATAGAAAACACATGAAATATTCGGGTAAAAGTGTGGAGGACGTTTTGAGGCATTACAACATCAGATTAATAGGAATTCTAGAAAAATAAAATGACAGATATTTCTCGTCATTTCAAGAAAACTATGAACTAATTTTACTTATAGTTTTAAGAAATCCTAAATGTAGTGTTAACAAAATTAAATTTAGTAATGTATTTTAAAATATACCATGGCCAGTTAGTGTTTAATACAGGAATATAAGATGTTTCAATATTTAAATATACTGTAACGTGTTTAAAAGAAAGCTTATAATTTCAATAAATATTCTAAGGCATTTGAAAGATTTATTATTATTCATCCTTGATAAAATCTCAGCAAACTGGGAAAAGAAGGACTTCCTCAACCTCATTAGAGTTATTTATCAAAAACCTCAGGTCAGGAAGATGCAATTAAAGGTAATTAAATGAATGTTAGAAACAAGACTAGGATGCCTGCCATTATAGTGTTTTTACTTGTCAATGTTATAAAAGAGAGAGAGAAGCTGAGAATGGTATAATTGCTAAAGAAGAGGAAAACTTACAGATTATCTGCATTAAAAACCACAGACTACCAGAATTTTAGAAATTCAGCAAAACTACTTATTTGCAGTATCAATATCTGAAAATCAATAATGTATCTATAAATCAGCAAAAACAAATTAGGAAAACAAATAATAACAGCAACCAAAATTCTTAGACTGCTAGCAATAATGTTAGCAAAAGATTGGGATTGACATATATACACTAATATGTATAAAATAACTAATAAGAACCTGCTGTATAAAAAAAATAAATTAAATTAAATTTAAAAAAATTCTTTAAAAAAGAATTTTATAGAGAAAATTATAAAACATCATTAAAGACCATGAAAGAAGATTAGAATAAATGAAGAGCTATCCATATTTGCGGATGAGCTATCCATATTTGCCTCAACCTCATAATGAAGTCAAGTTCCCCTAAAGGTGTAAAATTCAAATTCATTTTAATCAAAATCCTATCAAAGATTTTCATATAACTTGATAAGATGCTTCTGTATTTATATAGAAGCACAGAGACTTTAGAAGTCCACATTTTGAAGAAAGACAAGGAGAGGGTATTCTGAGTAAGGTATCTAGTTGGCGTTAGAATTACCTTAATAGTATGTAGAACAGTAATAAAGAGAAGGATGGAGATAAACCATTGGGATAAAATATATACACCAAATAAACATAAAGGCAGCATTTCGAATCACTGAAGGAATGGTTCAGGGATAATTGATTTGTAGCCTTATTGGGTTACAAAGTCAAATTAAACTCTGTAACTATATGATGAGCTCAACAAGAAAATCACCTTGCTTCTAATGAGCAAGCTTTCTAAAAACCTCATCACGATGTAAAACTCTAAGAAAAATTCTGGATTCAGAGTGGCACACATAAAAGGATATTTCTGCCTCCCTTTTGAAAGATAGACCCCGTTTGGAGTTTATAGATCCAAAATAATACCAATCACCTTTAATGGATTATTTATAGTATCCTTGGTTCAAAATGGGTAGTTCATTAAGTTTGGCTTTATATTTCTCTTAAAAACCCCATTTACTAAAAGATTTACAATTTCCCCCTACACTTAAGAGAAGTTTAACTCTTTCACTGACTTTCCTTAGTGCTAATTTTTAGGTGATGCTCAATATTTTAAATCACCTCCTTCCTAGAGATTTAAAGGTCAATATATTTATATCCACTTCCACTTTTTAATTCTGTAAATGTTCCACTAAATCAGTAGTTTTAAATCTCTTTTTTAAAATGCTGTGTCCCATATGTTCACGTTCCTACAGGCACAGATAAAATATGCTTTGAATTATGCACAAATTCCTGGCAAAAACTGTAACCCCGCCCCTTTTTCACAGCTCATAACAGCACAGTCGGGTGTCACAACACCCTGGTTGAGAGCCCATACGCTAAATAACATTATTTATTTATTCCGCAGGAAGGAATAAAAATACCTAAAATAGTTTTGATTTTTTTCCCCAAGTACCTTGTGGACATTTTCTTATCAAAGCAATAATTAATTTTGATCACATATAAACTTCGGAATGCTTACATAATTTTAGTTAGTGTTCATGATGGCTCAGCCTAATCCAATATGTTTCTGAGCGAGGAACTTTTTAAGGATAACTTTAAAAGATGGAAAAGAGTTGCAGTCAAATTGAGTCCATGAGGCATAGCTTTGAAGCAATCCTTTTTGAGTATGTGCCTTCTTGCCTATATTACAGAGAAAGACAATCATGCTCATTATGTGGTTATATGTCTTTCGTAGCAGGATTACAAAGTGTATGCCACAGTATGCTGAGCTATGCTATGTTATAGAAACATTAGCATACTGATTATAGTACCATTTAGAGTGATTTCAGAACACAATCATCTGTGCCGCTACACTGCCTCTCTCCATGGGAAGTATATTCATGTAAACCTCATATAGCTCTTGCAGAGCAACTAGAGAAGAATGCACAATACCACTTAAATCACCCGAAATGGGATTTCTCCAGTCAGATTTATATGGCACAAAGCAAAGTTGAGCACTGGCATTTATTTTGTAAATTGGGACTATATAGGCAAACTGAACTCAATGATTCAGCCTGCCACAACTCACAATTGCATTTTATTTTTCAAGATGCTCTAAGATTAAATCCCTTATCTTGACTTAAACTGCCTCCTGTTTAGGTATTACAACCTATGTCAGCGCCATCTCTAGCAGTTATGTTAATCTTCTTTGCAATTTGGAAAGAAAACAAACATCATAGTAAACCATTTTATTTCCTCAAATGACAGGGATCTCCCACAGACATCTTGAAAAACCAATGAATAGGCATAATACCCTGCTGTAAACACATATAGAAATGAATAAAATTATTTTTGAAATCCATTTTCTGCATTGGCAGATGGTCACAATTGCAGGTTAGAGTTATAAAGTATTTCCATATCTGTGACTACCTGCTAACTTTCACTGATCCACTTCAGGCTAAAGAAAAAAAAAAAGCAATAATGTAAAAAAGAATTTGAGAGGTGCTTATACCCTGAATGAGCACATCTGCAGGAGTGGATTAATCTATTGTACCTTGCATTTACAGTGCTGTGTAACTCAGAAAGCTGCCTCATGGTAGGTTAACCAAACCAACATCGAACAGAATTCATTACTCAAACAATAAAGAAGAAATTTTGATTCCTAGGAATGTCCCAAAGCAAAACCAGCAACCCAAATGCAGCATATTTTGAAAAAAAAACTCATACTCAATAATAAAAAAAAAGAAAATAGTTCCTCAAAAATACTATTTACATATTCCACTTAGAAATTCAGTATAAAAATTTTAAGTAATTAGTCATTGTTATAGATAAATGTATACTTTTTTGTAAATTACTTCCTCTGAATACAGTCGGCTTATGTTCTTTAATGAAAACATGCTTCCTCCTTTTCCTGATGTGGACTCTCTTATGAGACCTTAAAATGTATTAGTATAACACTTAGGAAGTTTAGGGTAAACCCGAATTCCATACAATAAAATAAAAAAGAGGATATAAATGGTGCATATAAAAAAACACTTACCAGCGAAAAGCAGAAAAGATTCATTTTGGTCAGATTTAGCCCCCTGTTGCTGTGCCCCCTGTAGCTCTCTCTTGCCTTCACAGCTGTTTGGACAGTTCTGGGAGATTACTGCGAAGTAAAATCCCTGCCATAATCCCAGGTTTCACAGACCATTATCAAATGAGATGGGTCTTTATTGAACAATTTTCTAAATTAATGAGGAGCGCTGACTAACAAAATGAGAGAATAAGACTTACCATGATCTTTGTAAAGAGATTTCAAAGGTGACAATAATATTCCTAAAACCTGGAGGAAGGATGCAGTGAAAATAATCATAGGCCTACCTAACTAAATTGAGAATATGAAACACACCCTGAAGAAAAGGTCATCCTCCAATATAAAAGTAACACATTCCCTTCAAAGGGTTAATTTGAGGCTCTGGTACCATGTGCCTCCCCACTTCCCATGCCTTTTATCTCTTCCATTAATTAAAATAATGTTGGATCTCTTATATAGAAAGATACTGAGATAAGCACTTTTTATGGTGGTAAAATATACACAGCTTAAAATTTTCCATTCTAACCATTTTTTAATGTACAGTTTTGTAGCATTAAGTATATTCACATTGCTGTGCAAACATTATCACCATCCATCTCCAGAATTTGTCTGTCTTATAAAGCTGAAACTCTATACCTATTAAACACTAACTCCCAATTCCTCCCTCCCCCTAGCCCCTACCACCATTCTACTTTCTAAGAATTTCACTATTCTATATACCTCATTTCAGTGCAATCATGCAGTATTTGTCTTTTGTTAATTGGCTTCTTTCACCCAGCATAATGTCTTCAAGGCTCACGCATGTTGTAGTGTGTGTCAGAATTTCTTTCTTTTTTAAGCCTAAATAATATTCATTGTATATGTGTACTACATTTCGTTTACCTATTCATTTGTTGATGGACACTTAGGTTGCTTTTACCTTTTGACTATTGTGAATAATGCTGCTATGAACATGAGTGTACATAACTCTATGTGTGTCCCTGCTTTTCATTCTTTTGACTATAAATGCTAAGGTAGAATTGCTGCAAAGTTAAATTTACATCTTGCAAACAGGCTTATTCTTCAGCTGGTCCCAGACTTATTTTTCCTTTAAGCCACATTTATTTCTAGCACTCCCGGAAAGCGCACCTACAGTAGTCCCTTATCCTTTAATTAGGAATACGTGGAGAGTTGCATGGGCAACTTCTGCTTTGGAATGTTATTAGCTAAGAAAGCTTTGAATTTCATGTAACAAAGTACCTGACTGAGTGCTTACTCATTAATTAGAGCTGTTCTTCTCATATAAGAATTGGTCTGCAGATTGACAATTGTTGGCACTGATGCAGAGGGTCAGTGAGGTCAGAGTCATGGGCACTGGCTGCAGTTCCCTTTCCCTTCCCTTCAGGGTCTGAATATCGATGCAGAAGCTCAAAGCATTAAGTCCTCACACTCTTGGATGAAAGAATCAGACATCATAGGCACTGATGTCAAGCAGCCTTCTGTGTTTAGCTGCCTTTCTATGATTCCTACCAACAGCCTAAGCACCCCTGTAAGGTTCGCTCTTTCTGCATACTTTCTCAAAGTTAGTACCTGTGGGGAGTATTATTTAAGGTATATTTTGAGAAGATGTAATATTAAAATTTAATCAAAACCAGATGAAACTAAAACTTTGAATCTCTTCCTTAGGGTCTCTTTTAGGAGCTATAACATTACTTCAAATCCCAATATTTTTAAAAAATTGTCACACATGCTCAAAAGTAGAGTTCAATAATACCTTTGACATATATACACTACCAAATGTAAAGTAGGTAGCTAGTGGGAAACAGCCGCATAGCACAGGGAGATCAGCTCAGTTCTTTGTGACCACCTAGAGGGGTGGGATAGGGAGGGCGGGAGGGAGGGAGATGCAAGAGGGAAGAGATATGGGGATATATGCATATGTGTAGCTGATTCACTTTGTTATAAAGCAGAAACTAACACACCATTGTAAAGCAATTATACTCCAATAAAGATGTTAATAAATAAATAATAAATAATACCTTTGTATTTCCATCACCTATATGAAAAAAAATTATCAAGATATTTTGTTTTATCCTTATCCTTCTTCTTTCCTGTTAAAATATTTTAAACCCCAAACAAAAAGCCATTTCACTCCTACATACCTTCACTTTGTATCTCTAAAATTTTTTTGAAATTTTCTTAGATAATCAGAATGCCCTTGCTACACTTAAACATTGCTCCTTGATAACTTCAAACAACCTCCTTATGTCACACCCCCCGCAGAGAGAGGGCGTCTATTTCTCCAATCCCCTGAATGAGGCTGAGGCTGTGACTACACTGATAAGTCTCTAGAATGTGGTAGCTGTATCACCGCGCTCCATCTAAGCCTAGTCTTTAAGAGGACTGCCAACTTCCACTTCCTTCTTCTTTGAACCCATCTGTCCTGTTGTGAGGAAGGTCAAGCAGCACATAAAGATACCTACATGAAGGAACATTGAAGGCTCCTGTGACGGCCCCAGCTGCTCTCCAAGTTGGCAGACAGAGCCAGTGCGCTAGCGCTGTAGGAGAGACCATCTTGGGAGTAAAACCCCAAGTCCCCGACGAGCCACCGTAGCTAAGCCAAATGGAGCAGAGAGCTGTCCCCCAAGAGGCCTGCCCGAGTTACAAGACTGTGAGAAAAGAAATTATTGGTTTTTTAAGCCACTGAATCCTGGGGTGGTTTGTTGTATGACAAGATAGCCAAAGTACTTTCCATAGTTAAATTCCCCAATGATCTTTTTTTCGGTATGCGGGCCTCTCACTGCTGTGGCCTCTCCCGTTGCGGAGCACAGGCTCCGGACGCTCGGGCTCAGCGGCCATGGCTCACGGGCCCAGCCGCTCTGCGGCATGTGGGATCTTCCCGGACCGGGGCACGAACCCGTGTCCCCTGCATCGGCAGGCGGACTCTCAACCGCTGCGCCACCAGGGAAGCCCATCTCCAATATTCTTGATGCCCAATTATGTCCTATCTTTGGCCATTGACAGACTTTCAGTAATTGTATTCTAGCAAAGAACATCTTCACATTCTCAGAGTTTCTTGAATTCCAGCACAACAGGAAGTTCTGGGCTCATTTTCCTCCTCAGATCAAGAGTCAGCCATCTGTCCAAGGAAAGCCTGAAATCTTTCAATAGCTTCTAAAAGGCCAAATCCACGTGCCATGGTATTTTGCTGTTAAATTTTTCTCTCTGATCCTCATTTGCTTGTTTTTTTTCCCAATTTTTAAAATTGGGGTATAGTTGCTTTACAATGTTGTGTTAGTTTCAGACCTAAGCGTAAGACCGGACACTATAAAACTCTTAGAAGAAAATACAGGAAGAATACTCTTTGACAAAAATCACAGCAAAATCATTTGCTTGTTTTAAGACATCAGTTATTTCCCACATATAATGATTAGAGAACTTGTTTCTTCAAACTACCTATTTGTGGTACAATTTAGAGTCAGAGATCCCTCCTTGTAATCCTTCTGTTTCATGGACTCCTGTCATTTGGGAGGAGGTGGCTATTGGGAGAATCCAAAGATAAAACTGTAGTATCTAACTTTTTAAATCTTTGTAAAAATTTTCTCTCTGTACTTTTTCTTCAACTTGAAATTTTCCTAATACTTATATCTGGTAGAAGCAATAAAAACAATAAAATATCCTAAGATTCTTTCTGCAAAAGGTCTCTGAGGTGTTTCATGTTATACCAGGCATCCACTCCCCAAAAGTCATGGCTAATTCGAAGGGCAGAATAGGTCCTGGTGGGCACAGCAAATGCCCCTATTGCCTCCCTTCACATCCTTCTTTTCTCAGATGCTGAAAATTAACTGTGTTTTATCTATATCCTCCGCAGACATAATTTCTATACGCTGTAAGATAACAGTTACTTTTCATTCCAACAGGTAGTTATTATGGTAGTGTGCAAAGATCTTAAGCTTTGGAACCAGACAGACCTGCATTTGAATTCTGTGACTTACTATGAAATCCTTGACAAGTCACTTAACTTCTCTGAATGCTGATTTCCCACTTCTATAAAAAAAAGTGATGATAGAATCTGTCTTAAAATCTGTTTATATAAATTGATACCAAAGTGTATAAAGTGAATTCCAGGAAGAATTCAGCAGACTGCTAGCATGAATTAGTTTGGTCACGTCTTCCAATTAAAGTGCGTAACACGAGCAGCCACTAAACTTCACTGTCTCACTCGAAGAGAAGGAAGGAAGTGTGTGTCATGACCAAAGTACATCAGAGCAGAAGCCACAAGATCTGGATTCTATACCTAGACCTAGAACTAAGGGACTTC
Source organism: Orcinus orca (assembly GCF_937001465.1). Classification (NCBI taxonomy): domain Eukaryota; kingdom Metazoa; phylum Chordata; class Mammalia; order Artiodactyla; family Delphinidae; genus Orcinus; species Orcinus orca. The sequence goes on from NC_064563.1 coordinate 120,395,876, forward strand.
GTGACAAAGCCTCCCAAACTCAAAGGGTTTTTCAGCTTCTTTATCAACGAAACAAAAGAGATAGACTAAGTCTTTCTCAACATTTTTTACATAAAAGCACACACAAAAAACAGAAGTTTCCTCAAGGCCCTACCAGCCACTTCAGGTTCCAAGGAGATGCTATCTCAACACATCTATAACCATTCACAGTGTATCAGCAGGTACACACCAGTTGTACACACCAGTACACCAGTTGTACACACCAGTTGAAAACTCTGGTCTGGAGGATATCTAGAATCCCTCTAGCTCCTGATACTCGAGATGGATATTTCAGAGCAGGGAAAATGGTAAAGTTAGAGTGAGGGAGAGAAAATGCCTTTCAAGTTAGATAGAGGTAAATCTAATGTTTATATTCAAATTTGTGGACTGCTGCATGAAATTATAGTACAGACAATTCTGAGACCCCCATATCCCCAGGTGACACTTCCTTAAATTAAATTGAAATAATTATAAATCACACCATCTTTTTCATTGCAAAGGAATGTCTTAACTCAATAAATAATCATTTATTGTTTCTGGTCCATTTCTAAAATTTCATAAACAAAGGACAGATGTAAAGCCATGAATTTTGAAGAAGCTAATTAGAATAGTAGAACATAAAATACCTAACATTTTGGAAATAATGCATTACTATCATCTCTATTAGCTGGTTAACCAAGATAACATTGTTTTCCCATTTTTAAATCATCTAGTATCAAAGGAAAAGAGAGGGAGAGAGAAAGGGAGAGAAGAGGGAGAGGGAGGGAGAAGAGAGGAGAGGAGAAAGAGAAAGTACATTCTTGTAACAAACAATAAATATTAATTTTTCACGGACAGATTTTGAAGAACAGCTAGGGAGAGCCATATTTGTTAGATACATGTTTACAGAAATGTGTTGGTTTTGAAATGCTGAGATTTCTAGCTTTATCTGGTAAAGATTGTCAATGTTTCTTGCAACCAAACTAGAATTTGATAAAGAATAAGATTTGGGGACTTTTAAGAGATACATTTTAGAAAGTAGTGATTTACAGATACGGTAGAGAAGAAAAATATTTCTTAAAGGGATATTCTAGTGGGAGAAGAATCATCCATAAATGATATCTCTGTGCCTCAATTTCATCTGTAAGGCATATGGCATAGAATTGAATAATCTCAAGGTCTCAAGGTTCTTGCATCTTTTTCCAAACTCCTGTATAAAACTGCAATGAATGGAAGATGGCTTTAAACTTTGTGAGCAAACTGGAATAAATGAGTTTTAAAATATCTGACAACACTAAACTAAATGGAAAAAATGTATTTAACTTAAAAGGATGGGGCTTCACTGGTGGCGCAGTGGTTGAGAGTCTGCCTGCCGATGCAGGGGACACGGGTTCGTGCCCCAGTCCGGGAAGATCCCACATGCCGCGGAGTGGCTGGGCCCGTGAGCCATGGCTGCTGAGCCTGCGCGTCCGGAGCCTGTGCTCCGCAACGGGAGAGGCCACAACAGTGAGAGGCCCGCGTACCGCAAAAAAAAAAAAAAAAAAAAAAAAAAGGAAGCAGTATGACTACAAATAAAATTGTCATTTTTTCCATTAATAGACCTTTAACATTTTAATTTAGTATAAAAGATATATATAGGTAATAGCAAATATAACCAGTATCTTCTATCCAATAAATTTCAAGAGAAGACCTGCTCACTAGCCCCAGAGAGCACTCCGTGTGAGCTGCATGATGCTAATGACTCTGGAATACAACCTTTTTCTCAACTAAATTGAAAGGATTTTCCTTGGTAAGATTTCATGACACTAGGAAGTACACATGGTTGTCTACTGTTAATCTCTTTGCTTTTGGTACAGTATAAATTTAGTATCAAGGAAAATATGTGCCACAGAACAGCCGTCAGTGTCTACTTGTTGAATTTCTCTTTTTATGTACCATTGTCCAGAACAACCTCAGACTGTATGTGCCTTATGCCAATGCTTTGTTTAATGATGCTAAAACAGTGTGTATTTTCACAGAGTTGGCCAATCCAAAATACTGATATGCATCCAGGCCACCAGGCAGGGCCTCGAGGAACTAGAAATCCCAGACCTGTCCCTTCCGGCTGTGTAACGTACCAGGTGCCGTAAATATCAGCATTGTCTGTGTGGGCCATGATGACACAAGGATTGGGAGCTACGGTGCTGGGATGACAAGAGCAAACGTTTGAAGTATTTATTAGCCTAAGAGAAATGAGGCAAATTTTCCTCCAAGATTTCTAATGGTAAACTATTTGTTTCAGGAAATAACACCATTGACAATTTTTAAAAATTGAGCTGTAACTTACCTTCTTAATTTTAGCTGTTCTGGCATCTGTGTGTGTGTGTTTCTTTGCGGTACGTGGGCCTCTCACCATTGTGGCCTCTCTCGCTGTGGAGCACAGCCTCCGGACGTGCAGGCTCAGCGGCCATGGCTCACGGGCCCAGCGGCTCTGCGGCATGTAGGATCTTTCCGGACCGGGGCATGAACCCGTGTCCCCTACATTGGCAGGCGGACTCTCAACCACTGCGCCACCAGGGAAACCCTGGCATGTGTGTTTTAATTGTGGTTTTAACAATGTTGAACTCCTTTTCATGTTTCTTAGCCTTTTCGACTCTAAGAAATGTTTGTTCAAATCTTTCACCCATTCTTAATTGAGTTGTCTGGGTATTTTTTTCTTTGTAAGAGTTATTTATTTCTAAATTATTTCTTTGTAAGAGTTATTTATTTATTTGTAAGAGTTCTTTATATTCTGTTGATGAACACTGACAAATACACACACACACACACACACACACACACACACACACACACACGTGTATTACATCAATCTTTTCCAAGCCTGTGGCTTGATTTTCATCTGCTGTCATTTAAAGAGCATTTTTAAATTATGTATTCATTAAACAATTAAATTTAATTATTTATTAATCTTTCCTTTTTGTTAGTGGCTTTTGTGTCTTAGTTAAGGAATTGTTACCTATTTCAAAGTCATGAGGATATTCTCTATGTTTTATTCAAGAAGCTTGATGGATTTAGCTTTCATACGTAATGTCTGTGATCCATTTCAAATTAATTTCTCTGTTTGGTGAATTCGAGGTAGGATTCTAGGTTCTTTTTGCTTGTCTGTTTTTCACTGATACATCCAGTTGACCCAATGCTATTTTTTGAGAAGACCATCGATTTTCTGTTGAAGTGAACTGGCGTCCTTATCAAACCAAGGCACTGTTTCCAAGTATCAATAGACATGTTTTTGGAATCTCTATCATATTCCACTGGTCAATCTTTGTGCCAATTATACACTTTCTTAATTACTATAGCTTTAGAGCAAGTCTTGCTATCTGGTAGTGGATGTACTCCAGCTTTGCTCTTTGTCTTTAATATCATCTTGACCATCCTAAGTCCTTCAGTATATTTTTTAAGGCATGAGATTGAAAACCTGGAGAGAAGTTTAAGTTTCATCTTGGCCACTGTCTAGCTACGACCTTGTGAAAGACATTTAACCTCCCTCTCTCTGTTCCTCATTTGTAAAATATGAAGGACCTGAATTAGACAAACCCAAAGACACATTTGTGATTTTCTAGCCCAATTCACACAGAAAGGGAAGGGAATTAATGTTCATAAATAAAACACAGGAAACCTCCCTTGGAAGGATGGTTGCTTCAATGTAGCCAAATTTTTCCTTCCACAAATATTATTTCACATTTAAAACAATGCATTTGAAGTGGGTTTAGAGATAACGTTTAATACATTATCAAAAGATTTACAAATTCTTTAAGTTGAAGTCTTAAAGAATTGAAGTCTGCAGTACCTGGTGCCACAATCTTTAACCTAAAAGCCATTGTCTCCATTGCATCAGGCCAGTGCCCCAATGTCACATTTTGTTTTGCTCTTGAGAATTTTCCTGTGTAATTTTTCACACCTAAAATATTCTCTTGCTCTCTTTTCACAAATTCATATCTCTTAGTTTCTTTACAAGTCACTACCTGCTTGTCTTCCTTGAGTAAACTTACTTCATACTTAGTACTCACTCACCTGCACTGCATTTCATACTCTATCCGTATACATAAATTGTATTAAACATGTCGTTCTCGTCTCCTTAATTAGATTCTAAGATGCTTTTATTTTGAATTGTCAGCAGGATGGGGAGTATTGCGTTTATTTATTTTTTTTGCGGTACGCGGGCCTCTCACTGTTGTGGCCTCTCCCGTTGCAGAGCACAGGCTCCGGACGCACAGGCTCAGCGGCCATGGCTCACGGGCCCAGCCGCTCCGCGGCATGTGGGATCTTCCCAGACCGGGGCACGAACCCGTGTCCCTTGTATCGGCAGGCGGACTCTCGACCACTGCGCCACCAGGGAAGCCTGGGAGTATTGCATTTAGCATTGTACAATCACATCCAGGTCTTTGGGAAGAACTCGTAGGTTGTGAGTGCTTCTTCTGTGCCAGTCATATGTGTATCTCATTTCACAATGACCTAGTGAGGTAGTTCGTAGCCAGTATCCCTCCTATTTCATAAATGAGGAAAGGCTTATTACAATTAGGTAATACCCTCAGTGTCAGAGTGTCTGATTCTCTTCTGTCAAGGAGACGGGGATGGGAACAAATTGGATTAGTGGCACCACTGGCTATTGGGGGTGAGGAGGGAGGTCCTAAAGGGCACAGACTAGAAATAGGATGTTCTTATTGCCAGAGACAAGAGACACTGGAACTGGTGAGAAGACTGAGAGAGAATGATAAAATGTGGTCAAGGTCTAGGCTGAGGGATCCAAGGCGGATGCCAAATCCAGAGGAGCAGAGTTTGAAATAAAGAGATTACATGGAGCAAAGACTAGTTTGAAACATAGGGATGGGACTGAAAGGAGGGTATGCAGCAATAGAAAAGAGCAGGTGATTAATAAGCATTCGCTGGTTGTATAAATGAATACATAAGTAAATGTCTTATGAGGAATAAATGAGAGAGAGGCATAAAAAACTTATTTTGTGATTTGAAACCTAGGTAATTGAGAAAATGTTAGCGTCATTGAATAGAATTAGGGAAGTCAAGAGAAAATGAAAGCTTGAGTAGTGCATGTGGAGATGGATTTTAGATGTGGAACATCCAGGAAAGAATGTCCAATAAGCAACTGAAAATATGTAGAGTTCAGAAGAGCAGTAGAAATTAGAGTTTGCAGCTTACGAAATGCTTTAGGTACTTCACCTTATTCTCAAAAAAACAAACAAAAAACTCTAAGTAAATTGGAAATTGAAAATGAAAGAAACTGAATTAAAAGCAGTTAAGTGACTTCTCAAGTGACACACCTAATAGGTGGATGATCTAGAATTGAAACTCACATTTCCAATCACCAAATTCAATGCTAATTTTATTATGTCATGCTTCCTTTCCCTGCCCCCCCCAAGTGAGTAAATCATCCAAAATAAATAGAGGCTTTCAGATAACATGGTTCCATTCGAGCCTTATGCTAATATACATGACTTCAGGTGACAAAGAACTGAAATTTATCAAACACAGCAAGCTGACCTCCCCCTTAGTTAAAGATTTTTTTTTATTCATTCCAGGAGCTACTCACTTGCTGCAATTTGCCTTTCTAGTATGGACATAGCTGACAACATCACCTGCCTGCCAAAAAAATTAATGTGCTGGAAGCTGTTAAGTGGATTAAAAGTTTGTGCCACAAAGTAATGCCCAATAGCACCATCAAAAATTCCACCTCAGCTGAAAATGTCCCTAAAAACTCAAAACCAGAAAAGAACACATTTAGAAAGCTTCATGAGGCAGAAGATGTAAAAGAAGTGGCACAACATACAAGCAAAGAAATCAAATATTTGAAAATTTGCCAAGTAGCTGGAAGCAGAAGTTGAGAAAAAAAAAAATCTGAGTACTGCTGATTTTCTAGAATACTCTGGGAGCTTAAAAAAAAAGAAAGAAAGAAAATTATATATTAGTTAACTATTGCTGCAGAACTGGCACCCTTATTTCTCCTGTATTCTATCAGCCAAATGAGGTTGCAGTGCAAGTCCAGATTCAAGGTGTGGGGAAGTAGATGTCTCCTTTTTATGGAAGGAGCTGCAAAGTCATATGGCAGTGGATGTGGACATGAGCGACAAGAACAATTACAACCATGTTGTAAGTGTAGTTGGTCTACCACAACCAGGAACAAGCTGTTTGAGTTTAGGCAGTTCACTTTGCCTCTCTTGGCCTCAGATTCCTTATCTCTAAGGGTTAGGACCAGATGCTCCCTGGGATTCCTTGCTGTTCTTTATTTCTAATACAATGATTTCCAAAACTGCCTTTAGGGCAAATCAGAGGATTTTTAGTTAACTTGAAGAAAAAATAATCTATAAACAAAGTGGCATGCAGTTGTTTGGTTAAGTGTAAAGTCACTTAACTGAAGTGCAAAACTGCTACATAGAACATAAAAGTGAAAGAGGATGCCATAAAATCAAACTACATAACAGTATTTCCAGTTGGACATGACTGAAAATTATCAGCTTAGCCATTTGACAACACTGATATAAGTCATCCAGAGGGATTCCAAATACTCTGTGTTAGAAATCGAACTGTCTAGTTCACGTCCTAAATGACCCAGCTCGGTACTGGCTCATCACCAATATTCTGCTCTGTAGATTTGTCTTCATCAATAGTTCAGGATGTGAAAATGCCAGATGTTAGAATACTTGGATTGACTTTAAACATAATTTAAGTGGTTAATTGCTTTATCTTCTATTTCACTTGGATCATCAAGATTCAACCAAGTTTAGGAAGCCTAAACTTTAGCCAAGCAGATGCTAAGAGAAAGAAGTCAATCAACCAGTCAAGGGTATTTCCTCTTTCCATATGCAGAAAAGTAACATCGTCTTCTAGAAACCCCAACTTCAAGAGAAGACAAAACGCTTTCTTTTCTCAGACTGATGAGGAAACAACGCCTAAAATCGAAAGTGTTACTGCCTAGAAATAAAAACAAATCTTCTTTGAATGCTAAAAAAAAGATTTTTAATACTTTCCATTGGTTTGATATGCAAATATCTGTGTACTTTGTTTTCCTAGAGGATGCACAGTTAAAATGTCAAACTACTGGAATCTGGAGATTAATTAGATCTGGCCTGTTTTAAATTAAAGCAGGCTAAAGAAGTTAAACCTAACCACCCCCACCAGCAAGAAAGGATATGACTGAATTTAGCACTAATTGCAATTTATGAAGCTCTACAGTCAGGCAAGAATGAGGAAATGCTCAGATCTAAATGGAGCTGTTTCTGTAAGAAAACCATTTCCTTGATATCTGCATGTTCATCATCTTAGCTCTCAGGCCCCCAGACAGCTGTCTCTTGGACTTTAGGAAATTAGACACCAAATATAAGATCTGAAAAACTAAAACCTGCTAAGAGCAGACAGAGGTCACGCAGAGCTATATTTAGGATTAATATTGAGAGCTCCTTTTGGGGGAAGGGGTAGATGTTAAAAGTGTTCATTGTATACATCTTAGGTAGAATTTAGAGAAGTTAGTAAGTTGATGTAAAGAAGTAGCAACGTGCTCTATTGAAACCTAGAGAGTTCGTCCACTTGTTTACTGCTGGAGTGATGAGTAGTACTAAGTTACACACATGGTGCAGTCTTTATATTTTCAAAATACAGAAATTTAGATGATTTTAGCAAGGGAAAACTGCAAAACAAAAAAGTGCATTTTAGAAAATAAACTCATTTTCTTTGCATTCTTCTTTCCATTGCTTCCGAAAATGTTGAAAATCACTAGCACCATAAATTTTACAGTCCCATTTGCCAAATTGGCCCCTTTCTTTCCCCACTCCCAATCCTTGGTTATATTCACCTTCTGTTTCTGTAGTACACAGCTGAAGACACAGGGTTGCAATTGCAACAAGCCCTCTGACTCTCTTCATGAACATGAGTTTTCAGGAATCCTTATGAAAACCATCAGAAGAGGAGATTTCACAATTGACATCCCTCTTAGACCAGTTTCCTGACTTCCTTCATCTCCTCGTGTGTGGCACGTAAATGATTTCTCTTTAACTTGGCAATGTGAGGTTAAGTTCCTTCTATGTTCATGATTTCATCCCCTCCCCACCATCTCTTCCAGAATGAAGACCTTATACTACTAACTCACATGTTTTCAGCCTTTTCACCTGTGCTTGTTCTATCACTGCAGCCCACACATCAGCTCAAGCCATCCCTGCCTTTAACAGCTCGGTGCTTTGTGACCACCTAGAGGGGTGGGATAAGGAGGGTGGGAGGCAGATGCAAGAGGGAGGAGATATGGGGATATATGTATAGCTGATTCACTTTGTTATAAAGCAGAAGCTAACACACCATTATAAAGTGATTATACTCCAATAAAGATTTAAAAAACAAAAACAACAACAAAAAAAACACCCTCTCTGACCTTAAACCTCATTCCATTAACCATCACTCTCTTTCTCCTTCCTTTTATAGCTAAGTTCTTCCAAAGATTGGTTTATAATCACTCGGTCAGCTCATTTGTTCTTTAATCTGCTGCAGTCAGAATTCTGACCCCATCATCCCACGAAAAGTGATTTGTGGGAGATACTAAGGATTCAAATTCCCAATCCAGTGGAGCCACGGCAATACCATCTCTCTGTAGCTCCTGGCACAGTTGGTTGCTTCTTGCCTCCTAGAATGGATAACCCCTTCTGATGGCCTTTTGCTATTCCTTTGACCATTCCCTCTCAGTCTCCCCCGAAGCCTTGATTCTGCCTTCCCATCTACTGCCATGACATCTGCCCACTGCTTCCACATCTGCCTCCACCCTCCAACACCTAGTGCCCTAGTTCTGTCTTTATGATCTATCCTTAGACTCTAGCAATTTTCTCCTCATGAGTCTTGTTGCCTCCACCCTCTTGCAATTCCACCTCATCTATCCTCTTGCTGTCAATGTGACCTCTCACAATTATTTTTGTCTAAAACCTTTGAACTCCCTCCTACCATTTCTTATCATGTTGCCTTAGCTTAAATTTCCCCAGAAGCAGAGTATGACATAAGGGTTCACACGATGACAGTTTATTTGGACGTCCAAGAAATACCAGTAAGGGAGTGGGGAACTCAGGCAGAGACAGGAAGGCAGGGTGACTGGAGCTTAATCCTGCTGGAATATTTGGGGAAATTCTGCAAAACTCATGTCTCAGAGCTATCCCACTGGAGGGTGAGGTTTGTTGAGGTGTCTGCACATCAACTCCAGTCAGTCTGCTTCTGGGAGGGGGTCTCACTTCCCCTGGCACTTCTAGCCTGCTATGAGTGAGCAGAATGACCTTCTACAGATCCAACCAAGCCTCAGTCACAGCTTGAAGTTTTCACTGGAGCACAGTGAACTGGTTTAAGTACAAGGGATGTGGGTGAGGCTCTGACAGCACCTGCTACAGATGGCTTACAAAGGTCTTTGGCTTTCTTTATAGCACGTCTTCTTCCCTTACCTCCTGTGGCACCCTGCCTCACCTTCTTCTTGCACACAGTGCTTACACTATCAAAGAGTGCCAAATTGAAAGAAAGAGAGAAAGAGAGGGAGGGAGGGATGGAGGGAGGGAAGGAGGGAGGGAGGAGGGAAGGGCAGAAAAGTCTTTGTAAATAAAATATTGTTCTCGGGGTTTAGGACCAGGAAACATCTTGGTTGTCCCAACTTCTACTGGCCAATGAAAGTTATGGTGACTCATTGTTTTTCCCAGTTGAAGGTAGTTAACAGGAAGCTCAGAGTTGGGCATCGAGACAGAGCTGCAAATTAGCAGGAACTTTGAATTTAGTTATTTTCTTATACTACACATGCTTATTTATGATATAATTTAGCTCCTGATTATTAACACTTTTTTAAAAACATAGCTATGTACGATTTTAAATGAAGAAATGATGGATTTTGTTGCCTTAGAAAACCAAAACCACTAAGTCCATCACCATATGTATCTCATGGCATCCTTTGAGTCAATTTTATAATATTCATTTTGGAATAAATTTTGTTGCTAGAAAACTAACTCTCTGTGGTCTCTGTGTAGTGAGGAGTAGTAATGAATACCTTCAGGACAAAGCAAAAAACCTTAGCATAGAATGGAAGACCGTTCATGACCCAGCCCTGACGATCTCTGCAATCCCAGTGTCCCCAGCTGTTCTGCACACTTTAGGCCCAGCCACACCAGCTTCTTTTGGTTTCCTGAATGCACCAGCTCTCTAACTTTTCCATGCCTTTGCACACGCTCCTTCTCCTTCCAGAGTACCCTGGCCTCTCCAACATCATTCATTACCTAACTTCAATTTCCTTTTTAAAACTTGACTTACAGGTCACTTTTCCTGTGAAATCTTCTCTGCCCCCGCTTGGCTACTATACAACTGATACCTTTCTTTTAGGTTGCCATGGTACCTAGGCAAATCTCTATCGTGGCATTGATCAAATAAGATGGTAGGTGTCTGTTTATACGGCTCTCCCTCTGTAAAGGGTGAGCCTCCAGAACACAGAGGTTGTCTTTTAGTTACGCTGGTAACTTCAGTGCCCAACAGTGTCTAGCATGAGTAGATGTTCAGTCAAAGTTCAATGAGTGAAAGAACATAAAGTCAGCTGAGCAAGAAGTTGGAGAACTAGAAGGGAGACAGAGAGCTTCAGGGTCATGTTTCAATCAAGGGAAATGGTCCCCCAGGCAAGAAGTAATTAACAGCAGGCGTTTGGCGGAGCATGTCGCTGGGAGTGAACCCCTTTAGAAACATGAAGGATAGAACTTTTACTTAAAGTACACTCTGACCAATTATATAAGCAGAGGCTGAGAATCATCTGCTTGTAGCCAAAGGAACTTGAAATGAGGAAGTAACATCCCAGGGTGGAATCTCCTCTTACCTAAAAAGTTTGGCAGAATTTGAGCAGTAGAAAAACGTAACCATTGAAATCAACCCTGAGCAGAATTCTTTTCTTACTTCTAATTCACTAAATAAATTTAATTACAAGGTAAAATTGGAAATTAATATTAGTTCAATGTAAAACAAATTATGCAAATTTTATTATATACTAAATTATAGGTACAGTAATTTCCAATCCATTGTTATTCTTAATTAGTCATTTTCTTGTTTTATAAAGCCTCCTGTTTAAAGAAAACCTAACTGACTATCACAGTCAAATTTGAGGCACCAGAGTGAAAGAAAACAGGTAAGCAACCAGCCTTAGTGATTATTTCTGTAAAGAGATTTATCCCCACAACATGTTCAATTTTTACTCTCTTAGCCCATGTAAAAGGGGTTTTTTAAAAGAGAAAAAGAAAAAAGGCAATGTATAATGATCTAAATAACAAAGGAGAGAAGATACAGCTAGCATGCTGAAGCTGCCAGTGAGACGTGCTTCTGCTGAGCTGGGGAAAGAGTTTGGGGACCTCTAAGTAGATCAGGGGAAACATTCCTCGTGAGTTACTATTCCGATGAGACGTGTGATAGGAAGACATGTGGGAAAGAGGATGTTTAAGAAATACTGCCACTCCTATTTCAAGATTCAGAACATCCTTGCCCATTGGTTTGTCTGTGAAGGACAGCCACAAAGATTTAAAAAGCTTTGTAGATATTCCCGATGCCAGACTAATGTCTCTTCAAAAGAAGGACACCACGGTTGGATGTTTTGTAGGTTAACACATAATTTTAGATGTTTTGCTGAGTTATTATGGTACCTTTTGGCTACACCAAATTTATGTTCTCTTCGATAAATAATATAGGTGTCTTGCCCACTCCCCACATCCCCCATTTCTTGTTCTCTGCTCTTTCATGTAGGCTAGTAGAACAAAGATGGAGAGCACAGACTGTGGACCCAGACTGCCTACCTGGCTTGCTATCTGGGTGACCACGGGCAGCTTATGTGCCTTAGATGTCTTATCTGAATAGTAGGATAATAATAGTTCCTTGCAGGCTTGTTATAAGGATTAAAAAAGTTACTATTAAAGTGAAGCTTAGATCAGTTCTTGGAATATCATGATCCCTGAATGTACTTGTTAAATAAATAGCCCAACTTGAGAAGGTAAAGTGAGGCAGTGAATAAACTACACCTTCTTAGTCAGTAAAGAAACGTTACGGAATGCCCATCCTGTGGCTTAAACACATCTGCTTATCCCCTGGGTAATAATGACAATGTGAGAACAGTTATCATTACTGTCTCCACCCCTGAAACGAGGAAAATCAATCATCGAGAAGCCATAGGATGTGTTCACATCTCACGCACCAAGTCACAGGTAGAACTGGGCTCCCTCAAACAGGTGCTCTGTTTGAGGCTCGAAGGGGCCCTGCTCACATCCCCGCTCCAATATTCATGGGCAACTCATCCAAGACTCCTCCTCACGCAACCTCTCTTCCTGCCAAATGAAGACCTCTGTTCCCATCTTAAAGTGCAATGCATGGAGAACTCAGTGAATCATAGAAAGAGGACCAGAAAGGACATCAGCGCTCTAAAAACCCTACCATTTATTTTTTTTAGATAAGGAAACTCAAACAGTTAAGAAACTTGCTCAGAGCCATGTAAGTTATTTACTATCAGAGTCACAGTGCACACCCATTTTCTTGATTCCCAGCTTAGCACTCTCCACTATACCCATATCATTAGATCAGCTTTGACAAGAGAGCAGGGGAAGGGCCATGAGGTCAGGGGACCCTTGAAGAAACATCAAAGAGATGCTAGCAACAAAAAAAGGAGAAGCCAGGGTCCTGAAGAAGTGCCTCTCCAGTTCTGCCAAAACATCCTAGATCGCCTTAGACAAATAACTTTTCAAAAGTTTGGGGCTTAATTATATATAGAATGGATAAACAATAAGGTCCTACTGTATAGCACAGGGAACTATATTCAATAACCTGTGATAAACCATAATAGAAAAGAATATGAAAAAGAATGTATATATGTATAACTGAGTCACTTTGCTGTACAGAAAAAAGTAACACACCGCTGTAAATCAACTATACTACAATAATTTTTTTTTTTTTTTTGGTCTGCATTGGGTCTTCATGGTTGTGCGGGCTTTCTGTAGTTGCGGCGGGCGGGGCTACTCTTCGTTGCAGTGCGTGGGCTTCTCACTGCTGTGGCTTCTCTTGTTGCAGAGCACAGGATCTAGGTGCATGGGCTTCAGTAGTTGCAGCACGCAGGTTCAGTAGTTGTGACTCGTGGGCTTAGTTGCTCTGTGACATGTGGGATCTTCCCGGACCAGGGCTTGAAACCGTGTCCCCTGCATTGGCAGGTGAATTCTTAACCACTGCACCACCAGGGAAGTCCCCAATAAGATTAAAAAAAAAAAACAACTTTCTGACTGTAACAGCTAGAACATTTTAAGAACATCTTAAATAAATTATTTAGATTAATTGTTAAGAACATTCATTTCCATTTAAAGTAGCTAAAAGTAACGTACTTAAAAACTCAGTCCTCAAGTTTTGGATGAACTTGCTCTATAGGAGCACATAATTGTGTTCACTTTCTTGGGTGTTATAATTTGTCTTTGGGACTTCTTGAAGTGTGTTTGGTTTATTTACTCTTTTATTTCAACATCCAGCACAACACACAGCACTTGGTGAATATTTTTCTTTACTGTTTTAGTGTATACAGTGGCCCTCAAGCTTTCCTGAACATGAGAATCTCTTAAGATGTCTTGTTAAGAAGGTGGATTCCCTGAATACCGCCCCCAGAGGAGGCTGACCCAGCAGGCCCGTGGGCCATTTTTAACAAGCTCCTCCTGAATCTGAGGGAGGCAGCCTTACATGATGTTCACATTAAAAATACAAATAATAGCCCAGATCAATTTGCCATCCTTGTTCATTATTTTATCCACACTTTACACCTCCATGCACACTTCCCAAGGCTCTCTTACAATGCTCTAACTCACATGCATGCCAGAGAGATCCCATTAGCACTGCATTATTTTTTCCTAGCCAGAATTGTAAGAAAACTTCAGAGCAGTATTCTCATCATGCCCCCTTAACTATCTCAATTATTGGTTATTTTTTTGCTATTGAGACTTGAGTGGAGAAAGTTGTTTAGAGAAATGTTGAAGGGCAAAATTTGACATTTTCAGCACAAGGGAAAATGTGAAGCCTCCTGGAATAGGACTTAGCCAATATATTCTCAAGTCTGTCTTTTTGCTGGTCTCCAAATATTTTAAATTAGTGCAATGATCTCAGAGCCAGGCTCAAACCCTGAGAGACAGAGTGATAGGAGAGCAATTAAATGACAAATACTAGTCCTTGAAGGTAGGCATCCGCAAAGAAGGTTGTTTGGGGTCAGTTTGAGACATTCTGAAAAGAAGTGGGTATTGCACGTAAACACAAATACATGTTTGGGCTTAAATTCTTCACATTTAAAGGTCTATGTGTACTTAATGCACGGTTCTCAGAGCTTTTTTCCCAGAAGATCCAGCTCTCACAGCAAGTAACAAGATCATGACTAAGACTTAAGTGAGGCTTATGTAGAAAATGCCATCATTTACAATGTGTTTTTGTTTTCTTCTTGCTTTGGTAATATTTGTTAAAGAAACCGTGTTTGGTGGTTTAATCATCATCAATAAGTAATTAAGAGAGACTGGGAACATAACACCATACTATGAATTAGACAATATAAATTAATCAATAGAAAAGTGATACCTCTGGAAACTTACACTATAAATAAAATAACAGACGCACCTGCCACTGATGAGTATGTGAATAAGTAAGAATCTAACATATTGTATGTAAACACAGAGTCAGGTTATCTGTTGGGTGGATGCAAGATGAGAGAATTGTGAGTCTGCTCCTTATTTTACATTCTCTAGGTTTTCCAAAGCATGCCCTGATCACTGGAATCCATCCACAGTGTGCTTCTGTTAAGACTTGAAACATGTTAAGATTTGAGATAGAAACCTGAAGAAATAGAAAATGGAAAAGATCAATCTTAGTACAAAGTGACACAGTGTACCCAAGCTTGGGGGGAGAGCAAAGGATTATGGTATTTACTGGTTGTAAATGGGACTGACAGTGATAAGCCGTGCACTACTATAATGACAAAAAAGAATACAGGGCTCCTGTCCTTAAAAAACTTACAAACTGTTGGTGGAGAAGAGCACAACATAAATGCATGTGACTTTTTTTAAAGTATCAGGAACAGGTACACACACAACAGAAGACAGAATACAGTCCAAATATATTTGTCCAGAAACAAATTTGGACAAAAATAAGTGACCTGGTTTCATGGAAAGGGGTTGGGGTGATGTTTTAGGTGAGGACAATAGCAAATCTTCAAGGAGGGAAATAATAAGGGAAGCAGGATGGCAAATAGTTTATGTCTGGCTGCAGAAAGGAGGAGAGAGCAGTGTACCAAGCAAAATCAGAACAGTAAAGTACAGGACAGAGAAAGGAAGAGAGTCAGAACATTGTATTTTGATGAAAGTGAAAACTAAGCGTTCTTTTAAAGTTATTTGAAGAGGGCGACATAATCAAAAGGATGATTGCAGAAGATCATTCCTTTTGCTTATAATTGGAAGAAAAAAAAAATTAAAAAAATGATTGCGGTCTGATGATTTTTTAATCCATTCATTTTAAAGCCTACATGGAAGGCAAACTGAGATCAAAAACTCAAAAGCACTTCACAACCTTTCATCACATGCCCAGGAGTTCTTGGCAGGAAAAGTGAGGACACCTCTGCACCAGACCATGACACCTGATTAAAAAAACACACACACACCCTTCTTCCCTGGAAACAAATAATGTGTCCCACTTGTGCCAAGGTCATCCTGCATGTACAGATGGCTAAGGTGGCTCAGTGCAGCTAACTCTTCTGGCAGAGGGACGCAGATTTCCATCAAATCCTTCCCCTGCTCACGGATATCTGGCCCCCAGCCTTACTTTCTCCTGACATTTTAGACAAACTGTGTTGCGTTGTTTGTTGTTGTTCTTATTTTTGTTTCCCTAGTCCTGATATCTTCTGTAGCAATTATTAATGGCGACATATAGGTGAAGCCAACTGAGTATTAACCTCAGAGAGGTAAGGCATCCATCTCTGTCTCCATAATCAAAGTTGTGTGGTTGCGAAGAGTCTGTTAACACAGCTCTCCTTGGCTAGGATTCACTTCAGGGTTTGTAATTTCTCTGAAGACCCATTGAGCAACCTGGCCTGAGTTTGATTTGTGCAAAAAAGCCTCTAACCAGGTGAGTCGCACATTGTTTCCGGCTCATTAGAGAGGTTTTGGACAACTTCTTTAATGAGGTTTGACGTCTGACTACCACCGCATATGTGACTTTCTTCACCGCGTCACCCTCCCCCCACTCTCCGTGTCTCCTTTGCTTTTACTCATTTTTTGTGAATGAATCATCTGATCCTGTCCCTTGTATGACCATGCGCTAGTTTAATTAATCTCTCTCATCAAACCTCCTTCCTGAATCCTCTGATTAAATCTGGCCTTCTCCCTTCCCCCCTCCATAATGCATGGGACCTTTTAGCAGCTATTAATTATTTAAAAGAATGTTTCTATCACGCTCAACTTGGTCACTACAATTTTCTGTCGATCATGTAGCTTCTATTAAAAATTATTAAACCCAATTAAGAAAAGCTTTCCAACACCAAGTCCTAAAAGCTATAAAAATATTCTTTTTCTATTACGTAGACAAACTTGCTAGGCCGAAGGAGGGAGTACACACAATATGTCTCACCAAAATCCATCCCTTCACCCTGTCCTAAAGTACAGTACAGCATACTGTACTCGCCAACAGAATGAGGAAATGTGATTTAAATCAAATTATCAGCAGGTGACTGTAAAAGTGCTAGGGGTCATTCCCAGAGAGTTTTACTAGTGGGTATTTCCGATCCTAGCAGTCAAAATTCTAGTGGCATTCCACCTATGTTAGACCTTTAAACAATATTAACTATTTTATTAACAATCCGGCACCATTATTGAAAAGTGACACAATAAATTAATAGTTGCTTAATTCAAAAAAGCCGAACGACTGACTGGACTGATTTTTCACCCATTTGACTGAATCAGTTGGATGTTGGTCATGGTATAGATACTGTCTTCGGTGAATCTGCTCTCCAATTCATTTTCTGATGGCTGTGAATTAGCCAAAACCAGCTAAAATAAGACATGACCTTTATAAGCTGAAATAGCCTGTGGCTCTAAATAGGATGAAGTAATGGGACGCAGCTCATGTCAATTAGGTAAGAGAAAAGAAAAGATCCAGAGAGAGCTAGACTGACTTGTCTAAGCCAGAAAGGCATTTGAGGTCACAGCTGACCCCACTGGAAACCTGGCATAATCGACATTGTAACTAAGAGAAGCATAATTCCTAGCTGTATTAATAGGTCAATGGCATGTCAGAAAACATGAAGAAATCTTCATGTATGGTCACCAAGCAGAGCTAATGTTCAGGTAGTAAGCACCAGAGTGGCACATAGGCAAGGGTGACCATGCCAATTGGTCAAAGCCTGTCAGTGTTAATATTTAAGATTTTATAATGCTGTGTTTTATGAGGAAAGTTAGTGTTATAAGAAGATATTCTTTTGATAGAGATTAAAAGGAAAGAATGATCACTTTATAATTTACTAAAGATACGGACTATAGTTTTGTCTCTATTCTTAATGAGAACGAAGTGCTAGTTATCTCTGTAGCTCTTTGTTCTGATACAGAGAGTTAGGCTAAATAATATTAATGATCACTTCTAGCTCTAAAATTCTGAGTCTAGGGAAACTTGTCTCAGGATTTCTCAGACTAAATAATTTTATATCTAAATTAAAATGTGAGATAAGGTATATGCCATTTATACAAGACGTGTCTAAAAAAACCCTGAATTTTAGATATTTAGTAATATTTCACTTTGTACATTACTGCTGTGTGTACACATGGAGAACTGTATGCCTCTCCATAACAGGAAAATGTAAATAAGTAAAATAAAAATAAAACCTTATTGTCACTCAATAACACTTTTGTTGGGGGCACTAATGTGAACATATAATTTTACCTTTTTGTCTCTTTATTTTTAATCAATATTTGTTTCTTTTTTAAAAATTAATTAATTAATTAAGTTCTGGCTGCATTGGGTCTTCATTGCTATGCGCAGGCTTTCTCTAGTTGCGTTGCTGTGCGCGGGCTTCTCATTGTGGTGGCTTCTCCTGCTGTGGAGCACCGGCTCCAGGCGTGCGGGCTCAGTAGTTGTGGCTCATGGGCTCTAGAGCACAGGCTCAGTAGTTGTGGCTCATGGGCTTAGTTGCTCCGAGCATGTGGGATTTTCCCAGACCAGGGCTCGAACCCGTGTCCCCTGCATTGGCAGGCAGATTCTTAACCACTGCACTGCCAGGGAAGTCCCTCAATATTTGTTTCTGTTTCATTGAAGAGGTTGTGTGCTTGGTGGTGGGAAGGAGTGGATACACTTGTTTGGGTGAAGAGAGAGAAAGTCACCTGACGTCAAACTTAGAGAAAAAAGAATTCTCATTTTACTTTCTATTGCTCAAATGATTGTTCTATATAATCCATTAACCATATCTCATAAATTGTAAGGGAGAAAGCTCAGCATTGATATCAAAACTG
Organism: Orcinus orca; assembly: GCF_937001465.1. Classification (NCBI taxonomy): domain Eukaryota; kingdom Metazoa; phylum Chordata; class Mammalia; order Artiodactyla; family Delphinidae; genus Orcinus; species Orcinus orca. The sequence continues at coordinate 120,414,394 of NC_064563.1, forward strand.
AACAGTTTGGTTAGAAACTTGGCTACAAATGCCAAGCTGCACATTCTTGTTAGTGTAGGACTAGTTGAAAGTACGTAGAGCAGGTTTTTAAAAAAGAAAATAAAGCCTCTGCAGGATGCCCCTCTAGTGCAGCTCATCTGCAGAAGTGAAAAACCTCGTGGGCCTGAGCCTTTCTTTTTTTTTGGCCGCAAGGGCTTGGGGGATCTTAGTTCCCTGACCAGGGACTGAACCCCTGCCCAAGGCAGTGAAAGCGCAGAGTCCCAACAACTGGCCCACCAGGGAATTCCCCCTCCTGAGCCTTTCAACATCCCAGTTAAATACTTTCTCAAGCATTGTCCAAGTATTGCCTCAGAGGTTAGGGTTCGGGTTAGGGTTAGGTTGATTAAACTAGGCTTATTAGGCTGTTTTCTTTTCTTAAATAAGCATATACTTAGTAAAAGAAATGGAGAGAGGAGTCAATATATAGGAAAATAATTTTTATGGTAAACATTTGGCAAGCAAACTGGCTCTCCTGAGTTTACTCATCCATTACATCACACACACACACACACACACACACACACACACACACACACACACACACACACACAATGTTCTGAGGAATACCAAATAGAAAGAAATAAAATCAATTCTGGTTAGTAAAAATTCGAATTTCTTTGAGATTCTTTTCTTTTTTAGAAGAGGTGAATGGAGGGAGGGATAAGACATTTTCTTCTTAAGAACGAAGGACTACTGAATATGGGGAATTTACTTAATGTGGAGTTGCAATGACATCTCTTTTTTCAAGGTGCTTCTGGGAGATAATGGCTCTCATACCTATAATTCAGTGGTTTTGCCTGGTAACATAAAAATGGACCTGAGGACCAAAGTTAACACCTTCATCTCTGCATAGCAGATGATGATTTTAAGAAGAACTCTAGAACATATTTCCTTTTTTCCATTACTCTCTTTTCTAAAATTTTCTTTTAAGGAGTAGACTCTATGAGTATTTTTCCTAAAAATATGGCCAATTTTGGGACTTCCCTGGTGGCACAGTGGTTAACACTCTGAGCTTCCAACGCAGGGGGCCTGAGTTCAATCTCTGGTCAGGGAACTAGAGCCCAAATGCATGCCACAACTAAGAGTTTGCATGCCACAACTAAGGAGCCGGCGAGCTGCAACTAAGGAGCGCGCCTGCCGCAACTAAGACCCAAATAAATAAATAAATAAACAAGTAAAATAGATATTAAAAATAATAATAAAAAATTAAAATATGGCCAATTTAAATGAAAAATAGAAAATATCTCGTATTTTCTCTATTACTTGAAAGAATAACTTATAATACCATTTTATAAATAAGCACAATCAAGGTAGGAAAAAATGAAACTCCAGCATGAAATGGGCAAAAAAGTTGGAAAGTAATTCTTTATTTGTATAATAGGTATGATATCATGTCTTGTTTTAAAATAAATTAAAAAATAAGGAAGCAAGTGATTTTTATCATTCTTTTTGACCACCCTAAATATGCTTACCCCAGAGAGAATGAGTACAAAGAGAGAAATCTTGATTCTCAGAAAGTAGATGGTGAGTATTCTCATCTCATCTTTGAATAAGCTATGGTCTCATCAGCAAAGTTCCCAGCTTCTGCCTCCACCCTGACTGTTTCCTCTCAAAATTCAGCCCAATACAGTCCTGTTTTTTATCTTCATTACACTGATTACAGCCAAATTATAACTCCCTCAATCTGATCTCTTCATGGTGAAGGACAAGAGTCAGATTCTCTTTTTACCCTTGACCCCTGCCCCTGAGCCGGGAAGCCTAATGCAGTGTGGTTAGGGCACCTGTCCCAGGTACCCTAGTGTACCTTGCACTTCTCCTCTTAAGACAGTGAGCATGTTTGCTCAATGTCTACCCCTACTTCAACACTCAGTTCTAATTCCACTTACTCCAAAACGCTTCCCCAGGTTTCTCCAACCCAGAATGGGTTGGAGAACCCATTCACTCCCCCGAATTCAGAGTGCTTAGATTCTGCACGTGTGAAAAATTACCCTGCCTTTTGATACCTATCAGGTGATATTTCACCTATCAGGTGAATGTGTTTGACATTTCAACTTTGCAATTAGACTGGTGATTATCACAGTTGCCATTTTTGACTGCCTATTACGTGTTAAGGAGCATTTATGTATTTAAAAGTTTACATCTAACCTGCACAGTAGTTATTATCTTCATTTTACATAGGAGTAAATGAGGAACAAGGGTTAAATCACTTGCATGAGACTGTAAAAATACTGTGTTCAAACCTGGATTGGAACCTTATATATTTAGAAGGCAGAGATCATTGTTGAAATTCTTGTAGATTCCCTTGGCCATTTTTATAGTGCTTTACCTATATTAGATACTAACATATTATTTTCTGATTGATTGGCTTTAAGCACTGACTTAAAACTGTCCAGGTTATCATAAGTAATGTTCTACAGTATCAAACATAACTAATATTTAATGCTATCTAATAGGGCATGGAGTAGACTGGCACTAGACAAATGCAATCAGTGATGATAAGAAAAATAATTCCTGAGGGGGAAAATAAATACTTGCATGGATGCATGATCAAGTATACGTGCTTTAGAAATAAGCAATGACTTTGGCCAAGACACTATCTTTCTCTGAAATGCTAAAGAGCTGGTGAGAAGAGACATTAAGATAAGGAACATGGAAGGATATAAGAACATTCTCTTCAGATCTGAAGAGCAAGATTCAAGCACATCTGAAATAGAGTTTGAAAAAAATGGCTATGAACAGGGATAATATGAAAATATTTAACAAGTAGGAGAACATGGGCATGAACCAAGCAGAACAGACAAAGCAAGCTTTAGAATGGACAACAGCCATGGACAACTGGTCCAGCCACCATGTTGTCTGAGCATCATCAGTCCTGGTTATGTGGCTGGCTAAAACACTTTTTGAACAAATGCCTCTTTCATCTTCAGTATGGTTCAACTCTAGTCTGCTGTGATTGTCAGATCCCTGGAATTATCAGACCCTGCAACCAGGCTGTGTAGACCGTGGTGATTCATTCAGCAGATGTTTATGGATTACCTTCTCTGTGATATGCACTGTACTAGACACTCAATAGACAAAGACAAACTAGACACCACCTTGCCAGGGAGTCAATGTTCTCACTGACTCTTCCCCAAAAGTTGTCCCTGGTGCAATTCTAGGAACTGTTTTACCATAAAAGGATGAAGATAACATGCTTTCCTAAGAAGTCTATGTCTCAGTTGTGTTCTCTCCATAAGGATTACGTACAATCTTAGCCGTGCTTGATTAACAGGTACTTCTGCTGGCAATGTGAGGAGTCAAACCCAGTAACCTACCAGTAATTCCTTCTTATTTAGACACTTCAGGCAAAATCAATTTCTATTACCTGCAAACAAAAAGTTTTAACCAAATTATCGCAGTTATTGGGCATGTTTGAGGAACATCATTTTTGTGTATAACTTTCCCCGTACAAGTGGGGGATGGAGAGGACACAGAGGGAAGGCAACCAATAAAGGGTGAATTATTAAGCCAGTTACCACATTGGATGACTAAAAGTTAACCCCCTGAGAAACTCGGAATTACCCTGGCCAATTATCCCTCCATGCTCATCAGTTATTAGTGAAGAATTGCCTCTGCAACAAATTCCCAAGGGCAGCCCTGAACTAAAATGCTAATGGTGTTATTTAGGAATCATAGGCTGCCTCCTGCTGAAATGTAAAGAGAATTCAAGAGGAAATGGGTGACACTCCGACAATGTCTACTGCCGGATTTTACCTAAAAGTTACAGACCTATTGTAAATAGCACAACAGCTATTGTCAAACAACAAATATCGGAGATATACTTTTATTAAGGCAATATGCTAGTAACTGAGAGACAAGAGATGGCACAAAGTGGTAAGTTTGTCTATTTCTTCATATTCTACATTATTTAACATTAGCCCCCAATATGACATTTTTTTTTGCCCTCCAGAAATTTGCAGTCTAATTCTATGGGACAAATTACACACAAAATGATGTTCCATGAGCATTTATCCTAATGCATTATACAATTGGCAATTTTTACTTTCAGGCAACAGAATTTAACTGTACCTAATTTATCCAGGAAATAAGAAAGGATTTATTAATTGTTTAGTAGTGTTGACTTTCGGCTCCCCAAAAGACAACCAGAAAAACTGGTTGATTAAGCAAAGCTGTCCAACAGCTGTCCAACAGCTGGCCATGTGGACTTACATACTACTCACCTTCATGTATGCTTTGCCCTAACCAACCTCTTAGCAATGTTCCCTGGGTACTCCCTATGCGTTCTTAACTCTAAACTCCTTGAGAACACAATGCATGCCTGATTCACGTTTATATTCCCCAAATACTTAGCACAGTCCCTTTGGTTGCAGTTTGAGTGACTACTCTGGTGAATTGAAAATGATTGCCTAAATGCTACTTTGGAAAACATCATGAGGCCAGGTTCAGGATGAGTAGGAAGGAATGTTGTGACTGCTTATTAATGTCTGTCATGGGCAGTGTGTGTGTGTGTGTGTGTGTGTGTGTCAGGGGGACAATACCAGTATCTGTCCTTGGTACTTTCCATCTTTTACTGCATATTAACATTTGTGAAATGAAGTTCTCCAAGAATTTAGAATGAAGAAATCTCAGGAAAGCCCTCTTTGCTTCTCCTTGGTTTGAGAAATAAGATGGCCTCTGTCTACAGAGCCTAGTAATTGTTAGTGAGACCCAAGAAGATAAGATTATAAATCAAGAAAGAACTGTGCTGTTTGCTTTAGGAAAATTCCTGCAAACCAACTTGTCTGGGCAAATACTTCGCTCTCCTATCAGGACAATAGATTGCTCACCTGGGCAAACAGCTCACTTACCATATTTCAGTTAACTTATCAAGATTCACTTCAAGACCCCCCCCCCCCTTAAGTTCATCATAAACTATTATGTCACAAATGTTGCCCAGGTCCATTCAGTTCTCCACCATGAACCAACCACCCTAAAACCCACTTAAACCCAGATTCCAAACCCTATAAATACCCTGTCCTGACATTTGCCTTCTTGAGACGCTACCAAGACTCAATAAGGTAGTGAGTGTTCTCCCTTACTTCAGTAGGTTACCAAACTTAACTTTGTTTGTCACCATATTTTGTGTTGGATTTTTAGGGTATTGATACTTGATATGTGACTTAAGGAATACCACAAAACAATGGGGATAAGGTCAAGAAATTGAGAACCCTTGGGTGAGTACTGAGTTGTACCTTTCTTGCTCTTTCAGGGACAGCTAACTTGAAGTATTTTGTAAAGCAACATGACATTTTCACACATCTGTACAATGCAAGGAAAAGATCATTAACCTTAGACACTGTCACTGTCAGGCACACAAGTCCAGTTGATTCTAGAATCCAATCATGTAGAGTTTTTCAAACTATGATATATATAAGAATATCAGAGAGGCTTGTTTAAAACGCTGATAAATGCCCAAATTCCAAGCCTTATTCAGAGGTCTGTGGCAGGGCTCAGGCATCTACATCTCAAATAAGCTGGCAAGTGATTCTAAGGCAACAGGATTTCTCACCATGCTCTCAGAATCCAGAACCTACCTAAAGTCCAGTCACCCAAATCCATTTCTACCACTAGTCAATTCCCTCAGTGGTTATTTCATCTAAAATTCAACTTTCTTTTGACTATTGTTGTATTCATTTGGCTGTCCTTTTACTTTTCATCTTTTTGATACTCTAAGGATTTCATATAGAATGGAGGGAGGGAGGGAGGCAAAGAGATAAGATAGAAACAGAGAGAGAAAGAGAGAGAGTCATCTTGCCTTATTTTATTTTTCTGTTTTCACATTTTGTATATTTTACAGAGGATGGTAATTTATTTTCATCTTGTTTATTGACTTTTGTGTTTGTATTGAAAACTTGTTTAAACCAGGCTTTGGAAGACACTTCCTTAAAAAATATAGTGTTTCTAGAAATATCAATTTAATGATAAAGACATAAAACATGAATTACAATCTATTGTCCTGCAATATGCATAATGACACTTGAAGAAAATACAGATTTGTCAAGTATTCATTTGGTTTTAGGAAATGCATTCTGTTAACTAGCTTATTATATGGATGTCAGAAATCACTTTTCCTTTCCCATAACAAACCTTTGACTTTGCATAAGAAATAAAGAAAAATAGATCCCCTACCCCAGACATACACTGAGGGCTAGAAGGACAGTAAAGAGGAGGGGAAAATGGGGAAGCATTGCAAGTTACTGAACAGCAACCTTTCCTTCTTGAGTTTTCCGAAGGCCAGCCCTGCAAGCCCTGTTTGAACTCAACTCTTAAAAGTAGTTCTTCTGGACAAAGGATAAGTGATGGTGAAATAACTCCAGGAACATTGTAATCTAAGTTTTATTTATATCTATATGACTAAAGCAGCTGTTAACAACTTTTTTCTTGCAAAAGCCAATGGCTTATGTTGTTCATCCTGACAAATGCAAAAAAAGAAAGAAAACGAAGATATTTACACAACAAAGATAGTACCTTTCTTGCAAAGCAGTGTGTTTCCCCAAATACCTTTTTTAACCTCTTTGGATAAGATTCTATTCTTAAGTTTATTGGACACCAGCTTTTCCAGGTGCATGCCCTTATTTTATTCATTTAGCAGGAACTGCACCAATCAAACTTGCAATAAAACTTTTTGCATTACGGTTGGATTGGGTGATTGGTTTAAAATATATATACTTTCTAGCTTTTATAACATGTAAGCCAGATAAACTGTTAATGCTTTAGAACTCTCTAGGCTATATGAATGATGGAGATTTCTGTGTTATTCCTGATAAACTTGAGGATACAGAAAAGTTTTTTTTTTTTTTTTTTTTTGAGGTGTAAAAATTCTTTATTTCCTGGGTACAGTCTCTTAACAGATGTATGACTTGGAAATATTTTCTCCCATTCTATGAGTTGTCTTTTCATTTTTGTGATGGTGTCCTTTGAAGCACAATTGGTTTTTAATTTTGATCAAGTCCAAATTATCCATTTTTTCTCTTGTTGCTTATGCTTTGTGCGATGTGTGTATGTGATATCCAAGAATCCTTTGCCAAATCCAAGGTCATGAAGATTTACTCCTTTGTTTCCTTCTAGGAGTTTTATAGTTTTAGCTCTTACATTTAGATCTTTGATACAGTTTGAGAGTCAATTTTAGTATATGGTGTGAGGTAAGAATCTGACAGCATGCTTTTGCATGTGGATATTCCAACACCATTCGTTCAAAAGACTGTTCTTTCTCCCTGAAATGGTCCTAGTGCTCTTGTCAAAATCAGTTGACCATAGACAGGTGGTTTTATTTCAGGACTCTCAATTCTATTCCATTAGTCTATGTGTCTATCCTTATGCCAGTACCACACTGTCTTGATTACCATTGTTTTGTAATAAGTTTTGAATCACGTATGAGTCCTCCTACTTCCTTCTTTTTTCTCAGGATTGTTTTGGCTATTCTGAGTTCTTTGTAATTTCATATGAATTTGAGAATCAGCTTGTCAATTTCTATAAAGAAGTCTGCTAGGATTCACATAGGGATTGCATTGAATCTCAAGATCAGTTTGGGGATTAATGACATCTTAATAATATTAAGCGTTTTGATCCATGAACATGGGATATTTATCCATTTATTTAGATTTTCTTTAATTTCTTTCAGCAATGTTAGTTGCACAAATCCTGTTAGTTCTGTTTCTCTGCAGAACCCTAGATAATACACTTGCTGAACTTGTTAGTTCTAATAGTTTTTTAGTGGATTCTTTAGGATTTTCCACATACAAGATCATGTCATCTGCAAATAGATACACTTTTACTTCTTCCTTTCCAATCTGGATGCATTTTATTTCTTTTCCTTTTGTAACTGCCCTGGCTAGAACTTCCATTACAATGTTGAATAGAAGCCATGAGAGTGGACAGCCTTGTCTTGTTCCTGATCTTAGGAGGAAAGCATCCAGTGTTTCACCATTAGGTATGTTATTGACTATGGTTTTTGGGTAGGTGCCTTCTAACATGTTCAATAAGTTTCCTTCTATTCCTAGTTTCTTCAGTGTTTTTTTTTTTTCTAATCATGAAAGGCTGTTGGATTTTGTCAAATGCTTTTTTTCTATTAAGATGATCAAGTGATTTTGATATGATGTATTACATTAATTGATTTTTACATATTAAACCAAGCTTGTATTTCTGGGATAAATTCCATTTGGTCATGGGAGATTATATATATATATTTTTTCCTGAATTCAGTTTGCTAAAATTTTGTTAAGGATTTTTATGTACACATATATAAGAGATATTAATCTATAGTTTTCTCTTCTTGTGATGTCTTTGTCTGGTCTGGTATCAGGATAACATTGGCCTCATAAAATGAGTTGGGAAGTGTTCACTCCTTTTCTATAGTTTGTGGAGAGTTTGCATTAGTTTTTCTTTGAATTAAAATAAGCTAGCTGGGTCTGGGTTTTTCTTTCTGGGTAGTTTTAAACTTATTATTAATTCAGTCTCTTCACTTGTTATAGATCTATTTAGATTTTCTATTGATATTTCTTCTTGAGTCAGTTTTAGTAGTTTGTGTCTTTCTAGGAATTTATTATTTCAGCTATGTTATCTCTATTGACATATAACTGGTTGTAGTACTCCTTTATACTGCTTTCTTATATTTTTGTAAAGTCTGTAGTAATGTTTGCTGTTTTATTTATTTATTTTTATTTATTTATTTATTTTTGGCTGCATGTGGGCTTTCTCTAGTTGTGGTGAGTGGGGGGCTACTCCAGAAAACAGTTTTAATCCTCTTTTTATACTATGCCTGTCTGTCTGCGGAGCAAGTTCAGAGAATGGCTATATGGCAGGAGCAGCCAAAGGCTTAATTTTCTTTCTTTCTTTTTTTTTTTTTTTTGCGGTACGCGGGCCTCTCACTGTTGTGGACTCTCCCGTTGCAGAGCACAGGCTCCGGACACGCAGGCTCAGCGGCCATGGCTCACGGGCCCAGCCGCTTCGCGGCATGTGGGATCTTCCCAGACCGAGGCACGAACCCGTGTCCCCTGCATCAGCAAGCAGACTCAACCACTGCGCCACCAGGGAAGCCCCAAGGGCTTAATTTTCAAAGCCAGGTAATTTGATGTGGTCACATATTTTTAATCTATTTAAAATATAAAATAACTAAATAAGCTGATAAAGTGACTGTTATACTTAATGAAAAGGAGTTTTTTATAGGCGGAATTCAGGCCAGGTGAAATTTCCATTTGTTAGCACTGTCGCCGTCCAAAGTGTCAACATTTAGTAAAATTTTATCTTTCATTAAAAATAAACCAGTATTGGGCTTCCCTGGTGGCGCAGTGGTTGAGGGACCGCCTGCCGATGCAGGGGATGCGGGTTTGTGCCCCGGTCTGGGAAGATCCCATGTGCCGCGGAGTGGCTGGGCCCATGAGCCATGGCCGCTGAGCCTGCGCGTCTGGAGCCTATGCTCCGCAACGGGAGAGGCCACGACAGTGAGAGGCCCACGTACCGCAAAAAAAAAAAAAAAGAAAAAGAAACCAGTATTTTTTATGCAAGAAGGGACAATGACAAACATAGCCAGACCCAATCTTTTAATTGTACCTTAAAGTGTTCTGTCGCCTATAGCTAATGTCATTTCAGCTTTATGCTTTGGATTATTTTCAACCAGATGCATTTCTTCTAATTACAATCAGGATGTGTCTATATGAAGTGGAAAATGTGAGCAATTATTTCAACTGTCCAAAAAAATAAAAGTGAGTTCAGCTGAAAATATGCAAGTAAGTGGTGTATAATGAGGTATATTTGAGGTGGAGATTCTATTAAATCACTCCCAGTTCTCTGTCTTACTTTTGTAAATAGTTTCTTTTCATTTTTATTTTCTTACAGTATATTGATTTGTGAATCTGGTTATAGATTTTTTTAAATCATCTTGAGACATTTTGTTTATAAACTAGTCATGCATAGAAAGGATATCTGTGCCTTTATACCCTACTCTCAATAAAGCAACACTCAAAGGAACCAGTTTCTCTTTGCCATATAAATGAATGGCATTCAGAGGCATTCTTTATGTGAAGGAAGTATGAAGGCAATACATCCTTCTACCCACGTTATCCCTACCACAGTCCAAACTACCCACCCTGTGTCTCATCTCCTTCAGAGACCTGGGAGGTAACTGATTTGTTAACTTCTGGTCACCTTACTCCTCACTTCCTGGTGTTTTGTTTTAAGCCAGTGTTTGCAACATAACGTCACCAGGAGCTTTTAGAAACACATCTCTTGTTGAGATGGGTCTCATCGCAAAACTACTGAGTCAGAATCTGCATTTTAATAAGATCCTCAGACCTCTGTAAGGACATTAACATTTGAGAAACTCTGAGTTAGATCTCATTAAGCCATAGTCTGACTAGCTATCCTCTAATTAAACCACGCTCTAATTGGAAATACAGAAAAAGGGCTTCTCATGCTCTGGTACATTTCTGTAATTCCACATGAGATCTGGGTTCACTCTTCCTGACCCTCTATCATGTCTCAACAGAGCAGGGATATTTTCAGTGTTTTCTCCCGACATGGACAACTTGTTACTCCAAATGCATGGCTCTACTAATGATGAGAATTTGGGACACCAGTAAGGACAGGGACAGGGAAGGCTTTTGAAGTCATTCCTTAAATCATATCATGTAAAAGCAATAATGGAACCTACCTACCTGTGAGGAAAGTCTTGTTCATATTTGCTTTCCTTGTAAAGGAAATAAATCAATCATAACTCAGCCAGTTTTCTTATATTGCAGGCTAGTCTTGACAGTGCCTTTCAGGATAATTTCTCTGCCTAGATTTTCATGACAAGTAGCCTGGGTCTCTCCATTTTGTGTTGATTCTGAACTTCTTGATATTATCCTCTAGGTTCTTAGACTAAACATAACTTTGATCCTCAGGAGGCCATTGCTTCTTTTTACTTTAGGGAAATGATGAGTAGTTATTCATTCCACCAATGAAAATAATTCTGCCAAGAGAAATTCACTCTCACTTTGGCCAAGCTGAATAAATATAGGTAACTCTACAGTCCCCCTCACTTTTATACCTCCTGAGAATAGTTCTTTTCTTTCCCTCCTCTCCACTCTCATCGTCACTGTCACAGCCCGTGTTCTTATCATTTTAATTACGTAGACTCTTGCTATTGTCTCCTATAGTTAGTATCTCTGACTCTGATGGCAAGCCTTCCTCTTCACTCCCCACACCTTCTAAAATATGCATCTGATCACCTCACATTCTGTTCCAGAATGTGTCAATGGCTCCCACATTGTCTACTCAATGATAAATAGACCCATTGGTTAGTCACGCAAGGGTCTGCTTGGTCAGGCCATTGCCTTTCTGTGCAGTCTCTTGTCCCTTTCATCATCCTTTCTGCATAAACACCAGAAATAAGTTATCTTATAAGCTCTCTTACACCTCAACTCCTTCACCTAGAATGCTCTCAAACTTTTATGACTTTAGTACTTACTCATCCATCAAGTCTCAATTCAGACATCGTTTCTGTGAAGCCATTCTTGGTGTACTCCAGAAATATTAAATTATCTTCCTATGTGTCTATTGTACTTTATATATCCCTCTATTACAGCATAGTTTTATAACTGCCGATGAGCTAGAATATAAACACGCTGAGGGCAAGGAAAATCTCTTTTCATTCTTTAATTCCAAGTTCCTGGTAAAGGGAATAGATGCAGAGCTCAATAAATATTACAGATTGAATGGGATGCACTTATATAAGAATTCAACAGATAGAAGGCATTGATAGATTTTTAGGCATTGGGAAATGAAAGCTGAAATACCAAATTTCTCTCTCAAATCTGTAGTCAACAAGCATATACTGTGCATAGAGAGAATTTTATACTTGATGCTGGGCAGGCCATATAAACTCATTCAACATATATCTATTTAGTGTATGTCAGCATTGTTCTGGGCATTTGGGAAACAAATATAATCTGAGATATAATAATATCCTGAGAGATACAATCCCTATCCTAAATTGTCTGCATTGCATTGAAAATAAGAGTTCATTAAACCATATTCTGATCAACTGTGCCTTAATTAATCTGAACTCAAATTAAGACTGTATAGCACAGGGAACTCTACTCAATATTCTTATATGGGAAAAGATCCTGAAAAAGAATAGATATATGTATATGTATAACTGAATCACTTTGCTGCATACCTGAAACTAACACAACATTGTAAATCAAATATACTCCGATATAAGATAAAATAAAAAAGAATGTAAAAGAGAGCTCTTTCAACTCATTTATCTTTTGGTAGTTTATTATAGTGCTCAAACCTCAACTTGCATATAACTGCAGATTCTGATTCATTACATCTCATGTGCAACCTGAGATACCCCTTTGGTAAGAAGCTCTCAAGTGATGCCCATACTACTTGTCCATGCACCACATTTTTTTAAACAAAGATTTAAGGTTCAAAGACAATCCTGAACCTTCCTAGGAATGAACAGTTCTCATATTGCCAAAGCTCCAGAGTACCCTCATCGTGGTCTTCAGATCCATGGATCAGAGTGTGGTAATGATAGAGCAAAGCTACCATGTGGGGTGCTGTACTAGGGAGGTACAGACACAGCGCTTTCAAAGAAGTTCTTGGGTCCATCTACCCATGAGCAGATGCAAGGAAACAAAGAGGAAAGGGTAGTTGGATGATATTGAAAGTTGTTTCAGAAAGCTGTAGTAGCAGCATTCCAGAAATTAAAACTGGTCCCTACCTAGCATAAGTGACGGAAAAAACAAGTACCTCTGGATAGTAACAAAAGTATTTTGAATAGACATCTCCTTGCCCAGCTTCTGTAGGACAACAATTTACATAGATTCCTTTGCATTTCTCACAACACTGAAGATAGTGCTCTGCATAAAATAAAGGTTAGATATATGTGGAAAGAATGAACGAATGCATGAATAAATGAATTTTCTTTATTTTACAAGATAATTGGAAGCTTTCAGGATTTAAGTGTCTTGTCTGACCTATTAGCTGCGGAAGGTGGTCTAGGCTTTATTCAAATACTATTGATAAGCATTGAGTTATGCTGGTTTCTGTGAGATAAAAAAATTCAAGAAAAGTACACATCATATAAACTGCCTTTTAACTGAGTGGGATAGCTGGCATTTAAGCACTGTGGTTTTTATGTTCTGTGCAGGTTGTTTGCCACAGTCTAGCTGAAGTTTAACATTAAAAATACATGAATTGGGGGGAAAATCTGCATTTATATTTCATATGATTTGTTACCCAAATAGAATTGAGTGGCTACATTTTAAATTTTGTTTCGTGTCTTACTTTGTTAATCATTCCAAACACATTTGTTCCATTTCATAAAAATGAGCAGCTTACCTTCTACCTTTGTGAAATTACTGTTAATCATTCTTGAATGTCTGCATTATCCCACTTAAACCGTTCCCCTGTGGTTTTACAATTCCTTCTGCTCACTAATCCAACCAGAGGAATGATGTGCAAACAAGCACATATAGAGAAGCAAATAGGTTTTTCTTGTGAATCATCATTGTAAACCTCGTCATCAACATTAGAGTTTGTCGAATTGTTATTTAAGAGTCAAATAAATGTATAGATAGAGCATCTGAGCCAATGGGCTTGAAATTTATCCAAGTGGTGATATAAGCCAGATATAAGATAGAAGATCCTATCCATCCCCACTTCTGAACCTAACCCTAATCTTGACTAATAAGATATTAATATTAAAACTTGATCATGGTTAAAGAATAATTGTGAACATATGAGACATATAATGGAAAGAGAAAATGTGTATAATTTTCTAAGACCTATGTCCCTCTTACTACCCAAACGTATCTCAGGTGACAAAGGATTGCATACCTCCATGTAATTGTTTCATGAACAAATACATCAATAAATTTTGCCAAATACCTGCATGGAGTATAGAAACATCTTATCAGTTACCTGGATATTTCTGAAATATCTGGATACTTGGTGTTAAATGAACAAAATATCTAGATATTTATCATTCTGTGTGAGTGTTTTATATTTTGTACACAACTACCTGAATATATATTTTGGACAAAATTTTTATCTGGCTTTTGGGATTCTATAGCTGTCACATTACATATCAATTCAATTTTATTTTATGAATAAATGCTACAATTTACTTGATTGGTCAATTGGAGATATGAGCATTCAGGTCTACACTGACACCATATAGATGCTAACCCAGTTTTACCTGATAACAATTCACTGGGGCTAGAGAAGGAGGCAGAACAGGAATACTGACTAGGGATACATCCCATTTGTTAATTTTCTTTCTAACCATCCTCTGAGATACTAAATAGGAAAATGTATTCAAGGATAATAATAAAATAAGAAGCTGACTAAATGCCAAAAGTATCAATACCACACTTAAATCCTGAAATAAAACCTTTCTCTTCTCCATCAGTTAGGACACAGACAACTTTTTCCTCTCAATGAGGCTTACTTTCTTTTTACCAAAATTCTAAACACTCCTTTTCTGTTCTGCATGTCTAGGGTCCTTACAGTGATGTCATGCTATGATTATGCTCAGGTGTGTGTGATCAGGAAGGGAGAATATTCCCTATTGCTTTCTCCTTGCTTTGTGGAAATCACAAGAGGATGTTAAAGATTATCATGTGTATTATGCCATGCCTCTGTCTGTTAGACAGCCCACTTGACAACCATCATAGGAGAAATTGATCCAAACATTAAATATACCACTGCTAATTGTCAACATCATTGTATATTGAATACAGAAATAGGATACACATGTAAACTGAAGTCCCATTAATCTCTGATGGTGTCCTGAATTCTCATGTTCTTTTTCAACCTACAGCATGACTGGCATAAACTCATACTCCTGCTCTTATCTCTGCTGAAGTCTTTTATAGACAACCCTTTTCTATGATTTACACCTCATTATAAAAATCAAAGTTCTTGGCTGTCAGAAAGAAATGGAGTGCAGCAAGCTAGGAACTAGTTCTCTGACATACTGAGATGGCAGAACAGCCTGGAGGTGGAACTCCCAAAACAGAAAGTTGGAATTATAGATACCACCTACATTCATTCATAAATAGAAGAAATAATGCTGGCACAGAACAGTGATTTTCAAATCGTGGTGCAAAAGATTCTAAATAGTATTTTAATTAAAAAAATTTGATGTATGACTGAAGATATCAAACTTCACCAGGATTCATTTCCCTCTTGCAGCATAAATTAATTTCACATATCTCTTATTGGAAAAAAACAGAAATATTAATGATTTAATAAAATGAAATATAGTGGTTCAATTCCCTTCAGAAGGAGAATCTGCCAGTTTCCTTAAAGCTCTACTTCTAGACATGATAACAGTAGTTATTTTTGCTATTTAAACTTTAAGCTGCACTTTTGGCCAGTTTGAAGTGATATGTAGGCATAGCGTGTAAATGCGATTTTTAACTAATTATGAATTAAAGTTTCTTACAGCGTTTACATAAATTTGGATCACGTGAAAAGAACGAAAAATTTGACTTATGAGCTTCATAAAACATGTCCTCTGCATTCACTATTTATTAAGCTGTTCATTTTATAAAAGAAGCGGTGGATTGTTGTTTTATTCATCTCCCTCCACTCTCCACTCTCTCATCATTAGCCTTTAACATGCTGCTTTCTTGTGAGCAGTATGTATGTAATGAATTTATGTATCAGTTAGTGTATGTGTGTGTTCCTTTCTCATTAGTGAGAAAGGGTGTGGCGTGTCCATCCCTGGAGAGCTTCAAGAAGAGAATAAAACCTATGCTTTGTATGATGCATTATTCCCCTCAGGATCCTGGACCGGATGATCTCTTAAAGTCAGTTTTTGATCTATAACTAAATGATCAGTGAGCCAGCTTCAGGTCGCCCTATACTATTTAGTACCTAATGCTACTGCTCAAGAGTACTAAATGGTGTCCCTGAGCTGTGAAAAAAATTAATGTACAACCCTTAGGGTCCAAATTACTGCCAGGGAGTGATTTAGGTAATGGGAAATAAATTCTATTAATATCTAGTTAAGTAGTTAATCAGCAAGTAAAATAATAATAAGAAGAAAATAAGGAGTTAAATCTGTTTTCTCATTCTGTCCTCCATGAACAGAAAGAATAACTGTTAGGTGTGCTCCTCATAACATCTTTAATAAATTTTAAAGTAGTGCTCAAGACTTCCCTTGGGTTTCTCATCTCTAAACTAAATATGCCCTATTCCTTTAATATTTACACGTAAGATCTGTTTTCACTTCTTTAATCACCTTCAGGGCTCTTTTCAATGTCCTCTTCAGTTTATCCACATCTTTATCAATGGGATGATCCATAATGTTAATCTGATGAAGGACTAGAATATACTGTAAGAGGTGTTCACTTTTGCCTATATTTTTAAATGTTACCTTAATCTCAGGACAAACACCAATGTTATAAATTGCAGATTTGTAGTTTTTGCCATGACCAATTGCAATCATGGGTAGCCCTTCCAGACAGTTATGATAGTACCTAAAATTTCTCTGGTTTATGTACCAAGCTTATTAAACAGGCACTGTTTAAAGGTAATGGTTTTGGCAACAAAGCATTTCTCTAACCACGGTAAGGTAAGGAGATCCAAGCAGTCATATTAGATGACCCACTGTGGTATAAAAACATATATACAAGTCTTCCAGACTGATAACAACTCTTGGTGCCCAGACATATTGAGTTCCTCCCTCAGCAATCACATCTATCTGTGAAAGAATCCTGAATCCAATAAAGAACACAAGATCACTGTAAATTATACTTTAGTGTTGATGTTGTAATCTCTGCTTGATATGTCTTACTACCCCATTTTTATTAAGTTTGTCAATAATTTGGCCAATTAGTGTTCCTGGAAATAGCCATTATTGCAGTTAAAAACAAAACTAAACAAAACACAAAAGAGTCAAGTGCAAGAGAGAGATACCATGACACACTTCCTCATTTAGTCATCTGGTTGTTGTTTGCTCTCCCTTGTACTAGCAATTTTTTGATAGACTTGATAGAAGGGGAATATTAGTCATCTGAACATACCCATCTCCCTAAAGAAAGTGAAAAAGAATTATATGCTCTGTAAACCAATGCCTCGGATCAGGGTTTAGTGTGAAAGTCATTAAAATCTGTTTATTTTTCCATTTTGAGAATCCGTAATGCTCCAAATTCCATGCCACTATCTTACTACACTCAATCTCTTTCCAAATGGGAGAGTTAAAGTTGAATGTATCACTTAGCACAACTATTTTGAAAGATAGTTCACCAAAATATGGACTCATTGAACTTTGCCATTGATAAGAAGAGAAGAAAGGAATGAAGTCAGTGAAGAATGAAAGCAGATGGCCCTGTCCTTCTTCCTAATTTATGTCTCTTTACTACTGTGATACATTTTCATTTCTTCCACAATGTAATTACATCCTATTGAGACACAGTATTCTCAATTCACTTCAACAGCTCCTTTAGTTTTTGAAGTTACCATCTTCTCCTAGTAAGAAAGAACTTGAAGAAAAGTGGTCATTGAGAGGAAGGAGTGTCAAGTCGTCAAGCCTACCTCCATAATTCTGTGTATGACAACAACAGTTTTATTCACTTAAGGACAATTGATTTTTCCTTAGAAGACTAGTAGAGAACATTTGGAGAACATCTTGTTGAAACTCAAAAAAGAGGAGATAAAATTAGCCCCAATCCTATGAAGAAAGTAACTCAGATGATAGGTGAAAAATCAAAGGGATTGACTTTCACCTGGGGTAACAGGTGTGGTCAGCTCATTGTGGTTGGATGTCATTGAAGAAAGATACAGATGTACATATGTGCTTAGGTCTAATGTAATACAAGGCTACTCTTTGAGGAACTTATGAAAAGAACTGGGACTTTATTGGTAACAGACTTTACTTCCATAGTAAAATCAGTAAAGTCAACACAAGTATCATTGGCAATGTTAGACATCCACACCTAGATATATCATAATCAAATTGTTGAAAGACAAAGAGATTTCTGAAGCAACAAGAAAGAAATAACTCATCATGTATAGGAGATCTTCATTAAAATTAGCAGCTGACTTCTTGTCAGAAACCATTGAGGCCAGAAGTCAGTGGGATGACATATTCAAAGGGCAAAAGAAAAGTACTATTAACTAAGAATTCTATATCCAACTACCCTTTAAAAATAAGACATTTCCCAGATAAGTAAAAACTGAGATAATTCACTACTGCCACAAGAACTACTAAAGGGAGTCCTTCAGACTGAAATAAAGGATACTAGACAGTAACGTGAATCCGTGTGAAGAAATAAAGGAAAAAAGCTCATGTTAGAAGCTCATTAAAAAAAAGAAAAAAGGTAGGGAGGCTCTGGATTGAAGCCCTCTGTACATATTCCCCTTTTTGTTAAGAACAATAAAGAAATAAAACTGGATTAAAATTACTAAATGTTCTTAGAAAAATTCCCACAAATGCCATTATAGATTTTGGTCTTCTTTGTTCTCATGGCTCTAATATTTAGTAGCTTGTTACAATGTACAACATAGCTGTCTACAAGAGACACACTTTTTCAAAGACACAAATAGGTTGAAAATGAAAGGATGGAAAAAGATGTACTATGCAAACAGTAAGCAAAAGAAAGTCAGAGTAGCTGTACTGATATCAGACAAAACAGACTTTATTTTGAGACCACACTCTTGCACTGCTGGTGGGAATGTGAATTGGTACAGCCACTGTGGAGAACAGTATGGATGTTCCTTAAAAAACTAAAAATAGAACTATCATATGACCCAGCAATCCCACTACTGGGCATATACCCTGAGAAAACCATAATTCAAAAAGATTCATGTACCACAATGTTCATTGCAGCTCTATTTACAATAGCCAGGATATGGAAGCAACCTAAGTGTCCATCGACAGATGAATGGATAAAGAAGATGTGGCACATATATACAATGGAATATTACTCAGCCATAAAAAGAAACGAAATTGAGCTATTTGTAATGAGGTGGGTGGACCTAGAGTCTGTCATACAGAGTGAAGTAAGTCAGAAAGAGAAAGACAAATACCATATGCTAACACATATATATGGAATTTAAGAAAAAATAATGTCAAGAAGAACCTAGGGGTAAGACAGGAATAAAGACACAGACCTACTAGAGAATGGAGTTGAGGATATGGGGAGGGGAAAGGATAAGCTGTGACAAAGTGAAAGAGTGGCATGGACATTTACACATTACCACACATAAAATAGCTAGTGGGAAGCAGCCGCATAGCACAGGGAGATCAGCTTGGTGCTTTGTGACCACCTAGAGGGGTGGGATAGGGAGGGTGGGAGGGAGAGAGATGCAAGAGGGAAGAGATATGGGAACATATGTATATGTATAACTGATTCACTTTGTTATAAAGCAGAAATTAACACACCATTGTAAAGCAATTATACTCCAATAAAGATGTAAAAAAAAAAAAGATTAAAGGAGAAGAAGCATGAGATATGTTTCCTAAGCCTCACTCCAGGATAGTGGCTGAGAGAGTGAAGAGCATCTGTCACCAATTTCTACCTCTTGATTATTGTCCCCTCCCTTTCTGTGGCCTGGGGAAGCAGGAATTGCATAAAAAACTAAAACTGAATACAAATCCTATCTAAAATGTAGTTGTTTTATTTGATTTTATCTTTATTAAAATTCTATTATATGTGAAAATATAGTCATATTTTTATTAAATAACATACAAAAAAGAATATAAAAAATAAACTCAATTAATTTTCACAAATGTAAGCACACTCATATAACCAGAATCCAAATCAATAAATGGAGGATTAATAACATCTCAGAACAACCACTTTTGTCCCCTCTTCTAGGTGCTTCCTCCTTCAAAGGATAACCACTATCCAGACTTCTGACACTATAGATAAGTTTTACCTGTTTCCAAACATTATAGAATGTAATCAGATAGTGTGTACTTTTTGCATCTGACTCCTTACCCTTAATACCATATTTATACAGTACATCCATATTGTGGTTATAGTTGTAGTTTGCTCATTCATACTGTAGTATTAGATTCCACTGTCTGATTATACTATAATGTATTTATTAGTTCTATGATTGATGGGTATTTGGGTAGTTTTCAGTTTGAGGTTATTTGAGTGGAGCTGCAGTGAATATTTTTTATACTGAATATATCTTGCAGTGAATATATGTAAATATTTCTCTTGAATGTACAAATAAGATTTAAACTGTTGAGATAGGATATACCTGTGTTCAATTTTAATAAGAATCCTCAAATAGTTGTACTTGTACAAACACAAATTTGAAGAATTTCCAAAGTAGTTGTACTAATGTACACTGCCTCCAGCAATTTATGAGAGTTTATTGACTTTATATCCTCACCAATATTTGATATTGTCTGTTTTTCAGTTTAGCTATTCTGATGAGCATGCAGTTATATCAATTGTGATTTGAATTTGCATTTATCTAAAGACTAAAAATGTTGAATATCTTATCATATGTTTATTGGTCATTTTGACATCCTCTTTTCTGGATTCTTGCTCATTTTTCAGTTTGGGTTTTCTGTCTTTCTCTTATTGATTTGCAAATATTTTCTCCCAATCTGTGGATTGATTTTCATTCTTTAACTGGTGTCTGATGGACATTCTTAAGAGTTTAATTTAATAATTTTTCTTTTACGGTTATTGATTCTGAGGCCATATTTAAGAAATACTTCCCTATTTTAGGATCTTGAAGAGATTTTTCAATGCTTCTAAAAGATTTATTGTTTTACCTTTTACCTGCAGATCTGAAGTTCATCTAGAGTTGACTTTTGTGTGCAGCGAGAGATATGGATTGAGATATTGTATTTTTCCCCTATGGATGGACATTCAATTGACCCAGCACCATTTATTAAAATAACCACCCTTTCCCACTGCCCTCTAGGGCTACATTTGTTGTGATTTTAGAGGCCTTTATCTTTTTTAGATGGCTAACAAGAGTTCTGAAGATGTTATCCAGTTAAGTATTGAGGCACAGAAAGCCATGAGCCCACTTCCTAGAAATAAAAAACATTGATGCTATTATTTTTACTATTCCTCAGTGATTTATGAGATAGCCATGCTTAATACATATCTCTTTCTCATGCCTCTTTTTTTCCTCTTTGATAAATAATAGTTATCTAAATAAGTAATATAGTTCATTGATTAAAAAAAATTAGAACATACAAAAAATAATAGAGCAAATGGAGTTGGGAGGGCAGAGTCAAGATGGCTTACTAAGAAGACGTGGAGTTCACACCTCCTCACAACTAGGGGAACTCCTCACAACTGGTGGGGATCCATGGACACCTAAGGGGATGGGAGGAACCCTCAGTGACTGGGTAGGATGTGGGGGTTGGGGGGAGTGAAGGGGGAGGAGAAGTGGAGGTGGGACAGGACTGGCACCCCTGAGGGGTGGCTGGGGGAGGGGAAGGGATCCCATGTCTGAAGGGGGAAGTTGGGGAACCACTGTGAGGACACAGGATCAAAATGGAGTGTGGCCAGGTTTCCCCTGCCCACTTGGGGGCCCAGGAAGCTGCTGAGATCCCGGGCCTGATCCTCTGCCCACCAAGGCCCCCTCCAGCCACGCGGGTCCTGAGGGAGTGGGAAGGAGGGAAGGGGGAGCAAAAGTAAAGGCTGGACCTATGGGACCAACACCCCTGATGAGTGGCTGGAGGAGGGGAGGAGTTCCTACATGCAACAGGACCCACTCACGGTTATGCGTCCACCAGCAATGGGGGAGACCTTGGGGGAGATGGTGGGGGGGGTGAAGGAATGGAAGGGAATGTGGCCAGCGCTTTCCCTGCCCACTTAGGCACTGGGGAGCCTCTTGGGCTCTCAGGTCGAATCCTCTGCTCTCAGAGCCTTCCTCTTTCTGCCCAGAACCCAAGCCCCGCCCCTACACCCCCACTCAGGGCCTTACCTCTACACTCGGAGATCCCCTCCAATGTTCTGGGCCTAAACCCCACCCACACACCCTCACTCAGAGCTCTACCTCCAATCTCTGGAACTCCACACTCCAGAGGCCCTCCTTTCCACATGCTGTCTCTCCCCTTCCATGGAGGTCCTAAGCAGAGGCCCCGCCCCACACTTGAACATCGCCCTGCCTAGGTCCTGCCCCCAAGGCTCTTTCCCACTAAGTGGGTTCTGAACATAGGCCCCATGCCACCCTCAAATGTCATCCCCCCACCCTAAGTCCCACCCCAGGCAAAACCCCACCCCTGTCTAAGTTCCACTCCCACCTAAACTCCACTCCATAGCCAAGGCTTTTTGTTTTTTCCTTTTTCCTCTTTTAGACTGGGGTTCTGTTTTACCTTGTTGATTCATTGTTGTTGATTCTTTTATATTTTTATTTTTCCTAATAAATCTTTTATTTTTCTAATTTTATTTTATTCTTTATACTTTGTTATTGTTCTCTCCTTTTGGCTTGTTACACACCCCCCCCCAATGCCCTTTCTTTTTTCTTTTTCTTTTTTCTGTTGTGGTCTTATTTTACCTTGCTGCATAAAACTATAATGTTTTATTTTTCCTAATATATTTTTTATATTTCTAATTTTATTTTGTTTTTTATTCTTTGATACTGTAATCGTCTTTTGCTTTTCTTTCTTTCTTTCTTTCTTTCTTTCTTTCTTTCTTTCTTTCTTTCTTTCTTTTTTTCTTTCTTTTTTCACCATGCCATGAAGCTTGTGAGATCTTGGTTCGCAGGCTAGAGGTTGGGCCAGAGTTTCTGTGGTGGGAGCTCTGAGTCCAAACTGCTGGACTAACAGAGAAACTCAGACTCCAGTGAATATTAATTGGAGTGAAGCCATTTGGAGGTCCTCATCTCAGCACCAAGACCCGACTCTATCCAACTTCCTGAAAACTCCAGTGCTGAACCTCTCAGGCCAAAAAACCAGTAAGACAGGAATATAGCACCACCCATCAAAAAAAAAAAAAAAAAAAAGAAAGAAATGACAAAAAAGTATGTTACAGATGAAAGAGTAAGGTAAAAACCTACAAGACCAAATAAATGAAGATGAAATAGGCACCCTACAAGAAAAAGAATTCAGAGTAACAATAGTAAAGATGATCCAAAATCTCGGAAACAGAATGAAGAAAATACAAGAAACATTTAAAAAGGATCTAGAAGAATTAAAAGCAAATAAACAATGATGAAGAACACAATTACTGAAATTAAAAATACTGTAGAAAGAATCAATAGCAGAAAAACTGAGGCAGAAGAATGGATAAGTGACCTGGAAGATAAAATGATGGAAATAACTGCCAGGGAACAGAATAAAGAAAAAAGAATGAAAAGAATGAAAGACAGTCTCAGAGACCTCTGGGACAAGATTAAACACACCAACATTCAGATTATAGGGGTCCCAGAAGAAGAAGAGGAAAACAAGGGGTCTGAGAAAATATTTGAAGAGATTATAGTCGAAAACTTCCTTAACAAGGGAAAGGAAATAGTCAATCAAGTCCAGGAAGCTCAGAGAGTACCATACAGGATAAACTCAAAGAGAAACACACCAAGACAATATTCATCAAACTATCAAAAATTAAATACAAAGAAAAAATATTAAAAGCAGGAAGGGAAAAACAACAAATAACATACAAGGGAATCCCCATAAAGTTAACAGCTGATGTTTCAGCAGAAACTCTGCAAGACAGAAGGGAGTGGCAGGACATATTTAAAGTGATGAAGGGAAAAACCTCCAACAAATATTACTCTACAAAGCAAAGATCTAACTCAGATTCAATGGAGAAATTAAAATGTTTACAGACAAGCAAAAGCTAAGAGAATTCAGCACCAAAAAATGAGCTCTACCACAAATGCTAAAGGAACTTCCCTAGGCAGGAAACACAAGAGAGGAAAAGACCTAAAATGACGAACCCAAAACAATTAAGAAAATGGTAATAGGAATATGCATATTGATAACTACCTTAAATGTAAATGGATCAAATGCTCCAACCAAAAGACATAGACTGGCTGAATGGATACATAAACAAGACCCATATATATGCTGCCTACAAGAGACCCACTTCAGACCTAGGGACACAGGCAGACTGAAAGTGAGGTGATGGAAAAAGATATTCCATGCAAAAGAAAATCAAAACAAAGCTGGAGTAGCAATTCTAATATGACACAAAATAGACTTTAAAATAAAGCCTATTACAAGAGACAAAGAAGGACACTACAGAATGATCAAGGGATCAATCCAAGAAGTAGATATAACAACTGTAAATATTTATGCCCGCAACATAAGAGCACCTCAATACATAAGGCAAATGCTAACAGCCATAAAAGGGGAAACCTACAGTAACACAATCATAGTAGGGGACTTTAACACCCCACTTGCACCAATGGACAGGTCATCCAAAATGAAAATAAATAAGGAAACACAAGCTTTAAATGACACATTAAACAATATGGACTTAACTGATATTTTAGGACATTCCATGCAAAAACAACAGAATACAGTTTCTTCTCAAGGCCTCATGGAACATACTCCAGGATAGACCATATCTTAGGTCACAAATCAAGCCTTGGTAAATTTAAGAAAATTGAAATCGAATCAAGTATCTTTTTTGACCACAATGTTATGAGACTAGATATCAATTACAGAAAAATAACTGTAAAAAATACAAACCCATGGAGGCTAAACAATATGGTACTAAATAACCAAGAGATCACTGAAGAAATCAAAGAGGAAATCAAAAAATAACTAGAAACAAAGGACAATGAAAACACGATGACCCAAAACCTATGGAATGCTGCAAAAGCAGTTCTAAGAGGGAAGTTTATAGCAATACAATCCTACCTCAAGAAACAGGAAACGTCTCAAATAAACAACCTAAACTTACACCTAAAGCAATTAGAGAAAGAAAAACAGAAATAACCCAAAGTTAGCAGAAGGAAATAAATCATAAAAATCAGATCAGAAATAAGTGAAAAATAAATGAAGGAAACAATAACAAAGATCAAAAAAACAAAAAGCTGGTCCTTTGAGAAGAAAAATATAATTGATAAACCATTAGCCTGACTCATCAAGAAAAAAAGGGAGAAGACTCAAGTCAACAGAATTAGAAATGAAGAAGGAGAAGTAACAACTGACCCTGCAGAAATACAAAGGATCATGAGAGATTACTACAAGCAACTATATGCCAATCAAATGGACAACCTGGAAGAAATGGACAAATTCTTTAAAAAGCACAACTTTCCAAGATTGAACCAGGAAGAAATAGAAAATATAAACAGATCAATCACAAGCACTGAAATTGAAACTGTGATTCAAAATCTTCCAACAAACAAAAGCCCAGGACCAGATGACTTCACCAGCGAATTCTTTCAAACATTTAGAGAAGAGCTAACACCTTTCCTTCTCAACCTCTTCCAAAATATAGCAGAGAGATGAACACTCCCAAATTCATCCTATGAGGCCACCATCACCCTGATACCAAAACCAGAATAAGATGCCACAAAAAAAGAAAACTACAGGCCAGTATCTCTGATGAACATAGACACAAAAATCCTCAACAAAATACTAGCAAACAGAATCCAGCAGCACATTAAAAGGATCA
Source organism: Orcinus orca (assembly GCF_937001465.1). Classification (NCBI taxonomy): domain Eukaryota; kingdom Metazoa; phylum Chordata; class Mammalia; order Artiodactyla; family Delphinidae; genus Orcinus; species Orcinus orca. The sequence continues at coordinate 120,440,025 of NC_064563.1, forward strand.
TACACCATGATCAAGTGGGGTTCATCCCAGGGATACAAGGATTCTTCAATATATGAAAATCTATCAATGTGATACAGCATAGTAACGAATTGAAGGAGAAAAACCATATGAATATCTCAGTAGATGCAGAAGAAGATGTTGACAAAATTCAACACACATTTATGATAAAAACTCTCCACAAAGTAGGCATAGAAGGAACTTTCCTCAACATATTAAAGGCCATATATGACAAAACCACAGCCAACATTGTTCTCGATGGTGAAAAATGAAACCCTTTCCTCTAAGATCAGGAACATGACAAGGTTGCCCACTCTCACCACTATTATTCAACATAGTCCTGGATGTTTTAACCACAGCAATCAGAGAAGGAAAAGAAATAAAAGGAATCCAAATCAGAAAAGAAGAAATAGCTGTCACTGTTTGCAGATGACATGATACTATACATAGAGAATCCTGAAGATGCTACCAGAAAACTACCAGAGTTAATCAATGAATTTGGTAAAGTAGCAGTATATAAAATGAATGCACAGAAATCTCTTGCATTCCTATACACTAATGATGAAAAATCTGATAGAGAAATTAAGGAAACACTCCCATTTACCACTGTGACAAAAAAAAAAAAAATCTAGGAATAAACCTATCTAAGGAAACAAAAGACCTGTATGCAGAAAACTATAAGACACTGATGAAAGAAATTAGAGATGATACAAACAGATGGAGAGATATACCATGTTCTTGGATCAGAAGAATCAACATTGTGAAAATGACTATACTACCCAAAGCAATCTACAGATTCAATGCAATCCTTATCAAGCTACCAATGGCATTTTTCACAGAACTAGGACAAATAATTTCCCAACTTGTATGGAAACAGAAAAGATCTTGAATAGCCAAAGCAATCTTGAGAAAGAAAAATGGAGCTGGAGGAATCAGGTTTCTGGACTTAGGACTATACTACAAAGCTACAGGAATCAAGACAATATGGTAGTGGCACAAAAACAGAAATATAGATCAATGGAACAGGATAGAAAGTCCAGAGATAAACCCACACATATGGTCCCCTTATCTCTGAAAAAGGTGGCAAGAGTATACAATGAAGAAAAGACAGCCTCTTCAATACGTGGTGTTGGGAAAACTGGACCGCTACATGTAAAAGAATGAAATTAGAACACTCCCTAACACCATACACAAAATAAACTCAAAATGAATTAAAAACCTAAATATAAGACCAGACACTATAAAAATCTTAGAGGAAAACATAGGCAGAACACTCTTTGACATAAATCACAGCAAGATCCTTTTTGACCCACCTCCTAGAGAAATGGAAATAAAAACAAAAATAAACACATACGACCTAATGATACTTAAAAGCTTTTGCATAGCAAAAGAAACCATAAACAGGACGAAAAGACAACCCTCAGAATGGGAGAAAATATGTGCAAGCAAAGTAACTGACAAAGGATTGATCTCCAAAATATACAAGCAGCTCATGGAGCTCAGTATCAAAAAAGGAAACAACCCAATCCAAAAATGAGCAGAAGACCTAAATAGACATTTCTCCAAAGAAGGTATACAGATTGACAAAAAACACATGAAAGGATGCTCAACATCACTAATCATTAGAGAAATGCAAATCAAAAGTACAATGAGGTATCACCTCACACTAGTCAGAATGGCCATCATCAAAAATACTACTAACAATAAATGTTGGAGAGGGTGTGGAGAAAAGGGAACCCTCTTGCACTGTTTGTTGGAATGTAAATTGATACAGCCACTATGGAGAACAGTAGGGACCTTCCTTAAAAAACTAAAAATAGAGCTACCATATCACCCAGGAATCCCATTACTGGGCATATACCCTGAAAAAAATATAATTCAAGAAGAGTCATGGGTTTCCCTGGTGGCGCAGTGGTTGAGAGTCCGCCTGCTGAGGCAGGGGATGCGGGTTCATGCCCTGGTCCGGGAAGATCCCATATGCTGTGGAGTGGCTGGGCGCGTGAGCCATGGTCGCTGAGCCTGCGCATCCAGAGCCTATGCTCCGCAATGGGAGAGGCCACAACAGTGAGAGGCCCACGTACTGCAAAAAAAAAAAAAAAAAAAAAAAAGTCATGTACCACAATGTTCATTGCAGCACTATTTACAATAGCCAGGACATGGAGGAAACCTAAGTGTCCATCGACAAATGAATGGATAAAGAAGAAGTGGCACATATATACAATGGAATATTACTCAGTCATAAAAAAAAAACAAAATTGAGTTATTTGTAGTGAGGTAGATGGACCTAGAGTCTGTCATACAGAGAGAAGTAAGTCAGAAAGAGAAAAACAAATACTGTATGCTAACATATATATATGGAATCTAAAAAAAAAAAAAAGATTCTGATGAACCTAGGAGAAGGAGTGGAATAAAGACATGTAAGTAGAGTATGGACTTGAGGACATGGCAAGGGGGAAGAGTAAGCTGGAACAAAGTGAGAGAGTAACACTGACACATATACACTAAAAAGTGTAAAATAGATAACTAGTGGGAAGCAGCTGCATAGCACAAGGAGATCAGCTCGGTGCTTTGCAGCCATCTAGAGGGGTGGGTAAGGAGCGTGGGAGGGAGACGCAAGAGTGAGGGGATATGGTGTTATACATATGCATATAGCTGATTCACTTTGTGATACAGCAGAAACTAACCCAACATTGTAAAGCAGTTATACTCCAATAAAGATGTTAAAAAAAATAATAGAACAGAAAATAAGAATGACCCACAATCCTATCAACCAAAAGAAAATCATGAAAGATTTTTGATGTTTTCTTCTCATTATTTTTTCTAATAAGTTCATTCTTTATATTTTAATAGAGTTACTAAGTACATTAAAGCACGCAGATTTATGATAACAGCGTAAAAGATTACTTCTCTCTTATCAAAATATATATTCACATATAAATGCAGAAGGGAAACAGGATGGTACAGACTCATTTTTCTCTGTTCCTCCCTTACCAAGTACAGGTAAAAACTCTGAAAATAACCCAACAGGGAACCCTAAAACATAAAAAGAAGATAGGCTAGCTAGAGACCCCAGGCATGTATAAACAACACTGTGGCCTAGGATCTTCTCACATCCCCCTGCCCCTAATTGCACTAGCAGAAGGAGAACTAGGCCCAACTTTTTCTGATTCCTCAACCTAATGGCAGAATATGGTTCTGGTAAGTTGATCCCTTCCCCAGATTGAAGAAGTGTACTACCAACAACAATCATCCTGGATAGTTATTTTCTGTCCCTATGGCCAAGACTCTCCCCTACCCCCATGCTCAGAAACACAGGAAGTTATCTCAAGCAAGGATTGAGTGGGAACCCTGCGAACAATAGGAGACCCATGGAACTTTCTCAACCCCATGAGCAGGAGTCTCCTTTCTTCCCCGTTAAAACTCTAGGTGGCCTGGTCTGGTAACTGCCACCAAAAAGAATCATGAGGAGACCAAGTTTCAACAAGCAAACCAAAGAGACAAAAATATACTACAGAGGCTCAGAAAACTAAATCGTAAGTGCAACTGTAGCCCACAAAATGTAGGCACTGTATGTTCAACACAAAAATAAGACACAAGATATAGGAAACCATAGAAGACATAGAAAACATGAAGAATATGACTGATAAAGCAGAAAACTTAAATAGGACCCATAGTATCCCAAAATAGTAATCAAAATTTCCAGGATACAATTGAAAATCACTTGCTATAACAAGAAACAGAAAAATCCCAGCTTGAATGAGAAAAGACAATAGATAGCAATACTAAGATAAATAGGATACTGGAATTATCTGACAAGGATTTTACCATAGCCATCATAAAAATACTTCCACAAGCAATTACAAATGCCCTTGAAACAAATGAAAAAAATTAAAATTTCATCAAAAATTTAAAAGACCAAATGGAAGTTATGGAAATAGAAAAATACAATAACAAATTAAAAATTCAATAGAGGGGCTCAATAGCAGAATGAGTATGACAAAAGAAAAATTCAGTAAACTTGAAGATAGAATAACCAATTACTCATTCTGAACAACAGACAAAACAGACTACATACACACACACACACACACACACACAGAGCCTCAGAAATCTGTGGGATGATAATAAAAAATCAAATGTTTTGTCTTCAGAGTCCCAGAAGAAGAGGAGAAAGAGAATGGAGCTGAAGAAATATTTGAAGAAATAATGGCTAAAATTTTCCTAAATTTTATGAAAGATATGAACCTATAGATTTAAGAAGATGAGAAAATCTCAAATAGAATAAACTCAAAGAAATCCACACCAAGACACATTAAAATAAAAGGTTTATTTACTTTTGACAAAAGTTTGACAGCAGACACAGAGAAAGCAGCCAAACAACGTATTATTTATAGGGGGTCAACACACGACATTTTTCTCATCTGAAACCATAGAGGCCAGGGAGAAGTTATAAGACATTTTCCAAGCACTTAAAGAAAAGAGCTATTGACCCCAACTATGTACTTTGGGTATGAAGAGAAAATAAAGACATTTTTCAGACAGAGGAAATTTAAGAGAATTTGTTATCATCAGACTTACCCTTAAGGAATGGCTAAAGAGATGTCTAAATAGGAAGAAAATGACAACAGAATGAGATTAGGAATTCCAGAAGAGAAAGACAAAAAAATGTAATGGGCGAAAATAATGATAAGACTATTCTTTTCTGCATGATTTTTAAAAAATCATATTTGATCATTGAAGCAAAAATTATAAGGCCCTATATTCAATATAGAGAGAGAAAATATTCAAGATAATTGTATTTTCAATGTTGGAGTATAAAGAGACCAAAATGAAAATAATATTTGTATACTTCACTGGAAGTAGTAAAACATTAAGACTAGTACACTGTTGATACCTTTTATATTTATAACATCTAGAACAACCACTAAGAAAACTATATAAAGAAATACACTCAAAATCATTAAAAATCAAAGTGATGTCTTAAAAATTGGTCAAGCAACTCACAGAAAGGCAAGAATAAAGAGATATACAAGAAACAGAGAGAATAAACAGCAAACAAACAATATGGAAGACTTAAGCCCTATCATATCAAAAATTACCTATATTATAAGTGATCTCAATATAGCAATTAGAAGACAGAGTTGGCAGAGCAGATTTTAAAAAATGGCCCAACTATATGCTATCTCTAAGAAATTCACTTCAAAAACAATCTAGGTAGGTTGAAAGTAAAAGGATGGAAAAAGATATGCCATGTAAACAAGAATTAAAAATAAAATTCAGGGCTTCCCTGGTGGCGCAGTGGTTGAGAGTCCGCCTGCCGATGCAGGGGACACGGGTTCGTGCCCCGGTCCGGGAAGATCCCATGTGCCACGGAGCGGCTGGGCCCGTGAGCCATGGCCGCTGAGCCTGCGCGTCCGGATCCTGTACTCCACAATGGGAGAGGCCACAGCAGTGAGAGGCCCGCGTACCGCAAAAAATAAAAAAATAAAAAAATAAAATTCAGAGTTCTCTATGTCTTTATTAACACACTCAACTATGCTCAAATAATCTAATACATTGTGGGGCTCAGCCTTTGTGTAATTGATTGATGACTACAGTTTTGCAGACTTTCTTAGCTCTTCCTGAACCAAATTACTCAAGTATTATGTCCAGGTCTTACTAATATGAGAGAGAAGAGTAATAACGAGAAAACCATCTAGATGAACACACTGATATGAAATTGCTGGCAGGAGATTGGCTGGTCAGAAGAGCAGCCATAGCTAAAGGAAACATGTATGCAAGATCAGGTAGGTAAATAAGAGCCCAGCTTCATATTTTGCATTTGAAGGAGAGCTTTGATGCATTACAAAAATAGCAAGAGAGGAGGGACTAGTGGAAGGATGATTTTTATCATCAGTTCTATGGTTTGGCTTGTGGCTCTGCTCTTTTCAACATCTGTCAGTCTCCATCAGTGTATACCTGCATAAAAATTGAGGAAATTATCATTTGAAAGGTTATAAAATCGTCCACACAATGAATTTTACCTTCCTACTTGTAGTTTGACAGCTAGGTTAAGTTATGTCCAAATAAAATTAGCCTTCCATAAGATGCTTTCACATAATAAACTTCCTGGTACATATGGTGCCCTTTGGCGGGCCAGGAGCCTTACCCAACTGACCTGAAAAACTGTTGACCAGACTTGACAGAATACAGTCCACCAAAGTGCTAGAAATCTCAGAGAGAAAAAAATGTGTCCCTTCCCTTCTCCCTGTCTCCCCTAGACCATTGTAGAAAATGAAGTTTTTTCTAAACATAGGTGGAAATATTCTAGACTTTCTATATTTCAATCAGTTCTAAGATGTCTTATGGGATCTAGAACCCATGAGAGCTACACTGAACCTGCAGAGAAATCCAGTGATTGCCCCCAACTCACTTGTAAACTCCCATATAAAATCTGCCATATACATATAAATCGACCAGAACTAGGCCTTCCATAATTTCATAAGAGGAGGCACAAGAGAGCTCAGCATGACATTAAAGTGGAAGTAAGGTATGATCTTCCTACAACCCTCCTGTAATCTTTCATGACCAATCATCATTTTCACTAGAAATACTAATTTAGATGTTTAGGCTGAGTGCAGTCTTTTTCCTCTCAGTCATATTCTCTCCCTGGTCAGATGCGGTAAAGGGACATGCTCTATGAACAGAGTGATAAGTTAAATTGATTTCATATTTCTAACTCCAGATTATGTTGTGACCTTGTGGGGAGATGGGGGTTAGAGGATGATGGGCTTGGATCATCTTTCCCAGCATGTAAAATTTCCTTCTTTCAATTCAGTACAATTCAATTCAATTCAACAAACATTTATTGGGCATTTGACATAACAAGCAATCCAGAGTCAATAAACCAGAGAAAGAAGTAGCTGTCAGTTTCATAAAGGAGTATATTGAATACAACGACAACATCACAAAAAATATCTCTCCCTCTTTCCTTCCTTGTTTTCTTTTGCCCTTCCTTTCCTTCCTTCTTTCCTTTTCTTTTCTTTTTTCCCCCAGCTTTACTGAGATATAATTGACATGTAACATTGTGTAAGTTTAAGGTACACAATGTGATGATTTGATACTTGTATATATAATGAACGGATTACCCCAATAGGGTTGGTTAACACATCCATCAACTCACAAAATTACCATTAGTGTGTGTGTGTGTGTGTGTGTGTGTGTGTGTGGTGAGAACATTTCTTACTGAGGCATTGTCTTCCCAAAGAGACATTAGCAAATTCAAATAAATACTGACTTCCACCAATATTCTCTAGCACTTTCACTCACCAATCGACATCAATGCCCTCTTATATTAGGCATCATAAAAGCAGTCACTCCCTTTGCAGAGACCTAGAGAGCAAGGAGGATTTTCTCAAGGTCACCGTTTGCTTTTCTGATGTACACAAAGCAAGCACCAGCACCTCCGCTCTTTGGTAAAGGCATCTCTCATACTGCAGTTTTCTGTCACCAACTATAATGCACTACTGGTGATTTTCATCTACTTCTATATGAAAACATGATAGAATGCTCCTCTTCCCTGGGTTATTTCCATAGCTAGTGTATTTATTATATTAATATTTATCACTTGGATGTCATTTAATGAATGTCGGCAGGGGGGAGGGAGGAGTTAGAATGTTCGCTGAAAGAAGCTGTGCCATTAATTCAAATGGCTGTTAAAGACACGCATGCACATTCACATGGCCATATGGGGGCTGTTTTAGGGCACTGAAGCAGTTAATTTTGTTTTAAAGACACAAGCTTAGATAACATAGATCTTTTTGACTTTGTTGAGAATTGAAATTATAAAGCATGCAAGGCTTCAGATCAAAATGCTATATCATTTTCCCCTCCCCACCTTATCTGAGGCACATAATGCCCTTACAATGGCCCACTTCTTGAACTCTTTCCAATTTCAGATATTTCCCATCTCTTTTAATACCTCATTTCTTTTGCATCAATTACAGCCTGACCTAAAGCTGCACTGGAAGTGGAAGTGACATACAGTGGAATCCATTTAAATGAATTTCTGATGAAAGACTAAAACTGTTAAAAGAATAAATTTACTGCACAGAAATTTATACAAATCCCATATATGCTGTGAAATCCTCTTAAATGAAAAACTGATGGAAGATTAAAATGTTAAATGAATTAAAATCCACCATACTGGTGAAATATAATGATGATTTGACCTACTAAATGAATGGTTGAAATGGAGATATAAATTTGAAGTGCTCCAATGTATGTCAATTTTAAATGTGTGACAAGCCAGCATAACACAAAAATATGGCTTTCGCTATTAAAGGAACACATTCTTTGTTGAACTAGTCATTATTTAGAAACACCTGTGTTGGTTCTTTGCATGATTAAAAAAAAAGGAAAAACATCCTGTTTCTTGCAGAAGGTAACATTATACATTAACCTCTCCTTGTTTCCTAATATTTTATCACTTGATCTCTTCAGGTTATATTTCAGCTTGCATATAGTACCTAAGGGGTCAATGAGAATTGGACCCTCCCATTGCCATTTCTACCCTTCAGTAGGGGTCCTTACTAAAGCAGAGCTTATATCTCACTCATAGAATATACATTAGCCAAAAGCTAATATTAGGATATAAATTTTCAGTGAGACACAGAGTTAGCCAAGCAATTCCTACTAAGAATTACTACTCTACCCATCTAATTCCAAATTTAACATTAAAAAACTCTGCTGTAAAAAGTTCCTAGCAGTTAAAATAAGTTTGCAAACTAGTTTCTTGCCAGAAGAATTATAGGTTCCAATTCCGTTTAGGGCACAGGTGACATGTGTTTTGTTAGTAATAAACTTAAGCCTTGGTCACTCAAAAATCATACTCTCTAATTAGGTAAATTAGAAGGCTTTGATCATTGCCAGGTAAAACAACAACAACAAAAAAACAATTGCCCTATGGAAAACTTCACCCAGCAGTCCTTTGACCTATGTTCAGATTATATTATTACAGACATTTGCAATTAGAAGCTGTGGCCAGGAAAGAGTCATTATCCACAGAGGCACCTCTGGCAGTGCCTAAATTTCTGAGCATATGGCCAAATACATGTGACCAGTAATTCAAATGCATCTATTGACCATCAAATGATATGTAACTTGTCTTAAAGGAACAAGAGGGGCAGGACTTTTATATCAGTTAGGTCTGACCAATCCTGAACCTGCATCTAGGGAGGAATAGAAAGTTGCCTGTGGAGAACTTTTGAATTTTTCATCAACTCTAGATTTCTTGGCTTGGGAATTATCCCAAGCTTCAGTAGAATTCCTAAGGAGAAGACAATCCCAGGGTACGGTTGCAAATGATCCAGGATGGTCTGTGGTGGCAGTTGGAATAGCCTTGAAGTATTGTAAATGTCTTGGGCACTGCAGCATCCCTTAAATTACTGCATCTAAAAGGCCAGGTGTTCTGCCTTTAGTGGATAATCTTGATGTAATTTTCTGCGCATTAGTTATGCACCAGCTTCTAAATACCTCAAGAGCAAGAACTGAGTTTTGGTTATCTTTGCAATTCTAAGGAAACCCGAAACACTCAATAAATGTTTGTTTCCTTAAACTGAAACAGTACAGAGCAATTTTACTCTGGCTGAAGTCATAAGTAAACAAGACTTGGCGCTTTAGCACCCCCTGGGGGCCTGGGGGATACCATAGTTGGCTTCCCCTTACATTTTTTCATTGTTTCCAAAATATTTATGAGGTGCTCAGTACTAGGAATAGAATACCTATCCTCAAGAAGCTTTCTGTCAGAAACGCTGAAAGGTCCTGGCTAACTGTTGTCCAGTGACTACCTATACTGCAACAGTTATTACCACAGCCTGTAGGAGGCCAGGAGATACAGTAGTAAACAAGGTATATTTCCACCCAAAGCAGCACTGATGGGAAAGAGGCAGTTGCAACTGAAGATAAGAAGTGTTCTGAGAGGGGTAAACAGAGAATGCAGGGGAGAAGTAATATCTAAACTAAATTTTGAAGGATGAATAAAAGCTGAATAGGTAAAAGGGGTGTATAAATAAGAGGGGAGCTAATCTGCCAGTTGACGTCACTTTGTGGGTTCATATGTTCTGATATTTTAGATTTATTGGTTCTTCATTAACAGACAGATATTTTCATTTTTCAAATAAATAATAAGAATATTTAATTTTATCAGGAGTTTGACACTTTTTTGAATAGCTGAGTATTCATAGCTTATTCTTACGATTTCTTTCTGTATATACACACACACACACACACACACACACACACACACACACACACCCCAAATAGGTCAGGTGTTTCATATAAAATTAAATACTTTTTTTTTTTTTGCGGTACGCGGGCCTTTCACTGCTATGGCCTTTCTCATTGCGGAGCACAGGCTCTGGACGCGCAGGCTCAGCGGCCATGGCTCACGGGCCCAGCCGCTGCATGGCATGTGGGATCTTTCTGGACCGGGGCTCGAACCCATGTCCCCTGCATCGGCAGGCGGACTCTCAACCACTGTGCCACCAGGGAAGCTCAAATACTTATTGATATTACTATTATCACTACTGTCATCTTAGGGCTCAAAGACTTCCAGTATTTATTAGAGTCAAAGTGGAAAAGTATTCTGACATGAAAGACAACTAAGAAAGTCTAAAAAGTTATTTTTGAATATTTCAAAGACTTCTTTTTCTCGAGTCATTCTTTTTTGATTTCTAGTTTAAATATACTAGGAATTGGGAAACCATGCAAATCTCAAATTCTACATTACAGATCGAACTACCAAACTTCCATTTTTGTATGCACTTCATCCTTTCTACACGGAGACTTGGTATAAAGTGAGGTAAGACAGAAGTTATGACTATCTGGTTCACCTGGTGGTGACTCAGGCTTCTCAGTTTATGTGAGCTCTCTGCTGATGCACCCTGGAGCCATCTACTGCAGATTCCCTACAAAGCAGAGTTTCCAGAGGAGTAAATCTCTGATCACCTTCGTCAGAATCACCTGGAGAGCTTAGCTTTGTGAGATGCATAATCCTTGTCCCATGCCAGGTCTGTCGGATCAGCACTGGGAGGAAGGCACGGAAAACTGAGTTTTCACAACAAAAAAATAACGAAAGTGGGCTTCCCTGGTGGCGCAGTGGTTGAGAGTCCGCCTGCCAATGCAGGGGACACGGGTTCGTGCCTCGGCCCGGGAAGATCCCACATGCCGCGGAGTGGCTGGGCCCGTGAGCCATGGCCGCTGAGCCTGCGCGTCCGGAGCCTGTGCTCCGCAGCGGGAGAGGCCACAGCAGTGATGAGGCCCGCGTACCGCAAAAATAAATAAATAACGAAAGTAACTTTTGTGCACACTTCGGTTTTTAAATTGGTGAACCGTGATAGAAAGTAAATCTCCAAATCATGACACCTTGAAGTGGAGCCCAGAAATTCAATTCCCCTGTTGACAAGATTGTGATTGAGAATAATAGAAAAATTGGAAAGAAAAAAAATATCTATATATATCCCTGGTAGCATCTAAAGAGATTGAAGGGCAACACAATGGTGATAGAAAGGAAAAGAGATTCTTTCCCAACTAAGATGCAGCCGTACTCAGGAAGAACTGCAGTTCCCTAAAAGACAAGATGGAGTCAACAGCCTGTGAGAAATCATTAGGGGAAAGTAGTGAGAAAAGGGAATAAACTCTGGAGTTCTGGCAGGGATCACACAAGCCCTGGGCAGGTACAATATAGGTCCTCAACAAATTTTTGTTGGATGGAAGGCTGGAAATTCTGGGTCTGCTTTTGAGTGTGTCAGTGTATTGGGAACTCATACAGCTGCATAGATTCCAGGAAAATGGAACTTTATGTGTTTCAATCACAAAGATATTCTGCAAGTTAAATTGTGAATTCCTGTTAGATTGCTTGCAAGTATGACATGCTGCAATGTCTCATATGGTATTTTCCTAGATACCTATAGGAGACAGATCGAGTAATATGGGCGCTTTGTGCCAGGACCAATCTAAAGCAAGTTTTCCAGGTATAAATAGACAATCATGATTAATTCCTGCTTTATTTGACAGTAAATACTGACTGAATTGATCAGATAAGCATCATTTTAACTGCAGCTTCATCCAGAACTTGGTATTTAGGTCAAGAGTTTGGGGATTTAAAACAGCACCAGATAATTTCCCTGGCAAAGTGTTAAAGTTAAAAGCTCTTGGCCTAGGAATTCAGAGGACAAGATTACAGCACTAATTCTGCCACTAATTCACTGTGAGAACTTGAACAACCTATTGTATACTGATTAGTAAAATAAGAAAATTAGACTACTATTCTCAAGGCTCATGCCAGTCGTAATCAGTAGTATGCTGATGAGTAGTTAACAACTGGATTTCTAAAGGGGAAAAAGTCCTTATATTAGCATTTTCTAATTTATATGAAGTGAGTACTCCCATTTTAGCTGATTTCAAGCTATCAGTATGATGTCACTGAATGCAGAGCTGGGAAGAGATGCACACAATTCTTGTAAGCTGGAAGGACGCAATATTCTATGGTAACATAATAATATTTTATGTAATTATTCCCCAATCTGGACATATACTTTTTTTTCCCTTTTTTTGCTCTTCTTCATTAAACTTTAGATTCCCAGAGGTGAAATTTCAAAGGATGTGTGTGAACATTTCTAAGGCTCTTGATAAATATTGCCAAATTATGTTCAGAAAGATTATACCAGTTTATGTACCCACAAACAGTGAGGAATGAATGCTTCGCCGTACAACTGCCAACATAGGGCATTATAATTTTTAGTACAGCTTTCTTAATTTGACAGCTTTTTCTTCTGAATTTATAGTTTCTAACTGGATAAACATTTAAGTATACTAGTTAACAATTAGTATTTCTTTCTTTGAAAAATGTCTGTTCATGAATTTTGCCATTTGTCTATTGTATTCTTCATGAGTTTTTCTAATTAATTTTTATAAGTACTTTAAAAGTTAAGTCTCTAACCCTTTGTTAATATGCTGCAAATATGTGATTATAAAGTTGTTTAATATCCTGAAGTATTATATCTTTTTTGAATTTTTAAAGAAGTTTTTTAATTTATTATTTATTTTTTTACCTTTTGACCCCCTTCACCCATTTCATTTTTCCCACCTTCCAGCCCTCGCCTCTGGCAACCACCAATCTGTTTTTTGTACCCATGAGCTTGGTTTCTTTCCTCTTTCCTTTTTTTTTTAGATTCCACAGATAAGAGAGAGCATATGGTATTTGCCATTTGTCTTTCTCTATTTGACTTTTTTTTTTACATCTTTATTGGAGTATAATTGCCTTACAATGTTGTGTTAGTTTCTGCTGTATAACAAAGTGAATCAGCTGTATGTACACATCCCCATATCCTCTCCCTCTTGCGTCTCCCTCCATACTCCCTATCCCAGCCCCTAGGTGGTCACAAAGCACCGAGCTGATCTCCCTGTGCTATGCGGCTACTTCCCACTAGCTATCTATTTACATTTGGTAGTGTACATATGTCAATGCCACTCTCTCACTTCGTCCCAGTTTACCCTTCCCCCTCCCTATGTCCTCAAGTCCATTCTCTATGTCTGTGTCTTTATTCCTGTTCTGCCCCTAGGTTCCTCAGAACCAATTTTTTTTTAATTCCATATATATCTATTAGCATATGATATATATTTTTCTCTTTCTGACTTACTTCACTCTGTATGACAGACTCTAGGTCCATCTACCTCACTACAAATAACTCAATTTCGTTTCTTTTTATGCTGAGTAATATTCAACTGTATATATGTGCCACATCTTCTTTATCCATTCATCTGTCGATGGACACTTAGGTTGCTTGCATGTCCTGGCTATTGTAAATAGAGCTGCAATGAACATTGTGGTACATGACTTTTTTTGAATTATTTTTTTTCAGGGTATATGCCCAGTAATGGGATTGCTGGGTCATATGGTAGCTCGATTTTTAGTTTTTTAAGGAACCTCCATACTGTTCTCCATAGTGGCTGTATCAGTTTATATTCCCACCAACAGTGCAAGAGGGTTCCCTTTTCTCCACACCCTCTCCAGCATTTATTTGTAGATTTTTTGATGATGGCCATTCTCACTGCTGTGAGGTGATACCTCATTGCAGTTCTGATTTGCATTTCCCTAATGATTAGTGATGTTGAGCATCTTTTCATGTGTTTGTTGGCAAACTGTATATCTTCTTTGGAGAAATGTCTATTTTGGTCTTCTGCTCATTTTTGGATTGGGTTGTTTCCTTTTTTGATACTGAGCTCCATGAGCTGCTTGTATATTTTGGAGATCAATCCTTTGTCAGTTGCTTTGTTTGTGAATATTTTCTCCCATTCTGAGGGTTGTCTTTTTGTCCTGTTTATAGTTTCCTTTGCTGTGCAAAAGCTTTTAAGTTTCATTAGGTCACATTTGTTTATTTTTGTTTTTATTTCCATTTCTCTAGGAGGTGGGTCAAAAAGGATCTTGCTGTGATTTATGTCATAGAGTATTGTGCCTATGTTTTCCTGTAAGAGTTTTATAGTGTCTGGTCTTACATTTAGGTCTTTAATGCATTTTTAGTTTATTTTGTGTATGGTGTTAGGAGTGTTCTAATTCTTTTACATGTAGCTGTCCAGTTTTCCCAGCACCACTTGTTGAAGAGGCTGTCTTTTCTCCACTGTATACTCTTGCCACCTTTATGAAATATAAGGTGACCGTATGTGTGTGGGTTTATCTCTGGGCTTTCTATCCTGTTCCAATGCTCTATATTTCTGTTTTTGTGCCAGTCCCATACTGTCTTGATTACTGTAGCTTTGTAATATAGTCTGAAGTCTGGGACCCTGATTCCTCCAGCTCCGTTTTTCTTTCTTAAGATTGCTTTGACTATTCGGGGTCTTTTGTGTTTCCATACAAACTGGGAAATTTTTTGTCCTAGTTCTGTGAAAAATGCCTTTGGTAGTTTGATAGGGATTGCATTGAATCTGTAGATTGATTTGGGTTGTCCAGTCATTTTTACAATGTTGATTCTTCCAGTTCAAGAACATGGTATATCTCTCCATCTGTTTGTATCATCTCTATTTAATTTCATCAGTGTCTTATAGTTTTCTGCATACAGGTCTTTTGTCTCCTTAGATAGGTTTATTCCTAGGTATTTTATTCTTCTTGTTACAGTGGTAAATGGGAGTGTTTCCTTAATTTCTCTTTCAGGTTTTTCATCATTAGTGTATAGGAATGCAAGAGATTTCTGTGCATTAATTTTGTATCCTGCCACTTTACCAAATTCACTGATTAGCTCTACTAATTTTCTGGTAACAACTTTAAGATTCTCTATGTATACTATCATGTCATCTGAAAACAGTGACAGCTTTACTTCCTCTATTCCGATTTGGATTCCTTTTATTTCTTTTTCTTCTCTGATTGCTGTGGCTAAAACTTCCAAAACTATGTTGAATAATAGTGGTGAGAGTGGGCAACCTTGTCTTGTTCCTGAACTTTGAGGAAATGGTTTCAGTTTTTCACCATTGAGAATGTTGTTGGCTGTGGGTTTGTCATATGTGGCCTTTATTATGTTGAGGATAGTTCCTTCTATGCTTACTTTGTTGAGAGATTTTATCATAAATGGGTGCTGAATTTTGTCAGAAGCTTTTCTACACCTATTGAGATGATCATATGGTTTTTATCCTTCAATTTATTACTATGGTGTGTTACATTGATTGATTTGCATATATTGAAGAATCTTTGTATTCATGGGATAAACCCCACTTAATCATGGTGTATGATCCTTTTAATGTGCTGTTGGATTCCGTTTGCTAGTATTTTGTTGAGGATTTCTGCATCAGTGATATTGGCCTGTAGTTTTCTTGTTTTGTGACATCTTTTTCTGGTTTTGATATCAGGGTGATGGTGGCCTCGTAGAATGAGTTTGGGAGTGTTCCTCCCTCTGGTATATTTTGGAAAACTTTGAAAAGTAAAGATGTTAGCTCTTCTCTAAATGTTTGATTGAATTTGCCTGGGAAGCCATCTGGTCCTGGGCTTTTGTTTGTTGTAAGATTTTAAATCACAGTTTCAATTTCAGTGCTTGTGATTTGTCTGGTTATATTTTCTATTTTTCCTGGTTCAATCTTGGAAGGTTGTGCATTTCTAAGAATTTGTCCATTTCTTCCAGGCTGTCCATTTGATTGGCATATAGTTGCTTGTAGTAATCTCTCATGATCCTTTGTATTTCTGTAGAGTCAGTTGTTACTTCTCCTTCTTCATTTCTAATTCTGTTGATTTGAGTCTTCTCCCTTTTTTTCTTGATGAGTCTGGCTAATGGTTTATCAATTTTGTTTATCTTCTCAAAGAACCAGCTTTTATTTTATTGATCTTTGCTATCATTTCCTTCATTTCTTTTTCATTTATTTCTGATCTGATCTTTATAATTTCTTTCCTTCTGCTATCTTTGGGTGTTTTTGTTCTTCTTCTCTAATTGCTTTAGATGTAAGGTTATGTTGTTTGTTTGAGATTTTTCTTGTTTCTTGAGGTAGGATTGTATTGCTATAAACTTCCCTCTTGGAACTGCTTTTGCAGCATCCCATAGGTTTTGGGTCATCGTGTTTTCATTGTCCTTTGTTTCTAGTTATTTTTTGATTTCCTCTTTGATTTCTTCAGTGATCTCTTGGTTATTTAGTAGTGTATTGTTTAGCCTCAATGTGTTTGCAGTTTTTACAGTTTTTTTCCTTGTAATTGATATCTAGTCCCATAGCATTTTGGTCGGAAAAGATACTTGGTACATTTTCAAATATCTTAAATTTACCAAGGCTTGATTTGTGACCCAAGGTATGGTCTATCCTGGAGAATGTTCCATGAGCACTTGAGAAGAAACTCTATTCTGTTGTCTTGGATCAAATGTCCTATAAATATCAATTAAGTCCATTTTATTTTGATGTATCATTTAAAGCTTGTGTTTACTTATTTATTTTCATTTTGGATGATCCATCCACTAGTGAAAGTGGGGTGTTAAAGTCCCCTACTATGATTGTGTTACTGTCGGTTTCCCCTTTTATGGCTGTTAGCATTTGCCTTATGTATTGAGGTGCTCCTATGTTGAGGGCATAAATATTTACAATTATTATATCTTCTTCTTGGATTGATCCCTTGATCATTCTGTAGTGTCCTTCTTTGTCTCTTGTAATAGGCTTTATTTTAAAGTCTATTTTTTGTCACATGAGAATTGCTGCTCCTGCTTTGTTTTTATTTCCATTTGCATGGAATATCTTTTTCCATCACCTCACTTTCAGTCTGCCTGTGTCCCTAGGTCTGAAGTGGGCCTCTTGTAGACAGCATATATACAGGTCTTGTTTTTGTATCCATTCAGCCAGTCTATGCCTTTTGGTTGGAGCATTTAATCCATTTACATTTAAGGTAGTTATCAATATGCATGTTCCTATTACCATTTTCTTAACTGTTTTGGGTTTGTCATTGTAGGTCTTTTCCTTCTCCTGTGTTTCCTGCCTGTGGAAGTTCCTTTAGCATTTGTTATAAAGCTGGTTTGGTGGTGCTGAATTCTCTTAACTTTTCCTTTTCTGTAAAGGTTTTAATTTCTCCATCAAATCTGAATGAGATCCTTGCTGGGTAGAGTAATTTTTGTTGTAGGTTTTTCCCTTTCATCACTTTAAATATGTCCTGTCACTCCCTTCTAGATTGCAGAGTTTCTGCTGAAACATCAGCTGTTAACCTTACGGGGATTCCCTTGTATGTTATTTGTTGCTTTTCTCTTACTGCTTTTAATATTTTTTCATTTTATTTAATTGTTGATAGTTTGATTAATATGTGTCTTGGGGTTTCCCTGGTGGCACAGTGGTTGAGAGTCCACCTGCCGATGCAGGGGACGTGGGTTCATGCTCCAGCCCAGGAGGATCCCATGTGCCGCGGAGCGGCTGAGCCCGTGGGTCATAGCCGCTGGGCCTGCACATCCAGAGCCTGTGCTCCACAACGGGAGAGGCCACAGTGGTGAGAGGCCCACGTACCACAAAAAAACAAGAAAAAAAATATATATATGTGTCTTGTCGTGGTTCTCCTTGGATTTATCCTGTATGGACTCTGCACTTCCTGGACTTGATTATTTCTTTTCCCATATTAGGGAAGTTTTCAACTATAAACTCTTCAAATATTTTCTCAGTTCCTTTCTTTTTCTCTTGTTCTTCTGTGACTCCTATAATTTGAATGTTGGTGTGTTAAAGTTGTCCCAGAGGTCTCTGAGACCATCCTCAAGTCTTTTCATTCTTTTTTCTTGATTCTGCTCTGTGGTAGTTATTTCCACTGTTTTGTCTTCCAGATCACTTATCCATTCTTCTGCCTCAGTTATACTGCTATTGATTCCTTCTAGAGAATTTCTAATCTCATTTATTGCATTGTTCATTGTTGTTTATTTGCTCTTTAGTTCTTCTAGGTCCTTGTGAAATGTTTCTTGTATTATCCCCATTCTATTTCCAAGATTTTGGATCATGTTTACTATCATTACTCTGAATTCCTTTTCAAGTAGACTGCCTATTTCCTCTTCATTTGTTTGGTCTGGTGGGTTTTTACCTTGCTCCTTCATCTGCTGTGTGTTTCTCTGTCTTCTCATTTTGCTTAATTTACTGTGTTTGGTGTCTCCTTTTTGCAGGCTGCAGGTTCGTAGTTCCCGTTGTTTTTGGTGTCTGCCCCCAGTGGGTAAGGTTGGTTCAGTGGGTTGTGTAGGTTTCCTGGTGGAGGGGACTGGTGACTGTGTCCTGGTGGATGAGGCTGGATCTTGTCTTTCTGCTGGGCAGGACCATGTCCGGTGGTGTGTTTTGGGGTGTCTGTGAACTTAGTATGATTTTCAGCAGCCTCTCTGCTAATGGGTGGGGTTGTGTTTCTGTCTTGCTAGTTGTTTGTCATGGTTTTCCAGCACTGGAGCTTGCTGGTTGTTCAGTGGAGCTGGGTCTTAGCATTGAGACAGAGATTTCTGGGAGAGCTCTCACTGATGGATATTACATGGGACCGGGAGGTCTCTTGTGGTCCAATGTCCTGAACTCGGCTCTCCCACCTCAGAGGCTCAGGCCTAACACCTGGCCTGAGCAACAAGACCGTGTCAGCCACATGGCTTTGGGAAGTCTGAGGTCTTCTTCCAGCACTTAGTAGGTGTTCTGTAGGAGTTGTTCCACATGCTGATGTATTTTTGATGTATTTGTGGGGAGGAAGGTGATCTCCACATCTTACTCCTCCACCATCTTGAAGGTCTTCTCTCTATTTGACTGCTTTCACTAAGCTTAATGCCCTCAAGGTCCATGATTTCATCCTTTTTTATGGCTGAACAATAGTTTATGGTATATATTGGGTTGGCGAAAACATTTGTTCAGATTTTTCCATAAGTTGGTACAGAAAAACCCAAACTAATGCTTTGGCCAGCTATATATGTATAGTATATATCTATCTCACATCTTTATCCATTCATCCATCAGTGGACACTTAGGATATTTCCATATCTTGGCTGTTATAAATAGTGCTGCTGGGTACATGGGGGTGCACGTATCTTTTTGAGTTAATGTTTTCATTCTGTTCAGATAAATACCCAGAAGTAGAATTGCTGGATCATAAGGTAGTTCTTTATTTTAATTCTTTGAGGAACCTCCACACTCCTTTCCATAATGGTTGTACCAATTTAAATTCCCACCAACAGTGCACAAGACTTGTCTTTTTTCCATGTCCTTACCAAAATGTGTTATTTCTTGTCTTTTTGATAATAGCCATTCTAACAGGTGTGAGGTGATATCTCATTGTAATTTGTATTTTACCTTTTAAAATTAAATCTGTGGACAGTTTGTCATGCCTTCACCAGCTTTTCTGGGTTTTATTTTACACTTATTATTTAAACCATCTGAATTTACTTTGACATATAGTATATGAAAAGGCTCTGCAATGTATTTCCCCCCCACCAAATTTTGCCAATTTCTACTACCTCTTTTTTGAAATATCTCTCTCTTCCCAACTTAATTTATGACATCATCTTCATCAAATGTTGCATTTTAATATATTTAGGGATCTGTTTTTGCCCACATAACCTTTTCTATTTATCTGTCTACTCTCGTGCCAGTACTTTCCTATGGTAATATATGCCATGTTATAATTAATTTCAGTATCTATTAGGTAAGTCCTATAGTTAAAAGGCCCATAGTTAAAAGGAGATTTCAAAGAACTAAACTTTTATAAGTAGTAAGTAATCCTGAAGCGTATTTATAAAACTGGCTTATTCCATTGAGAATGTGGTGGTGGTGGTGGTGGTAGGAAATCAATTGTATTTCCACAGGACAAACACATTTATATCTATATTCCACAATCATCTGTTTGGTAGCAGTTATCTGCAATTTAAAGGGTTGTTAAAAATCTTAAAAGCAATGAAAGTTGCAGAAATGCTGTAGAATCAGGTGACCTGAAAGAATGTGTTTAGGCAACACTTAGTTTTCAGCCCATTTCAAAGTTTTTCACACTTTTTCCTGTTGTCTCTGTGGGAGACATCCCTAGATGTCCATGTCCTAACCCCAGAGCCAATGAATATGTTACCTTGTTTGGTAAAAGAGATTATGCAATTGTGATTACATTGAGGATCTTGAGGTTGGGAGATAGTCATGGATTATCCAGGTAGGCTCATTGCAATCACAAGGATCCTTGTAATAAAAGAGAGAGGCAGGAGAATCAGAATCAGAGAAGGAGATGTGATGATGGAAGCAGAGGTCCAACTGATGCAACTGCTGGCTCTGAAAATGGTGGGAGGACACCATGAGATAAGGAATGCAGGTGGCCTCTAGAAACCAGAAAAGGCAAGGAAACATTCTCCCCAGGACCTTCAGTAGAAAGGCAGGCCTGCTGACGTCTTGCTCTTAGGTTGGTGAGACCCATTTCTGACTTTTGACCTCAGAACTATAGGATAATTAATTTGTGTTATTTTAAGCCACTAAGTTTGTGATAATATTTTTACAGAAGCAATAGGACATTAATACAGTCTCCAATCACCCTCCATTTTAAGATCATAATTATCTCAAAGAAGGATTATTCTTGATCACATAAAAGACTGCTTCCACTCTTTTTGGCCTGATTATTTACACAGGTGCAGCAAGAATGCTAATGAACCTCTTTGAGATTGCCTTGCAAATCTACAGCTGTATAGTATCAAACAACCACTGAGGTCTTAAACTTAATTTCTGTCTGAAAGTTTCCATAGGAAGCTCTGATTGAACCTTAATAAACATTTCATTTGTTCTCATAAGACTAGAAAAACAAGCCCAAGAAAACATCTACTCCATATTTCACCTTCAGTACCTTATAAATTTGCATGAATTCCTCTATTCTGAGGGCCCCCTAATTTTTGTCTCCTGCCTTGTAAGAAAGAGACCATCTTACCACCTATAAGACCAGAACCTTGTTAGCCAATATTCCTGGGGGGCTTTTTAGCCATTTGTTCCATATGTAAAATCAACTTCTTAAAGGCGACTTGTCATATTTGATCAAATGTACTTTATTTTCAGAAGTGACATTTCAGGTGAGGCATTGGTTGCATAATTGACTTGTCCAATTATAATCTGGTTGAACAGAGAACAGATTCCTATTGAACCTACACACATAACTATATTACCATCAAAAGTAAAGACACTTACTCAGAGCTTTGGAATTCTAGGAAGTCAGTGAGAATCAGCTATTATTTTAAGACATTTCATTTTAGTTTACACAAGCAGCATTTACTAAATTGTTGTACATTATAAATAGCTTTAAAGAAGATAAGACTTCTTCATCTACCCAGAAAATAGAAAAATAAGACAACAATATTCTAAAATAATTACTACAATAAAAATTCCTCATCAGTTCACTTAGATCTATTAAATTAATTCTTGATCTGCTGGATCTTGGGTTACCAGTTTCATGAAGCCATCTATTTTCAGCTAAAAGCAGCTGTGAAAATCCAGAGCCATCCACTGTTAGATTCTGAGAGCAAACTTTTTCTGTGAGAACTCAGGTGGTAAATATTTTAAGATTTGCAAGCCAGATGTTCTCTGTTACAACTGTTCAACTCCACAATTGTAGCAAAAAATCAGCCAGAGACAATACATAAATAACTGGGCATGAGTGTTTCAATAAAATTTTATTTACAAAAACATGCAGTGGATATTTTTGGCCAGCAGGCCATAGATCACTGACTCTTGCTATAAAAAATGTAAGATCAGCCCTGATATGTGAACACTTTGAAGTACAGGCTTTTTCCTTGTGACTCTGAAACTCTCCTTCTTTGTTGAAGACACAACCTCTTCCCTGTAGCTTATAGTGGAGCCCCCATGAAAGCATCAGAATAAAACAAACACTATCTGAAGATGACAGAGAATTAATGGCTGTGGTTAATTTATTACTTATAATTTTCAAATGTGAAAATTTGATGAGGTTTCTGATATGAATAATACAATTGAAAAGCATCAGATGATTGTTTCTGTGACATGAAAAATAAAGCCATTCCAAAAAATAGTTCCTGAGTAATGATTAAGTCTATTTTCAAAGATGTCTTTGAATGTTATATCTACTTTATTAAATGGAAGAGCACTTTTAAGAGAAGAAATCTTAAGATATACCATAAAATAATTCTGAGAGGTAATACACATGACATACAAAGAATATAGCAAGGATATCAAGTAAGGAGTTTCAACAAGGCTGGAATAGGGACTCAAAATGTATAAAACTCCTTGGCTAAGTTTTATGTTCATCTCCAATTAAGAACCACTGGCCTAGGACTTCCCTGGTGGCACAGTGGTTAAGAATCCACCTCCCAATGCAGGGGACACGGGTTCAATCCCTGGTCCGGGAGGATCCCACATGCTGTGGAGCAACAAAGCCCATGTGCAACAAATACTGAGCCTGTGCTGTAGAGCCCAGGAGCCACAACTACTGAGACCCATGTGCTGCAACTACTAAAGCCCACGTGTCTAGAACCTATGCTCTGCAACGAGAGAGGCCACCTCAATGAGAAGTCCCCACTCACCACAACCAGAGAAAGCCCACGTGCAGAAATGAAGACCCAACACAGCCAAAAATTTAAAAGAAAAAACAAAAAGAACCACTGGCCAGAAGACGCTAACTTTTGGGAGGTATGGGATTTGATTTTACTCTACTTACAAGCTCCTGAGATATCCTGTTATGGTTTTGTGGATGCTGGCAGAAGACATGAGACTCCTTGGTCAGTGATAAAGGACATTATTGATCACATCAGAAAACAGTATGGGCATAAAAAGTTGCATTAGTTTCCCTTGTCCCCAAGTCCCACAGGGGTGACAGAAAGAGCCCAGATGGATGCTGTACATGCAGAGGGTTTATGTCACAGCCTGAGGAACACTGAGTTTGGACAAATCCATTGCTTCCATCGCAAGCAGTAAGCAACGCTAATCTTTGTCTCAGAGGGAAACAGAACCTTGTTCCTCCACATTACTCATGAGAGCACAGCCCCAAGAATAGGCACAGGTGAAAGAGCAGTCAGGGCCTTGAAATCTTTGCATTCCCAGCAAGACACCCAAGAGCACAAGCAACCCATGTCTCTTTCAACAGATTCAAATGAAAAAAGTAAGCCTGTGGCAATAATTAAATTTGTGACAGATGATGCTGTATTGTTGTGGCTTAACATCATCACATAAAGTACTCTAGAACTCTGATAAATACATAAGACAGATTATTGCATAAGGATTTTGATGAGTGTCTCACCAGAGGTAAAAATGTATTATATAAAGTAAGGCATTGACAAATCTTCAGGGACTTGATACAAAGCATACAATTTCTGAAATATTTATATTAATAACATTTACCTTTACAAACTTAACCTAGTATCTCTTCTAACCTGAAAACTTCCCCCATGCAACTCTTACAAAGTAGAATATCAAACAAAACTAATTAGTTCTAGTGTCTCAAAGAACAAATCTTTGTGATTTTTCAGGGGACTTCTGGGAAATTCCAAATATAGCTTAAGAGTAAAAGAAATGCTGAAAATTTTATTTTACTTTTTCTGTATTTAAGACCTGAATTTGGGAAGGCTAAAATCAAAACATTTTAAGAGGAGATCTGGAGCATGATTAAAATAAGATCATGAGTGCCTGAGAAATAATACTTTGTTACCTATTTAAGTAAAGTGACAATAAAATATTTTAAAATAACCATGACTGTAGAAACCTTAGCTCTTTCATAAGTGAGGAACCTTTGTTCTTTCTTTTTTTTTGTTTTGCATAATAAGGAAATCAAGTCAACAAAAAGCACAGAAAATTATTCTGATAAAATACAGAATCTCTGCTATCATCTGGATTGCTTAGTAGAAGGATAGCAATTGTATTTCCACTGGGCAAAATTCATTTGTATGTCTGTGGACAAGAATCACTTACATTGCTATTAGTTATCTACAATGAAAAGAACTGTAAATAGCTCAAAGACAGTGAAAGGACAGAGAATCTGTGGAATCTTAGAATAAGATAACCCATAGTATATGCTTATAAACAATCTTCTTAACCCATTGTAAAGTCTTTCATGACTTCCTTCTATATCCATAAAAGGTAGTTTTAAAATGATCATTCATTTCTAACTTTGTTGTATTTTAAAGGCCAAAACGATCTAGAAACTCCAAAAAAAGTATTTACAGAGGAGTAATCTGAATGATAAGAAAGTATGATATTTCTGAGAAACAGAAATCAAAACTCTCAAGTGAGTGTTAAGGTCCCATTTCTGTAAATGAAATTCATTGTCTAGTCCTCTTGAAATGCATTATACTTATGATTTGTTTCAATTTAGCTGTAGGAAGAATAATTAAAGTTATATTAACTGAAGGAATCTAAAATGGTAGATCATACAAATAATCTAAGATAAAAATGTGAGTTTGAATGAAACTTAGTTGATTACTATATTATGATAGAAATGCTAGCTGCTCTAACAAACACTCATATCTCAGTGTTAATAAAGTTTTATTTCTTGCTCAAAGAAAATTCTTGTGCATTGGGCAACTTTCCTGTCTCCTTCAAGTGAGACCCAGGCATCTGAGTTCCTTCCATTGTGTGGTTCTGTCATTTGGAGTCTTTCATTTCCAGACATACAGGGTAAGCAAATGAAGAATCTCATGGGAGATTTTAGGCACTAAACCTGGAGATGACTTTCAACACTTTCATTCCCATTGTCTTTGTCTGAACTAGGTACGTGGCCCTAACTCAATGGCAAAGAATGCAGAGAAATGTGTTCGTATTTTGTGCATAGAAAAAGGAACAGGCTTCTGAGTAGCACCAGTCACTTCCACAATCATTATGACTAATTTAATTAATTTTCAGCTAAAAACAATTCCTTACGAACTATGGTAATTGATTTATCTTTTCTGAATTCTTTTAATTTTTTATCTCTATTATTTTATAGTCAATGGAAAATTGCCCAACTCCCTGATCCCTTGTCACTCTGAAGACCCCATCTGGAAGACTATTAACAGAGCAAAAGCTCTATCACATTCAGAAGAGGACAACCATGTGGAAATAAATGAGCAATGGAGCCTACATGGGTATCAACGTGTCTTTCAATGCTTCGTGCATCATCAGCTATTTATTTCAATATTTTGTATGTCATCAGCACTTTGTCTGACAGCTCCATTTGTTCACTTTCATACTTCTTTTGGGTAAACAGCACATGTAATACTTCCATTTTAGAACAGCACATTAATCTTCCCTTGTTAAGGGATGACTTGTCCTCGCACTTATCATCACACTTCCCCTGTGATATGACATCATCTCCTCATTTGCTGAGATAAATTCCAAACAGCAAAAAATCACAAGGGCCTTTGAATTTCTACATTTGTCTACTTGATTTGCAGCACAATGTGGAAATATAGGGAGAGGGGGAAACTAGTCATTGATAAAGCATTTTTTTCTTGGGACTTTTATATTTCTCTCAGTGTTGAGAGACTCTAAGAGACCTAAGCTAATTGCGTGGATTGGCCAGTAGATTAAATCAAGCCATGCCAGGAAAGCTAAATGTCCACCCATCTACAGCACAGTGGACTGGTGGTAACTTGCCAATCTGCAGCCATAGGAATTCTGTCTTCTGGAGCGCTGAGCAATAACAGCCGTAAGCTGATGACTACACTTAAAGCAATTCTGGAAGTTTTCCTTACAGACAACAAGCCATAAAAGTTGTGATTCATTTATACAGTAATGTATGAGTTAAGTCCTGTCCAAAAGGTAATGCAGAGAAACGGCACATTAACAGTGTTTGTGGGCTCACAAAGGGCATTCAGCAGCCACGTTTCACTCTAAGTTAAGCACTATCATTAAGTTCCTATCAGATTCTATTTGAACCTTTAATTTACTACGGTGACTCTGAAAACTTCACCTCTACTCCACCTCTCACCCTTCCTGTTTGTGAGCTCAGCTTGGAATTTGACTACTCTAAAATGTAGAGGAAAGTTGCTAGGTTTGGCATTTTAACATGTCACTATGAAAGATATATTGCAACTGAATATGTGTGCAGTAATATGTGTGTAGTAATCCTTGCCCTTAAAAATCTAGTGTGATAATGAGAAATATATATTTGATCTTTGTCCCCAGTTCTTGACACAGATTTTCTAAAACCCTTGGAATTTCCTGAGTGATAAAGATGATAAGAGCATATTTTGTTATTCACAAAGCTTCTTCCAAGCATATGTGAGTTTATACTAATAAGGTGACTCTTGGTAGGTCCCTGAGTAGCTTCAGGTGGGGGCTGGTTGCCAAACAGACCAACCATGTGATTAGAGGATTGTAACTTTCAGTCCCACCCCAGGTCACCTGGGAAGGAAGAAGATTGGGTTCGATCACCTACGGCCAGCGATTTAGTCAATCATGCCTACATAATGGAACCTCCATAAAACCCTTAAATGATGGGGTTTGAAGATCCTCCAGGTTGGTGACCACACTGAGGTGCTAGGAGAGGGGCACACCCAGAGGGGACATGGAAGTTCTGTGCCTCTTCCCTTATATCTTGCCCTATACATTTCTCCCATTCGGTTGTTCCTGAGTTGTATCTTTTATAATAAACTGTTAATAGTAAGTAACTATTTTCCTGAATTCTGTGAGCTTGTCTAGCAAATTATTGAACCTGAGGAGGGGGTTGTGAGAACTCCCTGAACTTATAGCTAGTGAGTCAGAAGTATAGATGGAAACCTGAGACTTACTGTGACAGTCCTATGGGACTCAGCCCTTAAGCTATGGGACCTGTGCTAACTCTTTGTAGTTAGTATCAGAAATTTGAATTGTAGGACACTCGGTTGTGTCCAGAGAATCGGAGAATTGGTTGCTGGATGAAAGAAAAAACTCACACATTTCGTGTCAGAAGTTTTGTGAGTAAAAATGTTATCACGTCTAGCTATGGAGAAAATACGTTTGCACATAAAAAAGCAGATGACAATCCAAAATTACAAATGTATATATTTGAATGAGTCTTACCAATATTATTTCTGGAGTGTTCAGGAAAATTTTCACAAAGAAGATAGACGATCTTATTATCAAAGAGGAAGACTGAAGCAGCGAGAGGACTAAGAAGAATGAGACCCATATCCCTACAGCCATAATGTGTTGATATATCTTCCCACTAGAATGCCATCCCCATGAGCATAGGATCATCTGCTGTATTCAGAGGATCCCCAGTCCCAGGCATATCCCATGTCATCTCCATGTAGAATGGCTTTGATGGAAGGAAGACTGGCATTCCCTAACATCCAGGACACTAGACATAAAGAACACACACGCACGCACGCGCACACACACACATATTGACCAGTTAGTCATGGACTTTATACAGTGGTTATTAACCTCATAGAACTCTTTCCTCCAGAGGAAACATACAGTAGATAGTTCAGGTTTAACATTTATAGCTGATATATCAACAATGGATTAGAAGGGAAGCTTAAGGGTATATCTAAGAAAGCAAGTATTTTGATCCCTTAAAATGAACCTGATGTTCCTATAAGAAACAAAAACTTAAACGCCTGGAATGACAAAAAAAGACACAGCAAAATCTAGACCACTTCAACTATTAGTGTCAAAAGTACTGAACTGAGAATTAGTGAACCTAAAATAAGAGTTTCTTTATAGTTTACACTTATTTTTTAATTTTTAAAAAAATTTTATTGAAGTACAGTTGACTTTAAATATTATACTAGTTTCAGGTGTACTGTTTATAATTGTTGTTCCCAAGGTGGAATGGAGAGAGAACAGAAACAGAAAATATTGATATGTTTTAAATAGTTCTAGGTAACTTAAAGAGAAAAGAGCAGGCCTCAGAGTCATTTGAAGGCTCTACATCACAAGATGAAACAAAAGGGGAGCGCTCTAAAGTGACTTGGCCAAGATGTGTGTCCACAGGATGCCCAAGAAATCAGAAGATTTGGTGCATTAAGTCAAACAACTATAAATTCAATGAAAATTCAATCTCGTAGCGGCAGAAGCTTATTTGTGGGCTATCTTTTCCATCTCATTTATTTATCACTCTGGCAACACACAAACCTGAAACTGCATGTACTTGAGAATTAAATGTATAAGATGTATAAAGCATTTAGAACAGTTTACCATATAAGTTCTCAATAAATACTGATGACTCTGCTAAAATAATAAGTATATTAATAAATATTTTTGGTTTTGGATATCCAAAATATTTTGTTGTACTCATGAAATCTCCTTCAGTGTCATCACCTATTTTAACCATGGCTTCATATTACCCTGTCATGAAATTCTACTTTTCACCCAGTATCCCAGCAAGGGGTTCTTGCACCAGAATGCACTAACACCAAAGAATCTGAAGCATGCATAATAAAGGCCATTTCTACAGTGAATAATAAACAGTATTTATGAAATTTGGTTGGCGCTCAGCTCCCCAGGGTATATTCTTTGGTCTCTGTTCGTCCCACTATCTACTGCTTTGCTCCTATTTATATCATCTTCATCAAATAATGTCTAGCAGGGGAGTTGGAGGCGGGGCATGAAGGTAGAAACCAAATGTGTGATATCTTCAATCCACCACAATGGCTTCACTTTATCAGTACTGGTAGGAGGCTTGTTATAAGATTAAAAAAAAGAAGTGCAGAAATATTCATATACGAATCAGGAGATCCAAGGCATAGTTCAAATTTTGCCACTGAGTGACGTTGGGACTAGTTACTTAACTTCTGTGACTGCAACAATATGTTCAAATTAGAAAATCTTCCATATCCCTTCCAGTTGTAAATTCTCTGACCAATTAATCCACTATTTCCCAAGATACTCAAGAATAACCTATAAATAGGAAGGGGCAGGTCTTTCTCCCACCTCATCACATGGTCATTTCCAACATGCACTATTGCTTTCTAATTTTTTAAATGAAATCCTCTAACAAAGCCAATGATTCCTCCATTACTCACCATGAACAAAAGGGCCATATTTGTTTCCCAGTCTCCAGAAATATTTGAATAAACATATGGTATAGCAATAAGATCCCTGGACCCAGAAGATCTGGATCCAACCTCTGATTTTACCACTTGCTAGCAGTTTCACTATAAAAAATAATATCAGTTAAAGAATTGCAGTTACATTGGAGATTTTTGTGTTTGATTTCACTTACTTTAGAGAAGAGCAACACATCCTGAGCGATTAATGATACACACTTCTAGAGATATAATGGAAGCTTAGTGGGTTTTTTTTTCAATACTTTGAAACCAATGGTTAAGAAAACAAAATTAGCACCAAAAGATGTTCTTCAAATAAAATCCAACATTCAACTTCAACATATGATCAGATCACAGTGATGCCAGACCTCAAGGATTCCACTGGACCTCTCCACACCTTCCATCTTAGCCCTGAGGCAGTACAAACTCAGTCCTAGAACTTCCAAAACCCCTTCTCAAAGTGTCCATCAGCATCACTGGGGAGCAGAGTAGAAGTGTAGAATCTCAGGCCCCACCCCAAGCTCACTAAATAGAATCTAACACGTGACACGTTCCCTAGGTGGTATGTGTGCAAGGTAAACGTGAGAAGCACTGATCTAGAATACAATTTTAAAACCGCTGAATTACCCCCTGCTGCTCCCCCTAACTAAAATCACTGGCTTAGCTTTCTTATTGCCTACCTCAGAGTGTTGTTGAGACCATAAGTGTGAACTCATTTTGTAGAGTACACATTTTATAAACAAAAGGTACTCTTGTTAGCTCAAGTTCCTAGAAGCTTCTGCTACCTTCCTGCTTGTGCTCTAGCTAAAATTTCCTCAAAATTCCCATTGAAAAGAATAAATCTACATGATAAAACTATACCTATGTCTTAACAGATATTCCACAGGGGAAAAAATGCTTATTTCATCTAATTATAGAATTTTTTTATAAACAATAATTCCATGTGTGCTTTTTCTCCAACTTCCGCTGATCTAAGTCACTTTCATTGGTTGAAATATTTTATTGTTTACTGTTTTCACTGTATGCCAGGTGGGCTATATTTGTTAAGTTAACAAGTGCTTTATCCAGTTAACATACTTAAATCCCCTTTCCAATTAGTACATCCTACCTCAAATATTTAAAGTCATGAAGTAAAACCAGTTAAAAAACTTAACATAGCTAAACAAAATATAGAAAAAAGGTCATTAATAACTAAGAGACACTCAAATAAATACACTGAATGACTAAATGAAAAAAAAAATGAAGAAACAGACTTGAAATAGGTTGACCATATCCATCTCCTAATACCCCTCTCTTATCCTTTCGCATTAAAATACTAGTTTTTATTTGAAAATTCACTTCCAAGAGGCTACTCCTTAATGCTAGATTTTTCCAACTGATAATGTGATACACAACAATGTAGTTATTTTGACATTTCCAAAAAGCTCAAAACCATGCAGTTAACTTAGTTTATCATGAGTAGATTTGACCCATTATGCTTTTCTTGTGTTCTCCCTATTCAATTAATTTAAGGAGAAAACCCATTTATATACCTGAGCTATGAAATGGTTGAATGATCTCATGATTCCTCTTTCATCCCTTGATTTTTTCTTTTTTTTTTTTTTTTTACTTAATTTAAGAGTCGGGCTTCCCTGGTGGCGCAGTGGTTGAGAGTCCACCTGCCAATGCAGGGGACGCGGGTTCGTGACCCGGTCCGGGAAGATCCCACATGCCGCGGAGCGGCTAGGCCCGTGAGCCATGGCTGCTGAGCCTGCGCATCCAGAGCCTGTGCTCCGCAACGGGAGAGGCCACAACAGTGAGAGACCCGCGTACGGCAAAAAAAAAAAAAAAAAAAAAAAGACAATACAGATATGCACACAGTACCTGGAGTATAGCTGAAGGACATCTAACTCAGCACGGCGGAGGGAGGTTGAACAGGAATGCCAGTGTTATAGTGGTTATGCTAAAAGAAATGGAGAAAATGACATTAAACTAAAGATGAATAGTAGATGGCTGGTCATGGAGGCAGGTAAAAGGGGGAGATCAGCCAGGTAGGGGAAGAGAAATCTCCAGGTAAATAGACCACAGGACCAAGGACACAAACATGAGGAAAAAGTTATAGAAAACTGCAAGTAATTCAGCGTCGCTGAACCAGAGTTCCAGGGGGATGAAGCTGGATCATGGATGACTTGTACGTATTGTCAAAGCAGTTTGAAATTTAGTCTGTAGATAATGAGGAACAGCCTGATGTAGTGTTACTGACATCTTAAATAGCAGCTTTTTGTCAGTTCTTCAGAGGATGGGCTTGAAGGTGACAAAATTAGAAGCAGGAAGACTGTTTTGATGGTCCAGCCAGAATTGAGGTAGCGTAGATAAAAGGGAAAGAAGCTGAAAATGTTAAGAAGTACTTAAGCATTAAAATTATCAACTTATGACTGTGTAGATACGGAACTGTGGGAGATGAAGATGATTAAACAGGTAGTTTAGAAAGACGAGGAATTTTGAGAGAAGCTGACGTGTTCTGTTTCTGAAATATTAGGATCAAGGTGATGATGAGTGGTTGACAGAAAGTCGGATATATGAATCTAGAGCATGAGGATTAAGGCTGGGGTATATGGGTTGAAATAAGAGAACGGATAAGATCACCCCCTGAGTATTTAAAATGATAAATGAGTCAGGGATAGAATCCCGAGAAACACTGACTTTAAAGGATAAGTCATGTGCAGTAAGCCCATGGAAGAAGCAGGGAAGAGAGGAGAACCAGCAAAACACTGGGTTAGAGAAGACAAGTGTGCAAAAAATCAAAACAGACTGTTACCTCTGATGCATGCTCATTGGATATGCTACATAGAACATTACTTGTGACCTTAGAGATGTCAGTGTATGTATTGTGAGGTAGTGGGAAAACAAGCAGATTGTAGTGAGTTCCTTTGAATAGGAGACGGATGTCTGGAAAGACGTTAGAATCTCTTTTGGCTTACACAGGCAGGAGGTAATGTCCCATCACCTGGGGTGATAGTATACTATGGGATGAAGCAAACACAGAGACAGAAGTGTCCAAAGTAAGCAATGTGCAGAGAAGTCTGACCCAGAGGTAGAATTATGGTTCAAGGCTAGGATTCCTAGCCTAACACAATGTGTCCTTATCTGAGAGAAAAAAAGGATTTCAAGTGGAGAACTAGTGACTGAAAAAAGCATTATCATTCGAACTTGAAAACAAAGGAACCACAAGCAGAACTAGTAGTAAGATTGACTTTTATTGTTGTCTCCTGCAAGTTACTCAGAAAAGATCCCTTAAGTATACCCAGATTAAAGGCAGATCAGGTTACAAAGAATGTATGGGGCTAGAATACGCAAGCAAGATCAAGTGACTCTAACAAAGGGAGAAGAGTGCGGGATAAGGAGCCCGGGAAGCAGAGAAAGGGATTGAAAGGAGAGAAACACGATGAAAGTGTTCAATCTGGCAGAAATATGCAAGAACATCATAACTAAATTGCCAGAATACATGTCAGGAAAGTAAATTATCCAAAGAAATAAGAAATGGACAAACCAAGAGAGATTAGCACTTCGGAAGTCAAAGATTTGTGAGAGCATCCATCTCAGGCACGCACAAATTACTCCATAAAGACTTGTTGAATGAATAAGCAAATTAAGAGGAAAAAATAAGATTTTTTTTACTGTGGATATTGGCAACAGTTTTATTCTGTTCTACTTTAAATTAGGATGGTTAGATAATATCTATTTTTCATCTAAAATTTTCACTTTTTAAACTGTGCATGAATTATCCCACACTTCCCTAGATGTGTTATTTTATAAAAGTGATCATTTTTACCCTGGAAAATTAAATGGAATCAGTGGAAGCCATTGATAAAAAACACTAAAAATTAGTTTTTTCTCTACTACTGCCCTATTTCTTAATGTCCTCTCTCAGCAGGAAAGGTATTAATCTGTTCAGTTTTATCCTAGAACCATATTTTTACATTTAATTAAAGATACAACACATGCACAAAGCATACCCTCACTAAAGGGCATACCTTAATAAAGACAGTATAACATGCTTCTATAACCTAGCAAAGTCAATCTATGAGAAGAATAAATTAAGGAATAATTTAGTAACTGCTAGAATAATCTGAGAAGATCTTGTCTGGAGGGCAAAACAATAGAAAAATAACTACAAAATGATTAAATCGAAAGGTATATTTTCAATTTAATAAAATGATAAGGAGAACTGGACTTTGAGTCAGAAGGAAAATGTTCTAGTTCTATGACTTACTTTGTAGTCTAGGACAAAACATTTTAGTGCATTTGTGTTTACGTTTCCCAGCTCTTGCTTCCGTTCCTTGCCCTCCTCATTTGCTATGCAGTAGCCATAATGATCTTTTTCAAGACATAAATCAAACCATATCACTTCCCTGCTTAAAACTCTCCAATATTTTCTTGTTACAATTAGAATAAAATTAAACCCATTCCCCATGACCTTCATCACCCTACATGAACAGAGCCCTGCCTACCTCTCTGAACAGATGTCTTTCACTTTTCCCCACATTTACCATTCCTGGCTTGCTTTATGTTCCTTAAACCATACAAAGCTCATATGTGCTATTTGTCTGTCTAGAACACTGAGCCCCAGGTCCTCCTTTGGTTGGTTGGTTTTCATCATTTAGATATCAACTCAAATACTACCACCTCAAAGATATCTTCCTTGATTTTCTACAGGAAAATAGTTAGCCCACCATCATCCATCTATCTCTTATCATATAACAATGACTTTACTTTATAAAACTTACCACTGTTGAAAATCATGCTTTCACTGTTTAGTGTTTTATATGGGGTGTGTCTCACCTATACAACATCTCCTTGCCTATCTTATTCATCACTGAAATCTCTGGGTCATAACTGATGCTCAGTAAGTATTTGTAGAAGAAAGAAAAGAAGGAAGGAAAAAAGGAAAGGAACGGAAAAAGGAAAGGAGGGAGGCAGAAAGAGAGAACTAAATAAATACAATATTTGATAATAAAATAAGACAAAAATATGCAAAGGAATATTGGAAATAACCATCAAGATATTATTTAGATATCATAACATGCTTGAATATATTTAAATACCACACACTTGCTATGATTTAAAAGAACTCCATATACTATTGTTTTCATTTTCTTGATATTTCAGTGAAACCTAAACAATGCAAATATTTTATGCATATGTGAGGGAGCGGGTGTGGATATACGTTTTAATTTTCATGCTTTATTTGGGTGAATATAGGGTATAAAGAAACATAAGAGACACCCCCAGAGCACCTTCAAGATGTCAGCATACCCATGTGCTACCCCTCTAAATTACATTTCTCCAGCTGGCTTGGTTAATTTTGAAGTGGATAAGCTAACAGTGCCATATCACACCCAAGCAGTATGAAACTGTATAAAAACACAATGAAATAGTGATAAACAATGGATTATTTCAGTGGCATATGGCAGAAACACAGTCAGGCCAACGTCAAATACAACCCTTGGATTCTGTCTAAAAATCAGTGCTTGAATTATAGACTTAGCATTCAAGGCACTCCTTGTAAGCAGTAAGCAGTTTTTCCAAAGAGGAGAAAAGGAGGGTCAGGTAAAGGAGAAAAAGAAAACACACTGGTCATTGGAGAAGAAAGATAAACTAGAATTAGTGAGTAGTGCATGCATGCCAATTTATAAAGGGCAACATAAAATGCATGACACATTCAACAGGATAAAATGGCAACAAATAGATTGATAAGTATGAAGGAAAATAAATATAGAGAATATCAGGGGACAGAGAGCAAAGGAGAAAGAAGATAAACAAACAAAATTTTAAAATGTCCTTCTATACTGTCTCTCTGGGTATAAAATTGAAATTTTTACACTAAAATGATGACCAAAATCCCATGTTGCACATTAAAGAAAGGTTAGAAATATGTTGCTAAAATCTGATCTCCACCATCCCTATGTAAAAAAACCCCTCTCCAGGACATGTCTTCCCCCTTTCTTCAATCCCCAACCATCTTCTTCTGGGGAAGGTATGCTTCAGAACAATGAGTACTCACTCCAAATTTCTGAGATTAAAGCTTCCATGTGAAGAACTCATAGTGTAGCCCACTTTTTGCCTCTTAATATCTTATTTATAAACTGTAGTTCAATGTCAACAAGACTTTTTCAGTAACAAGTGAGAGATTGCACACACTAATAATCCATAATAAAGTATTTTTTTCCAGAAGGAGTAGATTCTTGACTATTTGATGCCAGTGGCTACCCACATGTTTTCAAGTGAGAGTCTTGTTGATGCAGAGTTTCTTGATGATGCAAGCAATCTGAATAAGGTGAATTATTAACATATTGAAACATTTCAAAATAGTTTGTGACATCAGCAAGATGACCCAGCCCTTGTTTACCCATAGAAACACTGATTTACCAATGATGTATCAATCAGGATACCTTTATGAGAATTCCAGAATCCAGTTAAAAAGTTGCAGTGCAGCAGGTGAGAACAAAACCGAGAACAGCCACACTGAAATAAGTAAGAAGAGTAATTTCACTTTACTTGCATCAGCCTCTCCCTCAAGCCAGCACAGCTCAATACCAAGATAGAATTCTCCATCCCATGACTACTCCCTCAGAGGGAAAGTGAATAATGGAACATGCCTCCAATGTTTTGGCTTTCTGGAGAGCTGCATGAGGAACTGGTTTCTGTCTCACCTCAGGTGGAGGACTGACAAAACCAGTATATTTTATATGTCTAGAAACATCTGAAAACAAAGAAAACCTTTGGGTAGATTGTTGTAGCCAGCACAGCTAAGTGCAATTGGGAAAAGCAGCCCAACCTTAGGATTCTACCTCAGGAGGGAGGGAGAAGAGTGGAGCATGTGTTCAGCTTTCCAGCTCTTTAGAGGACTGCTCAAGAGACTGGTTTCTGTCTCACCTCACTTGGAACACTGATGGAACCAACATAGTTTGGATGTCTGAGGACCATTCAGAACACAGGAAAGAGACGGGTGGCTTGCCACAGCTGGCACAGCACAACATGATCAAGAGAAGGTGAATAACTTGAGGTTTCTTCCTCAGGAGGGAGGGAGAAGAGTGGAGTGTGTTTTCAGGGTTTTGGCTTTCAGAGGACTGCCCAAGTGACTGGTATCTGACTCAGAGCACTGAAAGAGAGCTGCTATACTCCTGAGGCCTTGAGGCAATGACAATAAAGAGGACTGGGTGGCTTGCTTCTGTAAAACTAGAGAACTTGCAGAGCCACAGACAGTCAAAATATTACAGACTCCTGAAAAAGAAATCAACAATTGAGAAATTGTCCATACAGGCCCAGAGAAGTCATATTGCCCAGAAAAAAGGTTTCAGACGTCCTTGGAATCTCCAGTTGGCTAATTGGCGAGGGTCTTAGCCTCCATGAAGCCAGTCTGTAAAGACTGGGAGAGGTGGCTGCTTTTTCAAGTGCAAAAATCCCAGACTTCCCTGGTGGCACAGTGGTTAAGAATATGCCTGCCAATGCAGCGAACATGGGTTCAATCCCTGGTCTGGGAAGATCCCAAATGCCATGGATCAACTAAGCCCACACACCACAACTACTGAGCCTGTGCTCTAGAGCCCATGCTCTGCAACTACTGAGCCCACACGCCACAACTACTGAAGTCCAAGTGCTTAGAACCCGTGCTTGCAACAAGAGAAGCCACCACAATGAGAAGCCTATGCACCGCAACGAAGAGTAGCCTCTGCTCACCGCAACTAGAGAAAGCCCATGTGCAGCAGCAAAGACCCAACACAGTCAAAACTAACTAACTAAGTAAATAAAATTTATTTAAAGAACTTAAATAAAATTTTAAAAATCCCAACAAAAATATATAAAATATATGCAGAAAGAAGGAAACATGGCCCAATCAAAGGAACAAAAGAAATCTACAGAAAACAAACATAAAGAAACAGAGGTATATGACTTACCTGAAAAAGAATTTAAAATAACTGTCATAAAGATGTTTAATGGGCTCCAGAAAACAATGCATAAACAACATGAGAATATCAACAAAGAGATAGAAAATATTTTAAAAGAACCAAACAAATTTTGGAGCTGAAGAATATAAACCTGCACTGAAAATGTCACTATAGGGGTTCCACAGCAGATTTTATCAATCAGAGAAAGTGTAAGTGAACTTGAAGATAGGTCGTTTAAAATTATGCAACCAAAGGAAAAACAACAATGAAGAAGAAGAAGAAGGAGGAGGAGGAGAAGGGGAAGAATGAAAAAGAAAATCCAAGGGATTTATGGGACACTGTTAAGTAGATCAGTATATTCATTGTGGGAATCTCAGTAAGAGAAGGCAAGAGAAAGGGGTAGAAAGTTATTTTAACAAACAGTGGCTGAAAACATCCTAAATCTGGGAAAGGAATGGACAACCAGATTCAAGAAGATTAACAAATTCCAACTAGAATGAATCCAAAGAAGTCCAACCAGAGACATATTTTTAATCAAATTCTCAAAAGTCAAACACTAAGTAAGAAATAATTTTGAAAGGAGCAAGAGAAAAGAAACTCATCATACACAAGAGAACCTCCATAAGACTTGTGATATTGTGGCTTATAAGAAATATATATTTGGTCTTCATCCCTGTTTCTGGCATGTTGCACTCAAAACCCTTGGAATTTCCTGAGTGACGAAAGTCGTAAAGGTGTCTTTTTTATGTTAATGAGGTGACTTTTGGACCCCTAAGAATGGGGGTTTCCAGTGGAGCCAGCCATGTGATTAGAAGTTTAGAATTTTTAGTCCCACCCTTCAACATCCAAGGAGAGGAGAGGGACTGGAGGTTGAATCAATCACCAATGGCCAATGAGCTAATCAATCACTCCTATGTAATAAAGCCTCCATAAAACCCCAAAAGGATGGGGTTTGAAGATTCCTAGTTGGTGAACATGTGTAGATTCAGGGAGAGTGACACACCCAGAAAGGGCACAGAAGTTCCACACCCTTTCCCCATATCTTGCTCTATGCTTCTTCCATCTGGTTCTTCCTGAGTTATATCCTTTTATAATAAACCAGTGATCTAGTAAGTAAAATAGTTCTCTGAGTTCTATGAGCTGCTCTAGCAAATTAATCAAACCTGAGGAGATCATGGGAACCTCTGATTTATAGCCAGTCAATCAGAAGTACAGGTAATAACCTAGTCTTACACTGGCCTCTAAAGTTGAGGGAGATGATCTTGTAGAACTGAATCCTTAATCTGTGGGATCTGATGCTATCTCCAGGTAGATAGTGTCAGAATTGAGTTGAATTCTCAGACATGCTACTGGTGTTGAAGAATTACTTGGTGCTGTGTGGGAAACAACCCCTCCCCCCCAACAACACACACACACCCATAGCTTTGGAATTGCTACCAGAACCAAAAGATTATAAGTGAATTTCTCAGCAGGAACATTACAAGCAAGCCAGGAGGGAGTGGTATGATATGTACAAAAAGCTCAAAGAAAAACCTGCCAATCAAGAATATCATTCCTGGCAAAGCTGTCCTTTAGAAATGAAGGAAAGATAAAGACATTCTGAGACAAACAAAATCTAAGAAAATTCATCACCACTAGACCTGGCTTAAAATAAATGCTAAAGGGAGTCTTTCAAATGGAAACAAAAGGGCATTTAACAGCAATACAAAAGTATAAATATTGCTGGCAAAGGTAGATATTTAGACAAATAGAGAGTGCTGTAATACTCAATGGTGTGTGTAAATCACTTTTAATTCTGGTATACAGGTTAAAACACAAACTATAAAAAATAAATATACCCTGTAAATCAACTATGCTCCAATAAATCTTTTTTAATAAAAATTAATAAATAAATAAACAAACCCAACAAATTGTGTAGAGTAGGATTGTACCTCAACATAATAAAGGCCAGGTACAACAAACTCAGAGCGAACATCATACACAATGGGGAAAGATTGGAAACTTTTCCTTCAAGATCAAAGATAAGACAAGGGTGCCCACTCTCACCATTTTTATTCAACATAGTACTGAAAGTCCTAGCTAGAGCAATTAGACAAGATTAATAAATTAAAAATATCCAAGTTGGAAATGAAGTAAAACTGTCATTATTTGCAGATGATGTATCGTATATATAGAAAATCCTGATGACTCAATGAAAAAAAAACTGTTAGAATTAACAAATTCAGTAAAGCTGCAGATATAAACTTAACATACAGAAATCAGTGGCATTTCTATACACTAACAACAGAATACCTGAAAAAGTAATTTAGAAAACTATCCCATTTATAATAATAACATCAAAAACAATAAAATACTTAGGAATAAATTTAATTTAACCAAGGAAGTAAAGGATCTGTGCAATGAAAACTATAGGACTTTGATGAAAGAAATGAAAAAAAAAAAAACACAAATTAATGGAAAGATATCCCATGTTCACAGATGGAAAGAATTAATATTGTTAAAATATCCATACTATCCAAAACCATCTATAGTTTCAATTCAATTTCTATCAACATTTCAGTGGCATTTTTCACAGAAATAGAAAAATATTAAAATTTGTATGGAACCACAAAAGACCTTGAATAGCTAAAGCAATCCTGAGAAAGAAGAAAGCTGAAGGCATTACACATCTGGATTTCAAACTATATTACAAAGCTATTGTGATCAAAACAGTATGGTACTGGCCAAAAAATGGACACAGATACCAATGAAACTTTTATCTTACACAATACACAAAAATCCACTCAAAATAGATTAAAGATTTAAATGTAAGACCTGAAACTATAAAACTCCTAGAAGAAAACATAGGGGAAACTTTTTATGACATTGGTCTTGGCAATGATTTCATGGATATGACACCAAAAGCACAGGCAACAACAATAAAATGGGACTACATCAAGCTAAAAAGCTGATGCACAGCAAAGGAAAGAATCAATAAAGTAAAAATACAATCTATTGAATGGGAGAATATATTTGCAAACCATATATTGGATAAGGGGTTGATATCCAAAATGCATAAGAAATTCTGACAGCTCAACAGCCAAAATAAGTAAATAAATCTGATTTTAAGAATCAGCAAGGGGGCTTTCCTGGTGGCACAGTGGTTGAATCTGCCTGCCAATGCAGGGGACATGGGTTCGAGCCCTGGTCTGGGAAGATCCCACATGCCGCGGAGCAACTAGGCCCGTGAGCCACAACTACTGAGCCTGCACGTCTGGAGCTTGTGCTCCACAACAAGAGAGGCTGCGACAGTGAGAGGCCCGCGCACCGCTATGAAGAGTGGCCCCCGCTCACCGCAACTAGAGAAAGTCCACGCACAGAAACGAAGACCCAACACAGCCAAAAATGAATAAATAAATAAATAAATAAATAAATAAGAATCAGCAAGGGACTTGAATAATCATTTCTCCAAAGAAGATATATAAATGGTCAACAGGTATGAAAAGATGTTCATCCTCACTAATCACAGAAATGCAAATCAAAGCCACAATGAAATATCACCTCACACCTGTTAGGATGGCCATTATAAACACACAGACACACATAAACACACACACACACACACACAAACACAAACACACTCTAACCAATGTTGGTGAGGATGTGGAGAAATTTGGACCCTTATTAGTCAGAATGTAAAATGGTGAGTTGCAATGGAAATCAGTATGGAGTTTCCTCAAAAAGTTAAAAATAGAACTACTATATGATTCAGTAATCCCACTTCTGGATATTTATCCAAAAAACTGAAATCAGAATCTCGAAGAGATACTTGCACTCCCTGTTTATTGCAGCATTATTGACAATAGCCAAGAGGTGGAAATAACCTAAATATACATTAACAGATGAATGGATAAAGAAAATGTACATATATATATATATATACACACACACACACACACACACACATATACACACACACACACACACACACACACATATATATATATATACACACACGTATATATATATCACAGTGGAATATTGATATTCAGCTATAAGAATAAAAGGAAATGCTATCCTATGCAATAACGTGGATAAATCTTGAGGATATTATGCGAAGTGAAATAAACCAATGAAAGAAGGGCAAATAATACATGATTCCACTTTTATGTAGTGGAGTCACTTATATGACTATCTAAAATAGTCAGACTCACAGAAACAGAAAGAAGAATAGTGGTTGCCATGGGCTGGTGGAAGGGGAAAATGGAGAATTGCTGTTCAACAGATTTAGAGTTTCAGTCATGCAAGATGGAAAAGTTCTTGAGATCAGCTATACAACATTGTCCTTATAGTTAACAATGCTGTTTTGTACACTTAAAGTTCTGTAAAAAGAATACATCTCAAGCTATGTGTCCTTTTCCACAATAAAAAAATAATTTGTAACATTCACCAAAAAAGAATTTCCTTACTTTATTTATAAATATGAAAGGACCTTTTAATCTATAGCTTATTTTTATTTATATACACAGTTTAATGATTTAAAAAGTAATCATTGTAGGGGCTTCCCTGGTGGCACAGTGGTTGAGAGTCCGCCTGTCGATGCAGGGGACACGGGTTCGTGCCCTGGTCCGGGAAGATCCCACGTGCCGCGGAGCGGCTGGGCCAGTGAGCCATGGCCGCTGAGCCTGCACGTCCGGAGCCTGTGCTCCGCAACGGGAGAGGCCACAACAGTGAGAGGCCCACATACCGCAAAAAAAATAAATAAATAAAAATAAATAGACAGATATACCAGAAATACATCTACGCGTGGAACAACTCCTACGGAGCACCTACTGAACGCTGGCAGAAGACCTCAGACCTCCCAAAAGGCAAGGAACCCCCCACGTACCTGGTTAGGGCAAAAGAAAAAACTAAACAGAGACAAAAGGATAGGGACGGGTCCTGCACCAGCGGGAGAGAGCTGTGAAGGAGGAAAAGTGTCCACACACTAGGAAGCCCCTTCGCGGGTGGAGACTTCGGGAGGCGGAGTGGGGGAGC
The DNA here is from genome assembly GCF_937001465.1 of Orcinus orca. Lineage (NCBI taxonomy): Eukaryota > Metazoa > Chordata > Mammalia > Artiodactyla > Delphinidae > Orcinus > Orcinus orca. The sequence goes on from NC_064563.1 coordinate 120,482,389, forward strand.
TTGGGAGCCGCGGAGGAGAGCACAGCAACAGGGGTGCGGAGGGCAAAGCGGACAGATTCCAGCGCAGAGGATCGGGCCGACCGGCACTCACCAGCCGAGAGGCTTGTCTGCTCGCCCGCCCGCTGGGGCGGGCGGGACTGGGAGCTGAGGCTCCGGCTTTTGTCGGAGCGCCGGGAGAGGACTGAGGTTGGCAGCGTGAACACAGCCTGCAGGGCGTTGGTGCGCCGCGGCTGGCCGGGAGAGAGTCCGGGCGGGGGTCTGGACCTGCCGAAGAGGCAAGAGACTTTTACGTCCCTCTTTGTTTCCTGGTGCACGAGGAGAGGGGATTAAGAACGCTGCTTGAGAGAGCTCCAGGGACGGGCGCGAGCCGCGGCTGAGAGTGCAGAGCCCAGAGACGGACATGGGACGCTAAGGCCGCTGCTGCCGCCGCCAGGAGGCCTGTGTGCGAACACAGGTCACTAGCCACACGCCCTTCCGGGGAGCCTGTGCAGCCGGCCACTGCCAGGGTCCCGGGATCCAGGGACGGCTTCCCCGGGAGAACGCACGGCGCGCCTCAGGCTGCAACGTCACGCCGGCCTCTGCCGCCGCAGGCCCGCCCCACACTCCGTGACCCTCCCTACCCCCCGGCCTGGGTGAGCCAGAGCCTCCGAATCAGCGGCTCCTTTAACCCCGTCCTGTCTGAGCAAAGAACAGATGCCCTCCGGCGACCTACACGCACAGGCGGGGCCAAATCCAAAGCTGAGCCCCTGGGAACTGTGAGAACAAAGAAGAGAAAGGGAAATCTCTCCCAGCAGCCTCAGAAGCAGCGGATTAAAGCTCCACAATCAACTTGATATACCCTGCATCTGTGGAATACCTGAATAGACAACGAATCATCCCAAATTAAGGAGCCCTGTGGATGAAAGGCTCTTGGTGCTGCAGCCAGGAGTCAGTGCTGTGCCTCTGAGGTGGGAGAGCCAACTTCAGCACACTGGTCCACAAGAGGCCTCCCAGCTGCACATAATATCAAACAGCAAAAATCTCCGAGAGATCTCCATCTCAACGCCAGCACCCAGCTTCACTCAACGACCAGCAAGCTACAGTGCTGGACATCCTATGCCAAACAACTAGCAAGACAGGAACACAACCCCACCCATTAGCAGAGAGGCTGCCCAAAATCATACTAAGTCTACAGACACCCCAAAACACACCACCAGACGTGGACCTGCCCACCAGAAAGACAAGATCCAGCCTCATCCACCAGAACACAGGCACTAGTACCCTCCACCAGGAAGCCTACACAACCCACTGAACCAACCTTAGCCACTGGGGACAGACACAAAAAACAACAGGAACTACGAACCTTCAGCCTGCAAAAAAGGAGACCCCAAACACAGTAAGATAAGCAAAATGAAAAGACAGAAAAACACACAGCAGATGAAGGAGCAAGATAAAAATGCACCAGACCTAACAAATGAAGAGGAAATAGGCAGTCTACCTGAAAAAGAATTCAGAATAATGATAGTAAGGTTGATCCGAAATCTTGGAGATAGAATGGACAATAGAATGGACAAATTGCAAGAATCAGTTAACAAGGACCTAGAAGAACTAAAGATGAAACAAGCAACGATGAACAACACAATAAATGAAATTAAAAGTACTCTAGATGGGATCAATAGCAGAATAACTGAGGCAGAAGAACGGATAAGTGACCTGGAAGATAAAATAGTGGAAATAACTACTGCAGAGCAGAATAAAGAAAAAAGAATGAAAAGAACTGAGGACAGTCTCAGAGACCTCTGGGACAACATTAAACGCACCAACATTCGAATTATAGGGGTTCCAGAAGAAGAAGAGAAAAAGAAAGGGACTGAGAAAATATTTGAAGAGATTATAGTTGAAAACTTCCCTAATATGGGAAAGGAAATAGTTAATCAAGTCCAGGAAGCACAGAGAGTCCCATACAGGATAAATCCAAGGAGAAATACACCAAGACACATATTAATCAAACTGTCAAAAATTAAATACAAGGAAAACATATTAAAAGCAGCAAGGGAAAAACAACAAATAACACACAAGGGAATCCCCATAAGGTTAACAGCTGATCTTTCAGCAGAAACTCTGCAAGCCAGAAGGGAGTGGCAGGACATATTGAAAGTGTTGAAGGAGAAAAACCTGCAACCAAGATTACTCTACCCAGCAAGGATCTCATTCAGATTTGATGGAGAAATTAAAACCTTTACAGACAAGCAAAAGCTGAGAGAGTTCAGCACCACCAAACCAGCTCTACAACAACTGCTAAAGGAACTTCTCTAGGCAAGAAACACAAAAGAAGGAAAGGACCTACAATAACGAACCCAAAACAATTAAGAAAATGGGAATAGGAACACACATATCGATAATTACCTTAAATGTAAATGGACTAAATGCTCCCACCAAAAGACACAGATTGGCTGAATGGATACAAAAACAAGACCCATATATTTGCTGTCTACAAGAGACCCACTTCAGACCTAGAGACACATACAGACTGAAAGTAAGGGGATGGAAAAAGGTATTTCATGCAAATGGAAACCAAAAGAAAGCTGGAGTAGCAATTCTCATATCAGACAAAATAGACTTTAAAACAAAGACTATTAGAAGAGACAAAGAAGGACACTACATAATGATCAAGGGATCGATCCAAGAGGAAGATATAACAATTGTAAATATTTATGCACCCAACATAGGTGCACCTCAATACATAAGGCAAATACTGACAACCATAAAAGGGGAAATCGACAGTAACACATTCATAGTAGGGGACTTTAACACCCCACTTTCACCAATGGACAGATCATCCAAAATGAAAATAAATAAGGAAACACAAGCTTTAAATGATACATTAAACGAGATGGAGTTAATTGATATTTATAGGACATTCCATCCAAAAACAACAGAATACACATTTTTCTCAAGTGCTCATGGAACATTCTCCAGGATAGATCATACCTTGGGTCACAAATCAAGCCTTGGTAAATTTAAGAAAATTGAAATTGTATCAAGTATTTTTTCTGACCACAACGCCATGAGACTAGATATCAATTATAGGAAAAGATCTGTAAAAAATACAAACACATGGAGGCTAAACAATACACTACTTAATAATGAAGTGATCACTGAAGAAATCAAAGAGGAAATCAAAAAATACCTAGAAACAAATGACAATGGAGACACAACAACCCAAAACCTGTGGGATGCAGCAAAAGCAGTTCTAAGGGGGAAGTTTATAGCAATACAAGCCCACCTTAAGAAGCAGGAAACATCTCGAATAAACAACCTAACCTTGCACCTCAAGCAATTAGAGAAAGAAGAACAAAAAAACCCCAAAGCTAGCAGAAGGAAAGAAATCATAAAAATCAGATCAGAAATAAATGAAAAAGAAATGAAGGAAACAATAGCAAAGATCAATAAAACTAAAAGCTGGTTCTTTGAGAAGATAAACAAAATAGATAAACCACTAGCCAGACTGATCAAGATAAAAAGGGAGAAGACTCAAATCAATAGAATTAGAAATGAAAAAGGAGAGGTAACAACTGACACTGCAGAAATAAAAGAGATCATGAGAGATTACTACAAGCAACTCTATGCCAACAAAATGGACAATCTGGAAGAAATGGACAAATTCTTAGAAATGCACAATCTGCCAAGACTGAATCAGGAAGAAATAGAAAATATGAACAGACCAATCACAAGCACTGAAATTGAAACTGTGATTAAAAATCTTCCAACAAAGAAAAGCCCAGGACCAGATGGCTTCACAGGCGAATTCTATCAAACATTTAGAGAAGAGCTAACACCTATCCTTCTCAAACTCTTCCAAAATATAGCAGAGGGAGGAACACTCCCAAACTCCTTCTACGAGGCCACCATCACCTTGATACCAAAACCAGACAAGGATGTCACAAAGAAAGAAAACTACAGGCCAATATCACTGATGAACACAGATGCAAAAATCCTCAACAAAATACTAGCAAACAGAATCCAACAGCACATTAAAAGGATCATACACCATGATCAAGTGGGGTTTATTCCAGGAATGCAAGGATTCTTCAATATACGCAAATCTATCAATGTGATAAATTATATTAACAAACTGAAGGAGAAAAACCATATGATCATCTCAATAGATGCAGAGAAAGCTTTTGACAAAATTCAACACCCATTTATGATAAAAACCCTGCAGAAAGTAGGCATAGAGGGAACTTTCCTCAACATAATAAAGGCCATATATGACAAGCCCACAGCAAACATCATCCTCAATGGTGAAAAACTGAAATCATTTCCACTAAGATCAGGAACAAGACAAGGTTGCCCACTCTCACCACTCTTATTCAACATAGTTTTGGAAGTTTTAGCCACAGCAATCAGAGAAGAAAAGGAAATAAAAGGAATCCAAATCGGAAAAGAAGAAGTAAAGCTGTCACTGTTTGCAGATGACATGATCCTATACATAGAGAACCCTAAAGATGCTACCAGAAAACTACTAGAGCTAATCAATGAATTTGGTAAAGTGGCAGGATACAAAATTAATGCACAGAAATCTCTGGCATTCCTATATACTAATGATGAAAAATCTGAAAGTGAAATCAAGAAAACACTCCCATTTACCATTGCAACAAAAAGAATAAAATATCTAGGAATAAACCTACCTAAGGAGACAAAAGACCTGTATGCAGAAAATTATAAGACACTGATGAAAGAAATTAAAGATGATACAAATAGATGGAGAGATATACCATGTTCTTGGATTGGAAGAATCAACATTGTGAAAATGACTCTACTACCCAAAGCAATCTATAGATTCAATGCAATCCCTATCAAACTACCACTGGCATTTCTCACAGAACTAGAACAAAAAATTTTGCAATTTGTATGGAAACACAAAAGACCCCGAATAGCCAAAGCAATCTTGAGAACGAAAGAAGGAACTGGAGGAATCAGGCTCCCTGACTTCAGACTATACTACAAAGCTACAGTTATCAAGATGGTATGGTACTGGCACAAAAACAGAAAGATAGATCAATGGAACAGGATAGAAAGCCCAGAGATAAACCCACGCACATATGGTCACCTTATCTTTGACAAAGGAGGCAGAAATGTACAGTGGAGAAAGGACAGCCTATTCAATAAGTGGTGCTGGGAAAACTGGACAGCTACATTTAAAAGTATGAGATTAGATCACTCCCTAACACCATACACAAAAATAAGCTCAAAATGGATTAAAGACCTAAATGTAAGGCCAGAAACTATCAAACTCTTAGAGGAAAACATAGGCAGAACACTCTATGACATAAATCACAGCAAGGTCCTTTTTGACCCACCTCCTAGAGAAATGGAAATAAAAACAAAAGTAAACAAATGGGACCTAATGAAACTTAAAAGCTTTTGCACAGCAAAGGAAACCATAAAGAAGACCAAAAGACAACCCTCAGAATGGGAGAAAATATTTGCAAATGAAGCAACTGACAAAGGATTAATCTCCAAAATTTATAAGCAGCTCATGCAGCTTAATAACAGAAAAACAAACAACCCAATCCAAAAATGGGCAGAAGACCTAAATAGACATTTCTCCAAAGAAGATATACAGAGTGCCAACAAACACATGAAAGAATGCTCAACATCACTAATCATTAGAGAAATGCAAATCAAAACTACAATGAGATATCATCTCACACCAGTCAGAATGGCCATCATCAAAAAATCTAGAAACAATAAATGCTGGAGAGGGTGTGGAGAAAAGGGAACCCTCTTACACTGTTGGTGGGAATGTAAATTGATACAGCCACTGTGGAGAACAGTATGGAGGTTCCTTAAAAAGCTACAAATAGAACTACCATATGACCCAGCAATCCCACTACTGGGCATATACCCTGAGAAAACCATAATTCAAAAAGAGTCATGTACCAAAATGTTCATTGCAGCTCTCTTTACAATAGCCCAGAGATGGAAACAACCTAAGTGTCCATCATCGGATGAATGGATAAAGAAGATGTGGCACATATATACAATGGAATATTACTCAGCCATAAAAAGAGACGAAATTGAGCTATTTGTAATGAGGTGGATAGACCTAGAGTCTGTCATACAGAGTGAAGTAAGTCAGAAAGAGAGACACAAATACCGTATGCTAACACATATATATGGAATTTAAAAAAAAAATGTCATGAAAAACCTAGGGGTGAAACAGGAATAAAGACACAGACTTACTAGAGAATGGACTTGAGGCTATGGGGAGGGGGAAGGGTAAACGGTGACAAAGCGATAAAGAGGCATGGACATATATACACTACCAAACGTAAGGTAGATAGCTAGTGGGAAGCAGCCGCATAGCACAGGGAGATCAGCTCGGTGCTTTGCGACCGCCTGGAGGGGTGGGATAGGGAGGGTGGGAGGGAGGGAGACGCAAGCGGGAAGAGATATGGGAATATATGTATATATATAACTGATTCTTTTTGTTGTGAAGCTGAAACTAACATACCATTGTAAAGCAATTATACTCCAATAAAGATGTTAAAAAAAAAATAAAAAAAATAAAAAAAAATAATCATTGTAAAATTAAATTATCTTGGCAAATATGGCTTCTTACAGTAGGAAATATTTACCTTCATACAGTGACTGAAAAATAAAGATTTCCTAATCTCAACTCACTGCTGTCTAATAATAATATAAAATTATAAATTAAAACGTTCAACTCCTATCTGAAGCATGAAACTCCAGAGCCACTCCATATTAGGGGGAAAAATATGTGGTTAAAGCTAAGATTCAAATTTTATCTCCCTGGAGGAGCTTCTGTCCTCAGAGAACCCACTACCAATATAAATCATAATACAATGATAAACAAAGGGACTTCCACAGATAATGACATTTATTGCATTACCTCTGAAATGCCCCAGCCTAATGGAGAGTAACCCCAAAGCATATGTATACTGCAGATCATTGTATTTAAAAAGTCAAATGTGTTTTGTCCATATTTTAAAATGTTGCTACTTACACACCAAACATGGGTTCCACTGTCCACTTCTCTCACACAGCCTTTCACACAACATAAAACCTTTAATCATGGTATTAGTATACTCTTCCAAGCAAATGAAATGATGACTTGCTCACATCCCTGCTTTTCCCATATGATCATGGCAAAATGAGATATGGGCAATTAACTGGTTAGCCCAATTCAGCATGGAGTCTTAATAAAATTGTGAAGAGGGAGGAGTCTGTGGTTCATGTAGAAAATTTGGGAAGAGCTCATTGTGAGGCTAATGAAAATATTCATTTATTCATCTCTATGAGGTCAGGAAAAGCATGTTATTCTGGTCTTCACTATGTCCCCAACACTCTGAAAGTGTTCAGTAAAAATTCCTTGAAGGAATGAGTGAAGGCATGCCCAAGGTTATATGGATCTAGTCTGGAAAAGGGTAATTAAGCAAAAGTACACGCCTTGACAGTATATTAAAATACCAAGCAAACAGCTCTTTATTGCCATAAGAGTCTTCGTTATGGTCAACATTATGAAATCTACAATTCAGAGCCAGTCTCTCACTGTAATATTTATTTAAGTGTTCACATAGAATTTATTCACTTATGTTTTCTTCATAAAAGGCATTATTTAAAACTTGTTAGCTGAATCCAAAAAATTAACGACTATTTCTTTTTCCAAATGATAAAGTACACTTTAAACATATACAGTGCTGTATGTCAATTATATCTCAATAAAACTGGAAGGAAAAAAAACAGTTCATGGAGAAAGACTGCTGTAGTGTCTGAAATTGTATAATATATAAAACATGCTGCCAACTTTGCTCTAAATAATCTGAAAACAAATTTATATTCAGGGTTTAAGCTTAAACCTTAATCTTACCAAAGATTAAATATATCCTGTGGTCCAGTAGACTGTGTTCTGTAAATCTTTCTTTAAACAATCTCAAATGAATGAATTTATTCTCACAATTTGTGCATTGTTAGAATTGTCCAGTAATTTCATCTTAAGTAAATAACTATATTTATTTATGCCAGTAATGTTACAAACCTTTATCATTCTTCCTGAAGTCACTTAGCTGGACTTGCCCACTCATTTTTAACAGATGGCCTAGCCTCCTACCTCACAGAGAAAATAGCAACCATCAGTCACAAACTCCACCCCCTACATTATCTGCATGTTCCTCATCCTTCCAAAGATAACACCTCTATCTGTATTCTCCATTTCATCTTCCCCTCCCTTCCCTTTTCCTCTCTTCATGGGTTCTTTCAATAACTGCTTATCGAGTGCCTTCTAGTGTCAGAATATTCAAAGCTGGGGATACAGTGTTAACCAAAACAGATGAAGGCCCTCTCCTCATGGATTTTCCATTCTACTGTGTCCTCCGAGCCCTTGTTAATGTTCACCTCCTTTTTCATCTTCAATATATCCTCTCTTGGTGACTCTTCTCTTTCATCTTACAAGCCTATGTAACTCATCTTCACACTAAACATGCATCTTCTCACTTTGCTGATCCTGAAGGTATGTGTCTCCTTCCCATACTGCTGCAATCTACAATCAGCTGCAGTTTCTGTCTCTCCTTGCGCTACCTTTTTTCACTCCTCACTGCACAGCAATTTTACTTTTGGTCTCTTACTCTAGTGAAACATTATTTATCCTCAGCCTTTGACTTAGTCCTACTTCCTTTGAATTCTCATGAATTCTAGGACAGAATGTAGTTTATTCTCTTTGTGCTGCCACCTGTTCCTCTGCCTGCACCTTTACTGCTGGACTCCCCAAGATTCCTACTTTGGCCCTCTTTTCTCATTCTATCCATTTTTCCTGAACCATCCTACCTATGGTTTCAACTTCTACCTGTGTGCCAATGACTCCAAAATCCTGTATATTCAGACCCTCCTAAATACCTTATCTACATTTTCAGGTAGCCAAAAGACATTCGCTCTTAAACGCCCACCAGCATCACATGCTAAAGAGATGGTACTTACTGCTACAGAGTAGCATAAAGAAAAGTATTACCAGCTATGGAACAGAAAAGCTCCAAAATGCCAGTGATTTAGTGAAATAGAAGTATTTTTCTTGCTTATATAAGGTTCAGTTGGTGTTGGTGGTGGCAGTGTAGTGCAGGGGTAAAGCTTAGGTCCCCCGACCTAAGTTTCTAGAGACTCTTTTATTTTGTGGCTTCCAAGGTCATCCAGCAGGGCTTCATCTGGCCTGCAGCTGGGAAGAGAGCTCATTAGATGGTGCGGAAGGCTTTTACGCACCAGTTCTAGATGTGGTGTATTTCACTTTTACCTATATTCCAAGGAACAGAATTCAGTCATATGGTCCCATGTAGATACAAAGGGCTTGGGAACGATAGTCCATAATCAAGCAGCCACTTTCCAGCTGTACGAGGGCAATGCAGATTTCCAATAGACAGCTAGCATTCTCTGCCACAGAAGTCGTGGGTGACCTTTGCAGAGACAGACTTTTGTTTCCAGTCAGTTGAATAAGGACTGGGAAGTATGAAAGTGGAGACTATCTGGGCACTTCTCTTTCTGGAAGCACAACTAGAAGTGCTAATTTAATTTAATGTTTACAGAACCAAAACTTGTTTGTTAAGACAAGGAAAGAGCTTGGAAAGCAACTGGCCTCTCTGTCTTCTATCTTTATTCCTTTAATCCAAACTTTGCATAATTACCAGAATGTCATAGGTTTCTTCCCTAATTTTTTCCTCTGTAAATGTATAGAATTAGTTTTCTGGTAATAAAAGTAACAGATTAATCTTTCTGAAACTCAGTTGAGCATTTCATTCCCTGTGTGAAGACATTTAACAATTTCCCCAATGATTCTAAGATAAAATATAAGCACGTACTGGGTCATGAAAGCCTTACAACAGGATGCCAGCCAACCTTACCTATCTCACTGAACTCACTTGTCTCCCATCAGTTCAGCAGCATTCTAGTCTCCCTAAGGTTGGAAGAAGCCAAGAACAAAGAGGATGCTGGGAATATCCTTCCTATGATGTTTTGAGTTAGAATCAACCATTGAGAAGCACCATACAAGACTTGGAAGGTAGAGAGAAAAAGAGGGCATTATTCCTCAGATATTGCAAGCAGGTGCTTGGGTGGTTATGAGATCTGAAGCACCTTCTGAGTGACTCTTGAGAATCATTCCATAGATATTCCACACTACAGTTATCTTTATCTCCCCAAGGCCTTCCAATGAATATAAGCTTCTAATTCCCTGAATTAAACATTTCAACCTTGAAATTTAGAAAGTGTCTGAAATTTTCCTGAACAAACATTGATATACCCATCCAAGTGGACACACGCACACACACAAAAACACACCCTACGCTCCAGCCAAACCGAAATCCTTGCTGTTACTAAAATCCAGTTCATTGTTTTGATAGCTGTTGCTCTCTTTGCATGGTGCAAATTTTCCCTGACATTTCTGCCTGAAAAATTCCCACTATCTTTCAAATTCACCCATCATCTTCTAACTGAAACCTTCCCTGCTTCCCCCAGTTACTGATACATTCTCCATGGGGAGCCCATAACATCTTGTTCATACCTCTCACAGGGTACCTAAAACATTGTTTCCATACCCCACCTTGTCGAGAAGAATCATGTTTTGTTATACTTTGTGGCCTCAGTTGCTAGTGCAAAGACTGTCACATAGTAGGCTTTCAAAAACATGGGTTATAGGTTCCACTTTTGAAAAAAAGGTTCCATTTTGAAATAAAATGTCATTAATATAAATGAACATTTTTTTCACAGCATACTCTCAAAATTGAGAGAGTAAACCTGTATGTGAGGAATGCATCTAAGGCTCAATGAAGCATCTTGGGAGCCCCTCTCTCCTGGAGTACGTGAACATGAACGGACAGATAAACAAGTTATCCTGCCCGCTCCCCCCCGCCACCCCGCTTGCCTTTCTCCTCTCAATCTCTTTATCATTCACAGATGTAATTATTCCATATACTGGCATCCTAGGAAGCAGGTTTTATCCCAGTTCCTGACTCCAGGATCCTCATAAATTTCGCTCCCAAACACCTGCTGTAGAGGAAAGGGCTCCTCCATGTCGTCACATGAATGACACCGCATGGCTGACCTTCCCACAGGAGATGCCCTGGTTGCCCAGGCAAGTGGCACCACCTGCCGTCTCAGTGGCAGCCTGGGTGCAGGGGACCGTACTCCAGCCACATGTGCAAGGCAGTAGCAGCACAGCCAGGAGAGGAGCCCCAGCTGCAACGTCAGTTTCCCCTCATTAACACGGGGTCAAAGTGACTCTGCTATTTCAAATGGCTCCTCTTTAATTAAACTGATGCCCACTTCTGTGTCTTGCCCTATCCCAGGAATTTTCAGACTGCTTTTGAAGTCAAAGACAGAGGAAAAAAACTAATCTGATGAGCCCTTTTGCTTGGTTTTAATTTCCATGAGAAGCTTTATTCAGATGAAATACTTTTAAACATTTTAAACAAAAGTTACAACCACTTGATTCAGCAAATATGACATTTATTGGGCATTGGCTTGACCAGCGTTGTCTTAGGAGCTAGAGTAGACTGATAAAACAAGATAAGCACTCTTGGAGCTTAGAGTGGGGTTTTACTGAAGGGTTTGGGGAATAAATAAAAGAATAAACGTGCAATATAAGAGTAAGTGCAATGAAGAAAAACAGAGCGGAGCAAAAGTATAGAGAGGGCCCATGGGGGTAGATGGAACACACTCTTTAAGCCGGCGTGGTCCAACAACGCCACTGTGATGTGGAGCCCTTAGTGTCAAAATCTGAATGCAGCAAGGGAATAAACCAAGAAAGTATCTATGGGAAGAGCATTCCAGGCAATGAGAAGAGAAAGGCCTGGGGTAGTAGAGTCTGGAGTGTTCAAAGAACAGCAAGAGGGCTAATGTGGCGTGAGAGGTGGGAGACGAGCTAGAGAGGTGAGCAGGGACCAGGTCACTTAGAGATTTGCAGCTGAAGTCAAGGCTTTAGTGCGAGCCTAAATTTCTATGACACTTGTGACAGGACTTTAATTAGGGCCATGCTCAACGTTCCTTGCTCCTCTTGGGGAATGAAAATAAATTAGCCAATCTAGAAGGAGTAAAACCAAGAAAGTTATTCCTGGTGCCAATTGTTCTGTAATTTGTTATGCTATCTATTTTCTGAAAGTAATTACCTTGTTAAAACATCTCATTTATTTACACCCAAAGGACTTTGAATAAACTGAAGTTAAATGGGTGTGAGTGTTTTTACAAAGTTGGGGGAAATTCCTTAGCCTGTGGTAGAAGAGATTTTGCCAATGCCCTTGTGAAATTCTTTTAACTTCCTGGGAATGCAGTCATGGTTTTAGATTTTTGATTAAACCTTAGAAGATGATCTACTGTTTTACATATGAGAACACTGTGACTTTTGCAGAAGTCATGCAGGTCATGGTGGCTGTTCCAATCAGATTTTGTCAGCACTTCAGGATGTGGGGTGGGCTTGGGAGCCAGATACACCCGGACTTACAATCCATCCATATTCCTTCCGCTACTCTGAGCCTCAGTTTCCCCAAATTGGTTGATAATTGGAATCAAATGTAAACATCTAGCCTACCGCCTGGCACATCACATGCACTTTAAACTAGTATTTCTGTCTCTTTAGTACCAGTCATTACACTTCATGAAGCTGGTGAAAAAGAACATTGCTATACTTCTTCTCTGCGCAATATTCCCCAAGGCCACAGCGTATTTTGTTTTCTCCATTAACTTTTCCCTTTCTCTTACCATGTCTCTTAGAAGCTAAGTCAGAGTAAGAAAAACCCTCCCTTCTCCCCAAATATAACAACCTTCAAACAGAAATAGGCTGCTCTTGTAAGCAGGACCTCTGCCACATCATATACACAACAGACACATGGACCGCAAACCTATCTGGCAGGATTTTAATACCTACTATTGACCCTTCTAGACCCGCATGCCGCTACATTTTGGTTTGAAAGACATTTCTACACATGTAAATTCACTCCCATTGATGGATCAACCACTTAATCTCAAAGTACGTTACATGAGTGCTCTCTGGTTCTAGGATTCATAGTAGCAATTTGTAACTTGAAGAAAGAAAAATATACAGTGGCACCTAGCAGATATTTATCTCTGGCTTCTTATGTGACAAAACCCTCTGGAACTTTTGTAGTTGCTTCAAGCTTCTAAGCTCCCAGGGAAGCATCTTTGAACAGCAACAAACTTGCTGATATAAGGGAGCATTCTTGGGGTTGTTATTCCAGATTTCATGAATCATCAATGATCTGAGGTAAACCCAAGGTTTACCAACTGGCAGTTTTGTTCATTTGCTTCCAATTCATTGTCACCATTATGTAAAAATGGCCCACCCTACACAGGATACATACCTAACTGCCTATTTGGTCATGAACTGCCCCCGGCAACTAGAGCCTCAGCCCAGTGCTGGGCTACATATTAACTTTTGGCATTGCTCCTAAGTCTATTCTTGTCACAAACTCATAGTATAAATCATTTTCAGTTTATTAAAATTCAAAGCACGAATATTAAAAATTTAAGTATCAAAATTGCAAGAAATTTAAGAAATTAGAAATTTCTTAACAATGTCAAGGTGTAAAACCCATTTGCTCTCTCCCATGGCCTTTGGTGCTCTTTCCTTCTAAGCAGGGGTGCTTGGGGGAACTTATTTCAGAGTCAGATTCCCTGGACTTCAAAAGATTCCATGTAGAATATTGGAGGTATTGAGGAATATATTTTCCTGCTTTTCCCAATGAGGTTCTAAGAAACTAGCAGACTGGCTAGACCTGTATTGAAGAAAACAAGTCAGAAAAGAGAATTAGAAATCCACTGTGACATCATGGAGAAAAGGGAAAGTAACGCTTTTCATTATCATCTTTTTCCCTCTTCTTTGATCAGAATTCTTTTCATCTCCTCTGAAACTTCCAATTGCTTCTATGCTTCCAAAGCCCATGTCTACTGTATCTTACATGTAACCTTGCCACGTTCACTAAATTGAATAGAGAATGTTTTTTTTCAATGTCTCCATTTACAGATTCGAGTTTTGACCTTTCTCTTATATAGTAATATCTGGTATTATATACTCGGTATTAATAAATAGTAACCACTATTATGATAACCAATTCATCAATATTATCTTCATTAGAATTAGTGATAATTACCATCAATAGGACTTACATAACGTGAAAGAAATAACTGTCATCTGTAAGAAACAATATTCTACTTTGCTGAAAGATTTCCCACCTTCACAATGAAATATATTTCTCCTTCCCCATGAAAAGGAGATAACAAACATTTTTGAATCGACATAGCCTTATTCAGTGTGGACAATTATACCACTGACAAAAGTACTTTACTACATTTTGGGATAAAGTTTTAGCAGATATTTCCTATTTCATTCAGTAGATGAAGCATGAGTATTTGGTTCAGTAGATGAAGCATGAGATTTAAATCAGGATTAAAAAAATTTCCCCTGAACATTTCACTTCCAATGGAAACATTTGAATGTTAACAATTCATTTCTTCTTTGGCTCTCCATTGTCACCAGACCCTCTTACTGTCTTATGTTTAATATTTATAGGGTCATATTTAGATAAAGCAAGAAAATAAATAAGAGATTAAAAACAAACTCATCATTGCATGGTACATATAAGGAAATGTCCTAAGTATCATTAACGACCAGGCTCCTTTCTTTCCATGCCACTTTTTTTCTCAGGTTTCTACTCTATGCACATTATTTGATGGGATAAGTATAAAATATTTATAGTAACATGTATATTACAGGTATCCCCAGAGACATAAAGCAGCAAATGTGTGCTTTTTCATAAATAGAAAAAAATAAAAATAAACTAAAGCAGTGGTTTCCAAAGCGTGGATGCTGGACTAGTAGTAATATCATTACTAAGAACTCATTAAAAATGCAAATTATCGGGCTTCCCTGGTGGTGCAGTGGTTGAGAGTCTGCCTGCCGATGCAGGGGACAAGGTTTCGTGCCCCGGTCCGGGAAGATCCCACATGCCGTGGAGCGGCTGGGCCCGTGAGCCATGGCCGCTGAGCCTGCGCGTCCGGAGCCTGTGCTCCGCAACGGGAGAGGCCACAACAGTGAGAGGCCCACGTACTGCAAAAAAAAAAAAAAAAAAAAAGAAAGAAAGCAAAGACATGTGCATCCATGGAAGTCAAAATGCCATTACTTAAATGCTACCTACATGTTCATAACTATTCCAAAATGAAATAAAAATTCATTTAGGTAAGCTAAGAGAATATCACTTAAAGATGTGTGGTTGGCAGAATTCTGGCTCCTGTAATATTTGTTCATTACTCCCAGGAATATATTAGATTATATAGCAAAAGGAACTTGGAAGATGTAATTAAGATCACTAATCAGCTGACTTTAAAATAGGGAGATTATCCAGGTAGACCTAATCTAATCACATGAGCCCTTAAAATCAGAGATCTTTCTCCAGCTGGTCACAGAAGAGAAAGTCAGTCAAAGCAGGAGAAGGATTTGACCTGCTACTGTTGGCTTGAAAAAGAAGGGAGTTAAGGAAATGGGGACCTCAGACCTACAACTGGATTCTAAAAACCACCAGTGAGCTTGGAAGCAGACTCTTCCCCAGAGCCTCCAGGTAAGAGCCCAGGCTGTCTGGCACCTTGATTTCAGCCTTTAGAAGGTGCTGAGCTGAGAGAACCTAGCTGAGCCATGTTATGCCCAGATTCTGACCTCACGGACAATAAGATAAGGAATGGGTGTTGTTTTAAGCTGCCGAATTTGAGGTAATTTGTTATGGCAGCAACAACAAACAAATACTAGCTGTTAACTTAAAATGCTGTTGCAAGTCACCCACATTTTGCAATGAACCTGCTACTTTTGATGACAAAAGAACCACTTGAAAATTTAACATTCAGAACATGAGGTCTTCCCTAGTGAGCTTTTGTAATAGTCAGATTATCTGAACTATCCCTTTGGCTTCCTAAAGGCAGTCACTCCTTCAGTACATTTGTCTTGAGGGCACACTCACTTTCCTTTTAGGCTAGATAGCAGCATCTAATACTCATATATCAATCTCTGGAAACTAGAAGGATGTGCCTACCTTTTTTCTTTGCTCTCCTCCTTCAGAGGAATCTTTCTGTGTAAAGGGAACTTAGTTCATGGGTTCAGAGAAGAGCCACAGCTAGCCACATTGCCATATCTTGATGGGCTTTAATCTATGACATATTGTCAAACCCCAGCATTTAAAGGAAAACAGAGTCTTTCAAATGTGAGTTCAGTCATTTTTCACTTTGCAGACATTTAATTTAATTCTTTTTATTTAAGGGAAGCATGAAGAGGGCTCCTCATAAGTTTATGATATTACCCACATAGTGAAGTCCCCAAGCCCTTGAAGAAGCCAGTTTAACAAGGAGACTCTGGGCAAAGGTGACAGGTGGTGTATTAGTTGCTAGGGATGCTATAACAAAGTACCATAGACCAGGTGGCTTAAACAACAGGAATTTATTTACTCATGGTTCTAGAGGCTAAAAGTCCAAGATCAAGGTGTCAGCAGGGTTAGTTTCTTTTGAAGGCCTTGTAGGTGGCTGTCTTCTCCCTGTGTCTTCACAGGGTCTTCCCTCTGTGTATGTCTGTGTCCTAATCTCCTCTTCTTATAAGGACATCAGTCATATTGGATTAGGCTTCACTCCAATGACATCATTCAACCTTAATTATTTTCTTAAAGGCCATATCTCCAAATACAGTCCCATTTTGTGGTACTAGGAGCTAAGACTTCAACACATAAATTCGGGGTGGGGGGCTGGAGAGGGAGACACAATTTAGCCCATAACAAGTGGCATTCAGTTACTTACTTCAGGAGTATAGCTCATCTATTCATGGCTACCAATGGTCCTTCCAGACAGAGCATCAGAACCTTTCTCACTTTTGTCAAGGGGCTCCAGAAGCAGTTTATCTCCTATGTAAGGCCAGAAAGGATAATAGCTATATTTGCAAAAATTAGGTAATAGGAAGTGATAGAGCCATAATAAAGCAAAGTCTGCTGATACAAAGCCCAGTGACCTTCCTATTGTGTTGTACCGTTAGTTCTGCTTTACAGCAAAAAGCTTCTCAGGAAACCATTTGCCTTCTTTTTATATCATAGTTACTAAGACATTCCATTAAATTATAAAAACATTAACATTTATCCATTCAACTGTTTATCTCTCTTGTGTCCTCTCCATGTTTCCTGAAGTATCCATAATGGAGAGGATTCAATTTTATTTAATTTTATGTATTTCACTGAACATAAAAGCTAATTAAAATAATCCTTGACATTGATTTCATCAGTATGGCAGACACTGTAACTGAGTGGTTTACGTGCATTATCTCGTTAAACTCACAATAACCCTGTGAGCTAAACAAATGTCAGAAATGGGAACTGAGGATTAGAGGTTCAGTATCTTGCCAAAAGTCACACACCAGTATATAACAGAGCTGGGTCTATCAAGATATATACAACTGCCACTCTGATGGTGATTAGCTTCAGAATATGATAGGCAAAAGTTCTATCACAGAATGAAGAAAAGTGGCATCATAATTCATGAGTTCCAATATATAATGAAAAAATATATTGGCAAGAGGTAACTCACTAATTGTATTGCTATATAATATAAGCTCTGGCCATCAACCTGTCCTTACAAAGTTTGGACACTTCTGCATGTGAAACAAATCATGGGCTTTTAGAGGTGGAAAACCCCTTTCTATTTTGTACCAAATTATAAGATCCTCTAGAACATTATGTACAAATATCTAAAATGGAATTAAGAATAGAATAGAATTTTCAGAAAAGAGGCACACTACTCCGGTACTCAGGTCAAAATCATTAATGTAATGGCTATGATTACCTACTTCAGAGACAACATGAAAAAGGAATGGGCATTTTCAAGAGGAAAAACAAACAAGCACTGCCTTGGAGAGAACAAACAGACATACATCGAAAGCAAACCTAGACCAATTCTTCTCCAGGAATGAAAATCAATCTAAAACTCACACTAGTAAACTTCTTGCTAGGAAAAAAAAAAAAAATTCAATATTTGAATGACACTACAAATTCCTATTGATCTATTACAAGTAAACTATTACCATTTCCTAGTAATATTTTTATTGTTCTAGCAGACTGTTGAGAGCAACTATTCTCTTTTCTTGTCAAGCCTTGAATTGAAACAACCTCATCTACAAATTCAGTGCCACGACCAGGAAGGACTCCAGCTTCATTGAGAGCCTGGAGGTGTAGGTGTGCCTCCCCATCTCCAACTGTGGAGAGGCACATCGCCTTCCGCTGGTTAAAACCCTGAGAGCACAGCATAAATACCCTTCAAAAAGTGAAGTAAAGGGCCTCCCTGGTGGCGCAGTGGTTGGGAGTCCGCCTGCCGATGCAAGGGACACGGGTTCGTGCCCCGGTCCGGGAGGATCCCGCATGCCGCGGAGCGGCTGGGCCCGTGAGCCATGGCTGCTGGGCCTGTGCGTCCGGAGCCTGTGCTCCGCAATGGGAGAGGCCATGACGGTGAGAGGCCCGCGTACCGCAAAAAAAAAAAAAAAAAAAAAAAAGTGAAGTAAAGAATCCAGATAAACATGTGCTGCAAAAATTTTCCACCAGCAAATCTGCACTGAAAGGAATGTTAAAGGAAATTTGGGGGGCACAGGAGAAGTGTATCAGATTGAGATTTGAATCTATGCAAAGGTATTAAGAACACCAGAAACAGTAAATATAAGTAAATATAAAAGAAAATTGTCCTCATTTTTAATATACTTAAAAGATAATTGGCCCACAGGCACATGAAAAGATGCTCCACATCTCTAATCAACAGGGAAATGAAAATCAAAGCCACAGTGAGTTACCACTTCACACCCATCAGAATGACTATCATCAAAAAGAACAAAAATAACAAATGTTGACAAGGATATGGAGAAAGGGGAACCCTCATACACTGCTGGTGGGAATGTAAATTGGTGCAGCCACTGTCAAAAACAGTATGGAATTTTCTCAAAAAACTAAAAGTAGTAGAACCACCATATTACCCAGCAATTCCACTCCTTGGTATACATCCAAAAAAAAACCCCCAAAACAAAAACCCCAAAACACTAATTTGAAAAGATACATGCATCCCAATGTTCACAGCAGCATTATTTACACTTGTGAAGGTATGAAAGCAACCTAAATGTCCACCGACAGATAAATGGATAAAGAAGATGTGAGATATATATATATATATATATATATATATATATATATATATATATACACATATATATATATATAGTTCATGTTTTTCCTCTTGAAAGTTATTTCCTCTTGAGCCCTCCTGGGGCTCTTCTCTAAATTTTCTTCCTGGGTGATCTTATTCATTTCAGTGGCTTTACATGTCATCTTCATGCTGAAGACTCCCAAATTTTTGTCTCTTTTGAAAGAGGTTCCAATGCTGGCTCAGACTAAGCCAACCATGGTACTGCGTTCTGTGGCCACAGAGATTGGTTTAGGGAAGAGCATTAGACATGGTTAGAGCCTATGGGACTTTGATGGAATTTTTTCCAGTTCTTTCCTCTGTTCATGTTTTTCTTCTTGAAAATGCCCATTCCTTTTTCATGTTTTCTCTGAAGTAGGTAGTCATAGCCATTACATTAATGATTTTGACCTGAGTACCAGAGTAGTTTGCCACTTGTCTGAAAATTATATTCTATTCTTAATTCCATTTTAGATATTTGAGCATAATGTCTTATTTCTAGAGAATCTTATAATTTGGTATGAAA
Organism: Orcinus orca; assembly: GCF_937001465.1. Classification (NCBI taxonomy): domain Eukaryota; kingdom Metazoa; phylum Chordata; class Mammalia; order Artiodactyla; family Delphinidae; genus Orcinus; species Orcinus orca. Next base: position 120,502,154 of record NC_064563.1, read on the forward strand.
TAGAAAGGGGTTTTCCACCTCTAAAAGTGTATGATATGTTTCACATGCAGATACATCCAAAAAGAAAAAAAAAAAAAAAATATATATATATATATATATATATATATATAAAATGGAATGTTACTCAGCCATAAAAAAGAATGAAATTTTGCCTTTGCAGCAATGTAGATGGACTTGGAGGTCATTATGCTAAGTGAAATAAATCAGACAGAGAAAGACAAATAATGTATGATATCACTTATATGTGGAATCTAAAAAATACAACAAACTATTGAATAAACAAAAAGTAAACTCACAGACATAGAGAACAAACTAGTGGTTATCAGTGGTAAGAAGGAACGGGGGGAGGAGCAATAGAGGGGTAAGGGGGAAAAAGGGTTATTATGGGAGATTATATGCGTGAAACTTTTGAAAATTGTAAAACACTATAGAATTTAAAGAATCTTTCATTCAATAAAAAAAGAAACCTTTAAAAAAAGAATATAGTACACTGTACTACACACACACAAAAAATAGACTATTTAAATAAAAAATAAAAACCATATGCTGGGATTTATAAATGTATGGTAGGGTTTGTAAATGTATGATACAAATAGCACAAAAAACAGGAGGGAGGAATGGCAGTATACTGTCATAAAGTAGAGAAGAGATATATTATTTGAAAGTAAACTGTGATAACTTAAGTATGCATATGTAAACCTTCAACACAGAATAATCACTAAAAAAATTGAGAATTGAGGTATAGATATTAATTTGAGTGGAGATAAAATGATAGTCAAAAATACTCAACAAAAAACATAACAGGAAAAGAAGAAGAAAACAACAACCAAAGGAAAAAAAAAGAAAAGAAAAAGAGAAAACCCTGAAACAAATAGAAAATGTAGAGTAAGGTCATAGATTTAACCCAATCACATTGATAGTTATAATAAAGGTAAGTGAGCATGTTGGACTAAAACAACAATAAAAGAAAACGACAGTAAGAATCACACTTGAAATGTAAAATTTCACACTTGAAATGTAAAATTTCAGTTCAAATAAAAGGATGGGAAAAAATATGTATTATGCAATTACTAAATACAGGAGAATTGGGTAGTTATATACAAAGTAGACTTCAGAGCAAGGAATATCATTAGGGAAAAAAAATGGACCTTTCCTCATGATACAGTGGTCAATCATGAACAAGACATAACACTAAGTAGACATGCACTCAAGAACAGAGCTCCAAGAATGCACTAAACAAAAATTAATATAACTGAAAAGAAAAACAGAAAAATCTGCAATTATAGTTAGAAATTTCAAAATTCCTTTCTGTTAATTCATAGAACAACCAGACAGAAGATCAGTGAGGCTACAGAAGACTTGAACAACATTCTCAAAGAACTGACCTAATTGATAGTTATCAAACACTCTAGCCAACAACACTGGCACTGGAAAAGTTACCACAGACCAAATAGACCTGAGACATAAATCAAGTCTCAAAAATTGTCTTAATAGACAGTTTCAAAATTATTATACTCAGAAATAATAGCTAACAATTGTTATTGTGTTAAATACACATAGCATAAAAGTTACCACTTTAACCATTTTTAGTGTACAATTCAGTGTCATTAAGTACATCCACATTATTCAAATTTTAAAATTATTAAAATAAATCAAAATATGTTCTCTGACTATAAAGGATTTAAACAAGGCATCAATAACAAAAAAAAAAAAAAATCCAGAGAATCCCCCAGTATAGGGAAATTAAACAAAACACTTGTAAATAGCCACAGGTCAGAGAGGTCACAGGGAATTTAGAAAATATTTTGAACTAACAAATATGAAAACATAACTTATCAAAACCTTAGTTGCAGTTAAAGCAGTACTTTGAGGGAAATCTATAGCTTTACATTCTTATACAAGGAAATAAGAAAGATCTAATATCCATGATCCAAGCTCCTGTGATAAGAAGCTAGTAAAGAAAATTAAACACAAAGAGGTAGAAAGGAGAAAAAATAAAGCTGAGTCAAAATCAGTAATATAGAAAATGGACCAACAATAGAGAAAATCAATGAAAGCAAATGCAGATCTTTGAAAAGATCAATTAAATAGGTCTAGCTAGGCCAATCAAAAAATAAAATAGAGAAAGGATCTAAATTACCAATATTTTGTAAGTTAAAGAAGAAATATCACTGCAGAAGTTACTGATGTTAAGAGAAAATTATAAGGGAATATTGTGAACAACCATATCCCTATAAATTTGACAACATAAATGAGAAAATTATTTGAAAGACAAATTACCAAAGCTGACTCAAAAAATAATAAAATTCAGTATGCTTTTGACATTTATAGGAACAGTTTTAAATTTTAATTTAAAATTTCTTCAGGAAAAATCCTGAAGAAAATGAGCAAATCAAATCCAGTAATGTTAAAATAAACCATAACAAAGGATAATTCATCCCAGAATGTAAGGTTGATCAAACATTCAAACATAAATATAATGTGGGACTTCCCTAGTACTTCAGTGGTAAAGAGCTTTGGATGTAGAAACAGCATAGAAGCATTTCAAAAATATTATGCGGAACAAAAGATAAGCACAAAAGATTGAATACATTAAAGCTACTTTACTCAGTCATTGGTTGCCTGGAGCCAGGGATAAGAGGAATCAACTGAAAGGGATATACGGTTACTTTGGGAGGAGCGATGAAGTGTTCTATGTCTTGATTTTGGTGGTGTATGTGAGTTACACATTTGTTAAAACTCATCGTACTGTAAGTGCATTTTATTATATGTAAACTATACTTCAATAAAACTTGAAGGGGGAAAATAAACAAACCTGGAAGCCTTTCTCCAAACTCTGTGATCATCTCATCCCCTCTTCTCAGTTCAATTCCCAGAAAACTCCTATTCTTACCTTACGAATTCGTGGTATTTGCCCTTAGACTTTATTCTCCTGATAAGCACCACCACTACTCTTGATGCCAGATTGTTCTGGAAAGCAGCATATAGACTTCTCAACTTTGCCCTCTCTAAGTCTGAAATAGACTGAGATACTTTTTGTTTTCCCATTTTGACTAGAGTTAACTACAGACCAAGAGAAGTAGTGATGATAACCAAGAATAGAGAAATTTAAGTATTTATCAAATTTTTCACAGAGTACTCGAATATACTATCCATTCTCAGGTTTATCTTAAATGATCAAAGTAAGCAAGATGCTGAATATTTGCCTTTGGAATCAGCCTACAAAACTAAGAGTGCCCTAGATGTTAGAACAAGTTAGATCAATATCTTGGTCTTTCTGTGATAGTTGGTATGTTCTGCCAAGTCTGGTAAATTCTTGTTCCCTCCAACATTGGGTAATAGTAAAGGTTTTAAATGACTTTATAATAAATCATACCTGAGGTTAAACATCAATTCTATCACTTATGTATATGACCTACAGGCAAGTAGCTTCAGATATAAAATGGCTGGGCCGCCTCCTTAAAAGAGAGCAAGATTATCTTTTATGGCCGCTAGGATTTCAGATTCTCCCTTATGTCCTTCCTGTCATCTCCTATTCATCTATTCATTGTAGGCTTCCATGTCTTCACACTGGAAGTCCTACCACAAATCTTGGGATCATATTACAGAAAAGCTGGCAACTAGGCAGTAGATTTAGAATTGATGAACAGGAAGTAAGGAAAGACTTAAAGTTTCTAAACAGATAGGTGAGTGATGAAAGCAAAATTTGATAAGATTTATTTGCCAGAGATCAGAATTCTCTAAGAAGCACTCAATTTGATAAGGTTCTTAAGTGACTATATATTTTCATATTATGTTTTTTAGAAAAGGGAAAAGATAGAAGAACAATAGATAGGAAGAATCAAATATACTACTTATTGCTCGTGTATATATATATATCTATCTATATATATATATATATATATATATCTTTCTGAGAAATAACAATAGTCATATAATCCCCCACTTGAAAATCTCTGGTGCTTCCCCATTTCCTAGAAATCAAAGCCTGAACTCCAGTGTCTAACATTCAAGTCTTTTCACACTCTCACCTGAGCCTATTTTCCTCCATGTGCCTCATGTTCCATTAAAATTAAAATGCTTATTGTTTCTCATAAACATCCATGCTTTTCCATCTCTGATATTTTGCTCATGAATCTGACCTTCTGGAATGTTTTTTCCTCCATCAAACCTCGTTAAGGTAAATCCTTCCTTCCCGGTCAATTCAAATGTCACTTCCTCCATAAACGTGACTTCGCACCACCTCCTGAAACGAGAAATCTATACTCTTCCTTCAGGATTTCCACCACCCTTCATACATTTCTTGTTCTAATCCAAGAATCTGTCTCTTCCTTGATAATATCCTCCTAGTCCTCATGGGAATAATTGATGGATGAATAAAGAATGAAGATACCATAGTTCTTCTAAACAGTCACTTTCCTGAGAAACTTCTAATGTCAAACACTTAAAACAGACTAATAGGTACCACATTTCTCTTTTTGAACTTAAGCTGCTCACTGCCATCTAGCCTATTGATCATCCATTATACAGTGATAGAAAACATACATACTTATGGATATTCTTCACAGTTGAAAGTTCTGTTCCTCATTACTTTCAAATGTGTAAAACAATGGATACCATCAGTCCTTTCTTAATGAGTGCAAGGGGACAGCCTGCGCTATGGTTGGCAGTTATGGAATATTGTCCACAGGGTCCATCACAGTATATGACCATTTCATAGTCTATATAGTGTACTAATCAGCTTTGGTTATGGAAACAAACGACTCTAAAGTCTAAGGAGTTTGCAACAATAAACATCCATTTCTCACTCAAGGTCTAAGAGTTACTACAACTCTGCTCAACATTGTTCCATATATCTTGTTCTGGGATCCAGGCTGATGAAGAATTATTTCTGCTCTTGTGCAAATAAAGTCACATGGTCAAGCTTAACAGTGACATGGGAAGTGTATTTTGCCTAGTGGAAGGCGTTGACAGTCACATGGCAAAAGGAATGGATGTATACCTCTTAGGGACAGAGCACATGTTTGGGAACAATAATAAAATCCACCCCATGTGGTTAATTAAGCTGAAAGAGTGGTTCCACTCTTCAGAGTCAGGCTACGCTCTCGCCTGCTACTCTTCTCCAGCCATCCACAGCTTAAGACAATACATATAGCAATCATCACTCCCTTGATATATTTGCATAAGCACTTAAGTTCAACTCCAAAATGCAGGCTACAAACATATGGAAAGAGAAAATAAGGCAGTTTCTAGAAAGAGACCTTGGGGGTGTGGCTTCCCTGCCATCCATCAGATGCCCAGAATCAATTATACAGTAAGTGCTGGAGCCTGGATTTAAAAAAAAAAAAAAAAATCCGTCGGATCAGGAGTAAAGCCTAAATACTCTTTCATTCATCTGTTCTGAGTGAAAAATAGATGCAATTTAAATGAAACAAAATTCCTCCAACTAGTCAAGGATGATCACTTTGATAAGCCACCGATTGACATGTTAAACTTACTATTTTCATCAACTCTTCAAATCTTATTATACATGTCAACTGGTCACAGAGATAACCCAACTGTGATCTTCCTTAAACAGTCTATTGGAAAGGACCCCAGTTTTACCAATTCCTTTTTTGTTCACAAAAGAGAGGTAAGGAGTCCTAAACTGTGAAAGAACTGTTTTCAATCCAGTCTTGCATGCAGATTAATAACTGTGGAAACATGGACTCTAGGGGTGAGATGGCATAAAAGGAATTCTACCACCTTATATAAATATCCTCAGTGAGGCCTCCTTCCAATCTGCTTTATAGAAAGAGATTCAGAACCTTGAAGAACTGGCCAAACAGGCTAAATGCTGTGGAGGAAGCCATGGGAAAAAAATAAGCAAATGTCTGCTTAGACCAGAAGCTTTGTCTTTTTACCAAGTAATCATTAAGGTAAGGACTTATTGAATTTACAGGCTAGTCTCACAGAAATCACCATCTAAGGCAGGGGATATAGGCCCAGAATCCTCAGACAAGGTAAGCAACTCTCTCTGTCAGCAAGTAAGGAGAACCATTTCCTCTCAGTGGTAGCCAGTCTCCAAAATGGCTCCCAAGGATTCCAGTCTCCTGCTTACCGTAACATCTCCTCCCACTTCTTATCAGAGTTGGTATGTATGAGCAACAGGATATAGCAGAAGTGGTGGTGTGTCATCTGCAAGGTTAGGTTATAAAACCCTGTGGCTTCTGCCTTGGGCCCTCTCTCTCTTGAGTCACTCTAGGGAAAGCCAGCTTCTATGTTGTGAGTTGCCCCATAGAGAGGCTAATGTGACAGGGAACTGAGGAGGCCTCTGGTCACTAGCCAGAGAGAAAATGATACTCTCTGTGCAGCAGCCTGTGAGGAACTGAGGCCTGCCATCACCATATGAATGAGATCAGAAGCAGACTTTACCCTAGTCAAGACTTCAGATGAGACTACAGTCCTGGCCAACAGCTTGACTTCAACTACATGAGACACATTAAGCCAAAACTGCCCAGCTAAGCCACTCCCAAAGTCCGTGAAATAAGAAATGTTTGTTCTTTTAAGCTGCTAGGTTTTGGATTCATTGTTATGTAGCAGTAGATATTTAATATACTCTTGAAGTATGTCTGTTGGATCTTATTCTTCAAAGGACAAAGGAAAAAAAATGAAACTGTTATTTTGTTTCTTACTTGTTTCTAATTTTTCTTAGCATTAAATTACTATCAATATTTTATAATATATACGTTCTAATTTCTAAATACATTAGAAATCTTAAATTAGGTATATATACATTAAAACATCAGGGTCAATATCTATCAATATAGAATTTCCCTTTGTACAGTGGGAGGTTAAAATTCTATTTTTAGTGATATATAATTCACTTTTCTGGCAGTGAGCAATATAATATGAAATGATAAGATCCTGTTCCCATTGCTTCTGTTAGACTAACACAACAGACACCAAACTTTTCCAATTTTTTAATAATTGTAATAGAGAAAAATCTACTGTAGTATTTATATCATCACCATATGTTACTTATCAGCATTATTTCAACACTAATTACATAACTTTTTAAAGCAAAGAGTTCTTATTAAACACATTTCATTGAGAGATCCTTATAAAAAAGACAACAAAACTGTTTGAAAGTAAAATGGAAAAGAAATAGCAAAATAAATATTTCTAGTTGTTATTAAGACAACTTAAAATTTCATTTATAACCTTGGCAAAATCCAACCTTGATGTGACTAAATTTTGAGAGTTAAGCTTTATGTGTATAGTACGAGTTAGTTTGAATATATACTTCCTCTGGCTGTACTGACCTAACTAGCCAATTGCCAGATTTTATCAAATTGTTCGGTTAGTAGTAAAATAAAAGCTAACATATACTGGATATTTATAATACACCAAGTTTGTGCCCCTGATACACTTGGGCATAGGTTTTATCATTATAAACTGGAGGAAACTAAAGCTTTTAAAATTATAACTAAATTGTCCATAATTCTAATGATAGTAAGTGGCAGAAAATTTATACCCAAATTGTCTTTCTCTAGAAGACTTAGTTTTACAAGTGTGTACTGTGGTTTTCTACTACCTGACTGCGAATCTGCTTTCTCCATTCTTCATTATCATTCTTTTATCTAAACTCCTATGGCACTAAATATAGTCTTTGCCAGATAACATAGGACCAATGCTGCTGCTGATGGTTTCACATACTGAGTCCTTACTATGTTCCCAATAATTAATATTTGCTTTACAAGTATTTCTTCAGTTAATCCTCACAATGATTATGATAAAATGCATAAGGCATGATAATAATACCCATTTTACAGAAGGAGAAAACGAGGCACAGCCATCTTTCATTGTTTAATGCAGAAAGAAAGAAAAAAAATCCTTGAGTTGAGCCCCAACTCTGCCACAAAATCCTATCATCCTATGAATAGCTAAAGTAACATAATTTCCTTATTTATAAAGTAATGTGGTTAAACAAGAAATTTTAAAAATTTTATTCGCCCATACAAATATGTCTTATCTAATTGTAAACATCTTGAAATCTAGAGCTATATTTGGTTATTTGTTTTCTCATTACCTGCAAAAGTAGAAGCAGCTCAGAAAATACTACAGAACACCCTTGAACTTTAACTTAAAAGGAAATAAAAATGCCAGCCTCCGTATTAGAGGCTTGCATCAATCACAAACGCTCTTTTCTGATGTTCTTGAACACATGAATGTCTCCTATGGTATCTCGACTCCTATGAACAATATTTCTTTCAACATAGTAATGCATCTTCTTACTGATTTATTGCTATATATAATTAAAGTCCAAGAAATTTATGTAATTTTCTATAAAAAGTCTGCATACTATTTAAATATGGCTCCTGGGTACTTAATATTTTCATTATTATTTACCTAATTTTGTGTCAAACATGCTTTTTTTTAAATGTCAAAGCCAAATTTTGGCTTCCAGAACAATCTATTATTTGAAAGTCTATTAGATTAAATGATTAAGTGCTTTTCTAAACACTGAATAAACAATGTCATAAAATAAACTGCTAGTGTCAGTCTGTAATATAATTTCATCATAACAGTTAAGGTTAATTAGGAAGAAGCCCATCCTTCTACATCCAAATAGGTTTAATGTAATGAAGAATGGATCAATTACTAGATATAACACAAGAACATGAATCCATATAATAGATTTGAATACTTGGCAATGATGTCAAAAAGTCAAGGTCATCAAACATGACAAAGACCAATTATAAATTTCAAATGTAAATTATGTATAACTGAAGGGAAAAATTTTTTTTGTAAAATTGTTCAGATATTTATTGATCTAAACCTTTCAAAGCCCAAGTTCAAAGCATATTTCTCTACTATTATGACATGTATTTCTGAGTAATAACCAGGATTAAAGGTGGAATATTAAAATGTCTATCTTTATAGAAGCTTCTCAATAATGACTAATCTTAAAAATATGACAAATATTTAATAATTTTAGTAACAAAAATAACAACAGTTTTAAATATCTGTTACAAAGGTAATGATATATTCATATTTAATATTTTAATGATATATAAGCTTAGCATACCTGCTTAAAAAATGCTCCCAAAATCTGTCAAATAAACAATATTTTAGTAATTACCACATGCCAAATTTTTTTCTAAGCAATTTAATGCATTATTTCATTTTATGTGTGCAGTAACCATATGAAGTACTATTATAATTACCCCATTTAACACATTTGACACCTTTGAAAATTGATTTTTACTGGTTCTCCAAAATTGTCTATATGCCTTAGCTATGCCTGGAATATCTTTTCCTCCATCAAACCTCATGATGTAAATCCTTCCATTTCCAATTCAAATGTCACTTTCTCCGTGAATCTGACTTCCCACCACCTCCTGAAACCAGAAGTCTCTACCCTTTCCTCAGAATTCCCACCACTCTTGGTACATTTCCCACTCTAAAATCCAAGAATCTGCCTCTTCCTTATTAATATCTTCTTAGTTCTCATGGGAATAATAATTGATGGGTGAATGAATGAGTGAAGATTACATGGTTCTTCTAAATAAGGCAGTTTAATGAGAAATTTATAATGTCAAATCCTTATAATAGATTATCATGTACCACACTTCTCTTTTTGAACTTAATCTGAGCATTCATTAAAATTAAGAAAAAACATACATAAGATGTAGCTAATATAGCACTACAAAAACTTCCACTACAGAAATTTCCCAATAAAGCTTAAAAGCAACACTCAAAATGATTAATCACATACTCTAGAAAATTAACTGTCTACTTGAACATAATTCAACATTCTATTAACAAAGACCATAAAATCCAGACAGTCAAGAAAGTAAGCTCAATAATGTCCATCATCCAATAAAAACTTACTAGATACGTAAAGAAGAAGAAAAGAAGAAAAATAAGTAAATAGGCACAGATTCCAAAAAGGAAAAAAAAAAAAAAAGATGGAATTACCAGAGACTGTAAAGCAGTGATTCAACATATATTGAAGTATTTAAAGTACTGGGTTGGCCAAAAAGTTCGTTTGAGTTTTTCCATAAGATGTTATGAAAAACCCAAACAAACTTTTTGGCCAATGCAATAAAACATACACATAATAAGGAAACAAATAGAGCATCTCAATAGAGAAATAGAAACTATACTATAAGATAGGCTTAGCAGATTAGACACTGGTGGAGAAAAGATCAGTTAACTTAAAATCAGGGCACTAGAAACTATCTAAACAGTTTCTAGTGAATTGTTAGAATTCACTAGAATTGTTAGAATGGTAATTTCAGCAGAAAAATGAAAAATATAAGAGTTTAAAGAAATTCTAAAAATAAAAATCAGTGATAGTAGTCATAAAAAAATGACTTTGAGAGACTCATCTGCAGACTTGAAATAGTTCAGAAAAGAATCATGGAGTCTAAAGATAAGTCAGTAGGAATTATCCAAGTTAAAACATAAAGATTAAAAAATCTAACATAAGCATAACTGGAATCCCTGAAAGAGAACACAGATAAAATAGGGCAGAGAAAAAAAATGCTCAAATCTAGGCACATCAGATTCAAATGGCTGAACATTAAAGGCAAAGAGAAAATATTGAAGACAGCCAGAAAATAAAAGACAAATTATATACAAAAAAAGTAAGAAATTAGAGAAGTTTTGACAGAAACTAGGCAAGCCAGACTATAGAGTGACAGAAGGAAAATAACTGTAAAGCCAGAAAAATAAATTCATCAAATATAACTTTCAAAAATAAGGATAAATATTTTTTCAGATTAAACAGAATTGAGAGAATTCTTTACTAACAGACCTGAGCTATAAGAAAAGCTAAAACAAGTTCTTCAGCAAGAAGAAATATGACATAAGACATAAACTTGGGTCTATAGAAAAAAAAATAAACATTGCTGGATATGGTTAAAATAAAGGTAAATAGAAAATATCTTCTTAATCATACTAAAAAGATTCACTGTCTAAACAGGAATTGTCAAACTTTTTCTTTAAAGGATAAAATAGTAAATATTTTCGGCTTTGTGGGTCATAAGGTCTCCCTTGCAATTATTCAACTATACTGTTGTAGCATGAAAGCAGCCATAAATTACACAAAAATGAATCAATATAACTGGTTTTGGCCTAAGGGTTGTATTTTTTAATGCCTAAAAAATATTTGGGCAACAATAGCAAAAAAATTGAGAAGGGTGCTTTGGAAGTATACTGTTGTAAGTTTCTGACATTATACATGAAGTGGTGTAATGTTACTTAAACCGTGATTAATCAAAGATGTATATTGTAAATCCTAAGGAAACACTAAAAATAATTTAGTAAGAGGTATAAATAATAAGCCAATAGTGAAGTTAAATGGAATCACAATAATTCAGAAGCAGGCAGAAAAAGGAAAAGTGGAAGAGAAAAACAAGTGGAACACATAGAAAACAACCAGCAATTGAGTGGCTTTTAATCAAATCACACATATAGTTACATATGTAACTATAAACGATCTAAACATACTAATTAAAATATGGAGATGGTCAAATTGAATAATAAAGCAAGACGCAAGTATTTACCATCTACAAGAGACTCACATATGAAGACATAGAGAGGTTAAAAGGTAAAGGATGAGGAAAACTCACTATGCATACACAAATCAAAAGAAAACTGGAGTGGCTATATTAATAACAAAGTAGACTTCAGAAGGAGTAGTATTACCTGGGATGAAGGGGGAAATTTCATAATGATAAAGTATTAGATTTACCAAGAAGACATAAAAATCCTAAATGTGTATGAATTTAGCAACACAGCTTCAAAATACATGAAGTAAAAACTGATAGAACTAAAAGGGAAAATACACAAATCCACAACTATTGATGGAGAGTTCAACACAACACTCTCAGAAACTGATAGAACAAGTAGACAGAAAATCACTAATCAAGAAGACCTCAGTAACAATAGCCACTGATTTAAACTAACAACAGCAGATTAAACATTCTTTTTGAGTGCATGGAACATTTGGAAGATAGACCATAATCTGTGCCCCAAAGCAAACCTCAACCAACTGAAAATAACTGATACCATACAGAGTATCTTCTCCGATCATAACAAAATTAAATTGGACGTCAATACCAGAAAGACATTCATAAAACCTCCAAATATTTGGAGATTAAACAACATACTTCTAAATATCACATGGGTCAATGAGCAAGTTAAAAGGAAAATTAGAACATATTTTGAATTGAAGGAAAATAAAAACAGAATGTATCAAAATGTATGGTAAGGTGCTAAAGCAATGCTTGGAGGGAAATGTACAGTGCAAAATGCTCATATTGGAGAAAAAAGAATAGTTCTAAATTATCTAAGAACAATAACCCTAACACCTGGTCTTCTCTTCCTTTCCATCAGAGTTAATTATCTTAAGAAAGATACATAAGTACAACAGATAGATTTTCCAAACTCATGCATGTGCATTTTGAAGTCAGACATTATAATCAATTAAGATGAATTCCTAGAACATCTGGTCACCAGCCAGGTATCCGATTTAGGACATATCACTTTAAGCACTAAATGCAACCGCTTTCAATAACATTTTGCTGCCTTCTTCCTTTGAAAGCAAAAATGTCCACTTCAAAACTATAGTGTTTTAATTTAAAGAAAAGTTTATTGTTTACTGCTTATTATTCTTACAGATAAAGATGTAAAAGGGCAAAACACATGATAGGAAAATATAATTAATATGTATATAATAAAATGATAAAGATATGATTATAAATAATGTGTCTTGAACTTAGGGTGACCAACCATCACCGATTGCCCAAGTCCAAAGGGATTCTGGAAACATGGGTCTTGAAATGCTGAAACTGGGAAAGTCCTGGGGAAATCAAAACAAGTTAGAGATCCTGCTTCACCTATACTCCAGACAGGTTTACTTTTAAGACATCTAAAAGACTAATTGAATTAAGCATACATCTGTAATGAAACATAGGGGTCTATTTTAACAATTTAAAAAACAAACTTATCAAATCCCTAAAAACAAAGTAATTCAATGTCTTAAAACACATGTTAAATTGATTTTTTTTTCTTATTTTCATGAGATCTAACTATACGTTTGTTGATAAATCCACAGGTTATGCCTCATGACCTCAGTCCTGGGCCCACTGATAGTTCCTAGACTGCCTCTGTGCATTTGCCATCTTTTCAGTTTGTTTTCTCTCCCTCTCTCTTTTTTTCATAGCTACCACTTTTATTTCTCAGCATTACTCTCCAAGATTCTTGGCCAAAATATACCCACAATCCCCAGTTCTGCTTTCCTCAGCTTCTCAAATGTGTTACAATGTAACCAAGGATAGGCCAACTACTGACTAGTTTTCCTTTTTTCTCCTCTTTAGATGGTGTAGTCAGTGCAGTGGTTCTCCATAGACGTGTGAGTGCTTGTGTGGTAGTGTGTAAGCCTGTATGGGGTGATCTGTTGGGGATACCACAACCAGCAAAGGGCTTCTACAAATGACAGAGACTCCCACCCCTGAAGACTCTACTTTAATTCCTGGAGAACTGGGCTTGGAAGTAGCAAAGAATAATTTGAAAAGACCTCATGATTGATTCTGATATATCTATCCCTAACTCCCCAAGTTCTACCAACACACACACGTGAGTGTGCACACACACACATATACATGTGAGTGTGAGCACACACCCACGCACACCACACACACCAACATAACAATGGAATCCTGATACAAACCAATTATCGATTTCATTCCTGCTAGTAGGTTCTCCAAACTTCCTTCTTTCCCATCCTGCCTCCCTCACACCTACCGCCTACACACACACACACACACACACACACACAGACATGCACACACACGCGCACACACACACACTCCAGGAAGACATTTTTCTTTGGGCAGAAAAACAATAGTGAAATAGAAGGCAATTCAAATGATGGTGGGTTGATCTTAGAAGAACTCTACCATCCAAGTGCTCCCCTTGCAGTCTAACAGCTCTGAAGAGAGACTGTGCTATGTTAAGCCTATTATTAACTCACAATAACCCAAAGAGGTAATTACTGTTCTCAGCATCACGTTATAGAAAGGAAAAGTGAGATACAGAGACAGAAAGTAGAATGGGGCTGAGGGGAAGGGACAGTGAGAAGTTATTACTTAATGGGTATAGAGTATCAGTTTGGGTGATAAAATAATTCCTCAGATGAATACTGGTAATGGTTGTGCAACAATGTGAATGCATTAATGCCACTGAACAGTATACTTAAAATGATATCAGATAATGATAATAGTATTGAATGCAAACAATTATTTCAAATCTTAGTTTACCTATTACATTTTTCAAAGCAAAACATATACACTCTTAAAAATATCTACTAATTTTAAAACATTACACAATTCAACTCTACCCACTACAAAGATTTATTCCCAGGTAATCTGAAAAAGGTAGTATACAGGACTGACTCAGTAGTCAGACTACCTGGATTGAGTCCTTCACCACTTGCTAGCTGTGAGGTTGGACACGCCTCCTAATTTCTCAATATATCACTTTACCCTTCTATAAAGTGATGCTGAAACAGTAACTAATATTAGGGTTATTGTGAATTAATATATATAAAACACTTTGAGCAGTTCCTGGCACATAGCAAACATTCAGTAAACGTTGGCCAAAATGTTTTGTATGGTGTAACAAAAAAGATAAGCTTTTTACTATGTAAAACATTTATATACTGATATAGTAAGGATTTTTTAAAATAACATACAAGAAAAACTTTTGATAACTAACAAAGAGAATATGCTAAAGAATTTGCAAAATAAATAAATAAAACTATTCCAGTTGTGTATATTTAAAGTTTTATAGATGATTTATTTTTCCATTGTATAATGATTCTGCAACTCAGGAGTATGGTTTACGTAGGTATGTCCTCTAAGCAGTAGACCATGTGCAATAACAAACAGCCATTGACACTTTTCACTTGCATACTATTAATGGGAAACAACTTTAATTGCTATTTATGCTTAAAACTTAATGAAGATATGAATAATTTAAATTTTTTGCTATATATACACAAAAAAAGGAATATTAGACTTGCAGTGTTATCCAGCCATTTATTTCCTAGAAGCACATCAAATGGAATTTACCACAAAAACATTTATTAAAACATATGGGCTTCCCTGGTGGCGCAGTGGTTGAGAGTCCGCCTGCCGATGCAGGGGACACAGGTTCATGCCCCAGTCCGGGAAGATCCCACATGCCGCGGAGCGGCTGGGCCTGTGCGCCATGGCCACTGAGCCTGTGCGTCCGGAGCCTGTGCTCCGCAACGGGAGAGGCCACAACAGTGAGAGGCCCACGTACCACAAAAAAACAAAAAACATGAATGAACTTTAATAATGAATATTAGGAGTGGCAATTACCTATTAAAACCATCACTTATTACTAAGAAGGAAATATTATACTAGAATCCCTGTTTCTCTTTCATAAATCTTATTCAGGGGTCCAGCCTTCCAATGAACTGACACTAATTGTTTACTGTCTATACCAAAATTTTCTCCAACTGTTGACAAACCAGTCACAAGGGTACACAGCAGGGGATGAGACCATTTCTTCTACTAATCTTTTAGGCAATTTCTCCTGCATATCTTGGCAGGAAGCCTGTAACAGTTTGAACAGAGTTGTGCACAATATGTGCAGTGCAGCCAAAACTCATTAAGTGCCTTTGTCTCATGCATCTTGTGAAATACAATATTGCACTCTGGATGAGCAATGCCTCCAAATGTTATGTTAACGTTAAGATCACCAGAAACCATTAATTTACTAGTCAAATTACATCTCTCAGAAGCATTTAGACAATGTTATAGGGAATGATCTGCCTATCACCAAATATAAATGAAATTTTAATGACTGTTTTCCAGGTGCTTCAGACACAGGTTAAGAAAGTGTTCTACAATATACTTAATGACTAATTTGTTACAGCATTAAAGTTTATTTTAAACTTTAATTTAAATGTAACACTTTCTATACATTATTTTCCAGGTTAAAAGTCTTGGTAGCACTCTGTATTCATTAAAAGACTACTTTCTTTCAGAGATTTAAGAAAAGACTTCAATTTTTAGTTCCACCTTTTTTTTTTAATTCAACTATAATTGACTTACAATATTAGTTTCAGGCATATAACATAGTAATTTGATATTTTATACATTACAAAATGATCACCACAGTTAATCTAGTTACAATCTGTCATCATACACAGTTATTTACAATATTATTGCCTATATTCCCTATACTGCACATCACATTCCTATTACTTTTTTTTTTTAACATCTTTACTGGAGTATAATTGCTTTACAATGGTGTGTTAGTTTCTGTTTTATAACAAAGTGAATCAGCTATACATACACGTATATCTCCATACCTCCTCCCTCTTGAGTCTACCTCCCACCTTCCCTACACCACCCTCTAGGTGGTCATAAAACACCAAGCTGATCTCCCTATGCTATATGGCTGCTTCCCACCAGCTATCGACTTTACATTTGGTAGTGTATGTATGTCTATGCCACTCTCTCACTTTGTCCCAGGTTACCCTTCCCCCTCCCCGTGTCCTCAAGTCCATTCTCTATGTCTGAGTCTTTATTCCCGTCCTGCTCCTAGGTTCTTCAGAACCTTTTTTTTTTTTTTTTAGATTCCATATATATATGTGTTAGCCTATGGTATTTGTTTTTCTCTTTCTGACTTACTTCACTCTGTATGACAGACTCTAGGTCCATCCACCTCACTACAAATAACTGAATTTCGTTTCTTTATCTGGCTGAGTTATATTCCACTGTGTGTATGTGCCACATCTTGTTTATCCATTCATCTGTCGATGAACACTGAGGTTGCTTCCATGTCCTGGCTGTTGTAAATACAGTTGCAATGAATATTGTGGTACATGACTCTTTTTGAATTATGGTTTTCTCAGGGTATATGCCCAATAGTGGGATTGCTGGGTCATATGGTAGCTTTATTTTTAGTTTCTTTAAGGAACCTCCATACTATTCTCGATAGTGGCTGTATCAATTTACATTCCCACCAACAGTGCAAGAGGGTTCCCTTTTCTCTACACCCTCTCCAGCATGTATTGTTTGTAGATTTTTTGATGATGACCATTCTGACTGGTGTGAGGTGATACCTCATTGTGGATTTTTTTTTTTTTTTTTCGGTGTGTGGGCCTCTCACTGCTGTGGCCTCTCCCGTTGTGGAGCACAGGCTCCGGACGCGCAGGCTCAGCGGCCATGGCTCACGGGCCCAGCCGCTCCACGGCATGTGGGATCTTCCCGGACCGGGGCATGAACCCGTGTCCCCTGCATCGGCAGGCGGACTCTCAACCACTGCGCCACCAGGGAAGCCCCTCATTGTGGTTTTGATTCACATTTCTCTAATGATTAGTGATGTTGAGCATCCTTTCATGTGTTTGTTAGCAATCTGTATATCTTCTTTGGAGAAATGTCTATTTAGGTCTTCTGCCCATTTTTGGATTGGGTTGTTTATTTTTTTGATATGGAGCTGAATGAGCTGCTTGTAAATTTTGGAGATGAATCCTTTGTCAGTTGCTTCATTTGCAAATATTTTCTCCCATTCTGAGTGCTGTGTTTTCATCTTGTTTAGGGTTTTCCTTTGCTGTGCAAAAGCTTTTAAGTTTCATTAGGTACCATGTGTTTATTTTTGTTTTTATTTCCATTTCTCTAGGAGGGGGTCAAAAAGGATCTTGCTGTGATTTAGGTCGAAGAGTGTTCTACCTATGTTTTCCTCTAAGAGTTTTATAGTGCCTGGCCTTACATTTAGGTCTTTAATCCATTTTGAGTTTATTTTTGTGTCTGGTGTTAGGGAGTGTTCTAATTTCATTCTTTTACATGTAGCTGTCCAGTTTTCCAAGCACCACTTATTGAAGAGGCTGTCTTTTCTCCATTGTATATTCTTGCCTCCTTTATCAAAAATAAGGTGACCATATGTGCGTGGGGTTATCTCTGGGCTTTCTATCCTGTTCCATTGATCTGTATTTCTATTTTTGTGCCAGTACCATACTGTCTGGATTACTGTAACTTTGTAGCTTTGTAGCTTTGTCTGAAGTCAGGGAGCCTGATTCCTCCAGCTCTGTTTTTCTTTCTCAAGATTGCTTAGGCTATTCGGGGTCTCTTGTGTTTCCATACAAATTGTGAAATTTTTTGTTCTAGTTCTGTGAAAAATGCCATTGGTAGTTTGATAAGGATTGCATTGAATCCGTAGATTGCTTTGGGTAGTAGAGTCATTTTCACAATGTTGATTCTTCCAATCCAAGAACATGGTATATCTCTCCATCTGTCTGTATCATCTTTAATTTCCTTCATCAGTGTCTTATAATTTTCTGCATACAGGTCTTCTGGCTCCTTAGGTAGGTTTATTCCTAGGTAGTTTATTATTTTTTTTGTTGCAGTGGTAAATGGGAGTATTTCCTTAATTTCTCTTTCAGATATTTCATCATTAGTGTACAGGAATGCAAGAGATTTCTGTGCATTAATTTTGTATCCTGCTACTTTACCACATTCATTGATTTGCTCTAGCAGTTTTCTGGTACAATCTTTAGGATTCTCTATGTATAGTATCATGTCATCTGAAAACAGTGACAGCTTTACTTCTTCTTTTCCAATTTGGATTCCTTTATTTCTTTTTCTTCTCTATTGCTGTGACTAAATCTTCCAAAACTATGTTGAATAGTAGTGGTGAGAGTGGGCAACCTTGTCTTGCTCCTGATCTTAGAGAAAATGGTTTCAGTTTCTCACCATTGAGAATGATTTTGGCTGTGGGTTTGTCATATATGGCCTTTATTATGTTGAGATAAGTTCCCTCTATGCCTACTTTCTGGAGGGTTTTGATCATAAATGGGTGTTGAATTTTGTCAAAAGCTTTTTCTGCATCTATTGAGAAGATCATATGGTTTTTATCCTTCAATTTGTTAATATTGTGTATCACATTGATTGATTTGTGTATATTGAAGAATCCTTGCATTCCTGGGATAAACCCCACTTGATCATGGTGTATGATCCTTTTAATGTGCTGCTGGATTCTGTTTGCTAGTATTCTGTCGAGGATTTTTGCATCTATGTTCATCAGTGATATTGGCCTGTAGTTTTCTTTCTTTGTGACATCTTTGTCTGGTTTCGGTATCAGGGTGATGGTGGCCTCAAAGAATGAGCTTGGGAGCGTTCCTCCCTCTGCTATGGTTTGGAGGAGTTTGAAAAGGATAGATGTTAGCTTTTCTCTACATGTTTAATAGAATTCACCTGTGAAGCCATCTGGTCCTGGACTTTGGTTTGTTGGAAGATTTTTAAGCACAGTCTCAATTTCAGTGCTTGTGATTGGTCTGTTTATATTTTCTATTTCTTCCTGGTTCAGTCTTGGAAGGTTGTGCTTTTCTAAGAATTTGTCCATTTCTTCCAGGTTGTCCATTTTATTAGCATATCATTGCTTGTAGTAATCTCTTATGATTCTTTGTATTTCTGCAGTGTCAGTTGTTACTTCTCCTTTTTCATTTCTAATTCTATTGATTTGAGTCATTTCCCTTTTCTTCTTTATGAGTCTGGCTAATGGTTTATCAATTTTGTTTATCTTCCCAAAGAACCAGCTTTTAGTTTTATTGATCTTTGGTATTCTTTCCTTCATTTCTTTTTCATTTATTTCTGATCTGATCTTTATGATTTCTTTCCTTCTGCTAACTTTGGGGGTTTTTTGTTCTTCTTTCTCTAATTGCTTTAGGTGTAGGATTTGGTTTTTTATTTGAGATGTTTCTTCTTTCTTGAGGTAGGATTGTATTGCTATAAAGTTCCCTCTTAGAACTGCTTTTGCTGCTTCCCATAGGTTTGAGTAATATTGTTTTCATTGTCATTTGTTTCTAGGTATTTTTTGATTACCTCTTTGATTGCTTCAGTGATTTCTTAGTTATTAAGTAGTGTATTGTTTAGCCTCCATGTGTTTGTATTTTTTACATATTTTTTCCTGTAATTGACATCTAGTCTCATAGCGTTGTGGTCAGTAAAGTTAGTAGATATGATTTCAGATTTCTTAAATTTATCAAGGCTTGATTTGTGACCCAAGGTATGGTCTATCCTGGAGAATGTTCCATGAGGACTTGAGAAGAAAGTGTATTCTGTTGTTTTGGGATGGAATGTCCTAGAAGTATCAATTAAGTCCATCTTTTTTAATGTATCATTTAAAGCTTGTGTTTCCTTATTTATTTTCATTTTGGATGATCTGTCCATTGGTGCAAGTGGTGTGTTAAAGTCCCTTACTATTATTGCATCACTGGCGATTGCCCCTTTTATGGCTGTTAGCATTTATCTTATGTATTGAGGTGCTCCTATGTTGGGTGCATAAATATTTACAATTGTTATATCTTCTTCTTGGATTGATCCCTTGATTATGTAGTATCCTTCTTTGTCTCTTGTGATAATCTTTATTTTAAAGTCTATTTTGTCTGATATGAGAATTGCTACTCCATCTTTGTTTTGATTTCCATTTGCATGGAATATCTTTTTCCATCCCCTCACTTTCGGTCTGTATGTGTCCCTAGGTCTGAAGTGGGTCTCTTGTAGATGGCATATATACAGGTCTTGTTTTTGTATCCATTCAGCCAGTCTATGTCTTTTGGTTGGAGCATTTAATCCATTTACATTTAAGGTAATTATCGATATGTATGTTCCTATGACCATTTTCTTAATTGTTTTGGGTTTGTTTTTGTAGGTCTTTTCCTTCTCTTGTTTTCCTGCCTAGAAAAGTTCCTTTAGCATTTGTTGTAAAGCTTGTTTGGTGGTGCTGAATTCTCTTAGCTTTTGCTTGTCTGTAAAAACTTTAATTTCTCCATCGAATCTGAATGAGATCTTTGCTGGGTAGAGTAATCTTGGTTGTAGGTTTTTCCCTTTCATCACTTTAAATATGTCCTGCCACTCCCTTGTGGCTTGCAGAGTTTCTGCTGAAAGATCAGCTGTTTACCTTATGGGGATTCCTTTGTATGTTGTTTGGTTTTTCTCCCTTGTTGCTTTTAAATTTTTTTCTCTGTATTAATTTTTGATGGTTTGATTAATATGTGTCTTGGTGTGGTTCTCCTTGGATTTATCCTGTATGGGACCTTGTGTGCTTTCTGGACTTGATTGACTATTTCCTTTTTCATATTAGGGAAGTTTTCAACTATAATTGCTTCAAATATTTTCTCAGTCCCTTTCTTTTTCTCTTCTTCTTCTGGGACCCCTATAATCCAAATGTTGGTGCATTTAATATTGTCCTAGAAGTCTGTGAGACAGTCCTCAATTCTCTTCATTCTCTTATCTTCATTCTGCTCTGAGGTAGTTATTTCCACTATTTTATCTTCCAGGTCACTTATCTGGTTTTCTGCCTCAATTATTCTGCTATTGATTCCTTCTAGAGATTTTTAAATTTATTGCATTGTTCATCATTGTTTATTTGCTCTTTAGTTCTTCTAGGTCCTTGTTAAATGTTTCTTGTATTTTCTCCATTCTACTTCCAAGATTTTGGATCATGTTTACTATCATTACTCTGAATTCGTTTTCAGGTATACTGCCTATTTCCTCTTCATTTGTTTGCTCTGGTGGGTTTTTACATTGCTCCTTCATCTACTGTGTGTTTCTCTGTCTTCTCATTTTGCTTAAGTTACTGTATTTGGGGTCTCCTTTTTGTAGGCTGCAGGTTCGTAATTCCCATTGTTTTTGGTGTCTGCCCCCAGTGGCTAAGTTTTGTTCAGTGGGTTGTATAGGCTTCCTGGTGGAGGGGACTAGTGCCTGTGTCCTAGTGGATGAGGCTGGACCTTGTCTTTGTGGTGGGCAGGACCGTGTCTGGTGGTGTGTTTTGGGGTGTCTGTGACCTTATTATGATTTTAGGCAGCCTCTCTGCTAATGGATGGAGTTGTGTTCCTGTCTTGCTAGTTGTTTGGCATAGGGTGTTCAGCACTGTAGCTTGCTGGTCGTTGAGTGGAGCTGGGTCTTAGCATTGAGATGGAGATCTCTGGGAGAGCTTTGCCATTTGATATTACATGGAGCTGTGAGGTCTCTGGTGGACCAATGTCCTAAGCTCGGCTCTCCCAAGCTCTCCTCTGAGTTCTCAGAGGAGAAAAAAAAAAGGAAGAGAGCAACCAAATCAATAAAAAAAATCTACCAGTGATAATAAACTCTAAATATTAAACTAGATAAACATAAAACCCAAAAGAAGTTAAATGCAGAAGGCAAACCCCAAGTCTACAGTTGCTCCCAAAGTCCACCACCTGAGTTTTGGGATGATTCGTTGTCTACTCAGGTATTTCAGAGATGCAGCGTACGTCAAGTTGATTGTTAGGATTTAATCTGCTGCTCCTGAGGCTGCCAGGAGAGATTTCCCTTATCAAGCATATCGTTTGCAAATATCTTCTCCCATTTAGTAGGTTGCATTTTTGTTCTTTTGATGGTTTCCTTCACTATGTAAAACTTTTCAGTTTAATGTCATCTCGTTTGTTTATTTTTGTTTTTGTTGCCCTTCCCTGAGAAGACAGAGCCAAAAAAATTTGTTAAGATCAACGTTGGAGAGTGGACTACCAATGTCTTCTTCTAGAAATTTTATAGTTTCAGACCTTATATGTAAGTCTTTAATTAATTTTGAGTTTATCTTTGTATATGGTATGAAAAAGCAGTTCAGTTTTATCATTTTGCATCTAGCTGTCCAGTTTTCCCAACACCATTTATTGAAGGGACTGTCTTTTCCCCATTGTATATTCTTGCCTCCTTTGTCATAGATTAATTGACCATATGTGTGTGGATTTAATTCTGGGTTCCCTATTCAATTCATCTATACATCTGTTTTTGTGCCAGCAACATACTCTTTTGATTACTATAGCTTTGTGTTATAGCTTGAATCCAGGGAGCTTGATACCTCCAGCTTTGTTGATCTTTCTCAGAATTATTTGGGATATTCAGGGTCTTTTGTGGTTCCATTCAAATTTTAGGATTATTTGTTCTAGTTCTGTGGAAAACGCCATAAGCATTTTGATAGAGATTGCATTGAATCTGTATATTGCTTTGGATAGTATGGACACTTTAACAATATTAAATCTTCCAATCTATGACAACAGTATACCTTTCCATTTAGTTGTGCCATCTTCAATTTCTTTCATCAGTGTCTTATAGTTTTCAGAATATAGGTCTCTCACCTGCTCGTTTATATTTATTCCTAAGTATTTTATTCTTTTCATGCAATTATTATTGAGATTTTCCTCATTTCTTTTTCTGATAGTTTGTTATTAGTGTATAGATATACACTAATAACTTTACTGAATTTATTTATTAGTTCTAATAGTTTTTAGGTCAAGTCTTTAGGGTTCTGTCTATATAGTATCATGTCATTTTCAAACAGTGACAGTTTTACTTCTTTCTTTCCAATTTGGATGCCTTTTATTTCTTTTTCTTGTTCTATTGCTGTGGCTAGGACTTCCAAAACTATGTTGACTAAAAGTGGGAAGCAGCTGCATAGCACAGGGAGATCAGCTCAGTGCTTTGTGACCACCTAGAGGGGTGGGATAGGGAGGGTGGGAGGGAGGCTCAAGAGGGAGGGGATATGAGGATATATGTATACATATAGCTGATTCACTTTGTTATACAGCAGAAACTATTGTATAACAATTATATTCCAATAAAGATTTTTAAAAAATAATAAAAATTTTGAAAGAACAATAAAAGTGGTGAGATTGAGCATCTTTTATTGTTCCTGATCTTAGGGGAAAAGCTTTTAGCTTTTCACCATTGGGTATGATGAACCTATTTACAAAACAGAAGTTGAGTCACAGATGTAGAAAACAAACTTATGGTTACCAAGGGGGATGGGGGGAGGGATAAACTGGGAGATTGGGATTGACATATACACACTACTACATATAGAATAGATAACTAATAAGTACCTACCGAATAGCACAGGGAACTCTATTAGATACTCTGTAATGAGGTATATGGAAATAGAATCTTAAAAAGAGTAGGTATATATGTATGTATAACTGACTCACGTTTTCGTACAACATAAACTAACACAACATTGTAAATCAACTATACTTCAATTTTTAAAATTAATTTAAAAAACTATGGGATGCAGCAAAAACTGTTCTAAGAGAGAAGTTCATAGTGATACAGACCTACCTCAAGAAATAAGAGAAATCTCAAATAAACAATCTAACTTTATACCTAAAGGAACTAGAAAAAGAAGAACAAACAAGCCCAGAATTAGTAGAAGGAAAGAAATAATAAGGTCAGATTGGAAATAAATGAAATAGAGTTTCATCTTCTATTAATTTATGTGTATTGCCAGGTCCACATTTTACTTTGCCTCCAGTGCTATCATTCCACATATGTATTTTCCTATGTTAAAGTCTGCTCCTAGAATATCTTTAGTACCCCCAAATAAAGCCCACTAACAGCTACTTCCCTCTCTCCAACTTCTCTTGAAAATGCACCCCATCGATGAATTATCTCTGACTAGAAAGAAGGCAGAGTGATCTCCTCTAATGCCCTTTGTTAAACATTCTCAATTGATCCTTGATACAACAAAATACAGTTATACTTTCTTGTTCCACATATAATATATTAATTATTTAAACTTACATTTTAAAATTATGCTTTTTTTTTGTCCTGGATTATAAACCTAAAGCCATCAAGTTCTTTGCCTGATTTGGCATGGAATCTAGATCATATACCATATCATATACCAAGAGGTATTCAACAAGTAATGTGCAAATCATTCATTATCTACAAAATTTTATAAACATAAATAGCCAAGCTGATTAAGCAAAATACTAAAGAATTACGTTCTTCAACATCAGTGATTTCATTAATTCAATGTTCTAACTTCCTTATTGTCTGAGACACATCCCTAATTGATAGGTGAACAATCATTTATCGTTTAATGACAAAATCAAATAAACTACATGACAACCTGAACAATAAGGCAAAAATTGATCTTTAAAGCTTCCCCCAAAAGACCCCGAATCAACAAGAAATAGATCAATTTAGTCATTAACGGTAGACAAGGCCATCACACCCAGGTCAAAAATTCAACTACATTTGATCTAACGATCAAGAGGTCATTTTTTCCTTTTGCCATTTGCTAAAGTCTACTCATTTAGCCTCCCTTAACTCAATTTTTAAAAATATTTTAAGACAATGATAACATAGCACTTATTGATTTGAAAAATATCCCAATTTATAAAATAGCTATAACACAAACATTTTATTGACTTTGTTTTTAATAGACAGTGGGCTAAGACTTAAAAGCACATTTTACAAGTGTAAAGTCCTCATATTTGAGCCACACACAGAAGAAATACTGCCTCCTTACTTACTGATAGATAGTATTAAAGGAGAAGGCAAATAAAATGGATTGTACAAGCATCTGAGCTCATCATTCAATAGAATCCATGAGAATGATAGGTCATGTGCTAAAATGGTTATTTCTGGAGAGCTGAACATGGCAATATTGTAAGATCAGCCTTATTCAGATTTTGTGACTGGTGATTCAGAAAAAGTCAGGCTGGAAACAAATGTAGGCTTGGAACAACTTCTCAAATGTTAGGTGCTCTGAGAATTTTGTAGTGACTTCAACTTTTTATTAATTAAAAAATGTTTTCAGGGTATATGCCCAGTAGTGGGATTGCTGGGTCGTATGGTAGTTCTATTTTCAGTTTTTTAAGGAACTTCCACACTGTTCTCCAGCGTGGCTGTATCAATTTACATTCCCACCAACAGTGCAAGAGAAAACCATAATTCAAAAAGAGTCATGTGCCACAATGTTCATTGCAGCTCTATTTACAGTAGCCAGGACATGGAAGAAACCTAAGTGTCTATCAACAGATGAACAGATAAAGAAGATGTAGCACACATATACAATGGAACATTACTCAACCATAAAAAGAAATGAAACTGAGTTATTTGTAGTGAGGTGGATGGACCTAGAGTCTGTCATACAGAGTGAAGTAAGTCAGAAAGAAAAAAACAAATACTGTATGCTAACACATATACATGGAATCTAAAACAAAAAATGGTTCTGAAAAACCTAGGGGCAGGACAGGAATAAAGATGCAGATGTAGAAAATGGACTTGAGGAAACAGGGAGGGGAAAGGGTAAGCTGGGATGAAGTAAGAGAATGGCATTGACATATATACACTACCAAATATAAAATAGATAGCTAGTGGGAAGCAGCCGCATAGCAAGGGAGATCAGCTCTCAGTGCTTTGTGTCCACCGAGAGGGGTGGGATAGGGAGGGTGGGAGAGAGATGCAAGAGGGAGGAGATATAGGGATATATGTATATGTATAGCTGATTCACTTTGTTATACAGTGGAAACTAACACACCATTGTGAAGCAATTATACTCCGATAAAGATGTTTAAGAAAAATGCAGAATCTAGTTGCCTTCTATAAGGCAACATTAAAGAGATTTGTAAAAATAGAAAATGATTCTACTCTTTCATTAGTATTTTTGGAAAATAATTTTTTTTAAAAAACAAAAAAAAAATATTTTCAAAGCCCCCATAAAGGTTTGAAAAACTATGAAAGTTCAAATGAATGTTTGTCCTTCAAAAAGCAAAATTAGACAAAACAATCAAAAACCTGGAGAAAAGACATCAGGGCACAAAACTAAAATATGACAATTGAAGGTTGATTCTGAAGCCAGACTACCTGGTGAAATTCCAGCTCTAGCACCTGTTAGCTGAGTAGTTAGGAAAAGTTTCTTTCAAGTGACAAATGGGGATAATAATAGTACCTGCTTCAAAGACTTCTGTGTTCATTTAGGTACAGCTATTAGAACAGTGCTGGGCACATAGGAAGTACTACATATGATAATGTTGATCATGATGACAACAATGACGACCTATAAACTTTTCTGTCATTAGTGCATTTTCTGAAAGCATCACCAGATTAGTTTGTCTGTATTTCTTTTATTGAGGTTCTTTGCACTTAAGCCAAAAGAGAAGTAGCTGCTTGTTTTCTGATATTCCTAATAAGATGAGACCTATTCCAGTGAAGCATTCTTTTCAGAAGAGTAGTTGAAATTCCCCAATGTGATGAGTCCTCCAGGGGAGAATAATGGTCTTCAACTTAAAATTGAAGTTAAAAAAAAAGAAATTTCAAAATATTAAAAGTACTATGATGATGTCTGAAAATTAAAATAATTGCAAAAGATAAAAACAGCCATTTCTAATATGGTAATTATTGTCTGAAATGAGTGCCAATTATAGGTCAGAGGAACCTACAAAATACTGTGTATTCTATTATATATTACCAATTTGGTTAAAGAGGGATGGCAGTATCTGTATGCATATTGTGCAAAGAGAACAAATATATTGCAAATATACTTCTATAGTTATATTACCTATTTTACTGCTGCATGTCTAATGAACAAGGGAATTCCACTTTTCATTATTAGCCTGCAAGACTGGCATTTGCTTTACAAGGGAATTGTCAATACAGGAAAAGGGAGATCTCAGAAGTTATCCACTCTACTAATCAGCTCATTTGCCACTGGCACATGGATTTAAAAATTGCCCAGCATGGAATCAGAAGCCAGTAATACAGTGTTTTATATCTAGGCATGAGATATAAAATGGTCAATTAGCAGTGTCCTAATAAACAAATGTATTTTGAACAAGAAAGCATTTCAAAACCATTTTTGCTGTGTCCTAATGTTTCAAGCACTTTACCCAAATACTCTTACCATATAAGTACTCTCCCACTGGGATGGACTGGTCCAGGATATTTCAAAATATCATTTTAAGGAGCACATTCTTGTTTCTCCCTAATCTTACAAGCTTTACTTTCAAAGACCTTTAACAACAGGTGCTAATAAGGTAGTTATCACAATTGGCTACTGTTTATATATTTAACACTAAGTATTAGAGAATGTAGTGATGATAGATAGAATATATTATCATCATTATTTATTTTCCATTATTTTCTGGAGTGTCTGTTGCCTTTAGGAAATATTACTTGGCAAAAAGCACAATACCCTCCAGCACCACTTTTGCTGTGGTTTTCCGGAAATGCCAAATGCTACAAGCCTCCTGGGGATGAAGACAGTTTTGCAAACATGGATGAGGGCTTCATTTGCTGCCTTTTCACTTAAGAGTCCTCAACAGAACCAATTCTGCACTGATTATTTCTGACGCCATTCTATTTTGAAATGATTTCTCTAGCAAAATTTACGTTGGAAAAATCACAAACACAAGGAGAATGTTTTTTGTTCCCATAACACATTATTTAATAGCATTTTCTCCAAGTGACAGTTATTTTTCCTTCTGGAATATTCTTCTTATGAAGAACGATTTTAGATATGTAGAGGTATTGTTTTACAAATAAATTATGACAGGGATTTCTGTGAAGATGCTAAGTAACTTATATGAGAACCACTGTTTCAGATTTTGCAGGAATTTCAGAATCCTACTTTGAAGAGAATGTTATGGCCAGGATCACTGTAGCTAAATGGGAACTAAAGCAATTATCTCCTACAGACAGCCTTTAAAAGAAACCACCTTTACTCAGTTCTCCAGATACTTATGTAAAAAATGATGTTTGGCATTTGATTCTACTAGAAAACCCTCACCTTTCCTTCGGCTATTTGGTTATGTAGACTTGACCTTAGATATCACAGAAGAAATACAGACTTCAGGTAAATGAAACCAGAGTAACACATGAACATCTAGTGTTTCCAATTCTAATGATTTCTTGGGCAACTAGAGTTTACTTCACTTTACTTCACTCTTGATAAGAAAAATAATTATCAGTGATATATTGATAAAATACCTTTAAAATCCTGTATCTGACAGTTTAAGGTAAAGTTTATGCTCTGGGAGTTCAAATTTTACTGCCTTTTTAATAATTTGTAAATTATGTTGACACTTTTAAGAAAAATGTCCATATTATCTAAGTCCAAATTTTACCGCTTTATTATTTCTATTATGTATTTTGAAAATGGAAGTCTTTTGACCTTAAATAACCAAGTAATAAAATAAAGTAGCAAAAGAAACTGAAAAGCCATGCATCTGACTCTTTGTTTCAAACCATTAAAACTCAGAAAAAAATTGATGACTTAATTCATAACCAATAGAAAAATGAAAAAAATCCTTCTTTATACTGAAAGTGTATAGCTAGAGAATAAAAATGAGTAATTTCTGGTTGGTCAAGATAATGGGTAGTTATTATTGTACCGATATATTTAATAGCTTAACCCAGATGGCACTACCTTTCTTCGTCTGTTCTTTGTGAGAAATTACTTGGCTATTTACTACACTTATTTCCCAAAAGAGTGCTTATTATTCTGGGAACACTACTTTACAAACACTCTATCATAAAGAAAAATAGGAAAAGATAATGTCCTCCACCTTTGAAATCTCAATAACATTTTAATGTTAAAAATGATCTGCTTTTTCCTATATCAGTGGTAACACAAATACAGGCATATTTCAGAGATATTGTGGGTTTGGATCCAGACCACTGCAATAAAGTGAATATTACAATAATGTGAGTCACACAAATTTTGTGGTTTCCTGGTGCATATAAAAGTCATGTTTACACTATACTAAAGTCTATTAAGTGTGCAATAGCATTATGTATAACAATGCGCATACCTTAATTAAAAATACTTTATTAATAAAAAATGCTAACCATCATCTGAGCCTTCATAGAGTCTTAATCTTTTTGCTAGTGGAGGGTCTTGGCTTGATGCTGATGCTGCTGACTGATCAGGGTGATGGTTGTTGAAGGCTGGGATGGCTGTGACAATTTCTTAAAATAACACAACAGTGAAGTTTGCTGCATCGATTGACTCTTCCTTTCACAAATGATTTCTCTGTAGCATGCACTGCTGTTTGATAGCATTTTGCCCACAGTAGAACTTCTTTCAAAATTGGAGTCAACCCTCTTATGCCCTGCAGCTTTATCAACTAAGTTTATGTAATATTCTAAAACATTTGTTGTCATTTCAACTATCTTCACAGCATCTTCACCAGCAGTAGATTCCATCTCAAGAAACCACTTTTTTTTTTTTTGCTCATGCATAAGAAGCAACTCCTCATCCACTAAAGTTTAATCATGAGATTGCAGCTACTCAGTCACATCTTCAGACTCCACTTCTCATTCTAGTTCTCTTGCTATTCCTACCACATCTGCAGTTACTTTCTCCACTGAAGTCTTTAACCCCTCAAAGTCATCTATGAGAGTTGGAATTAACTTCTTCCAAACTCCTGTTTATGTTGATATTTGACCTCTTCCAATGAATCGCAAATGTACTTAATGGCATGTAGAATGGTGAATTCTTTCCAAAAGGTTTTTCAATTTACTTCACTCAGATTCATCAGAAGAATCACTACCTATGGCAGCTATAGCTTTACAAAGTATATTTCTTAAATAATAAGACTTGAAAGTCAAAATCACTTCTTGGTGCATGGCTGCAGAATGGATGTTGTTTTAACAGGCATGAAAACATTAATCTCATTGTACATGTCCATGAGAACTCTTGATGATCAAGTGCATTGTCAATGAGCAGTTATGTTTTGAGAGGAATCTTTATTATGAGCAGTAGGTTTTAACAGTGGGCTTAAAATACTTAGCAAACCATGTTGTAAACAGGTGTGCTGCCATCCATACCTTGTTATCTCATTAATAGAGGACAAGCAGAGTAGATTTAGCATAATTCTTAAAGGCTTTAAGAGTTTCAGAATGGTAAATGAGCCTCAGCTTCCACTCAAAGTCTCAAGCTCCATTAGCCCCTAACAAGAGAGTCAGCCTGTCCTTTGAAGCATTGAAGTCAGGCATTGACTTCTCTCTAGCTAAGAAAGTCCTAGATGTGGCATCTTCTTCCAATAGAAGCCTGTTTCATCTACATTGAAAATCTGTTGTTTAGTGTAGCTAGATATTCTGGAACACCTGCTGCAGCTTCTACATCAGCACTTGCTGCTTCACCTTGCACTTTTATGTTATAGAGGCAACTTCTTTCCTTAAACCTCATGAACCAACCTCTGCTAGCTTCAAATGTTTCTTCTGCGGCTTCCTCACCTCTCTCAGCCTTCACAAAGTTGAAAAGAGTTAGGGCCTTGCCCTTGATTAAGCTTTGACTTAAGGGAATGTTATGGCTGGTTTGGTCTTCTATCCAGACCACTAAAACTTTATCAGCAATAAGGCTTCTTCGCTTTCTTACCATTTGTGTATTCACTGGAGTAGCACTTTTAGTTTCCTTCAAGGACTTTTCCTTTGCATTCACAACTTGGCTAACTGTTTGGCACAAGAGGCCAAGCTTTCAGCATAACTCAGCTTTCAACATGCCCTCCTCACTAAGCTTAATCATCTCTAGCTTTGGATTTAAAAGTGAGAGACAGCAGCACTTCCTTGCACTTGAACACTTAGAAGCCATTGTAGGGTTGTTCATTGGCCTAATTTCAATATTGTTGTGTCTCAGGGAATAGGGAGGCCTGAGGAAAAGGAGAAAGACAGGGAACAGCCAGCTGGTGAAGCAGTCAAAACACGCACAACTCTTATCAATTAAGTTCATCTTAAATAGGAGTGGTTGGTGATGCCCCTAAATAATTACAGTAATAACATCAGGGATCACTGAAAACAGATCACGATACACATATAATAATGAAGAAAAAGTTTGCAGTGTTGTGAGAATAACCAAAATGTAATACAGAGACATGAAGTGAGCAAATGCTGTTGGAAAAATGGTGCCAATAGACTTTCTCAACACAGGGTTGCCACAAACCTTCAGTTTGTATAAGAAAACACGATTATTTGCGGTGTGTAATAAAGTGCAATAAAGTGAAGTAGGTCTGTACTAAAAAATCCTATTTGACAGAAATCCAACAAGAAGCTGAAGTAACATGCCAGACGTGTGGGAAAAACACTGTGGAAAACAGAAAAAAAATGCAGTAATCCTTTACCCAATAAATTCCTAGCATTTTAACAGACGGCTTTGTTATTGGCATTCACACATTATTTCAACAATTACCATGCTGTCTGCCAATCATTGCTTACTAAAATTTGTAAGGACAAAAATGATGCCCATTTCTGTGAAAATACAGTTGACCCTTGAACAACACAGGTTTGAACTGCATGAGTCCACTTATACGTGGGTTTTTTTCAACAAATACATACTGCAGTATTATACAACCTAAGGTAGGTTGAATCGATGGATGTAAGACCACAGATATGGAGGTTAGTGCCCTTAACTCCCATGTTGCTCAAGAGTCACCTGTATTGAATTAAGAAGTTCAAAAGTATGATACCCTTATTAATATTACTTATTGCATATTAAGTCAAATGAAGTATAATACTAATCCTGAGAAGTAGCCTCTTAAAATATAAAAATACCTCGCCTGAATCTATTTCTGCTCTGTACTCTTATTCCACCAACTCGGCTCCCTGTACAAGTCTAATCTATGTTCAAGCTTATTTAAACATATGAAACATTTCAGAGTTTAAATATGAAATGTATCCTGTTACTCAAGCTTTCTCTACTAGCAAACTTGGCTTCAAGCAGACCCTAGAGGCAAACCCTGTCAGAGAAATATTCTCTAGGCCTACCTACCCTCTTCCAAATCCATCTCACTAGAGTAAACAAGCCGCGAAAGAAAATCCCCATCCCTAAAATGTTGCTTAGCTTTTGTGTTGCACTAGAGGGTATTATCGACATCCATTCAGAGTTGCGGTCCAGATTTCCCCTGTATTGGTTTCCACTACTACATCTATTATATGATATTCTTTTCAAGCTTATGTTTATAGGAGAAAATCTGAAATACTCAGCCATTGAGCAGACCAAACTCCTAAGCTCAATATACTTCTATCTTCTATGTATTTATGGTCCAAGACTGGTCTTCAGTTTAAAAGTAAAAGAATCAAATGAGACAAAGCATCAAAAAATATATTGCAACTCAATTTAGGGTTTAGTCTAGAAGGCCAAGGAGACTGTCACTTAAGAGAGAACTTCAACCTCTCAACAAATCAAAGTTTATTTTCTTTGACTAGTTCCTTAACTGAAATGAAAAGGTAATTTGTATCATTTCTTGACATGCACAAGCAACTAGTAAATTGAGTCAATCAGCCATAAGAGGTACAATAAGCATTAATGTAATTGATATTAATCATATCCACTGCAATTATGTAAATATAGCTTGGAATGCCATGTGTCAATTTAGTATGCTACTGGTGCTTTTAGAGAACCTATGAATTTCTAAACTCAAAGGCACTAAGAATGCTTGAAAAGCATTGGTATTGCCATTAGCTATGTTCCAGCTGACTTAGGTATTAAAGATCATCTTGACTTAAGATGGTTACATCCCAATAAACCCATGGTTAAGTTGAAAATATCCTAAGTTGAAAATGTATTTAATATACATAACCTACCAAATAACACTGCTTAGCTTAACTACCTTAAATGTGCTCAAAACACTTACATTAGCCTACAGTTGGGCAAAATCACCTGACACAAAGGCTATTTTATAATAAAGTGTTGAATATCTCCTGGAACTTACTGAATACTGTATTGAAAGTTAAATAAAGAATGATCATATGGGCACAGGATGGCTGTAAGTGTATTGATTGTTCACATTTGTGATCACATGGCTGACCGGGAGCTGCAGGTCATCACCACTGCGCAGCATCATGAGAGAGCATCATACTGTATATCGTTAGCCTGGGAAAAGATCAAAATTCAAGCTTCGAAGTACAGTTTCTACTGAACGCGTTATCATTTTCACATATTGTAAAGTCAAAAAATCGTCAGCTGAACCATCATAGGCTGGGAACCATCTGGATAGGTTAAAAGCTACTCTTGCCACATCTCACAAATAAAGCTGTGAGTGATTCCATCCTAGCCCTCTGGTGAAGCACAATTAGATGAACTAGATGAATTTTTATGCCTTGTATTACATTAACAGCCAATGCATTGAGGTTCTTCATTTGCACGTGGGGGCATGAGAGGAAAGGAAGCACTGAATTGTCCTTCAGAATGTGTGGTCCTGAAATCTATTTTTGTAGGTGAGCTCTTTGAGATGCCTTCTGAATAAGGGCTCAAATTATTAAAACAAAATGCCATCGTCTATGGCAAAGAAAGAGTTTGACTACATGAATGAGACAAAACAGAAACCCCTGCGAGTTAAAGGAATGCTTTAAAAGAAGGATAAGACGGGGCTTACCTGGTGGCGCAGTGGTTGAGAGTCCGCCTGCCGATGCAGGGCACGCAGGTTTGTGCCCCGGTCCGGGAGGATCCCGCGTGCCGCGGAGCGGCTGGGCCCATGGGCTGTGGCCGCTGGGCCTGCGCGTCCGGAGCCTGTGCTCTGCAGCGGGAGGGGCCGCAGCAGTGAGAGGCCAGCGTACCGCAAAAAAAAAAAAAAAAAAGAAAACTAGGATAAGACAATTGTGTATCTGTCACATATTACAAAAATATAACTTCAGGAACATCCACCTCTGTTTCTGCTTTTGCAATTTTAAGTTTTAGTCAAAAACTCTCAGCCATATCTTTCTCTCTTCCTATTGCGGAGATATAGCTCATGTGATGTCACAAGATGAAGGCTGTTAAGGCAGCTGCTCATCATAAAAGGTCTCTAAAAAGCAATAGCTTCAGCTGTATCAAATCTTCCCTGTGGAGCCATATTCAGACACATGAGCCAAACTCATACCATGTGCCTTCTTCCTCTCATACAAATGAAAAGCAAAACACTGGGGGGAAAAGACAGTAAAATCAACATTAGGCCTGTCAACTTAATTATTTCAGCACAAGTTATTGAGTTTTATGTAATGGATTCACCCCAAATTATGTGCTCCTATAAAAAAATCATCTTTGATAACAGATATTGTTATTTAACTTATGGCTTATTTTCCATTTAGAATCTCCAGGTATTTAATGTCACATGTTTTAGGCAATAGGACTCCTCTATATAAATACAATGCATCAAAAATTTAACCTGGGGGCTTCCCTGGTGGCGCAGTGGTTGAGAGTCCTCCTGCCGATGCAGGGGACACGGGTTCGTGCCCCGGTCTGGGAAGATCCCACATGCCGCGGAGGGGCTGGGCCCGTGAGCCATGGCCGCTGAGCCTGCACGTCCAGAGCCTGTGCTCCGCAAAGGGAGAGGCCACAACAGTGAGAGGCCCGCGTACAGCAAAAAAAAAAAAAAAAAAAAATTTAACCTGCTTGCTCTTCTAATCAGAGGCAGCTCTACTGTGAAGTGATCGAGGTAGCCACCAAGGACTTCATAGAGGAAGTTTCAAGTAATACAGTCAATTTTACTCTCACCTTACAGAATTAAGAATAAAATTCAGTTTTCCCAACATTTGATAAAACATGTGTTTTGTTTCTTCTATTACAATTTTAAATAACAAGATAAACAAGTGTATCACACACACAGGCAAGAGTATTATGAAGTCACAATACAGCTTTGGTTGGGTATCTCACTAATTCTAGGCCCACCTTTATTTCAAATGGATAATATTTGAGAAAAATGATTAGCCTCAATCCAAATGCCTAATATATCCAGCCATATTCACCAGAGCTATGCATTTCAGTTCAGAATTTTGTCATTTTATTTCACTCACAAAATTCTTTATGACTGAATCAATTCACTTACATCATATGTATAAATGATGATCAATGGTTTGGAAAAACCAAAAAGCCAAAACCACTCATATTCTTCAACCCAGTGATCCAATTCCTGAAAATTTGTCCTATGGAAATAACATAAGAAACAGCAGCAAAGTAAGCACATGTTCAGTGCACTGCTACTTTAAGGGAAAAATAAATACTTCTACATGTTTGCTAAATTATTCTATATTCACTATACGACATTATATAGCTATTAAAATTATTGAAAGCTGTGTATTCTTATATTTAATAAGCAAAAGACTGTTTGAAGGTGCTGTTTATATTTGCTCACCTTTAGTGCTACCTGGTGTTCTCCCTCATCTTTCTTGCGAACTGCGCGTACACTGGTCACCAATAATTTCCTAATGGTTAAATTCTGGGCCACTATCAACCAGTTATTTTGATTGACTTCAACAAGGAGCAAAAGGTACTCAACCTTCTCTGCCATCATCTTCCATTTCTCCGCTCCCTCCCTACCACATATACTTTGCTCCTTTTCCTGTATGCTCTAGTCGTAAACTTGGGGGCCTTCCTTGTCCCCTAAAATGATCTCTTAAATATCTGTTGTAATCCTGAGTTCCTCTCTATCTCCTGCACCAAGCTGCCTCGTTCAGTCCCTCATGATCTCCTCCCTAAACTACTGCAATTGCCTCCCTACTCATCTCTCTGCTCCCAGTTCCTCCCCAGTCTACTTCATCCTCCACCTTCCCAATTTCTCACCATGTCACTTTCTCTTTAAAATCATTGATGCCTTCAAATTAAACTCAAATAGCTTGTATAGTATGCAGGGACTTTCTCGCATCTCGCATCTTTCTCGCATCTCTCCTTTTCTCAAAGGAGAAAAGGCCCTATTTCACATTGCTATGTGCTCCCACTTATACTAAACAACTTGCATCTCTCCTCATTTCTGCACCCGTTGGAATCCCTGCCTGCAACGTCTTTTCTTACCTTATTTGCCTCACTCACTCACCTGTGTCTCCTTTTACTATTCCAGAGTACTCTAAACATAACTTCTAATTTAACTGTTTACATGTACATCTCTTCCACTATATCTTGACCTCCTCTGGTCAGGCATTGTGTCATATTCATTTTTTTATCCCCAACTATGTTATAACCTCTGGTATTTAGTAGAAGCCTAAGAAATATTTATTGAATGAATGAATGAGTGAATGAAAGGAGTAAATAAAGGACCTACAGCTATGTAAAATATGCATACATGTAGGCAAAGACTAGAAGTAAATGTGGGAAATAGCCAATTTCTGATAACTGAATTAAAAGTATTTCTATTTTCAGTTCTATTTTCAGTTATTTTATGAAAATATTACAATTATAAATATCTTTAAAATCCATAGTAAATGCCTACTATAGAAATTTCCATTGATGAGTAAATACTGATTAGCAGTATTCTCCTTGCTTATAGTACTGGTAACTTCTGTATGTACTAGTGCAATATAAGTAGAGATCTTTTGAGAAAACTTTTAGGCCAAATAGAGTTCCTGTATAAAAAATTACTGGTCCAAAGTCACAATATTCAAAGTCATTCAAGATATTAGAATCTTGGGGACTTATTTGAAATGGACAGGCAATTTCTGAAAGGTTTGCTTAAGGCTTCTGTCCTAAGTAGTAACCCTGCTAGTTCATGTATGCAGTTCTGTCCATAGGCAGAATATGAAATTGCAAATGGGAGTGAAATGCTCATCAATCAAACATCAAATACTAACAAAATCCAGAAAATCTTTGCATTTTCAATTATGCTAGATCACTTTACATATCCCAAGCTCCCTAGCAGGTAAGCAACTTCTTGTGAGATATAATAAAATACCATGCTTTCTTGGAATACACACACACACACACACACACACACACACACACACATATATGTATATATGAAGTAGAGAAGGATAGCAAGAATATGAGATCAGAAATAATCTATTTTAATCAACCATGATTAGTCATGTATCTCAACTGATACTACTTTCTGTAAGAATATTCTTTGCCCTTTATCATTAGCTGAAGGTACAGTGGAAAAAAAAAACAATTTCCATGACTACTGATATATAAAATCATATAGGAGCAGAAACCTAAATATTTTAAATATGTTTTACTGCTTATTAGAAAAATCACATAATATTAATCAGTTCCCTCTCTGCTGGCTGAAATTCTTCCATGGTAGCCTAAAGAGCTTAGAACCATAAAAGACTATAGAGATCATCTAGAGCTTCTAACTTTTGCACATCCTGCTACATAGAAAATGGTAATATTTAAGCCAAATACTATGGGAGGGGAGTTACTACATGGTGGATCACCACAGAGAACTACTCTTAAATCTTAGGCATCAAAATCTCAGGAGTTTATCGGGATGTCCCTGGTGGTCAGTGATAAAGAATCCACCTTCCAATGCAGGGGACTAGGGTTCGATCCCTGGTCGGGGAACTAAGATCCCACTTGCTGCGAGGCAACTAAGCCTGGGTGCCACAACTACTGAGCTCCAGCACCTCAATGAGAGAGCCCGTATGCCGCAAACTACAGAGCCCACACGCCCTGGAGCCCGCGCGCCACAACTAGAGAGAGAAAACCGGCCGCCACAACTAGAGAGAAGCCCGCGTACCGCAACAAAGAGTCCGCACACCTCAACAAAAGATCCCGCATGTGGGTGCTGCGACTAAGACCCAAGGCAGATAAGAAAGAAAGAAATGACGAAAGAAAAAATCCACTGAAAAAAAAAATCTCAGGAGTTTATCAAAGGAGCCATACAAATCTGGTAATGTAATTTCAACTGTTGTAAAATTTTGAATGGTTGTAGGAATACAGAACAAAACAAATGATGCTCAAATTTTAAAGAAATTCTATTAAATTAATTTATTAACATATAATTAATAAACCATAAATTTAATAATAATTAAAATTACATAAAATTAATAAAATTTTAATTAATAAAATTAATATATATTAATGACTTTATATTATAAAATTATACAAAATTAATAAATTAATTCCAGTCCCATAGCATTTTAAATATCACATTTCATTTCAAACTTTAAGGATCTAAGCAGGCTGCAGTCTTGGTCTAGCCCGTGGTCACTGGGATTGGAGAATATGTGTGGCTGTGCCTTCATATCAGCTAAAATCTATCTGAGCTTCACCTCTGTCCCAATCCCTGCTCTTCTTCTCTTTCCTCCTCTGGTCTCTGATCAAGGGCAGGTGGACTCAGAGCCTGGGTTCTCCTTCCTCAGCCCCCTCTCCAGATCCCTCCGTACCCTGCAGTAAGCTGTCCCCTGCAGCAGCCATCCCGGCCTCGGGGTAGCTGGGTGTTAGGGCTTCGTGCCCTCTGTAGACTCTAGCTTAACCTTGGTAGGTTTATGGGAGCCTAGAGAATCCTCTTTTTTTAAATCTGGCCTCTGGCTGGCAAGGACCATGGCTTATTTGTTCCTCTTCATCTTTAACTTGTATATCAGTATTCACTTTGATATTCTTTCTTCTCTGTTTTTCCCATTTGTGCCATTCTGAGAGTGCCTCATCATCCAAGCTTTCAGATGAACTAGACAAGGGGATCTGAGCCCCATAGCCCCTCTCCCAGAGCTTTCTGGTGGCATCATCTGCATCCTCTGAGGACTGAGGGGGACGGGATGGTAGCTAGGTATGTGGTTGACTCGGATAACTCTTCCCTTGATCTTGATTCCATTAAAATTGTCAACGGTCAAACTTGTACTCCTCTGGTCCTCATAGAAGATAAAGAAGAATCCTTTAGACTTCCCTGTCTTCCTGTCCTGCATGAGACTAATGCTAACAATCTCCCAGTACTGGGAGAATACACAGAGGCTATCTCCTTCAGTCAATTCATAAGAAAGGCCTCCCAGGAAGATCCAGGCACTGTCCTTGTACTCGGAGTGCCATGATGCCTCAGCTATCACCATAGTACCAGCCTTGCATTCATTCAGCTTGTCAACCAGCTGCACTTTGGTTAACAGGTTCATCTCCCTGGTCTGGGGCACCACACAAGAGCACCCCAGTGCCTGGGAAAAGCCCACTTCTGGTGGACGCAAGAGAGCGCTGCTTCTGGTGAAGACCTTCAGGGCAGGTGACCCATCCCTGCCCTGCTCTCCCCACATGCCCTCAGCTGCCATTCAAGTTTCAACTTTTCATGGTACCTCATTCACTATGAAGAAGTGTGCTACTGCTCACTAGTTTGAAAGCCCTAATCTAGTCCATTTAAAAAATAGATGATTAGGTTGAAACAAAGGCTTCCGTTCTGAAAAGATGTCTGATCATAGAAGTTGTAACTTCTGTTTCATTTTTTTTCCTTATAATAAATCCATTTGAGAGTCTACAATGTGCTAGTTTCACTTTGGCTAAATTATTAAAAGTAAATATGTTACAAGGAAGAAACTTAGATTGAGCTTTACTTAATATGACTCATTGTATTAGAGTTCTCCAGAGAAATAGAACCAAGAGGATATAGGTAGGTAGGTAGGTAGGTAGATAGATAGACAGACATATATCTATGTATAAACAGATTTACTATAAGGAATTGGCTCACATTGTTACAGAAGCCGAGAAGTCCCAAGATCTGCAGCTGGCAAGCTGGAGACCCAGAAGAACTGACGGTGTAGTTCGTGTAGTTCCAGTCTGAAAGCTGAAAGGCTCAAGACCCAAGAAAAGATGATATTTTAGTTCAGGTGGAAGGCCAGAAAAGACTGATGTCCCAGCTCAAAGCAGTCAGGCAGAAGGAACTCCCTCCTACTAAGGGAGGGTTAGCTTTTTTATTCTATTCAGGTCTTCAACTGGCTGGATGAAGGCCACCCACATTAGGGTGGGCAATCTGCTTTACTCATTCTACCAATTCAAATCTTATCCTCATCCAGAAACACCCTCACAGACACATCCAAAATAACATTTGACCAAATATCTGGGCACCACGTAGTCTAGTCAAGTTGACACATGAAATTAATGATCATACCCATCAGATTTCCAGATTAAGTCCCAAAGCCACTCTATTTCTGCTTCACTTTTTCATACTTATTTTATTGATGTAGAGAGTGATCCTTTGCTCTCAAAGACGGGAGTTCCCAGGGTGAATGCAACACACATTTGTGTGTACAGCCTAAAATGGCAATGAATAACCAATACCTACTAACATAAGCAATGACTCCACTGAGTGACTCGTAGCATTTTGCAGAGTCTTAGTTTGATTTGATTTCTCAAAATCAGCCACCCAAATTTCTGTGAAACTACTGCTACTTCTGTAACCCACAAGTCTATAAGAACTGACCTTTTTTTCTCCCAAAGTTGTGCCTCACTGGGTATGTCAGTCATTTGCTAGTAGTCCCACTTGAAAGCTTCGTGAAATAGTCACTTAGGTGCAATGCTCATATTCAATCTCGTCATATGTCCAACCTGTTAAATTTGAAACCCAGAAGATAATCGCACACTTGTCACCCTGCTTTTGTTACTTCATTTCTATCATTATTGCTAGCACAGATAAATGCACTCAAAATTGGCATATAATAGAGAAGCTGTATAAGTATTAGAAACCCCTTTATACCTCTAGCACAGAAAACACACCTCTACAGTTGTACAACTTGACCCATAATTAAATGTCATGTAAGAGGCAAGATATATGTATTTCTAGTGAATAAGTGGACTTCTTGATTTATTTTACTTATGAAAGATGGACTAATGACATATGCTTCAGTGAGATGTTATCATGGATATAGCTGATAAAAT
The DNA here is from genome assembly GCF_937001465.1 of Orcinus orca. Classification (NCBI taxonomy): domain Eukaryota; kingdom Metazoa; phylum Chordata; class Mammalia; order Artiodactyla; family Delphinidae; genus Orcinus; species Orcinus orca. The sequence continues at coordinate 120,543,521 of NC_064563.1, forward strand.
ATAACCCTGTGTGTTAGAGAAGGGATTTGAAAATACTTACTCAGCTCTTTCCAGGAGCTTAAATAATTTACCCCAAGTCTTTTCTATCACAAGCCTCCAGGTTATTCTACACCCTTGAGACCATATGGGAATCAGGAGGTGGAAGTCAACCACTGTCAGTTATAAATCTGAAAGGCATTAGATGGAGGAACACACGAGGAAAAATATCCTCTCCAGTGTTGTTATTACTTGTATCGTCATTAACAACAACACAAGTTACAAGT